>NW_026521906.1:0-1321566 GCF_021234435.1 Artibeus jamaicensis
AAAACAGAAACAGAATGGTTACCTGAGTGGCCATGAAAGAGGTACCTGCTGTCAGAGCACCGGGCCTGGAACGCAGCTGGGAAACAAGTGAAAACGGAATGGTACCATCTTCTGAAAAGCAGGGAGAGAAGGCAGGGCAGGTGAACAGTTAGCATTAACTCCGCACTGCCCTTGGCGGTGGGGGAGCAGAAAAATAATTATTCTTAAGGGCTCAGATTCCCACCATTTCCTTCTGTCTCCTCAGTCTTTTTCCACATGTGATCATGTTCCAGGAGGGCCCCAGTAAATGAGAGAACACTCTCCCCCATTGGGTGCATATATTTTACGGTATAATCATTAATCACATAATCACAGTCGAACTGTTTTGCAATTCCTTCAAATTTGTTTCTAATCTGCCCTAATTAATTCAGTTAAACCCTCATCAAAATTATTAGTTTATTATATATTTTGAATTAAAATATCTTATTTGGAAAGATTTCCTTTCCACAGCCTGAATATGCTTCCATTTGTTTGTTCATTTTTCCTTAATTAGAGCTTGGGACCTTGGAGGTTCTGGAGACCCTATAACCTCATGTCCTTTTCACTTTGTTCCCAAGTTATTGGAACTTGTAAGAATGAGTGGGATGTTAGAAGATCCTTTCTGTAGAAATTATTTTCTTTAGAGACACACTAAAATGCTCTCGTCTAAATGTTTTCTTGGCTCTATTCAGAATTTCGGTGCCAAAAAAATGTCCAGCTTCACTCACTTTTAACCTTACCAATTTCTTTTGGGTTTCTTGAAGAAGACTTGATAAACCAAAGCTATCACTGTGATTAGAAGGGAAGCTGATGTGATCTTGTATATTACTCATTATGATGTAAAAAATGTGAGAAGTGGGAATCCCAGAGATGGTTTTTGCTGACAGCTAAATAGATTAAAAACAATGTTTTCTTTCACTTCTTTCCTGCCAGCAAACAGGAGAACCATGACCCAGGTCAGTTTTGTTTAGGAGAAGTGACCTTCATCACTTCCTAGGGTAGAGGGGAGGGGTGCTGTCCTAGGCCTGGGCTCTTGGTGGAGAATGGAGGGCAGAATTGAGATGGAGAGGAGCTTCTCTCCTGGGTCAGGTGTGCTTTGAGTGAGGTAACCTCATCTGGCGCAGCAGCCCAGGGGAGTGAAGGAAGCCCTGCCTGGTCACAGGCCTGATCTCATCATCCTTCTTCCTGAAGGAGGTATAGAGGCTAGACACAATAGGCATGATTCTAGATTATTAGAAGACTTGCCTGAGTGAGCTCTTTGGAATGTGTTTTGCTCCCATGACTGAATTTAAGAAGGGGGTACAGGGGGAAAAAGAAACTCAGAGTATTTTAATCAGACAGAAAATAAATACCCCTGATGGGAGGAAAACTGAGGGATGTAGGTTGATACAGGGACAGAGAAGGGATCCAGAACCAATGCTGATTGGACCAAACGAGTTTTCAGGACCAGAGAGACTCAGATGAAAGGTTAATATTTAAGATGAGGATTATAGATTTTCTGGAGGAACTCTTAAGGTTTTCTAAGGAGAGAAAATAAATTAGAACAAAATAGACAAAATTATAAGGGGTTAAAATGCTAGATTAAGGTTCTTTTTCATAGATTCTTTGTTGTCTCTATTGACTTTTTTTAAAAGCACAAACACACTCCCCCCCAGCACTTGCCTTCATCTCCATGATAATTCTTTTCAAACTTACCTAGCTGAACTATCAACAGAAAAATATCAATTTCTTGGGGTAAATTTTTACATATTTCTTTTCAGAAACACTAAAGCTTGTCACCTAGGGAGCTTCGGTCCACAACCAGCTGTCCTCCAGCCCTGCACCTTGATCGGCAGGGGTGTGAGAGCAGCACCAGATGTGGAGCAGTGGGAAGGGAGGCGCCACACAGCACTTTGCTCGGAACTGCACTCGTGTGGTGGTAATAAAGACCTCACATGACCATAAAACCAAATGTTTAATCTAGATATTATTTATGTGCTTATATGAGAACACATATACACACTCCTCTGAAAAACAGCTGACCTTCTGCCTGCTTTTATTACTTTTGCTATCATTTTTTCTTGTGTTTTAAGTGAAAAATTTCTTTTTTTATAAGTTCAGAGTATTTTTCAGAAATAGATCAATATTTTAAATCAAGAAAACTTCCCATTTTGTTAAAAAAAGAAAAATACCTATTTACTAGTATGCAACCTTATTTTAAGTGATATATTTCTTTTTTGAAGTGTAAAATAAGTTTTTTTTATTGTTGTTTAAGAACACTTGTCTCCATTTTCCCCCCAACTGCTCTCCCCCACCACACTGACCCCCACCTCCCACCCTCAGTTCCTACCCCACTTTGGCTTTGTGCAGAGGTCCTTTATACATGTTCCTTGACCACACTTCCCCTTTTCCCCCCACTATCCCCTCATCCTCTCCCATCTGCTTACTGTCAGTTCTTTATTTCAATATCTCAATATCTCTTGTTATATTTTTTGCTTGCTTGTTTTGTTGATTAGGTCCCACTTACAGGTGAGATCGTATGGTATTTGTCTTTCACCACCTGGCTTCTTTTACTTAACATAATACTCTCCAGGTCCATCCATGCTGTTCTGAAGGGTAGGAACCTTTCTGCTGCATAGTATTCCATTGTGTAAATATACCACAGTTTTTGGATTCACTCATTTACTGCTGGACACTTAGGCTGCTTCCAACACTTGGCTGTTGTAAATTGTGCTTCTATGAACATTGGAGAGCATAGGTTCTATTGAATTGTTGTTTCAGGATTCTAAGTCTGTAATCCCAACAGTGGAATTGCCAGGTCACAAGGCAGTATCATTTTTAGTTTTCGGAGGAAATTCCATACTGTTTTCCACAGTGGCTGCACCAGTCTGCATTCCCAACAGTGTGCTAGAGTTCCCCTCTTCTCCACAACCTTGCCAGTCCTAGTTGTTTGTTAATTTGGTTATGATGGCCATTCTGACCAGTGTGGAATGATATCTCATTGTGGTTTTAATTTGCATCTCTCTGTTGGCTAGTGATGCTGAGCATGCTTCCATATGTCTCTGGGCCCTCTGTCTGTCCTACTTGGAGAAATGTCTATTCAGGTCCTTTGCCCTTTTTTCTTTTTTAAAAACAATTTTATGTATTTATTTTTACAGAGAGAAGGCAGGGAGAAAGAGAGGGGAAAACATCAAAGTGTGCTTACCTCTTGAGTGCCCCCTGTTGGGTGCTTGGCCCACAACCCAGTCATCTGCTCTGACTGTGGATCGAACCTGCAACTCCTTGGTTTGCATACCCGTGCTCAATCCACTGAGCCACATTAGCCAAGTTTGCCCATTTTTTTCATTGCATTGTTTGTCTTCCTGGTGTGGAGTCATGTGAATTCTTTATACATTTTGGAGATCAAACTCTTGTCTGAAGTATTATTGACAGATAGATTTTCCCATATGGTTGGTTCCCTTTTCATTTTGCTGATGTTTTCTGAAGTTGTGCAGAAGTCTTTTATTTTGATGAGATCCCATTTGTTTCTTCTTTCCTTTATGTTCCTTGTTCTGGGGGACATATCAGTGAAAATATTGCTGCATGAAATATCTAAGATTTTCCTGCCTATGTTCTCCTCTAGGACTTTTATGGTGTTGTGACTTACATTTAAGTCTTTTATCCATCTTGAGTTTATTTTTGTGTATGGTGTAAGTTGGTGGTCAAGTTTCATTCTTTTGCATGTAGCTATCCAGATCTCCCAACATCATTTATTGAAGAGGCTATTTTTACTCTATTTTATGCTCTTGCTCACTTTGTCAAATATTAATTGACCATAGAGACATGGGTTTATTTCTGGGCTCTCTATTCTGTTCCATGAATCTATATGTCTGTTCTTATGTTAGTACCAGACTGTTTTGGTTACAATGGACTTATAATATAGTTAGATATCAGGTATTGTGATCCCTCCTACTTTGTTCTTTCTCAAAAACGCTGCCACTATTTGGGGTCATTTATAGTTCCATATAAATTTTAGAAATGTTTTTTCTATTTCTGGCCAAGATGGAGGTGTAGGTAGAAACCTTGTGCCTCCTCGTACAACCAAGTTTAAAGATAACAAAGTTTTAGTAACAAAAATGCAACCAAAACAGACAGAAAATTGAACTGTATTGAAGTCAACAACAACAAACCATTCAGCCAGACCGGTAAGAGGGGCAGAGTCAGCTGCTGGTGGAGCAGAGTTGCGCAGGAAAAAGTGGCTGGACTGACCCTGGCGTCCAGGTGGTGGTTGGCAGATTCTGGACGAGGGGTGGCAACGGGTAGACCCAGTGAGGGCCCAAGGCAGCTGGCTGACCACAGTTACACATTTGTGTGCAGATAAACCAGGTAAAAAAGTGAGCAGTGAGACAGACCACACAACCCAGGACCCTAGCACCAGGAAATAAAGCCTAAAAGTGCCAATCAGAAAAACTTTCAGGGTCGAGGTGCTGGGAGAAGCTCCCAGGCTCACAGAGAGTTTGTTGGAGAGACCCACAGGGTCCTGGAGGGTGAACAGGACCACACACCCAGGAGCCAGCACCAGAGGGGGCCTGGTTTGCGACAGGAAGCAGCAGAGGGGACCAAAATTCGAGAGAGAATGGAACAGACGCCATTGCCCTCTCTGACCCTGCCCCCACCTACAGTGTCACAACCCAGGGATTGGGTCATCCCACCCTGGTGAACACCTAAGGCTCCGCCCCTCATACATAACAGGCGCAGACATACCAAAACATTATGGCTCAAGAAGAAGAACAGCTCAAAGCCCCAGAGCCAATACTTCTAAGCAACCAAGAGATAGCCGACCTATCAGATGCACAGTTCAAAACACTGGTGATCAGGATGCTCACAGAACTGGTTGATTTCAGTCACAAATTAGAGGAACAAATGAAGGCTAAACTAAGTGAAATGATGGGAAATGCACAGGAAACCAATAGTAATGGAAAGGAAACTGGGACTCAAATCAAGGGGAGTGGACCAAAAGGAGGAAAAAAAATGACCAAGCAGAAAAGGATGAAGAAACAAGAATTCAAAAAAAATGAGGAGAGGCTTAGGAACCTCCAGGACATCTCTAAATGTTCCAACATTCAAATTATAGGGGTACCAGGAGGGGAAGAGGAAGAGCAACAAGTGGAAAACTTATTTGAACAAATAATAAAAGAGAACTTCCCCAGTCTGGCAAAGGAAATAGAACGTCCAGGAAATCCAGGAAGCTCAGAGAGTCCCAAAGAAGTTGGACCCAAGGAGGATCACACTAAGGCACATCAGAATTACATTACCCAAGATTAAAATGGAGAATAAAATCCTAGAGGCAGCAAGAGATAAGGGGACAGTCACCTACAAAGGAGTTCCTGTCAGACTGTCAGCTGATTTCTCAAAAGAGACCTTACAGGCAAGAAGGGACTGGAAAGAAGTATTCCAAGTCATAAAATCCAAAGACCTACGCCAAGATTGCTCTATCCAGCAAAGCTTTCATTTAGAATGGAAGGGCAGATAAAGTGCTTCTCAGATAAGGTCAAATTCAAGGAGTTGATCATCACCAAGCCCTTATTATATGGAATATTAAAGTGACTTATCTAAGAAAAAGAAGATAAAAATATGAACAGTGAAAGGACAGCAAACTCACAGTTATTAACAACCACACCTAAAACAAAAGCAAACTAAGAGGACAGCTAGATCAGGAGCAGAACCATAGAAATGAAGATCACATGGAGGGTTAGCAACAGGGGAGTGGGAGGAGGAGAAGTGGGGAGAAGGTACAGAGAATAAGTAGCATAGATGGTAGGTAGAAAATAGATAGGGGAGAGGGCATGAATAGTATGGGAAATATAGAATCTAAAGAACTTGTGACACATGGATGTAAACTAAAGGGGGGGAATGGTAGGAGAGGGTGTGTGCAGAGTGGAGGGGAATGAAGGGGGGAATGGGACAACTGTGATGGCATAATCAATAAAATATATTAAAAAATAAAAATAAGAGAATAATATAGGAAATGGAGAAGAAAAAAATGTATGTGTACAACCCATGGATATGAACTAAGCAGCAATTAGGAGGGCAATTCTGCAGGGAGGAGGGGTGCAGAGTGGAGGGGGGATGAAAGGCAGAAAAAAATGGGACAACTATAATAGCATAATTAATAAAGTATACTTAAAAAAAGAAATGTTTTTTTTATAATTGTGAAATATGTCATTAGTATTTTAATAAGAATTGAGTTTTGCCTATAAATTGCTTTGGGAATATAAACATTTTGTTGATGTTAATCTTCCAATCCATGAACACGGTATATGCTTCCAATTATTTCTATCTTCCTTAATTTCTTTCTTCAGTGTGGTGTCGTTTTCTGAGTAGAGGTCTTTTTACCTCCTTGGTAAGGTTTATTGCTAGATATTTTGTTTTTCTTGTTGCTGTAGCAAATGGGATTTTTTCCTGATTTCTGTTTCTGATATTTCATTGTTGGTGTACAAAAATATTTTTGATATCTGAATATTGACTTTGAATCCCACTGTTTTGCCAAATTCACTTATTAGGTTGAGTAGTTTTTTGGTGGAGTCTATAGGGCTTTCTGTGTACACTATCATGTCATCTGCAAACAATGGCAGTTTTGCTTCCTCCTTCCAATTTGGATGCCTTTTATTTCTTTTTCTTCTCTGATTGCTGTGGCTATAACTTCCAATACTATGCTGACTATCAGTGGTGCAAGTAAACATTCTTGTCTTGTTCCTGCTCTCAGTGGGAAAGCTCTTAGTTTTTGCCCATTAAATATGATGTTGACTGTAGGTTTCTCATAAATGCCCTTCATTATGTTGAGGTATGCTCCTACTATTTCCATTTTGCTGAGTGTTTTTTTCATCATAAATGGGTGCTGTACCTTATTAAATGCCTTTTCTTTATCTAGTGATGTGATCATGTGATTTTGGTCTTTCTTTTGTTTATGTTATGTATATGTTTATTGATTTGCGAATATTGTACCATCCTTGCATCCTTGGGATGAAGCCCACTTGGTCATAGTGTATGATCTTTTTAATGTATTGCTGGGTGTGGTTTCCAAATATTTTGTTGAGGATTTTAGGGTCTATGTTCATCAGCGATATTGGCCTGAAGTTTTCTTTCCTTGTTCTGTCTTTATCTGGTTTTGGGATTAGGATAATGCTGGCTTCATATAAAGAGTTTGGGAGTCATCCCTCTTCTTGGGTATTTTGTATAGTCTGGGAAGTGTAGGGGTTAGATCTTCCTGAAATGTTTTATAAAATTCTCCTATGAGACCACCTGGTGCAGGGCTTTTGTGTGACAGGAGTTTTTTGATTAGTGCTTCAATTTCATCTGCTGTTATTGGTCTGTTCAGGCCTTCTGCTTCTTCTTCATTGAGTTTTGGAAGAATGTATTTTTCTAGAAATTTGTCCATTTCACCTAGGTTTTCAAATTTCTTGGCATATGGTTCTTCATAATAACTTCTTACAGTCCTTTGTATTTCTGTGGTGTCAGTTGTAATCTATCCTCTTACATTTCTGATTGTGTTTATTTGGGTCCTCTCTTTTTTTCTTGATAAGTCTGCTTAAAGGCTTATTAATTTTGTTTATCTTTTCAAAGAACCAGCTTCTGGATTTACTGATCCTTTGAATTGTACTTTTAGTCTCTATGTCATTTAATTGTGCTCTGATCTGTTATTTTCATCTTTCTACTTTCTCTGATCTTTGTCTATTGTTGTTCTTCCACTTCTTGTAGGTGTAGGGTTAGGTTGTTTGTTTGAAATGTTTCTGTCTTTCTTAGATAGGCCTGTATTGCTGTGAACTTCCCTCTGAGGACTGCCTTCGCTGTATCCCATAAGTTTTGGACTGTTGTGAGTTCATTTTCATTTGTTTCCAGAAACTTTTTATTTCTTCCCTTGATGTCATTATTGACCCATTCATTGTTTATTAGCATGCTATTCAATCTCCATGAATTTGAGTGTTTTTTGAATTTTTCCCTTGAAGTTGCTTTCTAGTTTCAGGCCCTTGTGGTCTGAGAAGATGCTTGGTATGATTTAAATTTTCTTGAATTTGTTGAGGCTTGTTTGTGTCCTTTCATGTGGTCTGTCTTTGACAGTGTTCCATGGGCATTTGAAAAGAATGTGTATTTTGCTTCTTGGAGATGAAAGTTTTTATATATATCTGTTAAATCTATTTGATCTAGGGTATTGCTGAATGCTATGTATCCTTGTTTATATTTTGTTTGGTAGATTTATCCATTGTTGACAGTGGTGTGTTAAAATTCTGTAGTATAAGTGTGTTATTGTATATATCTTTCTTGAAGTCCTCCAAGATTTTCCTTATATATTTGTGTTCTCCTATTTTGGGTGCATATATGTTTACAATGTTTATGTTTTCTTGATGGATTCTCCCCTTGAGTTTTTTGAAGAGTCCTTTTGTTCGTTTGTTTGTTTTTTAAATATTTATTTATTTATTTATTTACTTATTTATTTATTTATAGACAGAGAGGGAGGGAGAAAAACATCAATTCGTGGTTGTCTCTTACCCTCTCCTACTGGGGACCTGGCCCATAACCCAGGCATGTACCCTCACTGGAAATCAAACTGGTGACCCTTTGGTTTATAGGCTGGCACTCAGTCCACTGAGCCCACCAGCCAGGGCTCAAACATATTTTTATCTGTTGCTTCTTTTCTTCTCCTTGTGATATTCTTATGATTAGAATGTTGTTGTGATTCATGTTGCCTGCAGTTCCCTTAAGCCAGGAGTGTCAAACTCATTTTCACCGGGGGCCACACTAGCTTTGCAGTTGCCGTGAAAAGGCCAAGTGTAATTTCAACTTCTTATTAGTTAAGGAGTAGTTACATTTATATAATCCTAAAATTATTTTGGCCCTTTGAAGGCAACTTTGAGGCTGATGTAACTCCCAGTGATAATGAATCCGACACCCCTGCCTTAGCCATCTTCATTTTTTTTTTGGAGTCTTTTTTTGTGTAGCTGCTCTACCTGAATATGTCTTTCTGTCTTGTCTTCCAGCTCACTAATTTGGTCCTCTGCTTTGTCCAGCCTGCTTGTAATTTCTTCTAGTGTATTTTTTATTTCAGATATCATATTCTTTATTATTTCTTGGTTCTTTTTTTATAGTTTCTATTTCTTTTTTCATACTGTTTTAGTTCCCACTCAGTTCCTTGTGGTTGTCAGTGAGTTCCTTGAGCATCCTTATAACCATTCCTTCAAATTCTACATCTGTAGTTTGCTTGCCTCCATTTTCTTTAGCTCTTTTACTGAGGAATCTTCTATTTTTTTATTGTGGGTTATTTCTCTATATCCCCATTTTAGGTGACTTTCTCTTTTTGTTTCTGTGATATCTGATGTTCTGCTTTGTCAGTTGTCTTTGTAGGGTGAATTTCTGTGGTAGGAGTTCTCTGGGATTCTGTGGTGTGGTGTCTTTTTTCTCCTTGTCTGGATGCTCTAGGGTTGCCCTTTCTTCTGTTTGTGTGAGCTCTGTCTTTGTACTTGGACTTTACCTTTTGGTAGCTTCTTTGTTGGTAGGTTCTCCCCTCCAGCAGGTTTGCTGGTAGTCACAACTCCCTCCTAGTCTTGTGTGCTGTTGTATAGGTGTTGGTTAACAAAGAAGTATTACCAGACCACCAAGCCTATGCCATCATAGAGAACCCCCTATCACATCAGCAGTTTCAGTCGCAATTGAACTGACAATTAACGGTGAAGAGAGATTGCAGATATTATGAAATATGACAAAGGGACTATGAGATGACTAAAAGAAAGGAAGATATTGTTGTGCGATAAGAGGTAGGAAAACTGATGAGAGTTGGGATATTACCAAGGTGAAGAAAGAAAGAGAGCAAAATTTACAAAGTAAGCAAAACATTAAAGGGTGATGGGAACAATTGGTTAAGAAGAGGGAAGAGTATACTTCGAGGTTTGAAGTAAATTTGAAAAGGTACTGGACCAACGGGAGCAAAATTGCAGAAAAACCATGGCAGCCTTGATAGCAGTGACAGCTGAATGAAGTTTAATAAAGGTGGAATGAAAATAAAAATATTGATGAGAAGTGAAAAGTGATTATGAGATGTCTATAGTAAAGAAAAATAATTTTGAGAAAAAGGAGGAAGCCTACTAATAAGAGTAAAAAGCAAAGTCCAGGTTGAGAGAGATAGAATAAAAAAAAGCAGGGGAGAGAAAACAGTGAAGTCAAATTTCTTACTTAGCTGATCAGGGGCAGGGTAAGATAATGGGGGAGTATTCAATGGGGTTTAAAGTACAAACAAGTAGTGAACATATAGGTGTTCCTTTGGAGAAGTACAGCAATAACCAGGGTATTTCACTCAACTAGCCACTGCTTATAAATGTGACTCTTATTAGAAGTCACATTTAGAAAAAAAAATTAGACTCTTATTAGAAGGGAAAAAGAATGTGAACTGACTTAAGAAAGACGCGAGCACAGCCCTGACTGGTGTGGCTCAGTCTGAGAACCAAAAGAAAGAAGAGCACTCATGTGAGGTTAGATGGGGGAGAAATAGTGAGAGTAAGGGATAGAATCTTGGCTTAGTGTTAGAGAAATTAAAGTTAACCACAACAGTAATAAAGCTGAGGAAGATGGGGAAATGAATTAACACCAGGGAAGGGTCCTGTGTGGCATCTGGAATAACAATAGTATGATAATGTCAGAGGGTGCAGCCAGGGGACCCCCAGAAGAATGATTGGTAATGGGGTCCAGAACTCAGGGTGTCCAGGAAACATAAAAAATATGGGATGTCCTCACCCCCACAAGTCTGAACTGGGGGGTGGGACACATGGAGCAGGGCCATTGAGAGCTGTTTTGGGTAGCAACAGTTTTGCAGCTAACCTCTGGCATGGTCATTTAACATCTGTAACCTTTAACTGGTGTCATAGATATGTTAAATAGCTGTGGCCATGCTTTGAGCCAGGGAGAAGGGAGTAACTTCCACCCTGGATGTAACATGGAGGCAACTCCCCCTAGTTACAGAGCCTGCTTAAGAGCTTGGAGGTGATTGGCTCCATGCCACATGGGCATACCTGCCTGGACTTACTATGGCAGCTCAGAAAAGCTGGAAAAATATGGGAATACTGGCAAGAGTAGCCAATTGTCAGAGGAGTTGGAAATGGGGCAACAGAGGAAGATCGATGCTGGGATTTAAAACCAGGTGTGGCAGTCATGACGAGAACAACCACGCAGCTTAGGAAGCTGGAAAGCAAGATGTAGCAGTGATGCAGAGCTCTCTTTAGCAGTTCGGAAGAATGTAGGAGAGACACTACAGGAAGGAAAGGGGTGAAAGGACTCTTGCTGGTGGGCCATGAGAAGGTGCCATGTGGTTTTAGATTAAGAACTGGAAATCTGGGCAACACAGCTGATGGTGCCAGGAACTGAGGGAGGCCTACCAGCTAAGCATGGATTACTGGGAAGAACTGGGGGCTGCTTGAGCCAAAGATCTCTATTTCTCTTCCTGAGATATAATACCCCAGACAGGGCAAAGAAGGGAAGAAAGGACTCTGTGTGTTTGTGGGTGTTTTAAGGAACTTCAGGATTTTAGTGAAGACATTAAGTCCTTAGTCTTAAGTCTGTATAACTTTTGAATAGATAATTTCTTTTCAACAATCTCTGACATGGAGAGCTGTACTGAAGAACCCCAGAAGAAGGGGCATTTGGTAATATTGTACTACCCCTTCTCCAGTGGTCAATCAGGGAAAATCATGGGGCACATGATTGCGCTATAGCTTTAAAGTAACACAACTACTTGCACATGTGCAGTAAAAGCCTGCTAAAATTAGCCAGGAAGGATCCATCCTGTAAGAATAGAATCCCTCCGGCCCATGAGGTCAATCCCTGCTTGGCGTTGGCCTGCTTCCATGTTCTTTGCTATAAACGCTGGGTGTTCAGTTCAATTATTTTTTCCTGATCACCAAGAACCTGATTACTTGTGCCCATCTCTGACAATAAGAAGTATAGAATCTGAATAGAAAGAATAAAAAGTAAAAGACCAAGAGTAGTGTGTTATTTGGAATATGAGTTAAATGAATGAAGAAAAATTTAAATGCTATATGAAAGGGAGAATAAAAAACTAAACAAATAATAAAAACAAACAAACCAAAAAAACTAAATGGAAAGAAGAAAAAATTTAAAAATGCAAGTTCTGAAAGATAAATAGTCAATTGAAATTTGTCTCAGTTGTTGGTGTTTACCTTCTGACCTCTTTCTGGTTCACTGTTTTTTTCAAAGTTCCAGGTCTTATTGTCTCACTTTAGCTAAAAAGAAGGGGGAAAAGCCTCCTGTTGATTTTAAACCTGCCAAACCGGTTTTGCGTGTCTCCCTGATCCTGCCAGCAGAGGGGGGCTCAACTCCATTGTTTTCCTTTCCTGTGGTTCCGCTAGGATGGGGGCTCAATCTGGGCTACAATAATCACAGGTGCCCAGTTTCCAGCCCAGGCCCTCACTGCACTGGGTGGCCCAACCTGTCCACTCTGTGCATTTGCGCCAGGCCAGGGCTAATTATTGATGTGGGAAGCTTTGGAAAACCTTTGCTCACCTAAAACCCCAGGCGCCCTGGGAGAGTGATAGGCCGTCTGGGAAAAGCAAACAGCAGGATAGTCACAAGGACTGGGGCTAGCACCCCCACTCATAGAACTAATTTTCACATTTAGCCTTTGTACTCTGCTTCTGCCCGTAGATAGAACTAATTGCCGCATTCTGCTTCTGTATCCCGCTTTGCTATGTAGACAGGAAGACACCATAGGCTATATAAACCCCAAGAATCCTTTGTTCGGGGCTCAGAATTTGGAGACTTACTCCTCTGGGTCCATGCATGTTAATAAACCTCGTACTCCAGAATCCCTCGGTGTCTGGTTGCTTCGTTTTCCTATAACATTATCCACCTCATTTTGTACACTGAATGGGAGCAAATTGCGCCCTCCCCCACTTTGTGGGCCTGGCTGCTGTGTGAGCACAAAGTCCCTGCACGTTTGCTCAGTTCCCCTATTGAAAGAAGTATCTGGGCACTGCTGCTTCTCTGAGCCCCTGTGCCCTTCTTTGATCAATATATGAGGCACCCTGAGTGGGAGTAAATCACACCCCCACTCCTCCCTCTTCATGGGCCCTGCCACTGGGTGCGCAAGGTCCCCGAATGGCAGCCAGTTCCACTTGTGAGAGAAGTTCCCTTGTGTGCTGCCTGCCACTCCAAACAAGTGCCCGGCTTTCCATCCAGTCCAACTCTTGAGTGGTCCAGGGTCTAGCTAGGTCACAGACAGTCGCTGTCCATTTCTTCTCCCAGGTCCAGGTGTCACCCAGGTGACACTCTGGCGACACGAAGCACGATACGCTGGCCAGTGCGAGACCCTGAGCTAGGCTTGCCACGGACTATTTGTATGCCCTTGGCTACTGGTGGAGTCAGCAGCTCTGATTGCAGATCTCAAGGCTTTTATGTTTGGCTCTTCGCCAGCGAGGAGTTGGAGAGAGGATGGCACTAGTCATTTGGTGTAATTCCTGCAAGGAGTAGAGGCCGATACAATACTGTTTAACCCAGTAAGAGAGGTCCCTACTGTGGCAAAATATTTGCCACTTATGTGACTCTGGGTTGCTCCTGTCTAGGGATCTATTGGATAAAATACAAAAGTTGGGGGAGTGAGCTGGGAAGTAGGCTGAGATTACAAACTCCAGCCTCAGTTGGCAACTGGGTTGGAAAACGGCCCTATCTAGAAAAGGGAAAAAACACCATAACCTTTGGTTTCTCAGCATCATGAAAAAACCCTGGGTGCCGGGGTGCTAGCAGCAAGACTGCCCTTAGGGTGCTCAGTCCCCTGCTCTGCTCAGAGCAGAGAAAAAAAGTCAGAGAAGCCAGTCTCAGGTCTAAGGCATAGCTGGGGGAAAAAAACCCAAAAACCTGATTTTAAAATGCTTTTTTCCCCCCACAGATTGGAGAGGCAGGCACTCGCTGTTTTTGAGTAGCGAATTAATTACTCTATTGTTCTCAGGACCTACAGTAGCTCCTAGGTCTAGAGGTTTACAATGTTCTAAAGACTCAATTCCTCATTTTCCTTTCTGAGTTCTACAGTCAAGGAGGAGATGAGATTTTCCCTCTTTATACCCTTGTTCCTAGGTAACATGGGCATAGTGGGGCCAAGCCCTATATGAAGCTGAAATTGAATGCAAGCCTTGGGTTAGGCAGGTAAGGAATATCATCACCTCCTGCCACACAATAAAGATCAAAGGCATGGTTTTAGAGAGTAGATGGCTGCTTGGCTGGAAAACAAACAGCAATTACTTGGTAAAGCAAATAGGCATGAGAGTAGTCAGAGATGCAAAAGGAATGGTCATGTTGCAGGAAAATGAAGCAACCAGACACCGAGGGTTTCTGGAGTACGAGGTTTTATTAACGTGCACGGGTCCATGGAAGTCAGTCTCCAAATTCTGAGCCCTGAACAAAGGATTCTTGGGGTTTATATAGTCTACGGGGTCTTCCTGTCTATGTAGCAAAGCGGGATACGGAAGCGGAAGTTAGTTCTAGCTATGGGGCAGAAGCAGAGTACAAAGGCTAAATTCCAAGGTCAGTTTTTAACAGCAGAGGTGTTAATCTCAGTCCTAGCTAATGCACCGTTGTTTACTTATCCCAGACAGCCCCATCATTCTCCCTAGGGTGCCTGGGGCCTGGGCAAATAAAGGTTAAACAAAAGTTCTTCAAAGTTTCCCATATCATCAGAGAAAGGAGAAAAAACTTATGAATGAGGCAAATTCGAACAAAAAGGCCTAGTTAGGAGAATAGAGCCTGGAAAAGCTAGGACTTCCCACTACAGGCTAAAATCTTGCTCTCTCCTCTCGAAGACTACACCTAAGTGGGGAGTATGCCGCAGGGATGGGACCAAGAATGCTTTTACAGCTTGCCTCTTGTTGTGTGGACTTTTGCTTGCAGTTGGGGGTGAAACCTAGTGTTCTTTCCTGGCCCATGTTCCAATTTATCCTCCCCTGCGTGCCTTTGTTACGGCAAGCACCCTTCTGGCTCTGAAATGCTTGACCCTGCCTGCAGGGTGCATAGTTTCTGCAAGGGGTATTCAGATGCAAACTGAGTTGCTATAAGTTACCTGGGGAGAGAGAGATTCCTCAAGCTCACAACAGGCCAGTGATTCAAACTGACTTTTTTCCTTGCCAGGTTTGTGAAAGGCCTTAGACTACACCAAGGAAGAAATGCCAATCAGCCACAAAGCTAGGCAGTACAGAGCTTTATTGGGGTTTGCGCACCTGGGTGAGGTTCCCTAGTCCACAGAGTGGGGCCGGGGAAGTCGAGCCCAAGCGGGGAATGTGGCGGGGTTTTATTTTGGTTGGCTTTCTTCATGGGAGCTGGGGATTGGTCCCCTTTGAACAAAGTGGCAATATATCATTGGTGGCTTTCCTCCGGCTCAGGTTGATCCTGTCGTTTTGGCTCTCTGGTTTGACCTCAGACGTCTTTTCTGGGTTGTAGTTCAGCCTCCATTTTGTCCTTCCCCACCCATTCTGACAGTTTGTCGGCAGAAAAGGCTAAGGAATCCAAGTAGGGGGTCAAAGTGTGCTGTTTATAAGCAGGGCTCCCAAAGGCTGTTACCCGTTTGGTCATCCCCAACTCTCTTACGTGTCTCAGTTTCCATTTCCTTTTTGATGTTGCTGTAGTTTGCAGAGAGATCATTATAGTTCCCCTGTAGTTTCTGGTAGTTCACTGTGAGCTCTTTGAACTTCATAATAACCAGTGCTTTGGATTCACTGTCAGATAGTTGATCAGCCTCTATTTCATCTAACATTCTTTCTGAAGTTTCTGCTTTTTCTTTCATTTGGGGATTGTTTCTTTGTCTTCCCATTGTTTGAGACTCTTCTTGTTAGTCTCTGCTTCTAAAATTTATCTGTTCTAAAACCCTGGTTTTATGGTGTGAACTTCTGTGGTATAATCCTTGTGAAGTTCAGAGGTGCAGACTCCTTGAAGTTTCTTGATGTTCTTCGTCTCCACCTACACTCACGCTGGTCCTCGTGCTGGTCCCTGTGTTGGTCGCCTACCACTGCTGAATGTCCCGGCTCTAGTAGCCGCCTCCTCAAGCACCCAGGCCCGTTACTACGGCAGCAGCACAGAGGCTGGGAATGTCCCGGCTCCCATAGCTGGCTCCTCTGCTGCGTCACAGGGGTTTGGAGAGTCCCGGCTTCCGTACCTGACTCCCTGGCATCCTGTCCCGTCGCTATGGCAGAGGCACAGGATCCCGACTCCCGTAGCTGGCTCCTCAGGGCCCAGGCCTGTCTCTATGGCGGCGTCACAGGGGCCTTTGGTGTCCCAGCTCCTGCAACTGACCCTTCCGTTGCCCGGGCCGGTAGCTATGGCATGGGCACAAGGGTGTCCCCACTCCGGTTCCTGACTCCTCTGTCTCCCAGGACTGTCACAGGGGCTTGGAGTGTTCGGCTTCCGTACCTGACTCCCCGGCTCCCAGGCCTGTTGCTCTGGCGGCAGCACAGGGGCCGAGTGAGACCCAGCTCCAGTAGCTGACTCTGCCGCCGTCTGGTGTTTCAGCGTTGGTCACAATCTCTGGTCTTTTAATTTCATAAATGCTGGGTAACCAATGGTTTATTGTGCTGTTTCTCTATAGATCTGCCAGGATTTTCACCCATGAGTACAGGAGCTAGTATCAGCTCCATCTTACTCTGTCACCATCTTCCCAGCATCCTCTCTCTCTCTTCTTATTCAGTACTGTCAGCCTGGGGTGTACTTTCCCCAAGGCTACCTGAGCATTCTCCCAAGAGCTAACCTGGTGCCTCTCTACAGGTCCTTGGGTGTTGGCTTTGGGCTTCCTGTGAAATGCGGGCTCACCCTGGGTTAATGGGTGTGGACTCTGGGTCTTCCACAAAGCACACTCTCCCAGGGTTGTGGCCTGGGCAAATGGCCAGGCCTCCTCTGGCAGCACTGGCTCTGATGCACACTCTTCTCAGGGGTATGCGTGGGTGCTCACAGCCCCTGTGTGTTTGTCACTTAGTTCTTATTCCCCTCTCTGCTACTTCAAGCATCCAGGTCTCTCCCAGTGCTGCTCAAACCTTGTTTGGCCAGGGAGAGAGCGGGTGACCCAGCTCTCTCCCAAGAGCCCTGTGGCAGACCTGGCAGGCATCCCCCTGGTCCCCAAGCTGATCCCCGGGCCCTCATTTTCCTGAAGCACTCTTCTTACCATCTGGTTTTTCAATGCCTGCTACAATTTTTGATGTCCTATTTTCATATATGCTGTGGTGCTGTTGGCTGTTTGCTCTGTTCCTCCATAGACTGGCTAGGTTTTTCTCCCATGTGTAAGGGGGAAGTGGAATCTGCTCCCTCCTACCATGCTGCCATCTTCCCTCCCAGTTCTTATATTTATTCATTTTTTTGAGAAGTGGAAAGGGAGGAAGAAAGCAAGGGAGAGAAACAGCAATGTGTGATTGCCTCTGGTGCACCCCTCCACCCCCCCCCCCCACCCCCCCCCATCACTGGGGACCTGGCCTACAACCCAGGCATGTGCCCTGACTGAGAATCCAACCAGTGACCCTTTGTTTTGTAGGCCCATGCTCAATCTACTGAGCCACACCAGCAAGCACTCTTCCTTCACTTTGGGACCAAACTCAATAATTTCTGTGAGTATCCTGATTATCAGTGTTGTTGTTGTTTTGGCAGAGCCATCTGAGGCTTTATTTTGGGAGAAAATAAAAAGACTTGATTTGACTTTTAGTTGAGGGCATGGGTTAAGAGGTGGTGCTCCAAGCAGTAAACACCCCAAACCCAAGGGCGAAATGAGGCCTGGGGCTGCTCCTTAGGTGGGTCTCCTGTGTCTTCCTCTTTCCTATAGGAAAGGAGACTGGTAGCTCCTTTCCTATCAATTTGGAGGGCAGGAGGACTGCAGTAGTCATTCACTTGGATATCAGATGACTCAGACACCAATTTCCCATCACTGGTCTCCATCTTCTTCACAGCCAGCATCTTGGAGGAGCTGGTCCTTGTGTGGCTGAAGGAGCCACAGCTCCCACCAGAGCCCAAGCTGGCCTAGAAGCCCAGGCTGTAGTTGAAGTTTCTGTAAGCCTGGCTCAGCCCACCTGAGTAGCCATTGGTGATCTTGGGGTGGAAGCAAGGAGGCCAAATCAGAGATTCAAGAAGGAGCCAAAAAGCTTCTTGGTTACCAATGCTTTGAACTCTGCATCTGATGGGTTGTCTTATCTCATTGCTTAGTTCTTTTTCTGGAGTTTTGTTCTGTTCTTTTATTTGGTGAGGGGAACTTTGGCCAGCAAGGTTCCCCAGGCCACTGCAAATGAGAATAAAGAGTCATCCCAGACACAATATTGCTGCTTCTGTGGGAAGAGGCATGGCAATTAGTTCTAGTGGAGAATGCCCCAAGCCCTTCTCTGACATGGCTTTTATTAGGGTTGAGAAGTTCAGGGGAATAGAGCACACATACATAGCTTATCAATCAATGTCCAACAAAGCTATAGTCATAAAAACTAACAATATCTATAGATAACAATTGAAGAAACACAGAAATCTTTTCAGGTTGGGGTCTGTGAGACATGCAGATGCCAGATGGCTGTAAAGGCATATATCATGAAGTAGGGAGTTTCACTCCTTATGCCTTGAACTCAGACATCTGGATCTGGGTTATACTGACAAGGCTTATTGATGAGCAGAGCTGGCTTCAAAGTACAAAAATGTACATTTCAGGCCTGATTCCCATGGGACTCTTGGTGTTAGACTTGAGTCATGCCTGCCACCTGAGTTATGATCTGGTTTTCCAGGGAGACTTACCAACCCCTTTCAGATTTTGCTCTTGCGGGGATACAATCTCCAAAACCACACAGAGCAGTCCCCAACAATTTGGGCCATATTTGATTGTCTCAGTTCACCTGTTACATTCTAATCTAAGGGGTGAAAACTTAGGTATTTGCTCTTTGCTGCCTTATGGTGCTGTTTGGGGGGAAGGCATCAGAGAAGGAGCAATGATGCTTGCTGGGCTTTTGTCCCACTTTCTGACAGTTCCTTTGCTTCCCACAAGTCGATTGTGCCCTTTCAGGTGCTGATTCCCAGGTGGGTGGGTTTGTGTACATTCTAGGATCCTGTTGGCCTCTCCAAGGGACCCTCCCCTGAGACTGGCAGTTTCTCTTGAGTTTGCCCCCCTGAAGGTTTTACAGCAGAAGTTTTGAGTCTTTAGTTCCCCCCCCACACACACACACTGACACCCTGGGTTTCACGATCTGTGTGGCTCCCTAATTGCTTTTACCAGCTTATTCATGTGCACATGTGCCTGATCCACCAGCCCCTGTGGTCCACCATGCATACTCTCTGCCCTGGCTGTCTGTCTCTGCCCCTCCTACCACTCTGGATGAATTTGTCTTCAACTCCTTGGTTGTCGGAGTTCCATGTAGTTTGATTTTCTATTAGTTCTGGCTGTTTTTTTTTAATTGGTTGTTATCCTTCTTTTGGTTGTGTGAAGAAGTGAAGCATATTTACCTAAGCCTCCATCTTGGCCAGAAGCAGCAAATGTTACTTTCTTCAGTTTGAGCAACTGGACTTGGTTGAGAAGCACTGTATTAAAATGTGGTACATTCATACAATGGAATATTATTCAGCTATTAAAATGTACTGATTTGTGCCACAATATGGATAAACTTTGAAAACACTATGCTAACTTAAAGAAACTACTCATAAAGTGGAACATATTATGTAAGTTCATTTATATGAATTTTCCAAAATAGTGAACTCTACAGAAACAGAAAGTAGATCGGGGCTGCAGGGTGTGGGCTGTTTGTGGGGGACATAATAGCTTAAAAGCTAAGGGGTTTCTTTTTGGAGTGATGAGATGTTTTAAAACTTATTGCAGTAATAGTTGCACAACTCTGTGAATATACTAAAAACCATTGGGTTGTGCACTTCAGATGGGTAAATTGTATGGTATGGGAATTAAATCTCAATAAAACTGTTAACAATGCATACAGATGTTTTAGGACAAATCCTGAGGCTCCAGGAAACCCTGCCCCTATGGAAAGCCTTGTCCTAGACCTTTACCTAGACCTTTTGAAAGAGACATCTGAGAATCTTTGCTACACTGGAAGAGGCGAGTCTGGAATCCCACTGGAATCAAGTCTGGAAAGGTACCATGATGAAGACTAACTTGCCAATGTTGTATAGCCCACAGGATGTACCAGCTCCCTGCCTTGGGTTTTAAGGGGCATGTCAGCTGGACATATTTCCAATTCAGTCACTCTCAAGAGAGGCCTCTGAGAGGTCCTCAGCTTTGATACCTGACTGTAATGCGAGTCAAGTTCACACTGCTAAGCTCACTGGTAAAGCAAGGCAGCACAGCTGAGGGGTCAGCTCATCTTTCTCCCAAGACATGCAGCCATAGGGATCCTGAGCCTTTTTGAACCATGGCATTCTGCTAATAATAGTGAGAGTACAGTATGCATGCCTCTGAAGACCTTCCCACAGAGTCGTAAGTACTTGCAATACTTCTTGGAATAAATAGATCCTCATCCTGCAGTGCTTGTTTGAGAGTGACTTGTATTTTGTCCCCTGGTAGGTAAGCAACTGGGGGGGGGCAGATTTAGGGAATGGAGAAATTGAGCAAAAAGAAGAAAGGACTCATGGACATGGACAACAGTACTGTAATTGCTGGGGTGATGGAGTTGTAAGGGGACTAAATAGTAATAGAAAAAATATAATACAAGTTTAAAAATCAGAAAAAAAAAGATTCAGCCTTCAGTTTTCCTCCTTTAGGAGTGTGTCTTGATGTTACCAAACCTCTCTGATTGAATTTCTGTAATGACTAAACCTGAATTTGGCTGGTGAATATATCAGTGCTGTTTGAGAAGCAGGTCTTTTGGGCTGTGAGGGAGGACTCTGTCCCCAGTATTTTCTTTTGGGTAAACTAATATATAACATGAATATTAGTTACAACTCTTTGCTTTTAAGTGATGGAACCCTGGCCCAAACTTAAGTAGTAGCTTGGCCGATGGAACTAAGGACTCAGTGCTACCAGGGTGTCCCCTCTTTTGTAACTACTGCTCCTCATGGGACATTGCCTTTATTCTCTTCCATGACACACTGGCTTTTTCCACACAGTGAAAAGCATGACCCAGAAACTTCCAAGATGACCTCCTCACGTGTTTGTTACCTATGAGGAATGAATGGACTTTCTCCTGGCTCCCAGGTCAGAAAACCTCTGGGAAGGGCTCTGATTGGCCCGACCTGAATTAGGTATTTGACATGGGTCAGAATATGTGGCTGAGGGGAAAGGAAAATCTTCCAGGTAAGGAGGTGACATTTTTTAGAGGAGTGGTAGCAGTACTGGGCAGACAAACAAATGATGTTTACAGAATGCTTACTGAATTCTTTGACACTGAAGCTGCTTGGGATGATAAGCTCTTGAGATATCAGACTGAGAGTGACATTTGTTAATTTTTTTGTCTGCCTAATACTCATTCCTCTTTTCCATAACAACTACATCAATTTCCTTTTGGGAATCACCCTACTCTTCTCAGTCCATGTGTTGAAATGGAACCCCATCCCAGTCAGAATTGAACACAGGCCCAGCTGGCCAGTCAACACAGTGTTCCTTGTGCTCCCCCTCACAGTTCCTGTGAGTGCCTTGAGGTCAGGGACCATGAGTCACTCAGTTCTGGACGCCACCCCACCACCACCACAGCAGTGCTTCTTGGACCTGGATGATCTAAGGGTCCCTTTCTAGACATTCTGAATCTGCAAATTTGGGGTTGGCCCTGGGCATCTATATTTTTAATAAGCTCCCTAGTGAATATGGACAATTAGGTTTGGGAGTAATTTCCCCCACTATGTTTGTACATAATAGATGCTTTATAGTTGCTGGTATAATGGGAAGGCTGAAGTTAGTTTTCTGACAGGTCTGATCATGGTAGCTGTCTTTAAATTGTCCATAAAAATAGAGCTTCCAGGACTCTGTATGTGTGTTTTGAGGTGATCCTGCCTTTTTCAGTTGGTGATCCAGGTCCTTCCTGTTGGTCAGATGGCATTTGCTGATGGGATCGAGGACTTCCAATTCCAGAAGCTGGTAGAGGCCCAGAGGTTGGGGTCACGTGAGAAGACAGTGCAATTAGTTACAATCAGGCTACTTCAGGATGACTCAGTTGGAATGTCAGAGTCTTCTAAAATTAATCTGTAGCCACCCTAAAACCAGCAGCTTGTGTAAAGTCACCAGCCTCTCCTTACCTAACAAAGGATTTGGAAACCTGGAGGAGCTGGGCCTGCACTACCTTCATCTGTCAGTACTTCAGACATTTTTCTGAATTTAGACTTTGCTCACAGACAGTTCCCTTCTGCTTTTCCTTTTCCTTTTTTAAAAAACCTCTCTCCCTTCTGAATGCACACAAAGGCTATTTTTATGGGCAAGGGTTTTATTTCTCAAAAGTAGGATGACAGGTGGTGGATATTTTATTATAATACCATGCCCTTTGTTCTAATTAAAAGAATTTATGTACAAATTCAATCCAAAATACTCAAAGCTTTTAAAGATTTTTTCTGAGTAAAAGAGTTGAATATAATTTTTATTAAAAATTCATATGATACTGAAAGCTCTGAAGAAGAAAAAACAATAATTACTTAACTTCATCATTCTGAGAGAAACACTTGTTGGCATGTTGGTGCATTTCCTTTTGATGCTTTTTAACAAAACCTTAAATCCAACAGATTAAAAAATGCATAATTTGCATGTATGGGAATAAATGGTAAATTCAAGCAAGTCCTTGGATTCTTTGCACAATACAGTCTCCTGGAGGGAAGAAGTCAGATATCTGTTGCTTTTAAAATGTTACTTTCACAGTCTGTTGGGTACATTGTAAATGAAAACCTTCTGGAAAGCATTTTGGACTTATGTATCCAATATTTATTTATTTTAAAGATTTTATGTATTTATTTTTAGGGAGAGAGGAAGGGAGGGAGAAAGAAAGGGAGATAAGCATCAACATGTGGTTGCCTTTTTTGCCCTCCACTGAGGACCTGGCCTACAACCCAGGCATGTGCCCTTACTGGGAATTGAACCAGCCACTTCTTTGTTTGCAGGCCAGTGCTCAACCTATTGAGCCACACTGGCCAGGCATGTGTCCAATATTTGATGCAGCAAATGCAATTATAATACAATTATAATCCTAGAACAAAGCTTTTCAAACTTTCTTGGTGTTTTCAAGTCCCAAGAATTTTTCATAGTTCCCCCTAGTCCAAAGGAAGCACCTAATAGTTACATTTATTAAGTAGTTAGATCCTAACTTTAGTATTGTTTTTCTAACAACTTAGTGGTCATTTGAAAAAAGTAGTACACATCATTTGAAATGAATATTGCTTAAGTAACATATATAATTGGTAATTAGATAGTATAATTGGTAATTAGAAGGAATGGAATAGTGTTTTCAATATTCTGAAGAAAAATGTTTTACAACCTGAATATTGGGTCTTCTATCTTTCATCCCTGTATCTCCAGCACCTAATAAGAGTACTTGTCAGAGTAGATGCTCCATAACCAAGTGTTACACAAACAAATGGCTGAATAAATAAATTATTAGGGCTTGCCAGTTTCCAATTTTTCCTGAAAGTCTTTGGGGGAAAAAAGCATCAGCTATCACTGAAGCCTGAGTCTTAGAAAGTTGCTCTTCATCAGAGGCAAGGCAGAGGGTGTGAGGTGAGAAGATGTGCACCAACCCCCACTCAAGAATGTGCCATATGACCATTAGGGGAAGGGGCCAGGGAGCAGGCACAGGAAACAAATGGCCCTTTGTTTTCAAAACCTGGTTTACAAGAGAGTATGGTTCCATAGGCAAGGACCCCAAATAGCCAATTTTAGATTCTGTTTCACTGGCTCACTTAAGTCATCTGACAAATAGGAATAATAATGGTATCTATTCTCATAATGAGAATTAAATAAGTTTAATAGCATCTCGGCAAATGATTACCACTCCATAACATCTACCTCACAGTAAGAATTGGAGAAGACATCTGTGGGCACTATCCAGGCTTACTCTGGATCCACAGGGCGGGGCCTTTCCTCCCGGCTTCTGCATCCGCTGCCTGGGCAGACTTGCTATGTTCCCCTTTAGTTCCTCATCTTTGTGTTCTTGTTTCCCTCTCTTCTTCTTTCCCAGCCCTCTTGCTTTTCATACCAAGAGGAACAGGAAGTGAAAGCAATAAAAGTAGAAAAAGAAAAGGACCTTTACCTGTGCATAAGAAATTTCTCCTGAAGTGCTGGTCTCCTGTTGCCTTAATCTTGGATTTGGGGTTTTTGAGGGCAGTCAACAGGTCTTCCTGTATGGTCTTTGTGAAATTCCCTGGGTAATAAGGTTTAGGACTAGAATTAGCTCTTGTAAGATCACAGTCCTGGAGGGCTTCTTCATTCTTGAACTGGGAAGTGTGACTGACCCTCTTCCTGCAGTGGTTAGACTGCTCACTTGTGGAAATCCAACCAGTCTAGGTGATCCCAGGTAGTGAGAGGGATTTTGGAGGGGCTGACTATGGAGGTGCAGATGAAGGAAAGATAGTTTTAACACCCCCTGGGCACTAGGCTCAAATAAGTTAATTGCTTTACCGAATGTTTGAAGTGAACCCAGGGTTTCCATTTACACTAAGCAGGACTCCTAGGAGATACAGTAGCAAATCATAATCATACTATCATACAGCAGCTACTAATTAAGCACCTAAAATGAACCAAGAACCATACCAGGCTTTTATATACTTGACCTACTTTAATAACAATAAATACTATATGCAATATATATTATTTATCTCATTTTGTGGTTGAGGAAATAGAGGTTAAAATTTGTCCATGGTCACACAGGTGGCAAAGTTGATATTGACCATAGTGTGTCTGATGTGAAGTTTAGTAATATAAGATATGAGAATATTAAGGAAAAGGTTTATATATAATCATGAAATTTGAAAATCTGTCTTTGATTTCCAACCATAGGGTATTGATTGGATAACATGTAATACATCCATAAAATGAAGTATCATCTAAGGATTAAGAATGATGTTGCTGTATTTAAAACAGGTAGATATTGGCACAGTTTCTTACTGTGCCAATAAGGAGAAATAGTATAGATAGTGTGGGGTTTTTTGTAAAATACAACAAATGTTGCAAGACCTTACAAACATTGTAAAGAAAAATTATGTATGTATAGAAAAATGTCTAGAAAGATAAATGCCAAAATGTTATTAATCTTAGACCTTTGCAAGGTTGGATTATAGGTGTTATTTCCTTTATTCTTTATTATTCACTTGTATTTTCTAATTCTCCAACAATAGAGGAAAAGGGAGTACTGGTCTGCAAATAAGGAAATTCAGTGTTCTAATGCCAGCTCTGTCTCTGACTTGTGATCTTGGATGAGTGCTTTTCCTTTTGAGTTTTGGTATCTTCATCATGAGTGATTGCTTAGCAAAGGAAAGATGTGAAGGTAAAGATCTGTATATTTTGTTCTAGAAGTGTCTGTAACATAGGCTGTGCTCAGTAAATAGTGAATTAATGGGTAAACAAATGAATGATATGATATTTGAGAATTAGGGCAGTGATGTCTGAAAGAGTTTCAGAGGTATGGCATGCAGCATGGTCCTCATATATGGTCCAGAAGCAGAAAACCTGGACGTTCTAGGACTTTCTGTGGACACGACGACATAATTGTGAGACTGGTCTCTGTTTAATTTAGCTCCTAAATACAGGAAGTTGGTTCAGAGCTCTGAGTTCAGTGTGGGAAAAACTTTGCTTTTGGTGCTAGTGCTGCCGTTTGCCAGCTGTGAAATCTTGAACAAATTACATGCATTTTCCTAAGCTTGTTTTCTCATATGTAAAATGAAAGTAAAAATTAGTACTAAGCTATAGATTGCTCTGAGCATTTGAACAATCTGTTTAAATATTAGTTCAAAATGACAAACTGAATTTCATCCACTTCTTTTTATTCCAAACCTTAGAAATATCAGGAAAGATAAATATATATATAATTCATAAAAGTTCTGGCAAATGAGAAGGGAAACTTCAGTGATTTAAAATTGCGAGTAATTTCTGAAAGAAGAAAGATGATGGAGTTGAAAGAAAGAAACTCCTGCCTATCTATAACGAGAACAGGAGAGACTTGCAGTGAGAGGTGAGAGAGGTACTGAAAATGCTCCAAGCTTGAGGAGTGGATGAGGGCGGTCATAACCAACAGCATAATGGTTTGGGATACTACAGTAGGAACAAACAAGACACCAGCTGTTTACTCCTCCAACCCCATCTTCCCTGTTTAGTCAAACAGCAGCAACAGAGATACCTACCTCCATCATGCAAATATGGGCACTTAGGCTAGAGAAGCAAGGCAACACCCAAGAAGAATGGACACTGGTGACTGGAACACCTTTGTCACCAGTTTGGTTCTTACCTACTATCATCCGTCCCACACAAGGACTGGAGACATCATCCATACATTGAGTAAGAAAGAACCTGAGGTCCAATATGAGAATATGACCAAGAGTCATTAAGCATCGAGGAAAAACACCACCATGAAAGAGGCCCAGAGCACAATAAACAGAAGCGTGGGCACCAGAGCTAGCAGAGCAGGTAAATTAGACATTGAGAATCAACATAAATATTATCAGAGAGTTATTAGTGAAAGCAGTCTGAGAGCTGAGAAATAAAAAAGTAAGATTCCCTAGAGCACCCTCAATAAATGGACTATGAAGAACTTGGACACAGATGAATAATAGCATATAAATGAGCTGGCTAGAAAATCAAATTGAGGAGTTCTAGAATGCACTGAAAAAAGAGAAGAAATAAATAGCATAACATAAAAGTTAAGATATATGAAGAATAGATTCAGAAATTTCGATGTTCACCAAACTGAAGTTTCAGAAAGAGGAAATAAAGAGAATTAAAATGAGGAATAACAAAAACACAGGGAAGAAAATTTCTCAAGGTGATGAAATGTACCTTATACACAAAGAGCTTACCATGTGAAAAGTAGGAAAGAAAATAAAATAATGAGTAGACATGTCAGAAATTTAAAACATGAAGTATAGATAAAAGGAAAGCAGGATTACTTGTAAAGAAAAGCAGGTTAGTATCAAATTCAAATACAACACTGCACACTGGAATATTTTTAGAGATCCAAGAGAAAATTATTTGACCCAACCAAGCTAACATTTAAGCATGAAGACATTATATATAAAGACAATTTCAGGTATCCAAAGGTAATAAAAAATTACCTTTAATTTTGCCTGTAAGAATGTATACTCCAACACAATAAAAAAAATCTCAGAGAAAGCTACAGGATTCAAGAAGCATAAAAAAATCAGCAGAATTTTTATGAAGTCTAAATAAGTGGTAATTGAAAACAAACAAACACTGCCATCTGGAACTGATATCCCAAATGGTGTTAACATTGCAGGTAGAGAGAGAGGGAGAAGAAGTCAATGCTTTGTTGATTGAGTGATCACAAAAGGCACTATATTTGTATAGGCTATGAAACGGAAACAATAATTATTAGGTATTGGGGTTACAAACTTAAGCATCACAAATTAAATAAGACCAAATCAATTGACAAAAAGTAAAAAGTGAGGAAAAACAGAAAATATGGTAAATATAAAATACATGATAAAGTAGCAATAATAAACTTTCTCTTATTAGGAATCACAATAAATGCAGTGGGTTACATTGTTTTATGAAAAAATAGCAAACCATGAAAAAAGGAATCTTTAAAATCTAACTACATGCTGTTTCTAAGGGTGACAGATAACACAAAATGACAAAAAAGTTAAAAATAAGAAAACCAGATAAAGATATATTAAATGTATGCTAAGAAAAAGGGAAAAATCTATGATATTAATGTCAGAAAATGCAATTCAATGCAAATAACTTTTAAGAAATAAAAAATTATTTCATAATGATATAGCAATTATAAATTTTTATTAGCCTAACAACCCAACATTAAAATATAAAAAAACACATTAACTGAAGCCATAAACAAATAGGGTATACTTAATAAATATAATATGTGTCAATAGATGAGAAGTTTAAAAAATTATAATCCCTATAGATGCTGAAAAGGCATTTTATAAAGTTCAATATTCCTTATTAATAAAACATAATGAATTAGGCATAGAGGACCTCATATTTAACACAATAAAATGTAGACATACTGCAACCAAAAAAGAAAAGCACTAGAAATGATCCTGTTAATATTAGAAAGAAGAAAGACCACCCCTTATCACCAATATTATTTAATATTTTTGGATATATTAGCCAACACAACTGAACTGGAGAATAAAACGAGCTCTAAAAATGGGAAAAAGTAATTTTATCATTATTTTTGGTTCACTATGGGAAAAACTCAAGATAATTTATTGGAAAACTACAACAAATAATAGAACATTCAGTAAGTTTAGGCATTTACAAAATTAATATATAAAACACAATAAATCACATATATACAAAGAACAATTAAAAGTTACGTGATGGAATAAAGGGCTTTACAGACAATAGCAATAACAGTGAGAAAATGCTAACATAGGTAGTGTCAGAGGTGAGTTAAGATAGATCTCCAGAAATTCCCATTAAAGCTCAGAGCATCAGGACCACGGAGTACAGCCAGCCTTTTTGTACCAGGGTCCCATGTAATGGCACCTACTGGGGTTCCTGGAACATAGGTCACAAGGATAAAGAGTGACTACTGTATCCCTCCAGATAGTCTATGTACAAAGAGGAAAAAAAGATGGCAGTGGAGTAGGAGAATTATATCATGCACCTCCAGAGCCAAATTGGAAATAAAACTAAAGACAGGGCTAGACACTGAAATATACTGAACACTGTGGGGAAAAGAGGCTATTAACCAGGGGTGGGGGAAAAATCACCATGACCAGTAAGAAAGGTGAGGTCACTAAAGAGCCAGCCCTTCACATGGGCAGTGGGTTGAGACACAGTACAATTGTTGGTGCTTCCTCTTGAAAGGAGAGAAATGGGGAACACAAAACAGAGTGCCAATGCTGGAATCAGCTGACTGTGTAACACCCAATGGTGAAAGGCCTTTGGGTTTGTCTATGCTGGGGAGGGATGAGATCTGCTGGAGTCAAAGCCACTATTTTTTCTTAATTCTTAAAGGGGCCAAAGCATAAGTCTACTGTTTGCAAGCACTGACTTTGGGCCCCAGTGAAGGGAATGTGGATTGGACTGTAGTCTTGTGAGGAGAGTCCAGTGTAGGAGGCACCAGGGAATGACATGAGGAGCAGCTATGGGGCTTTCTGTGCAAAGATATACCTGGATTCTATGGTAGTCATTTTGCTTGAGAAGAGCAAGCTCCTTCCAGTGGGATATCACTCATCCCACTCTTCCTCTAAATTCCTCTCCCTCTACCCTACATCTTTTTTCCTTTCCTTTTATGTGGTTTGTTCAGTTTCCTTTTTTGTTTTGTATTTGTTTTCCATTTATTCTTTTTTTTCCCCTTCATGCATCTTAACTCCTGCCAAGGAGATAGCAGTGCACACAGACTCAGGGGGTGTCAGAGACTGGCTGTAGGGTGCAGCCATGCCACATACTCTCCTGGGAAACAGACTGGCACTATGGCACTCTCATTGGAAAGCCACAGAAACACCCTCCTGGGTTCTGGCAGATCCAAAATCTAAACTCTGGAGGCCCCACCAAATAGCCTACTAGGAGCCCCAACCTGCTGAGTACATGGAAATAATACCAAACACTCACACCAGTGGCTCAGGTGGAAGGCAGGGGAATTCATCAACCTTCCCTACTACATACAGTAAAGCCATATCCATAAGGGAATCCAGCAAACAACCACTGAACTCTGCTGAATGAATTCCACTTTGTTCTTTTTTTTTAATTACTTTATCGTTGTTCAGTTACAGTTGTTTGCATTTCACTTTGTTCTTTTTCATTATTTTTCTTTTTCATAGTCCTTTCATTAGTTTATTTCTATTTTTAATTTTTCTTTTATTGTTATTGCTCTATTTTTTCTGTCATGTCTTATTTTACTCTTATAATTGATTACTCCATTATTCTCTTATTTCCTTTTCTTATGTTAGTTATTCTTTCTCTTTCTTTGTCCCTTCTCCATGTTTTTCTCCTTCAAATCATTATTTGTATTAGTTCCCCCTGTGTCCCTGATTTCTTTTCCCATAATCACTTTTTTTTTGTCTTTTGGCTTCTGTTATTTTTTTTACTTTCCTATTTTCTTTTTTTTTCACTTTTTTTAATTGATTATGCTGTTACAGTTGTTCTATTCCCCCTTTATTCCCCTCCACCCTACCCCCCATCCCCACCATCACCCCCCCTTTAGTTTATGACCACGTGTCTCAAGTCCTTTAGATTCTATATTTCCCATGCTATTCTTGCCCCCCCATCTATTTTCTATCTACTGTCTATGCTACTTATTTTCTGTACCTTCTCCCCCCTTCTCCTCCTCCCACTTCCCTGTTGCTAACCCTCCTTGAGATCTTCATTTCTATGTTTCCACTCCTGATCTAGCTGTCCTTTTAGTTTGCTTTCGTTTTAGGTGTGGTTGTTAATAACTGTGAGTTTGCTGTCCTTTCACTGTTCATGTTTCTTTAACTTCTTTTTCTTAGATAAGTCCCTTTAACATTTCATATAATAAGGGCTTGGTGATGATGAACTCCTTGAATTTGATCTTATCTGAGAAGCACCTTATCTGTCCTTCCATTTTAAATGAAAGTTTTGCCGGATAGAGCAATCTTGGTTGTAGGTCTTTAGATTTCATGACTTGGAATACCTCTTTCCAGCCCCTTCTTGCCTGTAAGGTCTCTTTCGAGAAATCCGCTGACAGTCTGATGGGGACTCCTTTGTAGGTGACTGTCCCCTTAGCTCTTGCTGCTTCTAGGATTCTCTCCTTCATTTTAATCTTGGCTAATGTAATTACGATGTGCCTTGGTGTGTTCCTTCTTGGGTCCAACTTCTTTGGGACTCTCTGAGCTTCCTGGATTTCCTGGAAGTCTATTTCCTTTGCCAGATTGGGGAAATTCTCCTTTATTATTTGTTCAAATAAGTTTTCCACTGGTGGCTGTGCCTTTCCCCCTTCTGGTACCCCTATAATTCGGATGTTGGAGCGTTTAAAGATGTCCTGGAGGTTCCTAAGACTCTCCTCATTTCTTTGAATTCTTGCTTCTTGACTCTTTTCTGTTTGGCCATTATTTGCTTTCTTCTGGTCCACTCCATTGATTTGAGTCCCAGTTTCCTTTTCATTGCTATTGGTGTCCTGTGCAATTCCATTCATTTCAATGAGTTTCGCCTTCATATATTTGTCTAATTTGTCCGTATAATCAACCAGTTCTGTGAGGATCCTGATCACCAATTTTTTAAACTGTGCGTCTGTGAGTTTTGCTATTTCTTCATCGCTTAGATTTATTTCTGGGGCTCTGAGATCCTCCTGCACCATTCTTGGTCTGTTCGGGCCCTTTAAGTGTGAGAAGCGGCGGCTTGGATTCCCAGGTCGCTGGGTTGTGACGCTGTATGTGGGGGCGTGGCCAGAGCGGGGAAATGGCGACCCCCTCTGCCGCTTCACACAGCTGGGTACGGAGGAGCAGTGCCTTAGGTGGTTCACCTGGGCCGGGCCACTCAGAGTCGCTGGGTTATGACGCTGTATGTGGAGGTGGGGTCAGAGCAGGGAAATGGCGGTGCTCTCCACTGCCGCTTGCCCTGGGGACCTGCCGGCCTGGTCCAACCGCCCACTTCCTCGCCTGTCCACCCTCGCACAAATGCGCGACCTCAGTCAACACGCAGCCCCGGCCCGGCTGTCTCCCCCGAGGTCGCTCGCCTGGTTGCTCGCTGGGTCGCTCACTAGGTCTGACCCTGCGTCTGGATTCCGCGGGCCTGAGTGTGTCTGGCTGAGTCCTCCTGTGCAACCCTGCTCCGCCAGCCGCTGGTTTTGCCCCTTACCGGTCAGGCTGAAGAATTTGTTGTTAACGGACTTCCGAAAAGTTCAATTTTCCGTGTTCTGGCTGTGTTTTCTGTTGCTAATATTTAGTTTTCTCTAATCTTGGTTGTGTGAGAAGGCACGGCACATCCACCTATGCCTCCATCTTGGTGGAAGTCCCCCTATTTTCTTAATACTTCATTTCACTACCCACTTTTACTATTCTCTGATCTTTTGTCATTAAAATTGTTGTTGTATTGGGGAAGTGTTGCTTGTCTTGGCTTACTTTTTGTGTGTTGTTTTGCTTTGTTCTGCCAGAACCTATAAAACAGCATATAGCACATGGTAGGAATTGAGCCTCTCAGTCAGCCAGCCAGGGGGGAGACATAACCAATGAATAAACCAACAACAACTAGGGCCTAAACACAGTAGGAAAGATCATGGAACTCATACCAAGGGCATTCCTAGAGCATCCAGATCAGGAGATGAAGTTTGCACCACTGGGAACCATAGGTGCCCTACCACATAAAGCTACCCCAAAAGACAGGCAGTCAAAAAAAAAGCTATCTAAAACATAGAAATAAGCAAAAAGAGACAGCTAAAGAGGGAAGATAAAGAAACAACCTGCAAATGAAAGAAAAGGAGGAATCCCCAGAAAAAGAGATAAATAAAATTGAGGCAAACAAGTGATCACACATAGAGTTCAAACTCAGGGTTATAAGAATGTTCAAGGAACTTAGAGAAAATTTCATTAGCATGAAAAAGGACATAGAAACTATGAATACAACCAGATGGAAATGAAGAATGCAATATCTGAAGTGAAGAATACACTAGAAAGAATTAAAAGCAGGCTAGACAAAGTAGAGGATTGAATCAATGATTTGGAAGATAGAGTAGAAAAAATACTTAGAGTAACAAAATGAAAAAAGACTTAAAAAGAATGAGGGTAGTTTAACAGAGCTTTTGGACAATATGAAATGTAACAATATTTGTATCATAGAGATGCCAGAAGGAGAGTAAAGGGAGGAAGAGATAGAAAGCATGTTTGAAAAAATAATGAACAAAAATATTCCTAACCTGGTGATGGAAAAAAAGTCACACAAGTTCAGGAAGCACAGAGAGTTCAAATCAAGATGAGCCCAAAGAGGCCTACACCAAGACACATCACAGTTAAAATGACAGAGTTTAAAGACAAAGAGGAAATCTTAAAGGAAACAAGAGAGAAACAATTAAGTTCCTACAAGAGAGCTTAAATAAGGCTGTTGACTCATTTTGCAACAGAAACAATATAGGCCAGAAGGGATCAGCATGAAATATTACAAGTAATGAAAAGCAAGGACCTTAAACCAAAGACACTCTATCTGGCAAAGCTCTCATTTAAAATGAAAGGTGAAATGAAGAGCTTCTGAGAAAAAGAAAAGGCTGAAGGAGTAAATTTCCACCAAACCAGCATTGTAAGACATCCTAAAGGGACTGGTTTAAGAAGAAGAAATAGAGCCCTGGCTTCTGTGGCTCATTGGATTGAGTGCCAGCCTGTGAAACTGGGGTCACTAGTTGGATTCCCACTTAGGGAGCATGCTGGGGTTGCAGGTCAGGTCCTCAGTGAGGGGCCCATGAGAGGCAGCCACACATCGATATTTCTTTCCCTTTGTTTCTCCCTCCTTTCCCCTCTCTCTAAAAATAAATAAATAAAATCTTAAAAAAGAAGAAGAAATAGAGAAATAGAGGAATGCAGGTACAAAGTGGCAGTAAATAAGTACCTAGCAATAATAATCTTAAATTTAAATGGATTAAATGCCCCTATGTGAAAAGACTAGGGGAACTGAATAAATAATAAAACATGACCTGCATATATGCTGTCTATGGGAGACCCACTTCAGAACAAAAGATTTATACAGGCTGAAAGTAAAGGGATGGAAAAAATCCATACAAATGGAGATGAAAAAGAAAAGCTGAGTTAGCAATACTTCTGTCTGACAATATATACTTCAAAAGAAAGGCCATCATAAGAAACAAAGAAGGACACAACATAATACTTAAATGTTCAGTCTAACAAGAGAATATAACCATTGTAAACATACAGGCATCCAATATAGGAGCACCTAAACATATAAAGAAAATCTTGGAGGACTTTAAGAAAGATATCAATAGCAATGCATTTATAGTAGGGGATTTTAACAACCCGCTGTCACAATGGCCAAATCTTCCAGTCAAAAATCAATAAGGATATAGCAGCATTAAATGACACACTAGGTCAAATGGATTTACACGATATTTATAAAACATTTCACACCAAAGAAGATATACATTCTCAAATGCACATGGATCATTCTTAAAGATAAACCACCTGGCAGGACACAAAATAACCCTTAACAAATTCAACAAAACTTAGATCACGTCAATTATTCTCTCATATCACAGTAGCCTGAAACTAGAAATCAACCTCAAGAAAAGAAAATACAAACACACAAATACATGGAGGCTAAATAACATTATATTAAATAATGAATGGGTTAACAATAAGATCAAGGAAGAAATAAAAAAATACCTGGAAAAAATAAAAATGAATACACAACAAACCAAACTTACAGGACACAAAAAAAGGAGTCCTGAGAGGGAAGTTCATAGCGCTACAGGCCTACCTAAAGAAGATAGAAAAATCTCAAGAAAAAACCCTAAGACTACATCCAAAATAACTAGAGGAACAACAACAACAAACAAAGCTTAGAGTGAGTAGAACAAAGAAAATGACCAAGATCAGAGCAGAATTAAAGGATATAGGGACCCCTGCCCCTGCCAAATAACCAAAGGATCAATGAATCCAGTAGCTCATTCTTCAAAAAGATAAACAAAATTGACAAAACTTTAACCAGATTCATTTAGAAAAAGTAAGAAAAAGGCCCAAATAAATAAAATCAGAAATGAAAGAAGAGAAGTAACTACTGATACCACAGAAATACAAAGGAATGTATGAAATTACTGTGAATCACTATATGCCAAAAAATTGGATGACCTGGGTGAAAATTGCAAAATGGATAAGTTTCTAGAAACATGCAATATTCCAAAACTGAATCTGGAGGAAGCGGAAAACTTGAATAGGCAAATAACTAACAGAATTGAAGTAGTAAAAAAATCAAAATAAAAAAATCTCTCAGCCAGATGGCTTTGCAGGTGAATTTTACCAAACACTCAAAGAAGAACTAATACCACCCTTCTAAAACTATTTCTAAAAGTTCAAGAACAGAGCAGACTCCCAAACTCTTTTTACAATGCTAGAATTATACTAGTTTAAAACCAAGCAGAGATACAACAGGGAAAGAAAATTCATGCCAATATCTCTGATTAACATAGATGCTAAAGACCTCAACAAAATATTAGCAAAATGGATCCAGCAATATCATACACCAAGATCAGGTGGGATTTATTCAAGTGGTGCAAGGATGGTTCAGTATCCAAAGGTCAATAAATGTGACACATCACATAAACAAAATGAAAGACAAAAATAATATGATCATATCAATAGATGCAGAAAAAGTATTTAATAAACTCTAGCACCCGTTTATGATAAAAAATACTCAGCAAAGTGGGAATAGAGGGAACATACCTCAACATGATAAAGGCCATATATGAAAAACCTTGTGCCAGCATGATACTCAATGGGCAAACACTAAAAGCATTTCCCGAAATATCTGGAACAAGATTCTTATTCAGTATAGTACTGGAAGATCTAGGCACAGCAATCAGACAAGAAGAAATAGACTACATCAAAATTGGAAAGGAAGAAGTAAAACTGTCATTATTTGCAGATGACATGATAGTGTACTTAGAAAGTGCTATGGGCTCCACCAAAAATTACTCAACCTATTAAGGGATCAGCAGAATAGAGGAATATAAAGTCAATATTCAGAAATTGGTGGCATTTTCATACACCAATAATATATTATCAGAAGGGCACACTAAGAAAAAAATCCTGTATAGTATAGCAAGAAAAAATATAAAGTACCTGGAAATAAATTTCACCAAGGAGGTAAAGGATTGTATTCAGAAAACTATAGGACACTGAAGAAAGAAATTGAGGAAAATACAAACAAATGGAAGCATATACCTAATGTGTTCATGATTTGGAAAAATTAACATCACTAAAATGTCCATCTACCTAAAACAATCTATAGATTCAATGCAATTCCTATTAAAATACCAATAGCATATTTCAGAGATTGAGAAGAAATATCCCAAAAAATGTATGTGGAACCAAAAAGACCTCGATTAGCTTCAGCTATCTGGAGAAAGAAGAACAACATAGGAGGGATCACAATACCTGATACCAAATTACACTACAAGGGCACTATAATAAAAACAGTCTGGTACTGGCATAAGAACAGAAATATATATCAATGGAACAGAATAGAAAGCCCAAACAGAACTCATGCTTCTATAGTCAATTAAATTTGACAAAGGGGGCAGAAGCATATAGTGTAGTAAATATAGTCTCTTCAATAAATTGTGTTGGGAGAACTAGACTGGTACATGGAAAAAAGGGAAAGTAGACTACCAACTTACACAATGCAACAGAATAAACTCAAAATGGGTAAAAACTGAAATATAAGTGTGGATACCATAAAAATCCTAGTGGAAGACATAGGCAGCAAAATTTCAGATATCTCATATAGCAATATTTTTGCTGATATATTTCCTAGGGCAAGGGAAATAAAGGAAAAAACAAACAAATGGTAATACATAAAACTAAATAATTTCTTCATGGCTAAAAACTCCATCATCAAAATAAAAAGGGAACTGACTCTATGGGAGAACATATTTGCCAAAGAAACATTTGACAAGGGTTTAATCTCCCAGATCTATAAAGAACTCATATTACTCATGTGACTCATATGACTCAATAACAGGTAGACAAACAATCCAATTTAAAAAAAATGGGCAAAAGACCCGAATAGACACTTCTCCAAGGAGGATACACGTATGGCCCATAGACATATGAAAAGATGCTCAACATCACTAGTCATCAAATGCAAATTAAAACCATGATAAGCTATCACCTCACACATGCCAAAATGACTATTGTTAATAAATCAATAAACAGTAAGTGCCAGAGACAATGTGGAAAAAAGAGAACCCTAGTACAGTGTTGGTGGGAATGCAGACTGGTGCAGCCACTGTGCAAAACAGTATGGAATTTCCTCAAAAAATTAAAAATGGTACTGCCTTATGACCCAATAAATCCACTGCTGGAAATATGCCCTATATCCCAAAACACCAATTCAAAATAACTTATTTACCTTCATGCTCACAGCTGCACTATTTACTAGAGGCAAGATGTGGAAACATCCTAAATGCCCATTAATAGATGAGTGGAGAAAAAGCTGTGGTACATTTACGCAGTGGAATCCTATGCTGCAGATAAAAAGAAGGAATTCCTACCTTTTTCAGGAGCACGGATGGAACCGGATATGCAAGGAAATAAGCCAGTTGGTGAAAAACAAATACTATATGATCTCACTTATAAGAGGAATCTAATAAGCAAAATGAACTGATGAGCAAAATTGAATCAGAGGCGTAGAATCATGGAATGAATTGACAGCTCTAAGACGGGAGGAGGAAAGTAGGGACTGTTTGAAAGAAGGTGAATGATTAGTCAGAGAACGTACATGAAAGACCCATGGACATAAACAATGGTGTGGGAAAAGTTGGGTAAGTGAGGAGCATGTGGGTTGGAGGGGGGCAAAGGCAGGAAAATTGGGACAACTATAATAGCATTATCAATAAAAATAAATAAATAAGAAAATACATTGCTCTGATAAATGAATGAATAATTTTTAATGTTAAAGATTGGTGTAGCAATACTTATATCAGTCAAAAATAGATTTTAAAACAAAGGCTATAGCAAGAAACAAAGAAGAACCCAGAAATTCTGCCTCTGGGGATTTATCTGAAGAAACACAAAACTAATTAAAAAGACATACATCCATATATGTTCATTGCAGCATTGTTTACAATAGCCAAGGTATAGAATCAACCTAAGTGTCCATTAATACTTGAATGGGTAAAGAAGAAGTGGTACATGTCTGTAATAGAATATTACTCAGTCATAACAAGGAATAAAATTTTGCTATTTATGACAGCATGGATGGACCTAGAGGGTATTATGTTAAGTAAACTGTGTTACACAGAGAAAGACCTATGCCATGTGACTTCACTTATATATGGAATCTAAAAAATAAAATAGTAAAAAACAAACAAAACACAAACAAACTCATAGATACAGGGCACATTATGATGCAGATGGGAGTGGGACTGGGATATAGGTGAAAATGTGTATGAAGTTAAGATGTACAAATTTCAAAAAAAAATGGTATAAACTGCAAAAACAGTTAAGGGGATAAAGTACAGCATAAAGAATATAGCCAAATAGAACTGCTGGGTCATATGATAGTTTTATTTTTAATTTTCTATTTTTTTAATTTTATTTTTTGTATTCTTGTTTAAGTACAGTTTTTTCATTTTCCTGCCACCATTTTCCATGCCCCATCCCAACCTCCCACCCTCAATTCTACCCCTAATTCTACCCCTATTTGACTTTGTCAATGGGTCTTCTTTTTTTGCATTATATTTATTTATTATTTTAAAATATACTTTATTGATTATATTATTACAGTTGTCCCATTTTTCCCCTTTATTTCCCTCTGCCATGCATCCTCCCTACCACCTTCAATCCCCCGCCCCTTAATTCATGGCCATGGATTGTACATATAAGTTCTTTGGCTTCTCCATTTCCTATACTATTCTTGACTTCCTCCTGTCTATTTTATGCCTACAAATTATGCTTCTTATTCCCTATACTTTTTGCTCTCATTCTCCCCCTCCCCATTGATAATCTTCCATGTGATCTCCATTTCTGTGATTCCGTTCCTGTTCTAGTTGTTTGCTTAATTTTTTTTTTTTTTAGGTTTGGTTTTTGATAGCTGTTGTCATTTTACTGTGCATAGTTTTTGATCTTCTTTTCCTTAGATAAATCCCTTTAACATTTCACATAATAAGGGCTTGGTGATGATGAACTCCTTTAACTTGACCTTATCAGGGAAACACTTTATCTGCCCTTCCATTCTAAATGATAGCTTTGCTGGATAGAGTAATCTTGGATGTAGGTCCTTGCCTTTCATGACTTGAAATGCTTATTTCCAATCCTTTCTTGCCTGCAAGGTTTCTATTGAGAAATCAGCTGATAGTCTTATGGGAACTCCTTTATAGGTAACTGTCTCCTTTTCTCTTACTGCTTTGAAGATTCTCTCCTTATCTTTAATCTTGAGTGTTGTAATTATGATGTACCTTGGCGTGTGCTTCCTTCAGTCCAATTTCTTTGGGACTCTCTGAGCTTCCCTGGACTTCCTGGAAGTCTATATCCTGTGCCAGGTTAGAGAAGTTCTTTTTATTATTTTTTCAAAAAATTTTTTGATTCTTGCTCCTTCTGGCATTCCTATGATTGGGATGTTGGAACATTTAAAGTCCTGGAGGTTCCTAAGGCTCTCCTCATATTTTGGAATTCTTGTTTCTTTATTCTGTTATGGTCAAAAGTTTATTTTTTTCTTCTGCTCCAAACTGTTGATTTGAGTCCCAATTTTCTTCCCATTGCTCTTGGATCCCTGTGCATTTCCCTTTAATTCACTTTCATAGCCTTCACTCTTTCCTATATTTTGTGACTATACTCAGCCATTTCTGTGAGCATCCTGATTGCCAGTGTTTTGAACTGTGCATCTGATAGGTTGGCTACCTCTTCATTGCTCAGTTGTATTTTTCTGAAGCTTTGATCTGTTCTTTCATTTGGGCTATTTTTTTTTTGTCTTGGGAGACAGCTACAAAGTAAGGTGTGGAGCCTTAGGTATTTGCTGGGGCAATGCAGTCCAGGGGCTTTGTTGTGGTGCTTTGTGTGGGGGAGGGGACCATAAGGGAACAATGTCTCTTGCTGGGCTCTTGGCAGTCTTTCAGTAACTTCCTCTGCTACACACAAGGAAATTGGGGCCTTCTGGTGCTGATTCCTAGGTGGGTGGGTTTGTGTACATTCTAGCACCTTCAGGGGTCTCTCCAAGAAACTCTCCTGTGAGGCTGGGAGTTTCTCCTGCCACATCAAGTCTCACAGGTTTTTTCAGCCTCAGAGGTATTGAGGCTTTATTTCCTTAGGCTGGAATCCTAGTTTGTGTGGTCTGTCTCATTCCCCAGTTGATCCTCCTGGTTTATTCACATACAAATGTGGGACCACCCAGTTTATCAGATGCCACCACACCCAGTCTGGGAGCTGCTGCCTTGCCCATGCTAGTCCTTTGGCCGCCACCCTGCTGCTAGTCCTCTCTGCCCTGGTTGCCCACTCCATCCCTCCTACAGGTCTGGATAAATGTTTTTTCTTTAATTCCTTGGTTGTCCAACTTCCACACAGTTTGATATTCTGGCAGTTCTGGTTACTTTTTTTGTTTTTAAATTTGTCGTTGTCCTTTTTCAGTTGTGCAAAGAGGCACAGTTTATCTACCTATGCCTCCATCTTGGCTGTAAGTGGTCCATGGGTCTTTATATATGTTCTTTGATGACTCTTCCTCTTCTTTCTACCATTATCTCTCTTCCCCTACTGTCTGGTTACCGTAACTTTGTTCTTTATATCTGTGTGTCTGGTTACATTTTGTTTGTTTTGTTTTTTTTATTAGTTTCCACTTATAGGTGAGGTTGTATAGTATTGGTCTTTTACCACCTGGCTTATTTCACTTAGCATAATGCCCTCTAGTTCCATCCATGCTGTCTCAAAGGGTAGGAGCCCATTCTTTCTTTATGCTACATAGAATTCCATTGTGTAAATGTACCACAGTGTTTTGATCCACTCATTTACTGATGGGCACCTAGGTTGCTTCCAGCACTTGGCTATTGTAAATTGTGCTGCTATGAACATTAGAGTGCATATGTTCTTTTGAATTGGTGTTTTGGAATTCCAAGGATATAATCCCAGCAGTGGAATTTTTGGATCAAAAGGCAGCTCCATTTTTAGTTTTTTGTGGAAATTCCATGCTGTTTTCCACAGTGGTACACCAATCTGCATCCCCACATACAGTGCACTAGGGTTCCATTTTCTCCACAACATTGCCAGCAATTGTTGTTTCTTGATTTGTTTATGATTGGCCATTCTTGCCAGTGTGAAGTGGTATCACATTGTGGTTTTATCACATTTTTGTATATCTCAGGTGGCTGAGCATCTTTTCATATGTCTATTGGCCCTTAGTATGTCCTCCTTGGAGAAGTGTCTGCTCAGGTCCTTTGCCCGTTATATAATGGGATTGTTTGTCTTCCTGGATAGAGTTGTGTGAGTTCTTTATATATTTTGGAGGTCAAAACGTTGTCTGAGGTATCATCGGCAAGTACATTTTCTCTTTAAAGATTTTATTTATTTATCTTTAGAGAGAGGGGAAAGGAGGCAGAAAGAGAGGGAGAGAAACATCAATGTGTGGTTGCCTCTCACATTCCCCCTACTAGGGACCTGGCATGAAACCCAGACATATGCCCTGACAGGAAATCAAACTGGTGACACTTTACTTCTCAGGCCAGTGCTTAATCCACTGAGCCACACCAGCTAGGGCTGATTGGCAAATATATTTCCCCATAAGTTTGTTTCCTCTTTCCTTTGGGTGCTGTTTTCTTTAGCCATGCAGAAGCTTTTTAATTTGATGAATTTCCATTTGTTTATTTTTTCTATGTCAGTGAAAACATTGCTGCATGGAATATCTGAATTTTCCTGCCTAGCTTCTCCTCTAGGACTTTTATGATGCCATGACTTATCTTTAAATCTTTATCCACCTTGAGTTTATATTGATGAATGGTGTAAATTGATGGTTGAGTATCATTTTTTGCATGTAGCTGTCCAGATTTCCCAATAATATTTGTTGAAGAGACTATTTTTACTTGATTTTATGCTTAAAGTTTCTCTTTGTTGGATATTAATTGACTATAGATATATGGGGTTTTTTTTTGCCTGGGCTCTCTATTCTGTTCTATTAATCAATGTGTCTGTTCTTATGCCAGGACCACACTGTTTTGATTAGAGTGGCTTTGTAGTATAGTTTGATATTAGCTATTGTGATCCCTTCTACTTTGTTCTTCTTTCTCAACATTGCTGAGACTATTTGGGGTCCTTTATGGTTCCATATACATTTTTCTTTTTTAATTTAATTATTGTTCAACTACAGTTTTCTGTTTTTTACTCCCATCCCATTCTCCCCCCCAGAGCTCCCTACCTCCCTCCCATTTCCACCCCCCTTAGTTGTTGTCCATGTGTCCTTTATACTAGTTTCTGTAAATCCTTCCCCTTTCCCCCTGAAATTCCCTCCCCTTTCCCCTCTGGTCACTGTCAGCCTGTTCTCTATTTCGGTGTCTTTGGTTATATTTTGCTTGCTTGTTTGTTTTGTTGTTTAGGTTCCTGTTAAAGGTGAGATCATATGGTATTTGTCTTTCACCTCCTGGCTTATTTCACTCAGCATAATGCTTTCCAGTTCCATCCAGGCTGTTGCAAAGGGTAGGAGCTCCTTCTTTCTTTCTACTGCATAGAATTCCATTGTGTATATATGTACCATCATTTTATGATCCATTCATTTACTGATGGGCACCTAGGTTGCTTCCAGCTCTTGGCTATTGTAAATTGTAGTGCTGTGAACAATGGGGTGCATATTTTGTTTATCTTTTTAAAGAACCAGCTCCTGGATTTATTGATCCTTTGAATTATTTTTTTTTAGTATCTATGTCATTTAATTCTGGCCTGATCTTGATTATATCTTTTCTCCTTCTTGCTCTGGGCTTTATTTGTTGTTTTCCCTCCAGTTCTTATAGATGTAGATTTCAGCTGTTTATCTGAAATGTTTCTGGTTTTTTTTTTAGGTAGGCCTGTATTGCATAAACTTCCCTCTGAGAACTGCCTTTGCTGTGTCCCATAGTTTTTGAAATGTTTTTTATTCATTCTCATCTGTTTACAGAAACTTTTTAATTTCTTCCTTGATCTCATTCTTAATTCATTCATTGTTTAATAGCATGCTATTCAGTCTTCATGTGTTTGCATGCTTTTGAATTTTTTCCATTAGGTTGGTTTCTAGTTTCAAGCCCTTCTGATCTGAGAAAATGACTGATATGATTTCAATTTTCTTTGAATTTTTGAGACTTGTTATGTGTCCTATCATGTGGTTTATCTTTGAAATTGTTCCATGTGCATTTGAAAAGAATGTGTATTTTGCTTCTTTGGGATGATAGGCTCTATAGGTATCAGTTAAGCCATTTGATCTAAGGTGTTGTTCATTTCCACAATATCCTTGTTTATATTTTATTGGGAAGAAGTGTTGATAGAGTGGTGTTAAACTCCCTTACTGTAATTATCTTTGTGTCTATAACTTTTTTGAAGTCCTCCAAGATTTTTCTCATAGATTTGGGTGCCCCTTTGTTGGATGCATATATGTTTACAATATTTATAACTTCCTGGTGGATTCTTCTCTTGCGTGTTATGCAATTTCATCCTGTGTCTCTTCTTATGGCCTTTGCTTTGAAGTATATTTTGTCTTATATACTTATTGCTATCTGACTTTTTTTTTCTGTTTATTTCCTTGGAATATTTTTGTTTTCAACCCTTCATTTTTCAGTCTGTGTAGGTCTGTTATTTTGAGGTGGATCTCTTGTAGGCAGTATATGTGCATGTCATGTTTTTTTGTCCATTCAGCTACCCTACATGTTTTTCTCAAGGGCTTTTTAAAAATTATATTTTATTGATTATACTCTTACAGTTATCCCCTATTTTTTCCATTTATCCCCATCTTCCATGTACCTCCCTTCCTCTAGCATTCCTCCTTCCCTTTAGTTCATGTCCATGGGCTGTACATACAAGTCTTTGGCTTCTCCATTTCCTATACTATTCTTAACCTTCCCTTGTCTATTTTATACCTACCAATTATGCTTCTTATTCTCTTTACCTTCCCCCCATTCTTCTCATTCTCCTCACCAATAACCCTCCATGTGATCTCCATTTCTGTGATTCTGATCCTATTCTAGTTTGCTTAGTTTTTGTTTTTTAGGTTCAGTTGTTGATGCTTGTGAGTTTGTTTTCATTATATTGTTCATAATTTTGATTTTCTTTTTCTTAGATAAGTCCCTTAAAATTGCATATAATAAGAACTTGGTGATGATGAACTCTTTTAACTTGACCTTATCTGGGAAGCACTTTATCTGCCTTTCCATTGTAAATGATAGCTTTGCTGGATAGAGTAATCTTGAATATAGGTCCTTACCTTTCATGACTTGGAATACTTCTTTCCAGCCCCTTCTTGTGTATAAGGTTTCTTTGGAGAAATGAGCTGGTAGTCTTATGGGAACTCCTTTGTAGGTAACTGTATCCTTTCCCCTTGCTTCTTTTAAGATTCTCACCTTATTTTTAATTTGGGGTAATGTAATTATGATGTACTTTGATGTGTGCTTTCTTCAGTCCAGTTTCTTTGGGACTGTCTGGGTTTCCTGGACTTCCTGGAAGTCTATTTCTTTAGCCAGATTGGGGGAGTTCTCCTTCATTATGTTTTCAAATAGGTTTGTAATATCTTGCTCTTCTTTTTCTCCTTCTGTCAGTTCTATGATTTGGATGTTCAAGCACTTAAAGTTGTCCCATATGTTCCTCAGCCTATCCTCATTTTTTGGAATTCTCATTTCTCCATTCTGTTCTAGTTTGATGTTTATTTTTTCCTTTTGTTCCAAATCATTGATTTGGGTCCCAGTTTCCTTCCTTTCACTGTTGGCTCCCTGTATATATTTTTTATTTTACTTTGAATAGACTTCATTTCCTCCTTTATATTGTGACCATACACAATAATTTCTGTGAGCATCCTGATTACCAGTGTTTTGAACTTGTCATCTGATAATTTGTTTATCTCCTTTCCATTTAGTTCTTTTTCTGGAGTTTTGATCTGTTTTTTTTTCACTTGGGCCATTTTTATTTGTCTTGGTGCACCTGTTATGTTGCAAGGGGCAGAGGCTTAGGTATTCTCCAGGGCTAAGTTGTGGCGCCCTGGGGAGGGGTCAGAAAGGATACAGTGCTAGTCTATAGCTTACTCTGTTCTCACCCCACTTTCCATCACTTCCCTTGCTTTCCACAAGCAGTTGTGCCCTTTGAAGTGCTGATTCCCAGATGGTTGGGTTTTTGTGAGTGCCAGGATCCCCCAAGCCTCTCAAATGTACTTTCCTGTGACACTGGGAGTTTCTCCCACTGAAGCACCCACTACTGGTTTTTACATTCAGAGGTTTTGAGGCTTTAGTTTCACAAGTTGTAACTCTGGGTTGTGTAGTCTGTCTCAATGCCCAGCTGTTTCTCCCAACTTATCTGCATGCCAATGTAGGATATTCTGGTCTTCCAGCCACAGCCTCACCTTCCCAAGATTGCCAACTGCTGCCTTGTGGTGTGCTTTCTCTGCTCCAGGCACCCATATCCGCCCCTCCTTATGGTCTGAATGAATGTTTTCTGTAACTCCTTGGTTACTGTACTTCAATGTTTGATTTTCTGGTAGTTCTGGTTGTATTTTGTTTTTAAATTGGTTGTCATCCTTGTTTTCATTGTGCAAGGAAGTGAAGTATATCTACCTATGCCTCCATCTTGGCCAGAACTCTACCCTATGTCTTTTGATTGTAGCATTAAATCCATTTACATTAAAGTTATTATTGATATGTACTTATTCATGGTCATTTTACCACCTTTATACCTGTGTTCCTCTCTGTCACTCTTTTTCTTCATCCTCTTAAAGCAGTCACTTTAGCATATCTTGCAGTACTGCTTGATGGAAGTGTATTCTTTTAGCCTTCTTTTGTCTTGGGAATTCCTTATTTCACCTTCCATTTTACTTGAGAGCCTTGCTGGACAGAGTAGTCTTGGTTGCAGGCCTTTGCTTACCATTACTTGGAATATTTCTTTCCATTCTCTCCTGACCTGTAGTGTTTCTGTTGAAAAGTCAGCTGCTAGTCTTATCAGAGTTCCCTTGTGGGTTACTTCCTGTTTCGCACTTGTAACCTTCCAGATTCTCTCTTTGTCTTTGAATTTTGTCATTTTAATTATGATGTGTATTGGAGTGGGCCTCTTTGGGTTCCTCTTGACTGGGACTTTTTGTGCTTCCTAGACTGGCTTGGCTTTTCCTCTCCTCAAATTAGGTAAGTTTTTCATTATTACTTTTTCAAACAGGTTTTCTATTCCTTGCTCCTCTCCTTCTCTTTCTGGTATCCCTGTTATATAAATATTATTATGTTTCATATTGTCCTGAAGTTCCCTTAGGAACCCCTCTTCATTCTTTTTTAGTTTTTTTCCTTTTTTTTGCCCTGTCTGGGAGGTTTTTTTCCTAACTTTGTCATCCAGCTTGCTGATTTGATCCTCTGTTTCATCTAGCCTGCCTTTGATTCTTTCTACTGTGTTCTTTAATTCAGAAATTGTATTCTTCATTTCCCCCTGGCTCTTGTTGATAGTTTCTGTATCCCTTTTTTATGCTGATGCAGTTTTCAGTAAGTTACTTGCAGTTTCCCTGTAGTTTTTGGTAATTCTGACTGAGCTCATTGAGCTGCTTTATAATGGTTGTTTTGAACTCAGTATCTGATAATTTACTTGCCTCTATTTCATGTAGCACTCTTTCTTGGGATTTCTTCTTTCTTTTCAATTGGGGTTTGTTTATTTGTCTCCCCATTATTTGTGGGACTCTTCTTGTTTGCCTCTGGTTTTTAAATTGATCTGTTTTGACTACCTGTCTTTATGGTATAAACTTCTATGGTAGGAGACCTCTGAGATTCAGTGGTTCAGCCTCCTTGATCTCCTGAACTTGATGCTCTGGGAATGCACTTTATGTGATTTATGTTGTTTCTCTGGATGTAATTAGGTTTTGATTGTTGTTGAGTCATTACTTGTTGGTCCTTCCTTCCAGCTGGTTGACTAAAGGTCACTCTGCCAACCATGTCTTGCATGCTGTTGTGCAGGTGCTGCCATAACATAACCATAAAGCCCAGGAAACAAACTCACACCTGCAAAAATATCTCCCACCAGCAATCCTCCTATCAACAGCAAATGAACTAATATTATAAAGGGTACAAAAAATTAAGACTCTTATAAGAATGGAGAGTGAATGTGAGATGACCTATTGAAGGAAATAATTTTGAGAAGGTAGCTGGAGGAGCACTAATAAGAGTTGGGATTCAGGAGAGAGGGTTCAATATGGCGACAGAGTAGGACGGAGCAGATTCCAGTTCCTTGTACACAAGGGAGAGAATCCTGTCCGATCAGCAGTGGAGAAGTCAGGCAGCCAGCAGTTGCTCAGCATATATGAAAATAAGGAACCAGAAATCTCGACAGTCATGGAGGAACCAGACGGTAGGGAGACAGCAGTGGTACAGTAGAGTCTTGGGGATGGAGCAGAGCAAAGACAGGAACAGTAGGGAACTCAGTAGTGCACAGTCTGGGGACCAGTGCTCGGCGAGCCAAGCACCATGATGGGTGCCCAGTGCCACTCAGCGGGAACCGGGGGGTACAGCGTTCTGAATCCGTCAGGAGGCCAGAGCCTGCCAAAAGGACCGAAACAAAGACAGGAGCTGAAGGGATTTCCGCAGGTTCATAGTTCGGAGGACCGGCGCCCAGCGTGTCTGGGCAAGTGCCTAGCATGCCTGGGTCAAAGTTCAGCATCCCGGACCAGTTCCTCATGCTGCTCCCTCCCTAGATTTTCTGGCTGGGGCCTGCCAAAGGGACCAAAACAAATACAGGAGCAGAAGGGTTTTCAGCTGGTGCACAGTTTGGGGGAGCAGTGCACACCACACAGCGCACCTTGACAGGCGCCCAGAATTTCTAGGTTGACACCCAGCCCTCAGATCAGCTCCTGGCTTCCAGTTCATCTCCCTCCAACTATTTGGGAGCCCTGGGTCTGCCAAGGGGTCCTTGGGAAAGAGCTGAGATCCTCAACTCCCTTCCTTTCTGGCCAAGCAAGGTTGGGTGCCAGGAGAGACTTGTTTGCTAGAGTTTACAGAAAGGGTGCTGAGGACAAAGAGCCCCAAATGAGGGCTCTGTAGCCACCAGCCCCAGAGATCTGATAGGCACAGTGTGGGGCTCTGACTTCGATGGACACAGCCACCTGGTCTGCTCCTCACCCAGCCTGGCAGCAAATCCAAGGTTGAAGAGAGGGCCTGGAGTTCCCCCACAGAACAGGGGCAGGTCTGTGCTTGATCCAGTGGGTAGGCGCTCACTCGCCTGAAACCCAACCCATGGTGGTAATCCCTGGGAAAAGAGCGCTGTGAGGAAGTCCTAGTTCCCTATTATAGGGAGCTGGGGAGAGGCGCTAATAGTCTGGCTACTGAGAGAGGGCTTGAAGAAAAATCACAGTAATCAACCCTCAGCCAACTGCAGCCAGAAAAACCAGTTTGGATAGTTTGAAACCAAAAGGTGACTTTTTTTTTTAATTTAATTTTATTTATTTTCTAATATAATCTTTTTTCCTTTTTATTCTTTTTTCTTTTCTTTCGTTTTCCTTTTTCTTTTTTGAAGTAATCTGTTATTTCTTTTAAATTTATTATTGTTTTATCTTTCAATACTTTCGTCCTCTTTTTTTTTATAATTTCTGTTTTATTCCTTCTTCCTTTCTTTCCAAACTTATCACCCTTTCCTCCATTCCCCTGCCTTTTTTTCTTTCTTTTATTTCTTTTCTTGTCTTTTCTTTCTTTAACCCACAAGAGACACAAAAAACTTCAAAATACGAAAAGACCGGAGCTGGACCCATAGAACAGGCTTCCCAACAGTAGAGTCAGAGAGACAAATTTCACTTTGATGTAGGAGAAAAGCCACAAGTTGATGCATATTTGAGTAGGTGGAAGCAGAGAACGACAGGATAAGCAAAACAGAATGCACCACTGAATTTTACAGGCATCCCACCACAGAAGTTCACACCATAAGCCCAGGGAGTCAGAACAGATCATCTAAGAAGCTGAGGCTAACAAGAAGAGTCTCACAAACAATGGGAAGACAAAGAAACATTCCTCAAATGAAAGAAAAGGAGGAACCCTCAAAAAAATGTTACATGAATAGAGGCAAGTCAACTATCAGATAATGAATTCAAAGCACTGGTTATCAGGAAGTTCAAAGAGCTCACAATGAGCTACCAGAAACTACAGGGGAGCTACAACGTTCTCATCTCAAACTATATCAACATGAAAAAAGAAATGGAAACTATTAGCAAGGGCCAAGAGAAAACAAAGAATGCAATTTCAGAATTAAAGAACACAATAGAAAGTATTAAAAGTAGAGTTGATGAGACAGAAGATCGGATTAATGAGTTGGAGGACAAAGTAAAGAGCATCTCACAAAAGAGCAGGAAAAGAAAAACAGGCTAAGAAAGAATAAAGAGAGATTAAAAAATGCAAGACAATATAAAAGGTAATAATATCCGAATAATAGGAATTCTAGAAGGAGAAGAAGAAGAACAAGGGATAGAAAACGTATTTGAAAGAGTAATGAGAGAAAATTTCCCTAATTTGATGAGAGAAAAAGTCACACAAATCCAGGAACCATGAAATCCCAATCAAGAGGAACCCAAAGAGGCCCACTTCAAGACATATCATCATCAAAATCGCAAAATTCCAAGACAAAGACAGAATCTTAAAGGCAGCAAGAAAGAAAAAGGAAGTAACTTACAAGGGAGCCCCAATAAGATTAGCTACTGACTTCTCAAGGGAAACACTCCAAGCAAGAAGAGAATGGCAAGAAATATTCCAAGTAATGAGAACCAGAGACCTACAACCAAGGCTACTTTACCCAGCAAGGCTCTCAATCAAGAGAGAAGGCCAAATAAAGAGCTTCCAAAAGAAGTCTAAAAAAATATGCTTCCACCAAATCAGCCCTACAAGAAATACTAAAAGGACTGCTTTAAGGAAAGGAAGAAAAAGTGAGAGACAGAGAGGAACACAAGTATAAAAATGGCAACGAATAAGTACCTATCAATAATAACCTTAAACGTAAATGGATTAAATGCTCCAGTCAAAAAAACACAGAAGAGCTGAATGGATAAGAAAGCACGACCCACACATATGCTGCCTACAAGAGACCCACCTCAGGACAAAAGACCATCACAGACTAAAAGTGAAAGGCTGGAAACAAATTTTCCAAGCAAACAAACAACAAAAAAAAGCTGGGGTAGCAATTCTCATATCAGACAAAATAGACTTCAAAAAAAGGGCCATAAAGAGAGACCCAGAAGGTCACTTCATAATACTCAAGGGAAGAATTCACCAAGAAGACATTAACATCATAAATATATATGCACCCAACATAGGAGCACTCAAATATATCAAGAAAATCTTAGAGTACTGCAAGAAAGATATTGACAGAAACACAATTATAGTAGGGGGTTTTAACACCTCACTATCAAAAATGAACAGATCTTCCAAACAAAATATCGACAAAGACATTGCGGCATTAAACAACACCCTTGATGAAATGGACCTCACTGATATATACAGAGCTCTTCACCCCAAAGAAGCTAAATACACATTCTTTTCAAATGCACATGGAACAGTCTCAAAGATAGACCACATGATAGGACACAAAATGAGCCTCAACAAATTCAAGAATATTGAAATCATACCAAGCATTTTCTCTGACCACAAGGGACTGAAACTGGAAACCAACCCCAAAGGAAAAACCCCAAAGCACCGAAAATCATGGAGACTGAATGGTATGCTATTAAACAATGAATGGGTCAAGAATGAAATTAGGGAAGAAATCAAAAAGTTTCTGGAAACAAATGAAAATGATCTCACAACAACCCAAAACTTATGGGACACAGCCAAGGCAGTCCTGAGAGGGAAGTTTATAGCAATACAGGCCTACCTAAAGAAAACAGAAACATTTCAAACAAACGACCTTACTCTACGCCTGCAAGAACTCGAGGAACAACAACAAAAACAGCCCAAAGCAAGTAGAAGGAAGGAAATAACTAAGATCAGAGCAGAACTAAATGACATAGAGACTAAAAGTACAATTCTAAGGATCAATGAATCCAGGAGTTGGTTCTTTGAAAAGATAAACAAAATAGACAAGCCTTTAAGTAGGCTCATCAAGAAAAGAAGAGAGTGGACACAAATAAATACAATCAGAAATGAAAGAGAAGAGATTACAACTGATACCACAGAAATAGAAAGGATTGTAAGAAATTACTATGAAGAACTGTATGCCAAGAAATTTGAGAACCTAGGGGCAATGGACACATTTCTAGAAAAATACAATCTTCCAAAACTCAAAGAAAAAAAAGCAGAAAATCTAAACACGCCAATAACAGCAAAAGAAATTGAAGCAGTAATCAAAAAACTCCTATCACACAAAAGCCCTTGATCAGATGGTTTCACAGGAAAATTCTACAAAGCATTTAAGGAAGGGATAACCCCTATTCTTCACAGACTATTTCAAAAAATCCAGAAGGATGGAAAACTCCCAAACTCCATTTATGAAGCCAGCATCATCCTAATTCCAAAACCAGATAGAGACACAACAAAGAAAGAGAACTTCAGGCCAATATCACTAATGAACATAGACGCTAAAATCCTCAACAAAATATTGGCATAAAGCATCCAACAATATATCCAAAAGATTATACACAATGACTAAGTGGGATTCATCCCAGGGATGCAAGGATGGTTCAATATTCGCAAATCAGTAAATGTAATACATCACATAAACAAAAGCGAATTAAAACCACATGATCATATCAGTAGACACAGAAAAAGCTTTTGATAAGGTACGACACCCATTTATGATAAAAACACTCAGCAAAGTGGGAATAGAGGGAGCATTCCTCAATATAATAAAGGCCATATATGAGAGACCTACAGCCAATAGCATACTCAATGGGCAAAAACTAAAAGCTTTTCCACTAAGATCAGGGACAAGACAAGGATGTCCACTTTCACCACTTCTATTCAATATAGTACTGGAAGTTTTAGCCACAGCAATCAGACAAGAAAAGGAAGTAAAAGGCATCTAAATTGGAAAGGAGAAAACAAAACTGTCATTGTTTGCAGATGACATGATAGTGTATATGGAAGATTCTATAGATTCTACTAAAAAACTGCTTGAACTAATAAATGAATTTGGGAAAACAATGGGTTACAAAGTCAATATCCAGAAATCAAAGGCATTTTTATATACTAACAATAAATCAGCAGAAGCAGAAATCAAGAAAATAATACCATTCAATATAGCAAAAAGAAAAATAAAATATCTGCGAATAAACCTAACCAAGGAGATAAAAGACCTGTATGCAGAAAAGTGCACAATACTGAAGAAAGAAATCAAGGAAGACACAAACAAATGGAAACATATACTGTGTTCATGGATTGGAAGAATTAACATCATCAAAATGTCCATACTACCCAAAGCAATTTACAGATTTAATGCAATACCTATTAAAGTACTAATGGCATATTTCACAGACAGAACAAACACTTCAAAAATGTATATGGAACCATAAACGAGCCTGAATAGCAGTTGCTATTTTGAGAAAGAAGAACAAAGTAGGAGGAATCACAATACCTGATATAAAATCAATGCCACTGTAATCAAAACAGCATGGTACTGGCATAAATACAGGCATATAGACCAATGGAACCGAATGGAGAGCCCAGAAATAAACTCAACTCTCTACAGTCAATTAATACTCGACAAAGGGGACAGTAACATAAAATGGACTAAAAATAGCCTCTTCAACAACTGGTGTTGGGAGAACTGGACAGCTACGTGCAAAAAAATGAAACTTGAGCACCGTCTTACACCATACACCAAAATAAATTCAAGGTGGATAAAAGACTTAACATTAAAATCCTAGAGGAGAACACTGGCAGAAAAATCTCAGATATTTCACGCAGCAACATTTTTACTGATATGTCCCCTAAAGCAAGGAACATAAAGGAAAGAATAAACAAATGGGATCTCATCAAGATTAAAAGCTTCCGCATGGCTAAAAAAAATAGTATTAAAATAAAAAGACAACCAACTGTATGGGAAAACATAATTGCCAATGATACCTCAGACGAGGGTTTAATCTCCAAAATATTCAAAGAACTTACACAACTCCATTCTAAGAAGATAAATAACCCAATTGAAAAATGGGAAAAGGACTTGAACAGACACTTCTCCAAGGAGCACACACAGAGGATCCAGAGACACATGAAAAGATGCTCAATATCGCTAGCTATCACAGAGATGCAAATTAAAACCACAATGAGATAGCACCTTATACCAGTCAGAATGGCTATCATAAGCAAAGCAGCAAACACAAATGTTGGAGAGGTTGTGGGGAAAAGGGGTCCATAGTTCACTGTTGGTGGGAATGCAAACTGGTACAACCATTATGGAAAACAGTATGGAATTTTCTCAGAAAACTAAAAATGGATCTGCTGTATGACCCAGCAATTCTATTGTTGGGACTATATCCTAAGAACCCTAAAATACCAATCCAAAAGAACCTATGCACCCCAGTGTTCATAGCAGCACAATTTACAATAGCCAAGAGCTGGAAGCAACCTGGGTGCCCATCAGTAAATGAATGGATCATAAAATGATGGTACATATATACACAATGGAATTCTATGCAGCAGAAAGAAAGAAGGAGCTCCTACCCTTTGCAACAGCATGGATGGAACTGGAAAGCATTATGCTGAATGAAACAAGCCAGGTGGTGAAAGACAAATACCATATGATCTCACCTTTAACAGGAACCTAAACAACAAAACAAAGAAGCGAGCAAAATAAAAACAATGACACTGAAGTAGGGAAGAGGGGGACAGTGACCAGAGGGGAGGGGATTTCAGGGGAAAAAGGGGAAGGATTTACAGGAACTAGTATAATGGACACACAGACAACAACTAAATGGGGTGGAAATGGGAGGGAGGTTGTGGCACAGGGGGTGGGCTGGGATGGGAGTAAAAGACAGAATACTGTAGTTGAAAAATAATTTAAAAAATAACCATTGGGATTCAGAATATTCAAAGAGAGAAAGTTAATTTTATGTCATAAATTAAAAAGGGAATACAGAAGGTGAAATAGAGTAAGAGTGGTGAAGCATATAGTATTATGTTTCTCCATAAATTAAAGTAAAATGAAGTAAAATAAAGTGAGAAAGAGAAAAAAAAGGAAAAAAGTAAATAAATAATAAAAGATAGAAGCCATATTAGAAAGATCCACTACATTAGTAGCAACAACAAATGAGCTAAAATTAATATAAGTGGGATGGGAATAAGAGGAAAAGAGAAAGAAGGAAAAGCTTAAGAGATGTCTAGAGGAATGGGAAGTGATTTTGAAATGTTAGGGTGAGAGAGAATTTTAAGAGTGAGGAATGAAAACCAGGGTAAGACAAAGAAAAATTAAAATATAAGATTAAAAGAAAAAGAGAAAAAGGAGTATAAAGGAAAATGAAAGGGCAGGATGAAAGAGAAATAGAAGAAAGAAAAAAGCAGGCTAAGACAGGGCAAAATTGAAAATCTGAGGTGAAAAAATGTAGGAGAGAGGACCAGTAAAATCTGAGATTTGAAATACAAAATTAGTGAAGATACAAAGATAAAATTGAAAATATGCAAGAACAACTACCCTATCCACAATCAGTGAGCAAAGATTGCTAAAGGTGGAGAGAGAACAAGGGTATTTTAAGAGCAGGGAAAAAGAATGTGAGATGACTATTGACGAGAAAATTGGTTTTGTGAGGCTGAACGGGGGAGAAATAGTAAGAGTGTGGAATGGAAACAAGTGGTAGCAAGACAGAAAACAGAATTTAAAATAAAAATAATGAGACAAAAGTAGAAGGTAAAATGAGGTAAAGGAAAGGAGGGGAAATATGTGAATTAAAAGAAATGATAGTATAAAATCTAGTGACTTAATATGCACAAATTTCATAGACAAGAAATGAATGTTAAAAAGCTATGCCAGAAAGAAAATAAATCATGGAGAAGACCGTGGTGGATTTCATCTTGGTAGCTTCTAGTATTTACTACTATTTTTTCTTTCTGGATCTGCCTCTGGTGATGTCAGATGTTGACCCTGTCTGACTTTAGGCAGCCTGTTCCAGACTTCCCAGTAATCTGCCATCTGTGGCTGTCTCCTTCAATTGTTAATCTAGTCACTCTGCACTCAGCAGTCAGGCTTAAGCCTCATAGGGTGGGACAGAATTCCTCCTGGGGTTTGGGCTATTGTTTCCCCTCAAGCTGTTGCCTTTTGGAGGTGAGTGATCTGCCTGAGCATGATGGCTACTGCTGTATGGAGTATAACTCAGCACCAGAACCCTTGTAGGTGCTCCCTCATTTCTCTCCCCAAAGCCATCACCTTCAGCCTCTCATCAAGCTTCTCTAGTCCACTCTGCCCCCCACCCTCCTTTGCCGGAGCCCAGGGTAAGTGGCTGCAAATAAAAACTTTTGCTTTAGCCCTTTAAATAGCTGTTTCTCTAGCCATCCATGTCTGGCAAAGAGAAACCCTGCTGCCACTGGATGTTATGTCTACTTTTTGGGCTCTGTTGCTCTAGGGTGGGGATTCCAGCTTAGAATCTAGAACCCACACTTCTCAGGGGAATCTTCCAGCCACTTAAGTATCCCTCTAGTGCTTCGGCTGTCACCTGTGTGCACTCAGCCAGCCCTCCACAAGCCAGTCAGATTGTGTTGAAGCTGATTCTTCTGTTTGTCTGAGGTTATAAGGCTTCTCTCTTGCTATGCAGGTATTTGTTCCAGGTGATTTCTCAACAGGTTAGTTGTAATTCCTGATTGGTCCTGGAAGGGGGTTAGTGTAACTTCCATGCACTCCTCTGCCATCTTGGATCTCTCCTTCCACTCTATTCTCAATTGTTACACTATGGGAGTGGCACCTGCTGGCCCTTGTCTTTACTTCTTTTACCAGCTTTATTGTGGCTCCTTTATATTATAAGTTACAGGACATCTGTTCAGCTGTGTTTAGACGGTTCTCAATGGTGCTTGTTTTATAATTTAGTTGTAACTTTGACATAGTCATGGGAGGAAGTAAGCATAGTGTTTATTTACTCTGCCATGTTGACCAGAAGATATAACTCTTTACTTTTGGTTTTTGTTTTATTTTGTGTTTGTTCACAAAAGAAACTTCTTTTGGCATCAGCATACCTAAACTTCTAAGGACAAAATAATAGAAATATTGTCTTAAACTCCATTTACTGGTTCTAGTCCTCCAAGTAACCTTAGAAATGTAATTTTAAAATTATTTAATGCACATTGTAGGTTAAAGTAAATAAGTAAATATACTGATTGAAGCCAAGCTGTTCAGTATAAGAGAAGAGACATATAAATATAAAATAAAGTAAGTTAAGGGAAAAAAAACTCCATAACATTCCATTTAAATTTGTAGTATCAGTTAGAATATATATTTTTAAAAATGTAAATTTGTTAGCACTTTCCATTAAAAGGGCCTGGGTCCAATCATACACAGGGAGCAATGAGCATACCTAGCAACCAAATTTTGTTTTGGAAAGAATGGGCTATCACTACTTTAGCCAAGTAACCAAACTTGAGTATCACTAATAATGGGATCAGCTGATGTTCTTGCTGTGATATAATGTGAAGTACACAGCATTTTAGGTCAAGGAAACCTGCCAAAGAGTAGTTGGACTTACCTTATAGTATATAGTAACTTAGGAGAACAAGTCAAAGCTAACACCAAGTAAACACAGTTTAGAATATGGGACATTTTATAAGACACCTGACCCGATTTCTTCAAGCAGGCAATATCACATCCCCCAAAAGGTGGGGGCCTGTTTAAAATGGAAAATGTCTCAGCAACAAATGCAATGTGTTAACCTTAATCAAATCCTGTTCCCCAGAAAACCTCACAATATAAATGTCTCTGAAATTACTGGTAAAATTAAATCTAATTTAATATGGATTGGGTATTAGATGATATTAAACATATTGTTAAATTTCTCAGGTAATTAAATGTATGAGAATTCCTTATTCTTAGGAGATGCCCATTGAAGTCTCTAGGAATGAGGTGTCATGGTATCTGCAACTAACTTTCAAATGATTCATATATATTATATAATATGTAAGCCATATATACATTATAATAATATATTATGCATATAGACATATATAATGTATATATTTTTATAATTATATATAATTGTTTAGCACACATATAATACATGGCAAAGTGTTCATAACTGTTCCATTGAGGTGATGTATATATAAGCATTTGTTGTCTTCTCTTTTCCACTTTTCTTTATGTTTAAAATTTTCCATTAGAAAAAGTTAGGGAAAAAACAATAAAATCAAAAAAACAACATAAATTTAATGTGAGAAATGATATTATTTTACTAAAAACAACTAATGCTTTTTAGGATGATCAGTTGGATGTATGCTCTTGCTGTTGTTTTAATTTTTAGATGCAGCATACCCATAGAACTAAGAGTCAAGCAAATACTCAATTTTCCAACTACTTCCTCTATCCAAACTATTGCCAAACCTTTCTATAGGGCATTATGAAATCGCTTGCCTTCTCTTGGCTTGATGCCAATATTGACATAAAATCTTCCTGTCCTTTTATAACTTCTGTGAGATACAGTAATACTTGGTGCAAGTATGATCATGAATGGAAACATAAATTCCAGCCTGATGTGACTGATAGCACTCAGTCATAGGTGTTCATGTAGGTAATCCAGGGTGACAACACTGATGCTTGCCTTCTCTCAGGTAATGACACTGTTGGTTCTAGCCTATCAGCACATTGAGTCTAGCACTGTGCCTGCTTTAATAGTCCCAAATTTCCTTGTTTCTAAGCATGGCATATAATTTAGTTCTGGCTAATTTGAGATGGAAGCAAAAGTCCTTCATCAGGTGGGGCTTCTGATAACCTTGGTACAAGAGATATACTTGGAGAGCATGTAGTCTTAGTCCTTTACCTTTTCCCTTCCTTTCTTCCTAACTAAAATGGAAATGCAACAGCTATCCTACAGCTGTGAAGATAAATATCCCACAAACTATTACTAAAGTAATGGAGTCAGAAGATGGAAGGAACCTATGTCTTTAATGGCATCCTCAAACAGCTTCATATGCCATAGACTGACTTTCTCAAGACTTCTTATTACATAAGGAAAAATAAACGGAGGTGTTTAAGCCAATGTTCATGGGTTTAACTTGTAAATAAATTAATTCAGAATATACTAATGTGAGATGTTTAGATTATCATATGTGGCATGAGTGTAGATGCAAAAATTAACAAATATTAGCAAATATAATTCAGCAATATATGATATATATTTATATATATAAAATAACCAAATTAGATTTATTCTAGGGGGGCAAGGCTGGTTAAATATTCAAAAATCAATTAATGTAATCCATTTATTAACGGTCTGCAAAGAAGAAAAATTACATGATCACATCAGCTGATGCAGTAAAAGCATTGGAAAGAATTCAACACCCCTTCATGACAAATTTACTCAGAAAATAAAGAATAGGCTCTTGGTTGGAAGATGGTGACAGAATAGGATGGAGCAGGTTCTACTTCCCCCTACACACACATAGGAGAAAAACCTGGCTGATCTATGGAGGAACAGAGCAAACAGCCAATAGTACCTCAGCATATATGAAAATAAGAGACCAAAAATTGTAGCAGACACTGAAAAACCAGAAGGTAAGGAGACTACTGCAGGACAATAAGGTCCCAAGAACCAGCAAAGAGATGCAGTTGTAGCCCTAGGCCCGGTGCCCAGTGCCATGGACTCCTTGGGAGCTGAGGGCCTGCCACAGAGTCCATGGGAGAGAGCCGGATCAACTGCTTCCTCCCTCCCTGGCCAATCAGTGTTTGAGCAGCACCAGGAGAGACCCAGCTGCTTGAAGTTGTAGAGAGGGGAATAAGGACAAAGAGGCAAACACACAAGGGCTGTGATCACCCCTGGAGTCTGTGGTTGCCAGCTTGGGAGAGTTGAGAATCCCGCAGTGAGGTGCACTGACCTTGATAGTCACCGGCCTGGCTGAAGAATTGGAATGTACTGAGTGGCAGGTTTGAGTATGAAGAATTTCTCAAAAAGTAAAACTGTTTGGGGGATTCTCCTGCAACAGCCCATCAGCTTACTTCTCACCCAGTCGGGCAGCAATTCCGAGGATGTGTGGAAGTCCCTGCATTTCCCCATAGCACTGAGAAGGGTTCACACCCAAGCCCAAGGGACCCAGGCAGTCTGGCCAGCACATGCCCACCCCTTGGTGATGACCCCCAGGGAAAGAGCACTGTAAAGAAGACCTGGATCCCCCACCTAGGGCGCTGGGGAGAGGTGCCAAACTAACTCTTGGGAGAGTGCTTACAAACTGGCTGAGTAAACAAGAAAGGCCACACAAATTGCCCCTCATTCTGCTGCAGACAGCAAGACCAGAAAAACTGGTTTAGCCAGTTTGAAACCAACAAGAGGTGGGTTGTTTTTTTTGAGTAATCTTTAATTTTTTAAAATTTTTATTATTATCTTTCGATACCTTTTTCTTCTTTCTTGTTTCATTCCTCCTTCCTTTCTTTCCAATTTTATCTCTTCTTCCTCCCTTCTCTTGACTTTTTTTTTTAATACCCACAAGTGAGACAAAAAATTAAGAACTGTGAAAGGACCAGAGTTGGACCCAAAGAGGGGGCATCCCAACAGTTGAGACAGTGAGACAAATTTCACTTTGCTATTGCAGAGAAACTACAAACTACTGCATAATTGTATTATTATTATTTTCATTATTCTTACATCTTTTATTTTAATACTATTTTTGTATTCCTCTTCTTTCTGTATAGTCTTCTTTGCTTGGCTGGTTATATTGTATCATTTGACAGATTTCTGCTGTTCTCTCTTCCACAGTGTATTGCTAATTTACATCCTTCACGTCACTTGTGTTCCTTTAGTGCACTACTCAAAGTTCTCTACCCTCTATGTTATCCAGATCACATAGATTTTGTCATATGATTATTGCTCTAATATTATTGTAAATAATAGCTGTTCCATACAATTGTAAATACTTCACATTTTTCCTCCCAGATCTTAGCCCACTTCACAGTTTCCTGAACTCTATTACTATAGTGGTTAACTCTATTCTCTCACGTACTACACCTATTTACTATCCTTGACTCTCATTTTGTAGTGGCCTGCCCAGGAGGGGAGCTAGCCAGTGAGTCAACAGGATTAGGGAGAGCAAGTAATTAAGTAACTGAGGGGTAACAACAAAGAAATTTGTATTAACTCCTATCAGCAGTTCTGCTTTCTTGCTTCTGTAAGCTGCTTCCTGCTTTCGAGCCAGAAGTAAGGGTCCAAGTGACAGACTGCCCCCCTCACCCTATATAAGCCATTACTCCCCACGGATTGGGCCCAGAATTTGGAGGCGGACTCCTCTGGGTCCGCGCATGTGAAAATAAACTTCCACTCTGTACACCCAAAAGCAGCTGAGTTGTTTTCTGTAACATTTTGGTTCCCTGACTGGGAAACAAACACACACGCGAGCAGGCCTTTTTTTTTTGCCTCCGGTGAAGGCGCGGGGGAGTGACTGAGAGAGAGCCTGGCAGCCCAAGGGAAGTGCGTGCCCTGGTGATGTCGGGTCCTGGACACCCGGGGCTCTGTAGAAGTCATCCTCTGGACTGCTCTTCAACCTGGGCAGGCGGGGTGCGGACTGGAACTATCTGAACCTGAGAAGGCACGGATCGGTAAGCGCCCCAGGGACCAGAGCCTGAGATCAGATCCACCCCTTGGGGTGGAAAGAGAGACTGATCACCTCTCAGGCCAGCAATTATCCTTAAGTCCTCTGGAGACCAACTGGCCACTTGGAAGGAGAAATGTATCCCCACCTGAGCAGTCCTACTCGGACGGGACTGTATAAACTCTTGGATGTTTGTCTGTGTGTTTGTAGGAGTGACTGTTTGTGGCTCCATGGGTGAAAAACCTACAGAGCAAGAGTGAGCCCCAACCTGTGGTTCCTTAGTCTGTCATATGGCATAACGGCTGGGAGTTTAACCTGGATTCTACGTGGGCAGCCTTAGCAAAGACAGACCCAAGCTCCCCGAGAGTGGGGAGGCCAGGTGGGTGAAATGAAACCCCCTTCCCTTTGTTTGTCTGCGTCGTGCTGGGAGGATCACCGCGGGCGGGGGACCTTCCACTGTGTTAGATTGCATGCTGCAAAACTCTGACTGATTCCAGTGCCAGGAACTGAGCATAGATGCCGGTCAGTTAGAGGTCTTTTGCACCTCTGAGTAGCCAACATTTGGAGTAGGCTGGCCCCCTGAAGGAACACTGAACTTAGGTATAATTAGGGCAATCCTCCTCATAGTAAGAGGCAAGCCAGGACACCCCAATCAATATGTTTATATAGACTGCTGGCAGGAATTAGTGCAGGACATGCTGTCAGGGTGCAGGTCAGAAGCCTAAGACAGTAGGAAAGACTGGCGGTAGGCGAAAAGTGGCGCAATCCAGTGTTTTAGTCGCCCGGTCAAGAGGAACATGCCTCCCCTCATTTTCAAAGGAGAGCCAAAGGAAGAGCCGCCTATCAGTCTGCCTCCCCTATATGCTCTGGAAACTCTCGGCAAGACCCAGGGAAGCAAAGACCCTCATCTGCGGGCTCCTGCTGGTCTCTGGTGGCAGAGTAGAGACCCCGTTCAAAGGGGTCGGCCTCTCTAAAATATGCCCTAGTATAACAGAGCAGTGAGGCAGCAGGCAGTGACCACCCCCCCGCTGGAGGGATGGGAGGTGGCTGAGGCCCACATGGCCCCCTGCACCTGGTCCTGCTAAACGGTTTTCCAAGGAGACAAGCAGGGCTGCCCCAGCCAAGCTCCCGTGAATGAGCCAGGAGAGAGCTGTGAAGACCTAGGCCTGTGCTGGCGGCCCTGGCAGTGGGTCCTTTGGGAAACCAGATACCTCCTGGGAGCAGGGAGCCACCAGATTGACTAAGAAAGGAAATAGACTGGCACACTGGAGCATAGAACGAGACCAGTGCACCTACTGCAGAGAGAAGAGGTACTAGAAAAGAGAGTGCCCCAAAAAGGAAAAGGAAAAAAGCCCACTGGAGGGCAACAAAGACCAGGGTTACAAGTGCCTACAGTCCTCAGGTTAGCTGGCTTAGACCCAGACCAGACTGCCACAGGGCTTCAAAAACTCTCCCACTCCCCTCAGAGAGGCCCTGGCCAGACATCTAAAATCATTTACCAAGAAGGAGACTGACCCAGTGTTATCAGTGTGTAGATAACCTCCTTTCAGCCGCACCAACCTGAGACCGGTGCTGGGAGGGCCCTTGCCAGCTGTTCGAGCTGCTGGCCAGGACAGGGTGCCAGGTGTCCATGAAGAAGGGGTGCAGGTCAGGGCAGGGTGGGCACACTGCGTGCTGACCCCAGAGCTTGAGAAAAGTAGAGCGCATGAACCAGACTCTCAAGGAAACTTTAACAAAGTTCCACCAGGAGACTGGACTGCCTTAGACTGACTTGCTGCTGCTGGCACTACTTAGAGTTAGGAATGCCCCTAACCCTTCAAGCTACACCCCGTATAAGTTAGTCTTTGGGAGACCTCCTCCCATCCTCCGAATAGACCATGGGGGACCCCAGAGAGCGGGAACTCCAGTGATGACACTGCCTTCTGGGGAGGTGAGACCCACTTCGCCTTCTCCTGCCCTACAAGTAGAAGTCTCCACCATGGATTCGCAGCCTCTGCAAGTGGGCTCTGCTCACAATTCCAAACCAGGGGTTGGCAGAGGCTTCCTTGACTCCCCAAAACAGAGCCGCAGGGCCCCCACCTTCAGAGGTGGGTGGGATCTCTGTCCTGCCTCCACTGGCGACTGCAGCCTCAGTAAACCACCCCAATGGGTGGAGGGTGGCTTTGTGGTGCCTCCACACCCACAGATGGAAGGGGCCTTGGGGGCTTCTGGGGTTCCTGAAACCGGAGTCCTGGGACATTTGCAGGTGGGCAGAACCAGAGTCGGGGTACTGCCATTGTGGGTAAAATGGATGAGCCAAATGAGTGCCCCACCTGGAGGACAGAGCATGCACAGGCGTCGCCATCTTGGAACTGGATAAGGCTTCTCTTCAGATTATAGGCTGCATGCTACTGCTGTGTGGGCACTGCAGCAGTCAGCTTCTCTGTGTAACTGTTTCTAATAGTAATGGCTCTGGTTTTGAAGGTCATGAACTGAGGTCCAAGAGTGACCACCTGATTTATAGGGTATTTGCAAGGTCTAAGCTTCAGAAAGGTGCAAAATGTCCCTGCAAATCTAGGGACTTTTAGTTGAAGGTACCTATAGTGCTAGGGACTTTTAGCTGCCACATACTTAGTTTAAGTACTGAGTTTAAATATAGTCCTTCCCAGTGTGGGAAAGGGACCAAGATTAAAAGAGAATAATGGTTAAATCTAGATGAGTAGAAATATGTATAAAGGATACGAAAGTTTTAAACCTATAGTAAAGGAAACCTCAACTACTTGTTTTCTGGTTTTGTGGGAAAAGACAGAATTTCTCTGCCATTGGTTGTTTCTGATCAAAACCCTGTGTACCTGAAGATCTGGAAAAGGTCGCTGAAGCTGGTTGGAGAGGATGCCTTTGGCACCCAGGACCCAGGAAGGGTCATTTGGGGCTGATAAATATTTCAGCCTGAGGCAAAGCAGCATGTCTCTGCCATGAGACAGGGCCTGAAGGAGCATGTCTCTGGCAGGCACCAGTGGATGCATTGGTGCAAGAGAATGCCTCTACCTGCGTATTGTTTCTGAACTCTGTGTTTCGGGTTTTGCTCTGTATCTACTCTGAGAAAGGAAATTGAGGATTCCAGAAAAGTTTGAAACTTCATACTCTGTAAGAAAATGAACAATAGAAAGTATAAGATATATATATAAAGAAGTATATGAAAGGATGTAAAAGTTTTTTGGATGTTGCTGAAGGTCTGTGGGAAGCTGTGCAGATAGAAGTTTGTGAAAGTTTTAGAAAGGAATTATATAGGGTTAGTAATAGAAGGTATAAGGCACGGAGATGCAATCTTAGTAGGTATCAGAAGGAAAAGGATTTTCCATCACACTTTGTATTTTTCTCCCTATTTGATCCCTCCAGAATTTGGCACTCTGAAGAAATGCCAAAAGGAGGGATCCTCCATCCACTCTGAAGGAGGATGAGTGATGACATAAGGTTTCTTCGCATAAAACCAAAAAGGCCAGTCTTTAGCAGTGGTTTTATTAACCAGGATTTTGACTGGAATGTCATGCCTGAAGGAGGCATGTACAGGTTCTGGTCATTACCAGAAAGCCCCGAGGAACCGGGACTGACCTGTGAAGCTAGCGAATGCCCACAAGATAAGCCTGGTACTTTGGTTAATTGTGCAGTTTGTGCCAGCTTTTCCAGGGAAGGAACGAAGGTTGCTTTCCCGAAAGATGACTGAAAAGGAACTGTAAGCACAATGGAGGCTCAATGATTGAGTAAAATGACTGGTACAGGTGAAGCCTGATGGCAGATGTGTGGTTCTGCTTCTATACCCTGAGGGGCGGACTGAGAAGTCAATCTGAGGGTTCCCTGTGTAAGTTCCAGCAAAGCAGACTTAAGAATCATAAGTGATCCAGGCTGCTCTTAGTGTGTTTATGCAAATGAACAGTCAAAATCAAAAGCAGGACCCAAAGTAGTCCCTATAATAACAGTGAGGGTAATCTTAAGGAGAAAAACTATAATTCAAGGAAAATCACAATGCTCAGTATTGGACATCAGAATGGCGCAGCTGTCTTGAAAGTTTGTTTTTGTTAAAGAGTTGAAACCAGGTTTGTGATGTCACTGAAGGTGTACAATTTACAGGTACAAAGGACCTGTCAAATTGCCACTGTTAAATGTCATTGCAGGAAGGACCTTGCAATGAAATGTCTTCCAAAAGATAGTCTCACAGGTGCAGAGACTGGTTTAGAGATTGTTGTGTGAATTAACCTGTGTGTTCTGTTTTCATAGGGCGTATGCCTATGACCTGCCTATGTCTATGAGTGATTAGTTACAATATAGGCCTCACTTAAGGAGCCCATCTTTGTTATCGCCTCCTGAGACTCAACGTTTGATTGAACTAAGTAGTTAAGTTGATAAAGGATTGGGGCAGTCTGTGGGCTTCACTTTAGAACTAATTTTCCCTTTTCTGTCTTGATAGTTTGGACAGAAAGGGCTCAGAAATCTAAAAGGAGGGGAATCCTAATGTATTCCCTTCAGCCCGAGTAAAGTATAGTAGGCCACAAGCGTCTGGGATAGGTGTAGCATGCCTTGTACACCTTCCTCCAGATAAGCCATTCTTTACTGAAGTCCCTGTCTTTGTCATTTAATAGTTATAATTTAATTGTACTTCCAATTTCTTGCCTAATCTGTCACCTCCAGAATACAACCTGACCAGGATGCCAATGGTCCAGTAATGCCAGCCTTTGGATGCCAAGCCTGCGACTTCCTGGTGACAGCCAACTGACCAGGACTCTGTAAGGTCCTTCCCCTTGCAGGAAGGACGCCCTCTGTGCTGCACCCCCCCCCCTTTCAGGGTAGGTAGGACGACATCCATGTCCAGCTGGAAGCAGTTACAAGAAGATGAGACCTTCATCCATTGTCCTGCATATAATTCCAGAAGGGATAGAAACCTCATTAATACTTTGAATCCAGGGAAAGGGGGGACCTGTACGTTTCTAGGAGAGGAATATTGCTACTGTGTATATCAGTCAGGGATCATAGCTAAGAAAGTTAAAGAAATCAGAGAGAATATAAACTGCCACACCAAAGAAACAGAAAGTTAGAATTAGAGAAATTGAGGAATAAATCCTCAAGCCTGGCTCCAGCAGCTATTTCCCTTTCTAGGACCCCTAATTATTATCTTCTTAGGTTTAAGCTTTGGCGCCTATATCCTGCAGAACTTAGAAGCAACAGTTACCCACAGGGCAACTGCCAGGATCCTGTCCCTCCAGTGATACCATTATCAGATATTACAACAGCCCCCTGACGTACAAGAATAACAGCACTGTCAAGCATCAAAAGGGGGGAATGTAGTGGCCTGCCCAGGAGAGAAGCTAGCCGGTGAGTCAACAGGATTAGGGAGAGCAAGTAACTAAGTAACTGAGGAGTAACAACAAAGAAATTTGTATTAACTCCCATAAGCAGTTCCGCTTTCTTGCTTCTGTAAGCTGCTTCCTGCTTTTGCACCAGAAGTAAGGGTCCGAGTGACAGACTTCCCCCCTCAACTCATATAAGCCATTACTCCCCACGGATTGGGCCCAGAATTTGGAGACTGACTCCTCTGGGTCTGCGTGTGTGAAAATAAAACTTCCACTCTGTACACCCAAAAGTGGCTGAGTTGTTTTCTGTAACTACCTTACCTCAGAATATGACCTCCCACAACCTCGCTGCTTTCCAGATCCAACTCACAATCCTTCCCTCCCCAACAAGAGTCTTATCTCCTTTCCACCCTTTCTTAAAAGTGGCTAGTTGGGTTGAAGATCATGGTTAACACTGTACATAGCCAAAGGATCTCCTATCTCTTCTCTACCGGCTGCTACTGTAAATATCATAGAATAGTCTCCTGCTGTCATAAACTATTTTGCCTTCCCCTCCAACTGGTCACAAATAAAGAGTAAGTGAAAGTGGTGAACACCAACCAGGATACCCAATGGAAGAAGAAACCCAAGAACAAAGGAACCACCAACAGATAATAAAAGAAGTTGAAGCAGGGAGTGGAAACCACACAAACATCAATCTAGGGCCTATCTAGAAATACAATTAAATAGCAGAGAAACTACCCAGTACAAACAACCAAACAAGAGCAAAAGAGAATCCTCAAAACCTTGTATACATGGAAGAACTAGCTTCAACACAACCTTCCCTCACCAGCACAACAAATTAAAACAGGTGGTGGACAGACTGACCACCAGTTAACAAACTGGTGGGAAGGACCCACAACACATAGACCCCAAAATGATCAAAACCCAAAGAGCCTAATACACATACCCAAATTAAAGGACAGTCCAAGACCAGTGAGCTTGGGAGATCAAGGAGACCACACCATTAAATCTTACAGGTATTCTACCACAGAAGTTCACACCATAAACCCAGGAAGCCAGAACAAATCAATTTAAGAAGCTGAAGGTAACAAGAAGGTCTCACAAACAATGGGAACACACACACACAAAAAAAAACAATCCCCCAATGAAAGAAAAGGAGGAAGCCTCAGAAAGAATGCTAGATGAAATAGAGGCAAGTCAGCTATCAGATATTGAGTTCAAAGTAGTGGTTATTAAGAAGTTGAAAGAGCTCACAATGAGCTACTGGAAACTACAGGCGAACTACAATGAACTCACTGCAAACTATATTAACATGGAAAAGGAAATAGAAACTATCAACAAGGGCCAAGAGGAAATGAAGAATACAATTTCAGAACTGAAGAACAAAGTGGAAGGAATCAAAAACAGGATCAATGAAGCAGAAGATCAGATCAGCAAGTTGGAGGAGAAAGTAGGAAAAAACACCCAGAAAGAGCAAGGAAAAAAAGGCTAAGAAAGAATAAAGAGGGATTAAGAGAAATGCAAGATAATATGAAACATAATAATATATGAATAATAGGGATATGATAAGGAGAAGAAGAAGATAAAGGAATAGAAAACCTATTTGAAAGAGTAATAAGAGAAAATTTCCGTAATTTGATGAGAGAAAAAGTCACACATATCCAGAAAATACACAGAGTCCCAATCATGAGGAACCCAAAGAAGTCCACTTCAAGACACATAAAAAATAAAATGGTAAATTCCAAAACAGAGAGAGAATCTTAAAGGCAGTAAGGGAGAAACAGGAAGTAACATACAAGGGAGCCCCAGTAAGGTTAACTACTGACTTCTCAATAAAAACACTCCAAACTAGAAGAAAATGGCAAGAAATATTCCAAGTAATGAGAACCAGAGACTTGTAACCAAGGGTAATTTATTCAGAAAGGCTCTCAATCAAGATAGAAGATCAAATAAAGAGCTTCCAAGATAAAAGAAATCTACAAGAATACGCCTCCACCAAACCAGCTCTGTAAGAGATGCCAAAGGGACTGCTTTAAGAAAAGGAAGAAAAAGAGAGAAACAGAGGAAAACAGGTACAAAAATGGCAGGTACAAAAATAAGTACCTATCAATAATAACCTTAAACGTAAATGAATTAAATTCTCCAATCAAAAGACGTAGAATAGCTGAATGGATAAGAGAGCAGGACCCGTACATATGCTGCATACAAGAGACTCACCTCAGGACAAAAGACCTACACAGACTAAAAGTGAAGAACTGGAAACAAAATTTCAAGCAAATGGCCAAGGGAAAAAAAAAAAGCTGGGGTAGCAATTCTCATATCAGAAAAAAAAAAAACCTTCCAAAAAAATAAGGCGCATAAAAAGAGACCCAGAAGATCACTTCATAATATTCAAGGGAAGAATTCACCAAGAAGATATAAACATTGTAAATACATATGGACCCAACATAGCAGCACCCAAATACATAAAGGAAATCTTAGAGGACTTCAAGAAAAATATTGACAGCAATACAATTATAGTAGGGTATTTTAACACCCCACTGTCAAAAATGGACAGATCTTCCAAACAAAGATATTGAGGCATTGAACAATGCCTTAGATAAAATGGACTTAACTGATATATATAGAGCCCTTCATCACAAAGAAGCTAAATACACATTTCTTTCAAATGAACATGGAACATTTTCAAAGATAGATCACATGATGGGACATAAAACAAGCCTCAACAAATTCATGAAAATTGAAATCATCCCAAGCACTTTCTCCAAATGCAAGGGACTTAAACTAGAAACCAGCCCCAAGGAAAAAGACCCAAAACACTCAAAATCATGGAGATTAAATAGCATGCTATTAAACAACTAATGGATCAAGAATGAAATTAGGGAAAAAATAAAAAAGTTTCTGAAAAGAAATGAAAATTAACTCACAACAACCCCAAACTTATGGGACACAGCGAAAGCAGTCCTGAGAGGGAAGTACATAGCAATAAAAGGCTACCTAAAAAAAATAGAAGCATTTCAAATAAGCAACCTAACCCTATGCGTGTAAGAACTCCAGGAACAACAACAAAGACAGCCTAGAGCAAGTAGAAGGAAGGAAATAACCAAGATCAGAGCAGAACTAAATGACATAGAGACTAAAAGCACAATTTTAAGGATCAATGAATATAGGAGCTGCTTTTTTTAAATGATAAACAAAATAGACAAGCCTTTAAGCAGGCTCATCAGCAAAAAAAAAAAAAAAAAAAAAAAAAAAAAAAAAAAGACAGAGTGCCCCAAAAACACAATCAGAAGTGAAAGAGGAGAGATTGCAACTGATACCACAGAAATACAAAGGATTGTAAGAAATTACTATGAAGAACTGTATGTCAAGAAATTTAGGACTTCCGCCAAGATGGAGACGTAGATGGAGGATCCACCTCGCCTCTGTGCACAACCAAATCTAAGAACAACTATTTTTAACAGCAGTCACAACCAAGCCACACGGAAAATCGACAATACGGAGTCCAAAGGACAACTAGATACTCGGCTGGACCGGTACGAGGAGCGAGGCCAGCAGCGGAGCAGGTTAGCAAGAAAAAAGTCCCGGGGCGGTGCGCGGCGGTGCCAGCTGGCTGCCGGAGCGTGCAGGGAAGAGGCGCGGCGATCGGGGTCGCATACATTTACGTGGGGAGAAGCCAGTGAGAAGGGAAGCCGGCACGGGCAGCAGGCTCGCGCAATTCCGATCGGATAAACCCCAGGCGTGCGGAGTGACTGGAAACGCTGGGCTAGCGGAGAGGAACGCCATTGCTCCCTCTCTGACCCCGCCCCCACACACAGCGTCACAAACCAGCGACCTGGGTCGCCCCGTCCTGGTAAACAACTAAGGCTTCGCTCCGCTCACTTAACAGCGCGAACAGACCAAAAATGGCTCTAGGACAACTCAGAGCCCCAGAACCGATAGACCTAAGTGATGAAGAAATAGCCAGTCTTTCAGATGCACAGTTCAAAACACTGGTTATAAGGATCCTTACAGAACTGGTTGACTTTAGCCACAAATTAGAGAAACATATGGAAGCTAAATTAATTGAAATGAATGGGGATACAAAAGATTCCAATAGTAATGGAAAGAAAATTGGGACTCAAATCAAGGGAGAGAACCAGAAGAAAGAAAAAAATGATCAAACAGAAAGGAATGAAGAAATAAGAATTCAGAAAAATGAGGAGAAGATTAGGAACCTCCAGGACATCTTTAAACATTCCAACATCCGAATTATAGGGGTACCAGAAGGGGGAAAAGGCACAACCACCAGTTGAAAAATTATTTGAACAAATAATAAAGGAGAATTTCCCCAAGATGGCAAAGGAAATAGACTTCCGAGAAATCCAGGAAGCTCAGAGAGTCCCAAAGAAGTTGGACTCAAGAAGGAACACACCAAGGCACATCATAATTACATTACCCAAGATTAAAATGAAGGAGAGAATCTTAGAAGCAGCAAGAGCTAAGGGGACAGTCACCTACAAAGGAGTTCCCATCAGACTGTCAGCTGATTTCTCAAAAGAGACCTTACAGGCAAGAAGGGGCTGGAAAGAAGTATTCCAAGTCATGAAAACCAAAGATCTACAACCAAGATTGCTCTATCCAGCAAAACTTTCATTTAGAATGGAAGGACAGATAAAGTGCTTCTCAGATAAGACCAAATTCAAGGAGTTCATCATCACCAAGCCCTTATTATATGAAATGTTAAAGGGACTTACCTAAGAAAAAGAAGATAAAAAAGATGAACAGTGAAAGGACAGCAAACTCACAGTTATTAACAACCACACCTAAAACAAAAGCAAACTAAGAGGATAGCTAGATCAGGAGCAGAACCATAGAAATGAAGATCTCAGGGAGGGTTAGCAGTAGGGGAGTGGGAGGAGGGGAAGGGGGGAGAAGGTACAGAAAATAAGTAGCATAGACAGTAGATAGAAAATAGATAGGGGGGGAGGGTAAGAATAGTAGGGGAAAAAAAGAATCTAAAGAAATTGAGACACATGTTCATGAACTAAAGGGGGAAATGGTGGGGGAGGGGTATGCAGGGTGGAGGGGAAGGGAGGGGGAATAGAGCAAATGTAATGGCATAATCAATAAAAAAAAAGAAATTTAAATACCTAGGTGAAATGGACAAATTTCTACAAAAACATAATCTTCCAAAACTGAATGAATAAGAAGCAGAAACCTCAAACAGACCAATAACAGATGAAATCGACGCAATAATAAAAAATAACTCCTGACACACAAAAGCCCTGGACTGAATGGTTTAAAAGGAGAATTCTCCACAGCATTCAAGGAAGAGCTAACCCCTATCCTTCACAGATTATTTCAAAAAATTCAAAATGATGGAAGACTCCCAAACTATTTTTATGAAGGCAGCATCATCATAATCCCAAAACCACTTAAAATCACAACAAAGAAAGGATATTTCAGGCCAGGATTGCTGATGAACATAGACACTAAAATTCTCAACAAAATATTGGCAAATAGCATCCAACAATACATTAAAAAGATCATACAGGAACTTTCACCAAGATGGAGGCGTAGGTGGAAACACTTTGCTTCCTCGCACAACCAAATCTAAAAACAACCAAATCTAACAACAATAAACGCTACCAAACCACAGAAAATTGAACAATGCAGAGTCTGAAAACAATGAACTGCTCAGCTAAACCAGTGAGAGGGGCAAAGCCAGCAGCAAAGCGGGTCAGGCAAAAAAGATCCCCCAACCCTGGGTGGCGCTGAGGCAGCTGAGGGTGCAGATCCCAGGTGCGGGGTAGCTAAGGGTGGACCCAGGGAAGGTGAGGCGTGGCTGGCTGTCAGAAGTCACACATTTGTGCACAGATAAACCAGTGAAGAGACAAGCATTGAGACAGACTGCACAGGCCCCTGTGCAGGGCAGCGGGCTCACACATTTGTGCTCAGATAAACAGGCAGGGCAAGTGGTGAGGCAGACTAGGTGAGCAGAGAGGACCACCATTGCTCCCTCTCTGACCCCGCCCCCACATACAGCACAACCCAGCAACCTGGGTGGCCCCACCCTGGTGAACACCTAAGGCGCCTCTCCTCATACATAACAGGTGCGAACAGATCAAAACATGGCTCAAAAACAACTCAGAGCCCCAGAGCCAATAAATCTAAGCAATGAAGAAATAGCCAAACTTTCAGATGTACAGTTCAAAACACTGGTAATCAGGATGCTCACAGAATTGGTTGATTTTAGTCACAAATTAGAGGAACATATGTAGGCTAAACTAATTAAAATGAATGGAAATGCACAGGGAACCAATAGTAATGGAAAGGAAACTGGGACTCAACTCAAGGGAGCAGACCACAAGGAAGGAAAAAATGACCAAACAGAAAAATATGAAGAAACAAGAATTCAAAAAAATGAGGAGAGGCTTAGGAACCTTCAGGACATTTTTAAATGTTCCAACATCAGCATTATAGGAGTACCAGAAGGGAAAGAGGAACAGTCATGAGTGGAAAACTTATTTGAACAAATAATAAAAGAGAACTTCCCCATTTTGGTAAAAGAAATAGACTTTCAGAAAATCCAGAAAGCTCAGAGAGTCCCAAAGAAGTTGGACCCAAGAAGAAACACACCAAGGCACATCATAATTACATTACCCAAGATTAAAATGAAGGAGAGAAACCTAGAAGCAGCAAGAGATAAGGGGACAGTCACCTACAAAGGAGTTCCCATCAGACTGTCAGCAGATTTCTCAGAAGAGACCTTACAGGCAAGAAGGAGCTGGAAAGAAGTATTCCAAGTCATGAAAACCAAAGACCTACAACCAAGATTGCTCTATCCAGCAAAGCTTTCATTTAGAATGGAAGGACAGATAAAGTGCTTCTCAGATAAGACCAAATTCAAGGAGTTCATCATCACCAAGCCCTTATTATATGAAATGTTAAAGGGACTTACCTAAGAAAAAGAAGATAAAAAAGATGAACAGTGAAAGGACAGCAAACTCACAGTTATTAACAACCACACCTAAAAAAAAAAGCAAATTAAGAGGACAGCTAGATCAGGAGTGAACCATAGAAATGAAGATCACATGGAGGGTTAGCAACAGGGGAGTGGGAGAAGGAGAAGGGGGGAGAAGATACAGAAAATAAGTAGCCTAGACAGTAGATAGAAAATAGATAGCATGAGGGTAAGAATAGTAGAGGAAATATAGAATCTAAAGAACTTGAGACACATGTTCATGAACTAAAGGGGGTGGGGTGTGCAGGGTGGAGGGGAATGAAGGGGGGAAATAGAACAAATGTAATGGCATAATCAATAAAATAAAAAATATATTAAAAAAAAGATCACACACCATACCAAACAGGATTCATCCCAGGGATGCAAGGATGGTTCAATATTCACAAATCAGTAAATGTAATACATCACATAAACAAAAGTGAAGACAAAAATCACATGATCATGCCAATATATGAGGAAAAAGATTTTGATAAGGTACAGCACCCATTTATGATAAAAACACTCAGCAAAGTGGGAATAGAGGGAGCATTCCTGAACATAATAAAGGCCGTATATGAGAGACCCACAGCCAACATCATACACAATGGGCAAAAACAAAAGCTTTTTCACAAAGATCAGGAACAAGACAAGGTTGTCCACTGTCATCACTTCTATTTAATATAGTATTGGAAGTTTTAGCTATAGCAATCAGAAAAGAATAGGGGAAAAAAGGCATCCAAATCTGAAAGGAGGAAACAAAACTGTCACTGTTTGCAGATGACATGATAGTGTACATGGAAAATCCTATAGACTCCACCCCAAAACTGCCCAACCTAATGAATTAATTTGACAAAACGGCAGGATAGAAACTCAATATCCACAAATCAAAGGTGTTTTGTATACCAATAATGAAACAGCAGAAGCAGAAATCAAGACAAAAATCCCATTTGATATAGCAACAAGAAAAATAAAATATCTAGGAATAAACTTAACCAAGAAGGTAAAAAAACCTGTATGCAGAAAATTACACAACACTGAAGAAAGAAATCAAGGAAAACACAAACAAATGGAAACATATACCATGTTCCTGGATTGGAAGAATTAACATCATCTAAATGTTTATATTATAAAAAGCGATTTAGAGTTTCATTGCAACCCCTTTAAAGTGCCAATGGTATAGTTCACAGATATAGAACAAAGACTTCAAAAATTTATATGGCACCATAAACAAGCCCGAATAGCAGCTACAATTTTGAGAAAGAAGAGCAAAGTAGGAGGGACTACAATATGTGATACCAAAGTGTATTACAAGGCCACTGTAATCAAAACAGCCTGGTACTGGCATCAAAACAGGCACATAGACCAATGGAACAGAACAGAGAGCCCAGAAATCAACCCAACTCTCTACAGTCAATTAATATTTGACAAAGAGGGTAGTAACATAAAATGCAGTAAAGATAGCCTCTTCAACAAATGGTGTTGGGAGAACTGCACAGCTATGTTAAAAAAAAAGAAACTTGAGCACCGACTTACACCATACACCAAACTAAATTCAAGGTGGATAAAAGACTTAAATATAAGCTGTGACACCATTGAAGTTCTAGAAGGGAACAAAGGCAGGAAAATCTCAGATATTTCACACAGCAACATTTTTACTGATATGTCCCCTAGAGGAAGGGACATAAAGGAAAGAATAAACAAATGACATCACATCAAAATTAAAAGCTTCTGCATGGCTAAAGAAAAGAGTATTAAAATAAAAAGACAACCAAATTTATGGAAAAACATATTTCCCAATGATTCCTTAGACAAGGGTTTAATCTCCAAAATATACAGAGAACTTACATGACTCCACTCTATGAAGACAAGCAACCCCATTAAAAAGTGGGCAAAGGACTTAACAGACATTTCTTCAAGGAGGACATACAAAGATCCTGAGTCACATGAAAAGATGCTCAGTATCACTAGCTATCGGAAAGATGCAAATTAAAACCACAATGAGATACCACTTTACACCGGTCAGAATAACCATCATAAACAATTCAATAAACACCAGGTGTTAGGCTGTGGAGAAAAGGGGATCCTAGTTCACTGTTAGTGGGACTGCAGACTGGTATAACCACTATGGAAAACAGTATGGAATTTCTCAGAAAGCTAAAAATGGATCTGCCTTTTGACCCAGCAACTCTACTAGGATTATATCCCAGGAACCCTGAAACACCTATGCACCCCAATGTTCATAGCAGCACAATTTACAATAGCCAAGAGCTGGAAGCAACCTAGATGCCTGTCAGTAAATTAATGGATCCAAAAACTATGATACATTTACACAATGGAATTCTATGCAGCAGAAAGAAAGAAGGAGCTTCACCCTTTGCAACAGCATGGATGGACTAGAAAGCACTGTGCTGAGTGAAATAAGCCAGGTGTCGAAAGACAAATACCATATGATCTCACCTTTAACAGGAACCTAAACAACAAAATAAACAAGCAAGTAAAATATAACCAAAGACACTGAAATAGAGAACAGGCTGATGGGGACCAGAGGTGAGAGGGGGTTAGGATTTCAGGGGAAAGGTGGAAGAAATGTTTACAGGAACAAGTATAAAGGACACATGGATAAAAACTAAGGGGGGGGTGGAAATGGGAGGGAAGTGGGGAGCACTGGAGGGATGAGCTGCAATGGAAGTAAAAGACAATAAACTGTACTTTAACAGCAATAACATAAATAAATAAAAAAAGAAAAAGAAATGCATAATTTTATATGATGAGACAAAAAAAACGAAAGAAACAAAAAGAAAATAAAGAATTGAGGAAACTTTATCAATTTGATAAACCTAACATCATACTTAACAGTGAAAGATTGAATCCTTCCCTCAAGACACTGGGAACAAGGCAAGGGTGTCCAATGTTGTTCAACATAGTACTTGAAAATCTAGCCAGGGCAACAAGTCATGAAAAGGACACTAAAGCCCTATAGATGAGATATGTAGAAATTAAACTGTCCATATTTGCAAGTGACATGTTTGTCCATGTAGAAAACCCTGATGAAAGAAGGCAAACAAGACTAACAAAATGGAAACATATATATAGTGTTGAAGGGTCGTAAGACTCAACATTGAAAATATGTCAATTCTCTATGAATAGACATATAATGCATTTCCCATCAAAATTCTAGCACAACATTTTATAGATATAAACAAGATTATCCTGATTATTCAGATTATCCTGAAATTTATATAGAAGTCAAAGGAACTAATATAGCTATTCCATTTAAATCCCAAGTATTCTGGCACCAGTGAATGTACTGCAGTAGAATTCTGAGACTAACCCCCTGGAGTTGGCACAGACCTCACTAATTAAAGGACATGGTCCCCAATAAAACTGCTCCTACTTCAGTTACCAGCTACAAGTCAGGTCCTAGGACAACTGCATTTCTGACCAACTGGCTACAAATCTGGGGGTTCCCATGACCTCTTCTTGTTTGATAATTCACTAGCATTACTCAAAGAACTAAGGAAAATTCTACACTTATGATTACAGTATTATTATAAAGGATACAAATAGCCAAATGAATAGACATACAGTACAGGTCTGGAAGGAAATGGGGAACTTCTGTGCCCTCTTCCTGTATAAGAAGAGCACATCAGTCTCCTGGCACATCAGTGTGTTCACCAACCAGGATCTTCCCTGAGTTCCAGTCTCCAGAGTTTTTACTGGAGTTTCATTATGTATTGAATCATTGGCTATGTCCTTTCAACTCAATCTGTAGATCCTTCTGGACTTCCTCAGATGTTGAGCTGATATTTGTGTGGCTCAAAGTCCTAACCTTCTAATTACATGGTTGGCTCTCTGGTAATGAGCCCCTATCCTGAGTCATTTCATCTCTTAGCATAAACTGATGTGAAATCTTAAAGCTCATGAATAACAGATACTTTTATTATTTGAGGAATTTCAAGGATTTCATCTATCTTCCAGGAACCAGGGACAAATGCCAGTCAAATTCTTTGTTATATAATAATAGATAAAATAATTTTGAAAAAGTGAAGAGAGGAAGGAACCATTCTGTTTTCAAGACTTATTATACAGCTACTGTTATTAAGATTATGTGGTACTGGTAAAGGAATAGACATGTAGATCACTAGAACAAAATAGAGAACCCAGAAATAGACCCACACAAATATGACCAACTGATTTTGACAAATAAACATTTTTGAAAAAGCATATAGATAAATAGAAAAAATTCTTCAGTGCTCAGATCTGATGAAGACCTCTTAAACATGACACCAAAAGTGAATTCACTAAGGGAAAAAATGAATAAATTGAACTTCAAAATGAAAAGCCTTGGCTGCAAAAGATGCTGTTAAATGGATGAAAAGATAAGCTACAGACCGGGAGAACACACTTGGAACCCACACCACATTTCCAACAAATAAGTATTATCTAGAATATAGAAAGAGCTCTCAAGACTCAACAGTGAAAAAAGTAAGAACATAGGTGGAACACATAAAGGGAACTCACTGAAGAGCATATACAGATGGTAAATTAGTACAGAGAAGATTCTCACCACCAGTAGCCATTAGGGAAATGCAAATGAAGGTCACAATGAGATACAATTATACACCTGTCAGAAAGACTAAAATGAAAAATAATGACAAGGATATAGAAAGCCTGAGTGTTTTATATTTTGCTGGTGGAAAGGTAAAATTGTACACACATTCTGGAAAAGTTTGGCAGTTTCTTAAAAAATGAAACACATACTTATTATATCATATGGCATTTATACTCCTGGGTATTTATTCCAGAGAAATGAAAACTTACATTCACACAAAAAACATGTACACAATTGCTCACAGTAGCTTTATTTGTAATCGTCAAATATGAGAGTCAACAAAAATACCACTGAAGGTAATGGTTAAGCAGTGTGGGACATCCAACCACACCATGGAATATTGCTTAGTGATACCAAGGAATGAGTCATGTATCCATGAAACAGATGGGAGGGATCTCAAGGACATTATGCTGAGAACAAAGCCAATCTCGAAACATCACATACTCTATGATTCTATGTATATAACATTCTTGGAATGACAAAATTATGTAAATGAAGAACAGATTAGTGGTTGCCAGAGTTGAAGGATGGTGGGAGGGGAAGCTGTTAAGGGGTAGTACTAAGGATGTCTTTGTGAGGCTGAGGCTGGAATAGTTCTGTGGTAGTTAATATGAATCTACACATGCAGTCCTGACTGGGTTTGAGCATCGTCCCAAGATACCAAGATTGCAGGCTTGCTCTCCAGTCAGTGTACACAAAAGTCAACCAATGAATGCATAAATAAGTGGAACAACAAATCAATGTTTCTCTCTTTCCATTCCCCTCTCTCTCTAAAATCAATAAATAAAAATATTTTAAAATCTATATGTAATAAAAAGGACAAAAAGCTATACACATACATTGTACCAATATAAAATTACTGATTTTATATTGCTTTATAGTTATGCAAGATGTTACCATGAGGAAAGCTTGGGTGGAAGGTATCTGGGATTTCTCTATACTGCCTTGCATCTTACTGTGAGTTTGCCATTATTTCAAAAGTGGAAGTAAAGGAAAAATGGTGGCAAAATAAAGACTTCTTCAGAAGAAAAAACTAGAATAGAGTGGACCTCCTTGCACACCTCCATATACCTCAAAGACCTTTGAGGCCCACAACCCCAATTTGAGAATCACAGAGGTGGGTGGTGGTGGGGGGGAGTGGAAGGGAGGGGCTGGGATTAAGTCCTATTAGGGGCAGATGCTGTCTGATTGAAGTTCTGATGAAGTCAGCAGGGTTTGTGGCTGAGGAAGGCTCCTAGTCATAAAAAGGACAAATAATATAATGTTTCTTGTTTTCTTCCTTCTACTCTTGCCCAAGCACTTGAGTACATTATGCATCAGCTGCTGTTGAGCACTGAGGATGTGGTAATGAATAAGGTGGTATCTGCTCCTTAGAAGAACAGATAATAAGGCAGAATAAGTGCTGTGGGTTTTCAGAGCAAAGTCACTGGCCCAGGTGGCAGCGATGGGGAGGCTTCTTGGAAGGCAGGACTCTTGAACTGGTCTAGAAAGATGAGCTAGAACCAGTTAGGCAATGAAGGTGATACTGGTCAGAGAGAGGGAACAGCTTGTACCAAGACCTGGAGTGAAGGGTCAGCAGGGAGTGCTGGGTTGGTTGAGCCTGGAAGTGCAGGGAGAGAAAGGGGCAGGGGTGGGAGGGGCCGGCAGAAGGCTGCATATTAATCTAATATACTTGGGATTTATTCTGACATTTGGGAAGCAGTGAAGGCAGGAGAGTGGCATGGTCAAAATAACAGTGAAGAGGTCTGGTTGGGGGGATGGACCAGGATTTAACCAGCAGGGCAATGCAGATGAAGTGGGAGGCCTGAAGGAGGCACAGGGAAAAGGGTTCAGAGGGAGGCAGTCTTGTGGGGCAGAGTTAACCAGGGCTGTGTGGACACAACACAGCTATAATGGTTCTAGAAACAGGCCAGGCCCCTCCAGGAAATACTGGACCACACTTTCTTCTGGCAGCCAAACTGTCCCTGCCTGGACCTTGGGGCAGGGAGGTCACAGCCCTGGGTTACATCATAGTATCCTTTCAGCTGCTGGGTCAAGAGCTCACTCACTGCTTGGGAATGTCTTATTTCTGCAGATGACTTGAATGAGGGTCAGGCTGTTTGAATGGGTATGTCAGGATGTTCCTGCAGGGACCTCCCCATTCACCAGGGAGCTGCAGCCGCAGACAGTAAAAACCTCAGGTATAGGTCCCACAACTAGAGTTACAGGTCAGCTGATTTCCTCCAAAGGGGTATATGGGGCTGGCCAAAAAGTTCCTTTGTTTTTTTTCCATAAGGTAGTCCTAGTAGTGCTTAGTTGTCTTTAACTTTTTGAAATAATTTTGTTAGATTGTATTGTGAAAGCTGTCATATTAACATGCATTAAAAAACATCAAAATTGGTGAATTTTGTAAGTTTGATGAGTAGCCATTTTATGATTGAAAATGAAAGAAACTACATGACATTTTTGTCATGTTGTTATTTCAAGAAAGGTAAAAATGGAACTGAGACACACACACACAAAAGAGTTGTGTAGTGTATAGAGAAGGTACCATGTCTGACCAAGCATGTCGAAAGTGGTTTGTGAAGCTTTGTGCTAGAGATTTCTCATTGGATGGTGCTCCATGGTCAGTACACCACTTGTTGATAGTGATCAAATTGAGACGTTAATTGAGAACAGTCAATATTATACCATGTGGAAGATAGCTGACATACTCAAAATATCCAAATCAATGTTATTGGTGAAAATGAATTTTATTTAATGGAAAAAATAAACAGACTTGTTGGCTAATCCAGTATATTTGTATGCCTGTAATTCAAAGCCAATTCAAAATATTGATCCTTGTTCAGGTTTTTCTCCCATTTGTAGAAGTTTGAACAAGATGTAGCACCTCCTTGTGTTATAGATAATCACTTACTATGAGTTTTTATAGAGTACTGTCTGTCTCCTTCCAGACTGAAGACTCCTGCCCTCAAGGACTTGTTGCATTCTCCCCTGGAGGTCTCCAGTGTCCAGGACCACCAGCTCAGTGCCCAGTGCATGCTGATGGGGGCAGATTCACTCTCAACAGCCTTTGTTTCTGCTCTGACTGGCTGGCAGTGCCTGGGCCTTGGACTATACAAAACACCTCCTTGTTTATGTTTGCAGTAGGGTTTATATAAGCTGGATATATATATACTAAATATTGTGATATATACAGGATGGTATTTAGAATCCTAACAATGGCTTCTCTCCTTAGCATTTTCCGTTACCCTCTACCCGGCCTATTTCAAACAGATGAACTAATGCTTTTATTGCCCCAAGAAATGATCATTTGAAAAGCCTTGACCTGTTTATTCAGCTACTAAGCTAGGGACAGTGCCTGATGAGTTATTCTAGAGCAAATCTTCCTCCTATCAAATCAGAAAGCTATCTTTACCCTGGCTGTTTTGGCTCAGTGGGTTGGGTGTCAGCCTGTGAACCCAAAGGTTGCTGGTTGGATTCCCAGTTAGGGCACATACCTGGGTTGAGGACTGAGTCCCTAGTTGGGGGCATGGGAGAGGCAACTGATTGATGTTTCACACATTGTGTGAGATTGACTTCACACATTGATGTTTCTCTCCATCTCTTTTTCCCTCCCTACCCCTCTCTAAGAAATAAATAAAAATTGTTTTTAAAAAAGCTATTTTTATGGTGGAATTATGGGGAATCAGAGAAGTAGAGAATGTTGATGCTTCCAGGTTCTTGAGAGATGCCCTGGCCCTGCTGTTGGGACCAATACCCAGGAACAGGGAGAGTAAAAAAAATCCCAGCAGGTTTAAGAAAATCTGAGGACAGAATATAGCAGTCATGCAGAAGATAAGAGAAACTCTGCCATCCCATGTGGGTGATGGGCCTAAGGAAGCCTCAGAAAGTTATACCTATGGCCCTACCATGGAGGGAGAAGAAAAATGGTTCCTTATGTCTGCCCAACAGCCTGAGAGGCCACCAAAGTTGAGTGTTCCAAAACTGAGTCATGAAGGATGTTTCTCCCTGGCTCTGGAACAGACATATAATGCAAATGTGTGGGATACCCATGGACCCCAGACTGGGGAGAGACAGGAAGAGCACACTAGGTGGATAGAAGTGTCCAGAAGATAGATGTGAGGATCTGGGCCTTTACGTCTGGAGACATGGGAGCTGAGGACAGTAGTGACCTGACTGTGAAATAAGAATTTGAGAGAGGAGTAAAGAAAGTCAATTATTTCTTTATAGCCAGAATTATGGATTGAGATCTACCCCATTACTACGAGTCCACATTTTGCTTTTTTTGTTAATTTAAGGAAGCATTGTTTTGGGGGCAGAACCCACTGAATTGGGCATTGTCAGTTGTTTACTTAGAATGAACAAAAACTATCATTATGTTGTGTCCTGCTCTGTAAAATATAAAATTCAAGAAACATGATTTCATTGCAAGAGTAATGCTGGCCACCTGCACTCTGTGAATGTGTGTCTGTCTGCTCCGATGCACCTGACACCCAGAAGTCCACCAGCCAGAGTTCAGCCATGTCCTCAGTGTCGTCACCAGCTTCCAGGGGCCATGAACAAGGCTGGGGTGGTAGAAGCTGACTCTAGAATACAGGTCATCAGGAGATAAGTGAATTAAGCATGGCCTATGACTTATAAAACCACTTATCATACTCTTGCTTACCAAAGCAAATGTGAAAAAGAGGAGTGACAAGAGTGGGATCTATGAGAAAAGACAAAAAGACAGGCGACTTTGAACAAAAGAAGCTTGCCCATTTATGAGACACCAGCTATAGGTAGGTTTCACTCTTGAGTCTTGAACACTTTTCCTGATCTTAGGTGGACTACTCTGAGAACCAGTCAGTGAAGATATCCAGCATACATTTGGTGAGTACCTGATCTGTGCCTGTACTCTTGGAGGAAATGGGGGTCAGAGACTATCAGACCCAGTCCTTGCCACCCAGAAGCCTCAGTTGGAAGCTGTGGTTCTCAAATGGGGGACCATGTAATAGAACCAGAGGCATGAAAACATGGAACAGACTGACAGCTGTAAGAGAGGAGGAGGAAAGTGGAGATTGGTTGAAAGAAGGGGAAAGGATAAATTGAAGAACATATATGAATGACCCATGGACATGGACACTGGTATGGGGATTGTGGGAGGGGGCTGGCTGGAATGTGGGAGGGGGCTGGCTGAAGGGGGGGAAGGAAAAACTTGGGACAACAGTAATAACATAAATAAAATATTTAAATTAAAAATAATTAAAAGTAAAAATAGAAATTAAAAAATCTATGAGCATCATGTACACTCAAAGGCAAGCACAATTCTGTGAAGGAGGTTGTCATTTCTCAAGTTGGAATCTAAATGATTCTTCCCTACTAAGAAGCATAACCTCCTTCCCCAACTCTGGTAATCTCTAGGCCAGGAGGAATACAATAGATGCACCCTCACTAACTGTCAGAATTAGGAATTGGATCCCAGAGTGCCTTCCCCCCAATATTACAAAATAACTTTTGGGCAAGCACAAGATTCTGGGGAGTACAGTGGAGGGCCACTTAGCCCTGCCTAAATGAGATGGGTTGAAGAAGGCTCTCTGGAGAATGGATCTGAAGGACAAGGAGGGGTTGTCAGGTAGCAGATAAACATTATGAGGGAAGGAGAGTTGGGCAGTGTGTTCATGTCTTTAGGAAGGACACATTAAAAGTTCCAGCATACATCAGGGGCCTGTCTGAGTTGGCCAGATTCTCTTAATGCAGGTTGTTATTTGCAGGCACAAGAATGCTCAGTGGTGAAACATGCAGCTGGGCTCACAGTTAGAGTTCAGGTACATATGATGAACTTGAGTAGAACATGCAGGAGGAAAAGACAAAAAAAAAGAAAAGAAAAAATCATCATGAAGAAAGAAGAAGAAATCTGTTATAAGGTGTAAGTGGCTCTGGGCAGAGCTCCAGTTACTCCATATCTTAAGAAACGTTTGATGTTGTCAGTCTTTTTAATTTTAGCCATTTTGGGAGAGTGTGTAGTGTTAGCTCATTGTTATTTTAATTTGTATTTTCCTAAAGACTACTGAAGTTTAGCATCTTCTCATGTGCTATTGCTATTCTTTTAGTAAAGATTAATCTCTTCAAATCATTTGCTTATTTATATTTTTTAGTGCATTGTTTGCCTTCTTGTTATTGAGTTACAACAATTGTTCATATATCTTGGATACGAGTCCTTTGACAGTTATAAGTATCAGAAGTAGTTTTTATATGAGTGAATTACTCTTCATTTTCATAGTGATATCTTTGGAAGAGCAGCTTTCAAAAAATTTAAGAAGTTTCACTTATCAACTTTTAATGGTAGCTCAATATTCAAATATAGATATACCAAAATTTAGAAATTTAACTCAGTTAACCGACTCATGCTTGGACATTTGGGCTGTGTCCACCTTTTCAGTATTTGGTTTGTTCAAAGGAATATCACTGTACTTAAAACTGTGTTCTAAGGAGAGTATCAGATGTATCTCAAGAGAGAGCATTTGTAAGGTTTTTGTTTTACACCCTGGAATGGCTTTCCTAAAGGGCAACTCCTACCTTGTCAATGAAGCCCAGTTTCAAATAACTGGCCAGTCCTCTTAGTATCCCATAGCTTGTTAATTTGTTTATAAATAAATAAAACTTCAGAAATGCTTAAAAATTGCATGTGCAATATTGTCCTACACTTTGTTTAATAAACCATTTTTTTCATAGATAAAGATAATTCCCCTGGCTGGTGTGGCTCAGTGGATTGAGTGTTGACTGCAAAGCAAAGGGTTGCCAATTCGATTCCCAGTTGGGATACATGCCTGGGTTGCAGACCAGGTCCCCAGTAGAGGATATGCAAGGGGCAACCACACATGATGTTTTCTCCTTCTCTTTCTCTCTCCCTTCCCCTTTCTCTAAAAATAAATAAGTAAATAAATAAATCTTCTAAAACAGAAGATAATTATAGTAAATTTTCAGTGAGCAATACCAGAAGCTGAAGGAACTTAGCAGTGATTTATTGAAAGAATGCTGAGCAAAGTGTGCTTTTCTGAAACTCTAATTACCCATTTGTGAAGCTGGCAAAGGTCATCCTACTGTGTCTTACCAGCAAAGAGGCCAAAAAATAGATTAACTAAGAGACACTGTTCCTGACCTTTAGAACAGGATGTCATAATAGTAACTACCATTTACCCAGGCCACTATATCCTGGCTACCTTTAATCTTCAACAGCTGCCTTGCCTGCTATTATTGTTCTATTTAGAAGGAACAGGTAGTGACTGGCCCAAGGTCACATGACTGATAACTACAGCCAGAAACTTGCGGTGTGTAGTTGTCATTTTCTTGGCCTACTACCTTCCAGCCATACCAGAGAATATACACAGGCCACTAAAAGTTTAAAGACATGTGGGAGGAACACAAAGAAGTCAGTTATATAAGAATTGTTTTTCTTTTAGAGAGAATTAATTTGCTGGTGGCAAAAGGGAGTAACTGGGTTTTGCTGGAAGCCTTGGAAACATCCTGGAGCCAGTTGGTGGCCCCAAGACTGGCCAGGCTACTACTGCAGGGCATGGTTAAACTGGATCAAGACTGGAGCTCACCATCTGGGTCTGTAGGTCTGGAAGCCAGGAGGTAAAATCTGGGGATATGTCTCCTTTCAGAAGGTCCTCTAGAATGTCACTTTTTCCCATCTCTGCAAGGATCCCATAAAGGATGGCTGGAAAGTTCCCAAGAATGGACAGATGCTGTGTCAGTACCAGCTTAAACACCAACTGTGAACTGCATGACTGTAGCCTCATTTCTCACCTTTACTCTTTTTAAAAAAAGATTTTATTTATTTTTTGAGGGAACGTGAGGGAGTTAAAAAGAGAGGTTGAGGAGGGAAACATCAATTAACTGCTTCCCGTATGCCCTGACCGGGGACCAAACCAATGACTCCTCTCTTGCAGAATGATGCCCAACCAACTGAGCCATACTGGTCAGGGCTTTCACCTTTACTCTTAACTCCTATCCCCCAAATTAGGTGCTTAGATATCCCAATTTGCCTAGGACAATCCTGATTTATGCCTACTGGCCAGGTGTAACTATTTTTATCCCCTTGCACTCAAAACTGTCTGAGTTTAGAAAGTCTATATTAATTCAGATGGACCAGGTGGAGACACTCATGAGAAACTTTAACTTAAAGCTCCATTAGAGTTGTCTTGAGAAGGACATTTTATCATAATATATTAGTCCTGGTCCTGTAGATTGCAAGTGACCTGAAATTGACTTTAGCAAGAAATATCATTATGTCTGTGTCTCTGCCTCTTTTTGTTTCTCTCTCCCCATCTCTCTAATTCTTAACTCTTGATTTTATCTTGTAGGCAGGATCTTTAACATGGTGGGCAAGCTGGCCTCTGGAGACTCTAGACCCACATCCTCCCATTTTAACAACCTAGCAGAAAGAGGAACTTCTGTGTCCTAAAAGCATGCATCCCTACAAATCCAGGGAAGGCTCTCAGTGGCTCTGCTTGGGTAATGCATTTATCTTCAGGCCAACTGTTATGGTTGCAGTGAATGGCTCACCTATGGTATGTGCATGTCATGGTACAAAGGACAAGGCTGCCTCAAATCACATCAAACAAGGAAGGAGTTCTTAAGGAAAGGAGGACAATTAGCTGGGTAGACCAAATGGGTAGCATTTGCCATCCACTATACAGCCACCATTTACAGTTACTTCTAATATTTCAGGAGCTTTACATACCTGTACATTGTTCTTTATTTGCACAGCAATATTAAGAGTGTTATTTACTCTTCCCCCCATACTGCAGATGAGGCTGGAACAATTTAAATAATGCCGCCAAATATAGAAAAGTGGTAAATGGAGGAGCCGACTTGACTCCACATTGGTGTGCCCCTCCCATAATATCATGGTGGCATTTTACGTGTGAGAGGGAGTGAGGATAATTCGGGCCCGGGGGATGGTGCCCTTCATAGACACCATATCACACATATGTTGCCCTGAAATCATGCCTTTGGAAAGAGAAGTCTCCTCCTTTTGCCTGTAAAAGTCTTCTGAATCTTTTCTGTCTCTCTGAGATATGAAATCCAAGGACCCAGACCATGGTGTGAAGCAGGTCTGTTCTAAACTGGAGTTGGCTAGGTGCTAAGTGATGTCAGAACAGGAGCCACCAGCTGTTTGCTGTTGGGTGTACCTGTGTGCTCCAAGTCTTCAGCTAATAAAGAATGGCAAAAGTCCCACTGCTGTTGAACACAGGATTATCCTGACAGTTAAGAGTATAAACAAAAAAATTGCACTCTGTCAAACAGAATGATAATGATGATAGCCATAGTGCTGGTTCAGTGCCTCTTACTCAATTCTTGAAGAATAGAAGAAAAACATGGGATGGTGCTCTTTTCTCTCCATGGGAAGGAAGGGAGGACTGCCCTTTGTTTGACTGACTTCTTCATGGTTTCAAAAATCACTTCCCCAGACTTCACAGTTCAGATGTGCAGGCACAGCACACACACTCTACCCCGTGCTTTCTCTTTCTACTCCAGTATATTGTGGTTGCCCAGCTAGAGTCTTGGGTGACAGTTGCCTCATTTCAATAAAAATATTTGTATTTTTAGCCCTGGCTGGTGTGGCTCAGTGGATTGAGTGCCTGCCTGTGAACCAAAGGGTTGCAGGTTCAGTTCCCAGTCTAGGGCACAACCCTGGGTTGCAGGCCAGGTCCCCAGTTGGGAGCACTTGAGAAGCAACCACACATTGATGTTTCTCTCCCTTTCTTTCTCCCTCCCTTTCCCTCTCTAAAAAATAAATAAATAAAATCTTTTTTAAAAGGAAAAATAATTTGTATTTTAATAGCATTTCTTTCTGATTACCCAAATGTGTAAAATTTGAAAAATAAAAAAAAAAAGAAAATAATCCCTCACTCCAAATTGCTCCACCCAGAAATCCCAATACTAAACACATTTGGATAGGAGTTAACACTGTATTGTTACACAACTTAATATCCTGTAATATTTTAACAATACATTATGGTACCTCACCATCATAAGAAACTCCATGAGCATTTGTGTTTTGATAAACATTTCATGTATGCTTATACTGTAGTTTAATTAATTATAGGTGGAAATAGGCCTTTTGTTAGATGTCTGGGGGTGGGCTGGATAGATGGGCCTAGGGGTGGGTATCTGTTGTGGGGAGCTGGAGGCATGCAGGGCTCAGAGGCTGGACTGCTGAAGAGGTAGAAGAAAAGGGAAGCCAGTAATGAACTCTATATTTGCTTGTCTGTCATTTCTTCTGGTCTCAACATTTAAGGGATCTGTTAGCCACCAGACTCCCTCCCTGTTCTCTCAATGCTGACTTTATGTCTTCAACTTTACCCCTTTAAAGAGCCTCTAGTCCCTCCCTACATGAGGATGTATCTCTAGAAGGGGCTACATTGAACCCATTGCTGTTTCTGCAGTGAACCTAGGGATGGTACTGGTGGTCAGAAATGTTTGCAGACTGAGGCAGTGAGCAAGTATGAATGACGATAGCTCACACTTGTATGCTTTCAATGTTTGACAATTATAATAAATCTGATGAACATCTGTGTTACTAAAGCTTTGCTAAAATTTAGAATTTTGTCATAGACTTAAGATTCTAGGGCTGAAGAACATAGATATTTTGATGATTCTTAACACATATTGCAAAATTGTTTTTCAGAAATTCTGTATCAGTTACATTCTCAGAAGCAGTATGTGAGAGTGTCTGTCTCTGTTTTTAAGTAATGTAATTTAAAAATGATTTTGCTAATTTGATGAAAGTGGGGTCAGGAGTGGTATCTCACTGATTTAACTTTTTTCCTCTCCAGTAAAACTGAATTTTAAAAACCTATTTATTGACCATTTGCACCTCCAATTTTGAGAATTGTCCATTTGTACCATCCACCCATCCATTTATATAAGTGGAATGTTAATGTTTTCTTTATGAATTGTAAGAGTTCTGTTTTATTTAAAAAATATTTTCCTAGTTTCTTACACTTCAATTTTTATGCCATATTTCTTTTCAAAATGGAAATAACTGTGTTTTATTTTTTACCCCAATAGTAAAGACAATGGGCTACTATAGTAAATAAATAAAGAAAGAAATAAACAGCCCTGGCTAGTGTAACTCAGTGGAATGAGCACAGGCCTGCAAACCAAAACATTGCCAGTTCGATTCCCAGTCAGGGCACATGCCTGGGTTGTGGGCCTGTTCCCCTAGTGGGGGCACGTGAGAGGCAACCACACATTGGTGTTCCTCTCCCTGTCTTTCTCCTTCCATTCCCCTCTCTCTAAAATTAAATAAATAAAATCTTTTTTTTAAATCCTCTAATTAAAAAAAGTAAACACTATAAAAAATCACACAGAAGAAAGTAAAAATCTCCTACATTCCTACCCTTGGACTTGTGTTGACAGTTTGACATTTTTGGAGCATTTCCTTCCAAACTTTTACCCAATGTACTGATGGTATTTTTTGAACTTTAAATATTTTAATTTTTATGTAACACCAAGCTAGCATTTTTTACTTCAATACATCTTCTAGTGCTTTTGTGCTTAGAAAAGTCTTTCCAATTTAGAGATCAAAAAAAGAATTACCTTCTTAATAATAGAGCTATATTTGCTTTTGCTTATGAAGGCATTAGAGAATATTACAGAATATTTAAGAATTAAGAGAAAAAATCAGCCATAATGGCTTGACCTTAGCACATCCATTTCCTTTGTACATAGTTCTTTTGAGTCTTTGATCATGAGCATTTATATTTATTTTTATGTGGTTGCAAGGCTAATGCATGCACAATTTATCTTCTTTCACTTGTAAGTATACCATAAGCATTATTTTTATGTTGCTATATAATCTCTGTAATCGTTGTTTAAAGTGATCCTCTAATGGCCCCTCTTGTCATTGTGCCATCTAGCTGACCCTATCCTGCTGAAAACCATGGAAGTTGGTTCCATTATTGTCAAGTGATATTTCAATACACCAAAGAGCAGCAGCACAGCAGACTCTCCCACTGTTCCTGGGGCTGACTGTAATAGGGTTTGACTTCTGATCATTCCCTCCTTTTCTCAGAGGAGTTGCTGGAAGAAATTGCTCTTAGAGAGTGGTTAGAAAAATGACAAATATAAAATGAGGAGGAGAGAGACTAGAGTTGAGAGCATGTCAAGCTCTTAGGAGAAAGCTGCCTTGAAACTGAGGCTGCACTATTTAGGTTTTGTTTTTGTGACTCACACAACAGGTATGAGCTTATAATAATAATTCTGACAAAACACTTTTCATTCAGGCCTGCTTGGTGCTTTTTCTGGGAAGCAGTTCAGTGTAGTGACTGAGGGCTTAGTGCAGGAGGGCCTGAGTCTGAATCTCTGATTACCTGATGTGACCTTCAGCAGCTGCAGAGCCTCAGTCTGTCTTTCTGTAAAATAGGAATAATTGGCCAGGAAGGGGGGCTGATCAAGATTCTCACTTACAGGTGCAGAGCAGTAATAGGAGGGACCAGGAGTATCCAGAGAGAGTACAGGGGGTCCACCAGGCAGAGGGAAGAGAGAATGGCTGTGGAGAGAACCCAGGCTGAACCTCTTATTCTTGAGGCTGTTTCTCTGCTTGTATAAGGGGGCTTGGCTTAAGGTCTACAAGAGTCCTTCCTGCTCCCAGGGACCCCTGCCCTGGCTCCTGTCCTCACACCGGACCTGTCTAGGTCTTGTCATTCTCAGCAGGACACCTCTCTCCATTCAACTCAGCCTGTAGTCCTTGAGAAAACGTCCATGGTGGTAAAGAGCTGTGGCATCCTTCACAGCCCTGACATAATTTGGGGGAAGGGTAGGGGTGGGATACATACAGGGTGGGGAAAAAGTAGGTTTGCAGTTGTGACTATGTGAAATGCAGTTTATGCTTGTATTATTATTATTACTATTATTTATTTATCATTGCATTATTTTCCATATGAACAACTGTAAACCTACTTTTGCCCCACCCTGTATTTATTCATGTTGAATAATTGTCATTGGTCTCTTGGCAAAGCTGGTTAGCAGTAATCTTATCTTCTCTTTGAGTACTGATCGTTAATCATGTTTCTTCCAGCAAGCAAGAGGAGACACCTAGGGTATAGTGGTTGAAAACCTGAGAGTTAAGACCTGGTTCCTGAACTCTCTGGGCTTCATTTGTAAGATAAGAATAACACTTTTATTACATTAAAATGCATTTTAATAATAGCACCTAACTCATAGGGCTCGTATGGAGACTGGGTGAGATAATATCTGTCCAGGAGGCACCTAGGAGAGTGCAAGCCTACAGTGAGCGCTCACTAACGTTAGGTTGTTATTATAATAAAATAACTCTTGGCAAACTGGAAGACTGAGCGCCTGGTTGGCGTGGGATTAGGCGCCTGGGACTGAGGCCTGAATCTGTCCGGGCCTCAGAGAACCCGGGTGGAGACAGGCTAGTCTGCAGGCTCTAAGGAGGCTGAGAGTGGAGCACAGGGCCGCAGAAGCCCAGGAAGGACACACGGGGCTCCTGGATTCCAGGGGCACGCATCAAATCGCCGCACGTTATCTCTGCTTTTTGAAAGCACCCTGCTTCGCCATCTGGCCTCCTTTCTTGGGCTGCAGGAGGTAACTAATGGAGAGGAGAACCGGGCCTGCAGTGGCGCGGGACTCAGGACTGCCATATTAGTCCTTGTGGGTGACCTGCTCCTGGAAGCCCAGTGCACATGCGCGCCGCTCCCTCCGGTCTGGCCGAGCGGTTCCCGCGCCTGAGGGGCCCTTTAAAAGGCAGTGTCTTGTAGCGCTGGGTTGGCCGGGAGTGCTGACCGCCCCCGCTGGCCCCGCCCCTCCCCTCCTCTCCTCTCCAGTCCCCACCTCCGTCCTTTCTTCCCATCCTAGATCCCGCCTCGCTCCCTGCTGGCTAGCTGGAGCACGCTCCGCCTCCGCTACTTGGCTAGGTTATCCAGTGCAAGGCTAGGATCCCGACCCGACCCCGGAGCCTGTGGCTGGGCCTGGGAGCCCGGCGCCCGACACCGGGCGAGGCCCTAGGCGCGATGGCAGAGATGGGCAGCAAGGGGGTGACGGCAGGGAAGATTGCCAGCAACGTGCAGAAGAAGCTCACCCGCGCGCAGGAGAAGGTGAGCTAGCCGAGAACCAGCCGCCGCGCAGTTCCGGCCACCTGCCTCCAGCCCGCCCGAGGGGCTGGTTCTCATCCGGGGTCCGGCGCTGTAACCTTCGGAGGACTGCTGCCGAAGGCCTTCGAGGGTACACAGGCTGCGCTTCCCGGAGCTCTGGTCGCCTTCTGCGATTCGCGATGTCTGTCTTCCCCTGGTGGGCTGGACAGAGCACAGCTGTCTTCCCTTCTACCTTCCCTCCCGAACCACTTTGTATTTTCGCCGCACGTCTTCGGAGAAGCAGCGGCCCACGCTGATCTCCGGTGCTTGAGGTTCATATTAACTCCGCCCTGCAGGCCGTGGGCTGGGAGATTTGCGAGGAGGTGGCGCCCCGGGCGGTTCAGGTCCCCACCGGTCCTGAGGGCCGACAGCGCGGGGGGGGGGGTTCCCTCTGCCCTGGTCTTCTGATCAGTGCTAAGGGAATCCCGAGGGTGTCCCTCGGCCTAGGGGCCGGAGTTTGCTGCGGGTCTCTAGTGGCCCTCCTCCTACCCCCCTCTCCCCTTGTGTCCCTGCTGGCTGCTGGAGGATTGCTTTTCTTTTCCCGAGGATGCCTGCGGCCTGGAAGCTCCGGGTAATGGAAGGCTGCGCACCCTTGGGGGCTTCGAGTTTCCTGAGTGTGGGAAGGGGATTCTGGGGGTCACTGCCGGGGTCGGGAGCCGACCGACCCGGAGGAGGGCAGCGGAACTCAGGGTCGAGGAGGGCACCGCGGGATACTTGAGCCCTAGAGCCGGGAGCAACTGGCCAAGGGCTGGGCCTGGAGCCCCGCCACTCACGACACCCGGACTGTTTAGGAAATGTAGGACTGGGGGTGGAGGTCCTGCAAGCTCAGCCTTCTGCCTCAAGCCACCTCTGGTTTATTGCATTGTATTGTGCCAGCTGCTGATGCCACTTCTGCCCATTCGGACTCTGAAATCTGAGATCGTAGAATATGTGCTCCTGTCGGGGTGGCCCTTGTCCTCCCCACCTTGGGTTCTGCCCCACGCCCTCAAGATGCGCGGACCAGTGGGAACCCGGGGATCAACGATCTTCCCTTGCAAGGCTTGTGGTTGTTTATAAACAATGATTTTTGCACAGCTGGGACCTGGGGGCTCCCTCAGATTCAGCCACATGATGGAGGAGGTGCACAGGCTAGAGCTTCCTCTTGCCTCCCTCACAGTCCAGCTGCTCAGCCTGGTAGTCCTGGGCTGAGGCGAATGGCAGTGGGTGGAGGTGAAGGCTCTCAGCCAAGCTGCTGATCTGGTCTGTCCCAGCTGCTCTCCCTACCCGCCTTTCCGCCCCAGGCTTGGAGGACGGATTAGAGCCCTATAGATTGTCATTGGGTGGTGAGAAGGCTTCAACCTCCCAGGTTAGGGAGGGCAGATGCTGCTGCCATTCCTGCCCCCATTCCCTTTTTATGACTGGATAATCCATCTCGGTGCCTGGAGGGGCTGCTCTGGGCCTAAACCTGCTTCCTACTCTAAGGGGTCAGGAAGGTGAACTGGCAGTAGAGCGCTGAAGCCAGGTTCCCTGCCCCTACTCCACTGAGGTCCTATTCCTTCTTAGCTCCCCTTTGCTCTTGCTGTGTCCCCTTTGCCCTGGTTGCATTGTCACTGTAGCAGCATCTTTCAGTAATTCAGGGGCTGTAGGCTTATATGAAGTGTTCCCTTCATATAAGTGGTAATATTACTAGCCTCTTCAAGCTGCCACTCCTCTCTCTTAAGCCCATTTTGTGGCCACAGGCAGTCGGCCGACAGCTGGTCAGCTTCCAGGCAGTCTAATATGTCAACCCACCAGGACTTCTCCCCTCTTCCTCCTGCAGCTCAGAGTCTGTCACAGTCTGAATACCATGACCTGGCTGCCTCCTAGCACCTTCTGGTAGTGACAAAATCACATCGAACCCACATTGTCAGTGGTCTCACAGGCACCCCTGTCCTTGTCCCACCTGTCAAATATGTGAGCAATGTGGTGATTCCAGTTGTCCAGTTACCACAGGAGGACACTATCTGAGCAGGGCCAAACAGTACCTCAGTCCATTGGGACTTGTAGGGCGACAGTGTGGTCAATGAAACCTTGCTCCGTGGTGCCTGTGGAGCCAGCTCTCCTGTCCTCAGCTGAGAGTGTCTCTCCATAGGTCCTGGCTTGACAACCCATCAACCAGCCTGCATCCACCACCGCTCTGGGTGCTTCCTGAGGGACAGGGCATTCATTTGGTTGCTGCAGGTACTGAGTGACTGTTGATGAACAAACAAAGGTGTTTGGAGGCTTGGCTTGGGAGCCCTTACACTGACCTGTGGGTAGGCTGGTTTGTGCTTTCTGCTCCTTTGCCTTCCCTTGTTTAGCAAATCCTGACTGGACATGTGTCCTGTGCCTGATCCTGGGCTGAACACAGAAGCAGTGGGGAGCAAGGTGTGTGTGGCTCTGGTTAGTGTGGAGCTATGGTTGTAAGGTCCTGTGGCCTCTGGCCCTGGTGTGGGGAGAACATGAGAATATATGGGAAGGGTCACCAGGGTCTGCCAGCTTGGCACCATAGCTGCTCACCTTCTAGCTCCCAGCTGCCCCCAGAATGCCTGGGGTGCAGAATGCATGCCTGGAGCTCAGGTCCCAGGTGCCATGAGGTCATCTTCCCATTGTGTTTGGCTTCTTGGACCCTCTATAAATGACACTGTCCATTTTTGGGCCTAGTAGGATGGTTGGGCAGAGCTAATTTAGGGTGGAGCTGGGTCAGATGACAGGATTAGAGATTGTCTGGCTTGGCCCCTTGGGGGAGGGGAGATGGTTGGGGAGAAGGGACAGCTGGAGTGGGGGTGGAATCTGGCCTGCTCCCCGCTAAGGTTCACTGCCCAGAAGTCCTCATAAATGGTGCATGAGGGAGGCTGGCCTTGAGCTGGGAGTCTGGGCCGATGGTGAGGGAGAAGGCCCTGTGGGGGTGAGTGGGTGAGCGTGTGTACTCTTCGTCTGGTGGGGAGGCACCCCTGAGAGGGACAGGGCCTGGCGCTGTCAGTGGACAGAAAACCCTGGAATGTGGGAGCAGATGCTTCCTGGAGGGAAGGTGCAATGGCAATTATTTATAGAAGCATGACACATGACCAGGGTGGCACCATGCTTATCTGGTGATCAAGGGCTTCTCCTGCAGCATCCATTTTGGTCCCTTAGTAGGAGTCAGGCCTTTACAACCAATGCTTATCCTCATAGAAGCCTCAAGAGCAGCCTCCTTACACCAAAGAGCAGGCCATGGGAGCAGCAAGCCCACCCAGGTCTCCTCCTCCCACCTCCCTAGTCCATGCCCTGGTTCAAAGGTACTTCTTCTTACCCATATTCTCCATTTCTGTTTCCCCTTAGCATCCATCTCTTTGCCCTTGAGCATCTGAGGAATCTTCCTGCTCTCCTGCTCTGCTTGTTCATCAGTGCCCCCGCCATCCTTTTCCTTGCTTTCTCTCTCTTTATGTCCCTGGTCTATCTCCTTTATTTGAGTGTGACAAGCTTTTCTGCACCTCTTCAACCTCAGATCAGCTTCTCCCTGAGCTTGAGCTATTGATGTACATGGTTCCATCTTGCCTGAGGAAAGAAGTCATCAGAGCTGGGCATCATCTCTAGATGGGGTGTTTATGGGGCTTGGTGGACACTTGGGTAAGGAATGTGGATGTGGGGAATGGGAAGCCTGGCCTCCAGCCTTCCCTGAGGTCCAGTGGGCCCTGTGTGGGTTGAGTGTTCACTTAGTAGAGTCTGCTGGTTTATGGCAGGACTTAAAGTGAGGCTAAGGCTGTTTTGCTCAGGGGCCTGGAAAATAAGTGAGCATACTGGGCTGCACGGGGTGTGGAGTAAGGCGTTTTAGGAGGGACAATACGGACCAAGGTGTAGGGTGGGTGTGAACATTGCAAAGCTACCCGTATAACTGACGGGAAAGGGTGTGGTGTGTTGGGAGTGGTTAAGTGGGGGGGGGTGTGCAGTAGATTTGTGCCATTTCAATCAAGTCTTGGATCCAAGGGTATTTGTGTACCCTGTGGGTTCTCAGAGAAGCTAAGGCTTGAACTCTTGTGCATTCTAATCCCACCAGAGCCCTTTCTTGCCTTTATCCTCTGGCATCTAGCCAGGCCACATCATGGACTCTGCCATCTCAGTCCACCTCATCCTGTACAAGCTGTGTGAGTTGGACAATGTGAGGAGAATGTGCTGCCCTTCCCTCCTCACATGATTCTTTTTTCATGAGGTTCTGGAATTCCTGGGTCCTACTCTTGGTGGCAGGCCTCTGTCTTACCAAAAGCGAAGAGGGAGTGCATGTGTAGGCGTGGCAGGTAGGCTGTCCTGGGCTCCCTGCTAGTCAGGACCTTGGACAAGTTGCAGGCCTTTCCTCAGGCCAGTTGCCTCATGTATAAGAGGGGAATAATAATGGTTCCTCTTCACATGTTGTAGAGTAAAGCCTTGGGCAATTAAATACCGGCTCTGGGGCAGAACATGTGATTGAATTCAAGGTGCAGTCTGTGACAGGCCTCAATAGACAGGCAGCTAATTTCTGCTGAGCCCTTGGCTGATCAGGGATTATGATGTAGCCTTAGTCCCAGGTGGGATGTGTGTGTGAGATGTAGAGGGGCGGCTTGCAGTGGGGAGTGAATCAGACAGCTCTGGGTGATCTTGACTTGCCTGCACATGACTGTAGGTCTGGGCCAGTTTTCCCTCTCTGGGTTCTACTTTGGCTCTCAGCAAAGGGATGAGGATGTTCATTCATTCATTTATTCATGAAACAAATGTTGAGCACCCCCTAGGTGGTAGACACTGTTTTAGGGACAGGAGCACAGGCCAAACAAAACCAAGACTCATATTTAGGAAGCTGAGATTCTAGATGAAGAGACAATAAAGAAACATGCTTCTATGGTGGCAGGTAATTATAATAAGGGCAATGAAGGGAGTGGTGCCCTTTAGCTATTCCTCAGCATAATGTGATGGATAGGCTCAGCTTTTCCTCAGCCTGCCCAGTGCAGGTGCTGAAGACTCAGTATGTATGTGGATGTGGGTCCTCACACAGGAGATTGGGTAGGAAGAGGCTGAGTGGAAGCTTCTGGTCTCCAGGCTATAGGGCACCTTTCACCTGGGGGTGAACGGTTTCTTATGGGATGTCACCCTGCTATATTGTGTTTCTCTAAGGCTGCCTTTTGGTAAGTCTCCTTTTGGGATTAAAAGTGCAAAGAAAAGGACACCAGTGTTAAAACCAGCCATCAGAGGGCAGGTGTGGGAAGACTCAGAGGGCAAGGACTCCCACCCAGGATGTAGGATGGGGAAGTGAGAGGGCTGTTAAAAGACGAGGAGAAAGGCAATGAAATGGCCTAGCCTGGGCAGGCCACTTGAAAGATTTTCACATCAAGCATCACTGCAGTATGGGAAAAACCACTTGGGCTCTAGAGCTATGGGTTTGGATCCCTCACCATCAATTACGAGGAAAGTCATGTTGACCTCTCTAAGCCTCAGTCTCCTTACCTGAATTAGGTGGTGTGTGCCACAGATTAAATGTTGTGCAGATTAAGCAAAGGGCAGGGCCCCTAAATCCCTAAAGGAGCTGTTCTCGTCTCTGGGAGGGGCATACCTCATGGGAACTGGCTGGAACCCAAGGTTCCTGGTGCTTCCCAAAGAGGCCACATGGTTCTCTAGACTGGGCAGGGAAGCTGGCTCCATGCCAAGGCTGGGGACTAGAGAAGAGAAGAGCAGGTTACTGCCCTGAGGGAACCCTTTGTTAAATATTAACTTAATAGTAATAGCCCTGGCTTATTACGTAGCTGAGTGCCAGGTGCTTGGTAAATATTCTCATCCTTACAGCAGCCTGGTGAGGTCATTAGGATTCCCATTCAGCAGATGAAGAAACTGAGGCTCAGAACAGTGGTGTGATATGGGCTGTCCTGGTCAGCTGTCTGGGTTGCCTGGGAGACTTGCAAATAAGATGAGAGAGGCCCTCCTGACTAGGAAGGCTATCTCCTAGTGCAGGGGGAGGGGGTTGGACAGATTTTCGTCCCTAAGACCTCTCCCTTCCCTGTTAAATGTGATTTGGGACCCAGTCTCTCCCTGGGTCCCCACCTACTTTATTAATTATAAAAGAACACACTTTATTATGACATATCTATTTTTGTTTAGGTGTTTCTTTGATGATGTGATGGTAATACTAGCTGTTTCTTAATGTGCTTGGGGAGGAAATAGTCCTGCTGTTGATCACACCACATAGACATACACACATACAGGGAGGACTTTACTTTTCCAGATGTGGAGTCTTAAAGTCCAGAACCTGCTGCTCTGGGAGCTTGCTGCCCACCCTCTGGACTGGCCATGTGGATGGGGAGGCAGCTCTCCTGGGTCCAGGCTGCAGGCAGGCCCATGATATTCTGGGGCAGGTTCCCTAGAATATCTGCTCCATGAAGTTGGGTCCTGCCTCCTGTTGTCACTCTAGTGTCCCCAGCTTGGCACACAGGTGTTCAGGGTATACCTGTTGCGCAGATGTATGGATTCTTCAGGCAGGGGAGAACATAGGCTGATGGCTGGCTGAGGCTCAGGAGGCTCACTGGGTTTCAGGGTGCAGGGGGAGGGAGCTGTAGCTGTAGGATTTCAGCCTTCAGAGATCAGGGGAAGCAGCAGTGGGAGCTCAGCTCTTGGAGTCAGAGGGAGGGGCACATCCCATCCTGCTACAGGCCATTCAGAGGGTCCCAGGCCTCACTGCACAGCATTTTCTCCCACAGAAGAATGGCTCAGAGCTCTGGTGGTGCTTGCCTGAGCCAGGGGCTGTGGTGTTTGGGCTAGAAATGGACCCAGGAATGGACTGGGGCCCTTCCAGGACTCCTGCCTGGCTTTAGGCCATATGCCTAGACCCTCTGCAGGGGTGCTCTTCCCACCTGAGAAAGTTTTTAGGTGACACAGGTGCTGGAGATCACTGACCTGGGGATCTGCTGGACCCAAGACCTGTTTGGGGGCCATTGAGCTGTTGCTGTCGCACCCATCTCCAGTCTTTGCCAGGCCTTTTTTCCCTGCTTCCAGGACTTCACCTGGGGTGGGATGGGGACCACAGCATGGGGCAAGGGTGGGAGTTGGCACCCGATGTTGGGCAGTGGTCTGCGGGCACTGAGAACTGTCTGTGATGCCCCTGGAGTTGGTGCCACCCATGCTGTACCCAAGCCTGGAGTGAAGGGCCGGGTCCCCACTGCTATTTCCGCTCCATGGAGGGCCAGCAAGCTGCAGATGTCTCCACCTCTGCAGTTCGAAATCATAGAGCAGTGAGCAGCAAGCAGTGTATCTGGAGCTGAGGGAGTGAGGGGGTGGCTGCAAGCTGTAGTTACCATAGGACTGGAGGAGGGACTCATCACTGGCCTGCTAGGCTGGGGTCCTAGGCCTTCTTGGTCCCTGCAGGCCACCATTCTGGAGCTCCCAGGGTGCCTTTGGGTGGACATTCTTGCTGGCTCCTTGTTTCAGCTGCCTCAACTTCTTGCACTGAATTATCTCCAGTGGCTATGCTGGTCTTATTCACTGCCAGCATCATTCTGTGTTTATGGCCCATACACTGTGGGCCAGGATGCTGAGGCACTGAGGGTACTGAGAAGAGAAGAACCTGCCCCTGCTCGTAAGGAGCTCCCAGTCTCTACAAAGTGCCCAGCACAGCACTGGGGGGACACTGGGGCAAGTACACTAGGGCCCTAAAGAGCTTCCCGTTCACCCTGGGCAGTCAAGGAAGGCTTCCCAAGGGATGTGGCTGCTGATCTGGGTTTGAAGGGCAAAGGTGGCAGGTTGTGGGGTGGGGAGTGATGTTTCTGGAAGCCTGTTCAGGGTGGCTGGAATGTGTGTGAGGGGGATGGGGTGGGATGAGCCTGAATCTAAAAAGACAGGTGAGGGAGATTGGGCCCTGGAGGACCAAAAGGGGCCAGGAGGCTCTGCCACCAGATCCTCATTTTCCCAGCCTGTTCATCTTTCTTCCTCAGGTGTGTCCTGAGCCATTTGTTCATCCCCCAATCTGCTCACTGAGGACCCAGTGTCTCATGATCCTGGGCCTCAGAAGCCTCTGGCTTTCTAAGGAAGAGGAGGAGGCAGAATGAGGGGTGGGTGCCTAGTACCCTGAGGGAATGACCTTAGCCTCAGGTTAGAATGCAGCCTTGTCCAGGAAGGCACAGGGGTCTGGGGAGGGCTGCTGTCCCAGAGTTTACCCCTTTAGGGCTGGGCTCACAGGGGCTGGTTGGTGCTTGTGCCCTAGCCTTACTGGAAAGGCTGGTGTGTACCCCATTACATGGATAACTGCTTCTCTGTCTTTTTGGGTTCCCCAAGGTGACACTGAGGAGCAGGGGACGCTGTGGGCTTCGAGAACTTAAGAGCTGGGAAGGGCCATCAGTAGATCACTTCACCCTTCTCCAAGGCACCCTGTGTATTCTGCCCTTTGAGGTCAGGCTTTTGACTGGATTGAGTCCCCTACCTACTGGGTCAAAGCTGGGGAGACTCCTCAGAGGAGGAGTGTTCTTAGAGGAGGAGGGGGCATGCTAGCTGGTAGGGATCTGTGGCTATAAGCACAGTTCTCTGGGTGGGGAGTGGATGGCAGTATGGAAATGTGTGGATGGAGGGTTAGGGGAAGCAGTAGCCTGTTGAGAGGTCAGGGTTTCTACACATGCTTGTGGCCTAAGGTGCCTTAAGAGGCCATGGGGCCAGAAGAGGAATAGTGTGACAGGAGAGCCCTTGCTAGAGGCCAGTTTTTCCAACAGTTGCTGCTACTTTCTTTGCTCAGCTCAGCCTGTCCCCAGGACTATGGCCAACATGTGTGAACCCTGGAAGAGCCTGAATCTGACATGGGCACTAGGGACAGACCTGGTTCAGGGAGACCTAGGCTGGGAAACCGCCCCCCCCACCCGGGGACCTTTACTTCCCCCATCCCATCTGTTGTGGCTTCCTGCTTTCTCTGCTCCAAGATAGCATCAAGTTTCTCCTCACATGTCCTCCAGCTCTCTGATAGCTACTTCAGTGATGGGCACGTGAGGTACGAACCCTTGGCCTGGGAGCACTGCATCTGGGTAAGGGAAGAGGAGAGATTGAAGGGAGAAAAGGGAGGAGACAGGATGTTTGTGTGGGAGGAAGACGGACCCAAACACAGAGGAAAAGGAACATGGTCCTAGTGACCACTTGCCCTCTTTGGGGCCCTGTGAAAGCCATCCCCTTCCTGGGCCCTCATGTTATGCTCTGTTAATGGGAATGGGAGTTCCTACCCTAGGATTTATAGAGAGAGGGTCCAGAAGGAGGTGGATGTGTGGTCAGTGCCTAGTCCCTGGTGGGGGCCATCTTGGGGAAGTCCCCCAGAGCCCACATATATGTACCATTCTGGCCTTTGTGTTTTGAGCAGTTCGTTTTTGTGTATGACAGATCCTTGAAATACAATTGCAGTGCATTTCCTCCCTTTTTCCTGTATGGGCTGAGAAAGCTAAATTGGAAGGTAGTGGTATCACCTCCCTGAGGTGGGAAGTCAGAGTGCCCCCCTCAAACAAGAGCCTGACTGAATGGGGGAGGACAAATAGTTCCAGGTGGGTTTGTGGTTGGAGAGTTCAGATGAGGGCAGGGAGCTTGGGGCAGAAGTGAGGTGTCTCCCATCATTCATTCATTCATGGAGCCTGTTGTGTAGCAGAAGGGCACACAGGCTTGACAGACTTGAGTTGAGCCTTGACTGGGCTTCGGAGTGTATGTCCATCTAGGAACTGGGAAGTTGAGATCTTCATCCAGTCTGTGAGATGCGGTGGCCTCCAGGACTCCTCTAGGTGATAATGGCAGAGCTGAATTCCCGCTGGGTCCAGCCAGGTCTAGATGGTTCAGGAAGGGAGGATAATCTTAACATTTCCATGACATTCTGTAATTTTTTTCTAAGAACCCTCACACCCACCATTTTTCATTTGTCTCATGGTGTGAAGTAGCAGGACTGGAATGTGGTTCCCTTTGACAGATGAGAGCCCTGAGGCTCAGGGAATCCCTGGGATTTCCTCCCTGGAATTTCAGTCTTTAGACTGGGCCCCAAGTTGGCCTTTCGCAGGTGCTACCTCTGGCCATCCCTGAATTCAGAGAATCAGAGGGTGATAGTGACAATTAAAATGCAAATATGAGCGCTTAGGAGTTTTCAGTGAAAATGTGGGGGCTGCTTTTGCAGGACCCACACATGTTGTCTGTGCTGTACGGTGTGTGTAGCTTGGAATCCTTGGTTACACCAGGAGGCTGGCGCACTAGAGACAGTGAACCTGCAGAGCTGTCCCTTCAATGTGCTGGGGATCCCCCAAATGCTCCATGAGGAGACGGTTGGGAGATCATATTTGGATGGAGGTGGCCCAACTTTGCACTCCCTGGGGAGCCTCAAGATAGAGGAAAAACTGGGCACAGATACTAGAGCTTCCACCTCCCACAAAGAAAGAGTTGAGGAGGATCCTGGGGCCAGGGAGACTATTTAAGACATGTTAACGGTCAGGAATACAAATTGAGTCTTGTGATCTAAACCAAGAAAAAGAATCTACAATTAATTGGATGCATTTGCTGAACCTGGGACAAGACCCAAATATCATTTTTCTGAAACTTAAACCAAGCCAGGAGTTTATATATTTGTGTCCTTCCTGCCCTCCTCCTTGAGGACTCAGTGGAGAAGTCTATTTTGGAAGCCCGACTGGCTGAGCTAGAATGCCACCATCTTCCCCAGGCCTGGCCACAGCCACGGGAGGCCCTAGGTCCTTTTTTAGTGTCAACATAAGAAACATCCAAACAGTTTAAGAACAGTTACAAATTTTTTTAAGCCAAACTGATAACAATTGCTGGGAAGCAAAACCTCAGTGGATTGAGAAAATGCTCCAGAAAATGGCAGTTTTGCATCTTATTTTATGCATTGCAATCAAAAGAGAAGACATAAATGGGTTGCATGAAATCCATTGGTGATAGATTAGGGAAGTGGGAGAAAGCAAAATGGAGAAGCTTCTGGGTTTTGATAAAAAGTAAAATAATAGACACAGACTTCTTTTACATAGGTGTTAGGTAATAGTCATCAATTAATTCAATAACAATGAAGGGATTGATGGTCTTTCTCTTTGGTGTGATGCCTGTATTCTGAGTGGTCTGGAAAAAGGAAATTTGGCATTCTGAAGGCATGTTATAGTAGATGCAAAAAGAGAATAGACAGACTCACTAAAGGTAAAGATTGACTTTTGCCAGGGAAGACTCTAGGCTAGAACATGACTACCCCCATAACTTACCTCCAGTAAGAAAGTTTTAATTTCAGACCATCCTATGTTTTTTACTTTAGGTGTCTGAGATTGCAAGGCTGTCACACAGGCCTCCCCTCAGGTTTAGTATCGGGTCCCGTTTTGTCCACATGAAGATTTTGAGCACCCTTCTGGGCCTTGATCCTGGCCCTGCTGGCCTGGGCTCTGTGAATGCTGCCACGAGGGCAGGTGCGTACAGGGCCTTGGGGAGAGAAGCTGAGTCATCACTGTGGGGAAGCCGTAGTCAGCAGTAGGACAGAACCTGATGCCTGTTTCCCAACTTTGTACCACTACACTTGTGAGTCACTTTGCCCGTTATGTGCTCCAGGAGACCAGGGAAAGCCACCTCCATGTGCTGTAGCCAGCACTGCCACTCCTGAGCAGCATGGTGGAGGGAGAGGCCTGAGTAATTAGGTGCGCTCAGCATACCTGGAGCCCTACATGTTCCAGAGCTTGTTCCTTGTTCTTTCCACCTGGGACTGGGACCAGCTACTTAACCCCTCTCGCTTTGGTTTGTTCCTTTGTTAAGTGGGGTAACTATCTCTCTCCTGGACATCGAGCCTTGGAGGGTGGAGGCTATGAACTGGGCACTGCACACAGTAGGCGTTCGATGCCAAGTGAATTGGAGTGTGAGCCTCTCGTGCACGAGGGATGAGAAAGGTTATGCAAAGCATATTATATAGTGCTCAAATCTCAGCTCTGTTCTTCTCAAGCCCTTGATCTTGGGGAAGTTACTTATTTTCTCTGAGTTTCAGTTTTCCTATGTGTGAGGATTAAATGGGAGAACAGTGCCTCCATTTCACACTCGAGGACATGAATTTGAGGTAGCAGCTTGTGGTCTCAGTTCTTTGGGGTGAGGGTGGCTGAGATGCCTTAGACGAGTGTGGGATGTTCAGCTGCACTCATGCCCTCTGTGTGTGTCCTGTTGGGCCATCCTGCTCAAGTCCAGGCTGGTTTTGGCCCACCATTAGCCAAAGAGTCAAGGCCCAGCTTGGAATCCATATGGTGGGGCCTGAGGCTTTAGGGGAGGGGATTGCCTAGAGATATCCTATGGGGGCCAGGTGACAACATGGATCCCCCTCCACTTTCCACCATTTTAGACCTTCTACCCTGACTGCCTCTCCCTGTAGACAGCAGGAATCTCTTCCAGCTTTTGGGCGATCTGGACATTTCCAGAGCTGCAGTGTGGGCGGCCAAGAGCCAACCTCCAGGACATTCAGCTGGGCATTCAGACTGAGACCTAGTCCCATTCTGCTCTTTTCTATGTTTTTTGCATGCCTTCTTTGGCACACTCCCTTGATTTTGCCTTTTTTTTTTTTTTTTTTTTTAACTAAAGGGATTGGTTACTGTGTGGCTACTCAGATTTCCCTGTGTTTCTCCTGGGGAACAGTAGGCATGAACTCCTCCCCAGCAGGCAAAAAGTGTGTACCGGTATTAGCTGTGATTTCTGGAGGGGACTTCTTCCACCCTTCCCTGTCCTCACTGCCTCAGCTTTTTTTAGCCTTTGGAGGGAGCCTGGAAGTATTAAAAGGAAGAATGTGGGCCAGGCTCCAGAGACCTCCTTAAATGGTGAGACAGGGGCTCTGGAGTGGACACTACCTGAGTCCTGGGAAGCCAGAGCTAGGTCTTTCTTGCTCACCTGGTCCTTATCTTCCTCCTCCCATTGTAAAGGTGGGACACTGAGATCTGGAGAGTGATGACCCACCTGCCCAGGGCTCTGGTATAGAGTCCTGAGGCAGTGAAGTGGGGCCCACTGTGAAGCCCAGAAAAGCTCCTCCTGCCCCTTGGACATTCATTTCGTCTGTCGAGGCTGGGGCAACCACATGACTCCCCTAGTCCGTTCTTGGTCTGCTCTTGTTCTTATGTCCCCCCCAACCTTGACCCTTAACCTGTGAGTTGATTAAACACCCCCTCCTCTTCCAGTCCCTTCCCACCCTCCTCTGTCTTTGGCTCTAGTGAAATGCAGTGGAGCTAGCCCTGGTCTGGGAGCACAGCCACCCCAGAACCAGCAAATCCCTACCCTTGATTCTCAATCCAAAAAGTGAGACATCTTTTCTGTGGTGGCCTCATAGATACTGGGAACTTGTGCACAGTACAGGGCCGAGGCACAGCTCCCAGGCAGAGGAGGGTCTGGGAGTGATTTCAGGGACTGGTATGAGGACCAGCCCTCCTCACTTCTGTGTCATGTGTGTTGTGCACTGGGTGGGTAGGACTGGATGGGAGCTGCTTAAAGCTGACTCTGGGCATTGATTGACTCACTTGAATTACAAAAATATCAACAACCAAAATAGTAGTAATAATGTGTTTGAAAAAAAATCACATATCTTATCTCCTTTCAGCACTATTTAACAGTTCCAATTACACAGACCTGGAAATGGAGGATTCTAATTGGTAAAATGAATGAATAATCTGGTTGTACATTTAGGTTGGGCTTCTCAGACAGGAGCAGACATACGCAAAGGGTTGAGGGCATCTGGAGGGACAAATGAGTGTCTCTGTGTTTGGGGTGGAGTCAGGGAAGGCTGCTTAGAGGAGGTGACCTGCAGGGCCAGCATGGTTGGGCATCAGGAGGGCAGCAGGCTACCTAATGAAGGCTAGGGGGGTTTTGTGGCCCTCCACTGGTCAGACCTTTGCTGGGCCCCTAGGAAAGGCAGATGGGTGCAGGCAGGGCCTTCACCCTCTCCTTGCCTCATCCCTGTTCTCTTCTGTGGGCTGTGCCCATGCCTGCTGCTCCTCTGAACAGGCTGTTCTCCCACTGAGCCCAGGAGGCAGGTGCTGAGAGGAAGTGGGTGCCTGGGGACAGATTCTGCCCCTGTGTTGATGGCCGGCATCCAGGAGCCTGGGCTGAGAATAGCACCCACACTTGCATGGAGCAGACAGGTGGGTGGGTGGTGACTCTTGGGGTGGCTGTGTTGATATCTCTGAACAGGTGGCATGGAGCCCTGGGCCAAGGGTGGGGTCTGAACATCCCACCCAGCACAACACAAGGGCCAGTTGGTGGCCCTGGCTTGTGGCCCTCCATAAACCTCTCCATACAGTGGGCTGTATCCAGGCTTGGCTCTGGGATGTTGAATATCAAGGGCCATCTGGCTGCCCATGTGGCTGCTAGTGGTTGGAAGAGGCCAGTGCTTTTTGCTGCTGTTTGGTTCCCATGGGGCCCTTATCATTTTACCCTTTTACTAAAGGTACCAAGATGTGTGGGGGCTTGCAGGGTCCCTGCAGAGCTGAGGGGTGAGGAGGATGCTGAAGGGATGTTGGGCCAGGAGAGGGAAGTGGAGCGGGCTGGTGTTTGCTCTCTGAGGAATGTTCCGTGAGAGCCCAAATGAGTCATGGGGAGCAGGTGTCCTTGGCTACAGGCACCAGGCACCAGGAAAGGCTTGTGTGGGCTGGGTGGTGGGGAGGGAACAGGGTGGGAACTGGATGGGAGAGGCTGCCAGAGCTTTCTGGCTTGGGTGGAAGGTATCTTGGGTCAAGATACAGTAATGAGGCAGGAAGGAAACCAGTCCTGTTACCTCCACAGTCACACATTATCCATCCTTAAATTCCCTGTAGGCAGAGAGGCCTTGGCTGTTTCACTGATGAGGCTCAGGACTCAGGAAGGTGGAGGTCCCTGCCAGGGTCGCACAGCTGGGCCTGCTCCCTGTACCTCCTGCCTAGGGCCTCTCCCACACATAGGGGTCCAGAGCAAGAGGTGGTCTCTCCTGCCCCTGACTCTCCTTCCCCTTTCCTTAGCAGCTGTCCAGACAGACCAACACTCTGAGCTGGTCACCACCCTGACTGAGCTGGTTGCTGGAGTGGGTGTGACTGAAGCAGGTGGGCAGGGAAAGGGGGGAGGCAGGAGTCTGATGGTAGGTCTGTACTGCCACTCCAGGATCCCTAGGCTGGTGTGTCCCTGTGTCCCTCCCTGATATCTTTGTATACCTCAAGTTCACCATAATTCCTAGGTGTCCCCATCTCAGATGATGGCACCTACTTCCTTGACATGGCTCAAACCCTGGAGTCCCCTTCACTTCTTTTTGTCACCTCTTATTTTTTCTATTTTTCACTATGTCCTGTCCTTGACCAAGCCACTATTGCCTCTTACCTGGGTCATTGCAATCACCTCTAAACCAGCTCTGTGACATCTTGCTCAGCCATGTGTCCCCCGACACAGCAGCTTGTGAGCTTTCAAAACTGCAAGTCAGGTCAAAGCTCTTCAGTGTATGTGTAAGAAATGTGCAAACCTTTAGGGAAATTTTTTGAATTTATCTGAGCCAAACTGATGGCATATGCCAGGGAGTAGGATCTCAAGGGCTCTGGAGAATAATGGGCTTATAATTTCTTCTGTGCATTTGAAATTACAGAGGGGATGAAAGGAGGATGACATGAAGGTGGGAAAAGGCAAGGTAGGGATTGGATATAATGTGCTCTCTTTAGGGTTAATACCCCCTTGAAGAGGTCTAACTTCTGGTATATGAAAGGTGTGTTAACCTAGATGCATGGAAACAAGGGGTAGGGCTTGCTTAAGGCAAAGAAAAATTTTTCACTAAAAAAGCTATATGCCTGAGGTATGAATACGTACTATGAACTGCCCAGTTAGGATTATGAGCAGATCACCCTGTGAGGTTACTTTCCCCCCTTTTTTGTCCACAACCTTCTCTTCAGACACATTGGCTTTGCTCTTCCCACCTCAGGGCCTTTGCACCTGCTGTGCCCCTTTTCTGGCATTCCTCCATTATCGAGTCTCATATGTCACTTCCCTGAGCTCCTCTCAGGAGTAGTACCTCCCTTGCCTCACCCACTTTGTGCCCTGTTGCCTTTTTGTTAGAGTACCACATGCTTGTCCTTTGGAGACCTGGCCCCTCCCGAGCAGGGACCTCACTTTGCTCCCTGCAGAACAGAGCTATGCAGTCTTGGGGAGGGCATCCAAGATGAGCCCAGCCCTCATAACCCAGGGGAAAGGTCCGATGTCAATGGTGGGGGCTCCTCCCTGGAGGGACCATTGGGTCAGTGCTGTGAGGGGTGAAGTCAAGTGGGAGCCACTGAAGAGGGAGCAGATGTTTGTGAATAGTCCTTTCTTTCACTGGAGTATGGGCTGGGTTGGGTGGAGGGCTAGTAGGGAGGTGTACATAGTTGGGTGGCACTTGGTTATAAAAGTAGGGGCCCACCTTGGTCTGGCTGGTTTTGGCCCTTCCAGAAGTCCTCCTACCCTCTGTGGACTCCTGGTTCTATGAGGCTAGAAATGGGCTTAGCCTGGTGAGGAGGGGCTCCCTGAGGGGAAGAGAGCCTGTCACCAACCAGCCATGGCCTTCCAGTACTCCCTTGGGGTCTCAGTGTTCATTTAGTCTGTTCTCTCAGCAGGCCCCATACCCCTCTATGCACAGTGGCACCTTGGGGTTGGGAGCTGATGGCTGTGATCACATCCTACCTCCTCACTCACTTAGCCCTGAGAACAGGGACTTTGAACCTTAGTTTCTTCTTCTAGGGAACACCTCCATCTTCTCATAGGATTTGGAGGACACTTGTAGGTCTTTTGGATGCCTTTGGGTGAGTGGCTAGTGCTGTTTTGTGGCCTCCGACTCACCCCCCACCAACCCAGCCTGGCCCCTCCCAGGACCCTGAACCCCTTTCCCATTTTGGCTTTGGTCCCATCTGCCTCTGCTCTGCTCTGTTGTAGTCTGGTCTAGTCACCTAGCCCACCCTAGCTCTTGTAGGGTCTGGGTGGCCCTACCCTTGCCCTGGACCCAGCTTATCTGCTGAATGGGATGGAATTTCAGGTACACTGGCATGGGGTGGAGAAAGGAGAGGAGGGAGGAGTCTCCCAGCCTGGAGTCAACTGGAAAATCACCACCTGAGGTGGAGCCTTCCCTTCTACCTGGAGAGATGGATGTAGAGGGGGAGGAGGAGACCCCCATCCCTTCAACTTTCTCAGGGGTGGAGTTAAGCTGCCAGCCCTGGGAGTGGTCACAGTGGAAAGGGCCTGGACTTGGAGGGCATCTCTGCACTTTGGCTTTTGAACAATCAGTCACATTTTAAGGCATTATTTTTGAGCTAGCCATGCTTTTGTGTATCCAGTTAAGGATGTAAAAGAGGAAACCAAACATCACTTTTTACTCTTGACAGTATTTCATAATGGAAAGAGAAAGTAACTAAAAGAGGAAGGAGATAATTTTAGAGGTGTAGTCTCCCAAGAAAGACCAGTTGGCTTGCTCAGTCAGTCAGCTGTTCTGACCAGGGGCCCACAGAGAAGGATGGTGAGTCTTTTTGGACTGGTGACAGGGACAGCGATTTTCAGAACACAAGCACTTAAAAAACAAATCGCCAAGTGGGGCTGAGGCCTTGGAGCTTGGCATGGGGATGGGCAGCCCAGCTGCAGTTCTCCAGTAGGAACCTGAAAATTTGTTCCTAGTTTTACATGTTGTTGCTGAGCTCTTTGCAGACTTTGTGTTCTGCTAGACAATCTGTATATCTGTGTTAGTTATGTCACAAAAAAAGTTTTTTCTACCAGTTTAATTTTTGGAATGAAGAAGAATGGAGTGGGAATCCTTTGCAGTAAACCCTAGACATGCTGCCTGTTACTCCCAGGTGCCTGTGAATCCTGTTTGAGAATCATAAGTTGAATCTGGAGTTGGGTTTGGAGTCCTGGTTCTGCCACTCATTAGCTGAGTGACTTCTTTGAGCCTCAGTTTCTTCATCTATAAGTTGGAGTCAACAGTCACTACTTCAGGTTGCCCTGGTGACATGAGACCACCTATAAGGGTGTCAGGGGTGGTGGGCCTCCCTCAGGGTGGGTCCTTGGACCAGGCTGTCAGGGTCATGCTTTGTTATGTGATTTCAGTGAGGCTTACTGGAGCTCAGAAGTGGGGACAGATACAGTGCCTGCCACTGGTGTCCATGGAGAGGACATCCTGCTGGGCTGGCCGGGCAGGTGTGTAACTGAGAGATGGAATCTGATGGTTAGGGGTCCCTTCTGGAGTGTGACCTTTGTTAGCAGTATTTGCCCTGGGAAGAAGGGAGGAAGGCAGACAGCTCATTCCAAGAACCAGCCTGGGGGAACAAAGGTCCTGAGTAAGGATGATGGGCAGAGAGACTATGGGAGGGGACTTAGGCCCCTAGGCCCAGCCTGACCCTCAGGGTCAGCCCTGAGTGTATGTGAGAATATGCCTCAGAACTGGACCCTTCCACCTTGAGCCACTACTGGTTTCCCTTTCTCTGATTTTTCTCTCCAACTTTCCTTCATTCTGGTTCTTCTTGCAGTTTCTCTTGGCCTTTGCTCTGGCTCCATGGTCTTCTCAGGCTGAGGCAAGAGCCCTGTGTGTGAGTGTGTGCACAAACACGTGGCAGGCACCCGCATGTGATATGTGAGTGTGGGGGTACTGCCATGTGGGCACGGGAACCTGTGTGTGTGCAGAGGGGTGCTGCATTGGGGGCCTTAGTGCTGGGGAGCATTTTTGCCTCTTATGGATGGGATACAGCTCCTGGATCTTGCCTGAGGCCAGTGTTTTACAATTTATCTTTCTTAAGTCATCAAGCCTTTGGGAAGTTGTAGGGCAAAACGTCTTGGTGCTGCATGAGGCTAAGGGGTTTTGTTGGCCGAAGCCTCTCAGCCATGCGTCCTGAGCTTTCTGGGACCCAGGCTCTGCTCCCAAGCAGGAGCCTGAGCTACTTGTCCCTCAGACTAGGCTGGAGCTGGGCCCGGGGGGTCCACAGGCTTAACACTCTCTAAGGGAGGCCAGGCCTCTCTTTCCAGCCCCTCTCAAGCCAAGGGCACTGCAGCAGCTCTGGAGCCTCTGACCAAGCCAAACTTGTCACTAGGAGATCACAGGCCTTGGTGAGCAGTGCTATTCTGAAGGCAGAGTTGCCTGATTCCTCTTTATGAATGAGTTCACTGGGCTCACTGGAGGGAGAGAGGCAGAATTTCCTGGGCTGAATGAGAAGGCAAAGCTACCTCCTTGTACAGTTACCACCAGCCTGGCATCAAGAGCCATGCCCCAGGAGAGATACCTGGTGAAAGAACCCAGGAGTCAGAGTACCCAGGTCTGGTTCTGGCTAGCCCCCAGGTCTTCCTGTGTCTCATCCTCTCACTCACTATGCAGGAGTACCACAAGCTCACTTAGAAGAAGAGGCCGAGGAAGGCAGGCCCTCTGGAGGGTATCCTTATTTAGAGGATACAAGTATATCAAAAGTGCTGTAGCACAGAGCTGTAGGGGTCCCTGGGCCCCAGCTGCCTGTTGGAGGAGCCTTTTGTCTCTTTGCAACCCACCATGCCCACAGTCACCAGAGCAGCCTTGACTGTGTGCTTGACTGGAATGCAGGAATGGCCCCAGAGGGCAGTTGCTGGGGCTGTTAGCCTAGCTGGTTTGCCAGAGCAGATGAGATTTGAGCCATACTTGTTCACAGCCACCAGAAAGCCACAGAGTACTAACCCTGCTCCTTCTTAGCCATGGGTCCAAATTAATGTCTCAGCATTCCTTTTCTTATCTTTGAAGTGGAGGTAAGCATAGACAGCCCAGGGCATGGCCTAAAGTGAGATGCCTAGGAGTAACGACACTTGCACCAATGAGCACACCTCTTCCTGAAAGGAAAGGATCAGGACTCTTTAGAGAAATGACTCATTCTGCGCTGGGGCAGGGAAAGTAACTGAGCAGGGAAAGCTGAGCCTGTAGCATGTCATAGTGTCAGAAAGCAAGGAAGTACTTCAAGACAAATGGAGATATGGCCACAGGCTCCCATTGGCCAAATTTAGGAGAGTTTAAGCATCAAAAAGAATAATGATGGTAACAGATTCAAACACAATGGTGCTATCCCCAACTTCTCTACACAGAGGCACAAGCAGGGGCAGTTGTTCTGTATGGAATGCCAGGTCACATGGGATGTGGTAGCTGCCTTGGGTGACCTGGTTTGGTCAAAGCTAACAGGTGCAGTGCTGCTCAGACATCAGTGTGCATACTGAGTATCAGGGGACTTATTACAGTGCAGAGTCTAACTCAGCAGGTCTAGAGCAGGGAAGACGGCGCTGAAATTCTGTATTTGTGTCATCCGGGCTTCCAGATGATTGTGATGCTCCTGGTCTGTGGATCCCACTTGAGTAGCAAAGTATTAATGGATGATGAATGCACTGTGTGAAGATTTGTTGGCCTCAGACATTCACATGGTGGCAGCGTGGCAGCCCTCAGATGATTGATGACCAAGAGGAAAGTTACCTTTACAGCAGAGACTGGCAAACATTGTCCCACCAGGGGGGTCAAGTTCAGCATACTAAGCAGGGCATATCCCCATGTAATGTGGCTGGAAGAATACAACATTATCTCTGTAGTCCTCTTGCCAAATAAGTGTTCAACCTGAACTTAATCACAAGGAAATAATCAGATGAACCTAGAGTGTGGAACATTTTCGTGACTGGTTTGTACTTGTAAAAATGTGTCACGAAAGAGAAAAAAAATGTATACAATAAATAATCAGTAGGTATAGCAGGTAATATTCTGTATTAAAGGAGAGAAGAGACATGACATTCAAAAGCAATAGGTGATCCATGTTGGATTCCATATCTAAAGACAACAGAGACATAAGGAAGCCCTGGCTGGTATAGCTCAGTGGATTGAGTGCAGGTCTGTGAACCAGAGGATCGAGGTTCAATTCCCAGTCAGGGCACATGCCTGGGTTGGAAGCCAGTTCCCCGCAGGCCAGTTCCCAGCAGGGGACACACTAGAGGCAACCATACATTGATGTTTCTCTTCCCCTCTCCTTCCCCTCTAGAGATAAATAAATAAATACATTGAAAAAATAAATAAATAAAATAAAAACAACAGAGACATAAGGAATATTTTGGGAAAGAACTAGGGATATTTGAATATGGACTTCTTATCATATAATAGTATTAAACAAATACTTAACATATTAGGTATGCTAATGTTTCTAAGGGTATTTAGGAGAACATTCTTATTTTTAGGAAGTATGCCGAAGTATTTAAGGGTGAAGTATTTGGAGGTAAAAGATCATGATTCTGAAGCTTACTTTGCAGAGGTTCAGCAAATATGTAAGCCAACTACCCATACTGTTTTACTGACAAAAAGAGAGAAAACAAGTGTGGCCCAGGGGTAATAGTGCATGTGGGGAAGGGTATCTGGCACTCTGTTGTACTCTTCTTTCAATTTCCTTTGAGGTTTATAGTTCAAACTGAGGTTGGGAGGGGCGTGTGGAATGTGGCAGTGAGTGGTGGGCTGGAGCTGACCTCTTCTCCTTCCTCCTTGCTGTCTTTGCAAGCACTCCTGAGACCCTGCCAAAATGACTCCTGGTTCCTGGGAGAAGTGTGGGAACAGGGTAAGCCACTCTAGTGTCAGATCTCTCTCAGGGGGCTAAGGAGCCTGAGGCTGGCTCTGCACTGTCAACAGCCTTTGCATTATGGGTGGACACTCATAGCATGAAGACCCCAGGTATGGACAGAGAGCCAGAAACCCAGAATATCCTGTCTTGTAATGTCTGCCTGGAGGAGGGCAGCTCTGGCCACTCGGTGGCCTTTGACTCTCAATTCTAGTGGCCTGGCCTCACTTTTCCCTCTTGGGGTGTAACGCCCAGAATAGGGCCCAGCTGTGTGTGTTGAGAGATCTCTGGGAAAACCTGGCCTTCCACTTGCCTGATCATCTGTATATTGGCCCCTGCTTGTCTGAGAGCCTCTGTGTGAGGGTGTGAGGATGTGCATCCTGTCGCTGTGGTCCCCTGACCACAGCTTTACTGGGAGGGAGCAGTGAGGTGGTGCTGCTCACCACGCAGATACAACTGGCTCAAAGACTGAGGCTGATTGAGGTGGCAGAAGAGCAGAGCTGGAGGAGATGATGGGGAAGGTGAAGACCTTCAGGGATTCCAGCAGCTGGGTGGTGGGTCCCTTAGAGGGAGCTGGATAAAGCCCCCCTTGGATGTGTGAGTATGAGTGTGTGTGCAGATGTGGTCTGGGGTTCGGGGGACACTCTGCATGAAGGATGATGAGTGGCCATGTAGGATACCTTTTGCAGCAGCTGTTCCAGGCTGCTGGAGGGGCCCCCAGCTTTGCTACATGGCACAGCACCTGGACACAGGGCTGACTGGGAATGTGGGCCATCTCTCCCTCTGGTTTCCCTCCCCACCAATCTCAGGTTCTAGAACATACTTATTCCTGCCTTGTGTCATGCCATTCAGATGTGATACCACCAGCATGGTGGTCTGGGCACTCTGGGAGTCCAGGAGGCCCCAGGAGAGGATGGCCTGTGGCTCAGGGCTCAGCGGTCCTAGTAGGGCCACCTAGCATCAGTGCAGCAGGTGAGCCTGCAGGTATAGTCTTTACCTTGTGGGACAGCTCGGGTGGCATGGGCAGGGTGCGGTCTCCCAGGTGCCTGCCCTCCAGTTTTGGAGCTTGGGAGCAGCAGTGTTATTCAGCTCTCAGTCCTCACTATGAAGGCCTTAGGCTCAAAGTCCTGATTTATCTCTGCTCACCTGGCATCTGTTCATGGAGATGAAAACATTTACCTGTGAGGAGGGAGCACTTAATGTCTGTAAAATTCCAGGTTCAGTAGGTGGTAAGTGATAAACTCTTAGTTCAGGTAAGACTGGCCCGGGGGGGGGGGCTTCTGTCCCTGTGGGTTTGGTGGCCATGCAGCACAGTTGTGCAGAGACACATGTTCATTATGGGTTTGTCCATTCCATGGGCTGTTTGCTGCCTGGGAGAACAGGAGAGGGCTTGGCAGGCCTCTCTCCATGCTCTGGGTTGTGAGAAAGGCCACAGCCACGAGGCTGGGGCAAGAGCACTTCTCTCCTTCATAGCACTGTGGCCACAGGGAGCACCTGCCGAGCCCAGGCTCCAGTGGGCATTCTTTTGTGTCTGGTGAGTCTCCCTCACTTACCCAAGGTGGGATTGCTGACTCCGTCCACAGCCAGGTTCAGAGAGGCTGAACCGTGGTTGTTGTCAGAGGAGGCTCCTGTTTCTGCCCTGCCCTGAGTGGGACTGTCACTTCAGAGGCACATCAGCTCCACTCCTATCTGGCTTAGCTGAGGATGTGGTGAGAGGAACCAGAGTGACACTGATAAGTCTTCCTGCACTGTTGGCAATTGTGCTGCTGAACTTGTCCCTGCTTCTCCTTCTCAGTTAACACCAAGTGTGGTGGGGCCTGTGTGCCTGTCCTCTGTTCCACCATCAGAATTCTCCCTTTGCTTATCACAAGGGAGACCTATGGCACAGGAGTTGTCTGGGGCTCCCACAATACATAATCCTAGACAGAGTGGAAATTCTGACTATCTGTCTTTAGGCCCTCTTCTTCACCTAACTTCTGCTTATCCTTCAAAACCCAGCTTGGTCATCCTGCATTCTCTGAGCCCCTGTAGGGCTGGCCCCTGCTGGACACCCAGAGTCCTCCTGCTGCTCTTAGTGGTCTGTCTGTGAGCTCGACACAGGGGGCCCCCACTAACCAGGCATCAAATGGGTAGAGCATCTGTGTCCCCAAGGCCTAAGGTCACAGCTTCCCTCTCAGCAGGTGGAGGGTCTCTGCAGTCCGAGCACCTAGCAGCTGCTGTGTGTGACAGCAGTCCCAGTTATGTAGGGTGGGAAATAGGAAGCAGGTAGCAATTGAGGGTGTGGGATTTTAATTGGACTGAATTCTGTGCTGGTCTCTGCCCTCAGGCAGGTGCTGCTCAAATTGTTTTCTCTTCCAGTAGCTACACTGGGAGCTCCTTGTGGACCCAGTGTATAGACTGGGATCCAGGCCATGTGCCCTTCTTCCCTCATCTATAAAATGGGGGTGTATTTAAGTGAGGATTAAATGAGGCCAAGACCAACATACATTTACTGAGTGATTTCCTGAGCCTCAACCATGTTGTGGTTACAAGTATCACTCTCATCTCAGAGGTGGGGCACTGAGGTATGGAGAACTTAAGCAGTTAGCCCAAGGTCACTCAGAGCCTACCAAGCTGGTCACCCCTTCCACACTGCTTCTTCAGGGCTGGGACCCACTGGAGTCAGCTTGGGTTATCCAAGACTTTGGATCAACATAGATGCTAATTCTAGTCCTAGTTCTGATGGCTACTTCTCACAACAGCTGTTGTATATGACCATGAGAGGAGACTGAATTTGAGAGATGGGATGTTTTGTTCAGTGTCATGACTGCCCTCAAAGCCCATGGCTCAGATTAGACAGTGGTCACCAAGAACATACTGCATGTCTGCCCTGTGCATAGCCTTTTGTAGGAGCTGGGGGCAGAGAGTTGGACCTCAGGCTCTTCTCATGGCTGGGGCAGGACCAGTGGTAGATAATTAGGCACCATTGCACAGCAATGAGGAGTACAGTTCCCAGGCCTTAAGTGGTACAGAATGATGTGGGAGAGGGAGAGGGCAGAGGCAGCTTCACAGAGGAGGTGTTACCAGAGCAAGGTTTTGAAGGATAAATAGGAGTTGCTATGCGTACATGCATGCCCATGCACACATGAACAGTGTGTGCATGTGACTTCTGTTTAGCTTACTGAGATGCCATTCGTCTGGATCTAGTATGAAGGTTAGTTGTTGTCAGGCCTGGCCCCTGGTTGTGCTCAGGCTGCTATGAAGGCCTTTGAGGGGCTTGCTGTTACTTGAGTATGTGCAATGGGCCAGGGACAGAGACATATTTCATAGGCGTGAGCCTTAGGGTGGGTGCTAACATTTTTCTGTTTTTCAGATAAGGCACTTGAGGCTAAGAAAGACAGAGTCCCTTTTCTCAAAGATCTTCCAACTGCTTGGCATAGTCTCGCTGTAGCTGGCCTTTCTTAAGTCCTGAAGTTGTCCCTGTTGACTTTGGCCATCTGGGTGTAGCACACAGCTATGTCTGGAAATGGGGCCACTGGGTGTATCTGTGTGTGCATTGGGAGTCCCAATGGCAGGTGTAGATTTTTGCTCATTGAGTGCATCTTCTCAAGGAGGAGAGGCAGAGGTGGGCAGGGCCACCTCCCTGGTCCTCCAGGATTGAGGGTTAGCCAGGCTGTGATCCTGATCCCTGGGAGCCTCTGGCTTATTTGGTGACCCCTCTGATTTCTGGACATTCTTTCCTACCCACAGGTCCATTTCTTTCTTTGGAACAGAGCTATCTAAGCTCAGGCACTTCCACAGCTCCACTGTATTCCTACAAGACCAAATAGAGGTGGCTGCCATGAGAAATGGGGGCCTGTGGGTATGGTGGTAGCTTGTTTTGCTTTCCTCCTCTTACCTTAGTGTCTACTTGGTATCCAGCAGCATTTGTTCAATAGATTGTGTGCTGACCACGCAGCACAGAATTGTTTGTGGGCCACTCCCCAGTGCATACCCTTGCCTCTCCTGCGACTCATATTGTCTCTCACTATCCTCTGTGACCTCAGGTTGCCTTGAAAAATTATAAATTTCTTGGTAATGTACCTCATCTTTCTAATCTCTTTGCCTTTGCTATAAGCTCACCCTCCATATGAGCTGCTGCTTCCCCCTGGAAGTCCTCCTTGATTGCCCAGGCTAGATATATCTCTACCCTGGACTCCTACAGGCCCATGGGCCTCCTTCTCTCTTGGGGCTGGACCCATATCTGGTTGATCTCTGTTGCCCCAGCAGAGATGCTTGACACTGGGCACGGAGCAGGTGCTTGGTGACAGATGGCCAAATGTACTACTGGGTGCTGATTGGCCTGCTGTGGCTCCTGGGACAGCCAGCCAGGAGCAGCAGGGAAGCACAGGCCTTCCTGGGCCAGTCAAGGGGGAAGGGTCCATGGTCTGCTCAGGAACTGGTCATTCCTCAGTCCAGAACCCAAGTCTGGGTCCTGGGTGGGCAAAGCTAGTGCTCCAGGCAGTGTAGCTCACTTTAGGGTCTTTGAGGGGAGAATATAGCTGAGGGGAAAATGGTGAGAACCTGCTGGCCTCAGATAGCTGCTGGGCTGGCTCTGCTGGTCCCATCCGCTGATACTCATCTTTGCTCTGTCCCAGCTTTTTTTCCTCTGCCTGCCATGCTCACCACCACCTGTTTTCTTCTCATTCTTGTTGGGTTTTGGCCACTGCCTCTACTGAACATTACAATGTTTTCTTCTGCTGCTTAATGGAGGTGCTGCCCTGCACTGTAGATGGCAGTTTGTCTTGGTCTCTGCTTCCTTCTCTCTGCAAACCCCATCCCCTCTCTGCCTCAGCATCCCCATTCTGAACCACTATCTCATCTCTCTGCTCTCTTCCCATGGTTTTCACCCCTCTGTCTCTTTATTTTGTGCCTCTCTTTCCCTTCCCCTCTTCCCTCCCTTGTCCTCCCCTCCCCACTCCTTCTCCCTGCCTCTTTCTCTTCCTCCTCCCTGGGACTGTGGGAAACAGGACCCTGGAGTGGGGAATCTGGGAGAACCTGATGGGCCAGCCCTCTGTTCAGTGCTTCCTCTTAGGCTCCTCTCCTGGTCTAGCATCTCTCTCTCTCTTTCTCTCTCTCTCTCTGCCTTTACCTACCTGTGCCTTCCACCTCTGCACTCCCCTCCTCTCCAGCATGTGGTTATGGTGGCTAGACTATGGGGGCTGTGTGTGCGTGCCCAGGGAGGCCTGCTGCTCTGTGGAAGAGGGAGCAGGGTGGCTAGAGTGGGTCATATATGAAAATCAAGTCAGACTGGGAGGTGACTCCTAGTGCCACAGAGCCTAGTCCCTGGCCACCCTGGGCTGCCCTTCTCACTCTGGGCGAGAAGGGAGAGAAGTGCATTGCCCTGCTTCTCCTTCTGGGATTCAGGAACCTTGGGCCCAGGATATGGACCTATTTTGGGAGCTGGGTCCACTCTTGGTATTCATCTCACTTTTCAGCTGCCAGGGCTGGGGTGGAGCACCCCAGCATACAGTATGAGATTATCAAGGAGGGGTGCTTGATTCTTCCTGCTATCTTTGAAGCTCCTTCCTCTTGGCTTCAGTCACTACAGCAGACCTGTCCTAAGTGCCTCCTCTGGGCTGATGGGCAAGCCCTAGAGAAAGGATGGGAAGGTCTCAAGACTTGTGGATACGGTCCTGTTCTTGGTGATCAAAGCAGCCACGAGACCTTCCGATGGTCCCAGTGCCCTGGGCTGGTGATACTGGCTGGGGGCCTCTCAGACCCTAGCTGGGGTGGGGAAAGGCCTTCAGTATTGATGACTGGGCCCTCTTGGTCTGTCCAGTTTCTTTCTCAAGGTAACACTCTTCTTGTCACTCTGCCTCTGTAGGTCCTCCAGAAGCTGGGGAAGGCAGATGAGACAAAGGATGAGCAGTTTGAACAATGTGTCCAGAATTTCAACAAGCAGCTGGTGAGTGTGGGTAGCCCTTGGCCTTAAGCCCTTTTCACAGTCCCTTGTGAAAAAGGGACTGTGACTGGCAAGTGGAAACTGTCAGAAGCTGAATTTGTGGAGTAGGGGAGGTTGGAGAGGAGGATCGATGTGGGCTGGCAAAGTCACAGAAGACTTCCTGGAGAAGGGAGCACTGGCAGTGGGCATGGACCATGGTGGGTAAGAAGAAGGACAGGGGTATACATGAGGTCCTTGGTGAGATATAGAAAGGGTGGTGGGGGATAATGGGGATTGGGTGAAAGTAGACAATAGATTATGGGCAGACTCTAGACAACCTTGAATGTCACATCACATGGGAGCTATAGAAACGTATAAGGAAAGGGTCATCTGCAGGGTTTACCATGAGAGCAGAACAGACTGGATTTGATTTCGATCCCTGCTGAGCATCAGCTGTGCCTGGCTTTAAGCCAGGCCACTTGTAGATGGCTTGTGGATGCTTCCCAACAACTGTATAAGGCGACCAGTATCATTGTTCCCTCTCTGTAGATGAAAGACTCAAGGCTCAGAGAAATTAGATAATTTTCCCAAGGCTGTCCAAGTGTTGGGGTGGATTCAGACCCATACTTGTCTGCTTTCAAAGACTGCAAAGGACTTGAAGGACTTCCTTACCAGGTTCCTTTGTAGGCCAGTGGCCAGTTACAAAAGGGCTCAGTCATGTGGCAGCCTGGGGGCAGTGTTTAGATACGAGGGAGGACTTTGTACCTGAAAGGCTCTGGATGCTGTGACTGGGTTGTCCCTGAAACCACTCCCTCATAGAGTCTCAAATAAGCCACAGCTGTGTCTGAGACAGTAGAAGGGCACTGAGAGGACCCTGTGACTATCCCATCCCTGGGAAGGGCCAAGGCACTAGGAAAGGAAAGAGAGCTGGGCGGTGACTGGCTTCTGCAGCTGTGCCCCAGTAAGTAACAGATGGAGATGGAGGCTAAAAGAGGCAGTATGGATGGGAGTGGGCATGGGAAGTGAGAGCAGGGTCTAAGCTCTGCCAGGAAATGGGCCAGCTGGGCACCTACCACCATCTCTACAGCTGGAATGGAACCCAGGGAAAGGGGCCTTTTTTGTAGAATTCCGACAGTCCACTGCCCAGGGGCTGGTGAACATGCTAGCGGAGGGCCCAAGGCCAAGTCCACCTTCAAGAGCTTGACTAAGAGACTCCCAGGGCAGGGGTGGGTGCCCCCATGGCTGCTTGTCCCACAGACCAGTCATAGGGTGTGTTTCACAGCCCCGGTAGGGACCATGGCAGAGACTGCCTCTGTGGTGCCTACTGGGTGAGCCTGGGTGAGCACCTGCTCCTTTGGTCTCTGTGAAATAGATGTTGAACTGTGAAATAGATGGTTGAACAAGAAACCTGAAGTTTTTGCTTCTGATTCTGTCTCCTGTAAGCCCATGGGACAAGTTCCCTATTCATCTGTCCTCCTCAGCTATGGCATATTTCTATGAAAGTCATTTAGGGATTGTTGTTACTAGAGTATCTACCGTGGACCTGGTCCTGTGGTGTGTTTTACAGACATGAGCCTTGCATTCCTGAGCTGGATGCTAATATTCTCTTTATTTTACAGACTAGGCACTTGAGGCTCAGAGAGATTAAGCAGCTCTTTCAAGGCCACACAGCTGATGTAGGGTCTCAGGAGTTTAAATCTATATCTGTTTATTCTCAGGCTCCTATTCTGGAGCTGAAGCCAGTCCTAAGGGCAGCTGCCTGGAGAGAAATGTTAGGGCAGCCTGAGCTGCAGCCTGGGCTGGGATATGGGGCTATCTCAAGCAGGCTGGGCTGTTTGGTAGAAGGTAAAGAAAATGCAGTATGGAAGCTGGAGTTTTCTGTAGCCTGGTCCCAGCACTGTGACCAGAGAGTTGCTCTCCACATTTGTTCCTCAGAGTCATTGCCTCTGCACCCCTGGCTCTGGGCAGGTAGTCACTCACTGATCCTTGGGCAGAGGGGTGGGCAGTTAGGCCAGGGCCAAAGGTGACCAGTGTGGGTGGGTCTCTGGCTATGGGCATGGGGTGGTCACTTTAACTGGCACTCTTTCTATCTTCAGGTTGGGGTGGACAGCTTTTCAGGGGCTAAGGGTGGTAGCAGGAGGGGGCAAATATGAGTTCTCATTTGAGACTTGGGGTAACCCTCCCTTGGGGGTTTAGGTAGCCAGTCAGTTCTGGATTTGAGTGGTGTGTGAGAGTGACTGGGCCCTGGGGGTGGGTGTCAGGATTTACAAATGTGTGAGGGTCACTATTCTGCAGGGGATGAATTTAGGGGGCTGAAGTGGGCTTAGCCTTTTCAGCCTGCAGGGATGGGGGGACCCTCTGAATGGCAGTGAGAAGACTGAGCATGGGGGGCCTCGGAGCTGAGCATCCTCCTGTTCTTCATCTCTGAACACCAAGCACAGTGAGCCCAGCACTAGTTAGGGAATGGCATAGCAGGGAATATGATCTTCAGGGAAGCACATTCCTAGCCCTTTCTGTTGAGGTAGGTCCTAGGAGAGGGTATAGGTCACCTTGCTGTGTCACTTGTTAACACAGCCCCTGTGGGGCTCACTCGTACTAGTCACAGCACCCCTGTCCTCTTTGCCTGCCCTGAAAAATCATGGAGGCCTCTTGTCATTCCTCTCCCCCTGAGTGCTGTAAACCCAGCTCAGGCAATCCTGGAAATCATCCAGGGTCCTTCAGGTGGACCAAAACCTTCTCCTAGGGGCCAACTATAGCCTGTACTCCAGGGACTCATCCTTGCTGTCTGTTTATTCTTGTCTCCAGGGCCCACCCAGGCTCTGCTCCAAGAAGGCATCCCAGTCTGGGAGGGAAGACCCACTGGCATTGATGCGTAGTGGCAAAAATCAGCTGGAATCAGAGGGGCTGCATGCAGGAGGGCATGCCCTTACCCCTCAGACCCACTGGGAAGATGGGGCTCAGTCTTCAGGCACCTGTGGGGGCTGATGTCAGGGATGGTGGGGAGCACCCTTTGGAGGGAGAGGTACCGTGGAGATGTGGGGTGCTGGCTGAGCTGCCACCATAGAGCTGTAGTAGGTGTTGGTCCTGGGATGTTGTGCCCTTCCAGATTCTAGAGCCCAGAGAGCCCACCAAGGGGACAGTGAGTCCAGAACTTGATCCTTTCCCTAGCTGCTGTGCAAGGAATATGTTAGAACTCTAGGCAGCTCCAGAGAATTGACAGAGTGGTTTTGGAAGTGAGCTCACAAATTCTGTGCTGGTGGGCCTAGGCACTGCCCTGCAGGAGCAGCTTGATGGTGAAGGGCTGTGTCTGACCCTGGAGACTGACCTTGAAGCTGGTTTAGGGCCCCAGCTGCAGTAGCATGTGGGTGGCATACCCTGGGCTGCCCCTTCACATCTGTGTCCCACGTGCCTGCTCACAGTGTAGCCTTGTTTGGGAGGCACAAGGGGCCCTGGTACAGCTTGATACCCAGGCAAGTGTAGCACCCCACCCCATGGATGACCCTTTCCTTAGGGTGTAGTATACACAGGTGCAAAGGGCTGTTGGGGAAGGGAATGCGATGATGGAGGCTGGCGGGAAGAGAATCTGGGTTTGGAAGTGTGACCCTCAGCAGATGAGGCCCACTGGCCCACTCTCCCTCTTATGTCCTACACTCTCCCTCTCAGCTGGGCCAGTGTCCTGAGAGTCCTGAACATGACCCCCACACTTCTCTGCACCCTGGTTAGGCCATCCCCTTCCAGCAAGCCATTCTCCCTGCCTGGCATGCTAAGTGGGAGCCCATTGGTATTGGGCACACCTAAGCTTTTGGAACAAGGTGCCTCTGTCCCTGACCCTTGCCCATGTTTCTGCGCTCATTGGTCACCAATTCTGTGGTTGTATGAGGGTGGGCTTCTTCATGCCAGTTCCATCATACATGTGTGCTCTGCTGTGTGTGTGTCATTTAACCATGTCCTCAGTGTCTTGTCCAGGATGGAGGGGTCTCTGTCTTCCTAACTTCCATAGAGGGCTGAAAATAGTGCCTGGAAGAGACAGACAGGTGCTGACAAACTTGGGATGAATGTCCCTTCAGGCACATGGTTCCTACAGCAGGGATGGTTCTGAGAACACGGTGGGTGCTCAGTCCGTGTTTGTGCCCAGAGGGTGACAGGTGGTCTGCTCTGAGTTGAGCTGGTGCCAGGCCCTCGCCCAGAGGAGTTTACACATCTCTCTTCTCTACTCCTCTTAATGTACTGATGAGGACAGCCTTTATTAATTAGTCTTTCTGGAAGTAGAGGAAGGAGAGGGTGGGATTCAAGGTGTACCCTCAGGTCCTCACCTTGTTCTCATCTTTTCTTTGCAGAATGAGGGCACCCGGCTGCAGAAGGATCTTCGGACCTACCTGGCCTCGGTCAAAGGTAAAAGGCAGATGTGGCCTGTGTGAGCCAGATTTCACAGGATGCAGGGAGGGGCCTTCTTCATATGGAACAGATGCATAAAGAGCTAGGGAGGGTGTCAGGGTCTGGTTGGGAAGGGGTGAGGACAGTTGTGGAGGCCGACATACATCCTTGGCCTCTGGGGGACTCCCTATCCTAGGTCCCCATGGTCTAGCTGCAGCATGGCCCTTCTGTCCCACAGCCATGCATGAGGCTTCCAGAAAGCTGAACGAGTGTCTACAGGAGGTGTATGAACCTGACTGGCCTGGCAGGGATGAAGCGAACAAGATCACTGAGGTGAGCAGGGGCAAGTGGCTCGACCCTCCCACAAGGCCTTGCTGGCCCCAGCTGCCAGTGCATTTTACAGATGAAGAAACTGAGGTTTTCAGAAGCCACCGACCCTTGAAGTGATGGGGCGAGAGCTGATCCCCAGGTCCCTGGGAGGCAAGAGCTGCGGGCTGGGGCAGGGCTAGCAGCCCTGAACAGCCCTGGGGCAGTGCATTCACGTGCTCTTGCCTCTTCAGAACAACGACCTGCTCTGGATGGATTATCACCAGAAGCTGGTGGACCAGGCACTCCTGACCATGGACACGTACCTGGGTCAGTTCCCTGACATCAAGGTGAGAGACTGTTGAGCTAGCCAGCTTGTACAGGGAATGTGGCAAGGGAGATGATCCAGGGATGGGGACAGTCCAGGGCTACCTCAGGCACTGCTATGACTCCACCCTGAAGGCAGACATCCCCTTCACTGAGTACCTTATCCTTCCAGGGCTAGCCTGCTAGCTCTAGACCCGGGCCTTTCTGAACTGGCACCTTTGAGCCCTTTACCACTGGTTTCTCGGCTAGAGGAATAGACCCCATGGTGCCTATACATGTGTGTGGCTGAGACACTGTGGGATTGTTAAGATGTTTTAAGGGAATGTCAGGCCTTGGCATTTGTGTCTCAAGGTGTCTTGTGTTAGGCTGTGTGTGCTTGGAGGGGAATGTATACATACTATTGCATCGACCCTTATCTTGATGTATTTGTGTGATTGTGTATGTTCAAAAGGACAGCTCCCTCTGCTGGGCCTGGGTGTGTGCTGTGAATTGTCATTGTGCCATCATCTCCATTGAGCACAGTGGGACCTGGGTGCTTTAGCCATGGAAGAAGGGGTGTCTGGAGCTCAGGTGGTGACTGTCATACTGAACCTGATCCACTGGTGGTCATGCTCCATGTTGGCCCTCTCAGACACTCAATGTGGATGCCTCAGGCTCCCAAGGTGTCTTGTGGTGAATGCAAAAGGGAGGTTGATGGTGGTAGCCCTAGAGAAGAGAAACCTGGAACCGGGGTCTACTGCATGGCTCCTCTGGCTTCAATCAGGTCCCCACTGTTCTGGGCCCAGTTGGGTCAGCATCACAGAAGACCCTTTTGCTGGGCCCTGTTCAGCCCTCTTCTCCATTTGTTTCCCAGTCACGCATTGCCAAGCGAGGACGGAAGCTTGTGGACTATGACAGTGCACGGCACCATTATGAGTCTCTCCAAATGGCCAAAAAGAAGGATGAAGTCAAAATTGCAAAGGTAGGGGCTGGAGAGGGGCCAGGGCAGTGTTCTGGGAGATAAAACAGGGGTGGGGGGGGTGGGGATGTGTTCAGGCCCCAGGGAGCCACCCTCTTGGGCTGCACTTACCTGCCCCTTTGCACCCTGGCTCTCACACTCCCCTGGGGGTGGGAATGCTCAAGCCCCTTTATGGAAAGGTTTCCAACTGTGACTTGTACCAAGTCCCAGAGCTGGGGTGGGTGACTGAAAGATCCCCACAGTCCCCTGGGAGAGGGCCTGCCTCTGGCTCATTCTCTGGTGCCTGCCCTGGCCCCTGACCCCTCCACTCAGTCTGAGGCCACTTTCCAGAAGAAGAACAGGCTTGGGGTTCACTAGGAAGGCTCTGCCTGGCCTGGTATGCTCTAAGTAGACTTCCGTCATGTGATATATGATGTGACCCTGTCTTCGCTGAAACAAGCAAGACGGTTGGGTAGGGAGTGGGGATTGGAGGTGTAGGAGTGTGAGCCAGTGGGGGAGCACAGGACTTTGGCTGGCCACATTCTCCCCAGAGCCCTGAGGATGAGTTTCCCAACCCCACCCACCACAGCCCAGAGCAAGATCTTGCTTGCTGAGTCCTCTGCATTTACTAACAATTCTCACATTTTGCTTTGCAGCTGGATTTCACTACCTTCTGTGCCCTGTTGAGGGCTTCCCTTAATTCTCTTAGCCTTTTGAGGGTGGTGGGATCCCTGGAGGGGCAGCCAGCTTGTCTGTTACCACGTTTGGGATATTTGGACTTAGTGTTTAATATCTGTGTCTCTGTTTCTCTCCCCATTTCCCTCCTGTTTTTCCACTCTCCTTTGCCTTGACCTCCCTACCCCTACCAGCCTGTCTCGCTGCTTGAGAAAGCTGCCCCCCAGTGGTGCCAAGGCAAACTGCAGGCTCATCTTGTAGCTCAAACTAACCTGCTCCGAAATCAGGTGACTCTGGCTTCTAACTTTGCATGTGCTGGCATCTTATGATTTGTTGTCCTGTCCTTGTGCTATACTGCCTGGCTGGGGAGGGCTCAGCCCTCTTTCTGGGTCAGAAGGCAGGGGTGGTTTCAAATACCTGTGCTGGGAGAGTTCCTGTTACAGATTAAGACCTGAGGTCAAACACAGGAGGGGATAGGGACTGGAGATGCTACTTGGCTGGGGTCGGTTTGAGTCTTTTGCTCAGCATTGGGGTCTCTGGTAGTCCTAAGACTGAAATTTTAGCGTCCAGAAGCCCAGGAAAGCCTTGGAACCCTTTGTCCTCTGTGTGGGCCACTATCCTGACATGTGTTGTCCTTCGAGCCTCAAAAGAGCTGTGAGGGTGATTCTGAATTTACTGAGGAAGTAAACCTGCAGAGGGGCAAAGTCTCTTGCCCAGTGTCCCTGAACTACTTAGTGCCTGAGTTGGGGCTCATGTGACTCAAGGCCTAGCCGCTGGGCCATTTTCCTAGCTCACTGCCCCTGGGCTCAATGTGGGTGGTCCTGCCACAGATGGCCAGACTCAGGGAACCTCGGGAACTGTGAGTCCCAATGATGCCCCTGGAGGGGACACTGGGAGGGCTCCTCAGTTGGGCTGGTACCCTGAGACCTGGGGTTGCTCTTTGGGAGTTTCATGGAGGGTAGTCTGCATCACAGTGGTCCTGGAGGAGGTTCTTCATACAAAACTCCTAAGTGACCCTGCTTCTCTGGCAACACTTCAGTCTTGTCAGGCCCTGCTCTTGGAATGGGCTGGGTGTGGCCAGGGGCTGTTGGACACAGTACCCTGAGAGAAGTGGTCTGATGGCTTTCTCTTCAGAGAAACTGACCTTACTCCAGTACCCCTTCATTTTCATGGTTTTGGGGTGGGGGCAGGCAATAGGCCCAACCTAGGAGGTTGGGTTTCTCTCTGGACAGCGGCCCCATTTTTTGGGGGGGCACCTTCTGATTTCATCGTCTTCAACCTACATGTATTGAATGCCGATGATACGGAGCGGAGAGCTTTGGGCTCAGCATGGGCTTGTGGTCCAATTTTTACCTGACCTACTGCCTGATTCTTTTAAGCCAAAGCTGTGGGCTGATTTTTGAGGGTAAGGTGGCCCAGGATTCCAGGGTCTGAGGAAGATGGCATAGGGAGTTTTTGATTGGCCTCTGTGTCCTCTGCTACAGGAGGTTCAGGAGGAGTGAGAGGCTAGAGTAGGCCTTCTGTAGAGTTAGAACTCTGGCTGGAGGGGGAATAGGGCCACTGATGCGGAGACAGGATTTCTATATAATTTTCCTGAAAAAAGTTTGGCAGGAGGCCAGGTAAACATTTTTGCTGGGTAGGAGTACCTCCAAGAGCCTGTGGAACCCATGGTGGGGCCTATGGCTGCTTTTGGGTTCCTGGGATATATGCAGTTGAGGATCCTGCTTGGAGGGCCCCATACTCCGACCCTTGGGGGTGGCTGAGGAAGCTAAAGCACATGATGTCATCTTTGGATATTGGACTGCAGATGTTTTGTCTTTCAGCCAAATTCGTTTTCCCATTTGGATTCATTTTTTATTTGAGCATATCCTCCTCCTGCTTCCAGCCTGCCTCATGCCTGGCTGGGTTTCCATGGGCATTTGGCTGGATGTGAACTGGGTACTTGGGACCTGGGTCTGCCTTGACAGCTGCCTTGACTTTGGGGAGACAGCATAACCTTGTGAGACTGTGATCCCTCCACCTGACCAGCTCTAGGTATCACCTAGGCTAGTTTTGAGCTGTTCTTCACACTTGCCATAATGTCCCAAAACTTGCCTGCAGGACCTGGGTGGTCTGGCATGCAGTCAGCAGGCCAATTTTGTGTCTGCTGGTCTGATGTTCATGTCTGTTCATTAGCATGTAGCAGAGCTTCCAGGGCTACAAGGACTCCCCCACAATGACAGCTCTCCTTGTACTCCCTGCCACCCAGTTCTTCTCAGAGATCCGGGACATGAGAACATGACTCAGAAGGAATAAAAGACTTAGGCCCTGGCCTCCAGGAACTCTAAAATGGAGCCACCCTGCTCTTGCACTATTGCTGAAATATTGGGACAGTCCCTAGCACATGGTGAGGAGATGCTGTGCCACTGTCATTGTCATGATCATGATAGTTTATTGTGAAGTTAGGACCAGCTTTGTGGGGTGGAGGCTGAATCCTTAGTGAGGGGTGGTCTCTGAAGGCACAGGAGCTGGGTTAGTCAAAGTGGGCTCCTGGGGCATGTGGGTCTGGAGTCAGACTCCTGGTTGTGGTGGGAGGCATGCATGACAGTGCGAGGAGTTCAGAGCCAGATATGTGGGAGTCACTCACTTAGTGGGTTTTATAAACCATCATCAGTAGCCCCAGTTAGGCACAGGTACCCAGGTCAGATCTAATCCATCCAGGAGCAGCTGAGGCGTGCATGTCTAGAGAGATATATATTTTTTCTCGTTCTATCTTTAATTTTTAAATTACATTTTAAAAATTCAGGCAAGGAGCTCATGCTCACTCTAGCAAGTCCCAACAACCTGAAGGTAGCTGAGTAGGGAGAGATGGTGGCCCCTCTCTCCTCCACTCCCTCCCCCAAGTCATCAGGCTCAGCTCTGGGTATAATGGAGACAAGGCTGACTTGGCCTGGTCCCAGTGCCTGACACTGGGTGGGCCAGCCTGGTGGACTTGGGAAAAGCTTGTGCTTTGTAACACTTTGGCATTCAGACTAGTTGGCTGCCTTGGTCAGTGGCTTCTGGACGGAAGTTTTCTCCTGGGTGGGTCCTGCCACGTTCCTGGGCCATGACTCAGATCCCTGAATCTGAGTTATCTCCACCCCAAGTCTCTATTTCCATTGGTGCCCTCCAGAATGAGCTGGCAGAGCCCCTTCTGGGGCAGAGGACTCACCTCCACCCTTGCCTGCCCCTCCACCTTTAGAGCGGGGCCCGGCTGCTTCATTTCTCTCCATTCTTGGCTCTGTGATGGGGCCCAGCACCACTGCTTGGTGGATTTAAGCAGCTGGAGGGTGCAGGGCTTGCCCAGGGAAGAGGAAGGCCTTGGAAGTTGACTTAAGCACCCTGCCCAGCTGCTCAATTCCATACTTCCCTGGCCTTGCCCTCCATCTAGAGTGGACAGGTGATAGAGAAAAGAATGATAGGGGAGTGGAAGGAATGTAGGAAAGACTGTCCCAGGGAGGTGAGATGAAGGCCGGTGGCTGAGATTGAGTGGAGGCAGCATTGAGACAGGAGGAGATGAATACTGTGAGGGGAGAGCAAGGCCCAGAGAGCTAGGCAGCAAGCTGAAACCTAGCCTCAGAGAGGTTCATGTGTAAGTGGACTGGGTCTTCACCCAGAGGATCTGGGTCTGCCTCTTCACCCTTGTCGTGCTCCAGCCCCTTATGCCCCATGTCAGCACCTTCTTATTGTATCCTATTCATTGCTCACCTCCTTCCTGGTTTACCAGGGCCAGACTGAGAGGCCCTCCCTTTTGCTCTGCTCTTCCCTTCTGGATGCAGCCCCCCTGAGGCCCTGGCTGCAAGGTCCACAGGGGCCACGAAGGGTGGTCTGTCCAGGTATCCAATTTCAGGTCCACCTCCACCTAACCCAGAGCTCTGGTCTGAGCCTGTTAGGTGGGGTAGGGGGGCAAATCTTGGGGGGTTAGCCTGGCCTGGTCTTGGCTGGCTGGGATGGGGGCCTAGCAGAAGGAATGACTGGTCCTGCCCCTCAGGCTGAGGAGGAGCTTATCAAAGCCCAGAAGGTGTTTGAAGAGATGAATGTGGACCTGCAGGAGGAGCTACCATCTTTGTGGAACAGGTGAGGGCCAGCAGGTGGTACCTGAGCCTCCTTTCCAAAGCTGCACAACTCTGTTTTGCATGTCTGTCTGTGGTGCCCCATGTCATCTCAGGCCTGTGTTTCTGATAAGGGTTGCCCACCCTTACCTTCATGTTCATTTTGTCTGCCTCCTTCTCCCCTGCAGCCGTGTAGGTTTCTATGTGAACACATTTCAGAGCATTGCAGGCCTGGAGGAAAACTTCCACAAGGAGATGAGTAAGGTAGGCCTTGGTGACTCCTATGAGCCTCAGGGACTCTGGGCCTTGCTCCATACACCTTGCTTGGGGCGACGGCCAGAGGTACAGAAGGGGATGGTGAGCTCTCTGTTCCCTTTTGAGGTTCTGCACACAGTATTGACCACAGCACTCCCTCTGACCCCTGCACCCAGAGTGTTCTGCCCAGTGGGAGCTGCTGGGTGTGTGGAGGGAGGCAGTAAGGCTGTCAGCAGAGCTGGAAGGTCTAACTCCAGCCTTTGTCCTGCTCCCAGTACTACTCTTCCTGCCTCAACAGAGCCAGCCCCACTCACACTATAAGTGTGTTCTCAGGCAACTTTAGTCCAGGGAACTCAGTGTCAGAAAATGGTGGTGGTTTCCCAATTTATAAGCAAATAAGAATTAAATTGCTAGGAATTTTCAATTTTTAATGTTCTTTCATGTGTCCGAAGACATCGAAACCTATCTTTATCTGCCAAATCTGATAAGAAAGGGTCTGGTTAGCTTAAATTTTTATGTTGTATTATTTTCATTTTAATTTAATGGGCAGTTAAACTCAAAGCTGACTTGAAGAAACTAAGTCTTGGCAGCTTTTTCCCACTGTGCAAGTGGATGCATCTGACTCTTGTCTTGTGGGCCCAGAGGAATAAAGTGATGGTGGTAGGTTCCAGGCCCAGGGCAGGAGGTGGAAAAGCAAGCTTGGGTCCTTTCCTGAGTTGCCACCATGAAGATGATTTCCTCCCTTTTAGGCTGTCCCTTTCCTTCCTTTTTTACTTTTTCCCTTTAGAGACTTGAGACAGCCTAGGAAAGTTTAAAGAACAGGCAGAGAAAGGTGATGGGAAAGAAAATATTTATATGAAATAGGAGGGAACTTAATCTCCGAGCTTCCTAGTAGCCAGAAAAAAGGGAAATATTTTCAGTAAAGAGACTCACTATGTGCATAGGATAAACCTCTTTCTTCTCATGCTTGTGCATTTGGTGGAACTTGGCAGTTGTGTTGTGACCCGGAAGCATCTTGGCAAAGTGACCTTAACAAGTAGGATCGACAATTAGTTTGCAAAAATCATTTAAAAATTTAAAAAATAGTATAACCTCTATGTGGAATTTTAGGAAATTCTTACGAGTAGAAAGAAAAGGAAAGATGGTCTCTAGGAGCTATAACTATTAGCAGAGCATCCCACCTCCTTCATTGCTGTCCCTGGCTTCCTGAGTGTGGTGTGTTGGTTCCCAGCTCCCACTGATGAAGAAGGAGGAGCTTATTTCAGGTGGGGATAGGGGGACGGAGAAGTGATTAATAGGGGAGAAGTGGAATGGTACTTGGGAGAGTGGGGCTTTTTGGTGATTCCAGAGGCCCCCCTACCTGGTTGCTATCCCTCCTGCAGCTCAACCAGAACCTCCACGATGTGCTGGTGAGCCTGGAAAAGCAGCACGGGAGCAACACCTTCATGGTCAAGGCCCAGCCCAGGTGTGTGATATCCACTGACCTCCAGGCTGCTGGTGGGTGTGGGAGGTATGGCTTGGGGCGGGCTTCTGTTGTTTGCTGCTTTTGCAAGGCTGGCACAAGACTTCTTCTTGTGGTCCCACCGGTTTGGCCTCCCTGTGCTCAGAGGAGCAGGCGAGGCCACTGCCATTCCCTGTGTCTCCCATCAGGGGAGGAGCACTCCTCAACAGTCTGCATGGCATCTGAACCTCACTTCCTGTGGAGCAGGAACAGCCAGAGTGCCTGTGTAGGTTTGGGAGAGGGTAAGGGGTAACTGAGTGATTCACAGGTATGGAGCCTTCTGGAAAGTGAGTAGTCCTCTTAGATCAGGGGCGGCACAATCTTTTCTCTCTTGTGCTCCCACGAAGCCCAAGTCCCAGGATGATGGCATTCTGCACACCTGCAAGGGTATCCTTGTTCCTGCCATTAGCCCAGCCCTGGCCACCTCCTGCCTTGCTGCCTCTGAGAAGACACCTGTTTCCTGAGGGGCAAGCAAGAGGCAGGAGACGAAAGATCTTGCCCTTTGTCTTTGCCCTCCCTGATGGGAAATTATAACGAATCTGGGATTTCCTTTCCTTTCTGGCCATTGTAGTACAGTGTGGAGAACACAAGGAACCTCACTTTCCTTGTCTATAAAATGGGGTGATTGTATCTGCTTCTTGGGGTGATTGGGGTGTTACCTAGGACTAAGGAGGCATTCAGTGAGTATCATTACCCCTCTACTCTCTTGAAAATAAAATATATTGAGACAGAGCGGCCCAGAGAGTACCCAGGACTGAGGATTGCTGAGGGTGGAGTGGAGTGGATTAAAGGCCAAAGGTGATTTCCCAGGTCACTGGAGGGAGGACCTGCCACCTGTTGTGCTGCACTGCCTGGCCTGACCGAGGTCACGGTGGGAGTATCCAGGTTGGGTGTGAGGGCAGGGGTAAGTGGTTGTCATCCTGGGCAGTCCTGCCCTCAGCTAGCCATTCTGTGGCAAAGGGGCTAGTCATTCTGAGGAAAGAGTAAGGGATGTGGGGTCTTGTAAGCCTTCCTTATACTGAAGGAGGCCTCCTTGCCTCCTCTTCCAGGGTCCCATGTGGCTAGCTGACCCCGTTTCTTCCTGGTCCCATTTCTCTGAGCCTTGAGCTCCCATGGGCTGGACCTTGGCCATATGCCTAGGTCACCTTTGGTGGGGGTGGTGCTCAGGATTAGATGATGGTGGCCCAAGGGCAGTGTTCGGTCCTCTTCACAACCCCTGGGTGTTAGGGGAGACATTGGTTCTTTGCTGAACCCCTTTATTAGGGGTTGCTGATGGCTGATGAGGACAGGCCAGCCCCATACTCCACATTTCCCCCAAGTGAAGACTTCCACGTCCTGTCCCTCCCACAGAAAGAAAACTAAACTGTTTTCCCGGCTGCGCAGAAAGAAGAACAGGTACTAGCAGTGAGTGCTGCATTTTGGAGTCACCCCAGGCCAGCATCCTGGCTGGTGGCCCCTGTGCATGCGCCTCATGCCTTTCTCTGAGGGTGCCACTAACCCCTAACCTGCCTTCCTGTGTGTGGCGCTGCCCACAGGGTTGGGGCTGTGTAGTGTTGTGTGTGGCTGTGGGCTAGTCAGAGGGGTCATGGGGGGAATGGCAGGCAGACAGCCTGGGTTCAGTTTAGCACCTGCCTTTGCAGACCCACATGTGCCAGCTGTGGCTGGACTCAGAGCATTAGCAGGTGGACTGTGTCACCAGGAAGGAGGCCTGGGCTGTGCAGTGCAGTGGTGGTTCTCAAGGGGTGTGTGCCTGTGTGCTGTCCTTATATATTTCCTTTCTTTCTTTTTTAAAGAGAACGACATTTATTCAACATGTCCCTGTGTTATCTTCTTACAAGCACCACGGGAGCTAGGTTTTTTTTAAAATACATTTTATTGATTATGCCATTACAGTTGTCCTATTCCCCCCCTTCATTCCCCTCCACCCTGCACACTCCCTCCCTCACCATTCCCCCCTTTAGTTTATGTCCATGTGTCTTAAGTTCTTTAGATTCTGTATTTCCCCTACTATTCTTGCCCTCCCCCTATCTATTTTCTACCTACGGTCTATGCTACTTATTCTCTGTACCTTCTCCCGCTTCTCCTCCTCCCACTCCCCTGTTGCTAACCCTCCTTGTGATCTTCATTTCTATGCTTCTGCTCCTGATCTAGCTGTCCTCTTAGTTTGCTTTTGTTTTAGGCGTGGTACTTAATAACTATGAGTTTCCTGTCCTTTCACTGTTCATCTTTTTTATCTTCTTTTTCTTAGATAAGTCCCTTTAACGTTTCATATAATAAGGGCTTGGTGATGATGAACTCCTTGAATTTGATCTTATCTGAGAAGCACTTTATCTGTCCTTCCATTCTAAATGAAAGCTTTGCTGGATAGAGCAATCTTAGATGTAGGTCCTTGCCTTTCATGACTTGGAATACCTCTTTCCAGTCCCTTCTTGCCTGTAAGGTCTCTTTTGAGAAATCAGCTGACAGTCTGATGGGAACTCCTTTGCAGGTGACTGTCCCCTTATGTCTTGCTGCTTCTAGGATTCTCTCCTTCATTTTAATCTTGGGTAATGTAATTATGCTGTGCCTTGGTGTGTTCCTTCTTGGGTCCAACTTCTTTGGGACTCTCTGAGCTTCCTGGATTTCCTAGAAGTCTGTTTCCTTTGTCAGATGGGGAAGTTCTCCTTTATTATTTGCACAAGTTTTCCACTGGTGGCTGTTCCTTTCCCCCTTCTGGTACCCCTATAATTCGGATGTTGGAGCGTTTAAAGATGTCCTGGAGGTTCCTAAGACTCTCCTCATTTTTTTGAATTCTTGCTTCTTCACTCTTTTCTGTTTGGCCATTATTTGCTTTCTTCTGGTCCACTCCATTGATTTGAGTCCCAGTTTCCTTTTCATCGCTATTGCTTTCCTGTGCATTTCCCTTCATTTCAATTAGTTTAGCCTTTATTTGTTTCTCTAATTTGTGACTAAAATCAACCAGTTCTGTGAGCATCCTGATCACCAGTGTTTTGAACTGTGCATCTGATAGGCTGGCTATTTCTTGTCACTTAGAGTTATCAGCTCTGGGGCTTTGAGCTCTTCTTGAGCCATAATGTTTTGGTGTGTTCACGCCTGTTACGTATGAGGGGCAAAGCCCTAGGTGTTCACCAAAGCAGGGCAACCCAGGTCACTGGGTTGTGACGCTGTATGTGGGGGCGGGGTCAAAAAGGGGCAATGGCGGTCCCCTGTGCTGCTTCCTCCCACTGGGGCCTTTGTGGTCTGTCTCTGCTCATTCCTTTGCTGGTTTATCTGCACGCAAATGTGTGACCATGGTTAGCCTGCTGCCTTGCACTCTCACTGGGTCCACCCAATTGCTACCCCACACCTGGGATCTGCCAATGGCTGCCTGTGTGCCTGGGTCGGTCCAGGGGATCTTTCTTTGCCCAACCCCACTCTGCTGCTGGCTCTGCCCCTCTTACTGGTCTGGCTGAATGGTTTGCTGTTGTCGGACTTCCACATTCAATTTTCTGTGTTTTGGCTGTGTTTTTGTTACTAAAACTTTGTTGTTTTTAAACTTGCTTGTGTGAGGAGGCATAGTGTTTCCACCTATGCCTCCATCTTGGCTAGAAGTCATCCTTTCCTTTCTCCCTTCCTTCCTTCTTTCCTTCCTTCCTTCCTTCCTTCCTTCCTTCCTTCCTTCCTTCCTTCCTTCTTTTTTTAATGATTTTATGTACTTATTTATTTTTTGATTTACTGTTTTTGCATTTTTTCTATTACTATTTAGTCCCCTTTTACCCACCCCTCTCACCCATGTATATTCTTCAAGGAGGCAAGTACATCCTATGAAATGCAAGTTTAATAAAGATGGGGCAATACCAACAATGTCTCTCACACATCTGTTCTGCTGTCTAGGTCTCCCTCCCCCAGGTGATCAGTTACTCTCCTGTCTAGCACAGTGGCCACTCACCTCATGTGACTGGCCAGCATTTGGAATGTGGCCACTGTAACTGAGGAGCTGAATTTTTAATTTAATTTAATTTAAATGTAAACTTAAACACCGCCTATGGCTTGTGGCTAGTGTCAGTCAGTACTATCCTGGAATTTATGTGAGTACTAACATAGGTGGTGGCTTTTTTCTACCTTATTTACATCCAAGTGGAGGTTTATGCACATTTGCCTGGTTTTCAGTACTGAACAATCTGGCTACAGGCCTCACCCTGTCATCCCAGCCCTTCTGCAGTAGGCATTTCCTCTTGTTCACCCACCTGCCACAGCTTCTGGTAGTCTTCCATGTTTTCCTGGAAGGGCCCATTGCCTGTGGGAGCAGAGGTGCGGAGACAGTGATGGCATGGTGTGGCTGGGAGTGTGGCATGGTTGGGAGCTAGTGTGGATGGGAGCCAGGCCGTGCTTGGCATTCTGGTGGGAATGGGTAGACAGGCAAGGAGGCCACAAAAGGCCTTTGGGGTCAGACTGAGTAGGGTGGTGGGGAGGCTTAGCCTGCACAGCTGCTGTGTGGAGTGTGGGCTGAGGCTTACTTTGCCTCTAGGATGTTTGGCTTCCTCCTGCTGTGGGGAGCTCAGGCACTCCTAATGCGGCCTATTGTGGGGCTGCTGGGCTGCCTCTGGCTTAGGCTCCTGGGGACGTGCCCCCATCCCTTGGGGACCATGGTCCTCCAGTCAGAGCTCCCCATGTGTTGCACAGTCTCATTTTCACCAGTCCTCAGGCACACGAGCAAGCAGTTTCTCATGTGGGGACAAAGCATTTTCCCAGTCTGTGTAGACACACGTTATACTCAGTTTCACAGATATCTCCACATGCTCATACATACATACACACCTGTTTTCATGCACATGGACCCCAAGACATCTGCATGTGTACATGCCCCCTCACATGCACACCTGTGGATTTGCACATTTTCTTTCAGGTGCTAGGACCTCCCTCCACTGGGCTCCCTCTTGTTTTGCCTCCACAGTGACAACGCCCCTGCAAAAGGAAACAAGAGCCCTTCACCTCCGCCAGACAGTTCTCCTGCTGCCACCCCTGAGATCCGAGTCAACCATGATCCTGAACCAGCCAGTGCAGCCACCCCTGGGGCTGCCCTCCCCAAGTCCCCATCTCAGGTATCTCAGTGACCTGTTTCCTTCCCTCCCTGCTCTTTTTCATGCTTTGCTGTTATGCCCTCTCTTTTCTAGTTCTCTTGTTTCCTTCCTGGGCCTTGGAAGGTTTGGAGCTGGAGGCTTTGCCCAGAGAGGGCTAAGCCTGGTCTTGTTCTCCCTTGGGCCCTGCCTGTTCCAGGCTTACCTTAATGGCTCTGGCCCTTTCAGGGGCATCTGTGAATGTTTCTTTCCTCCTCAAGTATCTTCCTGCCCCCCGGCAGTGTCCCTCTCTTTCTCTTCCCTCCCTGTATTTTAGGTGGCTTGATTTCCTCCATTTTCTTTTCCAACTGAGACATACGTCCTTGGAGGTGGCTGCCTCCCCTGTCCTCATTTTCTTTTTCCTGTGTGGGGTCATGCAGGCCCTTTAGAGGGACAGCAAGAGAAAGGACTCAGGAAGGGTTATGTGAGGTGGGTAAGGGGATAGGCTTGTACTTCTGATCTGGCCCCTGCTGGAGAAACCTGGCCTCTGCCCCCAACAAGTTTTTCCAGGTTTCTGCAGCATCCCCAGGAGCTGGAAGGGGAAAGAAGAGGTGCAACGTTCATGGGCAGACCTCACTGAGCCATGTTAGACTATACCCCAGCTCTGTTGGGTTTATGCCCTCACCCCTTTAAACAACTGACCAGAGGGGAGAGAGGAGGGAATTTCAGGGGAAAGGGGGAAGGATTTACAGGAACTAGTATAAAGGACACGTGGACAAAAACTAAGGGGGATGGAAATGGGAGGGAGGTGGGGAGCACTTGGGGGGGTGGGCTGGGATGGGAGTAAAAGACAGAAAACTGTACTTAAACAACAATTAAAGTTAAAAAAATAAACAACTGATTAGGACAAAGATATTATTAGTGGTGAGAACCCACATTTGAATAGCACTTACTTTGCGTTGGACACTGTGCCAGCGCTTTCCATATTTTTGTTAATTGAATCCTGACAATCACCCTTTGAAGCAGATGCTGTTATCAGCCCAGCTTGACAAATGAAGACCGGGCTCTGGGATGTTGTGTGACTTGCCTGAGGCCCCCCAAGTGGGCCCGTGTGTGACAGTCTTTCGTAGACCTCCTCTGGGCTCTGGCTCTGAGCTGGCCCCTCAGGTGATGGCAGAGGTTGAGCTGGAGCTCCTCTCACAAAACGTGGAGAGAGCCCAGGTATGCAGGAGAGTGGAGGCCTGATATAAGGCTTGGTGCTTGGGCTGTGTCTCTGCCACTGTTTGTTTCTCAGCCTTTTTATCAAGTGGTGAGCCCTCCTATGGCTACTTCTTTTTTCTTCCCTCTGATTTCACCTCCTCCCCTCCTCCCTTCTTTCCCTTCCCTTTTCTACTTTTTTTCTGCACAGTGTTTCTGGACCTCCTGCTGTGGGAGGGTTGCCATAGTCCTGGTGTTTATCTTGGGGAGCAGTGCCTATTCTTGCTTCATTTTTCTCAGTTGCCTGGGTGAGGCCATGGCCTGGGATGTGACTAACCATGGCTTTGTCTCTATCTCCCCCGCTTTCTTACCTGACCTCCATGCTCTGCTGTGCTTCCCTGTGCGGTCCCTCACCCACTGTTGAACCGCAGCTCCGGAAAGGCCCACCAGTCCCTCCGCCTCCCAAACACACCCCATCAAAGGAGATCAAGCAGGAGCAGATCCTCAGTCTATTTGATGACACCTTTGTCCCTGAGATCAGCGTGACCACCCCCTCCCAGGTCAGCCGCGGCTGCTGCGGCTCAGCTCCCTTCTCCTCTTGCTCTCCTGGGGTGTGCATGGCCTTCCCTCCACTCCACACCCTGTGCTTCTGCCTCAAGAGCCAGGAATCTGGCCAGAGAGCCTGGTGCTGAGCCACCCACTCATTCATTCCTTCATCCTTTCATCCATCATCCCTCATTCACCTCTGAGTATGTATGTGGTCAGATTCAGGGACATAGGTGAATGATCATAGCAGAGATGGTCAGCTCAGCAGTGGCCTTGTGGTTCCATCAGTGCTATGGCTAAAAGGGGTAGGGGGCATGGAGGACCTGGGCTGGTCAGGGAAGTCTTCTTGGAGTAGGTGGCTGCAAGCTGAAACAGTGGCATGTGCTTAGGGCAGGAGGGGTGAGAGATGGGCTCAGGAACTTCTGGAGTTTAGTGTGCTTATAAATGCCATAAGGAGGCACATAATGCCCATTCACACATGGACAAAAGGAGGGCCAATGAGGGAAGGTCACTGTGGTAGCACTGGAGTGGAATGCACGCAGTGTGCTAACTGCTCCAAGCCTGATACCCAGGCCTTCTCGTCAGGCCCTTTCCATATGAGGCTTGGTTTTATGTAGGCTACTAATACCAGGCTGTGGTGAGCCTGTGTTGGGCTGCTGCTATGCGGTTGCCCTGCCTGGGGAGCTCTGGGCTCTGTCTCCGTAGTACAAGCTCAGAGGCCTTGAGGGAAGGAGCAGAGTTGGAAGGCATGAATGTGGAGGGAGAGGCAGGTACAACCAACAGAGGTCTCTGCTAAGAGAGGTCTTGGGGCAAGTAGGCTTCCACCCAGCCCCCAGGGAGGACCTGGGGTCAGCAGTAGGAACTTCCGGTAGGAGGTGCCAGGTGGGTGCAGTATTCTGCCCTGGCTCAGGAGCCCAGGAGGTGTGGGAGCCCCTGTCTGTAGAAGGTGGTGAGTCTGGCCCAGGGGCACTCCTGGAGCATTGCAAAAAACAGGTGGTCAGACCTCCAGGGCAGCATGCTGCTGGGATGCTTGCACCTGGAGCGTGCCTCTGCCCTGGTGACCTGAGCACTAGTGAACCCTGACTGGGGAGAGGTGCTGGTACTTACCTACGTGACCTTGTTCAGTTTTCAACCACCCTCAGTGGGGAGGTTGTCTCCATGTAACAGGTGAGCCTGTGGGCCTGACCGATTGCCAGACCAGACTGCCTGTCCTGAGCATGTCCATCTCTACATTCACCGCACGCTGGCTTCACTGCCCCTCCGCTCACTGCTCAGAACCGGGTGTCTGTCCAGTGGGGATGGGGGAGTGTACATTGTGGGTGCTGTTGCCTGGGGCTGGGGTGGGCTTGTCCTTATCCACGAAGCTGTGCTGACAGGGCTGCTCTCCTGGGTTGTGGTAAGTAGCCTGTGTCCCTGTGACCAGGACAGTCCTGATCTTGCATGGTGGGGATGATGGCCATCTGTCCTTTGACCTGGTGACCGTGTCCCCTTGGAGCATGAGGGGGCAGCTGTCCTGGCCTGAATGACTTCTGAGAAAGGTGGGTGGTGGGGCTACTTGGGTGAGAGATGCTAGGAGGACACCTAGCAGCTATGCACCTAGGGTGTCCTGAGCATATATTTCCATAGAGACAAAGGGTTATGGGGACAGAGCAGTGGTGTCTCTCCCCCAGGATCATCAAACAGGGTTTGACCTAAAGAAAACGTCAGTGGTTGAGATGAGCTTGGGGCAGAGCCTCTGGAACCGGGGCTTCCTGTCCAGGAAGAGTCCACGTGGTCTGGGCTCAGTAGGCTCTGTAGCTTGGCACTAAATGTTCATTCTCAGGCCTGAGGGTTTTGGTCCTGTCCCAGCAGGCCATACCTCAGCTGTGCAAGCCCCTCCCCACACTTCTGGGTTTTTATGGAGGGTCTCAGAGGGACAAGGGCTAGAGGGTGCTCCCTGTCAGTGCTGAGTGCCCATCAAGAGCAAGTACAGCTGGGCTGTGGCCCTCCCAGAAGTATATGAGGGTGGAAGAGGAGGACCTGGGATGAGCCAGTTTCCTTCCAGACCCAGAAAGGAAGACCCTTCATACCAGATGGAGGCCATTCCTCCCAGGAGGGCAGCATGTTGACTGTGCTGTGGTGTTGAGTTGTCTGTCTTCTGCAGGTGGCCCTAGGAAAGACCCTTTCCTTCCACAATTGTGAGGCCCAGCTTACAGTGGGGGCTGGTTCTCCCAGCGTGATTGCAGCCACTGTGTCCCAGCCACTGTGAACATTCATGAGCTGTACCCAGATCCACTGGATGGTATTCTCAGGATGTTTGGGGCATGATCTTTAATTTAATTAGACACAAATATTACAGGCATTGGGGACCCCACCTTAATGATTGGGCTCCTAGGCAGAGTGACTGGCTTGGTTCAGCCCTGCCCTTGCTTCCTGGAGCTGGCTAGTGGTTGGCTGTCTTCACAGGGTGGCCTGTCCGTATGGGGCAGTGAGGGGAGGCTAAAGCCTGTCCTAGGGGCCCTATGGGTCATGGGTACCAAGTGTGGTCTGGTCCAGCCTGATCTATAGTTTGTGTTGCTTCTGGGGCTGTGTGAAGTCTTGGGAGTTTGTGGTGCAGGGAGATGAGAGGCACGGGTGCTTCTGTCAACCTGCAGGGTGGATACCAATGAGAGAGGGGGTGGGGCTTGGAATTGGTCTCACAATGCCAAGTTGGCCTGTTGCCAGTGACTGAGGTGGGTGCCAGGCTTGTGTGGATAGGAATGTGTGCTGGGGTCTGGCATGGAGAATGCTGCTTTGTGTGTGAGGTGGACATCATGTCCCTGATTGTGGGCACCTGCTGTGTGTGTCTGTGTTGAGTGCGTTCTACTTGTCACTAACTGCCTTCCTCCTCTACTGCTGCTGCCAAGTTTGAGGCCCTGGGGCCTTTCTCGGAGCAGGCCAGTCTGCTGGACCTGGACTTTGACCCCCTCCTGCCTGTGGCGAGCCCTGTGAAGGCAGCCACGCCCTCTGGTCAGGTTGGTTTGAGTCCACCACCACCCATGGGCCCACTGACCTCTGTTTTACTGGGCCCTGGGCTCATGCCTGCCCACTAAGCCCTGTGGGCCCATGTAGGCCTGGGCCTTTAAGGACCTTCTCCCACTCACATTCTGGTCCCTGGCCCTTGTTACCTCTCTGGTCCTGATTATGGGGGAAGGGAAGATAGCAGACAGGCTGGTGAGAGGACCCTTGGGAGGAAAGTCACCAGAACACTCACCTGGCAGTATACCATCCATCCCAGCACCCTGTCCTTCCCCTGGGAGCAGCCCTGTGTTGGCATTCCCTGGCTTAGTGTTGTAGCCCCTGAGACATGTTCGGGACTCAGCTGTCTGGGGCCTGCAGAGCCTGGCTTAGGGCTGGCCTATGCCTGTTGGCTTGCCCTGGGTGGGTGCAGGGGTGGGGGAAGGCGGTCACTGGGGACTCCTTGCCTTAGCCTGTCTCTAACTTCTGTGCTAACTCTGTCCTTGTCCCTCTGTGTTCAGCCGATCCCCTGGGACCTCTGGGAGGTAAGCCATGTTTGCTCTGTGCCTGTCCCCGGGGGGTAGGGCGGGTGGGGGAGCTGCTCCTCGACATGTGGTGGATCCACTTACCTATTTCTGCATCTAGCCTGTTCACAGGTACATGGTGGGGTGGGGCGGGGGAGGTGCGGGCTGTTCTGCTGCTTCCTTCTGGGAAAGTACCATGCCTCCACCTGGGCCTTATGGGAACAGGGCTTCTTGGCGTAGCCTAAGAATGGGGTCCTTGTTGGTGTGGCCCAGTTGTCAGGATCTGTGAGTGGCCCTAGACAGTGACTAGCTGGTCACCCAAAATGGACATGGTGTGCTCACGCTGGGCTGAGGCCTAGAGCTGCAGGGCCTTGGTATGGAGGGCACTTGCTCTTGGGGACCTTTCTATTCACAGGGGCCACACAGGGCAGTGGCATCAGGGGGCTGTTGGAACAGAGAAGGAGAGGATGGAAGACAAACTGAGATTAGGTGCCCTTATGTGAGCAGGGCCTGCTGGGCATGTGGCATCAGAACCTAGTGGCTCTGACATAGAGGGTCAGGGAGGGCATGGGATCTGCCCTGCAGGAGCAGGAGCTGGGGTGACAGTGCTGATAGCCAGGCTCTTGGCCACTTGGGAAGCTCCATAACAGGGTTACACTTTGGAGGAGGCCTGGTGGGAGCCAGCAGAGCCATTTGGATGAGCAGATTTCAGTGGGTGCTAAAAGTGTGTAAGTGTGTTGGTACATTCACACACCTGTCTGCCCCTTGGCAGTGGTAGGATCAAGGCATTGGAAATAGATGTCCTTTCAGAGGGTCTGCATCTATTCCCCACTGGCCTCTGGCCAGGTGGCCTGCCACAGGCACTACTCTCTCTTCTGACTGCACTGGTGGCTCATGCCTGTCTTCTGTCTTGTGCCCTGCCCAACACCTTCTCCTCCCTGCCTCCTACCTGCCCACCTTGTTCTCCCTGGTGGCCATCACCAGCCCACAGAGAGTCCAGCTGGCAGCTTACCTTCCAGGGAGCCTAGTGCTGCCAAGGGCACCTTTGCTGTGGCCTGGCCCAACCAGACGGCAGAGCCAGGCTCTGCCCAAGTAAGTGCCCAACTACCAGCCCCCTATCTGTTCCCAGTATCAGGGAGTGTAGCATGGAAGATGAGCCCAGAGAAGGGGCACAAGATGGGCAAGGCCATGATGAGAGAGAGGCTGAGGCAAGGGCCATGAGCCAGGTGCTTCAGAATGGGACTTGCCATTTGTGTTAGGGGTGGCTAGAGTCAGATTAGCCCCTCTTCCCTCACCACCCTCACCCCAGCCTCCTGGCCGACGCCTTTTACAGTGGGAGAGAGGAACATTCTGAGCACTCACTGATTTGTGGTGGGAACTTTTCAGAATTTTCTCATTTAACCTTCTTCCTAAACTAGACGTCGCCTCCTTTTACAGAGCTAGGGAGGTTGAGAGATTTCTCCCACAGCTCGAAGTGACCAAGTTTGAGTGTTGGCCTTGGGCAGCCTGATTGCATTCGGGTAGCATCCACTTGGTCTTGTCCAGATTTCCAGCATGTGCTTCATCCTCTCCCAGGAGCAGCCTATGTGGGCAGGCGGGCCAGGCAGGTTCAAGGAAGCTGAGGCTGTCAGACCTTGTACCTAGGAGCAGTGCTTGTGAGGGAGGGTCAGGGGTGACCCCCTGAAACCTGTGCTATCTTGTGCCTGTCAGCACCTTTTCCAGCTGCTCCCCAAGCCCAGGGCCTCATCTTCCCTCCAGGGCCTTTCTGTACAGTGCAGAGACAGTGGCCAACTCTGGACACCCCTTGGGTGCTACCCTCAGTGGCCCTGTTCTTTGCCCTGATGGCAGTGCCCTGACTCTGTATTTGAACCCATGCCGGAATTTATGTTGCAGCCAGCAGAAGCCTCAGAGGTAGCAGGTGGGACCCAACCTGCAGCTGGAGCCCAGGAGCCTGGGGAGTCGGCAGCAAGTGAAGCAGCCTCTGTAAGACTCAGGGACCAGGGCTCTGTCTTTCTTCCCTGCTGTCTGTTTGTCAGCCTGCCTGCCTGTGCCTCCTAGCTCTGCTTCTTGCCTGTTCTCTTTGCTTGGTCCAGGTCGTAGTTACTGTGGAGACTGGAGGCAGGCTGGGCTGGCATCAGGCTCAGATACCCACTTCCCCTGCCAAACAACCCTGGCTCCCTGGGACTCCCTCCTGCTCAGTCTGACCTGTGCTCTTCCCCCAAACCCTGCCCAGAACTCTCTGCCTGCTGTTGTGGTGGAGACCTTCTCTGCAGCTGTGAATGGCACTGTGGAAGGAGGCAATGGGACTGTGCATTTGGACCTGCCCCCAGGGTTCATGTTCAAGGTGAGCCCAGGCTATAGACCCCACAGCCTGATTGTTACTGTCTGACAGTGTCCTGGGGGTGGGATCACCCCCTTTATAGATGAGAACACAGAGCCCTAAAGGCTGTGTAGTTGGCCCAAAGTTGTCCTGCTCGTACAACCCTGCTACCCAATCAGAGGGGTGGTATCTGGTTTTGTGATGTTCATGCACTCCTGGTCATGGTTGCATACCACACCAGAGCCACCACAAGGCCCAGTGTACTATACAGGGTTGCAGGTGGGACTAAGAGTCTGAGAGGGGAGGATGTCCAGCTCTCCCCAACCTCTGCAGGTGCAGGCCCAGCATGACTACACAGCCACTGACACAGATGAGCTGCAGCTCAAGGCTGGGGACGTGGTGCTGGTGATCCCTTTCCAGAACCCTGAAGAGCAGGTGAGACTGGTATGGGGCTAGGCTGGCTGCAGGGTGGCTGGGTAGCAAGAGCCTTCTCTCCTCTCCTCCTCTCCTGTCTTTTTCTCTCATCATTCATTGTTCCCCACCCTTTCTACTTTAATTCTGTCCTTTCCCTCTGCGTTTTCGCTGGCTGACCTTCCAAGTTGTCACATTCTCCCCTCTGTTGCCGTCTCCCTGACTGTCTCTTCTCTCTTTTCCCACTTCTTCCTCGAACTTTGTGTGCTTCCTTCTTCCTATTTCTTTAATCAGGCTCTGTACACTTTCTCCCAGCTTTGTACATATTTCTCCACTTTTCCCTTCCCTGCCCTGAGTTCTACTTCCTCCCAGGACAGGGTCCCTGGCTGCCCCTCCGTGAATACTCCTTCCCTGCTTACTGCCACTTAAGGTGCTTGCTCCATGTACTCATGTTGGTCTTCTGTAATCCTGCATGCTGGATTACAATCCAGGCTGGCCCTGTGCCTGTCCACATAGGACCCACAGGGACAGTGTGTGGTCTCTAGCAGTGTATGATCCCTGAGTACCCCAGCTGTTTGTCACCCCAACTGTCTTCCAGAACATCTTCCTCCTGCTATGGCTTCTGCTTGTTAGTTTTTTTAGTCAGAGTGGGCTCCCTCATGGCCGGGGTGAAGCAGAACTATCTCCTAGGTCAGGATGGGCTGCTTTGTGCATCTAGATGTGGCTCCTTAGCAGTAATCTTACTGTGTGGTGTCGATGAGCCTTTGCAGGGTACCAGTGGTGGTGTGGGGTGCCCACCTTGATATCTAGGTGACATTAACAGTACGTAAAAGGCCTGGTTAGACTGACTTATTCAGTTATCAATATGTCCATGTGGTTTAGTTGTCAGGGTGGCTGAAGGTAGGAAGAAGGCTGGGTATGGGATGAGGCCAACTTGGGTGGGAATCCTGGGCTGGGATTTAGGGTACCAGGTACTTACTGAAGCCACACTGGGCTGGGAGGTTTGTGCAACAAAGATTTCCTGGGCCTGCTGAATCAGCCAATTCTCTTAAACCTTGGGTCTCCACTGATCTTTAGTGTGGGCTAGGCCTGGGCTGGGTAGGGTTTTCAGAAGCAGAATCCTGGTCCCTGGCCCATAGCTGGAGTCAGCTGGGGCAGATGAAACAGCAAAAACATAGGTGGATAGCAGTTACAGCCCAGCTGAAGGGACAGTGATAGCCTCAGCCACAGGCCAGGTCAGTGGTTCCTGCAGGTCCAGGGTCAGGAGCCAGAAGTTGTTCTAATCTCTGGGAGAGGCAGAATTAGGGCAAAGGCCCCTTTGGAGGGCTTGGTGGGGTGTCTTCAGGGCACTCTAGAAGCTTTTAATGCTCAAGGGAACATTCTGGAGTTGTCTGTATAAGTCTGGAAGGACAGCTGGTGTCCTCAGTGAAGTGTCCTCTGAGGGCATCTGACAGTGAGGAGCTCCTTGGCTGGGATTGAGGGGTTGTCCAGACACATTCAGAGCAGTGCAGCCATCAGCCTGCCTTTCCAGAGTGAAGAGGACTTGCCAAATGATGAATTCAGTGCACCTGCTGAAGGGCAGCTAGCTTCTGGGGCATTTAGGTTTGGGTCTGGGAAGATTACTATGGAATGCTGCCTGAAGGAGGTGTTCTTTAAGGGGCAGTATGACAGGCTAGAGGAGGGAACATCCTCCCAGCAGATCCCTAGTGCAACACATACTCTGTAGAGTCGAAGTACTCTCCTTCCCCATCTCTGGGTGCTCTGCTTCCCCTTCAGGATGAAGGCTGGCTCATGGGCGTGAAGGAGAGTGACTGGAACCAGCACAAGGACTTGGAAAAATGCCGGGGTGTCTTCCCTGAGAACTTCACGGAGCGGGTTCAGTGAGGGCAGCAGCTGGTAGAGCTGTCTGGGTGTGTGAAGAACATCTCCCCCCCCCCCAAAATGTGTGTGTTTATTTTTTTTGTTTAATTTTGGAAAGCCAAGGGAAATCAAGGGGAGAGACTAAGCCAAGAGGTATTCTCCCAAAGATGAGGTTATTTTCCAAAGAGTCTGGTTTCAGCAAGTTTGGTTGAATCACCAGTGTTCCTGAAGCTGCTGTGTCCCCTACTTGATTTCCTGGCTGCCCCTGCCAGTGCTCTTTGGGTGGCTGCAACTGCTAATGCCCAGCTGAAGGGCGGGGCCTAGGAGCCTCAGAGCCACTGTGCTTGCCTGAAGCTTTTGGCTGAGCCATTTGGGCAAGGGTCCTCCTTTCCTGGCAGCTGCTGCGGGTGGATCCAGGCTCACCAGACACCTTGGGACCCAGACAGCCACCTGGCCTTGCCCTGCCCTGCAGACTGTCTGTGTGCCGTTTGGAAATAAACCATAGTGTTCAAACAAAATGAAACAAAAACACTGACAAGAGCATTCAGAAAATGTGTGTTTATTTTTCTCCATCTATTCCTGTTTCCTGTGCATTGTAGCTGATTACCTGTGGCTTTCCTGTGATGCAGCCCTCCCCTCAGGCCCTCGTGGTTTTAGTGGTGGTTGGATGGGAGGTGACAGGAACAGGTGTCAGCAAGGGAAGACCAGGAGCTTAAAGAACCAGCTGTGTGCCAAGAAGTTTGCAGGTGCCTCCTTGAGTGATGTGATTTAATATATGTGAGAACTTGGGGTCAGGTGCTAGGAATCTTTGTCACAGCTTAGGAAACAGGTCCGAGGAGGTTTGATGGCTTTCAGGAGAGTGGTAGGATGGGTCTGAATCTGAGCAACTGGTCCAGGCATGTGGGAAAGGCCTTTGCCTAGTGTGCCAGGACCAGCAAGCTTGACCTCTCAACTGCTCCATCCAGGCTATCTGGGGCTTAGCATCAAGGTCAGCGTGTGACCAGGAACATAACCCATGTGCATCTGTTCCTCCATGTAACCGGAAGAATGGTCATCTGACTTCCCTGCCCCCACTGCCTCCATGTCCCAGAAACTGTTCCACCACTGGTTATATTATGAACAGTATGTGTCCTTCTTTAGCAATTTGGAGACTTGTGGCAGTGGGTGCACCTGAGTATAAGTTCAGCCTCCTGAATGAACTTATGAGTTCAGTCTCCACTCACTCACTTACTCATCATTTCCGATATAGGCGTTGAAGTTACAGGAAATAAAATGTGTACCTCTGATGTGCTCACACTTGGGGAAAGCAGAGCAATTGAGACCACAGCAGGGGCTGTTATGGTAGTGTGCTCAAGGTTCTGGAGATAAAAAGCCACTGCTCTGGCTTCACATGGGAGGAGGTATCTGCCGGGCCTTTGGAGTTAGTGGGGGTCCCCAGGTACTGACTGATGCAGGGAAGGCTCATTTTAGGAAGAGAGAAGAAAGTAGAAGAGTAGGCAACTGGGACCAAGAGGTTAAAGTTAAGTTGGAGAGGCCTGTGGGGGTTCAAGTTTCTGTTGAGGATCCTGGAGCTCAGAAAGAGGTAGAGACTAAGGTCAGGAAAAAGATGAAGGCACCTGGTGTAAGAGGGAGGAAGGAGAGATTTTTGTGGCAGACTGCTGAGGAGCTGTGAAAGGCCTTATGAGAACTCCCTCCTTCTGAAGTAATGGTCCGTGAAGCTGGACAGAATGGAATGGACAGTTGACCCGGTCTTGGCTGGTTTGCTCTGAGGTCCGCAGGGCTGCCTGAGGGGATAGGGTGGCTCTCCTTAGGCAGAAGAGTAAATCACTAAGGAAAGGCTCTTTTCAGTGTAATTAAAAAGGATAATTAACAGTGAGCATGGGATCTGCCTTCCTTGGCAGCCTCTGATTATAGATGAGGATCTGGACTGCTGGTGGAAGAAAGGGAGCTGAGATTTCCCCCTCCTAGTCAGCCCAGATTAATGCCCAGGGGCAAAGATGAATGTTGAGACTTGCTAAGGGAGAGGCTTGGAATCCCACTGTGGACAGAGGCTGTGTCCCCCACTCTGTCAACCTCAAGTGTTTAGCTCATGTCCCCAAAGTGCCCTGCCCTGTGGGAATTACCTGGGGTGATCAGGAAGGAGGCACAGCTCTTCCCCCAAGAGATGACAAGCTCATGATGGGCCAAGATTTATACACAGAGATTGTCCAAGAGGTAAGGCAATGAGATTTTTTGTTTTGGAAGCCTGTTCTTATTTCAATAGGTCCAGAACAGGGGCGTCAAACTCATTTTAACCAGGGGCCATATTAGCCTTGCGGTTGCCTTCAAAGGGCTGAATGTAATTTCAACTCCTTAACAGTTAAGGAGTAATTACATTTATATAGTCCTAAAATTATTTTGGCCCTTTGAAAGCAACCATGAGGCTGATATGGCTCTTGGTGAAAATGGACATACCCTGGTCTATAGAACATGTAGTTTCTCTAGACCAGAGTCATGGAATGGGATGGAGAAGTACTAGAAATTTATCCTTTCACTATGAGCTGGTAACCTCAAATCTATGGCTTGAGGTAGTTGTGCTCACCTAAGCTTTAGGTGGGTGTTCTAACTGCCCAACTTCCCCAAATGCCCATGGCACCACAGACTTTATGTTCCTCTAGTCTGGGCTCATCAAATGTAGGTCAAACCCTAGATGCTGCTGGGTGCCCACCTAATACTCATCTGTTCCCTCTCCCTAACTGAACTCCGATTTTGTTCAGGTACCAGTGAATTCCACTAAAGTCACTCTGCCTTCCCTGCAGCTCTGGGTGGCTTTATGATACAATCCTAGCCAGTGAGATGAGGGAGGGCATCATTTCCTAAATAAAAAGTCAAAGCCTGTTAAGAGAAAGGCCCTTACTTCCTTCCCTGCCTGGAATGAGAGCTGTAGGTGCAACAGGCATCTGCAAACCTGAAGCTATAGGTATGAGGACAAAGCCACTTACTAAGGATGGTAGAGTGGCAGGACATCATCACAGAGTCATGTTCATTCCAACCCGATTACTGTCTCCTGACATTTCTTATGTGTGTGCAAAGTGTAAACCCATCACATCTGTGGGGAGCCTCTGCTACTTTAAATGTTCCTAATGTGTGCCCCAGTGTCTGTCATCAAGTCCCCTGACTGGCCTCATTTCCTCTTAGTTCAGGCCTTGTCACCTGCTGCACAAATGTGATAGTATCCTGGTAGGTCTCACTACCTTCAGTCCATCCCTGGAATATACCATGGCTGCCAGGGTGGTTTTTCTGAAACTCATTTCTTACCCCCATTACTCCAGTGTTTATATTCCCCAGTAGTTTCCATTTCCTGCACAAATCTAAATCCCTTACCCAGACTTTGCAGGTTGTGACACCTGACCATCTCTGTACTTCATTTTCTTCCACTCCCGGTTTTGAAATTTGTGTCCCAGTAATATTGCTGAGCTACATGTCCTCTTCCCTCTGTCCATCTTTGCTATACTGTGGCCAACTGTTCCCTCACTTGCTCATGTCCACTCCCTAGTAGGACTTGAGTGACCAGTCCCAGGGGTTGGCTGCCTCTGAGCTCCCTTTCATCTATCCATCTGTCACAGAGCAGTATTTAGGGTATTGAGCTGTCTACCCTTCCCTCCCCTGCCTGTAGGACCCAGGTCAGGATCCAGGTTCAGGGTGCTTGGAGAGTTTTCCACTGTGCTCTATCACACTCTGCTCCATCCCTTCCATGTGGCCACCACTGCTTATTGCAGAGGCCACAGGGCATTGTTTACTAGAAAATGAAATAAATGAGTCATAATCCCATCACCCCACCCCAGTAACCTGTTTCATTTTTGCCTGTTTTTGGCTCTAGTTTTTAAAAACCCAAGGGCAGAATGGTATTTCTCTTGGCTGCATTTTATCCTGTTAGATTTAACCCAGTAGTGGAGATTGTCAGCTCTCCATAGGCTCTGAGTCAACTGTGTCAGACTTGTGTCTCAGCCTGTGTCCCAACAGGGCAAAGCCTGGTGCCCAGGTGACAGGCAGACAGGGGGACAGGAGAACAAATCCTGACTCTGCTCAGTATCTTCCCTCTGTGGAACCTCCAACAGTCCATTTAGAGGCCTTGATCCCAGCTTCCACATAGGTTTAAAAAAGAGGTGGTAACAGAATTGCTGAGTTCCACAAAGTCAACTCATGCCTGTCTAAGACTCACATAGTCTTTTTTAAAATACTGGTTTCCCAGAGTTTGACCTCCCTTCGTTGTTTTGCCATCTACTAAACTTTCTCTATTGTATTGGCAAGACCATGAGATCCCAAGGTAGGGATTACATTTTAAGATATGTGCCCATAATTTTTTGAGCCAACAGCTCATTCAGGTGAACACTTCACACCTGTCAGATTGGCTATCATCAATAAATCAACAAACATGGTGAGGGTATGGAGAAAAGAGAGCCCTTTTGCACTGTTGGTGGGAATGCAGACTGGTGCAACTACTGTGGAAAGCAGTGTGAAATTACCTCAAAAAATTCAAAATGGACCTGTCTTATGACTCCTGGGACTATATTTGAAGAAACCCAAAACACTAATTAAAAAGAACAAGCACCCCTATGTTCATTGTAGAGTTATTTACAATCGCTAAGATATGGAAGGAGCCCAAGTGTTCATCAGTACATAAGTGGATAAAACAACTATGGGACATTTACACAATGGAATACTACTCAACCATAAAAAAGAAAATTTTACTCTTTTCAATAGTATGCATGGACCTGGAGAGTATTATGCTAAGTGAAATAAGCCAGTCAAAGAAAAACAAATACCATATGATTTCACTTTTAAGTGGAATCTAATGAACATACTGAACTAATAAGCAAAATAGAAACAGACTCATAGATATCAGGATGTCACCTATTGGTGGGGGGAGGTTAGGGGGTGAAGGGATTGAGCAAAAAGGAAAAAGGACTCATGGACATGGACAACAGTGTGGTGATTGCAGGGAGGAGAGGGGTATAAGGAAGTTAAATGGTAGTGGAAAAAATAATAATTAAAAAATATATATGTAAAAAAACCCCAGAGTGACAGTGACCAGAGGGGAGAAGGGAGGGAATTTCAGGGGAAGGGGGAAAGGGTTTGAAGGAAGTAGTATAAAGGACACATGGATGATGACAAGGGGGTGGGATGGAGGTGGGAGGGAGGTGGGGAGGGCCAGGGGAGACTGGGATGGGGGTAAAGGGAAAAAAAACTGTACTTGAACAACAATTAAAATGTTATAAAGTATGTAAAAAAATAGTGTGGGGTGTGTTGTATCCTTATTCCCACAAAGACTGAAGCTGCTCAGCATATTCTAGAATCTCTCTGGGAAGTGTCTTCAGGCCAGCAGCAAATGCACGCACTGTGTGCTGACAGCTTATCACCTTCTGTTGGGGAAATTTGATCTTTATGTAATAGGAAGAAAAATTATATTTGAAAAGTTGCCTATGATTTGAAGTAGGGGAAACAAAAAAATTCTCTAACATAGTTGAAAGGTCAATTGTTGGAAAAAAAGTACCTGACTGATTATATTTGATTTTGAAAGGTGATCCCTCAGCTCCCATCATAGTGTGAATGGGAGAAGTCAAAGAGATGAATTGTTCTGTATGATAAAGCCATTTTGCTTCTGCCTGTGGGAAGGTGAGAGGTGGATGTGAGGACCCCTGAAAAAGGAAGGGTAGAAAGAGAATGAGAAGAGTCTGGAGGGAGAGGAGAGCCTGCAGAGATGGCATTAAGCCAAGCCTGAAGAATGATCAATGGGAGAAATATCCCTACAGCAAATACCTACTGAGCTTGTAGGGCCCTGAAGACTAACATTCAAGTTTCTAATTTTGTATTGGGCTGAAAATCTCACCTCTAATGTTAAATGTTTATTAGCGTTCCTTTGAGGAATTCAAGGAGAAGGGGCTGAATTTCATGTGGAAGCTGACACAGAGTGAAAGGAGAGAGGGTTTGCTAGGAGTAAAAGGACAGAATAGTGCATCAGAAAAATGCTATCTCCCTTAGAATCCTCTGCCCAGCAAAGGTCATAAGGATTGTAGGGCAGGAACCCAAAACTTCAAAATAAGTAGGAAGGAACAGAGTCATTTTACCCTGGAGCAAAGGAAAGGGTGAATCCTGAAGGTACAGGACACAGGGCAATGATGAGGCAGAAGTCTGGGTTATGTTCAGGCACCTGGAGGCAGGTGCTGGGTTGGTTAGATCTGAACTCTGGCAACAGCGTTGCTTTGGACCCCTGTTACCCATCAAATAGTTGTGACAGCATAATCAATTCACATTGTTGTTGCATGAGTTAAGACATTTTGCAAAATATTTTTTTAAAGATTAAAAAAAATTATTTGTCTTTAGTAGGGAAGGGAAGGTGAGAGGGAGAGAAATATCAATGTATGGTTGCCTCTTCAATTCTCGTGTGTCCCCTGCTGGGAACTGGCCTGCAACCCAGGCATTTGCCCTGACTGGGAATTGAACCTGGATCCTCTGGTTTGCAGGCTCATGCTCAATCCACTGAGCTTCACCAGCCAGGGCTGCAAAATATTTTTTAAAAGGTAAAATCATACATACATATGTGCATATAAACCATACAACTAGAAAAGCAATACATATTATTTAATTAATGAGAAATAGGTAGTTATATGAGAATTGGATTGACAGAGCTGTATAGTTTCTCCTGGACAGGATTCATGATCATCGCCTTGAGCAGGAATCATATGCCTCTCCATCAGCCCACATTAGCTAATTCAGTTTCTACAGAACTGCAGAACATCCCAAACCCAGTCAAAGACATGCACCCACAGAAGTGGACAATCTCTGAGGTCACAGTAATAGGAAGGCCCAGAATCTCATCCTTGGTTTAGGTTCTGTCATTTCCCCCTAGTGTGATTTTCTGTTCCAGGATCCCACTACGTTTACTCATCATATTTCTTGGTTTTGATGGCCCTAACACTAGTACTGAAGGGTCAGGTATTTTGTACAATGTGCTTCGCTTGGAGTTTGATCGTTTTCTCATATGCTGGGTGCATGTGTTTTGACAGAAGACCATAGAGCTAAAGTGCTGTTTTATTCCAATGGATCAAGAGCACACACTCAATATGACTTTTGGCTCTTGATATTGTCAGGTTTCTCCACTGTAAAGTAACTCTTCTTTTCAGGGTCTTTGGAAGCAAGTCATGATGTATAACCTACACTTAAGCAATGGGCAGCTATGCCCCACCTGTGTTCATTTTTATCAGAATGAACTCATGGCATTTGAAGCTCTGGGTTGGATCACCCAATACTACTTTATTTTGTTAAATTGTTCCAGCTTTTGTCAGTGGGAGCTATTTCAGTTGACTCCTGTGTCCCTTTGACATAACCCCATCATTGTGTGGTTATTTTCCTGACACTTTTTTGGTTTTTGGCACTACAAGATGCTATAGGTCCATTTGAATATTTCCTGCTCCATTCTTAGAACCACCAATTTCTCCAAAAGCCATCATTGTGTGGTTATTTTCCTGGCACTTTTTTGGTTTTTGGCACTACAAGATGCTGTAGGTCCATTTAAATATTTCCTGCTCCATTCTTAGAACCACCAATTTCTCCAAAAGCCCAGGGCACACATTGTTAAAATTCTCTAGTACATATTGCTAAACTATTTGCTAGAGAATCCACACTGTTTATGATTCAGACAGCACTGCATGTATCTATTTCTCATACCATATTGGTTTAAAACCTATCTAAAAATAATATTTCATTACTCGTGATTTGATTTAATTATTATTTTTATCTAATTATTGTAAGGTGGGATACCTTACAAAAAAGGTGGGACAACTGTAACTGAGCAACAATAAATTAAAAAAAAACCCAGCAAAATGAAACATTTCATTGTGCTGAAAATTGTGTGAGGTACCCCTTTTAATGTGGCCACAATTGTCAATCCCCATTTGGACTTGATGCCTGATGGGGTTTCTGGTGTAGGGCCCCATAATGAGGCACTCTAAAGTATGATTGTTTGGAATGAGGATAATTTTGAGCTCAAGGCAACTGAGAGCCTGGAAGCCCATGAGAAATTTTTACCTCTTCCTTAAAAGAATTGAAATTAGGAACTGGGCCCATGACAAGAGTTATCATCAGAAATAACATTTTATGACCTATGTATAGTGCAGGGCAAGCTTGTGATTACTAAACCTCTGCTCTTCTTATTTTGCTGAGAATGACCTTCCTCCCCTCTGAAGCCACAAGGTGCCTTGCCTCATTCTTGGCTCAGAGTGTCACATACAGGGTCTGGCACAAATAACACCCTCTTTTTATTACAAAATCATAAGCATGTAATTCTGTAACATAACAACATCACACTCAAGCACACCATATGACATGTTAGGTGAAATGTTCAAATTAAAACTAAGTTATTATACCCATATTATTATTATCTTATCCACACACTCAAGCAGGTGTAATTTCTGCTGAACCCTGTATATGTGATACTTCTTTTCAGTCTCTGAACCTCACATACATCTGGTTATTTTTTCATGGTAATCTCTCTCATGTCTATTTGATCATTAGATCAAATAGAGGGTAGATAACATTATATTCCTCTTTCTCATTTGGTGCTGTGAGCAGGATACCTTCCCAGCTGGGTGCTATTCACCCAGATGTTGCTGTAGTAGGGCCTCTAACATTAGCTGGCAAGATAAGAATTCTTGCTTAAGCAGACTCCTGGGTCTCTACCTGCAGAGTTCATTGGAAGCAAATTGACAAGAGTCTTCTTTTCTGAATTTGATTAGCAGGAGAAAATATTCGTGTAACTTGTTTTTGGGGCTTAATGACTCTTTTTAACCTCACCCCGGGACATTTTTTCCCATTGCTTTTAGAAAGGAAGGGAAAGAGAAACATCAATGTGAGAGAAAAACATTGATTGGTTGCCTCTCATAGGCACTGGGACATATGTGCTCAAACCAGGTATCATATCAGCCCAGGCTGGGGAATGGACCTGCACACAACTATGTATCCCGACTGGGAATCAAACCTGAAAACTTTTGTTACAGAAAGAGCTCTGACCCACTCGACCACACTGCCCAGTGCTGGGCTTAATTACTCTTGGTTATTCAGTCTCAGTACTTGTGGATTTTTCCATTTGTCTCTGTCTGGTGTCTCTCCTTTCTTTTCTTTTTACATTTTTTTAAATTTAATTTTTCCATTAAAAATATATTTTATTGATTATAGTATTACAATTGTCCCATTTCCCCCCTTTATTCTCTTCCACACTGTACACCCCCTCCCACCTGCATTCCCCCTCTTTAGTTCATGTACATGCATCATATATATAAGTTCTTTCGTTTCTACATTTCCTATACTATTCTAAACCTTGCCCCTGTCTATCTTCTACCTACCACTCATGCTGCTTGTTCTTTGTACCTTTTCCCCACCTCTCCTTCTCCCACTCTCCCACTGGTAACCCTCCCTGTGATCTCCATTTCTGTGTTTCTCTTCCTGATCTAGTTGTTTGCTTAGCTTGTTTTTGTTTTTTAGGTTTGGTTGTTAACAGCTGTGATTTTTTTGTCATTTTACTGTTCATATTTTTATCTTCCTTTTCTTAGTTAAGTCCCTTTAACATGTCAGATAATAAGGGCTGGGTGATGATGATGAACTCCTTTAACTTGATCTTATCTGGGAAGCACTTTATCTGCTCACCCATTTTAAATGATAGTTTTGCTGGATAGAGTAATCTTGGATGTATGTCCTTGCCTTTCATGACTTGGAATACTTCTTTCCAGCCCCTTCTTGCCTGCAAGGTTTCTTTTGAGAAATCAGCTGATAGTCTAATGGGAGCTTCTTTGTAGGTAACTCTCTCCTTTTCTCTTGCTGCTTTTAAGATTCTCTCCTATCTTTAATCATGGCTAATATAATTATGATGTGCCTTGGTGTGTTCCTCCTTGGGTCCAACTTCTTTGGGACTTTCTGAGCTTCCTGGACTTTCTGGAAGTCTATTTCCTTTGCCAGATTGGGGAAGTTCTCCTTCATATTTTCAAATAAGTTTTCAACTTCTTGGTCTTCCTCTTCTCCTCCTGGCACCCCTGTGATTTGAATGTTGGAACATTTAAACTTGTCCTGGAGGTTCCTAAGCCACTCCTTAGTTTTTTGAGTCCTTGTTTTTTCATTCTGCTCTGGTTGAATGTTTCTTTCTTCCTTCTGCTCCAAACCATTGATTTGGGTTCTGGTTTCCTTCCTGTCACTGTTGTTTCCTTGTAGATTTTTCTTTATTTCACCTAATGCAACCTTCATTGCTGCCTGGGTCTTTTATACTATTGAAGTACCCGGTGAGTTCCTGGAGCATCCTGATTACCAGTGCTTTGAACTGTGCATCTGATAGGTTGGCTCTCTCTTCATCGCTTAGTTGTATTTTTTCTGGAGCTTTGAACTGTTCTTTCATTTGGGCCATTTTTTTTTTGTCTCAGCACTTCTGTTACCTAGTAAGCGGTGGAGCCTTAGGTATTCACCAGGGTGAGGCAATCCATGTGGCTGTATTGTGACACTGTATGTGGGGGAGGGGTCAGAGAGGGAACAGTGCCACTTGCTCCACTCTCTGTTTTCAGTCACTTCCCTGGCTACCCACAATCAAATTGGGCCCTTCTGGTGCTGATTTCTGGGTGGGTGGGTTTGTGTACATTCTAGGACCCTGTGGGTCTCTCCAACAAACTCTCCTATGAGGCTGGAAGTTTCTCCCACTGCTACCTGAACCCCCACGGGAGTTTTCAGTCAGAGGTTTTGAGGCTTTCCCCCGTGCCCCCCCCCCCGCTGGAACCCTGCATTGTGTGGTCTGTTTTGCTCCCCAGTTGTTCCTCCCGGTCTATTGCATGTGAATGTCAGACCACCTGGTCCACCAGCCACTGCCTTGGCCTGAGTCCTCTCTGCCTGGGTGCCCATCTCCACCCCTCCTACCGGTTTGGATGAATGTTTCTTCTTTAATTCCTTGATTGTCAGACTTCCTTACAGTTAGATTTTGTCAGTTCTGGTTGTTTTTGTATTTTTTGTTGACTTTCTTTTGGTTGTAGGATGAGGCCCAGTGTATATACCTAGGCTTTTGTCTTGGCCAGAAATCCCTTCTTTCATCTTATTATATGTCCTGAGGTAAAAACAGAGAAATGGAGTATGTAATGTTTTGGATTCCCTCATTCTCATAAGAATGAGGGAATCTAAAACAAGAATGGATTCCCTCATTCCTGTTTTCTGCTATATATCTGCTGGACAGCCTAGTAGACTATGGGTCTGAGTTTAGGGAATCCAAACATATCATTTCAAAGGAGGAGGAGACATGCAATTTCCTACGTTTTGGAATGCCATTTCTAACTCTGAAAGTGATCTTTATCTTGTAAGGGTTGGATCTTTTTGCACTTTCTTTTGGGAATCCCTCTTGTGTTGCATAGCTTCTATCAATTTGTCTTGCTATTAAGATTTTACTCATCAAGGCCATATGGTGGATCCTTTGAATTGGAAAAAACTTCTAAATTGAAAAGGAAGAAATTTGTTTTATAGAGTTGTTTTATTGGTAGTTATTATGATTCCATTAAGAAGCTGGGAGGACAGATATCAGAAAAAAAATCAAAGTCCAATCAGCCACCTTGTTATTTTCCTTTAGACATTTGCAGATATTGTAAAAAATTGGGACATTGCAAGTAGGATTGTCTTGAACTTAAGAAGCAAAAGGGAAGAAAAGATGACCAAATAGCCCTGGGTGGTGTGGCTCAGTGGATTGATCACTGGCCTGCAAGCCAAATGGTCACTGGTTTGGTTTCCAGTTGGGGCACATGCTTGGGTAGCACTCCAGGTCCCTGGTGGGGGGGTTTGTGAGAGGAAACCACACACTGATGTTTCTCTCTCTCTTTCTCCTTCCCTTCTCTGTCTGGAAATAAATAAATAAAATCTTAAAAAAAAAAAAAGCATTATGCTGACTGAAATAGGCCAGGCATTGAAGGACAAATACCATATGATCTCACCTTTGACAGAAAGCTAAAGAATAAAACAAACAAGCAAACAGAATAAAAACAAAGACGCTGAAATAGAGAACAAGTGGGCAGCGACCAGAGGGGGAGAGGGAAGGGAACTTAAGGGGAAAAAGGGGGAGGGATTTTGAGGAACAAGTATGAAAGACACAGAGATGAGGACTGGGGGTGGGGGGGGAATGGGAGGGAGGGGGGAGACCGGGCGGGGGGGGAGGGAAAAAAATGTACTTGAAAAGTAACTAAATAAAATTAAAAAAAAAAAAAAAGAAAATGGCCGAATACTGCCAAAAGACAACCTAAAAATGTAGTGACCTAAGAACTTGGCAATTGTCAGGCAAAAGTTCCACAATATGGCCAAACAGAAATACAGGCTTAACACCATTTATGGCATGGTGAGGGTCCTACCAAACTGCTGCCAGTACTCAAGGAATTTTAACCTAACTTACAATGGCAGTTATGAAGAATGTCCCAATTAGGTTAGATCCTTTAATGTGCTCTTAAAAGCAAGGGCTTTCAAATCAAATAAACAGAAAGAGATACTCCTTTAAAAATATCGATAAGGGTGAAAGAAAGAGAAAGTCACAAGACTTGTCCCAGCAGGATGGAAATTATTAGATGGCAATATAAGAATATTGGTATAAATAAAATAGACATTGATGCACTCAAAACAAAGGTTTTAATACAACACTACCAAAGGCTGAAAGGTCCAAAAGTGACCCACCATTTGTCCCCTAACGTTAAAGGACCCCACACAAGTCTGCTGTATTCACCCCAGTTTGGAAAAAATTTAAAAGGCTGGAAGGCAGAGATTATAATGAGAAGCCTGATCAGCAGTCACTTGGGGTAGTAGTCAGGCCAGTGAAATGAAGTTTAAGGTTGATAACAGGACCAGGGTTCCATGACTTGACCCTTTGCTGGGGACCCAAATCTTTTTTTACATATGAGTGAGTAAAATAGGGGATAGAAAGAAAGTTCCAGGACTCCTTGATATGAGAATTCTGTGAACTATGGTATGAAAGTCAATTGGTGAAGTCCTGACTCAGGCTACGATTAGAGTAAAAGGATATAGACATGTAAGATTGATACGATTATAAAAATTATAATGTTTAAACAGGTTTTATGTAAAGAAGTTATGTCAGCTTTACCTGAACATTTATGGAAATGTATATTAGGTATGGCCAGTAACACTTCTTCTACTCAGTACTATAAAATACAAACCTGTGGGTAAACTCCTAAAGGAGCCTGTAGTTGAGAATATAAGAATTGATGGAATTAAGGTAAAAGCTTGTAAGCAAATTGGCATATTTTGAGCAGGCTTAATGTGAAGTGATTACCTTTTATTTATCTGATTGTATTGTGGAAATAAATATTGTGTCTTACTGGGGAACATTCCCCTAATACTGTAAGTCAGAAGGTATATAAATCCACTTTTCAAGTAATATTAACTAGACATTCTATTAAAAAATTAATAGCTTCATTGAAAATTTTGTTGTGATAGGCTAATAAAAAAATTGAGGAGAAATGGCAGCGAGGTAGGTGGGAGTGGAACTCACTTCCCCCTGTGAACAGGTGGAACACCTAGCCGATCTTCTGAGGAACAGAGTGAACAGCCAAAAGTATCCAAGCATATATGAAGGTTAGAGGCCAAAATTGTAGAGGACATTAAAAAACAGATGGTAAGGAGATTGCTTTGGGATGGTGAGGTCCCTGGGATCAATGCAGCTACAGCCCCCAGCCCAGTGCCTCCCAGTGCCAGCTGCAGGGGCTTTGGAAGAGATACAAATCAACAGCTCCCTCCCTTGCCAAACAGGGAGGATACAGCTGCATGAGGATTGACCTGGATGCTTGAAGTCTCTGGGGGGAATAAAGATGAAGTGGGAGATGCACAGGGGCAGCGTTCACATGCTGGGACTGTGGACGCTGGCCAGGTCATTACCAGAGAAATTGGGGAGCCGGGTGACATCTAGAGAAGGGAGAAGAGTTGGGCTATGATGGATCCTGACATAGATAATCTCCTGTCTGGTTGGAAAATTGGACTGTGTGAGAGGATGGGTGCTTATTAGGAGTTTCAGGCTTGAATAGGAGGACCTTGTTCAAAAAAGGACTCTCTGTGACTGCTTAGGGAGCTCTCCTGCAGAGGTCAACCTGCTGCTGCAGCCATACCTCTGCTGTCACCATAGCCACAACGTTGGCCATGCCTCTACCCCTGCTACCACAACTGCAGCCACACCCTGGCCCCCTCGACTCAGCTGCAGAGATTGCACCTCTGCTCCCAACATTGCAGCTGCCATGTGCACCTGCTCTGCACCACCCCAGTGTCTGTGGCCATGCCTCTGCCCCCATGTGGCCAAGCTGGCTTGTTAAGAGGAAGGAGGATGTGGCCCCTGCAGAGGAAAGCAGTAGGGTGTGGGGGAGCTTTGTATCTCTTCCAGAAGAGCCCCCCAGCCATTGAGGATGAGAATAAGTCTACCAAGACATGATCTGCTTGGGGAGGAAAGGTGGCCAATATCTCAAAAGAGAAGGGCCTTGAGCCTGTTCCTCAATGGGCTTTTATTTGGTTCAACTTGCATAGGAATACAGGTAAAGCTCATCAATCATCGTCATGCATTAATGATCATACAGTAGATAACATACAAAGAACTATGAGGGCTTATTCTGAGTCAGGGTCAGTTAGCTAAAGGGCCATAAAACTTTGGGAAACAAACTCATTTTATGTTTGAACCCTTATCAGAAATTTGACGGAATTCTTAGCAAAGCAGTTTTCATGGAATTTTATGCATTCTTTCTTAGGCCTGATCACCCTGGGGAATTGCCTGTTCCTGCCCAGGGCTGCACCGCCCTCCAGCATTATTTCAGGCTTAAGTCAGGCAGGGGAAGTTAGGCAGCCAAGAGATTAGGAGACTTCTTACAGACAGCATGAGGACTCAGGCTATCAAAGCTGAGGGGCAAGGGGCCATTTCTGTCTTTTTCTGTAGTCACCCAAGTCCTTCCCTGAGGGCCCCATTGTGATTGTGCCTGTCTTAGGGCATCCCTCCCTTAGGGAATCTTACCTGTCATTAGCTAACCAGTCATCTGCCTGGGGCCAAGCAGGGTGAAGTAAAGGGGGCAGAGGCAGTGCCCCAGCCAAGAAGATAAACTTTGTCTCCTTAGTGGCTTATGGTCCCAAGGTCTTTTACTCAGCATTATCTATGGGGATTTACCACTTCTAAAAGCAGGCAGGGCAGTTACCAACAGTAGAGCTCAGGGAATTAGCAATCCCCCAAAAGACTTAACTCAGTGGGGGAGCTGAACTACCCTGAAGAGACTTTGAGAGTGCCTAGCACCCAGGACAGCAAAGAGAGAGAAGGTGGTGTGTGAGTTGCCACTAATCAATACACCTCAAGGACAGCACACTGGTGAATTGAAGGTATAGGCCAGACACAGATAGGCAGAGGAATGGGCTGGAGGCTGGGCAACTGTGAAGATTGCATCCCAGACCTGGCTCCATCCTTGCAAAACCATAGAAAGGGAGAAAAGTGAAACTCAACCCCCCTCAGCCTATGGCAGTCAGGAAGACCAGCAGAACTCTCTTGGCTGGTTTAAAGTCAGCAAGATGCCTTTATTTTTTTCTTCCTTTCTTTTTTCCCTTGTTTCTTGTTATTCCAATTTGAAACAATAAGACCCAGAGCTGTGAAAGGACCAGAGTTGAACCCAAAGAGGGGGCATCCCAACAGCTGAGATAGTGAGACAAATTTCACTTTGTCTACCAAGGACCGAGAACTTGCAAGTTATTGTATATTTGTATTATTATTATTATTATTATTATTATTATTATTATTATTACTTATTTTTTACATCTTTTATTTTATTAGTATTTTTGTATTTCTCTTCTTTCTGTTTAGTCTTCTTCACTTGGCTGGGTAAATTGCATTGTTTGACTGGTTCCCTCGTTCTCTCTTTCAGAGTGTATTGTTAAGTAACTGTCTTTCACTTCACTTGTGTTCCATTAGCACATTACTCTAGGTCCTATACTTCCTATTCTGGTTATCCAGATTACATAGATGCCATTATATAATTGTTGCTCCAGTATTATTGTAAATAATAGCTGTTCCATACAATTATAAATACTACACAGCACCCCTTCCAGATTTTAGCCCACTTCACAGTTCCCTGAACTTTACTATTGTTATTGTTAATTCTATTCTCGCACACACTACACCTATTTTCTGTCCTCTACTCTCACTTTACCTCATAATCTGACATCCCACAAGCTCACTGCTTTCTAGATCCAACTCACAATCCTTTGCCCTCCAACAAGAGCCTTATCTTATTTCCACCATTTCTAAAAAGTGGCTAGTTGGGTGTAATATCATGGTTAACACTATACATAGCCAAAGAATCTCCTGTCTCTTCTCTATGGGTTGGTAGTTTAAATCCCATGCAATACACTCTTGCTGTCTTAATCCTTTTTGCCTTCCCCCTCTAACTGATCACATAAAAGAGTAGGTGGGATCTGTGGACTTCAATATACCTACTGGAAGAGAGAATGCAACAACCAAAGAACCACTAACAGATAGTAAAGGAAGACAGTGGAGGAGTGAGTAGAAGCCACACTAACCTCCACCCAGACCAATCTGGAAATACAATTAAATGGTGGAGAAATTATCCAGAACAAACAATTTATTGATAGTGAGAGAGAAGCCTCATAACCTTGGACAGACAGAAGAACCAGCTTTGACACAACCTGTCCACATCTGCAAACAGCATAAAAGACATGGTGGAAGTGGTGACCCTCAGTTAATCGGCCAGAGGGAAGGACATACCAAAGAAAGACTCAACAACAATAAAAAAACCAAAGATATACAGAGAGCCAACATAAACAACAGCCCAAGAACAGCAAATTCAGGAGATCAAGGAGACTGCGCCACTGAATCTCACAGGTCTCTTACCATAGAAGTTAACACCACAAAATCAGGGAGTCAGAACAGATAAATTTAAGACGTAGTGGCTAACAAGAAGAGTCTCATAAACAATGGGAAGACAAAAAAAAAAAACAACAAACAAACCCCAGATGAAAGGAAAAAAGCCTCAGAAAAAATGCTAAATGAAATAGAGGCAAGTCAACTATTAGATATTGAGTTCAAAGCAATTATTATCAGGAAGCTCAATGAGCTCACTGAGGATTACCAAAAACTACAGGGAAATTACAATGAACTCACTGCAAACTATATCAACATGAAAAAGGAAATAAACAGCACCAACAAGGACCAGGAGGAAATGAAGAATACAATTTTTGAATTGAACAACACAGTAGAAGAAATGAAAAACAGGCTAGACGAAACAGAGGATCAGATCAGCGAGCTGAGGACAAGGTAGAAACAAAATGCCCAGAAAGAGCAAGAAAAAGGAAAGAGACTCAGAGAGAGCAAAGAGGTGTTAAGGGAAGTGCAGGACAACACGAAACATAATAATATCTATGTAATAGGAACACCAGAAGGAGAAGGAGAAGAGCAAGGGATGGAAAACTTGTTCAAAGAGGTAATGATAGAAAACTTTCCTAATTTGATGACAGAAAAAGTCACAAATCCAGAAAACACAGAGAGTTCCAATCAAGAGGAACCCAAAGAGGCCCACATCAAGACACATCATAATTAAAATGTCAAAGTCCCGAGAGAGAGAGTATCTTAGAGGCAGCAAGGGAGAAACAGGAAGTGACATACAAGGGAGCCACAATAAGAGCAGCAGCTGACTTCTCATTGGAAGTGCTCCAAGCCAAAAGGCATTGGCAAGAAATATTACAAGTAATGAAAAACAAAGACCTGCAACAAAGAGGACTCTATCCAGCAAGGCTCTCAATTAAAATGGAAGGCAAGGTAAGGAATTTCCCAGACAAAAGAAGGCTCAAATTATACACTTCCTCCAAACCAGCAGTGCAAAAGATGCTAAAGGGACTGCTTTAAGAAAAGGAAAAAAAAAAAGAGTGAGAAAGAGGAACACAGATATGAAGGAGGTAAAATGGCAATGAATAAGTACATATGAATAATAACCTTAAATGTAAATGAATTAAATAATCCAATCAAAAGATATAGATTAGCTGAATTGAGAAGAAAACACTACCTGCACATATGCTGCTTACTAGAGACCCACATCAGACCAAAAGACCTATACAGACTGAAAGTGAAGGGCTGGAAACAAGTATTCTGAGCAAATGGATAGGGAAAAAAATCTAGGGCAGTAATACTCATATCAGACAAAATACACTTCAAAACAAGGGCCATAAAGAGAGATCCAGAAAGTCACTTCATAATATCCAAGGGAAGAACTCATTAAGAACAATAAAAACTCATCAACAACATATAGAGTTTATATATAGAGAATATATAAACACTGTAAATATACATGCACCCAATATAGGCGCACTCAAATATATAAGGAAAATCCTGGAAGACTTCAAGAAAGATATTGACAGGAACACAATAACTGAGAACTTTAACACCCCATTGTCAAAAACGGATAGATCTTCCAAACAAAATATTAACAAAAATATTGCAGCATGGAACAATATTTCAGATCAAATGGAATATATATACAGAGAGAGAGAGAGAGCCTTTCATCCCAAAGAAGCAAAATATACATTGTTTTCAAATGCACATGGAACATTTTCAAAGATAGACCATATGATAGGACACAAAACAAGCCTCAACAAATTCAGGAATATTGAAATCATATCAAGCATTTTCCCTGACCACAAGGGACTGAAACTAAAAACCAACCCCAAGGAAAAAAACCCCAAAGCACTCAAAATCATGGAGATTAAATAGCATGCTATTAAACAATGAATGAGTTATGAATGAAATTAAGGAAGAAATAAAAAAAGTTTCTGGAAACAAACAAAAATGAACTCACAACAATCAAAAACTTATGGGACACAGTGAAGGCAGTCCTGAGAGGGAAGTTCATAGCAATACAGGCCTACCTAAAAAAGAGAAACATTTCAAATGAACACTCTAACCCTACACCTACAAGAACTCGAGGAACAATGACAAAGACAGCCCAGATAAAGTAGAAGGAAAGAAATAACCAAGATCAGAGAAGAATTGAATGACATAGAGACTAAAAGCACAATTCTGAGGATCAATGAATCCAGGATCTGAGTCTTTGAGAAGATGAACAAAATTGAGAAGCCTTTAAGCATACTCATCAAGAAAAAAAGAGAGAGAGGGCCCAAATAAACACAATCAGAAATGAAAGAGGAGAGAATAAATTTGATATCACAGAAATACAAAGGATTGTAAGAAATTACTACGAAGAACTGTATGCCAAGGAATTTGAAAACCTAGATGAATTGGACACATTTCTAGAAAAACCTGATCTTCCAAAACTGAATCAAGAGGAAGCTGAAAGCCTGAGCAGACTGATAACAGCTGGTGAAATGGAAGCAATAACAACAACAAAAAAACCCATCACACAACGCCCTGTACTCGATGAGTTCACAGTAGAAATTTACAAAGCATTTAAGGAAGAGGTAACCTCTATCTTTCATATACTATTTCAAAAAATCCAAGAAGATGGAAGACTCTCAAACTCTTTTGACCAAGCAACATCATCCTAACCCCCAAACCAGATAAAGACATAACAAAGAAAAAAAACCTATAGGCCAACATCACTGATGAACAGAGATGCTAAAATCCTCATAAGAATATTGGCAAACCAGACGAGATCGGGCGTGTCCAGGGTGGTATGACCTTAGTTCACTGTTGGTGGGATTGCAGACTGGTACAACCATTATGGAAAACAGTATGGAATTTTCTCAGAAAAATAAAAATCGACCTGCCTTTTGACCCAGCAATTCCACTGCTAGGATTATATACCAAGAATCCTAGAACATCAATTTCAAAGAACCTATGCACCACAATGTTCATAGAAGCACAATTTACAATAGCCAAGAGTTGGAAGCAACCTAGGTGCCCATCAGTAAATGAATGGATCAAAAAATTGTGGTACATATACACAGTGGAATTCTATGCAGCAGAGAGAAAGAAGGAGCTACTACCCTTTGCAACAACATGGATCGAACTGGAAAGCATTATGCTGAGTGAAACAGGCCAGGCATTGAAAGACAAATACCATATGATCTCACCTTTAACAGGAAGCTAAACAACAAAACAAACAAGCAAACAGAATAAAAACAAAGACACTGAAATAGAGAACAAGTGGGCAGTGACCAGAGGGGAGAGGGAAGGGAATTTAAGGGGAAAAATAGGGAGGGATTTTGAGGAACAAGTATGAAAGACACAGGGATGAGGACTGGGGGGCAGGAAATGGGAGGGAGGTGGGGAGCACGGGGCAGGGGGGGCTGGGATGGGAGAAATAGACAAAAAAACTGTACTTAAAAATAACTAAATAAAAAAAAAAGAATATTGGCAAACCACATCCAACAATACATTAAAGCGATCATACACCATGATCAAGTGGGATTCATCTCACGAATGTAAGGATAGTACAAGATTCAGAAATCAATAAACATAATACATCACATAAACAAAAGGAAAGACAGAAATCACATGATCACAATGATAGATGCATTTTTCCAGATAAATGCAGCATTTGATAAGGTACAGCACCCATTTATGATAAAAGCACACAGCAAAGTGGGAGCAGAGGGAGCATACTTCAACACAATAAAGGCCACATATGAAAAACCTACAGCCAACATCATACACAATGAGCAAAAACTAAAAGCTTTCCCACTAAGATCAGGAAAAAGACAAGGATGTCCACTTTCCCCACTTCTATTCAGCATACTATTGGAAGTCCAGCTGCAGTGATCAGACAAGAAGAAGGAAAAAAAGATATCCAAATTGGAAAGGAGGAAGTAAAACTCTCATTGTTTGCAGATGACGTGACAGTGGACATAGAAAACCCTATAAACTCCACCAAAAAACTACGCAACCTAGTAAATGAATTGGGCAAAGCAGCAGGATACAAAGTCAATATTCAGAAATTGCATGCATTTTTGTACACCAACAATAAGATATCAGAAACAGAAATCAGGGAAAAAATCCCATTTGCTAGGGCAATAAGAAAACTACAGTATAGGTACTGTTGGAAAAAACCTAACCAAGAAGTTAAAAGATCTGTACTCAGAAAAGTACAGAATGCTGAGGAAACAATTTAAGGAAGGCACAAATGAATGGAGGCATATACTGTTTTCATCGATGGGAAGCATTAATATCGTCAAAATGTCCATGCTACCTACCCAAAGCAATTTAGACATTCAACACAATCCTGATTAAAATAACAATGGCATATTTCACAGGTATAGAACAAGTGTTTGTTCTATACGAATAGCTGCAGCAATTTTAAGAAAGAAGAAAAACGCAGGACGGATCACAATCCCTGATATCAAACTATATTACAAGACCAGTGTAATCAAAACAGTCTGGTACGGGCATAGGGACAGACATATAGATCAATGGACCAGAACAGACAGCCCAGAAATAACACCCCCCCAAGTCTCTATGGTCTATTGATATTCAACAAAGAGGGAAGAAGCACAAAATGGAGTAAAACTACCCTCTAAGGGTACTAAATGCATGAGATAATATATTTCCTAATGATGTCTTGGACAAGAGTTTGATGTTTTTCAGTTTCTGCACCAGTCTACACTCCCACCAGCAGTGTACTAGGGTTTCCTTCACTCCACAACCTCACTAGCACTTGTTTGTTGGTTTGTTTGCGATGGCCATTCTGACCTATGTGAAGTGGTATACCATTGTGGTTTTAATGTCCATCTCTCTGATGGCTGTTGATGCTGAGTCTCTTTTCATATATCTCTGTGCCCTTTGTATGTCTTCTTTGGAGGAGTGTGTTTTCAGATCCATTGACCATTTTATAATTGGGTTGTTTGTTTTCCTGGCGTAGAGTTGTGTTTTTCTTCATATATTCTGGAGATCAAACCCTTGCCTGAAATATCATTGGCAAAAAAGTTTCCCCATACAGTCGGTACCGTTTTCATTTTACTGCTGTTTTCTTTAGTTGTGCAGAAGCTTTTTTATTTTGATGAAGTCCCATTCGTTTATTCTTTCCTTTATATCCCTTGCTCTATGGAACATATTGGTGAAAATATTGTGGCATGGAATACCTGAAGATTTCCTGCCTATGTTTCCTCTAGGATATTTATGGAGTCACGACTTATATTTAAGTCTTTTGTCTATATTGAATTTATTTTTGTGTATGGGGTAAGTGTAGTGGTTGAGTTTCACTTTTTTGCACGTAGCTGTCCAGATCTCCCATCACCATTTATTAAAGAGGGTAGTTTTACTCCATTTTGTGCTTCTTCCCTCTTTGTTGAATATCAATAGACCATAGAGACTTGGGGGGGGGTGTTATTTCTGGGCTCTCTGTTCTGGTCCATTGATCTATATGTCTGTCCCTATGCCCGTACCAGACTGTTTTGATTACACTGGTCTTGTAATATAGTTTGATATCAGGGATTGTGATCCGTCCTGCGTTTTTCTTCTTTCTTAAAATTGCTGCAGCTATTCGTATAGAACAAACACTTGTTCTATACCTGTGAAATATGCCATTGTTATTTTAATCAGGATTGTGTTGAATGTCTAAATTGCTTTGGGTAGGTAGCATGGACATTTTGACGATATTAATGCTTCCCATCCATGAAAACAGTATATGCCTCCATTCATTTGTGCCTTCCTTAAATTGTTTCCTCAGCATTCTGTACTTTTCTGAGTACAGATCTTTTAACTTCTTGGTTAGGTTTTTTCCAACAGTACCTATACTGTAGTTTTCTTATTGCCCTAGCAAATGGGATTTTTTCCCTGATTTCTGTTTCTGATATCTTATTGTTGGTGTACAAAAACGCATGCAATTTCTGAATATTGACTTTGTATCCTGCTGCTTTGCCCAATTCATTTACTAGGTTGCGTAGTTTTTTGGTGGAGTTTATAGGGTTTTCTATGTCCACTGTCACGTCATCTGCAAACAATGAGAGTTTTACTTCCTCCTTTCCAATTTGGATATCTTTTTTCCTTCTTCTTGTCTGATCACTGCAGCTGGACTTCCAATAGTATGCTGAATAGAAGTGGGGAAAGTGGACATCCTTGTCTTTTTCCTGATCTTAGTGGGAAAGCTTTTAGTTTTTGCTCATTGTGTATGATGTTGGCTGTAGGTTTTTCATATGTGGCCTTTATTGTGTTGAAGTATGCTCCCTCTGCTCCCACTTTGCTGTGTGCTTTTATCATAAATGGGTGCTGTACCTTATCAAATGCTGCATTTATCTGGAAAAATGCATCTATCATTGTGATCATGTGATTTCTGTCTTTCCTTTTGTTTATGTGATGTATTATGTTTATTGATTTCTGAATCTTGTACTATCCTTACATTCGTGAGATGAATCCCACTTGATCATGGTGTATGATCGCTTTAATGTATTGTTGGATGTGGTTTGCCAATATTCTTTTTTTTTTATTTAGTTATTTTTAAGTACAGTTTTTTTGTCTATTTCTCCCATCCCAGCCCCCCTGCCCCGTGCTCCCCACCTCCCTCCCATTTCCTGCCCCCCAGTCCTCATCCCTGTGTCTTTCATACTTGTTCCTCAAAATCCCTCCCTATTTTTCCCCTTAAATTCCCTTCCCTCTCCCCTCTGGTCACTGCCCACTTGTTCTCTATTTCAGTGTCTTTGTTTTTATTCTGTTTGCTTGTTTGTTTTGTTGTTTAGCTTCCTGTTAAAGGTGAGATCATATGGTATTTGTCTTTCAATGCCTGGCCTGTTTCACTCAGCATAATGCTTTCCAGTTCGATCCATGTTGTTGCAAAGGGTAGTAGCTCCTTCTTTCTCTCTGCTGCATAGAATTCCACTGTGTATATGTACCACAATTTTTTGATCCATTCATTTACTGATGGGCACCTAGGTTGCTTCCAACTCTTGGCTATTGTAAATTGTGCTGCTATGAACATTGTGGTGCATAGGTTCTTTGAAATTGATGTTCTAGGATTCTTGGTATATAATCCTAGCAGTGGAATTGCTGGGTCAAAAGGCAGGTCGATTTTTATTTTTCTGAGAAAATTCCATACTGTTTTCCATAATGGTTGTACCAGTCTGCAATCCCACCAACAGTGAACTAAGGTCATACCACCCTGGACACGCCCGATCTCGTCTGGTTTGCCAATATTCTTATGAGGATTTTAGCATCTCTGTTCATCAGTGATGTTGGCCTATAGGTTTTTTTTCTTTGTTATGTCTTTATCTGGTTTGGGGGTTAGGATGATGTTGCTTGGTCAAAAGAGTTTGAGAGTCTTCCATCTTCTTGGATTTTTTGAAATAGTATATGAAAGATAGAGGTTACCTCTTCCTTAAATGCTTTGTAAATTTCTACTGTGAACTCATCGAGTACAGGGCGTTGTGTGATGGGTTTTTTTGTTGTTGTTATTGCTTCCATTTCACCAGCTGTTATCAGTCTGCTCAGGCTTTCAGCTTCCTCTTGATTCAGTTTTGGAAGATCAGGTTTTTCTAGAAATGTGTCCAATTCATCTAGGTTTTCAAATTCCTTGGCATACAGTTCTTCGTAGTAATTTCTTACAATCCTTTGTATTTCTGTGATATCAGATTTATTCTCTCCTCTTTCATTTCTGATTGTGTTTATTTGGGCCCTCTCTCTCTTTTTTCTTGATGAGTATGCTTAAAGGCTTCTCAATTTTGTTCATCTTCTCAAAGACTCAGATCCTGGATTCATTGATCCTCAGAATTGTGCTTTTAGTCTCTATGTCATTCAATTCTTCTCTGATCTTGGTTATTTCTTTCCTTCTACTTTATCTGGGCTGTCTTTGTCATTGTTCCTCGAGTTCTTGTAGGTGTAGGGTTAGAGTGTTCATTTGAAATGTTTCTCTTTTTTAGGTAGGCCTGTATTGCTATGAACTTCCCTCTCAGGACTGCCTTCACTGTGTCCCATAAGTTTTTGATTGTTGTGAGTTCATTTTTGTTTGTTTCCAGAAACTTTTTTTATTTCTTCCTTAATTTCATTCATAACTCATTCATTGTTTAATAGCATGCTATTTAATCTCCATGATTTTGAGTGCTTTGGGGTTTTTTTCCTTGGGGTTGGTTTTTAGTTTCAGTCCCTTGTGGTCAGGGAAAATGCTTGATATGATTTCAATATTCCTGAATTTGTTGAGGCTTGTTTTGTGTCCTATCATATGGTCTATCTTTGAAAATGTTCCATGTGCATTTGAAAACAATGTATATTTTGCTTCTTTGGGATGAAAGGCTCTCTCTCTCTCTCTGTATATATATTCCATTTGATCTGAAATATTGTTCCATGCTGCAATATTTTTGTTAATATTTTGTTTGGAAGATCTATCCGTTTTTGACAATGGGGTGTTAAAGTTCTCAGTTATTGTGTTCCTGTCAATATCTTTCTTGAAGTCTTCCAGGATTTTCCTTATATATTTGAGTGCGCCTATATTGGGTGCATGTATATTTACAGTGTTTATATATTCTCTATATATAAACTCTATATGTTGTTGATGAGTTTTTATTGTTCTTAATGAGTTCTTCCCTTGGATATTATGAAGTGACTTTCTGGATCTCTCTTTATGGCCCTTGTTTTGAAGTGTATTTTGTCTGATATGAGTATTACTGCCCTAGATTTTTTTCCCTATCCATTTGCTCAGAATACTTGTTTCCAGCCCTTCACTTTCAGTCTGTATAGGTCTTTTGGTCTGATGTGGGTCTCTAGTAAGCAGAATATGTGCAGGTAGTGTTTTCTTCTCAATTCAGCTAATCTATATCTTTTGATTGGATTATTTAATTCATTTACATTTAAGGTTATTATTCATATGTACTTATTCATTGCCATTTTACCTCCTTCATATCTGTGTTCCTCTTTCTCACTCTTTTTTTTTCCTTTTCTTAAAGCAGTCCCTTTAGCATCTTTTGCACTGCTGGTTTGGAGGAAGTGTATAATTTGAGCCTTCTTTTGTCTGGGAAATTCCTTACCTTGCCTTCCATTTTAATTGAGAGCCTTGCTGGATAGAGTCCTCTTTGTTGCAGGTCTTTGTTTTTCATTACTTGTAATATTTCTTGCCAATGCCTTTTGGCTTGGAGCACTTCCAATGAGAAGTCAGCTGCTGCTCTTATTGTGGCTCCCTTGTATGTCACTTCCTGTTTCTCCCTTGCTGCCTCTAAGATACTCTCTCTCTCGGGACTTTGACATTTTAATTATGATGTGTCTTGATGTGGGCCTCTTTGGGTTCCTCTTGATTGGAACTCTCTGTGTTTTCTGGATTTGTGACTTTTTCTGTCATCAAATTAGGAAAGTTTTCTATCATTACCTCTTTGAACAAGTTTTCCATCCCTTGCTCTTCTCCTTCTCCTTCTGGTGTTCCTATTACATAGATATTATTATGTTTCGTGTTGTCCTGCACTTCCCTTAACACCTCTTTGCTCTCTCTGAGTCTCTTTCCTTTTTCTTGCTCTTTCTGGGCATTTTGTTTCTACCTTGTCCTCAGCTCGCTGATCTGATCCTCTGTTTCGTCTAGCCTGTTTTTCATTTCTTCTACTGTGTTGTTCAATTCAAAAATTGTATTCTTCATTTCCTCCTGGTCCTTGTTGGTGCTGTTTATTTCCTTTTTCATGTTGATATAGTTTGCAGTGAGTTCATTGTAATTTCCCTGTAGTTTTTGGTAATCCTCAGTGAGCTCATTGAGCTTCCTGATAATAATTGCTTTGAACTCAATATCTAATAGTTGACTTGCCTCTATTTCATTTAGCATTTTTTCTGAGGCTTTTTTCCTTTCATCTGGGGTTTGTTTGTTGTTTTTTTTTTTTTGTCTTCCCATTGTTTATGAGACTCTTCTTGTTAGCCACTACGTCTTAAATTTATCTGTTCTGACTCCCTGATTTTGTGGTGTTAACTTCTATGGTAAGAGACCTGTGAGATTCAGTGGCGCAGTCTCCTTGATCTCCTGAATTTGCTGTTCTTGGGCTGTTGTTTATGTTGGCTCTCTGTATATCTTTGGTTTTTTTTATTGTTGTTGAGTCTTTCTTTGGTATGTCCTTCCCTCTGGCCGATTAACTGAGGGTCACCACTTCCACCATGTCTTTTATGCTGTTTGCAGATGTGGACAGGTTGTGTCAAAGCTGGTTCTTCTGTCTGTCCAAGGTTATGAGGCTTCTCTCTCACTATCAATAAATTGTTTGTTCTGGATAATTTCTCCACCATTTAATTGTATTTCCAGATTGGTCTGGGTGGAGGTTAGTGTGGCTTCTACTCACTCCTCCACTGTCTTCCTTTACTATCTGTTAGTGGTTCTTTGGTTGTTGCATTCTCTCTTCCAGTAGGTATATTGAAGTCCACAGATCCCACCTACTCTTTTATGTGATCAGTTAGAGGGGGAAGGCAAAAAGGATTAAGACAGCAAGAGTGTATTGCATGGGATTTAAACTACCAACCCATAGAGAAGAGACAGGAGATTCTTTGGCTATGTATAGTGTTAACCATGATATTACACCCAACTAGCCACTTTTTAGAAATGGTGGAAATAAGATAAGGCTCTTGTTGGAGGGCAAAGGATTGTGAGTTGGATCTAGAAAGCAGTGAGCTTGTGGGATGTCAGATTATGAGGTAAAGTGAGAGTAGAGGACAGAAAATAGGTGTAGTGTGTGCGAGAATAGAATTAACAACAACAATAGTAAAGTTCAGGGAACTGTGAAGTGGGCTAAAATCTGGAAGGGGTGCTGTGTAGTATTTATAATTGTATGGAACAGCTATTATTTACAATAATACTGGAGCAACAATTATATAATGGCATCTATGTAATCTGGATAACCAGAATAGGAAGTATAGGACCTAGAGTAATGTGCTAATGGAACACAAGTGAAGTGAAAGACAGTTACTTAACAATACACTCTGAAAGAGAGAACGAGGGAACCAGTCAAACAATGCAATTTACCCAGCCAAGTGAAGAAGACTAAACAGAAAGAAGAGAAATACAAAAATACTAATAAAATAAAAGATGTAAAAAATAAGTAATAATAATAATAATAATAATAATAATAATAATACAAATATACAATAACTTGCAAGTTCTCGGTCCTTGGTAGACAAAGTGAAATTTGTCTCACTATCTCAGCTGTTGGGATGCCCCCTCTTTGGGTTCAACTCTGGTCCTTTCACAGCTCTGGGTCTTATTGTTTCAAATTGGAATAACAAGAAACAAGGGAAAAAAGAAAGGAAGAAAAAAATAAAGGCATCTTGCTGACTTTAAACCAGCCAAGAGAGTTCTGCTGGTCTTCCTGACTGCCATAGGCTGAGGGGGGTTGAGTTTCACTTTTCTCCCTTTCTATGGTTTTGCAAGGATGGAGCCAGGTCTGGGATGCAATCTTCACAGTTGCCCAGCCTCCAGCCCATTCCTCTGCCTATCTGTGTCTGGCCTATACCTTCAATTCACCAGTGTGCTGTCCTTGAGGTGTATTGATTAGTGGCAACTCACACACCACCTTCTCTCTCTTTGCTGTCCTGGGTGCTAGGCACTCTCAAAGTCTCTTCAGGGTAGTTCAGCTCCCCCACTGAGTTAAGTCTTTTGGGGGATTGCTAATTCCCTGAGCTCTACTGTTGGTAACTGCCCTGCCTGCTTTTAGAAGTGGTAAATCCCCATAGATAATGCTGAGTAAAAGACCTTGGGACCATAAGCCACTAAGGAGACAAAGTTTATCTTCTTGGCTGGGGCACTGCCTCTGCCCCCTTTACTTCACCCTGCTTGGCCCCAGGCAGATGACTGGTTAGCTAATGACAGGTAAGATTCCCTAAGGGAGGGATGCCCTAAGACAGGCACAATCACAATGGGGCCCTCAGGGAAGGACTTGGGTGACTACAGAAAAAGACAGAAATGGCCCCTTGCCCCTCAGCTTTGATAGCCTGAGTCCTCATGCTGTCTGTAAGAAGTCTCCTAATCTCTTGGCTGCCTAACTTCCCCTGCCTGACTTAAGCCTGAAATAATGCTGGAGGGCGGTGCAGCCCTGGGCAGGAACAGGCAATTCCCCAGGGTGATCAGGCCTAAGAAAGAATGCATAAAATTCCATGAAAACTGCTTTGCTAAGAATTCCGTCAAATTTCTGATAAGGGTTCAAACATAAAATGAGTTTGTTTCCCAAAGTTTTATGGCCCTTTAGCTAACTGACCCTGACTCAGAATAAGCCCTCATAGTTCTTTGTATGTTATCTACTGTATGATCATTAATGCATGACGATGATTGATGAGCTTTACCTGTATTCCTATGCAAGTTGAACCAAATAAAAGCCCATTGAGGAACAGGCTCAAGGCCCTTCTCTTTTGAGATATTGGCCACCTTTCCTCCCCAAGCAGATCATGTCTTGGTAGACTTATTCTCATCCTCAATGGCTGGGGGGCTCTTCTGGAAGAGATACAAAGCTCCCCCCACACCCTACTGCTTTCCTCTGCAGGGGCCACATCCTCCTTCCTCTTAACAAGCCAGCTTGGCCACATGGGGGGCAGAGGCATGGCCACAGACACTGGGGTGGTGCAGAGCAGGTGCACATGGCAGCTGCAATGTTGGGAGCAGAGGTGCAATCTCTGCAGCTGAGTCGAGGGGGCCAGGGTGTGGCTGCAGTTGTGGTAGCAGGGGTAGAGGCATGGCCAACGTTGTGGCTATGGTGACAGCAGAGGTATGGCTGCAGCAGCAGGTTGACCTCTGCAGGAGAGCTCCCTAAGCAGTCACAGAGAGTCCTTTTTTGAACAAGGTCCTCCTATTCAAGCCTGAAACTCCTAATAAGCACCCATCCTCTCACACAGTCCAATTTTCCAACCAGACAGGAGATTATCTATGTCAGGATCCATCATAGCCCAACTCTTCTCCCTTCTCTAGATGTCACCCGGCTCCCCAATTTCTCTGGTAATGACCTGGCCAGCGTCCACAGTCCCAGCATGCGAACGCTGCCCCTGTGCATCTCCCACTTCATCTTTATTCCCCCCAGAGACTTCAAGCATCCAGGTCAATCCTCATGCAGCTGTATCCTCCCTGTTTGGCAAGGGAGGGAGCTGTTGATTTGTATCTCTTCCAAAGCCCCTGCAGCTGGCACTGGGAGGCACTGGGCTGGGGGCTGTAGCTGCATTGATCCCAGGGACCTCACCATCCCAAAGCAATCTCCTTACCATCTGTTTTTTAATGTCCTCTACAATTTTGGCCTCTAACCTTCATATATGCTTGGATACTTTTGGCTGTTCACTCTGTTCCTCAGAAGATCGGCTAGGTGTTCCACCTGTTCACAGGGGGGAAGTGAGTTCCACTCCCACCTACCTCGCTGCCATTTCTCCTCAATTTTTTTTATTAGCCTATCACAACAAAATTTTCAATGAAGCTATTAATTTTTTAATAGAATGTCTAGTTAATATTACTTGAAAAGTGGATTTATATACCTTCTGACTTACAGTATTAGGGGAATGTTCCCCAGTAAGACACAATATTTATTTCCACAATACAATCAGATAAATAAAAGGTAATCACTTCACATTAAGCCTGCTCAAAATATGCCAATTTGCTTACAAGCTTTTACCTTAATTCCATCAATTCTTATATTCTCAACTACAGGCTCCTTTAGGAGTTTACCCACAGGTTTGTATTTTATAGTACTGAGTAGAAGAAGTGTTACTGGCCATACCTAATATACATTTCCATAAATGTTCAGGTAAAGCTGACATAACTTCTTTACATAAAACCTGTTTAAACATTATAATTTTTATAATCGTATCAATCTTACATGTCTATATCCTTTTACTCTAATCGTAGCCTGAGTCAGGACTTCACCAATTGACTTTCATACCATAGTTCACAGAATTCTCATATCAAGGAGTCCTGGAACTTTCTTTCTATCCCCTATTTTACTCACTCATATGTAAAAAAGATTTGGGTCCCCAGCAAAGGGTCAAGTCATGGAACCCTGGTCCTGTTATCAACCTTAAACTTCATTTCACTGGCCTGACTACTACCCCAAGTGACTGCTGATCAGGCTTCTCATTATAATCTCTGCCTTCCAGCCTTTTAAATTTTTTCCAAACTGGGGTGAATACAGCAGACTTGTGTGGGGTCCTTTAACGTTAGGGGACAAATGGTGGGTCACTTTTGGACCTTTCAGCCTTTGGTAGTGTTGTATTAAAACCTTTGTTTTGAGTGCATCAATGTCTATTTTATTTATACCAATATTCTTATATTGCCATCTAATAATTTCCATCCTGCTGGGACAAGTCTTGTGACTTTCTCTTTCTTTCACCCTTATCGATATTTTTAAAGGAGTATCTCTTTCTGTTTATTTGATTTGAAAGCCCTTGCTTTTAAGAGCACATTAAAGGATCTAACCTAATTGGGACATTCTTCATAACTGCCATTGTAAGTTAGGTTAAAATTCCTTGAGTACTGGCAGCAGTTTGGTAGGACCCTCACCATGCCATAAATGGTGTTAAGCCTGTATTTCTGTTTGGCCATATTGTGGAACTTTTGCCTGACAATTGCCAAGTTCTTAGGTCACTACATTTTTAGGTTGTCTTTTGGCAGTATTCGGCCATTTTCTTTTTTTTTTTTTTAATTTTATTTAGTTACTTTTCAAGTACATTTTTTTCCCTCCCCCCCCCCCGCCCGGTCTCCCCCCTCCCTCCCATTCCTCCCCCCACCCCCAGTCCTCATCTCTGTGTCTTTCATACTTGTTCCTCAAAATCCCTCCCCCTTTTTCCCCTTAAGTTCCCTTCCCTCTCCCCTCTGGTCGCTGCCCACTTGTTCTCTATTTCAGCGTCTTTGTTTTTATTCTGTTTGCTTGTTTGTTTTATTCTTTAGCTTTCTGTCAAAGGTGAGATCATATGGTATTTGTCCTTCAATGCCTGGCCTATTTCAGTCAGCATAATGCTTTTTTTTTTTTTTAAGATTTTATTTATTTATTTCCAGACAGAGAAGGGAAGGAGAAAGAGAGAGAGAAACATCAGTGTGTGGTTTCCTCTCACAAACCCCCCACCAGGGACCTGGAGTGCTACCCAAGCATGTGCCCCAACTGGAAACCAAACCAGTGACCATTTGGCTTGCAGGCCAGTGATCAATCCACTGAGCCACACCACCCAGGGCTATTTGGTCATCTTTTCTTCCCTTTTGCTTCTTAAGTTCAAGACAATCCTACTTGCAATGTCCCAATTTTTTACAATATCTGCAAATGTCTAAAGGAAAATAACAAGGTGGCTGATTGGACTTTGATTTTTTTTCTGATATCTGTCCTCCCAGCTTCTTAATGGAATCATAATAACTACCAATAAAACAACTCTATAAAACAAATTTCTTCCTTTTCAATTTAGAAGTTTTTTCCAATTCAAAGGATCCACCATATGGCCTTGATGAGTAAAATCTTAATAGCAAGACAAATTGATAGAAGCTATGCAACACAAGAGGGATTCCCAAAAGAAAGTGCAAAAAGATCCAACCCTTACAAGATAAAGATCACTTTCAGAGTTAGAAATGGCATTCCAAAACGTAGGAAATTGCATGTCTCCTCCTCCTTTGAAATGATATGTTTGGATTCCCTAAACTCAGACCCATAGTCTACTAGGCTGTCCAGCAGATATATAGCAGAAAACAGGAATGAGGGAATCCATTCTTGTTTTAGATTCCCTCATTCTTATGAGAATGAGGGAATCCAAAACATTACATACTCCATTTCTCTGTTTTTACCTCAGGACATATAATAAGATGAAAGAAGGGATTTCTGGCCAAGACAAAAGCCTAGGTATATACACTGGGCCTCATCCTACAACCAAAAGAAAGTCAACAAAAAATACAAAAACAACCAGAACTGACAAAATCTAACTGTAAGGAAGTCTGACAATCAAGGAATTAAAGAAGAAACATTCATCCAAACCGGTAGGAGGGGTGGAGATGGGCACCCAGGCAGAGAGGACTCAGGCCAAGGCAGTGGCTGGTGGACCAGGTGGTCTGACATTCACATGCAATAGACCGGGAGGAACAACTGGGGAGCAAAACAGACCACACAATGCAGGGTTCCAGCGGGCGGGGGGGGGCACGGGGGAAAGCCTCAAAACCTCTGACTGAAAACTCCCGTGGGGGTTCAGGTAGCAGTGGGAGAAACTTCCAGCCTCATAGGAGAGTTTGTTGGAGAGACCCACAGGGTCCTAGAATGTACACAAACCCACCCACCCAGAAATCAGCACCAGAAGGGCCCAATTTGATTGTGGGTAGCCAGGGAAGTGACTGAAAACAGAGAGTGGAGCAAGTGGCACTGTTCCCTCTCTGACCCCTCCCCCACATACAGTGTCACAATACAGCCACATGGATTGCCTCACCCTGGTGAATACCTAAGGCTCCACCCCTTACTAGGTAACAGAAGTGCTGAGACAAAAAAAAAAAATGGCCCAAATGAAAGAACAGTTCAAAGCTCCAGAAAAAATACAACTAAGCGATGAAGAGAGAGCCAACCTATCAGATGCACAGTTCAAAGCACTGGTAATCAGGATGCTCCAGGAACTCACCGGGTACTTCAATAGTATAAAAGACCCAGGCAGCAATGAAGGTTGCATTAGGTAAAATAAAGAAAAATCTACAAGGAAACAACAGTGACAGGAAGGAAACCAGAACCCAAATCAATGGTTTGGAGCAGAAGGAAGAAAGAAACATTCAACCAGAGCAGAATGAAAAAACAAGGACTCAAAAAACTAAGGAGTGGCTTAGGAACCTCCAGGACAAGTTTAAATGTTCCAACATTCAAATCACAGGGGTGCCAGGAGGAGAAGAGGAAGACCAAGAAGTTGAAAACTTATTTGAAAATATGAAGGAGAACTTCCCCAATCTGGCAAAGGAAATAGACTTCCAGAAAGTCCAGGAAGCTCAGAAAGTCCCAAAGAAGTTGGACCCAAGGAGGAACACACCAAGGCACATCATAATTATATTAGCCATGATTAAAGATAGGAGAGAATCTTAAAAGCAGCAAGAGAAAAGGAGAGAGTTACCTACAAAGAAGCTCCCATTAGACTATCAGCTGATTTCTCAAAAGAAACCTTGCAGGCAAGAAGGGGCTGGAAAGAAGTATTCCAAGTCATGAAAGGCAAGGACATACATCCAAGATTACTCTATCCAGCAAAACTATCATTTAAAATGGGTGAGCAGATAAAGTGCTTCCCAGATAAGATCAAGTTAAAGGAGTTCATCATCATCACCCAGCCCTTATTATCTGACATGTTAAAGGGACTTAACTAAGAAAAGGAAGATAAAAATATGAACAGTAAAATGACAAAAAACTCACAGCTGTTAACAACCAAACCTAAAAAACAAAAACAAGCTAAGCAAACAACTAGATCAGGAAGAGAAACACAGAAATGGAGATCACAGGGAGGGTTACCAGTGGGAGAGTGGGAGAAGGAGAGGTGGGGAAAAGGTACAAAGAACAAGCAGCATGAGTGGTAGGTAGAAGATAGACAGGGGGAATGTTTAGAATAGTATAGGAAATGTAGAAGCGAAAGAACTTATATGTATGACCCATGGACATGAACTAAAGGGGGGGAATGCAGGTAGGGGGGTTTGCAGAGTGTAGTGGAATAAGGGGGGATGGGACAACTGTAATAGCATAATCAATAAAATGTATTTTTTATAAAGTTCTCTCTTTTTCTTTAAAATGTGTCATTTTAATTATTATTTGCCTTGGTGCAGACCTTCTTGGCTTCCTCTTTATTGGGACCCTCTGTTGTCCCTGAACTTGTATCTCTTTTTCTTTCTCCAGGTTAGGGAGTTTTCTGTCATTTTTTAAAACAGGTTTTCTATTTCCTGCTCCTTTTCTTCTTTTTGTGGTATTTGTATGATTTGAATGCTTTTGTGTTTCCTGTTTTCATGAAGTTCTCTTATGCTATTCTCATACTTTTTGAGTCTTTACTCATGCTGCTGTTCTACCTGTGTATTTCTTTCCTTGTCTTGCAGCTCACTTATCCAGTCCTGTGCTTCTTCTAGCTTGCTTGTGATTCCTTGTATTTTTTAATTTCAGAAATTTTGTTTTTCATTTCTCCTCGATTATTGGAGAAATAATCTATTTCTATTTTCTAGATCATAGTTTCTATTTTCTTTTTATGCTGTTTTAGTTCCCACTGTTTCTTGTAGTTTTGCGTAGTTCCTTGATCATCTTTATAACCATTCTTTTGAATTCTATGTCTGATAGTTTGCTTGCATCCATTTAATTTAGCTCTTTTACTGGGTATTTTTTCATTGCTTTGGATTACAAGTTTTTTCTTTGTCTCCACATTTTAGGTGACTTTTTTTGTTTGTTTCTATGTTTCTGGATGCTGTTCTTTGCCAGCTCTGTTTGTAGAGGAACTCTGTGTTAGGGTTCTGTGGGACTCAGTTGTGTGGTCTCATTTATCTCCTTGTCTGTGTGCTTTAGAGTTGCACTTTCTTTTCATTTGTGTGGATTCTCTTTTTTTACTTGGGCTTTACTCCCTGGTTGCTTCTTTGTTCCAAGGGTTTTCCCTTGCATTGGGCTTACTGGTAGTCACAACTCCTACCTTGTCTATGGTACTGATTGTTAAGCCTCCCCAGCTGGTTTTGCAGATATTCTTAGTTCTTGTAGGAACAGGGGTTCTGGCCTCCACTTTTCATTTCTTGGGTTCAGCAAGGATGGTGGCTCCTTCTGGGGTACAGTAATGACAAGTATACAGTTTCCAACGCATACCTTCAGAACACTCTGCAAGCCTTCACTCTCCAGTGTGCTCAGTTTTGCCTATTACTGATAAGCCGCCTTGCTTTCCTCCCCTTTCATCAGTCCCTGAGGTACGCTGGGTAGGAGCAAATCTTTCCCACACTCCTCCCTCTTTGCTGGTCTGACCAGTGAGTGTGGAGGTCCCAGCACTGTTTGCCTCAGTTCACCTTTTAAAAAAAGTTTCTTTGGGCACTGCTGCTGCTCAGAGCCCTTACTGCCCACCTTAGTCAATCCATGAGATGCCCTCAGTGGGAGGAAATTGTATCCACACTCCTCCCTCTTTTTGGGCCAGTCTGTTATGCTTGTGAGGTCCCAGCGCGGTGTGCTTTGGTTCCCCTTTTGAGAAAAGTCTTCTTAGGTGCCACTGCTATTTTGAGCTCCTGCCCAGCTTTCCAAATACCCCAACACTCTGGGGAGTTCAGAGAGTGTATCTGGGTCATGGCGAGTCACAGCCCACCTATTCTCCTAGCTCTAGGTGTCACCAAGGTCCCCCAAATTTTCTGACACTGTCCCAACCAGAAACTGTCACACTAGCTTGGGTGCCCTGCTGGCTGTGTGCACTTGCTGCCTTTTCCCCGACCCCAGCAACTTTATGTGTTCAGGTTTCTCCTGGTGCAGGTCTTGGATTTCCCTGCCCTGGGAGTGGAGGGGGTCCAGGCTACTATTATTGACCTGGCTTTGCCCCGAATTCCCCACAGCAGCTATAGTTTCTTGTGCCAGGCTTGGATACCTACCCCATCAGCTTATAACACCTTATTGGCTGTTTTGAAGCATCCTCTGCACATTTTGGCCTGCAACCTTCATATCAGCTAATAGTCTGTTGTCTATTTACTTTGTTTTTTGGAAGATCACCTAAGTGTCCCAGTTGGGTGCATGAGTGAATGGGCTGAACTTCCACCTACTTGGCCGCCACCTTCCAAACTCCTTTACAATGTTTTGAACTCTGCATCTGATAGATTGCTTACCTCCATTTTGTTTAGCTCTTTTTCTGGAGTTTTGATCCTTTTTTTTTTTTTTTTTAAATTCAGGCCATGTTTCTTTATCTCCTCGATTTGGCAATATCCCTGTGTTTGTTTCTGTGTATTAGGTAGAGCAATTTTGACTCCATTTCTTTGTAGTGTGGTCTAATGTAGTAGGTGTCCTGTAGAATTGTGTGGCATAGTGTCCCCATCACCCAAGCTGGGTACCTGAAGTGCATCCTTCATGTGGGCTGAGTATATCCTCCTATTGCAGTTGAGTCTTGGTTGCTGTTGGCAGATCAATGGGAGAGATTTACCCAGGGCCGTCTTCTGCAGGGACAGGCTGTGACCATTGACAACCAACCTTCACTATCTGTGGAGAATTAGCTGTGCAGGGATAGGGTGTTGATTCTCCAATGTGGTCTGCAGCTATACACTGGGTGCACTGGCCCTGGGTTTTTTCTGGTGGTGTAAACCAAGGTCAGCCCCCACTTGTGTTTTGTCCAGGGTACCCTGTCTGGGCTATAAAGCAATCTGAGATGGCTGCTACTTGTGCTTTGTTGCAGATTCCCAAGTGAAGCCAAGCTGTGAATCTAATCTGGCTGCTACTTGGGTTCACTGAAGCCAGCAGATGTTTTTTTGATAGGATTTAGGAGCCAAGACCAGCCATTCTTTTGGAAAAGCAGCTTGGGTGGTCCATAAATTGGGTGGGGCTCTCAGGTTCTACAAGGTGGGTCAAGTAATGTTAGTCAAGTTGAGGGAGTCTCAGATATGGCACCAGCTTCCCAGCTCTGTTGGGAGAGGGGTGAGGGTAGCAAAAGGACAATCGCCTCTGCTTGCCTTGATGGCAGACATTTCAGTTTCTCCTTGTATATCACTGGTGCCTTTCAAATTGCTACCCCAAGTGCTGGAGCTCAGAGGGAGTGAGTATGAGTAGCTGAGCCTGTGTGTGGGGTCTTAAAGAGGAACTTCTTGGGGCTCCAGCAGTTTCTTCAAGCAACTCAATCTGTGCTGGTTTTTGCAGCCAGAAGTTTTGGGGACTTATTTTCCTGACACTGGATCCTGGGCTAGGGGGACTGGATGGGTCTGGGACTCATCACTCTTGACTTTTTATCCACATGGGTATAGTACCAGCCTGTTCCAAGTCTGCACCCCTCCTACCAGTGTAGATGGATGTGATTTCTTTAATTCTGTAGTTGTCAGACTTCCATTCAAGTTGAGTTCATAGTTGTCAGACTTCCATTCAGCTCAATTTCCGATGTTTCTGAATGATTTCCTATATTTTAGTTGTAATTTTGATGTGGCTATGTGAAGAGGCAAGCCATGTCTGCCTACACCACCATTTTGCCTGGAAGTGTAGTATATTTCTTTATCTGTTATTATAGACTTTGTTGTAAAGTCTATATGTCAGATATAAGCATTTTTGTCTCAGCTTTTTTCCTTTTTATTAGCATAAAATATTGTTCTCCATTTCTTTTAGTCTCTATGTATTTTTGTTCTGTGCTGTGTCTTTTGTAGACAGCATATATTTGGGTATTATATTTTTATCCATTGAGCTACCATATAACTTTTGATTGGAGCATTTAATCCACATATATTTAAAGTGATTATAGATGGGTACATATTTATTGTCATTCTATCTCTTAATTATGTTCTTTTTTTTCTTCTAAAAGCAAGTCTTTTAACATTTCTTTTAATATTGGTTTTGTTTTAACAAACTGTATTAGCATTTTGTGTGTGTGTGTGTGTGTGTGTGTGTGTGTGTGAGAGAGAGAGAGAGAGAGAGAGAGAAGCCCTTTATTTCTCCTTAAATTTTATTTTGTTTTATCTTTTTTTAAGAGTTTTGTTTTTTTTCACATTTTTATTGTTGTTCAAGTACAATTGTCTCCATTTCCCCCACCACCACTCTACCTCACCCCAGCCATCCCCACTTCCCACCCTTAATCCTACCCCTCTTTATACATGATCCTGAAAACCCCTCCAATTATCCTCTCGGACCTCCCCTCTGGTTATTGTCAGTTTGTTTTTAATTTTAATGTCTCTAGTTATATTTTGTTTGCTTCTTTGTTTTGCTAATTAGTTTCCACTTATAGGTGAAGTCATATGGTATTTGTCCTTCACCACCTGGCTTATTTCACTTAGCATAATGCTTTCTGGTTCCATCCAGGGTGTCTCCAAGGGTTGGAGCACCTTCTTTCTTTCTGCTGTGTAGTATTCCATTGTGTAAGTATACCGTTTTTTTTTTTTTTTAATCCACTCATTTACCAATGGGCACTTAGTTTGCTTTCAACACTTGGCTATTGTAAATTGTGCTGCTATGAACATTGGGATGCATAGGTTCTTTTGAATTGGTTTTTCAGGGTTCTTAGGATATCATCCCAGTGGTGGAATTGCTGGGTCAAAGGCAGTTTCACTTTTAGTTTTCTGAGGAATTCCATGTTGTTTTCCACAGTGGCTGCACCACTGTCTACATTTGCAGCAACAGTGCACTAGGTTTCCCTTTTCTCTCCTTCAATTTTAAATGATAGCCTAGGTGGGAAAAGACATCTTTATTGTTGGTTCTTGCATTTTATCATTTCTTAGAACTTTTTTTTTACTGCTTAATAACATTTATTCCACAGGGATCAGAGGTTTATAGTATTTCTTAATTCAAATTTAATAGGTCAAATATTTCCTAGGTCTTAACAAAGTAATCTTGCTGGTTAAAGTATCAAGTCAATATGATTAAAGCATTAAACCTCTTCTACTTCTCAAACATTAATCAATCCCAAAACCACATGCCAAATGCTCTTCTGTCACTACCGGATCTTTCTGTGTATCTTCTTTAACTAGGACAATGGTCTAAAAGTAAAGTTGAAAACTGAGAGTTGGAAAGGGGAAAATTCTCTGGACTGTTAACTTGTTTTTACTTAATCGCTGGTCAAATGAAGAAAAGCTTTAACCCCCACAGACCAGATATTGTGGTATCCAGGATCAGAGTGATCTCTGCAGCTTCACCTTGCTCACCGTCTGACTTTCCACCTTCCTCCAGTCTGTGACACAGGGAGCACCTTTCTGCTTCCATCTCTGGAGTTGGGTTATCCAGGACATGTCTGCGCCACTGCAAAGGGCTCAAGAAGTTCTATAATGAGGAGAATGTCTTTGAAGAGCCAATGTACAATCAGGTGTAGTTGTCCCTCCAGGTGGCCAGACTCTCCAGATCTAGCAGCTCCACCTCATCCAGCAGCATGGGGGCTGGCAAGGGCACCTCAGGTTTCTCCCTAGAGGCATTCCAGTGCTCCCCAGGTCTGGCCCACTGCTGCCCGTGCCACAGAAGCCAGAGGCCGGCTTGAAGTAGATAAAAGGCACCTCAGGAGGCTGTGCCAGGATACAGAGAAGGGAGGGTGTCAGGCTGGGCAGACAGTAGGTCCCCAGGAATGTGGAACTGGCGCCAGCACTGCTGCTACCACTGCCTCTGGTGCCCAGCACCAGCTTTTATGATAGCTCCCTTCTATGTAACTAACTGATTTTCTTTTGTTAACTTTAAGATTCTAAGTCTTTAACCTTTGGTATTTTAATTATAATGTGTCTTGGTGTAGGCTTCTTTGGTTTATCTTGTTTGGACACTCTGCGCTTCCTGGACGTGTATGTCTATTTTCTTTTCCAGCTTAGGGGAATTTTCAGTCATTATTTCTTCAAATAGTTGTTCAATTCCTTGTTCTCTTTTCTCCTTCTGATACCTCTATGAGGTAAATGTTGGTATGTTTCATGTTATTTTTAATGTTCTTAAACTATCTTTAAAAATGTTGTTGTTCCAAGACGGTGTTTTCTGCTACCTTGTCTTACAAATTTCTGCTTCAATTCTTTGTTTAATCACCTGCTGTTGATTTTACCAAACAAATTATTCACTTCAGTTATTGTATTCTTGAGCGTTTTTTAATTTTTTTAAATTAATTTTATTTAGTTATTTTTCAAGTACAGTTTTTTGTGTATTTCTCCCATCCCAGCCTCCCCCGCCCCTTGCTCCCCACCTTCCTCCCATTTCCACCCCCCTTAGTTCTCCTTTCTGTGTCCTTCCTATTTGTTCCTCCAAATCCCTCCCCCTTTTTCCCCTTAACTTCCCTTCCTTCTCCCCTCTGGTCACTGTCCCCTTGTTCTCTATTTCAGTGTCTTTGTTTCTTTGTGTTTTTTTTCTGCTTGCTTGTTTGTTTTGTTGTTTAGCTTCCTGTTAAAGGTGAGCTCATATGGTATTTGTCTTTCAGCATCTGGCCTATTTCACTCAGCATAATGCTTTCCAGTTCCATCCATGTTGTTGCAAAAGGTAGTAGCTCTTTCTTTCTCTCTGCAGCATAGAATTCCATTGTGTATATGTACCACAAAATTTTGATCCATTCACTTACTGATGGGAACCTAGGTTGCTTCCAACTCTTGGCTATTGTAAATTGTGCTGCTATGAACATTGTGGTGCATAGGTTCTTTGATATTGATGTTTTAGGATTCTTAGGATATAATCCCAGCAGTGGAATTGCTGGGTCAAAAGGCAGGTCGATTTTTATTTTTCTGAGAAAATTCCATACTGTTTTCCATAATGGTTGTACCAGTCTGCAATCCCACCAACAGTGGACTAAGGACCCCTTTTCCCCACACTCTCTCCAACATTTGTTGTTTGTTGCTTTGTTTATGATAGCCATCCTGACTAGTGTAAAGTGGTATCTCATTGTGGTTTTAATTTGCATCTCTCTGATAGCTAACGATATTGAGCATCTCTTCATGTGTCTCTGAATGTTCTGTATGTCCTCCTTGGAGAGGTGTTTGTTCAAGTCCTTTTCCCATTTTTTAATTGGGTTGGGTGTCTTCTTAGAGTGGAGTCGTGTAAGTTCTTTGTATATTTTGGAGATTAAACCTTTGTCTGAGGTATCACTGGCAAATATGTTTTCCCATACAGTTGGTTGTCTCGCTAATTTAATACTGTTTTCTTTAGCCCTGCAGAAGCTTTTTATTTTGATGAGATCCCATTTGTTTATTCTTTCCTTTACATTCCTTGCTCTAGGGGACATATCAATAAAAATGTTGCTGTGTGAAATATCTGAGATTTTCTTGCCAATGTTCTCCTCTAGGACTTTAATGGTGTCACGACTTACATTTAAGTCTTTTATCCACCTCGAATTTATTTTGGTGTATGGTGTAAGTTGGTGCTCAAGTTTCATTTTTTTTGCATGTAGCTGTCCAGTTCTCACAGCACCATTTGTTGAAGAGGCTATCTTTACTCCATTTTATGTTACTGCCCCCTTTGTCAAATATTAATTGACTGTAGAGAGTTGGGTTGATTTCTGAGCTCTCTGTTCTGTTCCATTGATCTATGTGCCTGTTTTTTATGCCAGTACCAGCCTGTTTTGATTACAGTGGCCTTGTAATACAGTTTGATATCAGGTATTGTGATCCTTCCTACTTTGTTCCTCTTTCTCAGAATAGCAGCTGCTATTCAGGGTTGTTTATGGTTCCATATAAATTTTTGAAGTGTTTGTTCTATGTTTGTGAAATATGCCATTGGTACTTTAATAGGAATTGCATTGAATCTGTAAATTGCTTTGGGTATTATGGACATTTTGATGATGTTAATTCTTCCAATCCATGAAAAAGGTATATGTTTCCATTTGTTTGTGTCTTCCTTGATTTCTTTATTCAGGGTTGTGTAGGTTTCTGCATACAGGTCTTTTACTTCCTTAGTTAGGTTTATTCCCAGATTTTTTTTTTCTATATCGAATGGGATTTTTTCCTTGATTCCTGCTTCTGCTGATTCATTGTTGGTATACAAAAATGCCTTTGATTTCTGGATATTGACTTTGTAACCAGCTGTTTTGCCAAATTCATTAATTAGTTCGAGCAGTTTTTGGGTAGAGTCTATAGGATTTTCTATGTACACTATCATGTCATCTGCAAACAGTGACAGTTTTGTTTCCTCCTTTCCTATTTGGATGCCTTTTATTTCCTTTTCCTGCCTGATTGCTGTGGCTAAAACTTCCAATACTATATTGAATAGAAGTGGTGAGAGTGGACAACCTTGTCTTGTTCCTGATCATAGTGGAAAAGCTTTTAGTTTTTGCCCATTGAGTATGATGTTGGCTGTAGTTCTCTCATATATGGCCTTTATTATATTGAGGAATGCTCCCTCTATTACCACTTTGCTGAGTGTTTTTTATCATAAATGGGTGTTGTACCTTATAAAAAGCTTTTTCAGCATCTATTGATGTGATCATGTGGTTTTTGTTTTTGCTTTTGTTTATGTGATGTATTACATTTACTGATTTGCGAATATTGAACCATTTTTGCATCCCTGGGATCAATCCCACTTGGTCATGGTGTATGATCTTTTTGATATATTGTTGGATGCGATTTGCCAATATTTTTTTCAGGATTTTAGTGTCTATGTTCATCAGCAATATTGGCCTGAAGTTCTCTTTCTTTGTTGTGTTTCTATCTGGTTTTGGAATTAGGATGATGCTGGCTTCATAAAAAGAATTTGGGAGTTTTCCATCCTTCTGGATTTTTTGGAATAGTCTGTGGAGAATAGGGGTTAGCTCTTCCTTAAATGCTTTGTAGAATTCTCTTGTGAAATCATCTGGTCCAGGGCTTCTGTGTGATTTTTGATTACTGCTTCAGTTTCTTTTGCTGTTATTGGTGTATTTAGATTTTCTGTTTCTTTTTCTTTGAGTTTTGGAAGATTGTATTTTTCTAGAAATGTGTCCATTGCCCCTAGGTTCTCAAATTTCTTGGCATACAGTTCTTCATAGTAATTTCTTACAATCCCTTCTATTTCTGTGGTATCAGTTGTAATCTCTCCTCTTTCATTTCTGATTGTGTTTATTTGTGTCCTCTCTCTTCTTTTCTTGATGAGCCTACTTAAAGGCTTGTCTATTTTGTTTATCTTTTCAAAGAACCAACTTCTGGATTCATTGATCCTTAGGATTGTGCTTTTAGTCTCCATGTCATATAGTTGTGCTCTAATCTTGGTTATTTTCTTCCTTCTGCTTGCTCTGGGCTGTCTTTGTTGTTGTTCCTCGAGTTCTTGCAGGCTTAGGGTTAGGTTGTTTGTTTGAAATGTTTCTATCTTCTTTAGGTAGGCCTGTATTGCTATAAACTTCCCTCTCAGGACTGCCTTGGCTGTGTCCCATAAGTTTTGGGTTGTTGTGAGATTATTTTCATTTGTTTCCAGAAACGTTTTGATTTCTTCTCTAATTTCATTCTTGACCCATTTGTTGTTTAACTCCATGATTTTGGGTGCTTTGGGTTTTTTCCTTTGGGGTTCATTTCCAATTTCAGTCCTTTGTGTTTAGAGAAGATGCTTGGTATGATTTCAATTGTCTTGAATTTGTTGAGGCTCATTTTGTGTCCTATCATGTGGTCTATCTTTGAAAATGTTCCATGTGCATTTGAAAAGAATGTGTATTTAGCTTCTTTGTGATGAAGGGCTCTATATATATTCGTTAGGTCAATTTCATCCAGGGTGTTGTTTAATGCCGCAATATCTTTTTTGATATTTTGTTTGGAAGATCTGTCCATTTTTGACATTGGGGTGTTAAAATCCCCTACTATAATTGTGTTGCTGTCAGTATTTTTCTTGAAGTCTTCTAAGATTTTCTTTATATATTTGGGTCCGCCTATTTTTGGTGGATATATATTTATGATGTTAATGTCTTCTTGGTGGATTCTTTCTTTGAGTATTTTGAAGTGACCTTCTGGGTCTCTCTTTATGGCCCTTTTTTTGAAGTCTATTTTGTCAGATATGAGAATTGCTACCCCAGCTTTTTTTTCTTGTCCATTTGCTTGGAAAATTTGTTTTCAGCCTTTCACTTTTAGTCTGTGATGGTCTTTTGTCCTGAAGTGAGTCTCTTGTAGGCAGCATATGTGTGAGTCATGCTTTCTTATCCATTCAGCTATTCCATGTCTTTTGATTGGAGCATTTAATCTATTTATGTTTAAGGTTATTATTGATAGGTACTTATTCGTTGCCATTTTTGTACCTGTGTTCCTCTCTGTCTCCTCTTTTCCTTCCTTCCCTTAAAGCAGTCCTTTTAGTATTTCTTGTAGAGCTGGTTTGGTGGAGGTGTATTGTTTTAGACTTCTTTTGTCTTGGAAGCTCTTTATTTGGCCATCTATCTTGATTGAGAGCCTTGCTGGGTGATGTAGCCTTGCTTGTAGGCCTCTGGTTCTCATTACTTGGAATATTTCTTGCCATCCTCTTCTTTCTTGGAGTGTTTCCATTGAGAAGTCAGGAGCTAACCTTATTGGGGCTCCCTTGTGTGGTACTTCTTTTTTCTCCCTTGCTGCCTTTAAGATTGTCTCTTTGCCTTGGAATTTTGCCATTTTGATGATGATGTGTCTTGAAGTGGGCCTCCTTGGGTTCTTCTTGATTGGGACTCTGTGTGATTCCTGGATTTGTGTGACTTTTTCTCTCATCAAATTAGGGAAATTTTCTCTCATTACTCTTTCAAATAGGTTTTCTATCCCTTGTTCTTCTTCTTCTCCTTCTGGTATTCCTATTATTTGGATATTATTATGTTTCACATTGTCTTGCATTTCTCTTAATCCCTCTTTATTCTTTTGATGAGCCTCTTTTCATTTTCTTGCTCTTTCTCTGAGATGATTTCTACTTTGTCCTCCAACTCGCTAATCCGATCCCCTGCTTCAGCTGTTCTACTTTTCAAACTTTCTACTGTGTTTTTTAATTCACAAATTGTATTCTTCATTTCCCCTTGTCCCTTGCTGATATTTTCTATTTCCTTTTTCATGTTGATGTAGTTTACAGAGAGATCATTGTAGTTCCCATGTAGTTTCTCATAGGTCATTGTGAGCTCTTTGAACTTTGTGATAACCAGTGTTTTGAATTCAATATCTGATAGTTGATTAGCCTCTATTTCATCTAACATTCTTTCTGAAGTTTCTGCTTTTTCTTTCATTTGGGGATTGTTTCTTTGTCTCCCCATTGTTTGAGACTCTTGTTAGTCTCTGCTTCTAAAATTGATTTGTTCTGACTCCCTGGGTTTATGGTGTGAACTTCTGTGGTATAATACCTGTGAATTTCAGTGGTGCAGACTCCTTCAGGTATCTTGATGTTCTCCGTCTCCACCTACTCTCACGCTGGTCCTCGAGCTGGTCCCCGCACTTATCGCCTACCACTTCTGAGTGTCCTGGCTCCCGTAGTTGACTCCTCAGGCGCCCAGGCCTGTTGCCAAGGCAGTGGCACAGGGGCTGCGAGTGTCCTGGCTCCTGTAGCTTACTCACTGGAGACCAGGCCCGTGCTATGGCAGCAGCACAGGGGCTGCGAGTGTCCTGGCTCCTGTAGTTGACTCCTCTGGGGCCGATGCCCGTAGCTATGGCAGAGGCACAGGGGCTTCTTGTTTCCCGGCTCCAGTAGCTGACTCCCTGGTGCCCAGTGTCATCACTATGGCAGTGGCACAGGGGCCGAGAATGTCCCAGCTCCTGTAGCTGACTCCTCTGGCGCCCAGGTCCGTCACAGGGGCTTGGATTGTCCGGCTCCCATACCTGACTCCCTGGCTCCCAGGCCGGTTGCTTATGGTGGCAGCACAAGGGCCGTGTGTGTCCAAGCTCCTGTAGCTGACTCTGCCACTCTCAGGTGTTTCAGCGTTGGTCACAATCTCTAGTCTTTTAATCTCAGAAATGCTGGGTAAGTGATGCTTTACTGTGCTGTTTCTCTATAGATCTGCCAGGATTTTCACCCATGAGTACAGGAGCTAGAATCTGCTCTGTCCTACTCTATCACCATTTTCCCAGCATCCTTCACATAAGCATCCTTAATATGTTGATTTAACATATCAAAGTCCTTTTTGGATACCCATAGATTCCCGCAGTGCTTCCTTTTTCCCCTGTGCCTAATTCAGGGTAACGTAACTCCAGAAAAGAAGCAAAAGTCTGTGTTTCAGGCTGCTGGCACTGTCATCTGTGTTGCCGTTCAGGCAGGATCTCCAAATAATCCAAAGCCATGTGGCACCTTCTCATGGTCTACTGACAAGAGTTCTTTGTACCCATTATCTTCCAGGCAAAGTCTCCTGCTTCCCAGGCCATGTGGCCAAAGGGAACCCCCCAAAGCCACGTGGTATTCTTCTACCAAGGCCTCGGGAATCCATATTCTGGCCAAAACTGCATGGTTCTTCTCTCCACCAGAGCTGTGGGGGTCTGCACTCTGGTCAAAACATGTGGATCTCTCCTCTCCTCCAAAGCTGCAGGGAGAGGGAGGTCACCACTCTGCCAAAGCCGAGTGGTGGTTCTCTATTAAAGTCACATGGTTATTCTCTCTCCCCCAGCTGCGAGGGTCCCCACTCTGGTCAAAAGCACGTGGCTCTCCCTTCAGTGGCTGCTGTTTCAGGGTTTAAATCCCCATACCAATCTTCCTCTGTACCCCCATTTCCGAATCCTTCTATAATCAGTTATACTTGCCAGTATTTCTGTGTTATTCCAAGTCTACTGGGCTGACATTGTGAGCCTGGGCAGGTGTGTCCCCATGTCATGGAACCAATCCTGACCAAATTCTCACACAGGTGCTGTCACCCAGGGTACCTGGCCCGCAGTTACATTTTGTGGGGGAGTCTCTCCATCCCCCTGGCTCAGAGCATGGCCACCGATCTTTAACATACTTAAGTGATCAGCCAACATTTATAGATATGTTAAATGACCATACCATGGATCAGCTGCAAAGCTCCGGTTGTACAAAACAGCTCTGCACATTCCTGCTCCATGTGTCCCTCCCTCCACCTCATACTTGAGGGGGAAGGGGTGAGGACATCTTATATGTCTTTCTAATATTTCCTAGACACCTTGAGTTCTGGACCCCATTCCAGAACTCAATCCCTATTTGGAGCCCCCCTTTTGGCTGCACCCTGTATCATGGGGTCAATCCCTGAGATATGCAGGGGCCTCATAGGGAACTCTAATCATGGTCATTAAATTTTGGCTTGTCCAGGAAAGTGCACATAAGTGCTGGTCACCCAGCACTCTGAGCTCCCCTTAATGCTTCAGACAGGGGAGAAAATGAGACACATAAGAGAGTTAGGGATGACCAAAGGGGTAACAGCCTTTGGGAGTCCTGCTCATAAGCAGCACGCTTTGACCCACTACTTGGATTCTTTAGCCTTTTCTGCCTCCAAACCTGGCCAGGAAAAAAGTGGATTTGAATCATTGGCCTATTGTGAGCTTGAAGCATCTCTCTCCCCAGGTGACTTTCAGCAACTCAGTTTGCATCCTAATACCCCTTGCAGAAACTGAAGGAGGTGGGCAAAGTTATGTCTGCTGGGCAAAAGTCTTGCTTTGTCTCTCTCAAGAAATCTCCATACCCTGAGGTCATGGGTCGATCATTTAAGAGCCATAAGGGTGCTCACTGCAACAAAGGCACTCATGGGAAGATAAATTGGGACATGGGCCAGGAAAGAACACTAGGTTTCACCCCCAACTGCAAGCAAAAGTCCACACAACAAGAGGCAAGCTGTAAAAGCATTCTTGGTCCCATCCCTGCGGCATACTCCCCACTTAGGTGTAGTCTTTGAGAGGAGAGAGCAAGATTTTAGCCTGTAGTGGGAAGTCCTAGCTTTTCCAGGCTCTATTCTCTTAACTAGGCCTTTTTGTTTGAATTTGCCTCATTCATGAGTCTTTTTTCCTTTCTCTGACCACTCCTTTTGCATGTCTGACTACTCTCATGCCTATTTGCTTTACCAAGTAATTGCTGTGTTTGTTTTCTAGCCAAGCAGCCATATAATCTCTAAAACCATGCCTTTGATCTTTATTGTGTGGCAGGAGGTGATGATATTCCTTACCTGCCTAACCCAAGCCTTGCATTCAATTTCACTTCATATTGGGCTTGGCCCCACTATGCCCATATTACCTAGGAACAAGGGTACAAAGAGGGAAAATCTCATCTCCCCCGTGACTGTAGAACTCAGAAAGAAAAATGAGGAATTGAGTCTTCGGAACGCTATTAACTTCTAGACCTAGGGGCTACTGTAGGTCCTGAGAACAACAGAGAAATTAACTCGCTACTCAGAAATAGCGGGGTACCTGCCTCCCCAATGCTGTGGGGAAAAGTAACTTTTTAGTTTAAAAAAATTCAGGGTTTTTTTTTCAGCTGTGCCTGAGACCCAAGCCTGACATCTCTGACTTTTTTCCAGCCTCTGCTCTGAGCAGAGCAGGGGATTGAGCACCCTAAGGGCAGTCTTGCTGCTAGCACCCCAGCACCCAGGGTTTTCATGATGCTGAGAAACTGCAGCTTATGGTGTTTTTTCCCCTTTTCTAGATAGGGCCATTTTTTAGCTGAGTTGCCATCTGAGGCTGGAGTTTGTAATCTCAGCCTACTTCCCAGCTCACTCCCCCAACTTCTGTGTTTTAATCCAATAGATCCCAAGACAGGAGTGCCCCAGAGCCACTCCTGGGGCAAATATTTTGCCAAGGTAGGGACCTCTCTTACTGGATTAAACAGTATTGTATTGGCCTCCAGTCCTTGCAGGAATTATACTAAATGACTAGTGCCATCCTCTCTCCAACTCCTCTCTGGAGAGGACCCAAACTTGTACAAAGCCTTGAGATCTGCAGAAAGGGTCCAGTTCAATCAGAGCTGCTGATTCTACCAGTAGCTAAGGGGATACAAATAGTCCATGGTAAGCCTAGCTTATGGCCTCACACTGGCCAGCGCATTGTGGCTTGTGTCGCCATAGACGTCTGGTAAGTTTGTGGTGGGGAGACGGGGGGGATGCCCTGTAAACCACTAGTCAGCTCCTTGGGTGATCAAGGGGGACGCCTATTGGGAGCGCAGGAGTTCTAGTCTTCATGCTTCATGTCACCAGAGACGTCTGGTAGCTTCGCAGTAGGAGAAAGAGGGGACACCCTACATCCCACTAGTTGCCTCCTGGAGTAGTGATGGGGGACACCCCTCCAAGCCCAGACTTTCTAAAATTTGGTTTTAGGTTTTTTGCTTTTTTTTTTTTACTAAGTGCTCCACAGACCGAATGGGAAATACACTCTCTAATCCCCCAGGATGCAGGGATGCATCCTTAGAAACTGGAATAAGTTTGACCCTGAGTGCCTCAGGAAAAAGAGACTAATTTTCTTGTGTAACATGGCTTGGCCTCAGTGTAAGTTAGGAGAGAGGGAGACATGGCCTGAAAATGGCAGTAGCAATTACACCACCATACTCCAATTACATCTATTCAGTCGGAGTCTAGGCAAGTGGTCTGAGCTCCCCTACATACAAGCCTTTTTTAAAGGTGTGTTATCTCACGCTCCATCTCTTTGTTCTGGGTTGAAAAAAACATCTACCTTGGGGTCTCCCAATGACATTCTAGATGACCCCTTTTTAAAGTCCACCCCTGTCTCTCAGAGGGAAGCAAAGGAGGCTTTCCAATATGTCTCCCATGGGAAGAGAGAGGAGGCTTCCTTGCCTGTTTCTCAGGAGGAACCTAGCAGGCCTCAGAGCCCTGAAACCTCAACCCTTGAGTCGATAACCACAACTTCTCCTCCACCCTACTCACACATATATCCAGAGTTACCAAAGGAGAAGAAACCCAGTCCAGCAGGACATACTAGGAGTGGAGCCTCATATCTCCCTGCTCCTTCTGGCCTCCTGCCTCTGAGAGAAGTAGGGGATGCAGAAGGCTCCACTTGGGTACGCGTGCCTTTCTCAATAGTTGACCTGCAGCAGTGCAAGGAAAGGCTAGGAAAGTTTTCTGAGGATCCCTCATGCTTCATTAATAACTTCCATATCTTAACCCTTGCCTTTGATATGGCCTGGAGAGAACTTTACATAGTTCTAACTATATGTTGCTCTCCAGAAGAAAAGCAACTAATTTGGGAAGGGGCCTGAAAACATGCCGATTAGTTACATACTGAAGACCCCAGCAATGTGAGGCCTGCAGCTGAGGCTGTCCAAGATCATGAGCCCACCTGGGACTATAATACACCAGGAGGGAACAGAAATAAATCTGTCATGATATGGTGCTTATTGGCTGGATTGAGGGCCAGTATCAGAAAGCCAGTGAGTTATGACAAGTTTAAGGAAATAACACAAGGAAGGGAAGAGAACCCTGCACTCTTCTGCAACAGACTGACAGAGGCCTTTCAGAAACACACTAATTTAAACCCATCACCTCTAGAGGGGCAGGTATTAATAGGGCAACACTTTATAACCAAGTCAGCACCTGATATTCGTAAGAAGCTTCAGAAATTACAAATGGCGCCCCAAACCCCTTTGGCACAACTGATAGATGTTGTCTTCTCAGTCTTTATCAATCGAGACTTAGAGGAGAGACAGGCCAAGCTACTTGCTTTAGCTCTTAGTGGCAACAATGGCTGTGGCCAGCCACCTCGAGGTAACATGAGAAAGCTACAAAGGCATGGAGGGCACAAGGATCAAATGTGTTTTAGGTGCAAATGTCCTGGACACTGGGCAAAAGAATGCACCAAGTCTCCCCCAGGGCTATGTCCCAAGTGCAAAGGAACAAACCTTGATCCCTGGCACTGGAAGGTAGACTGCCCCTGTTCCCAGAGAGGAAAAGGGTCATCTCCTATGGCCATGGAAGCACTTAAAGACTGAGGGTGCCAAGGGAGCAGGTTGGCCCCCACCTAAACCAGCATCTCAATCCCTACAGAAGAATCTCGAGTGACTCTTGACCTGGCAGGTAAGAAAATTAATTTTCTTGTTGATACTGGGGCCACTACTCTGTCCTCAATTCATATGCTGGTTTCCTCTCTTCTAACTAAAGAAGCATTATGGGGGTAGAAGGAAAATCTAGAACTTGTTTTTACATGACCCCTATCACTTGTCAGTTTGAAACCCAAAATTTTAAGCATTTTTTCTAGTTATTCCACAATGCTCCATACCATTGCTAGGATGAGACCTCTTGGCCAGACCAGAAGCTATTCTGAAGTTTCAGGAGGTCACAGATAAGGTCCTTATAATTAATGCTAGCCTGTGAAGACAAGAAGGAAAATAATATCCCAGAGCAGATTTTATAAGAAGTAGATCCCCTAGTTTGGGACTCTGGGGTTCCTGGCAAGGCTAGCATAGCTCAACCAGTCCAAATCTGCCTAAAGCCTGGAGTAGTTTATCCTCATAAGAAACAATATCCCATTAAGTGGGAGGCTTTAGAAGGTCTGCAGCCCATCATAGAGAAATTCATTACAGGCAGGAAGCTGGTACCCTGTCAGTCCCTCTGCAATACTCCAATTCTTAAGCCCTTAGGGGAGTACCAGTTAGTCCAAGACTTAAGATTAATTAATGAAGCTATCCTCTTCTTCCATCCCCTTGTGGCCAATGCTTATACTATCCTCACCCAGGTACCAGACTATACTCAGCGGTATACTGTCTTAGACTTAAAAGATGCATTCTTTTGTATCCCTGTCTACCCAGATTCCCAGTACTTGTTTGCATTTGAGTGGACAGACCACAAAACAGTGGCCCATCAACAGTATACCTGGACAGTGCTACCACAAGTATTTAGAGACATCCCCCCCATCTATCCACAAGAGTGTTAAAGAAGGATCTAAGAGATTTACAGCTACAAGATGGAGCAATCTTACAATATGTAGACAATATCTTAATCTGTAGCTGCTTGAAGGAAGCCTTAGATTGCAACACTATCCTAACTCTGAACTTCCTTGGGGGCCGGGGATATCGAGTCTCTAAGAAAAAGACCCAAATTTCCAAGCAGAGATTAAACTATTTAGGATACATTTTAACTCCAGGATCTAGGCAGCTGTCACCGGAAAGAATAAAAGCGATTGCTGAGCTGATACTACCTGTTACCAAACGGCAGCTCCGATCTTTCCTGGGAATTATTAGGTTCACATTTCTAGGGTAAAGCTGGCACCTGTTGATCCAGATCACTCCTCAGACCAGCAGGGGAATCCAGACTCCACATACATCTGTGAGCTGGTATAAGACCTCAAGTTCCTGTTCAGGAAGAAGATGACTCATACAGCAGGATGACACCACCTGCTCCTGGGCGCAGGCAGAAGACCCCAAGCTCCTCTTCCACAGGACAACTCTTAAGTCTGATAAATAGCTTTCTATTTTACCCCTTAACCTCTTTCACTTATGCTAACTCTCCGCCTAAAACTGTCTTAAATTAGTGCCCCAATTAATTAGCTGATCATATGGCTCAATCTTCTTTTTTTAAGATTTTATTTATTTATGTTTAGAGAGGAAGGGAAGGAGAGAAATATCAATGTATGGTCGCCTCTCATAAGTCCCCTGCTGGGAACAGGACTGCAACCCAGGCATGTGCCCTGACTGGGAATCGAACTGCGATCCTGTGGTTCACAGGCCCACACTCAATCCACTGAGCTACACCAGCCAGGGCCATATGGCCCAATCTTTAAAATTAAATTATTCCTGTTGACTTTGTCTTTCCACCTGTAGTTGGGGCTATGTTCAGCCACTGGCACCAGAACAATGGGGAAATGTCTCTGCAACCCTGGATGAAAAGACTGTACATTCCAGCCCATGGGGCATTATAGAAGCTCAAAACCTTGCTAAACTATTACCCAGGACTTTCTCCACTAGTAGTCAACACTCCCCTAGAGGGCCTCTGTTTTCTCACTTAGTAAACCACCTGCAAGTTGACTACTCTTTCTGCATTGTCAGTAATGCTCCAGGAGACATGCCTGTGGGAAAGCTTGCTAATAGCCAGTGCCGACAAAATTTTCTAATCCCAAATCCCCCACTCACAAACGCTATGCGTGGAATTCTCCTCACCACAATACCCGATATCTCTGGGGGAATTGCTAACCCAGGGGATGAAACAAATGTCATACACACCTGCTTCCCAAAGCCAACTGTTCCTAGCCCAGCTTTAGACAAAACCTCACCAAAAATAGTGTACTGCCAAGGCAGGCCATCCTATTCAGTTAATAATTTCCTCCCATAAGAAAGAGAGGAATGTATCAGTCTGAACTGCATCTCTTGAGTCGCCATACATTTTGCAACAAAAAGGGACTTTATCTTTACAGAATTTGTAAATAGCACAAGTTTCAGCAATCCCATAACAGACCCTCTTGTTGCAGTTTCTCTGGCATCACAAGGACTACAATGGTGAAGAACCAAATACGCAAGGACCAAGCAACTAGTCAAAGGCAGAGAGGTCACTGTAGAAACCAAGCCAGTTAAGCTGGCAGATTGCTCTAATGGCAGAAATACCTCCTTTGACAGGAGTCTATTGGGTCTGTGGATCCCAGGCATACTGGACCCTCCCTCCACAGTGGAGGGGAATCTGCTCCATGGGGTATGTTCTTCCTGATGTTTCCATAGCATGCGAAAATGCCTCCTTTCCACTCCCATTACAAGGGCAGGGACATCTTTTCAGGAGGACAGGTCCCCTTATTCCTCTAATATCACTTATTGGGATTCTCTCTGCCATGGGAGCAGCAGTAGGGGGGGGCTTCATTAGGAATCCACCACCACCTATCACAGGAAACAGCTAAGTCATTAACTAAAACGGGGAATGCTTGCAGCACTCCAAGAGCAACTGGACTCATTAGCTGGAGTTGCACTCTAAAATCAAAGGCATTAGACTTCCCGACAGTCTTGGCAGGAGGAACATGTTTATGCCTCAAGGAAACATGCTGCTTCTATGTTAACAAGTCAGAGCAGGGCCAACAAAACATACAAAGCATCCTTAAGTCTGCAACTAGGATCAAAAGTTCACCCTCTCTATAGGATTCAAATTCATGGCTCATGTCTTTACTTTGTAGCACTGTTATTAATTATACTAGTGATACTGTTATTTGGACCCATGATAATCAACTTACTAAATTCATCTCTTCTAGAAGAGGCTATAAGGTTGCAAATGATTGTCACAAACAACTATCAACCTCTGAAACCGGAGGCTCTAGGCATGTATCGTGGGCTGATAGACAGACACTTTTCTCCCCATCCTCTGACTGCCATAGAGCCACCCATGATAGACTCAGAAATTCTTCACCAACTCCCAGACAGAATAGGGCAAGAGTTTTGTGGTTCTCAATACTGTTCCATCCAAGCCTGAAGCAGCTACAGAAGATGGACCTTCACACCTCAGTAGTGCAAAATAGAATTTTTGAGAATCATGTCTCTCCAGCGGAAATGAGGCAGGAGACAGCATAGGAAAAACTCTGAGACTGCAATACCATTACTGGCCAGCATTTAGTACCCTGGTTGCCAGGAAACACGTTTTACCAATCAGGTAGAATAAATAGTAAACTGAGGCAGGGAGGAGGAAGGAGACAAGTCTCACATGCTAACTCAGCAGTCCTGAGCCTGGTCTGATAATATTGCCAGGTGTTCCAACATCACAAGAAACACTATGTTAGCAAGAAAGAAGGGAAGTCCTTGAAGTTCTATGTAGCATTTTCACTATCTGGGAAAGAAAGTCTTCAAACTGTGCTTTCATACCAAGGCCTGGAAGTGGGAGACGGTCCCTGGTGCCCAAAGAACAGCCCATAAAACAACTTTGGTTAATTGCCTACCTCTGGTCACTATCTGTTTTACAAGGGAGTCCCTGATGCTTACAGAACGAGCCCATAAATAACTTTGGAAAGTGCCCCAATTTTAATTAACTGCCTCCTGTCATGTATTTGTTTTACAACAAGATGAACAAATGGGGTCTGGAGCAAGATAAGAATTTGGGCTAACAGACAACCACACATAGATATGTTTGTGTAGTCATGTTCCCCCAGGAAAGCTGGCACCACAATTACCCATTAATCAATATGTAACTTTTTTCCTCCTATCCCACCAACTATATAAGTCCTGAGAATAAAAGACTCTCTTTCTCTCACTCATGGGCTCAGGGTGCTCTTTGCTCTCAGGCCATTGGGCCTCTGGCAGGGCCTCAGGCTGCCCAGGGGCTTGCCACCCTGCTCTTCAGCCGCTCTTGCTTTTGTCACCCTGTTTTTTTCCTGAAACTTTGCCTTTCACCCCCTATTCTACCCATTCCTGTTCTCTTCCATGGGAACGGAACACTGATAAACTGATTACATACTACTAGATTTGCTGATATGTAATTCTTTACATGCATCAGCAAGAGGAACCAGGTCTCTCCCGTCAACACCAGGATTATGAGCTGTCTTTGAGGACACACAGCAATGTGGTGGGAGTGCAGGCGCATCAGCCCAGATAAGGGCTGACGACCCTGAGTGCTTTTTGGGAAGGTCATAGATTGTGTTGGATTTCAAAGGAAAAGGGTTTTCTTCCTAGGTCTCCCTCTCTTGTGATTGCTTTGCAATTGTACCTTCTTGAGTAAGCAGGAGCCTTATTCACTCTCCCAAGTATTTGCCGAAAACTTGCGGGTATGGGTCGAGCAGTTAAAAGCCACAAGGGTGCTGGTCGCAACATTGTAAAAATACCCACAAGTTAGGGAGCACAACCCCTAACTACGTCTAGGCTTGGGAGAAAGAGCAAAGATTTTCCCTTTAATCAGCTTTAAAAACATCAACTATTTAAGAGACAATTTACAAGCATCTCAGAAAATTCTTTCTTTTAAGCCGATTCTTGCGGTAACTTCAGTTTTGCCTTTTCCTTCCATCTGTCTGCCGGCAGAAGGATTTAAAGGTGCAGGTGTAGAAAAGGTAAAACTGAGACTGGTTTTGTAATTGCTGTGTTTGCAGTGGGAGGAATTTCAGGAAAAGGTTCTTTTATTTGTTAAAAAAAATTCTTTAAAGGTTTCTGTGAATCCTCAACCATGGGGAATGTGCTCTCTGGGGAACAGAAGCAATGTTTTAAGCTAGTTCAGCAGTTTCGGGGCTGCTGAATGTCTCCCTGATAAGAGATCTTTTAGACTTCTTTAGGAAAAAGTTGGGCAGAAATTGAAATAGCATGAGGTGGTGTGACATAAGATTCTAGGTCAAAGTCTCACTCTGAGGGTTTTCAGTTAAACCCTCCTTTAGAGGATTTAATTTGAAAGTATTGGTTTGTTTGGATTTTGTTTCTGTTTCTAAAGTAATGGCTCAATCTCAAAATTTTTTGCTAAACTTCTGTAAAATAGAATAAGATCTCTAATGTTGTTACATCATAAAGAATCTACTCATAAAGAATTTAAATTGATTGTTTAAAGAAGAAAAGAGATCTCACTTCCCTCAGATGGTAAAAAGAGCAGAAAATAAAAAATGATTAGAAAAATATGTCTTTAACCACTCTAAATCCTCCTTTTGCAGGCCCAAGGACTGCTTTGGTCCTGGGAACGAGCCTTGTGGAGCTTAGTATCCTCCCTCCATCTTCTACAACCTCCCTAAAGTTGTCAAGGGCACCAGATAATGATACAGTTCACTTCTGAGCACACTCAAGAAATGCAGTAATCAATTAAAAAAAGTAAATGTATTTGTCAGAGGAGAAAAAACTGTTTCTGAAAGTTATGAATGCCTTCCTAAATTTGTCCATCTAAAGCATGCTATAAGTGGGATTGGGGGTATGACATGTTAAAGACATATTAAGACTCCTCCTTGTTTATGCCAGAGCCATGACCTTTGTTGTAAAAATGAAATATAGGTGTATTGTCTCCCACGGAGAACAAATCCTTCTCCATGGAAAAGTAAGTACCATTTCTTTAACTCAGTACTTGTAAACAATGATTGTTTCCTTGGTCAAGAACTGGCTATTGTCTCAGAGGGAATGGTTAGTCAGTTGAGTCACAAAAGGCTCTTGGTACATAACCATTTTTGTCTAAAAGATATTTAAGCAGAGTACCCACCCCCTCATCTTTCCCACTTTTCTTGAAAACTCTGAACCTAGGAGCTATCAGGTCCTGAGAACAACAGGGCAATTAACTTGCTGCTTAAAATTGCAGCTTGCAGATACAGCAGGGGACCTTTCTTTCCATGCTAAGCAAATTATTAAAAAATGTCCAGATTGCCAAGCCTTTAGCAAGGCTCCCTTATCTACAGGAGTTAATCCTCAAGGACTAAGTTCTCAAATAATTTGGCCAACAGATGTCACTCATATGCTCCCTTTGAAAAATTCAAATATGTTCATATTACTATTGACACTTACCCTGGTGCCCTACATGCATCTGCTTTAACAGGAGAGTATGCTAAATATATACAAGCTTATTGGCTTGAGGCCTTTAGACATTTAGGATGGACTCAGCAAATTAAAACTGATAATGGCTCTGGGTACCTTGCCCATTCTACTCAGGGATTTCTTCAGTGTTGGAATGTCCAGAATAAAATAGGAATAGCTTAAAATCCAACCAGTCAGGCAATTGTAGAATGGGCTCATCATACTTTTAGAAATCTTAAAAAACAGAAAAAGGGGAAGTCATAAGTTCTTCCCCCCAAATTTGATTATGTTAGCCATATTTACATATAATTGCTAAATTGTGATAAATCACTTTGTACTCTAATGAAGAAACATTTTCAGAAGAAAGAGCCAAAGTCATCTTATCCTCATGTTTTATATAGAGATCCACTGGGATATGTCTCTTGACAAGGCCCTGTAGATCTCTTAACTTGGGGAAGAAGGTATGTGCAAGTTTCCATTCCTGCAGGTCCTGTCTAGCTACTAGCCAAAAGAGTAAAGCCTTATCATGAGTGGGACAGACACCAACCTCTGCTACCTGGAGCCAAGAACTAATTGATGGACAGACCAGATGGTCCAGCTGATTCTGAACAACCACAAGGAAAACGGACACCCACATCATCACTCATGGGCCTGGGTCCACCCACAGAGGAGGATGGAGCCTTCCCCAATGACAGGAGCTGTGACTTAAGCACTTCCTGAAGAGGACAACAACCCCCTAGTGCCCCATAATGTTCCCTTTAGGTGTGCTTCCAACACAGTGAGGGGAAATCAAGGCTTTTAATGCTTGAACAAAGGCCTTACCAAACAAAAGGTGTTCCAGACCCTCTACAATAATCTACAGTGTTTGAGCCCTAAATACTGGTTTAACTGGTTTAATGGACTGAATTTATGAGTTTGGATCTTAACAGCCCTTGGGTACCCCCTTGTCTTAATCCTTATTTATGCTTTATGATGTTTATGGAGGTTGTTTTCTTGAGATCACATTTGGGAATAGCAAATAGTAGGTTTCACAGGCTTAACAGCTACAGTTGCAGTCACAAACCAAAAAGGGGGAGATTAGATGTTGGGAACTGCTTTGCCTAGTTTAAGAAGCTGTAACCCCTCATTGGCTAAGGCTGAGTGAGAGCCCTTGGGACCAGGAGCCACTGAGGAGACAAAGCTTATCTCCCTGGCAGAGGTACCGCTTCTGCTTCTTTTACTTCACCCTGCCTAGCCCCCAGTGCTAGGTCCCCCATGATTGGTTAGTCAATGATGGGTACGACTCCTCAAGGGAGGAATGACCGAAGACAGGCACGGTCACAAGGAGGTCTTCAGGGAAGGTCTTGGGAGGCTATAAAAAAGGGGGTGATGGACCCTCACCCTTCAGCTTTGACATAGCCTGAGTCATTCTGTCTGTGAGAAGTCTCCTAATCTCTTGGCTGCCTTACTTCCCCTGCTCCACCTAAGCCTGAAACAGTGCTGGAGGTGGGTGCAGCCCTGTGCTGGAAAGGGTGGATTGCCCAGGGCAATCAGGCAAAAAAAGAAGCATAAAATCCTGTGAAATCCCACAATCTGGGGTCCACATCAGGGTAGTATTATGCAATTACAATTGTGGAGGAACTTTTTAGATGTCTTAGTAGGTTGTCATAAAAGTATTGCACCAAAAGCCCACAACAAAACCAGAGTTTTCTTAGCTGTTCTTGTTTCCTTGCTTTGTCTACAGTCCTGGAAATTGCCTAGCAACATAATCATTGTGAACAGCATGAGAGTTTATGTTTCTTATGACAAATCTATGTTTTGTTATTCAAAACTTAGAGAGGGCATCTATAGTTTGAGGCACATAGTGCTATTGGAAAGCCTGTGTGGCTTGGGGCTTGGCAACAACTATTGAGGAAACAAAGGCCAACATATTATATGAAGGTGAAAAAGTTTTGCTTAAAAATTTTCATGTAATGGCCACACCTATTGGCTTTGGTCATCCTTTAACACAATATAAGTATTCCAGTATCCTAAAGCTTTACAGTCACTGTGGACTTGAACCTCCTCCTCCTTTACACAAACTGAACTGTATGTAGGTGTAAATGAAGATGCATTTCTCATTTTAAATCTCAGGCTTTGGTAACTTTGCAGCATGTCCACTGGAGCCTCAAAAATCTTCTTATTGATGGATAATATTTTTATTGTTAAAGTGTCATTTTTCTTTGTGCATTTTTTTTTAGAAATCCTTTACTCTGGTCCAATAGAAAGGTGGATGAGAATAATTCTTCTAGGATCATCAGAGTTTCTGCATGATGTCCCAGTTTGGGAAGGTGACAGGATTGTTTGGTATCCAGTCTACACATCGACAACTTGTAGGCTCTTGGAACACCATTGCATGCAGTGTGTAGAATCTTGCAAAACCAGAGCAGTAGTGATAAAGTGCTGCTTCTGTGCAAGGATATGCTCCCCGCCCCCCAGTGTCAGAAGAAACTGCAACTAAGAAACTTCTTCAAATGCTGCTCCAATTGACAAGTGTTTCAAATGTTTTATCATCTCACTACATAGCCTGTGTGCCCTGGACAGAATTATTGACTAAGTCATTTCCTAGAGAAATCTCCAAACAAGAACCATAAAGAAGAAAAAAGGGAATGCTTTTACTAAAAAAGATTGTATCCTAGAGGAAAAATAAAAGGGAGAAAAATCATAAAAGCTGCTGAGAACCATCATTTCTTTTGTTTAAGAGTAGTTACAAAAGGATCCACAGCTTGTGCAAAAAGCATCTAGGTTGCCCCTTCTGTTCTGCTCTGCACCTTGGGTGCTGTATTTCTTCAGTCATATGTGAAATAAAGACCAAAAGACACAAATATCAGAAGATATTAAAATCCAGCTCTATATCCTTTACCACATGCTGACACACAGAGGAAGATACATCAGAAGCCTTATTTAGAGATTGTTCTATATACAGCTTTTATACAGTCTTTTCCAACTGGTAGCAAGCTAGAGCAATTGTGATCAACTAGCTACAAGTGTATTCAACAATGTTTAATTAGAATGATAGCCCCTCACATTCCCCATTATCTCTCATGAACATGTCTCCTTTCATAATTGTAGTTTTATTAACATCTCCATTACTTATTCTATGGCACATAATTTAAAATAATTTCCCCTTTCTATCTTGAATATTCTACTTCAATATACAGGCAATTATCCAAACATTCTTTTTCTGTCTGGTTATGGCTGATACCTAAATACAAAAACTTTACCACTGTGGCACAGATTCTCCTCTAATTCACAGACTTCATAGAGCTAAGTTTCCTCTCTAAGGTTTACTTTATTTCCCACAAGCATATCACACATAGTGAAAGTTATACTCACATTTGGTTAAGGAATATAGATAAAGAACATATAGATTTAAAATTTTCCCTGTATATTTGAGGCTGAAATAGAACAGGTCCTGATCCTGTTGATGTTGCCCTTACTTCTTAAATATTGAGACACAAATAACAATGACAGTAGTTCACCTTCCAAATAAAGCACTTTTTATGTTTTGCATCCAAATGAGAGTCCTCTGAGATACTGCCACAATATAAGTATAAACAAGCTTCATAGTAATTAAACATAAATCATTATGTATATATTATAATTAAAAATTAACTGTTTGCAACCTGGGGGTATTTTCCCACCACAAACACAAAATATGGCCAAAAAGTGAGGTAATGACTGAACTGAAGGGAAAATATGGAGTGGTGGCTTCCGGGCAATGTCTACACTGGACTGAGGAAGAGACTTAGTTGGTTGATAAGCACATGCCCAAACATTGCAATAGTGCATCGTTATAATTCAGACTTCTATGTCCAAGTGGAAGATAAGTGAACATTGTCAAGACACACTTGAGAAATAGAAATGCATGTTTCTATTTCCCAAAGGAGAAAATTAACTCTCATGGGACTGCAAGACCTCCATGAATCCACAATACCTGGTTTTCTGAGAGAACTGGTGCTGCTATCACTTAGGGATGGCTGTGGCTGATCAGAAGTGATTAGTCTGAGAAGCCCAGTGTGTAATACAAAAAAAATTCCTTCTCTTCTCCAAGGTGGCAGAATTGTAGGAATTGACTTTGGAGATTTCTGACTTCAATTCACTGATGGCAACACTTATTCTCAAGAGTTCCAGGGTTATTTTTTTTGTTTGTTTTGAAAGACAATGTATTTTTGAGTATTGATATTTTACTTCAGGCTTTGGTGTTTGAATTTCAGAACAAGAACCAGAGAAATATGTGGTGGAGTTTTAATTTATTGTGTGTTCAATTTACAGAAGTGATATGGCATAATTAATCAATGAAGGTTTCAAGTGTACAGTTTTATGGCACATTTGTCTACTTTATTGTGTTTACAATATCCAAAGTCAAGTGTTTTCTATCAATACTTATTTTTTTCTATTCTATCCCATCTCTTCTTTGATCATCATTAATTTCTCCTTGTCTGTGAGGATTTTTCTTTCTATTGTTTTATTTCTGAACAGCTTTCAACCTCATCTCTTCTGACATCTGTCAGTCTCTACTTCTATGACTCTGTTTGTGTTTTGTTTCTTTGTTTATTTTTTCATTATATTATACTTCTAATAGAATCCATATGGTCTATTTCTTTCTCTGTCTTATTTCAGTTAGGATTATACACTCTTTGCCCATTGATTCCACTAAAAAAGATATCTTTTTAAAAATGGTTGATGAATATTGAATTGGGTAAATGTATTCATGCACTGCTTTTAAAAAATATTTTGTTACATATTTTTAGAGAGGGAGTAGGGAAAGAAAAAGAGAAAGAGAGAAACATCAATGTGTGGCTGCCTCTCAAGACTCTACCACCAGGGTCATGGTCAGTAACCCAGACATGTGCCCTGACTGGGAATCGAACTGGCAACACTTTGGTTCTCAGGCTGGTGTCCAATACACTGAGCCTCACCAGCCAGGGCCTCATGCACTATTTTGAGAAGGTAAGTTACCGCATCAACCATATAGAACTCTAGGTAGTTTCTTCAAATTATTAAAAATTAAATTGCCTAATGACCCAGAATTTCCCCTTGTAGAATTGTATCTGAAGAAACACAAAACACTAATTAGAAAAAAAATATGCACCCTTTATATAGATAGATCTGATTAATAACTCAGATCACTGATGAAGTAAAGAGGACTTTATAGGAGGAATTTCCCTAGACAAAGAGGGGTAGTCTAGAATGGGATTGTCCAAGAAGCTGAAAGTTTCTAGAGCCAGTGAGAAAAAGAACTGGCTGTCTCTAATTGGAAGGCTTGGGGTCATGTTGGAACTTACTAGCTACTGAGGTGGGGCTCTCTGTCTTGTGCTTTCAGGCTGTTTTTCCAGAAGGAGGCCTAGATGATTGTGCTGCAACTGCTTGAATTTCCCAAATGACACATTTTCGATGGGTAGGAACTCTAGGCAAAGCCTATCATCAGGCTGTCCTGGCAGAGGGTGGTAGAGTTGTATATTTCAGTGCTATGCACACAACAGGCTCTGAGGCAGAAACCTGCCATACTTCCAGAATTGTATAGTTTTTGTATATTATGTTGTTTTTACTTTGTAAGCTAACCCTGTAGAAAGAAGACAACTATTGAAACTAACAGGAAGAATTGAGAAGATGATAGCAAGTTAGGTGTGAGCTGAGCTCGGTTCTCCCTGAGCTCAGCTTGAACACCTGGCCATCTTCTGAGGAACAGAGTGAACAGCCCAAATTATATGAAGTTTGGAGTCCAAATTATATGAAGTTTGGAGTCCAAAAATTGCAGAGCACATTGAAAAACTGATGGTGAAGAGATTTCTCTGGGACAGTAAGGTCCCTGGTATCTGTACGGGGATGAATACTGATTTGGTCATTGGCCTAGCACTTGCCAAAGGATACAGGGAGAAGAGTGAGATCACCAGCTCTCTCCCCTACCAAAGCATGGAGGGCAGCCCAGCACCAGAATGGGCCTAGTTGTTGGAATGGGCTGGGGCAAATATAGAAAAAGTGGGAGACACACAGAGGCAATACACATCCACTGGGACTCTAGACACCAGCACCAGAGAAACCAAGGAGTCAGGAGACACCTGGAGAAGAAAGGAGTTGGGTCCTGTTGGACCCTGACTCTGATAGTCTCAAGACTGTATGGAACATTGGGCTATGTGATGAGCTGTGCACTTGTTAAGAATGGTGGGTAAATGCTTTGTAAGGAACTCTTGAGGAACAGCTGGTTTCCCCAAGAGTGATTTGAGTTGTGTGTGCTCAGAGACTGAGTGGCTAAGTGAAACTGCATGCCCAAGCTTGTCTCACGCCGTGCACCCAGAGGCTGATTGAGGCTGGGTGCCCAGGACTGTGTGGTTGAGTGAAATAGTATCCCTGAGATTAAATCACGATCTCTGCCCAGAGAGACTTAGTGGCTGATCTGAGTTGGGAAGCTCATGGAGGTCCAGGGCTGGAGGCTGGGAAACTGTATATTGTGGCCCAGGTCTGGTTCCCATCCCCTGAAACCCATAGGAAGGGAGATAGGCGAAGCCCAGCACCCCTCTTCCTGTGTCATCTAGTGTTGGGAACTGCCTGGTTTCAGGAGCTGTAACTCCCCTCTCCCCATGGCTAAGGCTGAGTGAGCAACCTTCTGACCATAAGCCACTAAAGAGACAAAGCTTATCTCTCTGGCAGGAGTGCCGCATCTGCTCCTTTTTTCATAACTGGCCCAAAATGCTTGATCAGTTAGCCAATGACAGGTAAGATTCCCCAAGGGGGGAATGACCTAAGACCGGCATGACCACGTGGAGGCCCCAAGGAAGGACTTGGGGGCTATGGAGAAAGGGGATAATGAACCCTTGCCCCTTGGCTTCAACGAAGCCTGACTCCCTTGAGTCTGAGAGAAGTCTCCAAAAATTCCTTGGCTATCTGCCTCCTCTGCCTGACTTAAGCCTAAAACAATGACAGAGGGCAGTGCAGCCCTGTGCTGGAAAGGGTGGGCCCCCCGGGTGATCAGTCCTGAGAAAGGATATGTAAAATTCTGTGAAGCCTGCTTTGCTAAGAATGCTTTTAGTTAAATGATACAGGCCGGAGCAGGAAATGAGTTTGTTTCCCAAAGTTTTGTAGCCTTTTAGCTACAAAACTATAGACCCTGACTCAGAAGAAGCCCTAATAGTTCTTTGTATGCTATCTACTGCTTGATCCTTACTGCCTGACAATGATTAATGAGCTGTATCTGTATTCCTGTGCAAATTAAACCCAATAAAAGCCTGTCTAGGTAAGAGTCAGCGTGCTCTCCACTTGAGAGACTAGCCATGCTGTCCCTTCTCCTCCACAGGACTCGGTAGTCCATGTGAATTTGTCTCATATCTCATCCATGACACCATGGGCACTGCGGGCTGGTGTCCGCATCAATCAAGGAAGACCAGGAGAACACACTGAACAGGATTAAAGTCAGGCTTTTTCTTTCTTTCTTTTTTCTTTCTCTCTCTCTTTTTCTTTCCCCAAGTGAGACAATAGGATCTAAAGTTATGAAGGGTCCAGAAACAGATGGAAAGGTAGAGCACAAGGCTATAACCTAAAACTGAGAAGCTAAGGCAAGTATCACTCTGCTAGATTATAAACCTGGCATTTTATTGTTTATGTATATTATTATTTTTCCACTTTTATTTTATTAGTATTTTTTATTCCTCTTCCTGATGTTCAGTTTTTCTCATTTTATTTCTCTGTTTAACTTCACTATTTGACCAGTTTTTCTTATTCTCTCTTTACTGTGTTTTAATTTCCCTTCTTTCACTTCACCTGTCTGCCCAGAACACACAGCTCTTGATCAGGTACTTTCTATTATGGTTATCCAAATCATATATTTCTTGTCATATTATTGTTGTTCCAGGACTATTGCAAATAACTGTTGTATAAAATTGTACATACTACACAGCAACCCTCCTTGATCTTAACCCACGTCAATGGGCTACTTCATGTCAATTCTGACCATTATTATTGTTCTGGCTAACTTTATTTTCTCTCACATTATGCCTACTTTCTATCCTTTACTCTCACTATGTCTCATCATCTAACCTTGCACAAGTGCTCTGTTTTTTTTGATTCAGCTCACAATCCTCCTCCCCTATAACAAAAGTCTTATATCTCTCTTACCTTTAATGAAAAGTTGGGTGAAATATCAGTTAATGTTATACTATCCAAAGAATCACCTATATTTTCTCTACTTGCTGGTACTTTAAATACCATAAAATACTCACCTACTGTCTTAATCCATTAGGAATAGGGGGGAGTTGTGGACATCACTATACCTGCTGAAGGAGAGAAACCACCAAAAAAGGAACCACCAGAAGGTAAAGACCCAAGTACAACAAGAGAGCCCACACAAGCAGAAGAAACGGCAAACCAAGAGCATCCAGATGAGGAGATCAAAGAGACTATGCCACAAAACCCCATAGAATTCCTACCATAGAAGTTCACCCTACAAAGACAGCTAGCAAAGTAAAACATCAGGAAGTACATAAAAAAACAAAAAAGAGTCCCTAAAAGGGGGAGACAAAAAAAGAACATTCTATTTAAAGAATGGAAGACTCCCCACTGAAAGAGTTAATGAAATGGAGGTAACCAAACTATCAGATATAGAGTTAAAAATAATGTTTATAAAGATGCCTAAGGAACTCAGACAACTACAAGCAACTGAGTGAGCACTACATCAGCATGAAAAAGGAAATACATATATAAACAAAAACCAGGAAGAAATGAACAATAAAACCTTGGAAATAAAAAAAAAACAATAGAAGCAATTACAAGCAGGCTGTATGAGGCAGAGGATTGAACAGCAAGCTTGAGGATAAGGTAGAAAAAATATTCAGATAAAGCAAGAAGAGGAAGAGATGAAGAAAGAAGGAAGAGGTGATATGGGAGCTGCTAAAGAACATGAAATGTAATAATATCTGTATAATAGGAAAACCAGAAAAAGAAGAAGAGCAAGCAATATAAAACCTGTTTGCAAAAGTAATCATGGAAAACTTCCTCAATTTAACGAGAGAAAAAGTCACATAAATCCAGGAAACACAGAGAGTCCCAACCAAGAGGACCCCAAAGAGGCCCAGTTCAAGACACATCATATTTAAAACGACAAATTCCAAGACAAAGAGAGAATTTCAAAGGCAGCAAGGAAGAAACTGGATGAAACATACAAAGAATTCACAAGACTAGCAGCGGGCTTCCTGATGGAAATGCTCCAAGACAGAAGAGAATGACAAATTTTCCAAGTAATGAAAACCAGAGGCAGCTTTCAATTAAAATGGAAGGCCAAATAAGGAGATTTGGGGACAAAAGAAGTCTAAAAGAATACAGCTACTTGAAGCCATGTTTGCAAGGGATGCTAAAGGCACTGATTTAAGAACAGGAAGAAAAAGAGTGAGAGAGAGAGAGAGGAAAACAGGTATGAAAAAATGGCAATGAATAAGTACCTATCAATAATAACCTTAAGTATAAATAAATTAAATACTCCTGTCAAAAGACATACAATAGCTGAATAGATGAGAAATCATGACCAACACATATGCTGACTACAGGAGACCCACCTCAGAATAAAAGATCTACACAGACTGGAAGTGAAGCGCTGGAAACAGATATTCCAAGCAAATGGACAGAAAAAAAAAGCCATCTTTCCTGTCTTCAGATTGGGAAGGAAAGGCATTCTGCAGATATTTCCTCCACTTCACAGGTAGATGAAGGTACAGAGCTTAAATCAAATGTGGTTCTTCTGGACTTTAGGGGGTTTGTAATTCTGGCCTGTAGGCCTTTGAGGGGCAATTTGAAATCTGAGGCCTCTCTATTCTTTTTAATAATTTCTAAACCTTTTTTTAATTGCACTCTTTAGTCATTCACTTTTAATTGTACTTTATTTATTTTTTATTGTTTTTCAAGTAAAGTTATCTTTTATTCTTATTTCTATAATCAGGTGGCTGGTTTCAGACTCACTGAGACAATGCTGTTAATACAGTCTACCCATAAGGGGGAGCCAGTTGTTCCTCGGCTAACAAAATGCCTTGAAAACAATAATTGAATAATTTTCCTCACCATTAAATGCAAATTAAATATTTATAGTTTATAGTTTTTTCATCTTGGGCACATCTGTTCCTACAAAACTATCTTGAAAGTGCTGAGTGTTCCTTGGTGACCTCCAAAAGTTTATTCTGCTTGTTAAATGTAATGTGGCTGACATTATGTCTCTTTTTGTATCATTTGTTGTGAGGATGACATCAGTTTGTCTGCAGATATCTCTGCAGGTATCTCTGAAGGCATAATGGTGAAGTGCCCATAGTGTCCATGGTACTCAACTTCCCATGTCGGACTTTCATTTATATGACTACATACTTTTTTCCTTTCTGACATTCAACAGCACTCAAAATATCCTGGGCCAGTTTTTCATTAGGTGAGCACTGGCCAACTCCATGTCACATGGTAACACTGCCCATTTATAGGATGTGCCATGGGTCTAAACACTCATCTTCCTGACCCTCCATATGCTTCTGTGGAAATTGATAGAAAATATATTGCATATGTACTTGGAAGAATATAATGGGTCAGCCATGGCTGGTGTTTACCTGGTACTTGGTTTTGCAGAACATATTGCTAGACCTGCTGTGCTTGCTGATCTTTATAAATTTCCACTCACTCATAGAAGGCCTTCTGCTTCCATCATCACTTGCCTGTGGCCTTCCAAAGTTTGGAAAAAACACCTGGAAAGCAAACTGTCAAGGAGTTTCAAGGGGTTCATAAACCCGCCATTATCTAGTGCGGGTTTTTGTTTTTGTGGTGGCCAGTTTAGGGACATGGGGGCAGCAGAAAATCTCCAGGCCTACTCAGATATTTGGTATCATTTTGAATACAGTTCACTCCTTCAACTCTGTATCTTACATACCTCATTCAAGCAGACCCAGCCTGAAACATTTACGATAACTCACTAAAAAAAAAGCAGACACAACAATTATCTTCAGTTTTGGTCAGAGAATCCGGCAGTCAAACTACGCATCACTTTATGTTTCCTCCGTATATGTCATGTGTGGTATTTTCTTAGAAAGCTTTGTATCTGAAGGCATTTTCCAAATGTGGACTTGAGTGAAGGATCACAGGATAATAGATATAGTTTAGTGATCTTTGAGTCCAGAGGAAGCCCCTCCCATTTCTTAGTATGTGTCCTGAAGAGGAGAAAATCACATATGGGTGTGAAGAGCATGGAAGTACCCTGGATTTGGTCCAACCCCTTTCTCAACTTGTTGCCACTGTATTATTTTTTTATACTTTAACTGCTGGCCTTTTTCCAACGCTTTGCCTGATCAACTGTATCATCTTTATCCTGTGCTATATAGACAACCTGTGGCTAGACTCTGTGAACTTCAGACCCACAGAGTCAGGTGTAAAAATTTATTCATTTAGTTATTTATTATAGACCAGGGGAAGGGAGAAAGAAAGAGAGGGAGAAAAACATCAATGTATTTTTGCCTCAATATGTCCCCTACTAAGGAACAGACCTGCAACCCAGGCATGTGCCCTGATGCTAAGAGCCCCATACTAGAGCCACCTAATTCTCTTTTCCATCCATCTTGCTAATCTATTTAAACTTCTTTATTATATTATTACTAGATATGGACAGCTGGGGAAACAGAGGGTTCCTGGCTGTAAAATTGAAAATGCTATTAATGGTGTTGTGAATTTAAGTATCGAAAATGCCTTTTACTTTCCTCATCTGTAATGCTGAGGTAAAAAAGCACTTATTTCAACGGTATCTTTTAAGAATTAAATGTGGTAGGAATGATGAAAGAAGAATCATCTTGTTTTAAAGCACTGGGTTTTACACAATTAAAAAATAATATTCAAATAACTTCGAAAGAGGTTTTCTTGATAGATATTTGTAGGACATTTTATTTACAACTTCAGAGTACACATTTTTCTCTATTTCACATGGACAACTTTCCAAGATAGATCTTGTATTTGGAGAAAAGACAACCCTCAATAAATTAAAAAGATTAAAGTCATATGAACCATATTTTCATTTTGTTTTAAAAATATTTTATTCACTTATTTTTCAAGTGGGTGCAAGGGAAGGAAAGAGAGAGGGAGAGAAACATCAGTGTGTGGTTGTTTTGCATGTGCCCCCAGCTGAGAATCTGGTCTGGGGCCCATGCATGTACCCTGACAGGGAATCAAACTGGTGATCCTTCGTTAGCAGGCTGGTGGTCAATCCACAGAGGAAAACCAGGCAGGTCTATATTAACCATATTTTGTGCCCACAGTGGTAAGTAACTGGAAATCAAATATAATAAAAAAATAAAAACAGGTAATATATTTATAAATTAATCAACATACTACCAAACACTCAACAAATAAAAAAATTAAAATAAAAAGCCATGGCTGGTGTGTTAAGTGGACTAAGATCTGGCCTGTGAACGGAAGGGCTACTGGTTTGATTCTCATCAGGGCACATGCCTGGGTTGCAGGTCTGTTCCTTAGCAGGGGACATATTGAGGCAAAAATACATTGATGTTTTTCTCCCTCTCTTTCTTTCTCCCTTCCCCTGGTCTATAATAAATAACTAAATGAATAAATCTTCTAAAAAATTAAAAGAAACAGAACACCCACAACTATACTCAGACCAATAAAAATTTAAATATGGTGTTAGAAAACGTGCATTTATCAGAAGCTCTTAAAAAAGGAGCCTATAAAAATGCAGTTCTAACTAAAGAGCAAAAAATTTTAATAAAACATTTAGAGTTTCTAAATACATTAGAAAAAGAGGTAACAAACCAAAGAGTAAGTTTAAATAAAATAAAATAAATATCTATGCCATAATAAAGAAAGAAAAGAAACAATGTAAAGACTAATAAAAGTAGTGGCTTCATCTTTGAAATGATCAATAAGTTTGAAAAGCCTCTAATCAATCAATCAATCAATAAAGAGGAAAATCAAAAATAAATAAATCACAAAAAGGAAACAACAATTCACATGATAAAAACACAAAGAATTTTTAATGAATACCATCAAAGATCATTTACAACAAATTTGACCATTTAATGAAATAGAAAAATTTCAATTTTTACTCCCTTTGAAAAAGGGAGTAAAAATTTAAATCATACTCCCTTTGAAAGCTAAATGATGACATATTGCATTATCTGAAAAAACATATTAAGAGCAGTATATTTGAATCAGTAATTAAAACACCCAAAAAGAAAACCCCAGGCCCAGAGACATTTACAGAGGAATTCTAACAGATATTAAAAAAATGATCAGTACATATCCGTCTCAAGTAATCCATAAATTGATGAAGTTCACTTACAAATTTATTTTCTGAAGCCAGCATTACTGTGATACCCAAACTCATGCAAGACAATGGGAAAAAAAATAAACTTACAGGCCTATATTCTTGATAAATGTATGCACTGATTCTCAACAAAATACACCAACCAAATTGAATGATATATTAAAATAATTATGCATCCTGATCAAGTGTGAATTATACCAGCAATACTAGAAAGGCTAACGACTGATCCAGGAAATAATTGATGAGATTCAATACATCAAAAATAATGATATGAATATTCAAGAGATACAAGAAAAGAAATAGAACACCATATGCTTTACTGAGAGACCAGACACCTGAATCCCGGTGCGTACTGGTACTCCCATACTGTAGAAGCCTTTATGCTAAGGCAGACCGCTCCCCTCCAAGCAAGAGCAGCCTGAAGGGAAACAATAGCCACAACACCGGGAGGAGTTCTGCTCTGCCCTATAGGTCTTAAGCTTCATGGCTGAGTACAAAGTGACTAATTAACAACTGAAAGAAACAATATAGACAGCAGATCTCTGGTAGTCACAGAGCAGCTGTCTAAGGTCAGACAGAGTCAACATATGACACCTTTAGAGGCAGATCCAGAAAGGAAAAAAAGTTCTAAATACTGAAGGCTCCGAATGAAATCAACTGGTATTCTTGATTAGTGATATTTTCTTTCCTGCATAACTTTTCAACATTCATTTCTTATCTAGCACTTAGTGCATAATAAGTCACTAGAATTTATACTACAGGTTAATTCTCTTTTCTTTTTTTTTTTTAAAGATTTTATTTATTTATCTCTAGAGGGGAAGGGCAGGAGAGAGGGAGATAAATATCAATGTATGGTTGCCTTTTGTGCATCCCCTGCTGGGAACTGGCCTGCAACCCAGGCATGTGCCCTGACTGGGAATCAAACTGCAATCCTTTGATTCGCAGGCCCACACTCAATCCACTGAGCTACACCAGCCAGGGCTAATTCTCTTTTCTTATAATAGTCTTAATCTATTTATATCCTTAGTAACACTTACTCATATGCCATGGATACTGAAACAGTGAGGGTAAGATATAATCGTGGAGGTGGATGTATTCCCTAGATTCAATGCAATTCCTATCAAAATACCAATGTCATATTTTACAGATATAAAACAAACATTTCAAAAATGTATGTGGAATCATAAATGACCCAGAAAACCTTCAGTAATATTGAAAAACAAAAACAAAATAGAAAAAAGCACAATACCTGATATCAAACTGTATTACAAGGCCATTTTAATCAAAACACTCTAGTAGGGTTGTAAGAACAGAGACATAGACCAATGGAACTGAATGAAGTGCCCAGAAAAGAACCAAATTTTCTACTGATAATTAATATTTGACAAAGAAGGAAGAAGTATGTAAAGTAGTAAAAAGAGTAGGAAACTGTTCTGTCAATGTGAAAATGAATATGATGCTAATAGTCCACAATTTGTCACCAAGTGCATTTCTCTCTGATATAACAGTAATGAATTCTTTTAATTCTTTCAAGTCACTGGGAAGTGAACATGTCGTAAAAAGTGTATTTTAAACCAACTCTGTCTGCAGCATTTATAACGCTCTGTCAATGTACTCCTCTAAGAAAACGTTGAAATGCATGGTGTCTCTTGTAATAAATACTGTTCTTATCCCTCCTGTTGAAGTATTTCTTTTGAAATTCACTTCTGTGGGAGGTTGTTAGAGAAAGGGCTGCTGAATAACCTGTCAGCCAATGAGTGAACTATCAGGCATAAATATATCCTCTATGAAAGACAGTCAGCAACTATACCACAGTTTTTCCAAAAGTATTTTTATAGGAGGGAAGTGTAGCCTAACTAAGAAATGCATATAGATGGTACTATGTTTCCTTGAACAGAATTGCAAAAGTCTAAGTGAATATGAAACTAAAGTAACAATCTTAAGACCTTTACAGCATCACACTCTAATAATACAGTATTGAGGAATTTAAATTTTGTAAGTTATTAGGAAATGGAAACATTTCCTATGAAGCGGGTTTTCAAGTAAAGATATCTACACTGTTTAGCACCTTATGAGTGGGCTCACTTAACTAGAAGAAGAAATGAGTTGTGTGTCAGAGTGTATGTTCTTTTTTCAGCACTCTGTTAAGGTATCTTTCAGAAGTATCTGTTTTTGTGGTAAGATTGACAGCGAAAGGCTTTTGAACATACTGTTCTGTCATAAAATTAGTGAATAGACTAATAAACTGTTGTGTATTTGAAGTGAATAATCTTATGCAATACACTTTCCACCAAAGTATTTTTTCTCTACAAAAGTTCAGAGAAGCTAAGATTCATAAATTGTGTAGTACCTGACTTGAAAATAACCATTTTCTGAATGTCCAAATGATTATGATGCTAACAGCCTGCTTTTCATGACCAAGTGCATTTCTCTCTGATATAACAGTAATGTATTCTCTGAATTCTTTCAAGTCACTGGGGAATGAACATGCTTTGTAAGAAGTGTATTTTAAGCCAACTCTGTCTGCAGCATTTATAACATTCTGTCAAAGTATTTCTCTAAGGCAAAGTCGAAATGCATGATGTTTCTTGTAATACATCCTGTGTTAAACCCTTTGGTTGAAGTATTTTTCTGAAATGTCAGTTTTGTTATACATTGTCAGCAAAAGAGCTCCTGAATGACCTTTTTGTCAGCCCATGAGTGAACAAACAGGCAGAAATATATCCTCTGTGCAACACAGTCATCAACTATACCATAGTTTTCCCAAAAGTGTTTTTCTAAGAAAAAAGTGCAGCCTAAATAAGAAATGCAAGTACATGGTAACATGTAAGTTTGAACAGAATTGCCAGTCTAAATAGAGAATATGAAATTAAAGTAACAACCTTAAGACCTTTACAACATCACACTATGAAAATACGCTGCTGAGGAATTTAAACTTTTCTAAGTAACCTGGAAATGAAAACATTACATATGAAGCAGGTTTTCATCCAACAACATATATACACTGTTTAGTACCTTATGAGTTGGCTCACTTTACTAGAAGATGAACTGAGTGGTGTCCCAGAGTATATGTACTGCTTTCAGCACTCTGTTGAAGTATCTTTCAGAAATATGTGTTTGGTGATAAGATTGATACTGAAAGGCTTTTGAACATACTGTTATCTCTTCAGATCAATGAATAGATCCTTAAAACTGTAGCGTATATTCACTGAATTAACATATGCAATAAACTTTCCACCAAAGTCTTTTTTTCTCTACAAAAGAACAGAGAAGCTAAGATTGATGGATTGTGTAGTACCTGTGCAAAAAAGAAACTGTTTTGTCAATGTCAAAATAGTTATGACACTAACAGTCCATTGTTTGTCACCAAGTGCATTTCTCTCTGATATAACAGTAATGAATTCTTTGAATTCTTTCAAGTCACTGGGGAATGAACATGCTTTGTAAGAAATGTGTTTTAAGCCAACTCTGTCTGCAGCATTTATAACATTCTGTCGAAGTACTTCTCTAAGGCAGAGTTGAAATTCATGATGTTTCTTGTAATACATCCTTTTTTAATCCCTCCTGTTGAAGTATTTTCCTGAAATGTCACTTTTGCTAAAGGTTGTTAGTGAAAGAGCTCCTGAGTAACCTTTTTGTAAGCCAATGAGTGAACTAACAGGCAGAAATATTTCCTCTGTAAAACACAGTCAGCAACTATACCACAGTTTTTTCAAAAGTATTATAATAGGAGGAAAGTGTAGCCTAAATAAGAAATGGCAGTACATAGTAGCAAGTAAGTTTGAACAGAATTGCAATAGTGTAAATGAATATTAAACTAAAAAAACAATATTAAGACCTTTACAGCATCACACTCTGATAATACGGTTGTGAGGAATCTAAACTTTTCTATTTTACCTGGAAATGGAAACATTTCATATGAAGTGGGTTTTCAACAAAAGATATCTACAATGTTTAGTGCCTTATGAATGGGCTCACCTCACTAGAAGATAATATGTGTGGTGTTTCAGAGTGTATGTGCTTTTTCAGCACTCTTTTGAAGTATCTTTCAGAAATATGTGTTTCGTGGTAATATTAATAGTGAAAGGCTTTTGAACATACTGTTTTTCATCAATAAGTTGATAGATTCCAGAAACTGTAGTGTATTTTAAATGAATAATCTTATGCAATACGCTTTCCACCAAAGTAATTTTTCTGTACAAAAGAACAGAGAAGCTAAGATTCATGGAATGTATATTACTGAGTAAAAAAGAAACTGTTTTGTGAATGTCAAAATGAATATGACGCTAACAGTCCACTTTTTGTTAATAAGTGCATTTCTTTCTCATATAACTAATGAGCCCTGGCTAGTGTACTTCAGTGGATTTTGTTCGGCCCTGAGAACTAACGGATCATGGTTTGGTTCCCCGTCAGGGAAACCTTGGTTGCTGGCCAATTCCCAGCAGGGGACACAGAGGGGCAAGCATACATTGATCTTTCTCTCCCTCTCTCCTTCCCTTCCCCTCTGGAGATAAATGAATAAAATCTTTTTAAAAAGCAGTAATGAATTTTTTCAAATCACTGGTGAATGGACATGTTTTGTAAGAAATGTGTTTTAAGCCAATTCTGTCTGCAGCATTTATTTCATTCGGTCAATGTACTCCTCTCAGGAAACGTGGAAATGCATGGTGTCTCTGGTAATACATACTGTGTCTACCCCTTCTGTTGATGTATTTTTTCAAATGTCATGCTTTTGATATGTTTTATAGTGAAAAACCTGCTGAATGACCTTTCTTTCAGCCAATGAGTGAAAGCAGGCACAGAAAAATGTCATCTCTGATATGCAGTGAGCAACTATACCTGAGTTTCCCAAAGAGTGTTTTTCTAGGAGAAAACCCTCAGGTATCTGAAAAATGTATGTCGAAAATACTAGGTAACTTTGAACAGAATTGTGAAAGTCTAAGTTAATATGAAACTAAAAATAACAATTTTGGGACTTTTAGAGCATTACACTCTGATAATAAATACAGTAGGGAAGTGTTTGAACTTTTCTAAGTTACTCAGAAATGGAAACTTTTCCTATGAAGCTGGTTTTGAACCAGAGATATGTACACTATATATCACCTTATGACTGTACTCACTGTAGTAGAAGATGAAATGAGCAGTGTCTCATGGATTATGTACTGTTTTCAGCACTCTGTGGATGTCTCTCTCTTAAATATCAATTCTCAGGCATGTGTAATAGGAAAAAAGAGCTGCGGAAATTATTTTCTGTCAGCACATGTGAGAACGCCATTCTAGGACTATGTCATCTTTGCAGTAGAATGTACTTTCAGTGTACAGTTTTTTTCTGAGTATCTTTTTCACCAGAAATACATAGCCCCACTAAGACATGTAGGTACAGCATAATACCTGATTTGCACAAGTTTTCTTACTGTCAAAATGCATATGATGCTCACAGTTCACTTTCTGTCATTGAGTGCATTTCTCTATGATAAAATAGGAAAGAATCAGTGCAAACCTTATAAATCCCCCCAGAATGAGGCTGTTCTATTTTAAAGCCACTTTAATTCATACATGTTCTGTACTATAAATTTATAACCAAAGACTAGGAACTCATTTGAATAGAAGTTTAAATGAAAGTTGACTCTGGTAATGCATACTATTTTCATCACTTCTGTTGAAGTATCTTTCAGAAATATGTGTTTTGCGGAAGCTTTGAGAGCAAAGGCTTTTGAAAATACTGTTCTGTCATCAAATAAGGGAAAGGGAACACATTTATTAAACTGTAGCATAATTTAAGTAGAATAATCTTATGCTGTATAGTTTCCTCCAAAGTTTTTTTTCTGTACAAAAGAACAGAGAAGCTAAGATTCATGGACTGTGTAATAACTAACTTGAAAATAACCATTTTGTGAATATCAAAATGAATATGAAGCTAACAGTCCACCTTTTGTCACTAAGTGTATTTCTCTATGATATAACAGTAATGATTTTTTTCAACCCTTTCAATCACTCGGGAATGAACATGTTTTGTAAAGTGAGTTTTTAAAAAATATTTTATTTATTTATTTTTTGAGAGAGGGGAAGGGAAGGAGAAAGAGTAGGAGAGAAATATCAATGTATGGTTGCCTCTCATGTGTCCCCTGCTGGGAACTGGCCTGCAACCCAGGCATGTGCCCTGACTGGGAATCGAACCGCGGTACTCTGGTTCACAGGCCCGTGCTCAATCCACTCAGCTACACCAGCCAGGGCTGTAAAGTGAGTTTTAAGCAAACTCTGTCTACAGAGTTCATTTCAATTGGTTAATGTACTCCTCAAAAGAAAAGTTGAAATGCATGGTGTCTCTGGTAATACATACAGTTTTAACCCCTCGTGTTGAAGTATTTCTCTGAAATGTCACTTTTGTGGTAGGTTCAAAAGTGAAAGGGCTGCTGAATGACCTTTCTGTCAGCCAATGAATGAACTAACAGGCAGAAATATATCCTCTATGCAACACAGTCAGCAACTATACCATAGTTTTCCCAAAAGTATTTTTATAGGAGGAAAGCGTAGCTTAACTAAGAAATGAATGTACATGGTACCATGTAAGTTTGAACAGAATTACAATACTCTAAGTGAATATGAAACTAAAATAACAACTTTAAGATCTTTACAGCATCACACTCTGATAATACAGTACTGAGGAATTTAAACTCTTTAAGTTACACCAGAATGGAAACATTTCATAAGAAGCAAGTTTTCACTAAAAGATATCCACATGCTTTACCGCCTTATGAGTGTGCTCACTTTACTAGAAGATGAAATGAGTGGTGTCTCAGAGTGTATGTACTGTTTTCAGCACTCTGTTGAAGTATCTTTCAGAAATATGTGTTTTTTGGTAAGATTGATAGTGTAAGGCCTTTGAACATATTCTTCTGTCATCAAATAAGGGAACAGATTCATAAAACTCTAGCATACTTTAAGTGAATAATCTTATGTGCTATAGTTTCCTCCAAAGTATATTTTCCTGTACAAAAGTACTGAGAATCTAAGATTTATGGACTGTGTAATACCTGTCTTGAAAATAACCATTTTGTGAATGTCAAAATGAACATGAAGCTAACACTCCACTTTTTGTCTCCAAGTGCATTTCTCTCTGATACAACAGTAATGAATTCTTTCAAATAACTGGAGAATGAACATGCTTTGTAAGAAGTGTGTTTTAGGCTAACTTAAAAAAAAATTATTTACTTATTTTTCAAGTACAGTTTTCTGTCTATTCCTCCCATCCCAGCCCACCCAGCCCCATGCTCCCCACCTCCCTTCCATTTCCACCCCCCTTAGTTCTTGTCCTTGTGTCCTTCATACTTGTTTCTCCAAATCCCTCCCCTTTTTCTCCTTAAATTTTCTCTCCTCTCCCCTCTGGTCACTGTCCCCCTATTCTCTATTTCAGTGTCTTTTGTTTTTATTCTGCTTGCTTGTTTGTTTTGTTGTTTAGCTTCCTGTTAAAGGTGAGATCATATGGTTAGGCCAACTTTGTATGCAGAGTTTATAAGGCTCTGTCAATGTACTCCTGTAAAGAAAAGTTGAAATTTCTTCTGTCTCTCGTAATACATACTGTTTTTACCCCTTCTGTTGGATTATTTTTCTGAACTGTCATTTGGAGGGAGGTTTTTAGCAAAAGAGCTGCTGTATGACCTTTCTCTCACCCAATGAGTGAACTAACAGGCAGAAATATATCCTTTATGAAACACAGCCAGCAACTATACCACAGGTTTCCCAAAAGTATAGGAGGAAAACGAAGCCTAACTAAGAAATGCACATAAATGCTACCATGTAACTGTGAACAGAATTGCAATAGTCTAAGTGAATATGAAGTAAATAACAATGTTGAAACATTTACAGCATCACACTCTGATAATGCAGTAGTGAGGACTTTAAACTTTTCTAAGTTAGGTGGGAATTCAAACCTACCATAACATTTACCCTAACACTAACCCAAAGCCTAACCATAACCCTAACTGTAGCCCTAGCCCTAGTCCTAATTCTAACCCGAACCTGAACCCTAGACAAAGCCCTAGCCCTAGCCTTAGCCCTAACCCTAAACCTAACCCTAGATCTTGCCCTAACACAAGCCCTTAACCTAATCCTAACTCCAGTTCTACCCTAACCCTAACCCTAATGCTACCGTAACCCTAACCCCAACCCTACCCCTAACCTACACCTAGCCCTAAACCTAACCCTAATGCTAACTCTAAACCTAACCTAGGCCCTAACCCTAACCCTAACCCTGACCCTAGTCCTAACCCAATCTCTTACTCTAAACCTACCCCTAACCCTAACCCTAAGCCTAACCCAAATCTTAGTCCTTAACCTATCTCTAATCCTAACCCTATTACTGGACCTAACCATAACCCTATCCATAGCCCTAAACCTAACCCAAGCCCTAGACCTACACCTAACCCTAAATGTACCTAAACCTAAAACTACACCCAACACTAGCCCTAACCCTAACCCTAATCTTTGTGATAGCCCAAGCCTTAACTGTAATGCTTAGCCAAACATTAGTCCTAATCCTAACCCTATCCTTACCACTAGACCTAGCCCTAGCCTTAAACTAAGCCCAAACTTTACACTAGACCTAGCCCTCACCCTACTCCTAAACCTAGTCCTAACTCTAGTCCTATCACTAACAACCTAACCCCAACCCTACACCTAACCATAGCTGAAACCTAATGGAAACTCTAGCCCTAACCCTAACTCTACCCCTAACCCTAAAACTAATCTTAGACCTATCTTTAACTCTACCCAAACCTTAGCATTAAACCTAGCCCCAACCCTTACCCTAACGTTAGTCCTAGCACTAATCCTGCCCCTAAACCTAACACTAATCCTAAACCTTACCCTAGCCTTAACCCTAACCCCAAGCTTAGCACTAGACCTAGCCCTAACCCTAGCCCTAAACCTAACCCTACCTCTAGTCCTAACCCTAACCTTAACCCTAGTATTAACCCTAACCCTAACCCTAACATTAGCCTTAGCCTTCACCCTAAACCTAATCGTAACTCTAGCCCTAGCCCTAATCCTAGTCCTAACCCTAACCTTAACCCTATTTCTTATTCTATACCTACTTGTAACTGTAACCCAAAGTCTAACCCTAGCTCTAATCCTAATCCTGACACTAACGCTAATTCTAACCCTAACTGTAGACCTAACCCTATCCCTAACCCTAACTCTAACCCTAGTCCTAAGCCAAACCCTTACCCTAAACCTACCCATAACCTAACCCTAACCCTAACCCTAGTCCTAACCCTATCTCTAAAGTTAACCCTAACCCTAGTCCCAGACCTACCCCCAACCCTAGCCCTAAATCTAAATCTAGCCCTAGCCCTAACCCTAGCTCTAGCCCTAAACCTAAAACTAACCCTAACTCTGCCCCTAACCCTATTCCTAGCCCTACATTTAACCTTTCCCTAGCCTTAGCCCTATCCTTACCCCTAAACCTAACTAGCCCTAACCTAACCCTAACAGAAACCCTAAACCTAGCCCTAACACAAACCCTAACCCTAGGCTTAACTCTAACCCTAGCCCTAACAATAGACCTAGCCCTAATCCAAGCCCTAAACCTAACCCTAACTCCTGTCCTAATCATAACCCTAACCCTAACCCAAACCTAACCCTAACCTTAACCCCAGGCCTAACCCTAAACCTAACCCTATTTCTAAACCTAACACTATCCCTAACCCTAACACTAGACCTAGAGCTAAACCTAGCCATAACCCAAATTCTGACTCTAGTCCTCATTAAAACACTACCCCTAACACTAAACCTTCCTGTAATCCTAAACCTAACCCTATACATAGCCCTATCCCAAGCCCTAATCCTACCCCAAACTCCAGTCCTAACCCTAACCCTAACTCTACTCGAACCCTAAACCTAACCCTAACCCTAACCCTAAACTCACCCTAGCCCTAACCCTAAAGCTAACTGTAACCCTAACCCTACCCCTAACACTAACCCTAGTCGTAACCCAATCCCTTATCCTAAACATACCCCTAACCCTGAACCTAACCTTAACACTAGAATAGGCCTAACCCTATCCCTAAACCTTACCCTAACTCTAATCCTAACCCTAACCATAACCCCATCCCTATCCCAAACCATAAGCATAACCCTAAGCCTAACCCTAATCCTAAACCCAGACTTCACCCGACCACTAACCCTAACCCTAGTTCTAAAACTAACTCTAACCCTAACCCTACCCCTAACACTAGTTCTAACACTACCTCTAACCCTAATCCTACCCCTAACCCTAACTCTAGTCATAAACCTAAACTAACTCTAGTTCGAACCCTAATCCTAACCCTAATTCTACACTTAACCGGTTCTAAATCTAACCCTAAGCTTAGCACTACCCCTAACTCTAACACTAACGCCATTCCTAACTCTAACCATAACCCTAAACTAGACCTAGCCCTAAACTTAGCCATAATATTAACACTAACCCTAGTCCTGTTTCAAACCCTACTACTAATCCTACACCTAGCCCTAATCCTAACTCTAGACATAGCCCTAACCCAAGCCCTTACTGAACCATAACTCCAGTCCTAACCCTTGCCTAACGCTGCCCCTAGCCCTAATCTTAACCCTAACCCTAGCCCTAATGCTAACTCTAACCTAAACCTAGCCCTAACCCTAAACCTAACCCTAATGCTAACCCTAGCAATAATCAAAACCTTAACCCTAGTCCTGATTCAAACCTTACTGCAAAATCTAACCCTAGTCTTAACCCTAAACCTAACCCTAGCCTTAGCTCTAATCTTAACCCTAACCCGAACCCTAGCCCTAGCCCTAACCCTAACCCTAGCCCTAACCTGGTTCTAACCCTAAACCTAAACCTAACCCTAGCTCTAAACCTAGGCCTAACCCAAACCCTAACACTAATCCTGGCCCTAACCCTAATTGTAACTTTACCCTAACCCTAATACTAGTGATAGTTCTAGCCTTAACCCTAACCCTAACCCTAACACTAACACTAACACTAGACCTAGGCCTAACCCTAGCCCAAAACCTCACTATGACTCTCATCCTACCCTAAAATAACCCTAACCCTAACCTAACCCTAGCCCTAAACCAAGTCCAAATCCTAACCCTAACTCTCGTTCTAACCCTAAACTAAACCCACCTCTAACTTAACCGTAGCCCTCACCATAACCTTAACCCTAAAGTTTTTCCTATCCTTAACCCTAACCCTAACGCTAGCCCTATTCCTAATTCTAAAACTACCTTTAACCTTACCAAAATCTATAGCCCTACCTAAAAAATAAACCTAACCCCAATGCTAACCCTAGCCCTAGACCTACCCCTAACCCTAACCTTAAACCTAAACCTAAGCCCTACCCAGGTACTAACCCTAACCCTATCCCTAATGATAGCCCTAACCATTACCCTAACTCTAGTCCTAACCCTATCTCTAAACCCAATCTCAATTCTAATCCTGGACCTAACCCTAACCCTAACCCTAACCCTAGCCCTAATCCTAGCACTAACCCTTACCCTAACATTAGTCCTAGCCCTGACCCTAACACTAACTCTATTCCTTATTGAAACCCTACCCCTAACCAAAAACCTAACTCTAAACCTAGCCATAACACTAAATTTAAACCTAACACTAATCTAACCTGAACCAAAATATTAGTCCTAGATGTAACCCTAACCCTAACACTATACCTAGCCCTAACCCTCCCCCAACTGTAACACTAACCCTAGTCCTGATTCAAAACCTACCCATAATCATACACCTAGGCCTAACCCTATCCCTAACCCTATTCCTAACCCTAACCCTAACCCTAATGCTAACCCTAGTCCTGATTCAAATACTACCTCTAACCCTACACATAGCCCTATCTCTAACCCTAACCCTAAACCTAGTCCTAACCCTTACCCTAACCCTAACCCTTACCCTAACCCTAAACCTAGCTCTAACCTTAATTCTAATCCTAACCCTGGAACTAACCCTACCCCAACCCTAAATTCAGCCCTAAACCTAGCGCTAACCCTAGTCCTAACCAAAACCATAATTCTAACCATACCGCAAACCCTAACCCTGAACCTAACACTAGCCCTAACCCTAACTCTAAACCTGACGCTAACCCTAAATGTAACCCAAACCCTAAACCTAACCCTAACCCTAAACTTAGCCCTATCCTTTACCCTAACCCTAACCCTAAAACTAGGCCAGGCCATAACACTAGCCCTAAGTCAAACTTAATTCTAGCCTTTACTTAAATAGTACCCCTACCTCTAAACCTAGACCTAACCCTAAACCTAACCTTGATGCTAACCCTAACCCTAACACTAGCCCTAGTCCTAGCCCTAAGCCGAACCCTCATACTAATTCTAAACCTCACCCTTATCCTAGACCTAGCCCTAAACCTAACCATAACCCTAGGCCTAACCCTATCTATAAATCTAATTCTAACCCTAATCCTGGATCTAACCCTAAACCTAACCATAGCCCTACCCTAATTCTTAACCTAGCTCCAGAGCTAGTCCTAACTCTATAAATTAACCTAAACCTAAACATAACCCTAGCCCTAACCCTAGGCAAAACCCAAATTCAAACACTAACCCTAGCCCTAACCCTAACTCTAATATTAGTCATAACCCTAGCATTAACCCTAACACTAACCCAAACACTAGACCTAGGCCAAACCATAACACTAGCCCTAACCCTAACCCTAAACCTAAACCTAGTCCTGAGTCTAACCCTACCTGTAACCGTACCCCTAACTCTAACCCTACCCTAACCCTAAACCTAACACTAATGCTAAACCTGACCCAAGATGTACCCAGAACCCTAACCCTAACCCTATTTCTTACTCTAAACCTAACACTAACCCTAGCCCTAGCCCTAATTCTAACACTAACCCTAACTTAAGCCCTAAACTGTCCCTAACCCTAATCCTAGTCCAAACCCGATCTCTAAACCCAAACCTAACCTTAATCCAGGACATAACCCTAACTGTAATCCTAGACATACCCTAGGCTTAACGCTAACCTATTTCTCACTTTAGACCTAAACCTGTCCTTAACCTTAACCCTACCCCTAAATCTAGCCCTAACCCAAACCCTAAACCTAACCTAACCCCTAAACCAAATCCTGAACCTAACCCTAACACTAACCCTAGCCCAAACCCTAAACCTAACTCTAACCCTACCCCTAACTCTAACCCTAATGCTAACTCTAACCCAAGTCTGAACACATACCCTAACCCTAACCTTAACCATAGCCCTACCCTTAATGTAACCCTAACCCTAACACTAGACCTAGCCTTAACCCTACCCCTAACCTTTACACTACTCCTGATTCTAACCCTACCCCTAAACCAACCCCAAACTCTAATCCTAGCCTGAACTGTAAACCTAACCCTCACGCTAACCTAACCCTAGCTCAAACCCTAGCCCTAACCCTAAATATAACCCTAGTCCTAACCCTATCTCCATACTTAACCCTACCCTATCCTGGACCTAACCCTAACCCTAGCTCTAATCCTAACCCTAACCCTAACATTTGCCTCAAACCTAAACCTTGTCCTAAATTTAGCCCTAACTCTAACCCTAATTCTAACCATAACCTTACTGCTAATCCTAGCCCAAGGCTCAACCCTGCCCTACCCAAGCCCCAGCCCTGACCCTAACCCTAACTCTAACCCTAGCCCTAATCCTTCCCCTACCCCTAATTATAAACCTAGCCTTAAACCTAACCCTAACTCTAGCTATAGCCCTAATTCTAATCCTAACACTAAACTCAGCTTTAAACCTGTCCCTAACCCCAACCCTATTTCTAATCCTAGCCCTAAGCCTACCCGTAACTCTAGCCCTAACATTAAACCTAATCCTAGTCCTAGCCATAGCCCTCACCCCAACTATACCCCTAAACTTAATCTTAATTCCAACCCTAACCCTAATTCTACACCTAGGCCTAACCCTAACCATAACCCTAATCATAGCCCTAAACCTAACCTAACCTAACCTTAGTCCTAGCCCTAACCCTAAACCTAACAGTAACACTATACTTAGATCTAGTTTTAACACTGACCCTAAACCTAACCCTACCCTAACTTTAGCCCTAACTGTAACCCTAACACTAACCCTAGTTGTACCTCTATCTCTAAACCTAAACCTAACCCTAATCCTGGAGCTAACACTAACCCTAACCATAGCCCTAAGCCTCCCCCAGCCCGAGATTTAGCCCTAACCCTAAATCTAAACCTAAACCTAGCCCTAACCCTAGGCCTACCAAAAACCCTAATGCTAATCTTAGCTCTGACCCTACACGTAACTCTAGCCATAAGCCTAGGCTTAACTCTAACACTGGACCTAGCCCTAACCTTAGCCCTAAACTTAAACCTACCTTAGCTCTAACCTTATATCTAACCCAAGCCCATACTCTAGCCCTAACCATTACCCAAACTCTAGTTCTAACAGTAAATCTAACCGTAACCGTAGCCCTAAAATTAGACCTAGCCCTAACCCTAGCCATAACCCTAACACTAACCCTAGTCCTGAACCAAACCCTACCCCTAACCCTTCACCTGACTCTAACCCTAGTTCTAACCCTAAACTTAACCCTAATGCTAACCCTGACCTTAGCCCTAGCATCAACACTAACTTTAAACCTAACTCTAGACCTAGCCCTAAACCTAACCCTAAACCTACTCCTGATTCAAACCCTACCCATAATCTTATACCTAGCCCTAACACTAGCCTTAACCTTAACCCTAAACCTAGTCCTGATTCTAATCCTACACCTCACCCAACCCCTAACTCTAACCCTACCCTAATTATAAACCTAAGCCAAACCCTAATCCTAGCATTACCCCTAGCCTTAACCCTAAACCTAGTCTTAATCCTAACCTAACCCCTAAACCTACCACCAACCCTAACCCTAATGTTAACTCTAACCTAGCCCTGCCCTAAAACTAACCCTATCTCTGAACCTAACCTTAACCCTAATCCTAAACCTAGCCCTAACCCTAAACCTTAATATACCCTAATTGTAACCATAACTTTAGCCCTAGCTGTAGTCGAACCCTAACCCCAACCCTATCCCTAACCCTGACTCTAAACCTAATTCTAGACCTAACCCTGACCCTAACCCTAACTGTAGCCCTAACTCTAAACCTCACCCTAACCCTAATCCTAACCCTTGCCTTCATTCTAACTAACCCTTATCCTAACCCTAATCCTAACCCTTGCCTTCATTCTAACTAACCCTTATCCTAACCCTGGCCATAACCCTAGCCTTAACCCTAACCCTAACCTTAACAGTAGACCTGGCCCTCCCCTAGCCATAACCCTAGCCCTAAACCTGCCCTAACCCTATCCCTAACCCTACCCTAAAGTTAACCTAACCCTAGCCTTCCCCCTAACCCTATTCCTAATCCTAACCTTATCTCCAAACTTAACCCCAACCTTACCCATAACCGTAACCCTAACCCTAGCCCTAACCCTAATTCTAACCCTAACCTTAGTCCTAACCCTTTCCCTAACCCTAACCATAACTCTTACCCTACCCCTAATTCTAGCCCAAACCTAACCCTAAACTTAGCCTTAACCCTAGCCCTCCCCTAACACTAGTTCTAACTTTAACCCTAAATCTAGCCCTAAACCTAAGTCTAAAACTAAACCTTGCCCTAACCCTAGACCTAACCCTAACGCTAGCCCTAATCCTAACACTAACCCTAGTCTTTACCCTAACCCTAACCCTAACCATACCCTAACTCTTCCCCTACCTCTACCCCTAGTTCTAACCCTAACCCTAACCATAACACTAGCCCAAAACCTAAACCTTGTCCTAGCTTTAGTCCTAACCCTAACCCTAATTCTAACCATAAACTTACTGCTAACCCTAGCCTGAGCCTCAACCCTGCCCTAACCCAAGCCCTAGCCCTACCCCTAACACTAGCCCTAGACCTTATTCTAACCCTATCCCTAACCACAGCCTTAAATCTATCTCTAACCCTAACCCAATCTCTAATCCTAGCCTTAACCCTAACCCTAACGCTAACCCTAGCCTTACCCTAACCTTAAACCTAAACCTAAACCTAACCCTAGCCCTAACAATAGGCCTACCCCAAACCCTAACACTAATCCTAGCCCTAACCCTAACCGTAACCCTAGCCCTAACTGAAAACCTAATCCTAGCGATAGCCCTAGCCTTAACACTAACCCTAAACCTAACACTAGGCCAAGCCCAAACCCTAGCTCTATAACTAACCCTAATCCTAGTCCTAACCATAACTCTACAACTACCCCTAACTGTGACCCTAACCCTAGTCCATTTTCTAATTCTAACCCTAACCTTATCCCTAACCCTACTCCTAACACTGAACCTAAGCCTAGCTGAAGCCCTAACCCTAAACCTAACTCTAACCATGGACCTAACACTAGATGTAACCTTGACCCTAAAAGTAATTCTAGCCATAGACCTAGCCCTAACCCTAACACGACACCTAAACCTAACTCTAGCCCCAACCCTAGGCCTACCCCAACCCTGACACTAATCCTACCCCTAACTCTAACCCTAATACTAGTGATAGCCCTAGCGTTAACCCTACACCTAACCCTAACACTAGCCCTAATCTTAACAGAACTGTACCCATTACCTAACCATAGCCCTAAACCTAACCCTAGTCCTAACCATAATCCTAAACATAACCTTAGCCCTAGACTTAACACTAATCCTAATGTTAACCGCAGACCTAGCCCTAACCCTAGTCCTAACCCTAACCCTATCTCAAAACCTAACCCTAACCCTAATCCTGGACCTACCTTAACCCTAACTCTAGCCCTAACCCTAAACCTAGCCCTAGACATAGCCCTAGACCTAGCCCTAACCTAAACATAAACCTACCCCTAGCACTACCCCTACTCCTAACCCTAAACCTAGTCCTAACCATAACATTAACCCTAACCCTAACCTTAGTTCTACCAATACACCTGACCCTAACCCTCCCTCTAGACCTACACCAAACCCTAGCCTTTACCCTAACCCTAACACTAGATCTGATTTTATCTCTACCCCTAAACCTACCCCTACTCTAACCCTAAATGTAAACCTAAGCCTAACTCAAACCCCTTCCTAAAGTTAACCATAACCATAACTGTAACCAAACCCTTAACCCTAACCCTAACCCTAACACTAGACCTAGCCCTAACTCTAGGCCTACCCCAAACCCTAACACTAATCCTAGCTTTAACCCTACTGTAACCCTAGCATAACCTAACCCTAATACTAGTGATAGTCCTAGCCTTAAACCGAATTCTAACCCTAACAGTAGACCTACCCCTAACCCTATCACTAAACCTAACCTTAACACTAGACCTAACCCTAACCCTAAACTAAACCCTACCCATACCATAAACCTAACCTAACCCTAATCCTAACCCTGGCCTTAACACTAACTCTAATCCTAGACCTAATCCTAAACCTAGCCCTAACTCTAATTCTAATGGTAGCCTAACCCTAACTCTAAAACTAACCATAACTCTAATCCTGAGCCTAACACTAACCCTAACCCTAGACCTAACACTAAAGTTAGCCATAGACATAGCCCTAACCCTAAACATAAACCTAAACCAAACCCTAACCCAAGCCCCAACCCTAATTCTAGTCCTAGCCATAAACCTAGCCCTAACCCTAACAGTAACCCCAGTGCTAAACCTAAACCTGGCCCTAACCATAACTCTAACCCTAATTTTAGCCCTAACTCCTGCCCTAACACTTAACCTAACCCTCATTCTAACCATAGCTATAGCTGTAGCCTTAATCCTAAACCTAACCCTGACTAGACCTAACCCTAACACTAACCTTAGCCCTAAACTTGTCCCTAACCCCAACCCTATCTGTAACCCTAGCCCTAACCCTAACCCTAAACCTAGTCCTGAGTCTAACCCTCCACATAATCCTGCCCCTAACGCTAACCCTACCCTAACCCTAAACCTAACCCTAATGCTAACCCTAACTAAAACCTTAGCCAGAGCCCTAACCCTAACCCTATCTTCAACCTAAACCTAGCCCTAAACATAACACTAACATTAGTCCTAGCCCTAATTCCAACATTAATCTTAACTTAAGCCCTAAACCTGTCTTTAACCCTAACCTTATCCCTAATCCTATTCCTAACTGTAACTCTCAACCTTGTCCTAACCCTAACTTTTACTGTAACCCTAACTGTAACCCTAACTTTAGTCTAAACCCTATCCTTAACCTAACCATAAGCTTAGTCCAGGACCTAACACTAACTGTAATCCTAGCCATAACCCAAAGCTTAACTCAAACCCTAACCCTAACACTAGAACTAGGCCCAACCCTACCCCTAAACTTAAACCTAACCCTAGACCTAAACTTAACCCTAACTCTAGCCCTTCCCCTTGCCCTAACCCTAACCCTAGTCTTAACCCTATCCAAACCCCTAATCCTACCACTAACCCTAACCATAACCCTAACTCTAGCCCAAACCCTAAACCTTTCATACCTTTAGCCCTAATCCTAACCCTAATTCTACCCATAACCTTAGTGCTAACCCTAGCTCTAGCCTCAAGCCTACACTAACCCAACCCCTAACCCTGACCCTAACCCTAACCCTAGCCCTAACCCTACCCCTACTTCTAACCCTAAACTTAACCCTAAACCTAGCTCTAGCCCTAATTCTAACCCTAACACTAACTTCAGCACTGAACCTATCTCTAACCCCAACCCTATCCCTAATCTGAGCCCTAATTCTAACCCTACCCTAGCCTCAGCCCTAATGCTAACCCTAACCCTAGTCCTAATTCTAACCCTACTCTAACCCTATCCCTAACTCTAACCCTACTGTAACCCTAACACCAACCCTAACCCAAGCACTAGCCAGAACCCTAACCCTAACCCTACCCCTAACCCTAACCTAGCCCTAAACCAAACCCTACACCTAACCTTAAACCTAGCCCTAAACCTAACATTAACCCTAACCCTAGCCCTAGTTCTAACACTAAACCTAACTTAAGCCCTAAATCTGTCCCTAACCCTAACCCTATCCCTCATCCAAGCCCTAACCATAACCCTAACCCTAGCAGTAACCATAAACCAAACCCTAACTCTAGACTTGGCCCTAGCAGTAACCCTAAACTTAACCCTAACACCAGCCCTACCCCTATCTTGAACCCTAATCCTACCCCAACCCTAAACCTCACTCTAATAGAACCATAACTCTAACCCTTACTCTAAACCTAACCCTACCCCTAACCCAAACTCTTACCCTAACTCTAATTATAACACTAGCACTCACTCTAACTCTAGCCCTAGCCCTAGCCCTAGTCCTAAACCTACCCATAGCCCTAACCAAAATCCCAGTCCTAAACCTAACCCTAACCTAAATCCTGGACCTAACCCTAACCCAGCCCTAAACCAAACCCTAACCCTAGTTCTTACCCTAACCCTAACCCAGCCCTAAACCAAACCCTAACCCTAGTTCTTACCCTAACCCTAACCCTAACCATAGCCCTGGCCTTAACATAACCCTAACCCAAACACTAGACCTAGCCTGAACCCTAGCCCTAACCCTTACACTAGTCCTGATTCTAACCCTACCCATAAACCTACCCCAAACTCTAATCCTAGCCCTAATTGTAAACCTAACCCTAACACTAACCCTAACCCCAGCCCTAACCCTAACCCTAGCCCTTACCTTATCTCAAAACCTAACTGTACCATAATCCTGGACCTAACCTTAACCCTAACTCTACCCCTAATCCTAATCCTAACCTTAACATTAGCCCCAAACATAAACATTGTTCCAGCTTTACCCCTAACACTAACTCTAATTCTAACTATAACCTTATGGCTAACCCTAGCCCAAGACTCAACCCTGCCCTACACAAGCCTTACCCCTGACCCTAATTCTAACTCTAGTCCTAGCTTTACCCTAGCCATAACCCTAAACTTAAACCTGGTCCTAACCCTAACCCTACCCTAGCACTAACCATAAATCTCACCGTAACCCTAACACTAGCCCTAGCCCTAACTGTAACCCTAACCTAACCCTAACCCTAGCCTTAGTCCTATCCCTAACCCTAATTCTAGCCCTAAACCTATCTTTAACCCTAATCCTACCCCTAACCCTAAACCTTATGCTAATTGAACCCTAAGCCTAAACCTTATACTAATTCTAAACCTAACTCTAACCCTAACTCTTACCTTACCCTAATTCTAACCCTAGCCCAACCCAAACCCTAACCCTAGTCCTGATTCAAACCCTACCCCTAACATTACACCTAACTCTAACCCTAGCCCTAACCCTAAACCTAACCCTAACACTAACCCTAGCCAAAACCCAAAACTTAGCCCTAGCCGTAAACCTACCCATAACCCTACCACTATCTCTAACACTAGCCCTAACCATAACCCAAACGCTAGTCCTAACCCTAACCCTCAACCTACAACTAACCCTAACTCTAACCCTAGCCCTATTCATAACAATAACCCTAACCCTAACCCTAACCCTAACTTTAGCCCTAATTCTAGTAGTAGCCCTAGCCATAGCCCTAACCCTAGTCCTATCTCTAACCCTAGTCCTCGCCCTAACCCTAGCCTATCCCAAATTCTAACTTTAAAACTCACCCTAGCCCTAGCCATAACACTAACCATAACCCTAATTCTGACCATAACCCTAAACTTAGTCCTAACTCTAGCCCAGAACCTAACCATAACCTTATCATGAGCCTGAACTGTAAGCCTAACCATAGCCCTAGCCCAAACAATAGTCCTTCACCTATCCCAAATCCTAATGCAATCCCAACCCTAACTGTAGCCCTAGCCCTAAACCTAGCACTAACCGTAACCCTAAACCTAACCCTAACTCTAACCTAAACCTTAGACTTACCCCTAGGATTAGCTCTAGCCCTAGTCCTAACCATAACCCCAAACTAACCCTACCCCGAATTCTAACCATATCACTAACCTGAACTCTAACCCTAGCCCTAGTCGCAACCCTAGCCTAAACCTTAAACCTAGCCCTAACCCTAACCCGACCCCAAACCCAAACCCAAACCCAAACCCTAACCCTATCTCTAAACCTAACCCTATGCCTCATCATAGCCCTAGTGCTAACCCTAAATGTAACCCTAATGAAAACCCTAACCATTACCCTAATCCTAACCCTAATTCAAACTGTAACCCTATCCCTAGTCCAACCCTAGCCCCAAACCAAACCCTAGCCCAACCAGACATCTAACCCTATCCCTAACCCTAACCATAAGACAAACCCTAGCCCTAGCCCTATCCCAAACACTAGATCTAGTCCTAACCCTAAAAAAAACCCTGACCATTACCCTCCTCCTAACCCTAACCCTAAATTTTAGCCTATCTGTAACTCTAACCCTAACCCTAACCTACTCCTAACCTTAAAACTAACCCTAACCCTAAGCCTAACCCTAAGCCAAACCCTAGCATTAGCCCTAGCCCTCATCCTAACCACAACCCTAAACCTAACTCTAACACTAACCCAAACCCTGACCCTAATCCTACCTATAGGCCTATCACTAGCCCTAATTCTAGTCCTAACCCTAAACCTAACCCTAGACCTAAACCTACCCCTACCCCCAACCCTAACCCTACACCTAACCATAAAATTAACCATAACCCTAGACCTAAGCCAAACCACAACCATAGACCTAACCCTAAACTAAAGCTAATCCCAATTCTAAACCTACCCCTAATTTTAGACCTAGCCCCATCGATAGTCCTAACTCTATACTAAATCCAAAACTTAACCTCAATCCTAACTCTAACCCTAACCCTACCCTAGCCCTAACCCTAACCCGATCCCTAAACTAACCCTAGCCCAAACCCTAAACCTAAACCTAAACCTAACAATAAGCCTAACTCTAGCCCTAGCTTTAAACCTAACCCAAGCCCTAACCCTAACCCTAATCCTAACCCTAAACCTAACCTTAAATCTAACCCTAATCATAGCCCCAGCCCTAACCCTAAACCAAGCACTAGCTTTAGCCCTAGACCAAACCCTAGCACTAGCCCTAACCCTATCCTAACCTTATCCCTAATTCTAAGCATATCCCTAAACCTAACTCTAACCCTAGCCCTAGCCCTAACACTAAATTTAACCTTAACCCTAACTCTAACCATATGTATAACCCTAACCCTAAGCTTAACTCTAAACCAAACTCTAACCTTAAGCCTAACCCTAAGCCTAACACTAAACATAGCCCTAATCCTAGAACTAGCCTTAGCCCTAACCCTATCCCTAGCTCTAACCATACCCCTACCTGAATCCTACCCCTAATTCTAACCATATCCCTAACCCAAACTCTAACCATAGATCTAGCACCTTACCTTGCCTAATCCTTACCTTAACCTTAACCCTAGTCCTAACCCTAACCCTAGCCTAAACCCAAATCCTAACCTTAACCCTATTCCTAACCATAACCCTAAGCCTAACACTAAACATAGCCCTAGCCCTAATCCTAGAACTAGCCCTAGCCCTAACCCTGCCCCTAGTCATAGCCCTAAACCTAAACCTAGCCCTAATCCTACCCCAACCCCTAATTCTAACTCTAAGACTAAACCTAGCCCAAGCTGTAACTCAAACCCTAACCCAAATATAACATAACCCTATCTTTAATCCTAACCCTAGCCCAAACCCTAAGCCTAGCTCAAAGATGAAACATAATCCTATCCCTAACCCTACCCGTAAGACAAACTCCAGCCCTAGCCCTAAAGCTAACCCTACCCCTAGCCCTAAACCTAACAAAACCCTAATCCTTCCTCTAGTCCTCACCCTAACCCTACCTTTTACCCTAACTGTAACCCTAACCCTATCCCTATTCCTAACCCTAAATCTAACCCTAACCCTAGGCCTAACCCTAAGCCAAACCCTAGCTCTAGCCTTAGCCCTCATTCTAACACTAACTATAACCCTAACCATAGCCCTAGCCCTAACCACAACCATAACCCTAAACCTAAATCTAACTTTAAATAAAACCCTAACCCTATTCCTAGCTCTAGCCCTAGCACTAGCCTCAATTCTTGCCCTACCCCTAACCCTAACCCTAGACCTCACTCTACCCCTAACCCTACCCCTAGACCTAACCATAAACTTAACCCTAATCCTCCTACCCCTAACCTAAAGTTAACCTCAATTCTAACCCTAGATCTAATCCTAGACCTAGCCCCATCTCTAGTACTAACCTGAACCAAAACCCAAAACCTAACCTCAAACCTAAGGCTAAACCTAGCCCTAACCTTAAGCTTAACTTTAGCCCTACCCCTAACCTTAGCCATAAACCTAACACTAACCCTGTTCCTAACCCTATCCCTCATCCTAATCTTAACCGTAAGTCTAACCATAAACCTAGCCTTAGCCCTAGCCCTAACCATAACCATAACCCTAACACTAGCCGTATCCCTAAACATAACACTAAAACTAACCCTAACCTTAGCCCTAACCCTAGCCTTATTTCTAACCCTAACCCTGGACCTAACCCTTCCCCTAACCCTAGCCCTATACCTAACACTAAATTTAACTCTACCCCTAACCCTAATCCTAGCCCAAAACCTAGTCCTAGCTGAAACCATAGCCCTACTCTGTTTTCTAACCCCAGGCCTAACCCTAACCCTAACCCTAACACTAATACCAAATTCTAACTCTACCCCTAAACCTAGCAGTAGCCACATCTCTAGTTTTAACCCTAAACTAAACCCAAAACCTAATCTCAACCCTAACTCTAATCATAGCCCTAACCCTAAACTTAAGCTTAGCCCTAATCCAAACAGTAACCCTATTTCTAAATTTAGCCCTAACCCTCACACTAATGCTATCCCTAGCCCTAGGCCTAACACTAATTGTGGCCCTAGCCCTAACCCTAACAAAAACCCTAACAATTACCCTAGCCCTAAACCCAATTCTAAGCCTAGCTTTTACTCTAACCCTAACCCTATTTCTAACCCAAACCCTAACCTTAAGCCTAACCATTAACCTAACCCAAATATAGCCCTAGCCCTAACTCTAGACCTAGCCCTAGATTTTGCTCTAATCCTTACTCTAGCCCTAGCCCCAACCATAACCCTAGCCATAGCCCTAACCCTAAACTTAGCCATAACTCTAGCCCTGGCCCTACACCTAACCCTAATCTTAATGCTAACACTAACTCTAGCCCTAGCCTTAAACTTAATCCTAACCCTACCATAATAATAACCCTAAACCTAACCCTAACACTACCCCTAACTTTCAACCTAGCACTAACTCTATCCTTATCCCTAACCCCAACCTTAACCCAAGCCCTAACTGTAACCTTAACCCTAGGCCTAACCCTAAACTTAACCCTAATTTTAACTGTAACCCTAACCCTTGTCCTGGCCCTAGACCTAATCCTAGCCCTAGCTCTAAATCTAACCCAAACCCTAATATTATCCCTAGCCCTGACCCTGAGCCTAATTCTAACCTTAGCCCTAAACCTAATCTTACCCTAGCCCTGGCTTCCAACCTAGCTGTACACCTAACCCAAAAGCTAATGCTAACACTAACCCCAGCCCTAGCCCTAATCCTAACCCTACCCCTAGTTCTAAACCAAACCCTAGCCTTAGCTCAAACCATAACCCTAAACATAACCCTAACCTAAGCCTCACCGTAACTCTAACCTTAACTCTAACCCTAAACCTAACCTAACATAAACCCTAAATCTAACTGTAACCCTCATTCTTGACCAAACCCTTAACCTAAACTAACCCTAATTCAAACCCTTACCTAACCCTAACCCTAACCCAAACCCAATCCAAAACCTAACACTAATTCTAACTATATCTCTAATGCATAACCTAGATGTAGCCCTAGCTCTATACCTAACCCAAACCCTAGCCATAACACTAACCTAACTCTAATCCTAACTCTAGCCCTAATCCTAAATTTTAACCTAGCTTAAACCCTAACCCTAGCCCAAACCCTAACTGTAACCCTAACCTAAACCCTATCCTAGTGCTACACCTAAATATAAACCTAGACCTACCACTATTCCCACCCCTACCACCAATGCTAACCCAAACTGTAGCCCGAACCTGAAGTTTAACCCTAGCCCTAACCCTGACCCTGGCCCTAATGTAACTGTATTACTAACCCAAACCATAAGCCTAACTCTAGACCTAACACCCTACACCTAGATCAAGCTCTGACCCTGACCCTAAACCTAACCCTAGACCTAGCCCTAATCCTAGCCCTACACCTAACCCTAACAATAACTCTAACCCTAGCCCTGAATGTAAGCCTAAAACTAACCCTAACCCAAGCCATAAACATAACCTAGCTTTAGACCTAGTCTCAGCCATAACCAAAACCAAAACCTAAGCCCTAGCAGTAACCCTAACCCTGGCCCTAATAGTATCTTTACAGGAGGAAAGCATAGCCTAAATAAAGAATAGATGTACACGGTAACATATAAGTTTGAATAAGCATATTTTAGGTGAATAACCTTATGCACACACTTTTTAAGAAAAAGAGTGCCTAAAAGACCTTTTTTTCAAACAGTGAGTGAACTAACATTCAGAAATGTATCCTCTGTGAACCACAGTCAGTAAGTATAGATAAGATTTCCCAAAAATATTTTTATAGAAAGAAAGCATAGACTAACTAAGGAAAGCATGTACATGGTACACTAAGTTTGAACAGAATTGCAATAGTCTCAGTGAATATGAAACTAAAATTACCATTTTAAGACCGTTACAACACCACACTCTGATAATACAGTAGTGAGAAATCTAACCTGTTCTACGTTACTCGAGAATAAGAACATTTTGTATGAAGTGGGTTTTCAGCCAAAGTTATCTGCACCGTTTTAGCACATTATGAGTGGGCTCACTTTACTAGAAGATGAAATGAGTGGTGTCTCACAGTGTATGTAGTGTTTTCAGCACTCAGTTGAAATATCTTTCAGATATGTTTTGTTGTGGTAAAATTAATAGCAAAAGCCTTTTGAACATACTGTTCTGTCATCAAATAAGTGAATAAATGCATAAAACTGTAGCGTATATTAGGTGAATAGCCTTATGCACACACTTTTCCCATAAGTGTTTAGTCTATACAAAAGAGCAAACATGCTAAGATTCATGGACTGTGTAGAACGTCACTTGAAATGAAGCGGTTTTAGACTTCCGCCAAGATGGAGGCATAGGTGGTAGCACTGCATCTTCTCCCACAACTAAGTTTAAAAACAACAAAGTTTTAGCAACAAAAACACAGCCAAATGACAGAAAATTGAACTACATGGAAGTCTGACAACAATGAACCCTTCAGCCAAACCGGTAAGAGGGGCAGAGCCAGCAGCAGAGTGGGGTCGGGTAGGAGAGATCCACCAGACTGACCCGGGCATGGGGCCCAGGTGAGCCAGCAGCCATAGATGGATCCCAGGTGTAGGGAAGCGGGCGAACCCACTGAGGGTGCAAGGCAGTGGACCCACTGAGGGCTGACCATGGTCACACATTCATGTGCAGATAAACCGATGAAGGAGCGAGCAGTGAGATGGACCACACAGGCCCCAGTGGCGGGAAGCAGCAGAGGGAACCTCCATTGTCCCTCTCTGACCCCGCTCCCACATACAGCATCACAAACCAGCCACCTGGGTGGCCCCTCTCTGATCACACCCCTACGTACTGCATCATAAACCAGTGACCTGGGTGGCCCCTGCCCTGGTGAACAACTAAGGCTCTGCTCCTCATATGTAACAGGCATGAACAGATCAAAACATGGCTCAAGAACAACAACTCAGAGCCCCAGAGCTGGTAAATCTAAGCAATGAAGAAATAGCAAAACTTTCAGATGCACAGTTCAAAACACTGGTGATCAGGAAGCTCACAGAACTGGTTGATCTTAGTCACAAATTAGAGGAACATATGAAGGCTAAACTAATTGAAATGAAGGAGTCTACGGCCATACCACCCTGAACATGCCCAATCTCATCTGAAATGAAGGGAAATACACAGGAAACCAATAGTAATGGAAAGAAAACTGGGACTCAAATCAAAGGAGTGGACCAGAAGGAGGAAAAAAATGACCAAACAGAAAAGGATGAAGAAGCAAGAATTCAAAAAAATGAGGAGAGGCTTAGGAACATTCAGGACATCTTTAAACGTTCCAGCATCTGAATTATAGGGGTACCAGAAGGGGAAGAAGAACAGCCACGAGTGGAAACCTTATTTGAACAAATAATAAAGGAGAATTTCCCCAATCTGGCAAAGGAAATAAACTTCCAGGAAATCCAGGAAGCTCAGAGAGTACCAAAGCAGTTGGACCCAAGAAGGAACACACCAAGGCACATCATCATTATATTAGCCAAGATTAAAATGAAGGAGAGAATCCTAGAAGCAGCAAGAGATAAAGGGACAGTCACCTACAAAGGAGTTTCCATCAGACTGTCAGCTGATTTCTCAAAAGAGACCTTCCAGGCCAGAAGGGGCTGGAAGGAAAGATTTGGAGTCATGAAAGGGAAGGACCTACATCCAAGATTGATCTATCCAGCAAAGCTTTCATTTAGAATGGAAGGGCAGATAAAGTGCTTTTCAGATAAGGTCAAATTCAAGAAGTTCATCATCACCAACCCCTTATTATATGAAATGTTAAAGGGACTTACCAAAGAAAAAGAAGATAAAAAAGATGAACAGTGAAAGGACAGCAAACTCACAGTTATCAACAACCACACCTAAAACAAAAGCAAACTAAAAGGACAGCTAGATCAGGAGCAGAACCATAGAAATGAAGATCACATGGAGGGTTAGCAACAGGGGAGTGGGAGAAGAAGGGGGGAGAAGGTACAGAAAATAAGTAGCAAAGATGGTAGGTAGAAAATAGATGGGGGGAGGGCAAGAATAGTATGGGAAATATAGAATCTAAAGAACTTGAGACACGTGGTCATAAACTAAAGGGAGGGAATGGTGGCGGAGGGGGTGTACAGGGTGGAGGGGAATGAAGGGGGGGAAATAGAACAACTGTAATGGCATAATTAATAAAATATATTTAAAAAAGAAATAAAGCAGTTTTGTAAATGTCAAACTGAATATGAAGCTAACAATCCACTTTTTGTCACGAAGTACATTTCTCTGTGGTATAATCGTAATGAATTCTTTCAAATCACTGGGGAATAATGTGTTTTGTCAGAAGTCTGTATTAAGCCAACTCTGTCTGAAGTGTTTATAATGCTCTCTAAGGGGGGAAATAGAACAACTGTAATGGCATAATCAATAAAATATATTTAAAAAATGTACATATCTAAGAAGAAGCTAAAATGCGTAATGTCTTTGGCAGTACATACCATTTTTACCTCTCTTGTTGGAACATTTATTCAGAAATGTCACCTTTGTTATCGGTTGTTAGAAAAAGAGGGTCTAAATGACCTTCTTTACAAACTATGAGTTAACTAACATTCAGAAATATATCCTCTATGAACCACACTCAGCAAGTATACCAGAGTTTCCCCAAAAGTAATTTTGTAGGAGGAAAGCAAAGCCTAACTAAGGAAAGCATGTACACAGTACCATGTAAGTTTGAACAGAATTGCAGTAGTGTCAGTGAAAAGGAAACTAAAATAACAATTTTAAGACTTTTACAGCATCACACTATGATAATACAGTAGTGGGAAATCTAAACTTTTCTACATTACACGGAATAAAAACATTCCTTTTTGAAATTAGTTTTCATCCAAAGATACCTAGATTGTTTACTAACTTATAAGTGGGCTCACTTTACTAGCAAATGAAATGAGAGGTGACTCACAGTGTATGTACTGATTTGAGCACTCTGTTGAAATATCTTTCAGATTACGTGTTTTGCGTTAAGATTAATAACAAAAGGTTTTTGAACATACTGTTCTGTTTGTCATCAAATAAGTGAATCAATGCATAAATTAGTAGCATATTTTAAATGACTAACCTTATGCACACACATTGTGCCAAAGCATTTTCTTCTATAGAAAAGAGCTTCTTAGCAAATAAGCTAAGATTCATGGACCATGTTGAACGTGATGAAACGAAGCAGATTTGTAAATTTTACTGAATATGAAGCAATCAGTCCAGTTTTTGTCACCACGTACATTTCTCTCTGGTATAACAGTAATGAATTCTTTCAAATTACTGGGGAATAACATGTGTTCTATAAAGTGCATTTTAAGCCAACCCTGTCTGCAGCATTTATAACACTCTGTCAATGTATATCCCTAAGGAGAAGCTGAAATTCATAATGTCTCTGGCATTTGTGCATGTTTCTGGCATTACATTAGTGTATCTAGTGAAGAGTTGGCTCACTTCACTAGAAGATTACTGAGTGGTGTCTCACAATGTATTTACCATTTTCAGCACTCTGTAGAACTATCTTTTACAAATATATGTTTTGCGGTAAGTTTTAGAATGAGAGGATTTTGAACATACTGTTGTTTCATGAAACAATCGAATAGATGCATAAAACTGTAGTGTATTTTAAGAGCATAACATTTGCACACACTTACCCCATAAGTATTTTGTCTATACAAATAGGAAACAAGCTAAAATTCCTAGACTGTGTAGAATGTGATGAATTGAATCGCATTTGTGATTTTCACTGAATATGAAGTCGAGTCCAACTTTCATCATCAAGTAAATCTCCTGGCATAACAGTAATGAATTCATTCAAATCACTGGGGAATAACATATTTTGTCAGAATTGTGTTTTAAGCCAACTTTGTCTGCAGCGTTTATAATGCTCTGTCAATATACATTACTAAGGAAAAGTTGAAATGCATAATGTCTCTGACAATACATATGTTTTTACAACTCCTGTTGAAGTATTATTTATGAAATGTCACTTTTCTTGATGAGTTGGGAGTGAAAGGGCATCTAAATAATCTTCCTTTCAAACAGCAAGTTAACCAACATGCAGAAATAAATGTTCTATGAACCATAGTCAGCAAGTATAGCAGAGTTTTCCCAAAAGTATATTTATAGAAGAAAAGTGTAGCCTAACTAATAAATGCATGTACACAGAACCATGTAAGTTTGAACAGAATTGCAATAGTCTCAGTGAATTTGAAACTAAAATAACAAACTGAAAACCTTTACACACCACACTCTGATAATACAGTAGTGAGAAATATAAGCTTTTCTACATTACTTGGAAATAAAAACATTTTTGTATAAAGTAGGTTTTCAATCAAAGTTATCTATACCATTTAGCACCTTATGAGTGGGCTCAGTTTAATAGAAGATGAAATGATAGGTGTCTCACAGTTTATGTACTATTTTCAGAACCCCATAAAAATATCTTTCAGAAATACGTGTTGTGGTAACATTGATAGTGAATGGCTTTTTATTTTAATGTTTCAAATTTTAAAAATTTATTTAATGATTGTTCAAGTACAGTTTTCTGTTTTTTACTCCCCTCATTTCACCCCCCAGTGCTCTCCACCTCTCTCCCATTTCCACTCCCCTTAGTTGTTGTTCATGTTTCCTTTATACTAGTTCCTGCAAATCCTTCCCCTTTTTCTCCTGAAATTTCATCCCCTCTTCCCCTGGTCACTGTCCCCCTGTTCTCTATTTCAGTGTCTTTGTTTTTATTTTGTTTGCTTGTTTGTTTCATTGTTTAGCTTCCTGTTAAAGGTGAGATCATATAGTATTTGTCTTTCAAGACATGGCTTATTTCACTTAGCATAATGCTCTCCAGTTCCATCCATGCTGTCCCAAAGGGTAGGAGCTCCTTCGTTCTTTATGCTCCATAGAATTCCATTGTGTATATGTACCATAATTTTTTGATCCACTCATTTACTGATGGGCACCTAGGTTGTTTCCAGATCTTGGCTATTGTAAATTGTGCTGCTATGAACATTGGGGTGCATAGGTTCTTTTGGATTGGTGTTTCAGGGTTCTTAGAATATGATCCCAGCAGTGGAATTGGTAGATCAAAAGGCAGGTCCATTTTTAGTTATTTTAGAAAATTCCATACACCATACACCAAAATAAATTCAAGGTGAATAAAAGACTTAAATATAAGCTGTGACACCATTCAAGTCCTAGAAAAGAAATTGGCAAGAAAATCTCAGATATTTCACGCAGCAACTTTTTTACTGATATGTCCCCCAGAGCAAAGGACATAAAGGAAAGAATAAACAAATGGGATCTCATCAAAATTAAAAGCTTTTGCACGGCTAAAGAAAACAGTATTAAAATTAAAAAAATTCAACTGTATAGAAAAACATATTTGCCAGTGATACCTCAGACAAGGGTTTAAACTTCAAAATATACAAAGAATTTACATGACCTCACTCTAAGAAGACAAGCAACCCAATTAAAAAGTGGGCAAAGTTCTTTAAGAAATTTGTGTTGTGTCTAGAGTATTAAAATAAATTTACAAAATATAGAAAAAGTACCCTAAAGTTGACATAAATCTTCTCCTAGTTATGACTTTACTGTTTCCTCTTGAATTCTCAAAATTCTATTCTATTTCTTCCTCTAATTTCTTCCTCTAATTTACTTCCATTTTTACCCTTCAGGGATTTAAATGTTAAGGAAGAAAAACAGGTATATTTTAAATAAATAAGGTTAATAATAAAAAAAAAAGTGGGCAAAGGACTTGAACAGACATTTCTCCAAGGAGGACATACAGAAGATCCAGAGACCCATGTCCTAGTCCTAACCCTAAACCTAAACCTAACCCTAACCCTACCCCTAACTCTAACTCTACCATTACACCAAACATAGACCTAAACATAGCCCTAATTCTAACCCTAACTCTAAACCTAATCCTGGACCTACCCATAACCATAATTCTAGCCCTAAACCTAACTCTAGCCCTAACTATAAACCTAAACCTAAACCTAACCCAAACCCTAACTCTAACCCTAACCCTAACCCTAATCCTAAACCTACATTTAATCTTAACCCTAACTCTTACCCTAACCTTGGCCCTAGCCTAAACCCTAACCCTAACCCTACCACTAGACCTAGCCCTACCCCTTACCCTAACCCTTGTCCTGATTCTATCCCCACCTGTAACCCTATGCCTAACTCTAACTGTAAACCTAACCCTAAAGCTAACCCTAACTCTAAGCAAAACCTAAAACTAGCCCTAACACTAACCCTATCCCTAGCCTTAACTCTATTTCTTATCCTAACACTAGACCTAGTCCTAAACCTACCCCTAACTCTAGTCCTAATCCTTACTTTATCCCAACCCAGAACCCTAAATGTAACCCTAACCATTACCCTAAACCTAATCCTAACCCTACCCCTATTTGTAACGCTATCCGTACCCTAAAACTATTTCTAACCCTAACCCTACTTCTACCTCGACCCCTAGACCTAACCCTTACACTAACCCTAAGCCTAGCCTTAATCCTAACCCTAACCTTAACACTAGACCTAGCTTTAACCCTACCCCTAAATCTACCCTAAACTCTAACTCTAGGCCTAACCCGAAATCTAACCCTAACCCTAATTCTGGCTCTAACCCTAAACGTAAATCTTTTCCTGACCCAAACCCTTACCCTAACTCTATCTCCAACCATAACCCTAACATTCACCCTAGGCCTAACCCTAACCTAACCCTAGTCCTAACCCTAAACCTAACCTTACCCTAACCATTACACTAAATGTAGACCTAAACATAGCCCTAATTCTATCCCTACAACTACTCCTAACCCTAACCCTAAACATAACCCTAACCCTATACTTAGACCTATCCTTAACCCTAACCATAACCCTAACACTAGACCTAGCCCTAAACCTAGCCCTATATCTAACCCTAATTCTACCCCTACCCCTACTCCAAAACTACCCTGAATCCTAGCTCTAAATCTAAACCTAACCCCAGCCCTAAACTTTACCCTAACCTATGCCTAACCCTAGTCTTAACCCTTACCCTAACCCTAGTTCTAACCCTAAGTCTAATCCTAACCCTAGCCCTAACCCTAACATTAACCCTAACCCTAACCCTAGACTTAACCCTAACTCTAACCCTAACTATAGCCCTAAAAGTGGCCCTAACTCTATCCCTAAACCTAGTCCTCACCCTAAGCCTAAACTTAACCCTAACCCTAAACGTAGGCCTATCCTTAACCCTATCCCTAACCCTAAAACTAGACCTAGCCCTAACTTTAGCTCTAACCCCAACCTTAACCCTGGTCCTGATTCAAACCCTATTTCTAACTCTAACCCTAGCCCTAACAAGAACCCTAACCTGGAACTTACCTAGCCCTAGTCTTAACCCTAACCCTAAACCTAGCCCAAGCTTTAACTATAATCCTAACCCTAACGATAGTCCTAACCCTATATTGAAACCAAAGCCTAGTCCTAATTTTAGACCTAACAATAACCCTAACCTTAGTCCTAACCCTAGACCTAGCCCTATCCCTATCCCTAGACCTAGACCTAACCCGAATCCTAAACCTAAGCCTAAATTTAACCCTAGCCCTAACCCTAATCATAATCCAGGCGATAGCCCTAGCCTTAACTGTAACTCTAATCCTAAAAAGAGTCCCAACCCTAACTCTAATCCTAACCCTACCCCTATCCATAAGCCTGTCCATAACCTAAAAGTAGCCCTAAGGCTAACTCTAACCCTAACCCTAGCCCTAAACTTATCCCTAACTCTAACCCTACCCCTAACCTAACCCTAGCTCTGACACTAAACCTAACCCTAATGCTAACACTAACACTAACCCTAACTCTAACCATAGTCCTAACCCAATCCCTTCTTCTAAGCCTACCTCTAAACTTAATGCTAACCCTAAACCAAGCCCTAGCCATAACCCTAACCTTAACGCTTACCTTAATCCTAACCCTATCTCAAAACATAACCCTAATCCTGAACCTAACCCTAAACCTACCCCTAACTGTAACCCTAGCCCTAGACCTGAACCTAAACCTAAACCAAACCTAAACCTAAAGTTAACCTAGAACTAACCCTGGCCCTAACCATACCTCTAACCCTAACCCTAACTCTAACACTAACCATACCCCTAACCTAATGCTAGCCCTAACCATAAACCTAACCCTAATGCTATATACCTAACCCTAGCCCTAACTCTTGTCCTTGAGTGAACCCTAGTCCTAACCCAATATCTTCCCCTATACCTACCCGTAACCTTAATGCTAAACCTGACCTAGCCCTAGCTTTAACCCTAACCTTAAACTTAGTCCTAACCCTATCTATAAAATTAACCATAATCCTGGACCTAACTCTAACCCTACCCTAACCCCACACCTAGACCTTACCCTAAACCTAAATCTAACCATAAACCTAGCCCTAAACCTAGCCCTAACCCATATCCTAATCCTAACCCAACCTTAGCCCTAGCCTTAACCCTAACGTGAACCCTATCACTAGACCTTGCCCTAGCTCTAGCCCTAACCCTAACCCTAGTTGTGATACTATTCCTACCCCTAACCCTACCCCTAACTCTAACTCTTAAACTAACCCTAACACTAACCCTAAACCTAACCCTAGACTTAACCCTAACTCTAACCTTAACACTAGACCTAGCCCTAACCCTAGCCCTAAACCTAACTGTACAACTAGCCCTAACCCTAACCTTATTTCTAATTCTATCTCTAACCCTAAACCTAACCCTAGTCCTAACCCTAACCCTAGTCCTAACCCAATCCCTTACCCTAATCTTACCCCCAGCCCTAACCATAATCGTAACCCTAGCCTTAGCCCTAATTCCGATCCTAGTCCTAACCCTATCTTTAAACTTAACCCTAACCCTAATCCTGGACCTAGCCCTAAACCTAGCCCTAGACCTAAACTTAAACCTAAACCTAACCCTAAACCTAAATCTATTCCTAACCCTAACCCTACTCTGAACCTTAACCCTAAGCCATGACCTAACCTTAGCCCTAGACTTAACTGTAACCCTAAACCTACCACTATATGTAGCCCTTACCCTAGCCCTAACCCTAAATCTAACCCTAACTTGGCCCCTAACCCTAAACTTAGATCTATCTCTAACTCTAACCCTAACCCTAGCCCTAATTCTAGCCCTAACCCTTACTCTAACAGGAGTCCTACTCCTAACTCAAGCCATAACCCTAACATTAACCTTATTCCTGATTCAAACCCTAACCCTAACCCTACCCCTAACTCTAAAACTATCCCTAAACCTAAACTTAAACCTACCACTAACACTAACCCTAACCCAAACCCTAACCTTAGCCCTAGCCGTAACCCTAACCCTAACACTATACCTCGCCCTAACCATAACACTAACCGTAGTCCTAATTCAAACCCTATCCATTACCATAAACCTAGCCTTAACCCTAGCCCTAACCCTATTTCAAACACTAATCCTTATCCTAAACCTAAAACTAGACCTAGCCCTAAACCTAGCTGTAACCATAAAACTAACCCTAGTCCTGATTCAAACCCTACCCCTAACCCTAAACCTAGCCCTAACCCTAACCATAACCATAGACCTAGCAATAACCCAATTCCTAAAACTAACCCTAACTCCAGTCCTAAACCTAACTCTATCCCTAACCCTAACCCTATCCCTAACCTAACCATAACCCTAACCCTACACCTAACCCAAACTCTTACCCTAAATCTACCCTTAACCCTAGCCCTAGCCCTACCCCTGACACAAACCCTACCCCTAACCCTGAATTAAGCCCTAAATCTAAGCTTTACACAATCCCTAGCTCTAATTCTAACCCTAACCTCAGCCATAAACCTGTCTTTACCCTAACCCTACCCTAATCCTAGCCTAACCCTAACCCTAGTCCTACCCCTAACCCTAAACCTAACTCTAGCCCTAGCCCTAACCCTAACCCTAATACTAATTCTAGTCCTAACCATATCTCTAAACCTAACCCTAACCCTAATCCTGGACCTAACTGTAACCCAAACCCTAGCTGTAACCCTAACCTAAGCCTTAGACCTAACCCTAACTCTCAACCTAAACCAAAACCTAGCCCTAACCCTAGGCCTACCCCAAACGCTAACACTAACCTTAGACCTAACCCTAACCATAGATCTAGCCATACCCTAGTCTTAATCCTAACCCTAACAATAAACCTAGCCTTAACCCTAGCCCTAAACTTAAACCTAACACTAGTCCTAACCCTACCCCTACCCCTAACACTAATCCTAACCCTAGCCCTACCCTAGGACTAACCCTAACCTTAGCCCTAACACTTGCCCTCAACCCTAACCCTGGCCCAATTTCTAACACTAACCCTAGTCCTAACCCAAACCCTAACCATAACCTAACCCATTACCCCAAACCTAGCCCTAACCCTAACCCTAACCCTATCATTAACCCTAACCCTATGCCCTACAACTAGACCTAGCCCTAACCCCAACCCTTACCCTAGTCTTGTTTCACACCCTACCCTTAACTGTACCCCTGATTCTAACTCAAAACCTAACCCTACCCCTAGTTTTAATCCTAACCCTAAACCTAGCACTAGCCCGAGCCCTAACCAAAACCCTAACCCTAACCTTAGTCCTAAATCTATTTCTAGACCTAACCCTAACCCTAATCCTAGACCTGACCCTAACCCTACCCCTAAACCTAAACCTAGCCCCACATAACCCTAACACTAAACTTAAACATAAACATAAATCTATTCCTAACCCTAACCTAGGCCTACCCCAAACCTTAAAACTAATTCTGGGGCAAACCCTAGCCCTATTCCTAGACCTAAAACTTACCCTAACCTTGACCCTAGTCCAAATTCTATCTCAAACCTAACCCTACCCTAATCTTGAACCTAACCCTAATGCTAAACCTATAATTATCCCTAATCCTAACCATAGCCCCAAACCTAAACTTTTTTCCAGCTTTAGCCCTAAACCTAACCCTAATTCTCACCTTAACCTTAGTGCTAACCCTAACCCTAGCAGACAACCCTGCCCTAACCCAATGTCTATCCCTGCCCCTAAGCCTAAGCCTAGACCTAGTTCTTTTTTTTTTTTTAAAGATTTTATTTATTTATCTTTAGAGGGGAAGGGAAGAAGAGAGGGAGAGAAACATCAATGTATGGTTGCCTTTCATGCATCCCCTGCTGGGAACTGGCCTGCAGGGAACCCGCCTGCAACCCCAGTATGTGCCCTGACTGGGATCGAACCGCGATTGTCTGGTTCGCAGGCCCACGCTCAATCCACTGAGCTACACCAGCCAGGGCTTTAGACCTAGTTCTAATCTTACCCATACACCTAACTCAAGACCTAGCCCTAACCTTACCCTAACCCTAGCTATAGCCCTAATTCTAACCCTAACCCAGCATCAGACCTAAACCTGTCCCTAATGCGAATCCTATTTCTAATACTAGCCCTAACCCTACCCCTAACTATAGTCCTAAACCTAATCCTAGTCCTAGCTATAGCCCTTATCCTACCGTACCCCTAAACTTAACCTTAATTCCGACTGGAACTCTAATCCTACCCCAAGGCCTAAACCTAATGGTAAACCTAGTCCTAATCCTATCCCTACCCATAACCCTAATTCTAACCATAACCATAGCCCTAGGCATAGGCAAAACCTAACCCTGACCCATTCTCTAGCCCTTACATTAACCCTAACCCTAGTCCAACCCTAATCCTCACCTAACCCTAACCCAACCCTAACCCTAACCCTAACCCTAACCTTATCCCTAACCCTAGCCCTACCCCTAGCCTAACCCTGACCCTACCCGTACCCCTAACCCTAAACCTAATCCTACACCTAAACCTAGCCCTAATCCTACCCCTAACTCTAGCCAGAAACAAAACTAAACCTAACCATAGTCCTAAACCTAGCCTTAACCTGAACCCAAGCCTAAGCCAAACACTAACCCTAGTCCTAACCTTAACCATAACCCTAATACTAATCCTAACCCTAAAGTAAATCTAACACTAAAGTTAGCCCTAAATCTACCCCTAACCCTAGCCCTAAACCTAACTCTAACCCCAGACCCAACCTGAAACCTAACCCGAACCCTGCCGTTACCCCTAACTGTAACCCTAACCCTAGCCCTAACCCTAGTCCTAACCCTAAACTTACCTCTAACACTAGCACTAACCCTAACTGTAAATCTAATCCTATCCCGAACCCTAAATCTAACCCTACCCCTAACCCTACCCCTTTAACCCTAAGCCTAGCCCTAAACCTATGTCTAAATCTAAACCTAACCCTAATCCTGCATCAAACCCAAACCCTAACACTAACCCTAACCCTAAACCTAACCCTAGCCCTAACCCTAGGCCTACCCCAAACCCTAAAACTAATACTAGCTTTAACCCTAACAATAACCCTAGCAGTCACCCTAACCCTAATCCTAGCTATATCCCTAGCCTTAACTCTAACCCTAACTATAACCCTAGCCCTAGCCCTAACCATAGCCTTAAACTTACCCTGTATCTAGTCCTAACTCTAACTCTAAGCCTACCCCTAACACTAAACCTAACCGTAACCACAACCTCAGCCCTAAACTTGTCCTTAAACCTAACCCTATCCCTAATCTTAGCCCTAACTCTAACCCTACCCGTATCCATAACCCTAACCCTAATCATAACCCTAACCTTAGCCCTAACCCTTGTCCTAACCCTAACCCTAGTCCTAACTTTAACCCTAAATCTAGCCCTAACCCTATCTCTAACCCTAAACCTTGCCGTAACCCTAGACCTAACCCTAGCCCTGGCCCTAATCCTAACTCAAACCCTAGTCCTTATCCTAACCCTAACCATACCATTAACTCTACCTATAACCCTAGCCCTAGCCCCAACCCTAATCCAAGTCCTAACTCTAACCTAACCCTAACCTTACCACTAGACCTAGCCCTAACCCTAGCCCTAACCCTAACCCTAGACCTGATTCTATCCGTACCCCTAACCGTCCCCCTATGTCTAACAATAAACCTACCCTAATACTAACCCTAATTCTAACCTCTTCCTAAAACTAGCCCTAATACTACCCCTAACTCTAGTCTTAACCCTAACCTTAACCCTACTCCTAACCCTAAGCCTAACCCTAAACCTAGCCCTAAACCTAAACCTAATCCCAACCCTAATCCTAACCCTATTCCCAAACCTAACCCTACCCTATTCCTGGACCTAACCCTAACCATAACCCTAGTCCTAACCCTAAGGCTAACCCTAGCCCAAAACCTAAACATTGTCCTAGTTTTAGCCCTAACACTAACCATAATTCTAACCATAAACTTACTGCTAATCTTAGCCCTAGCCTCAACCCTGACCTAACCCAGACCCTAGCCCTGACCTTAACCCTAACCCTAGCCCTAATCCTACCCCTACCTTTGACCCTAAAGTTAGCCATAAACCTAAACCTAACCCTAGCTCTAGACCTAATTCTAATCCTCACCCTAATCTCAGCCCTAAATCTGTCCAAACCCTAACCCTATTTCAAATCCTAGCCCTAACCCTAAACCTAATCATAGCTCTAGACATCGCCCTTAACCTAACCCTACCCCTAAACTTTACCTTAATTCCAACCCTAAACCTAACCTGACCCCTAGGCTTAACTCTAACCCTAAGCCTAGCCCTAGCCCTTAACATAACTCTAATTGTAACCATAACCCTAGCCCTAGCCATAGCCCAAACCTAACCTTAACCCAATCTTTAGCCCTTACCTTAACTCTAACCCTAGTCCAACCCTAACGCAAACCCTATCCCTAATCCTGATTCTAAACCTAATTCTAGACCTAACCCTGACCATAACCATAACTGTAGCCCTAACTCTAAACCTCAGGCTAACCCTACACCTAACCCTATTCTTAATCCTAATCCTAAATCTACTCCTGAATTTAACCCTAACCCTAGGCCTATACCTAACCCTAACCCTAATTCTAGCCCTTGCCCTCATTCTAACCCTTAACCTAACCCTAGCCATAGCCCTAGCCTTAACCCTAACATTAACACTAGACCTAGCCCTCCCCTAGCCATAACCTTAACCCTAAACCTGTTCAAATCCTATCCCTAACCCTAGCACTAACCCTAAACCTAACCCTAGCCATACCCCTAACCCTAACCCTATCCCTAATCCTAACCCTATCTTTAAACTTAACCCTAACCCTACCCATAACAAGAACCCTAACCCTAACACTAGTCCTAACTTTAACCCTAAATCTAGCCCTAACCCTAAGTCTAAACCTGAACCTTGCCTTAACCTTAGAGCTAACCCTAACCCAGGCCCTAATCCTAACACTAACCCCAGTCCTTACCCTAACCCTAACCATACTCCTAACTCTACCACTAACCCTAGGCCTAGCCCTAACCATAACACTACCCCAAAACCTAAACCTTGTCCTAGTTTCACCTTAACCCTAACCCTAATTCTAACCATAAACTTATTGCTAAACCTTGCCTGAGTCTCAACCCTGCCCTAATCCAAGCCCTAGCCCTTATTCTAACCCTATCCCTAACCCTAACCCTAACCTGTCCTTTACCCTAACCCAATCTCTAATCCTAGCCCTAACCCTAAGCCTGACCCTAACCCTAGTCCTCACCTTAACCCTAATGCTAACCCTAGCCTTAGCCCTAACTTTAAACCTAACCCTAGCTCTAACAATAGGTATACTCAAAACCCTAACACTAGTCCTATCCCTAACCCTAACCCTAGCCCTAATCGAAAACCTAATCCTAGTGATAGCTCTAGCCTTAACACTAACCCTAAACTTAACACTAGACCAAGCCCAAACCCTAGACCTAAATCTAACCCTAACCCTATCCCTAACCCTAGACCTAGCCCTAAACCAAACCCTACACCTAACCTTAAACCTAGCCCTAAACCTAACACTAACCCTAGCCCTAGTCCTAATTCTAACACTAAACCTAACTAAAGCCCTAAACCTGTCCCTAACCCTAACCCTATCTCTCATCTGAGCCTTAACCATAACCCTAACCCTGGTCCTAACCTTAACCCTAACCCTAGCAATAGCCACAAACCTAACCCTAACCATAGCCCTTACCATAACCCTAACCTAACCCTAACTCTAGACTTAGCCCTAGCACTAACCCTAACCTTAACCCTAACACTAGCCCTAACCCTATCTTTAACCCTAATCCTACCCCTAATGCTAAACCTTACTCTAATTGAACCCTAACCCTAACCCTTACACTAAGCCTAATCTTTACCCAAACTCTTAACCTAACCCTAATTCTAACCCTAGCCCTTACCAAAACTCTAACCCTAGCCCTAGCCATAAACCTACCCAGAGTCCTAACCAAAACCCAAGCTCTAAACCTAATCCTAACCCTAACCCAAATCCTGGACCTAACCCTAACCCTAGCCCCAACCCTAAACCTAACTTTAACCTTAACCATATCCCTAACCATAACCCCACCACAAACTTATCCCTAATTCTAATCGTATCCCTAACTCAAACTCTAAATATAACCTTAGACCTAACCTTAACCTAAACACTAGCCCTAACTCTAACCATAACCCTAAACCTAACCCTTACTCATGCCCTAATGTTTGGCATAGCCCTAACCCAAAATCTACCCTAAACCTTCCTCTAATTCTAACCATATCCCCAACCCTAATTCTCACCTTAGTCCTAGCCCCAACCCTAAACCTAACTTTAATCTAAACCCTAGCCCTAACTATAACCCTAGCCAAAACCCTACCCCCAACCCTATCCCTAACATTAACCCTAAGCCTAACCCTAGCCCTAAACCTAACAAAACCCTAACCCTTACAATAGCCCTACTCCTATCCCTAACTCTAACACTAACCCCAGCCCTAGTCATAACCCTAGTCCTAACCCTAATTGTAACCATAACCCTAACCCTAGCCCTATCATTAACCCTGCCCCTAAGCCTAAGCCTAGCCCAAACCCTAGCCCTTTTCCTAAACCTAATCCTAACGCTAACCCTAACACTAACTCTGGCCTTAGACCTAAACTCATCCATTACACTAACCCTAACTACACCCTAAACCTAACCCTAACCGTAGTTGTATCCCTACGTCTAACCCTAGCCGTACCCTATCCCTACGTCTAACCCTAGCCCCAGCCCTAACCCTAGCCCTACCTCTAACCCTAACTCTAACACTAACCCCAGTTCTAGCCATAACATTAACTCTAACCCTGGTTCTAATTGTAATCCTAAACTTAGGCCTAACTCTAGCCCGAACTCAAACCATAACCCTAAACCTAGTTGTATCCCTAGCCCCAGCCATAGCTGTAACCCAATCCCTATGCCTAATCCTAGCACTAGCCCTAACCCTAGCCCTATCCCTAACCCTATCACTGACACTAACCCTAAGCCTAACCCTAGCCCTAGCCTGAACCCTAGCACTTACCCTGACCATAATCCTACCCTAACCCTACCCCTAATTCTATTCATATCCCTGACCCTAACTTTACACTTAATTCTAGGCCCAATCCTAATCCTAACATTAAAATTTACTCTAGCCCTAACCTTAACCCCAGCCCTAACTATAACCTTAAAGCTAACCCTCACCGGAAGCCTAACTTTAGCCCTAACCCTAACCCTAGTGTTTACCCTAACCCTACCCTGTCACTAACCCTAACCCTAATCCTAAACCTAACCCTAAACCTGAAGCTAACCATAACCCTAGCCCTAACCCTAGACCTAGCCCTAGCTTTAGCACTAGCCCTAACCCTAGCCCTAGCCTAACCCTCACACTATTTTAACTCTACCCCTAATTCTAATCATATCCCTAAACCTAACTCTAACCCTAACCATAAACGTAGCCCAAACCCTAAGCCTAACCCTACCCCAACACTAACCTCAAGCCTACACCTAGCCCTTGCCCTTACCATAACCCTAGCCCTAGCCCTAAGCCCATTGAAAAAATTAACCCTCACCCTAGCCTTAGCCCTAACCCTAACCATAGCTTTTACCCTCACCCTAATCCTAAACCTAACCTTAAACCTAACCTTAAGCCTAAACCTAACCCTAACCCTAAACCTAACCCTAAACCTAATGCTAACCATAACCCTAGCACTAATTCTAGCCCTAGCCCTAGCTGTAGCCCTAGCTCTAACCCTATTCTTACCACTAAACCTAATGTGAAACCTAGCCCTAAGCTTAAACCTAAACCTAATGCTAACCATAGCTCTAGCCCCTAATCTAGACCTAGCCCTAACCCTAACCCTAGACCTACCACTAACCCAAACTCTAAAACTAACCCTAGCCCTAGCCATTCCTCTAAAACTAATCCTAATGTTAACACTAACCCTAACTCTAGCTTTAGCCCTAAACCTAACCCTAGCCCTAACTCTAACCAAAACCTTTACCTAAACTTAACCCTAGCCCTAAGTCTAACCCTAGCCCTAGCCCTAACCCTAGCCTGGCCCAAATGCTAGTCCTAACCCTAACCCTAATTCTAACACTAACCTTAGCCTTGGACATAACCCTAACCTAAATCCTAATTCTAACTGTAACCCTAACCCTGGTCCTAACCTTAGCCAAAACCCTAACCCTAAACCTATCACTATATCTAACCCTAAGTATAACCCTAGCCCTGACATGAACTCTAGCCCTTCCCCTAAAGCTAATCCTAACACTAACAAGAACCCCAACTCTAGCCCAAGCCCTAAACCTTACCCTAGTCCTAGCCCTAAGCAAAACCCTTACCTAACCCTAACCCTAACCCTAATCCTAAGGCTAGCCCTAAACCTAGCCCTATGTCTAAACCTAGGCCTAGCCCTAACCCTAGCCTAGCCCAAACCCTAACTCTAACACTCACCCTAGCACTAGCCGTAACACTAAACCTAACCCCAATTCTAACCCTAACCCTAACCCTAGTCCTAACCCTATCCCGAAACCTAACCTTAACCCTATCACCAACCCTAGCCCTAACCCTAAGCCTAACCCTAGCCCTTCAACTATCCCAAATCCTAATGCAAAACCTAACCCTAACTCTAGCCCTAACCCTAAAACTAACCCAAGCCATAATCCTAGACCTATCCCTAACACAAACCCTAGACTTACCCTAGCTTTAGCCCTAGTCCTAACCGTAACCCAACACAAACCCTACCTGTATTTCTAACCATATAAGTAACCCCAACTCTAACCCTAGCCTTAGTCTCAACCCTAACCCTAACATTAACTTTAACCCTAGCCCTAGCCCAAATCCTAACCCTACACCTGTCCCTAAACCTAACCCTATGCCAAACCCTATCCCTAACGCTAACCCAAAACCTAACCCTAACCCTACAAAAACCCTAACAATTCTCCTAACCCTAACCTTAACTGTAATTCAAACTGTAACCCTATCCCTAGTCCTAACCCTAGCCCAAACATAACCTTAGCTATAACCAGAAACCTAACACTATCCCTAACCCTAACTGTAAAGCAAAACCTAACCCTAGCCCTAACCCAAACAAAAATGCTAAACCTTATTCTAGTCCTAATGCTAACCCTGGCTTTTACCCTAGCCATAACCCTAGTCCTAACCTTAAACCTAACCCTAACCCTAAGCCTAACCCTAAACCTAACCCTAGCAGTAGGCCTAGCCCTCATCCTAACTCTAACTCTAACTGTAAAACTAGCTCTACCCTAACCCTAAATATAACCATAACTTTTATTCTAGCCCTAACACTCACCACAAACCTAAACCTAACTCTAACACTAACCCAAACCCTAACCCTAACCCTAACCCTAGATCTAACCCTAGCACTATCCCTAATTCTAGACCTACCCCTAAACCTAACTCTAGACCTAATTCTACGTGGAACCCTACCCCTAAACCTAGACCTAACCATAAACTTAAACCTAACCCTAATCCAAGACCTAACCCTAACCCTAACCCTGACCCTGACCTAAAGCTAACCCCAATTTTAAGCCTAGCCCTCATCCTAGACCTAGCCTCATCTCTAATCCTAACCCTACCCTAAATCAGAAACCTAACCTCAACCCTAACTAATCCTAGCCCTAACCCTAACCTTAGCTTTAACCCTAACACTAACCCTGTTCCTAACCCTATCCCTAACCCTAACCCTTGACGTAACCCTAACCATAACACTGAATCTAACTCTAACCCTAAACCTTACCCTAATCCTAGCCCTAGCCCTATCACTTGCCCTAACCATTACCCTACTTCTAACCCTAATCTTAGACCTACCCCTACCGTTTACCCAAACCCTAGACCTAACCCTAACCTTAACCCTATTTCTAAACCTAATCCTAGCCCTAACCATAGCTGTAGTGAAACCGTAGCCCTGCCCCGAATCCTAAACCCAGCCCCAACCCTAACCCTAACCTAACCCTACAGCAAATTCTAACCCTACCCATAAAACTGACCCTAGCTCCATTTCAAGCCCTAAAAAAACCCTAAAACAAAAACCTACCCTCAACCCTAACTCTAACCCAACCCCTAACCTTAACCTTAGCTTTTACCCTAACCCTAACCCTAATTTAAAACTACACCTAAACCTAAAACTAACCCTAAGCCTAACCCTAACCCAAAGCCTAACCCTAAACCTAATGCTTACTATACCCCTAGCCCAAACCTTAGACCTGGCCCTAGCTTTAGCCCCACTCCTAACCCTAGCCCTAGCCCTAACCCTAAACCTAACCCTAACCCTATACATAGCCCTAACCCTAAGCCAAACCCTATCCCTAACACTAACCTTAAACCTAACCTAGTCCTTGCTCTTACCACAACCCTATCCCTAACCCTATTGAAAAAATTAACCCTTACCCTAGCCTTAACCCTAACTGTAACCATAGCTTTTACCCTCACCCTAATCCTAAACCTAAGCCTAAGCCTAAACCTAATGCTAACCGTAGTCCTAGCCCTAACCCTAGACCTAGCCCTGGCTTTAGCCTTAGCCCTAACCCTATTCCTAGCCCTAAACCTAACCTGAAACCTAGCCCTAAGCTCAAACCTAAACTTAATGCTAACCATAGCCCTAGCTCCTAACCTAGACCTGGCCCTAACACTAACCTTAGCCATAGCCCTAAAAATTAACCAAGCTCTAACTCTAGACCTAGCCCTAACCCTAACCCTAGACCTACCACTAACCCAAACTCTAAAACTAACCCTAGCCCTAGCCCTTCCTCTAACACTAATCCTAATGTTAACACTAACCCTAACTCTAGCCTTAGCCCTAAACCTAACCCTAGCCCTAACCCCAACCAAAACCTTTACCTAACCTTAACCCTAGCCCTAACCCTAGCCCTAAGTCTAACCATAGCCCTAGCCCTAACCCTAGCCTAGCCCAAATGCTAGTCCTAACCCTAACCCTAACTCTAGCCCTACACCTAACCCTAGTCTTCGTTCTAGCCCTAGCCTAGCCAAATCCTAACTCTAACACTCACCCTAGCCCTAGACATAACACTAACCCTAACCCTAATTATGACCGTAACCCTAAACCTAGTCCTAACCCTAAGCCAAAAACCTAAACCTAATTCTAGCCCTAGCCTGAACCCTAGCCCTTCGCCAATCCCAAATCATAATGCAAACCCAACCCTAACTCTAGCACTAGCCCTAACCATAACCATAAACCTAACTCTAATTCTAACTCAAATCTGAGACTTACCCCTAGCTTTAGCCCTAGCCCTAACCCTAGCCCTAACCGTAACCCAAAACTAACCCTACCCCTAATTCTAACCACATCACTAACCCTAACCCTAACCCTATCCCTAAACCTAACCATATGCCTCACCCTAGACCTATCGCTAACCCTAAACATAACCCTAAAACTAACCCTAACAAACACCCTAACCATTACCCTAACCCTAAACGAAACCCTAATTCCAACCATAACCCTATCCCTTGGCCTAACCCTAGCCCCAAACCAAACCCTAGACCAACCAGACACCTAACTCTATCCCTAACCCTAACCGTAAGACAAACCCTAGCCCTAACCTGAACACTAGCTCGAGCCCTAACCTTAAAAAGCACTAACCCTTACCCTCGTCCTAACCCTAACCATAAATTTTACCCTAAGCCTAAACCTATCCATAACCCTAAACCTAATACTAACCCTAAGTCAACCCTAGCATTAGCCATAGCCCTTATCCTAAACCTAACCCTAACTCTAACTGTAACCCTAGCCCTAACCATAACCCAAACCCTAATGCTAGCCCTAACCCTAAACACACCCTAAACTTAACTGTAACACTAACCCAAACCCTGACCCTAACCCTACCTATAGCCCTAGCGCTAGCCCTAATTCTCGTCCTAACCCTAAACCTAATCCTAGACTTAAGCCAAACCCTAGCCCTAACCTAAAGCTAACCCAAATTCTAAGTCTAGCTCTAACTCTAACCCCTAGACCTAGCCCCATCTCTAATCCTAACCCTAACAGAAATCAAAAACCTAACTTCAACTCTAACTCTAATCCTGGCCCTAATCCTAACCTTAGCCGTGAACCTAAAACTAACCCTGTTCCTAACCATATTCCTCACCCAAAACCAACACAATCCCTAACCAGAATCCTAGCCCTAGCCTTAATTCCAACCCTAACCCTAACCCTAACCTTAGCCATAACCCTAAGCATAACACTAAATCAAACTCTAACCCTAAACCTAACCCTAACCTTAACCATAGCCCTAGCCCTAGCACTAACCCTAACCCTACCCTACTTCAACAATAACCCTAGAGCTAACCTTATTCCTAACCCTAACCCTAGACCTAGCCCTAACTTAACCTTAGCCCTAAACCTAATCCTAGCCCTAACCAAAGCCATAGCCAAAACCATAGCCCTACCCCAAATCCTAACCATGGCACTGACCCTAGACTGAACACTAACACTAACCCTAGACCTAACCCTAACCCTTACCTAACCAAATCCCAAATTCTACCCCTAACATAAAACTGCCCTAGCTTCATTTCTAGTCCTCACCTAAACCTAAACCCCAAACTTAACCTCAACACTAACTCTAACCCTAGCCCTAGCTCTAACCCTAACCTTAGCCCTAAACCTAACCCAAGCCCTAACCCTAACCCTAAACCTAACCTTAAACCTAACCCTAACCATAGCGCTAGCCCTAACCCTAGACCAAGCCCTAGCACTAGCCCCAACATTACCCTAGCCTTACCCTTAAATCTAACCATATTCCTAACCCTAACTCTAACCCTATCCCTAGCACCACCCCTAACACTAACACTAACCTTAACCTTAACTCTAACCCTATTCCTAACCCTAACCCTAACCCTAAGCCTAACCCTAAACTGAACCCTAACTCTAAACCTAACCCTAAGCCTAATACTAAACATAGCCCTAGCCCTAATCCTAAAATAGTCCTACCCCTAATCCTAACTCTAAAACTAAACCTAGCCTAAGCTGTAACTCAAACCCTAACCCAAATATAATGTAACTCTATCTCTAATCCTAACCCTAGCCCAAACCCCAAACCTAGCCCCAACCCAAAACATAACCCTATCCTGAACCCTGCCCATAAGACAAACCCCAGCCCTAGCCCTAATGCTAATGCTACCCCTAGCCCTAACCCTAATGAAAACCATAATCCTTCCTCTAGTCCTTCCTCTAATCCTTCACCCTAACCCTACCTTTTACCCTAACTGTAACCCTAACCCTATCCCTATTCCTAACCCCAAATCTAACCCTAACCCTAAGCCTAACCCTAAGCCAAACCCTAGCTCTAGCCTTAGCCCTCATTCTAACACTAACTATAACCCTAACCATAGCCCTAGCCCTAACCACAACCATAACCCTAAACGTAAATCTAACTTTAAATAAAACCCTAACCCTATTCCTAGCTCTAGCCCTAGCACTAGCCTCAATTCTTGCCCTACCCCTAACCCTAACCCTAGACCTCACTCTACCCCTAACTCTACCCCTAGACCTAACCATAAACTTAACCCTAATCCTACCCCTAACCTAAAGCTAACCTCAATTCTAACCCTAGATCTAATCCTAGACCTAGCCCCATCTCTAGTCCTAACCTGAACCAAAACCCAAAACCTAACCGCAAACCTAAGGCTAAACCTAGCCCTAACCCTAAGCTTAACTTTAGCCCTACCCCTAACCTTAGCCATAAACCTAACACTAACCCTGTTCCTAACCCTAACCCTAAGTCTAACCATAACCCTAGCCCTAGCCCTAACACTAACCATAACGCTAACACTAACCGTATCCCTAACCTTAACACTAAACCTAACCTAACCCTAACCCTAACCCTTACCCTAACTCTAGACTTATTTCTAGCCCTAACCCTGGACTTAACCCTTCCCCTAACCCTAACCCTATACATAACACTAAACTTAACTCTATCCCTATCCCTAACCCTAATCCTAGCCTGAAACCTAGTCCTAGCTGAAACCATAGCCCTACTCTGAATTCTAACCCCAGGCCTAACTCTAGCCCTAACCCTAACACTAACCCTAGACCTAACTCTTAGAAAAACCTATTTCTATCCCAAATTTGACCCTATCCCTATCCTGGCCCTAGCCACATCTCTAGTTTTAACCCTAACCTAAACCCAAAACCTAACCTCAACCCTAACTCTAACTGTACCCCTAACCCTAAACTTAAGCCAAGCCCTAACCCTAAACTTAGCCCTAACCCTCACACTAACGCTATCCCTATCCCTAGCCCTAACCCTAATACTAACCCTAGCTTTTACTCTAACCCTAACCCTAACCCTGTTTCTAATCCTGACCCTGACCCTAGACCTAACCCTAAAACTAACTCAAACCATAGCCCTAGCCCTAACTCTAGACCTAGCCCTAGTTTTAGCCCTAGCCTTTACCCTAGCCCTAGGCCCAACCTTAATTCTATCCATACCCCTAACACTAAACCTAGCCGTAACCCTAGCCTTAGCCTTAACTCTAGCCCTACACCTAACCCTAATACTAATACTAACACTAACTCTAGCCCTAGCCTTAAACTTAACCCTAACCCTACCATAATCATAACCTTAAACCTAATGTTAACACTACCCCTAACTTTTAACCTAGCCCTAACTCTATCCCTATTCCTAACCCTAATTTTAAACCAAGTCCTAACTGTAACCTTAACCTGAGCCCTAACACTAACCCTAACCTTAATTCTAAATGTAACACTAACCCTAGCCTTAAACCTAGCCCTAGACCTAGCCCTAAACCTAACCCTAACCTTATTCCTAGCCCTGACCCTGAGCCTAATTCTAACTTTAGCCCTAAACCTAAACTTACTCTCACCCTAGCTTAAAACCCAACCTTACAAATAACCCAAAACCTAATGCTAACACTAACCCTAGCCCTAGCCCTAACCCTAACCCTATCCCTAGCCCTAATCCTAACCCTAGGCTTAACTCTAACCATAACCCTGACCCTAAGCCTCACCCTAGCCATAGCTCTAGCCCTAACTCTAAACCTAATCCTAGCCATAGCTCTAACCATAACCTTAACCCTAATGAACACCCTAACCTTAACTTTAACCCTAAACCTAATCTAACATAAACCCTAAATCTAACTGTAACCCTCATTCTAAACCAAACCCTTAACCTAAACTAACTCTAATTCTAACCCTTACCTAATCCTAACACTAATTCTAACCATAGCCCAAACCCAACCCAAAACCGAACACTAATTCTAACTATATCCCTAACGCATAACCTAGACATAGCCCTAACCCTACACCTAACCCAAACCCTAGCCATAACTGTAACTTAACAATAATCCTAACCCTAGCCCTAACCCTAAATTTTAACCTAGCTTTAACCCTAACCGTAGCCCACACCCTAACTGTAACCCTAACCTAAACCCTAACCTAGTGCTCTGCTAAATATAACACTAGAACTACCACTACACCTACCCTTACCACTAATGCTAACCCTAACTGTAGCCCTAACCTGAACAATACCCCTAGCCCTAACCATGACCCTAGCTCTAAACCTAACTGTATCCCTAACACAAAATGTTAGCCTGATGCTAGACTTAACCCTAACCCTAACCCTACCCCTATATCTAGCTCTGACACTGACCCTAACCATAACCCTAAACTTAACCCTAGCCTTAGCCCTAATCCTAGCCCTACTCCTAACCCTAATGATAACTCTAAACCTAAGCCTAGCTGTAGCCTAAACCTAATCCTAACCAAAACCATAACCATAACCTAGCCTTAACCCTACTCTCAGCCCAAACCATAACCCAAACCTAAGCCCTAAAAGTAACCCTGATCCTAACCCTAACCCTAGCCCAAGTAGTTAGTATCTGTATAGAAGGAAAGCATAGCCTAACAAAAGAACACATGAACACAGTAACATGAAAGTTTGAACAGAATTGCAATAGTCTCAGTGAATATGAAACTAAAATAACCATTTTAAGACACATACAACAGCACACTCTGACAATACAGCAGTGAGAAATATAACCGTTTCTATGTTACTCAAGAAAAAAAAAACACTTTGCATGAAGTGGGTTTTCAACCAAAGTTATCTATACTGTTTAGTGCCTTATGAGTTGTCTCACTTCACTGGAAGATGAAATGAGTGGTGTCTTACAGTGTATGTACTATTTTCCTCACTCTGTTGAAGCATCTTGCAGAAATATATGCTTTACAGTAAGATTGATAGCAAAAGCCTTTTGAACACACTGTACTGTCACCAAATAAGTGAATAGATGCAGAAAACTGTAGAATACTTTAAGTGAATAAACTTATGCACATTTTCTCCATAAGTATTTTGTCTATACAAAAGAACAAACAAGCTAAGATTCATAGATTGTGAACAACGTGACTTGAAATGAAACGGTTTTGTGAATGTCAAATTGAATATGAAGGAAAAGTCCAGATTTCATCACCAAGTACATTCTCTCTGGTATAACCATAAAGAATACTTTCATCTCACCCACTTGTTAGTTTGAGAATAACAAGTTTTGTCAGAAGTCTCTATTAAGCCAACTCTGTCTGCAGTGTTTATAATGCTGTCAATATACATATCTAAGGAAAAATTGAAATGTCTAACGTCTCTGGCAGTACACACAGGTTTTACCCCTCCTGTTGAAGTGTATATTCAGAAATGTGACTTTTGTAATCGGTTGTTAGGAAAAGAGCGTCTAAATGAATTCATTTTCAAACAATGAATTAACTAACATTCAGAAATATATCCCCTATGAACGACACTCAGAAAGTATACAAAAGTTTTCCAAAAAGTATTTTTATAGGAGGAAAGCATAGCCTAACTAAGGAATGCATGTCCACAGTACAATGTGAATTTGAACAGAATTGCAATAGTCTCAGTGAATATGAAAGTAAAGTAACCGTTTTAAGACCTTTACAACACCACAATCTGATAACACAGTAGTGAATGTAAACTTTTCTACATTACTTGAGAATAAAAACATGTTGCGGGTTTTCAATCAAAGTTATCTACACCGTTTAGCAACTTATGAGTCAGTTAAAGTATCTTTCAGATATATGGTTTTTTTTGTGGTAAGTGGAATAGTGAAAGCCTTTGGAAAATATTGTTCTGTTATCAAATAAGTGAATAGATACATAAAACTGTAGCATATATTAAGTGAATATCTATAGGCACACACTTTCCCCATTAGTTTTTGTCTACACTATAGTGCAAAACAGCTAAGACTCATGAACTGTGTACAATATGACTTAAAACAAAGTGGTTTTTTGAATGTCAAACTGAATATGAAACTAACAGTCCAGTTTTCTTCACTGAGTACATTTCCCTCTGGTATAACCATAATGAATTCTTTCAAAGTACTGGGGAATAACATGTATTGTAGGAAGTGCATTTTAAGTCAACTCTTTCTACTGCGTTTGTAACATTCTGTCAATGTACATCTCTAAGGAAACGTTGAAATGCATAATTTCTCTGGTAGTACATACCATTTTTACCATTTCAGTTGAAGCATTTATTAAGAAACGTCAGTTTTGTTATCAGTTGTTAGGAAAAGAACATCTAAATGACCTCTTTTTTAAACAATGACAGAACTAACATGCAGAAATATATTCTCTATGAACCAGAGTAAGCAAAAAAAAAAAAAAACAAGAGTTTTCCCAAAAGTTTTTATATATGATGAAAGTGTAGCCTAAGGAATGCATGTACATGGGACCATGCAAATTTGAAGAAAATTGCAATAGTCTCAGTGAATATGAAAGTAAAGTAACCATTATAAGACTTTTAGAACATCACACTCAGAAAATACAGTAGTTAGAAATCTAAACTTTTCTACATTTCTCGGGGGAAAAAAAACATTTTGTATGAAGTGGGTTTTTAACCAAAGTTATCTACACCATTCGACACCTTATGAGTAGGCTCACTTTACTGGTAGATGTAATGAGTGGTGTGTCATAGTGTATGTGGTGTTTTCAGCATTCACTTGAAGTATCTTTCAAATATATGGGTTTTTTGTGCAAAGTTTAATAGCGGAAGTGGTTTGAAAATACTGTTGTGTTATCAAATAAGTGAATAGATGTATAAACTAGCGTATTTTAAGTGAATAACGTTAGACCCAAACTTTCCCTGTATTTTCTCTATACAAATAGCAAAGAAGCTCAGATTCATGAACTGTGAACAACATGACTTGAAATGAAGCAGTTTGGTGAATATCAAACTGAATATGAAGCTAATAGTCCAGATTTAGTCACCAAGTACACTTCTCTCTGGTATAACTGTAATGGATTATTTCAAATCACTAGGGAATAATGTGTTTTTTTAAAAGGCTGTATTAGGCCAACTCTGTCTGCAGTGTTTATAATGCTCTGTTAATTTACATCTCTAAGGAGAGGTTGAAATGTGTAACGTCTCTGGCAGTACATACCGTTTTCCCCCTCCTCTTGAAGTATTTATTCAGAAATGCCACCTCTGTTCTCAGTTGTTAGGAAAAGAGTGTCTAAATGAACTCTTTTTCAAATAATAAGTGAACTAACATGCAGAAATGTATCCTCTATGATCCACAGTCAGCAAGTATACTGGAGTTTTCCCAAAACTATTTTTAGGAGGACAGCGTACCCCAACTAAGAAATGCATGTACAGGGTACCATGGAAGTTCAAACAGATTTGCAATAATCTAAGTGAATATGAAAGTAAATTAACCATTTTAAGAACTTTACAACAGCACACTCTGACAATACAGTAGTGAGAAATCTAAACTTTCTACGTTACCCGGGAATAAAAACATTTTGTATGAAGTGGGTTTTCTATTTTTTTTTCAGTAAATGAATGGATCAAAAAATTGTGGTACATATACCCAATGGAATTCTATGCAGCAGAGAGAAAGAAGGAGCTACTACCCTTTGCAACAACATGGATGGAACTGGAAAGCATTATGCTGAGTGAAATAGGCCAGGCATTGAAGAACAAATACCATATGATCTCACCTTTAACAGGAAGCTAAACAACAAAACAAACAAGCAAACAGAATAAAAATAAAGACACTGAAATAGAGAACAAGTGAGCAGTGACCAGAGGGGAGAGGGAAGGGAATTTAAGGGGAAAAATGGGGAGTGATTTTGAGGAACAAATATGAAAGACACAGGGATGCGGACTGGGGGGGGATGGGAGGGAGGTGGGGAGACGGGGCAGGGGTGGCTGGGATGGGAGAAATAGAAAAAAAAAACTGTACTTGAAAAATAACTAAATAAAAAAATGAAGTGGGTTTTCAATGAAAGGTATCTATACCGTTTACCACTTTATGAGTGGACTCACTTTACTAGAAGATGAAATGAGTGGTGTGTCACAGTGTATGTAGTGTTTTCAGCACTCAGTTGAAGCATCTTTTAGATATATGTTTTTTTGTGGTAAGTTTAATACTGAAAGCCTTTTGAAAATACTGTTCTCTTATCAAATAAATGAATAGATGTATAAACCTGTAGCATATTTTCAGTGAACAACCGTAGGCACAAACTTTATCCATAAGTGTTTTATCTATACAAAAGAGTAAACAAGCTAAGATTTATGAAGTTTGAACCCCATGACTTGAATCAAAGCAGTTCTATGAATGTCAAACTGAATATGAAGCTAATAGTCCAGTTTTTGTAACCAACTACATTTCTTTCTCCTATAACCATAATGAATTCTTTCAAATCACTGGGGAATAAAGTGTTATGTCAAAAGTCTGTATTGAGCCAAATCTGTCTGCAGTGTGTATAATGCTCTGTTAATGTACATCTCTAAAGAGAAGTTGAAATGTGTAACTTCTCTGACTGTACATACAGTTTATCTTCTCCTCTTGAAGTATTTATTCAGAAATATCACCTTTGTTATAGGTTGTTAGGAAAAGAGTATCTAAATGAACTCCTTTAAAAACAATTAGTGAGCTAACATGGAGAAAAGTATCCTGAATGATCCACAGGCAGCAAGTATACCAGAGTTTTCCCAAAAGGACTTTTATAGGAAGAAAGCGTAGGCAAAGTAAGGTATGCATGTACATGCTACCATGTAAGTTTGAAGAGAAGTGGAATGTTCTCAGTGAATGTGAAAGTAAAGTATCCATTTTAGAACCTTCAAAACACCACACTCATAATGCAGCAGCGAGAAATCTAAACTTATCTATGTTACTCGAGAATAATAACATTTTCTATGAAGTGGGTTTTGAATCAATGTTATCTACTGCATTTAGCACCTTATTAGTGGGCTCACTATCTAGGAGATGAAATGAATGGTGTCTCAAAGTGTATGTAATGTTTTCAGCACTCAGTTTAAGTATTTTTCAGATATATGTTTTTTTACCGTAAGTTTAATAGTGAAAGCCTTTTGAACATACTGTTCTGTAATAAAAAGAGTGAATAAGTCATAAAACTGTAGCATATTTTAAGTGAATATCCTTAGAAACACATGTTCCCCATACGTTTTTGTCTATACAGAAGAGAAAACAAGCTAAGACTAATGAACTGTGTACAATATGACCTGAAACAAAGTGGTTTTTTTAATGTCAAACTGAATATGAAGCTAACAGTCCAGTTTTCATCACCGAATACATTCCTCACTGGAATAACTGTAACAAATTCTTTCAAAGTACTGGGGAATATCATGTATTGGAGGAAGTGCATTTTAAGCCAACTCTGTCTACAGTGTTCATAATGCTTTGTCATAATACATCTCTAAGAAAATGTTGAAATGCATAATTTGTCTGGTAGTAACATACCGTTTTTACCACTCCAATTGAAGTATTTATTCAGAAATGTAAATTTTGTTATTGGTCATTTAAAAAAGAATATAAAAATGAACTTTTTTTTTCAAAAAATGAGTGAGCTAACATGGAGAAATGTATCTTGTATGATCCACAGACACAAGTATACTGGAGTTTTTCCGAAAGCATTTTTATGGGTGAAAAGCATAGCATAACAAAGGAGTGCATGTACACAGTACCATGTAAGTTTGAACAGAATGTAAGAGTCTTAGTGAATATGAAAGTAAAGTAACCATTTTAAGACCTCTACAACACCACACTTTGATAATACAGTATTGGTAAATGTAAATTTTTCTACGTTACTGGAGAATAAAACATTTTTATGATATGAATCTTCAACCAAAGTTATCTAAATTGTTTAGCACCTTATGAGTCGGCTAACTTTACTAGAAGATGAAATGAGTGGAGTGTCACAGTGTATGTCATGCTTTCAGCACTTAGTGTATTTTTCAGATATATGTTTTTTTTCTGATAAGTTTTATATCAAAAGCTTTTCGAACATGCCATTTTGTTATCAAAAAAGTGAATGGATGCATAAAATTGCAACGTATTTTAAGTGAATATCCTTAGGCACACACTTTCCCCATAAGCTTTTGACTATACAAAAGAGCAAACAAGTAAAGACTCATGAAATGTGTACAATATAACTTGAAATGAAGCGGTTCTGTGAATGTCAAATTGAACATGAAGCGAACAGTCCAGTTTTTTTCACCGAGTACATTTCTCTTGGGAGGATGCTGGGAAGATGGCGACGGAGTAAGATGGAGGTGATACTAGCTTCTATACTCATGGGTGAAAATCCTGGGAGATCTATGGAGAAACAGCACAATAAACCATTGGTTACCCAGCATTTATGAAATTAAAAGACCAGAGATTGTGACCGACGCTGAAACACCAGACAGCAGGGGCAGAGTCAGCTACTGGAGCTGGGTCTCACGTGGCCCCTGTGCTGCCGCCAGAGCAACAGGCCTGGGAGCTGGGGAGTCAGGTACGGAAGCCGGACACTCTAAGCCCCTGTGACGGTCCTGGGAGACAGAGGAGTCAGGAACTGGAGCGGGGACACCCTTGTGCCGATGCCATAGCTACTGGCCTGGGCAACGGAAGGGTCAGTTGCAGGAGCTGGGACACCAAAGGCCCCTGTGATGCCGCCATAGAGACAGGCCTGGACCCTGAGGAGCCAGCTACGGGAGCCGGGAAGCTCTCAAATCCTGTGCCGCTGCCATAGCGATGGGACTGGACGCGGGGGAGTCAGGTACGGAAGCCGGGACACTCCAAACCCCTGAGACAGCCCTGGGTGGCAGAGGATCCCTCTACGGGAACTGGGATGGTCTCAGCCCCTGTGCTGCTGCCATAGCGACGGGACTGGACACTGGGGAATCAGGTACGGGAGTTGGGACTTTCTAAGCCTCTGTACCACTGCCATAGAGACAGGACTAGACGCCGGGGAGTCAGGTACGGAAACTGGGACACTCCAAGCCCCTGTGACGGCCCTGGGCAGCAGAGAGAGCCAGATACGGGAGCCGGGACATTCCCAGCCTCTGTGCCACTGCCGTAGTAATGGGGCTGGGTGCTTGAGGAGGCGGCTACTAGAGCCGGGACATTCAGCAGTGGTAGGCGACCAACGCAGGGACCAGTGCGAGGACCAGCATGAGTGTAGGTGGAGACGAAGAACATCAAGAAACTTCAAGGAGTCTGTACCACTGAACTTCAAAAGGATCATACCACAGAAGTTTACACCATAAAACCAGTGTTTCAGAACAGATCAATTTTGGAAGCAGAGACTAACAAGAAGAGTCTCAAACAATGGGAAGACAAAGAAACAATCCCCAAATGAAAGAAAAAGCAGAAACTTCAGAAAGAATGTTAGATGAAATAGAGGCTGATCAACTATCAGACAGTGAATTCAAAGCACTGGTTATTACAAAGTTCAAAGAGCTCACAGTGAACTACCAGAAACTACAGGGGAACTATAATGCTCTCTCTGCAAACTACAGCAACATGAAAAAGGAAATGGAAACTATCAGCAAGAGACAAGAGGGAATGAAGAATACAATTTCCGAATTGAAGTACACAGTAGAAAGTTTCCAAAGTAGGATAGATGAAGCGGAGGATAGGATTAGTGAGTTGGAGGACAAGGTAGAAAGCATCTCACAGAAATAAAAAGCTTCTGTGTGGCTAAAGAAAACAGTATTAAATTAGCAAGACAACCAACTGTATGGGAAAACATATTTGCCAATGATACCTCAGACAAAGGTTTAATCTCCAAAATATACAAAGAATTTACACGACTCCACTCTAAGAAGACACCCAACCCAATTAAAAAATGGGAAAAGGACTTGAACAAACACTTCTCCAAGGAGAACATACAAAACATTCAGAGACACATGAAGAGATGATCAATATTGTTAGCTATCAGAGAGATGCAAATTAAAACCACAATGAGATACCACTTTACACCAGTCAGGATGGCTATCATAAACAAAGCAACAAACAACAAATGTTGGAGAGGTTGTGGGGAAAAGGGGTCCTTATTTCACTGTTGGTGGGATTGCAGACTGGTACAACCATTATGGAAAACAGTATGGAATTTTCTCAGAAAAATAAAAGTCAACCTGCCTTTTGACCCAGCAATTCCACTGCTGGGATTATATCCTAAGAATCCTAAAACATCAATATCAAAGAACCTATGCACCACAATGTTCATAGCAGCACAATTTACAATAGCCAAGAGTTGGAAGCAACCTAGGTGCCCATCAGTAAATGAATGGATCAAAAAACTGTGTGGTATATATACACAATGGAATTCTATGCAGCAGAGAGAAAGAAGGAGCTACTACCTTTTGCAACAACATGGATGGAACTGGAAAGCATTATGCTGAGTGAAATAGGCCAGGTGCTGAAAGACAAATACCATATGATCTCACCTTTAACAGGAAGCTAAACAACAAAACAAATAAGCAAGCAGAAAAAAAAACCAAAGACACTGAAATAGAGAACAAGGGGATAGTGACCAGAGGGGAGAAGGAAGGGAAGTTAAGGGGAAAAAGGGGGAGGGAGTTGGAGGAACAAATAGGAAGGACACAGGGACGTGAACTAAGGGGGGTGGAAATGGGAGGGAGGTGGGGAGCAAGGGGCGGGGGAGGCTGGGAAGGAAAAAATAGACAAAAAACTGTACTTGAAAAATAACTAAATAAAATTAATTTAAAAAAATTCTTATTTTTTCATTGTTTTCTGTTTGGTTGCTTTTTTCTTCCTTCTGGTCCACTCGATTGATTTTAGTCCCAGTTTCCTTCTCAACCAGTTCTGTGAACATCCTGATCACCAGTGTTTTGAACTGTGGCTCTATTACATTGGCTATCTCTTGGTGGCTTAGAAGTATTGGCTCTGGGGTTTTGAGCTGTTTTTCTTCTTGAGCCATAATGTTTTGGTCTGTTCCTGCCTGTTACATATGAGGTTCAGAGCCTTAGATGTTCACCAGGGTGGGGCAACCCATGTGGCTGGATTATGAAGCTGTATGTGGGGGCAGGGTCAGAGAGGGGCAGTGACATTTTTTTCTGCTCTATCTCTCACATTTCAGTCCCCTCTGCTGTTTTTCACAAGCAGTTTGGGCCCTTCTGGTGCTTGGTTCCAGATGTGTGGGCTGGTGCACCCTTCAGAACCCTGTGGGACTCTTCCAACAAACTCTCTGTGAGCCTGAGGCCTCTCCTGGCACCTCAACCCCCCAAAGTTTTTCCAGTTGGTGCTTTTAGGCTTTATTTCCTGGCCCTGGGGCCCTGGGTTGAGCAGTCTATCTCACTGCTCACTCCTTTGCCTGGTTAATCTACGCGTGAATGTGTGACCATGGTCAGCCAGCCACCTTGCGCCCTCACTGGGTCTGCCCATCGCTACCCTGTGCCTGGGATCTGCCAACTGCTGCCTGCATGCCTGTGTTGATCCAGCCACTTTTTCCTGTGTGACCCCTCTCCACCAGCCGCTGACTCTGCCCCTCTTACTGGTCTGGATGAATGGTTCCTTATTGTCAGACTTTGGTACAGTTTAATTTTCTCTCTGTTTTGGTTGCGTTCTGGTTTTTAAATATTTTTTGTTCATAAACTTGGTTGTGCAAGGATGTACAGTATTTCCACCTACACCTCCATCTTGGCTGCAAGTCCATATCAAATTTTGAATGTAATAATAAAAAGTAGAGGACAAATTTAACATTTATTTTGCTTCCAACTCTTCATGCAAGCATTTGTGGGGGGGCATATGTAAGTGTGTGTGTATGTGTATATGTGGGCATAAGGGAGTGTGTGAGAATATTAACTGGGTGCCCCTATGTCAGCATGCTTGAATGTGTGTATGTGTGAACGTGTATATGGCACATTTGAGTGTGCAGGTGCAAGGCCTGTGGTATTGTGTGTGTGTGAGCATATCTGACTGTGAACATGTACATATGCACAGTGATTGTGTGAGTGTCATATGTGGGTATATGAATGTGCATGGCACACGTGAGTGTGTGAATATATATGTAAGTGTGTGTGTATGTGTGAGTGTGTGAATGCTTGTATGTATTTTGTCAGAGAGTAGGCAGTCGTGTCACTTTCCTTGCACATTCTTTTCAATCCTCAAATTGTGGAACAACACAATGGCTTTATTATGCAGGTAGTCTTATATATCAATTTTCACCCATCTTCTTGCTAGCTCACTGAGTTAAATGATGAAGTAGCTCTCCCTATGATTTGCCATTGCTCAGCATATCTCCAGACTGCTCTCTTGTGCCCCTTAGCCTCAAGTCTCTGACATTGTCAAAAATTGCTGGAAGCTTCCTGTATCTGACACACACTACTTTTCAGCTATACCTTTTCTTTGAGTATTTTTCTCTTTCTTCTATCTACCTCATACTTCTTATTCATCTCCTTGATATTTTTATCTTTCCTTTTTTCCCCTTGGATTGACTCTCCTTTTATAAGCATTCATGCTGTGCTGTAAATCAAAGTACTTTCTCTTCCCCTAGCAATAAGTGCCATCTTATGAGTAGAGGAGTGTAGGGACAATGGAGTCAATCAGGCTTTCTCACTTGGATATCTGGGAAACTATGACACGGCAGTGTTCAGATAACTATGATAAGGGTCTGCTTGTGCAGAATTAAGCTGTGTTATATAACCAGTATTGACACCCTGCCAGCTTTTTGTTCACACCAGCTGTATTTTCTTCTGGCTACCTGAATTCTGAATCCTGTATTAATTTGCCCTGTCTCAAACACTTTCAGGAGACTTGGTGTAATAAGTAGGGTTCACCACAGTACAATATGCAGCCATCAGTATGCCTGGACTGGGGTTTAGAGAGACATCCCTGTCACCAGCATGTGGTATTCAGTGGCAAGTATCCTTGAACTTTAGGGTCTCTCCCAGAGCTGGCTCAACATTAGTCACACTCCAGACACAGTAGAGAGGTTTCTATGGGTAGTAGGGAAGACCCTGGAAAAGTCCAGTGACTGGGTGGCAGAGGGGCAATAAGCTGGGTGTTTCTTACAGCCTTGTAAACTGAGACAGAGGCTGCACTTTGCTATGAGGTGAAGTTATGAGAACTACAAAAAAGAGAGGAAAGAGGAAGCCTTAGAGACTTGGATATGCTCCTTGGAGGAGGACCTCAAGACAGTGGAGTCAAGGTGGTTCCCTTAGCTGATGTTAGTGGACAGTTTGAAGAAGGGGGAAAAAGAACCAATTCCTCTGAGAACCTGCCCAATAGTGATACAGAAGATGAAATCACAGCAGCCTATGGTGCCTTGGGGGAATTCAGCTGGCCCTGCCCTGGTGGTTGAGCACAGGATTTATTATCCCTATTGACTAGGGATGAACTAGTTAATCAGGGGAAGCATTTCCAACACCGGTCCAGGGAGCCCTTGACAGAATGGCTCCTCAGCCTTTGGGATATATTTAGGGGTGGATAGTATTTTTTTAAATATATTTTATTGATTATGCCATTACAGTTGTTCTGTCCCCCGCCTTCATTCCCCTCCACCCTGCACCATTCCCCTCCTTCACCATTCCCCCCCTCCTCCACCATTCCCCCCCTTTAGTTTATGACCACGTGTCTCAAGTTTTTAGATTCTATGTCTCCCCTACTATTCTTGCCCTCCCCCTATCTATTTTCTACCCACCATCTATGCTACTTATTTTCTGTACCTTCTCCCCCCTTCTCCTTCTCCCACTCCCCTGTTGCTAACCCTCCATGTGATCTTCATTTCTATGGTTCTGCTCCTGATCTAGTTATCCTCTTAGTTTGCTTTTGTTTTAGGTGTGGTTGTTAATAACTGTGAGTTTTCTGTCCTTTCACTGTTCATCTTTCTTGTCTTCTTTTTCTTAGGTAAGTTCCTAAGAAATAGCCAAACTTTCAGATGCACAGTTCAAAACACTGGTGATCAGGATGCTCACAGAACTGGTTGATTTTAGTCACAAATTAGAGGAACATATGAAGGCTGAACTAATTGAAATGAATGGAAATGCACACAAAACCAATAGTAATGGAAAGAAAACTGGGACTCAAATCAAAGGAGTGGACCAGAAAGAGGAAAAAAATGACCAAACAGAAAAGAATGTAGAAACAAGAATTCAAAAAAATGAGGGGAGGCTTAGGAACTTCCAGGACATCTTTAAACATTCCAACATCAGAATTATAGGGGTGCCAGAAGGGGAAGAGGAACAGCTACTAGTGGAAAACTTATTTGAACAAATAATAAAGGAGAACTTCCCCAATCTGGCAAAGGAAATAGGGGTGGATAGTATTATGTGAACTGATAATGAGATGAAAAAGTTGTCTTTCATTAGGGCTCACCCTTCCTTGAGCCAGCTGATACAAAATAGCCAGATAGATGGAAGGGGACAAGGATCTCATCTGTTAGAATGGGTCATGGCCACTATCTGTATGGTCTGTGCAGATGCAGGAGATGTGTCAGACACTGTGACTAAATGGCAGAGTTAGTGCATACCTTACTGGAATTAGGCACTCACCAGGCCATGTTTAATCCCAATACCCATGGCCCCAGTGATGAACACTTTATGGTAGGAATGAGGGATCTAGTACTGCAGCATGCCACCTCTGCCCTTTTGGATCCCTCATGATTATTTTGTCCCCATATGTTAGACCATATTAATGAGGTCACCACAATGGTGGCAAGTCTGGAAAAGGTGGAGAGTTGATGGTGGATGAAAGAAGTTCAGACGGTGTCTCAGGCCCCCTCTGTCTCTCAGTCACAAAGCAAACTCATGAAGGTGACTAGGATCCAGATGTCATTGAACCTTTGGGGGGCTGGAGTAGATAAAAATAAAATTAATAGAAAGCTGAACATGTACTTATTAGAACTTTGGAAACAGTTGCAAGCTGATCAATGTTTCCTGCAGCCCCAAAAGAAAGAAACAAAGGGAAACCTGGGGGTGTAATGCAGGAGGCCCGCCCTGTGCATCTGGAAGACCATATGGCTATGCCAAACTCCTGAGAAGAATAAGAAGATATCTTTTGGAAACTTGAATAGGGGGAGGGCTGAGGAACCTGTCTACAGAGGAAGAGAAGAGACCAGAGGCTGCATGTTGAATTGGCTATCCGCTGGTCCTCTACAAATGTCCAGTGGGTCCTGGCTCTAGTAGATACAGGGTCAGAATGTACTCTCCTGTATGGAAACCCTGACAAGTCTCCGGAGCCTATGGCCTATATTGATGATTATGGGGGATGCAGTGTGAAGGTGAAGGCTGTGCAGCTCTCCCTGAGTATCACTGATTGCTCCCCTACCCCATGAATATACTGTTTATGTGTCCCCCATTCGTGAGTATATCCTAGGCATTGATGTGCTCCAAGGATTGTGGATACAAACCACTTCGGGTCAGTTTCACTTGAGAGGGCAATTAGTAAAAGCTATTCTTGGGGGCATGCTGAACAACCCCCTGTTCAGTTGCCATCCTCATAACTGGTGATGGATACAGGGATGTAGTGAAGTAGTACCTGCTGCCTGGAGGACATGAGTAAATTATGGTTACTACAGGAGATTCAGAAAGGTAGGGATAATTAGGGCTGCTCACTGTCCCTTTAACTCCCCCGTGTGGCCAGTGTGGAAGCCGAGTGGCACAAGGAGAATGATGGTAGATTATCAGGAACTGAATTAGGTCATTCCCCCAATCTATGCAGCACTCCCCTCTCTGATGAATTTGATGAACCAGTTAACCAGTGACCTGGGTACCTACCGTTTTATAGCCAATCTGGCAAATGCGTTTTTCTGCATTGATATTGCTCTGGAGGTTCAAGATCAGTTTGCTTTTTCCATTGCTGGGAAAGTCAGCAATGGACCTTTACAGTACCTTCTCAAGGGTATTTACATAGCCCAACCATCAGTTATGGGCTTGTAGCAGAAGACCTAGCAAAGTGGTCACATCCTGCAGAAGTGTGCCTTTTTCATTACATTGGTGATGTTTGGCTAACCAATGATTCTTTTTCAAAGTTAAAGAAAACAGTGCCACAAGTGTTGTCACACCTGAAGTCATGTGGCTGCTCAGTCAATGAAAAGCTGCAAGGTCTTGGATTATCTTTCAAATTCTTGGGGGTTGGGTAAAACAGAAGTAATCCCCATTGTGGTAATGGGTAAGATTAAGGTGTATTCTATCCCTACCACAGTGAAGTAGCTCTAAACCGTTTTAGGCTTACTAGGGTACTGGAGAGTGTTTGTGCCTCACCTCACTCAAGTTGTTCACTCCTTGTATACTTTGGTAAAAGAAAGAAGCAAGCTGAGACTGGACCCTGACCTTGGAACAAGCTTTCTGAAAAGCAAAACGCATCATTAGACATGCTCAGGCTTTTCATGCTTTGGATCCTACCAGACCTCGATGTGCTAGATGTGCATGTGACTCAAGAAAATTTGGGTAGAGTCTTTGGTAGTGATTAGAGTGGCTAGAATCAACCCCTAGGATTCTATTCCCATCTATAGAAAGGAGCAGAGGTGTGGTACTCCATAATTGAAAAGCAACTGGTGGCAGTGTATGATGCCCTATTGACAACAGAGACTATAAGAGAAACTGCCCCCATGATAGTAAAGACCACTGAACTCATTGCAGATGGGTCAGAGATTGGATGGCCAAGCCTTGCAGTGGGACAGCCCACATGCCCACAATGTGGGACATGTCCTCATTGGCTAAGTGGGGAGCTTATCTGCAACAAAGAAGTGCTCTTCCAACTAGCCCCATATGGGCCGAGTTGCAGAAAGTAGTGGGCCTTGTTACCTATGTAGATAAAAAATGTACTGCCCCCTGCCACTATTTTTTAAAAAAAAGGAAACTAGCCCTTTCTGTGAAAGGCAGGCACCTATTCCCTCAGGTGCCTTGTATACTTATGGGTCCAGAAGAGGCCAGACTACCGTGTGGACTGCTGTAACAATTCAACCAGAAACAGACATAATCTGATTTGTCACTGGAGTAGTCAAAGTAGTTAGTGGGAAGAACTGCGAGCCATGTGGCTTGTGGTTGCAAATAAAGCGCTGACCCTATTTGCACAGATATTTGGGTAGTATACTGGGGATGATGTTATGGATCTCTACATAGCATACGAATCAATGGATGGTTATGTATAGGCCATTATGGGAGCAGGCCTTGTGGCAAGATTTGTGGGAATTATGTCTCCAAAAATCAAATCACTGTGCAATATATGACCAGGCATGCACCAACCTCCCCTGGGTATGATGACACTAATACTCTACACAAGGTGCAATGGCTGGAAACGGTGTCTACCAGCCCATCAGGAAAAGAAGTCACCCCATGGCTACACTGTCTCATCTTACATACCAGACTGAAGACCCTGTGGTCTACTATAAAAAATTGGGGGTTACTTGTCATCTTAGCAGAAGTAAAGGAAGCTTGTGAGACCTGTGTTGTTGGCTCATAAGATCATACCCAGGGCCCTGTGGGAACTACTGGGCAGGTGGTACAGGGACAAGTACTGTTATCCCAGTGGCAGGTTGATGTGATTGGATACCTACCTACTTCAGAGGGGTATAATTATGCTATCATATGTGTGGACATGGCCACTGGACTGTTGGCTGCATACCCTATACACCACCAAGATCGAAAAGCAGTGATTGCTGTGCTGGAGCACTTATGTGTCAACTATGGGTGACCCTTGATCATTGAAAATGATCAGGAGATGCACTTTACTGGGTCTTCAGTGCATCAGTGGAACTGAGACATGCAAATCAATTGGAAGTACCTTGTAGCCTATTACCAACCAAGCTGCTAGAATGATTGAATAATGTAGCAGCCTACTAAAGCAAGGTCTTTGAACTATAGCTGCCACCTCTCCCTACATTGGGGCACTAGATGAAACATTTGAAGATTGTCCTCCAGACTTTAAATGAGAGAAGTGGGGGGGAAAGTTCTGATGGAAGCATTACTTCACTGGAATGCCACTGCAATTCAGCTACCAGTATATACTAAGGATGCTTTGCTGAAACCAGACATGGGAAAGCAAGGAAATATTTTATTGCCTAAACTCAAGGGCCTGGAGTGAGGGCAAATGGCAACTTGGACGTGGCCCTGGGAGATAAAAGCCCCTCACATGCATGGGCTGGCCCTTGTTTCCCCTTGGGGACAAGGTGTAGAGAAAAACTTGCAAATAGTGCCCTGGATGATTGGAACAAAGTCCCCAATATTGCAGGTAATGTACCCAAGGCCATCAGACCACGAATTACTTCTCCATGGCTACTTTGTGGTCTCAGGTGAAAATGACGTTGACACCCCTGCCTTATGATATGTGACCTGGCCTGGGCCAAAATCTACACTGGAATGGAGCAAGAGCATGACTGGCTGCAGCTGTTAGTTTCCATTCCATATGGAATGACTTGGGTTGGCTCATAGCTAAGGCTGTGGGGTTGACTGGACCAGCCCCCTCTACATTGAGAACCTCAAAGTACAAGCTCAAGTAGGCTGGACTCTGATAGGTCTGTATCAGAAGTATAGTCTTAAGCATTACTGGAAGGCACAAAATAGCACATGAGCTGATGTTCTCACTAGGGTCCTCTGGGTGTGTGGCTCACATAGGGGGACTTACTTATTCAGAAATTGGACTGGCCATTGTACCTGGGGGTGGCCTTATTTGTCTGCCTTAGTTTAGAAAACTCTCACATTCCAGCCAATCAACTGAGAAATATTTAAGGTGTGACACCTAGTAAAGTGTACTCCCTGGTGGTACTACCCATTAACCATTTTTTTTTCTCTTCAAGCTGCTTCTATCATCACCCAGGCCAAGATAACTCCTTTGGCTTTGCACATTGCTCACTCATTGAATGCAACACATAATTCCTTGAGCTTTTTAAATGAGGAAGAGTATCAGTTGTGAAAAGTAGCCTTACAAAATCACATGGCTTTAGATATGCTCACTGCATCACAAGGCGGGGTTTGTGCCCTAGTTGGGGCTGAATGCTGTGTATATGTCCCTGACGTCCATCACAACATTAGCCAAACTCTACAGGCATTAGCTTCTGAGACCCATGCTATTGAGCGCCTAACAGGTGATCCTCTACAGGATTGGTAGGCATCCTTAACTACTGAGCGGCAGTGGATTCTTGCTGTCTTGGGCAGCAGGGCTTGTATTTTGGTTGCTTGCTGTTGGAGCTCGTACTGATTTTGCAGCCTTTGGGTTCAGGGCTCTAGCCTCCTCACTTAGGGACCCTCACAGAAGACATCCTCACATAGATTGTAGGGTGAGGAACTCTGAGGGGGTAAATGTAGGGACAATAAAGTCAATCAGGCTCCCTCACCTGGATACCTGGGCTACTATAACACAGCAGTGTTCATACAACTATGATAAGGGCCTGCATGTGCAGAATTAAGCTCTGTTAGATAGCCAGTATTGGCACCCCACCAGTTTTGGGTTCACTTAATATATAATTGAGTCAGGACTTACCACTGCAGCAGATTGCCCTGCCCCAGAATAAAGACATATCAGACATCCCAACAGCCTCCCATATTTTCTTTCAGCTGCCTGAATCCTGCCTGGTCTCGAATGCTTGTAGGACAGGAGTGTGAATAAGAAAAACTACAGGGGTTCATTCACTTAGCGATGATTTCTCTGATGAGATAGCAGAGTTCCCTAGAGTGTTCCATGCCTACTGTTCTTTACTGCTCACTGAGTACCCTCATGCTCTCTTATATTTTCCATTCTTTGCTGTCATTTTGGTACTATGTGGTTTGTTTTGGTCAATAGTCTATGAGAAGAACTAGCATGTTTAAAACTTCTGGGCCAAGCAGTTATGCAGAATAGCCAGAAATATGGTTTGCAATACATAGACTATAGTCAATAATATGGAAGTACCTGGGTTTGAGGCCAAATGGGTGCTTGGGACAGCAGAGGGACCACTCTGTACAGTGCATAGTTTTGTGGCCAGTTTGCTGTACATCTGAAACTAGTGTGGAATGGTATTAAATATATACTGGCTAAAAAAAACCCCAGAAAACTGTACTTGAACAACAATTAAATAAAAATTAAAAAAAGAACAAATGTGCCTTCTCCTTCTCTTTCTTTGAAGCCAGTTTGTGGCAAAATTACAACATGGAAGCAGCTTAAATTCCAAGGCGCTGTTTGACAAATATTCTGCTTTTGACTATGACATAAACAATAGTGAAATATTTGTTGGGTTCACTCACCGTGATTTGGTGGGAGCTATTCTTGCAGTATCTGTTGTTAATGACTCCAACCAATACAACTCTATTTTTCTGGTGAAATCATGTGTTGCTTTAGTTTTCCAGAGATAATTTCTCCAGTTTGTACCTAAAGAACTGTGATTATTTGCTTATGATTTTGCTTCCTTGACTGAACTCTGAGGAACTTGAATGCAGGGGCTATGTTTTGTTCTTTCTGTACTGCTGATGATTGTCACAGTGGTTGATATGGAAGCAATGTTACAGAACAGACCCAAGGGGGTGTACAGCATACTATTGCCTAAAGGACCCCCCTTTTTTTTCTCCAGAGGTCCCTCCCCCACTAGGTTCGCTATGCCCATCTTGAGAGGAAAGATGTCTCTCAGTGCCAAAGATTGGTGAAAAGGAAAGGAATTATTTATTTAAAAGCTATACAGACTTAGAGTAGTGACTTAATGTCTTCATTAAAATACTAAAGTCCTTTAGAATACCCACAAACACACACAGTCCTTCCTTCTCCTTCTGCCCTAGTCTGGGGCACCATATCTCAGGAAGAAAAGTAGAAATCCATGATTTGGGTTCCCCGGACCATCAGCTGTATTGGCGCCACAATCTCCAGCTAATCCAGAGCCATGCTGCACCTTCTCATGGCCCAACAGCAAGAGTCATTTTACCCCTTTTCTTCCAGGAAAAGTTCTTCCTGCTTCCTAATCCATGTGGCAAAAGGGAACACCCCAAAGCTGCGAGGTCCCCACTCTGCCAAGGCTGAGTGGTTATCCTTGGTACAGCCGCACACCTGAATTTAAATTCCTGCACCAATTTTCCTTTGCAGCCCCATTTCTGACTCCTCCTACAGTCAGTCACACCTGCCAGCATTCCTATATTTTCATCTTTTCTGGGCTGCCATAAGTCTGGGCAGGTGTGGCCCCAGGCCATGGAGCCAATCATCTCCAAGCTCTCATGCAGGCACTGTGTCCAGAACAGTTGCCTCCCAGTTACATCTTGGTTGGAAGTCACTTCCTACCCCAAGGCTCATAGCATGGCCACAGCTATTACACATATCTATGAAACCAGTTAAAGGTTACAGATATGTTAAATGGCCACATCAGAGGTTAGCTGCAAAGCTATTGCTGTATGAAACAGCTCTGAATGACCCTGCTCCATGTGTCCCATCCCCCAGGTCAGACTTGTGGGGGTGGTGAGGACATCCTAAGTGTTTTTGTAATACTGCCTTGATACCTTGAGTTCTGGACACCACTACAAATCCCCATTTGGCTGCACCCTGTTACAGGGACTCCATTTAGGCTTGCTAAGAGAACCCAATATTTATTCTTACTATATTTCATTTTCCTTTGATAAAAAGAATGTGTTCTGATCTTTTGGAATAAAGCTAAGCTGAGTTTGTTTTTCAGCTCACTCACTGGTTTACTTTCAACAAGTTAATTAGCTTTTCTAATCTTTTAGTTCCTTATTGGTAAAATGGGGACAAAAATATGACCAACTTTATGTTGTTATTGGTAAGATTAAATAAGAAACTGTATACAAAATGCTTAGCACAGTACATAATGACAGTTAAATAAACAGCAGCTATTATTACTACTATTGTGTTATATTGATCATGATTCTTTTATTCACACCTCTTTTGTTTTTCCTATTAATACAAAAACATCCCAGTTGGCAAAAGGATATAATGGACTTTCCCCTAAACCTTCTCAACTAGGCTTAATCATCTTATCTTCTTAAAACCATGTTATTGTGTCATCATCTCCCCCTTGTTTGTATATCATTGTTATTATTTTTCCAAGATGGCTACTTTGTTGGCATAAAAGTAATTAGTAATTCCTCAGAATTTTTTTAAAATATAACATGTATGAACCATTTTTATTCTTGAAATCAAATTTTTGTTACCGTTTAAAGATGTAGATTTTTGAATGAAAAAAAAGCACATCTTTTTGATGTGTGAAGGTAGAATAGAGTCTAGTTTTCCACAGATCAGCTTCCTAACAGCTGACATGTTGGTAGTCCTCACTGTTGAGTGGTTCACATTCAGCAATGTGATCAGTACTAATGACTGAGATTAACTGAGGTCAGAAGTAATCAGAAGTTATGTTTCCTTGGCAGCTGCTTGATGTTCAATATTAAATTCTTTATCAAATCTCTTCATTATTGTTGTGGCTGGATGTTATAGAGGATAACAAGAAAAACATATTACATTTATCCTCACCCCTTTTTATAGCTGCTGCACTGCTACTGCCATAAGTGGGAGTCACAGAGGTAGAGTTTAAATGAGCTAAGAGGCCCAACTGAGCTATCCTGGGTAAGAGATACAATATATCTGCATACCTAAGGTAACTTACTAGCTAATGTACCTGTTTAATAAAGTAATCTGGAGACAATCACTTTATAATTAATGATTCAAATATTACTGTTGCAAAGTGGTGATATATGTCATGTGCTGTTGTGTAGCAAATTCAATTGTTCTTTTGTCATGCAAACTCCCTGAGATGTGAGGCAGGCTGTGTAGACATTGCAGTTGGCAGTCTGCAATCTGTCCAGGAGTGGCATCATTCAGTCTGCCACATGGCCCTTTATAGGAGACCATTCTGCGTGACATGGGCTCAACTCCCACTAAGAGATGCACAGGACCCATGCCCATGGATAGTTTCTCCAGTGTGGAATCAGGCCTGCATTGTACCTAGACTGCTATGAGACTTGCTTTTGCTAAAACTCCCTCACTCTGAATTGAGACAGTAAGTGCTTACTGTAATGTCCTAAAATCCATGCTATAACTCCCCAGTATGGAGTATAACTGGTTCAACCATTTTCCCCTTTACATTTGCAAATGTCCTTCTTCTCTGGTATGATTAGCGGCATCATCTCCTTTGTTTTCTGTGAAAGGTAACCACCTAAAGTGAACCCAAACCCATGCATAGTAAATGAGGAACATTATGTAATGTGTCCAGAAAAGAAATAAAGGCTGGTCATGGCAAGATACAAGGCTTTTCTTGTAAAAAGTCATGCTGTCCCTTTTCCTCTACAGGACTTGGTAGTCCATGTGAATTTCTGGTGCCTCATCCACAATGTGGTGGACCACATGAGCCAGAGTCATCATCATCCCTTCAAAGAGGATGCCTGCCAATAATGGAAAAATAGATGATCACTATCTAAACACTCAGCAGTCCTTCATCGGTTACAATGTTGCCATCTTGAATATGCCTTCCTTTATTGATAGTGTTTCACGTTTTTAGAATGAACTTGAAACTATGATAGAGAACATAACCTGTCCTACAGACTCTATTACAACAGTATTTTCTTGCTGCTCTCCATTTTCTTGTTGTTCTGAAACCAATTTTATAGAAAAGGATGGTCCAACATTTTTGAGGAGGTTTGAATGTTAGTAATACAAAGTTGAACTTTGACATTGATATGATGGCAAAAGAAATATAGTATGAGAGTGAACTTCAGTTACTCATACGAGTCATTTAGCTTCATAGTGCCTAGCAACCATTTTGTATAGTGGTAAATTGTCTACCTTCTCTCTGAATTGATTAAAATGATCAGACATATTGGCATAATTGGACATAACCAGTGGAATATTTTAAAATTTCAAGTACTAAAATGTTTTCATAACTTTATATCAGATAATAATAAAGAGAATGCATATAAGATGTATGTATATCATAAAAATAATATATACTTATTCATGGTTTTAATTTCCATTTCTCTGATGATTAGTGATGTTGAGCATCTTATTATATGTCTATGCCCTCTTTGGAGAAATGTCTATTCAGGTCCTATGCTCATTTCTTAATTGGATGGTTTGTTTTTTTAGTGTTGATTTTAAAATGTTCTTTATAAATTTTAGATAATTATTTATTAGATGTATCAGTGAATATTTTCTCCCATTCTGTGCATCATATTTTCATTTTGTTGATGGTTTCCTTTGCTGTGCTTTGTGTTTCTTTTTTAGTTTGATGCAGTCCCATTTGTTTATTTGTCTTTTGTCTCCTTTTTCTGAAGATATGTATCAGATAAAATATTGCTTTAAGCAATGTCAGAGATTTTATAGCACATGTTTTCCTCTCGGATTTTTATGGTTTCGACTCTAACATTTAATACTTTAAAAAAAGTTGTACTTATTTATTTTCTTTTTCTATCACTTGTCCCTTACTTGTTCACTTACATTTGTCCCCGTTTCTCCCAATTACTCTCCTGTGCCATACCTTCCTCCCATCTTCCACATTCAATCATCCACCCTAGTTGTCTTTGTCCATGGGTCCTTTGTCCATGTTCCTTGATTCTTCCCTTTCTTTCCACCATTGATCCCCTCCCCTCTCCCTTATGCTTGCTGTCACCTTGTTCTTCATTTCCATGTCTTTGTTTCTATTTTACTCCTATGTTTGTTTTGTTGATTAGGTTCCACTTATAGGTGAGATCATGTAGTATTTGTCTCGCCTCCTGGCTTATTTCACTTAGCATAATACTCTCCAGTTCTATCCATGCTGTACTGAAGGGTAGGGGTTCCTTTTTTATTTCTTCTGCATAGTATTCCATTGTGTAAATGTACCACAGTTTTTTGATCCACTCATTTTCTGATGAGCACTTATGCTGTTTCCAGCACTTGGCTATTATAAATGATGTTTCTATGAATATTGGTGTGCAATGTTCTTTTGAATTGGTGTTTCAGAATTCTTGGTATATAATCCCAGCAGTAGAATCACCAGATCATAAATCCTTTTTAACTATTTAACATTTTTTGTTTTCATAGCTAGTGTACACATCTGTCTCATTAATAGATTACAAACTTCTTCAGATCCTTGACCAGGAATTCAATTTTAATATTGTCAATGACTAGCAGAACACTCGGTAGCTTATAAACATTCATTAAACTATTGTTTAATTAATACACAAAATGAACTTTTCGCATATACTTAATGCATATTTATTATCACACTTTGAGCTTTCTTTTTTTGCATTTTAAAACATATTTTATTTTTTAAAGGTTTTAATTATTTGTTTTTAGACACAGGAGAAGGAAAGAAGAAAGAGAGACAGACATGTGCCCTGACTGGGAATTGAACCAGCGACCTTTTGGTTCGCATGCCTGTGCTTAATCCACTGAGCTACACCAGCCAGGGCCTAAATATATTTTATTGATTATGCTATTACAGTTGTCCCATTTTTCACCCCTTTATTTTCCTCTGCTCTGTACCCCCACTCCCACCAGCATTTCCCCACCTCAGTTCATGTTCATGAGTCATACATATAAGTTCTTCGACTTCTCCATTTCCCATACTACTCTTAACATACCCCTGTCAATTTTGTACCTATCACTTATGCTTCTTACTTCCTGTACCTTTTTCCCCATTCTCTCTCATCCCCCTTTCTGCTAATAACCATCCATGTGATCTCTGTTTCTGTAATTCTGTTCCTATTTTAGTTGTCTGCTTAGTTGTTGTTTTCTTTTACTTTTTTTAAAGGTTCAGTTGTTGATAGTTGCATTTGTTGTTCATTTTGCTGTTCATGTTCTTGATCATCTTTTTCATAGAGAAATCCTTTTAACATTTTGTATAATAAGGGCTTAGTGATGAACTTCTTTAACTTGACCTTATATGGGAAGTATTTTATCTGCCCTTTCATTATAAATGATAACTTTGCTGGAGTAATCTTGAATATAGGTCTTGCCTTTCATTACTTTGGGTACTTCTTTCTAGCCCCTTCCTGCCTGTAAGGTTTCTTTTGAGAAATCAGCTGATAGTCTTATGGGAACTCCTTTGTAGGTAACTATATTCTTTTGTCTTGCTGCTTTTAAGATTCTCTCCTTCTCTTTAATCTTGGATAACTTAATGATAATGTGACTTGGTGTGTGTTTCCTTGGGTCTAACTTCTTTGGGACTCCCTGAGATTCCTGGACTTCCTGGAAGTCTATTTCCTTTGCCATGTTGGGGAAGTTCTGCTTCATTATTTGTTCAAATAAAGTTTCAATTTCTTGTTCTTCTTTTTCTCTTTCTGGAACCTCTATGATTTGGATGTTGGAACATTTGAATTTGTCCTGGAGGTTCCTAAGCCTCTCCTCCTTGTTTTGAATTATTCTTTCTTCATTTTGTTCTAGTTGAATGTTTATTTCTTCTTTTTGCTCCAAATCATTGATTTGAGTTCTGGTTTCCTTCTCTTCACTGTTGGTTTCCTGTATATTTTTCTTTATTTCACTTTGCATAACTTTCACTTCTTCCTTTATTTTGCAACCATACTCAACCATTTCTGTGAGCACTCTGATCACCAGTGTTGAACTGTGCATTTGATAGGTTGGCTATCTCTTCATCACTTCATTTTTTTCTGGAGCTTTAATCTGTTCTCTTATTTGGGCCATCTTTTTTGTCAACATTCCTGTTACAATGTAAAAGATGGAGCCTTAGATATTCTACAAGTTGGGCAACCCATGTGGCTACATTGTGATACTATATATGAGGGAGGGGTCTGAGAGGAAACATGCTGCTTGCTCAGCTCTTGGCCAGTTTTCAGTCTCTTCCCCAGCTTCCCACACATAAGTTGGTCCCTTCTGGTGCTGATTCCTATGTGTGTGGCCTTGTGTATGTTCTAAGACCCCATGGATCTCTCCAATGAACTCTTCTGTGAGGCTGGGAGTTTCTCATGCTGCCACAATTCCCACAGTTGTGTAGAGCCAGAGGTTTTGAGGATTTATTCCCCCGAGTTGGAACCCTGGGTTGCTCGGTCTGTCTCTTTCCCTAGTTACTCCTAGTTTACCCATAATGAGTGTGGGAACATGCCGTCCACCAGCCACCACCTCACCCACCTTATCCTCCAGCTGTTGCCTTGCTGCATGTCCTCTCTACCACAGTTACCATCTCTACCCTTTCCACCAGGCTGAATGAATGTTTTTTCTTTAACTCCTTGGTTTTCCAACTTCCATAGAGTTCAATTTTCTGGAAATCTGTTTTTTTAAGATTTTATTTATATTTTTAGAGAGAGGAGAAAGGAAGGAGAAAGAGAGGGAGAAAAATATCAATGCGTGGTTGCCTCTCATGCACACCCTACTGAGGACCTGGCCCACAACATGTGCCCTGACTGGGAATGGAACCAAACACCCTTTGGTTAGCAGCCTGATTTCAATCCACTGAGCTACACCAACCAGAGCATATGGTTGCTTTTTATTTCTAAATTTGTTATTGTACTTCTTTTGGTTCTGTGAGGAGGAAAAGTGTATCCACCTATGTTTCCATCTTGGCTGAAGTTTCTGACATTTCTAACTTTAAAGGTTAAAATGTAATAACTTATCACTCATTTATCTCCCTTCGATAGTTTTATCATTTCACTAATTCAAATATCCTTATAACATTTTAATTCTCAATTTTTAAATTTACTTTCTTTCTATAACAGCCCTGTCTCTTTATATCTTCTTTTTGTTTGTCTTTAATATCCTGAGTGAAACATTTTTGTTACTATTGAACGTTTTCCAAGTGCTTAGTATTAACTGAATTATTTTTGATTGAAAGAATGGTATTTTTTCAAAATCCAATTAACCTACTTATTTAAATATGCTCTGAATATGATGAAATATATTTATTTTTTAGTTAAAATGAATTGAAACTTCATTTTAACTCTCTTAAAGTTTTAAATAATATCCTAAGAAATCTTATTTTTAGCCATATTTTGGCCATTTCTAAAGTAGTGTGATTTATTATTTTGAATAATATTTCATGTATATTTTGAAGGTCTATATTGACTGTCATTTTACAAAATGAGTACTTGTTGTGTAACAGGGCACAGCCAAGAGGGGGGCCCCAAAAATAGGATTTGGGACGGGGTCCAGAGCTCAGGATCTCCAGGAAATATTAAGATGTTCTTACCCCTGCCCCCCAACTCAGCGGGAAGGAACAAGTGGAACCAAGGCCATTGAGAGCTGTTTAGCATAGCAACAGTTTCCCAGCTAACCTCTGGAATGGTCATTTAACATATCTATAACCTTTAACTGGTTTCATAGATATGTTAAATAGCTGTGACCATGCTTTGAGCCAGGAAGAAGGGAATGGTTTCTACCTGGGATGTAACTGGGGGCAGGTCCTCCGAGTTACAGCACCTGTGTGAGAGCTTGGAGTTGATTGACTCCACGCCATGGGGCCATACCTGCCCAGACTAACAATGGCAGCCCAGTAAACTTGCAATAATACGGGAGTCCTGGCAGGTGTAACTGATTGTAGGAGGAGTCGGAAATGGGGCTGCAAAGGAGGATGGGTGTGGAGATTTAAACCCAGATGTGGCAGCCATTAAGGAGAAAACCATGCAGTTTTGGCCAGAGTGCAGACCCCTGCAGCCAGGTGAAAGGGAGAGCCACGCGGTTTCAGCAGAGTGAAAGAGTACCACTTGGCTTTGCCAGAATGGGGACCCCTGCAGCCAGGTGAAGAAGAAAGCCACGTGCTTTTGGTCAGAGTGCTGACCCCTGAAACCTTGGTAGAAGAGATAGAAGAGGCCACGTGGCCTGGGAAGCAGGAGAGACTTTGCCTGGAACTTGGTACAAAGAACTCTTTGCCAGTGGACCATGAGAAGGTGCCACATGACTTTTGATTAACTGGAGATCCTGCCTGCGTGGTGTCACAGCTGATGGTGCCAGCGGCCTAAAACACAGATGTGTGCTTCTTTTCCTGAGTTACAGTACCTGGAGTTTGGACAGTGGGAGAAGGGAGAGCTGTGTGTGTAGATGTATACCCTAAAGGACTTTGATATTTTAGTGGAGGTGTTAGGCCTGGATAGCATTAAATAAACATTTTGTTTCCTTTTCACAAATTTTTGGCCTTGAGAGATGTCTCTTCAATTGGTGGTGGACAGAAGAGCCCAGTAGATATTTGTATACTGTCCTTGGGAGGGGCCCCTGTTGTTCTGTAGTAGTTTTTTGGCATCCCTCGGTGGGCCTAGTATTGACCCCCGCCAGACCTCTTGTTCGGTAACAATTGGGCACAGCTGCTTGGGTTGTATCACCAACACACATACAAGATAACAGCCTACAGATGCTGGTTTTTTATTATAATTATTATTAGTCTCTTGCAGGGAGATACAAAGATTGGATAGATCAGACTTTATTCTTGTGAATATAACTGTAAATTGCTAAGGTGCTTTTTTTTTTTAATGTCTTCTTTTCTTGCCCTGGGTGGTGTAACTCAGTGAATTGAGTGCCAGCCTTTGAACCAAAGTATCCCTGGTTTGATTCCAAGCCTAGGGCACATGTTTTGGTTGCAGGCCAGGTCTCCGTAGGGTGTGTAAAAGAAGCAACCACACATTGATGTTTTTCTCTCTTTATCCCTCCCTTCCCCTATTTAAAAGTAATAAAATAAAATATTTTTTAAAATTCTTCTTATATTTTAGTTTTGGGGATTTTAAAATATCTTGATACTTTAAAAGCACTTTATAGTGCTTTAAAATTTATCAATTTGGGGGGATTTTAAAATATCTTTATACTTTAAAAGCACTTTATAGTGCTTTTAAATTTATCAATTTAAAGCACTATAATGGCAATCCTAAACATATCTAAGAAGAAACATAAAGCCACTGAGGACTCCTATACAAGATACCTAAAAGAGGAAAAACAATAAAAGTTGATGTGGATCTCAGCTTGTGGGGTCCACCACATTGTGGATGGAGGAGAGACATTCACATGGACTACCAAGTTCTGTGGAGGAAAAGGGCAGGCAGCTTTGCTCTCAAGAGAAGCCAAAAGTTGTGGCCTCCACCATGACAAACCTTTATTTCTTTTTTTGCACATTACATGATGGTCCTCATTTACTATGCACAGGTTGCTTTAGGTGGTTACCTTTTACAGAAAACAAAGGAGCCAATGCTGCTAATCACATCCCAAAGAGGGATATTTGCAAATGAAAAGGGAAAAGTAGTTGAACTGGTTACACTTGTCCTTGGAAGGTTTAGCATGGATTTTAGGAAGTTACAGTAAGCACTTGGTATCTCAATTCAGGGTGAGGAAGCTTTTAGCAAAAAGCAAGACTTAAAGTGGCCTAGGCACATTGCAGGCCTGATTCCCCATGGGAGAACCTATCCATGGGCGAGGGTCCTGTGCATCTCTGAGTGGGAGCTGGGCCCATACCACACAGAATGGTCTCCTACAAAATGTAAACAATGTTTGTGACAGATAATATGCTTGTGGACCTTTTGTCAATGCATCAAATTTAAGAAATATTTGTAAACAAAAAATAAGTAAAAACAAATTATTGTTTTGGGTTTCAAATTAATAAGCAGTTACTCAGTTAGGTTCATTGAAAAAATTCATTTGCTCATGTATGAGACAGGTTTTTATTCCTTAGCCATAGCTGAAGGAAAATGGAGATCCTCTTTTGTAATGTCAACAATTTTAGCTCTGGTTTTATGGCAGGTCATAGAGTAGACCTGTGTTCAACTCTTAAGTCTTACTTGGAGGAGGACCATGTAACAATGCATTTAACATCACTGAAAGCCAGCCATACTTTGTCCAAATGGGAATAATGATTCCTACCTTTTGGATTTATTTTATGTTTATAGGTAATTATGTAAATGAGTGGCACAGCACCTAGTCACTATAGTCATATAAATTTGGTAGTTACCACTACCACATTTATCCAGAAAACCACAGTTGATCTGGACAGAAAGTACACTAGAATGTAGTACTAGTCCTGGCACTTGTCTTCCACATAAAATCAATAGAATAAATTTGGTCTTTCTCAAACCAAGAGTGAGTAACAGTACAAGCAGTGGAATTTTGTGTGCTTTGGGAATGTCTTCTTGTGTCCCAAATCCCTTTCCTAGCTAAGAAAGAGACTAAGACTTTCATTCTACAGAAATAAGGCTTAGATTGTGCACTCCCTGATAAAAACATAATGTAGTAATACACAGTAGAAAAAAAGTGTGAAATTGCATGATAAAGGAAAGAAAGGTTACCCAGCAGAGAAACTGCCAAGTAAATTCATATTGTCCATTCTATCAGTTTACTGGTCTTGATAATTAGTAAAACATATTTCTACATCTAGAAATTATTTGAAATACTTCTTCAATAAGCAATCAACTGAAGAAAAATAATCTTTAATATTTTCAAATGTATTTTTAGAGAAAGAGGAAGGAAGGGAGAAAGAGAAGGAGCAAAACATCAACGTGACAGAGAAGCATCAATCAGTTGCTACTTGTACATGCCCCTATGGGGACCAAACTGGAAACCTAGACATGCTCCCTGACCAGCAATCAAGCCAGCAACATTTCACTTTGTGGGATGCCACCCATCAAGTGACCTACACTGGTTGGGGCAAAATAATATTTTTATTGTTTTTTCCCTCATAACAATTTTTCTCTTTGTACCCCCTTCCACCTTCAATCACCACACTTTTTTTGTCCTGTCCATTAGTCCTTTTTTTCCTTTTTGTTTGATCAATCCACCTCCTATCCCCCCATGCTAGAGCTGTTAGCTTGCTCTCTACCTATGAGTCTGTCTCTATTTTGAAAGTTAGATCATTTTGTTCATTAGATTCCACATCTGAGTGAAATCACATGGTATTTGTCTTTGTCTGACTGGCTTATTTCACTTAGCATAATGATCTCAAGTTCCATCCATGCTATCACAAATGGTAACATTTTCTTCTGTTTTTTTTTTTTTTTTTTTTTTTTACAGCTGAGTAGTATTCCATTGTATAAATGCCCCATAGTTGATTCATTCATTCAGCTGCTGATTGACACTTGGGCTGCATCCGTATCTTGGTGATTGTAAATAATGCTGCAGTGGACATAGGGGTTTTTTATTGTTTTGAATGAGTATTTCAGGTTTCTTTGGATAAATTCTCAGAAGTGGAATCATTAGGTCATAAGGCAGTTACATTTCTAATTTTTGAGGTATCTTCATACTGTGGTCCATAGTGGCTTCAGCAAACTGCATTCCACCCATACTACAAAAGTGCTGTGGGAATCATGTTACCTAATATCAAACTATACTATAAGGCCTTATTAATCAAAACAGCATGGTACTGGCATAAAAGCAGACACATAGATCAGTGGAATATATAAAGAGCCCAGAAAGAAACCCACACTTTTATACTCAAATAATATTAGACAAAGGAGCAATCACACAAAATGGACTAAAGATAGTTTATTCAATAAATAGTGTTGAGAAAATTGGACAAATACATGTAGAAAAATAAAACTAGTCCACCTTCTTATGCCACACACAAGAATAAATTCATAATAAATTAAAGTCTACAGTCAGGAATATAAAGGAAAGAATAAACAAATGGGAGTAAGCTTCTGCCTTGATAAAGAAAACATCAGTAAAATCAAAAGGGAAACAACTGTATGGAAAAAATATCTAACAATGATACCTCAGACAAGGATTTGATCTCCAAAATATACAAAGTACTCATGTAACTCCACACCAGGAAGACAAACAATCAAATTAAAAAATGGACAAAGGATTTAAACAGACAATTCTCCTATGAGGACATACAGAGAGCCTATGGACACATGAAAGGATGCTCAGCATCACTAGCCATCGGAGAGATGCAAATTAAAACCACAGTGAAATACCACTATACACCAATCAGAATGGCCATCATAACCAAATCAACAAACAAGAATTGCTGGAGAGGCTGTGGAGAAATGGAAACTCTAGTGCACTATTGGTGCGAATTCAGACTGGTGCAGCCCCTCTGGAAAACAATATGGAATTTCCTCAGAAAACTAAAAATTGAACTGCCTTATGACCTGGAAATTCCATGGCTGGTACAGATGCTTGGTTAGTAGTTAAGAAGCTCAGCAGAGTTCCATATATTTCTATACATTGTCAGTGTGTATTGCAAGAAAAGTACAACCAAATTTTCAGTTACCCATGAGACTAGAGCAAGATTTTTCAACCTCAGCACTACTGGACCAGGCTGGACATTTGGACCAGAAAACCCTTTTTTTAAATGGGGAACTGTACTGTACATTATAAGATTTTTAACATTATCTCTCTTGTCCACCCACTAGATGCCAGTAACAACCATTCAGTTGTAACAACACAAATTATTTTTAGTCTTTGCAAACTGTCCCCTTCAGTGCAGAATTGACCCAGTTGAAAACTGTGTTCAAAGTAGACCTAAAGACCAGATGCTAGCTGTTCATTTAGACATGGTGCAGTTTCTACCCCATTGAAGTAACTCATGACAGAAGTGACTTTTTAAAAATGAAATGTAAGTAGGAGTTACATGGTCAGTTCTTTGAGGAAACACTTAAAAGTCAGTGTGAGATTTTCCATTCTCTCTCTTCTGTCTAGGGTTTATGAAATTAATTAAACAATTATAATGGCATAAGGTCAAACAGCCTGGAAAATATGCCTCAAGGGCAGCTGCCAGACTGATGAAAAACACTGAATAAATGATAGGTAAACCTTTGTTTGATTTTTTAAATTACTTTATTGTTATTCAATTAGTTTTATTCATTTTCTCCCCACCCCTCCCCACCACTCCAGCCAAACCCACCTCCCTCCCTTGCTTCCACCATCCCCCTTGGTTTTGTCCATGTGTCCTTTACAGTAGTTCCTGAAAACCCTTCTTCCCACTGTCTCTCCCTCCTCCCCTTTGAATATTGTTAGATTGTTTTTAATTTAAATGTCTCTGGTTATATTTTCTTGTTTTTTTCTTTTGTTGATTATGTTCTGGCTAAAGGTAAGATCATATAGTATTTTCCCCTCACCACCTACCTTATTTCATGTAGCATAATGCTCTCCAGTTCCATCCATGCTCTCACAAAGGGTATAGGCGCCTTCTTTTTTTATGTCTCAAATTTGGCAGTTATTTCAGCACAAACCATTAACTGGTACAACCTCATACTTCAAACTTCCATTGTCTTAAATTCAGATAGCTATGATAATCTCCAGATTGATCTCCCATAAATATACTTCTCTCCCCAATACTGTAGTCAGACCGCCATATATATACTTTTAAAAGTGAAAATCTAATAATACCATCCCTTACATTACAACACCTTACCGATCTCAAAGGATTTCTTTGAGGAAACCTCAAAGAACATGTATCTATTAGATACATATTCTTTTAGGGTAAAGTCTAAATTCCTAATATAACGTACAAAGCTCTACTTCATCCAGCCTTCTGTTTTTTCCTCCTTATAAACAACAGTCTCTCAATCTCCTTACTCCAGGCACACTGATTTTCAGTCTTAGACCATATCCAAGCTCCTTCACTTATTGCTTCAGCTTTGTATAGGCAGTTTTCTCCTCTCCTTTATATCTAGTAAACCCTAACCCTTTCTTCAGAGATTGAATCAGTTGTCACTTCTTCTGAGATGGACTCCTTGATTGTCCCAACTAAACTAAACCTTCCAATTAAGTGGTCTTTCTCTAAGACCACCTGATTTTATTCAAATGTGGAATCTAATGAACAGACTGAAATAAGCAAAACAGAGACAGAATCAGTTGGAGAACATATCATAGCTAGTTGTGAAGGGGAAGGTAGTGAGTGGAGAGATTGAGCAAAAAAGAAAAAGCACTCATAGACATGGACAACAATATGATGATTTCTGCATGGAGGAAGTATAAAGGAACTAAGTGGTAATGGAAAAATAATGAAGATAAAAAGTAAATAAATTATATTTATCATAATATAATACACCACCCTCTGCAGGAACTTCTCTGTTTTTCCTTAATATGTAAGACTAAATATTTAATGTCTATGTTGTCCACTAAATCATATGCCCCATGAAGTCAGCTCATCATTGTTTCCTGAGAACATGCGCCAAGACACTGTAGTAACACACAGTATGTTCCCATTCATTCATGATGATTAAATGCTTATAAATAACTTATTGTTGACTGGTAGGTAAAAATGTTCAAACCTTGGTGTTTCATTTGATCTTACATGTAGTTGGTAGATTTTAAAAGCTATAAATCTCTCATACTGCTTGATTGCCTGAATGGATTTGCTGACTGAAGACATTTAATGAAGCATTCGCCTGAAATAATATACTGGAACTATACATTTAACTTATTTAGAAGAACAAATAAAAGATAACCTTGTTCTTCCCTGGCTGGTATAGCTCAGTGGATTGAGCATGAGCCTGTGAATCAAAGGGTCACTGGTTTGATTCCCAGTCAGGGCACAAGCCTGGTTTGCAGGCCAGGTCCCCATAGGGGACACATGAGAGGCAACCACACACTGCTGTTTCTCACTCTTTCTCCTTCCCTTCCCCTCTCTCTAAAAATAAATAAAATGTTTTAAAAAGATAACCTTGTTCTTTTTCTATGTAATGTTATATTGAAGTAAAGATATAATGATTCTGGGCTTATTGAATTATTAATAACCATTACATATAGCTAAAGAGCAAAGGTTAGAAATATATGACCATGCCCTTTGTTCATATATTTTGATTAAAAATAACACCTAATATCAGTAGAATTCCTTTAAATGTAAAACCACTTTAATTTTATCTGATCCTCATAGTAACTCTTGTTAATTTAGGGCAAGAAATATATTTCCTTTGTGCAAAAGAATAACTACGGAAGAGAGAATTTAAATAGCTCTAAGTCAAAGTAAATAGTATAATCAAGATATAGATCAGGTTTCCTGGCTTCCTTGGATTATGTGATTATTCATGTACCTGCAGATATTTGTGGTAGAAGAATTTGTGATCTAAAAAACAGGAGTAGGAGAGGGAAGCTAAAAACAAAAGTCATGAAAATCCTGAACTTGATATTTTCAATTTATAAAAACAAAGCTATAAGAACAGTGTATTAGTAAAATGTCATCATAGTCTAGTGAAAATGTTTACTCATAATTAATTTCCATTTAGTAAGCATTCATTAAGTATTTGCTTAGTTAATGGTATTATTGCCATTATAGATGTTTACCAAAATGTAATTACAAAACATATTTCATGATTACCCCTGCTATTTTTCAAGTATTTTCTTTGAAAAATTTTTTGCAAACAATATTTGAGAGAAAAATGTAAAAGAACACAGGGTAAAGGCTCCTGGTAGTTAGCTGCATCTAAATAAATTGTCCATGTACTGATGCTTCATAGAAGAAGGAGACCCTCTTTTGGCCAAGATGGAGGTGTAGATAGATACACTTTGCATTCCCACACAACCAAAAGAAGGAAACCACAAGTTTAAAAAGAAAAGAAAAAATAACCCAAATGGCCAGAAGATTGAACTGTATGGAAGTCTGACAACCAGGGAGTTAAAGAAGGAACTTTCATCCAGACTGGTAAGAGGGGTGAAGACAAGAAGCCAGAAATGAGAGGACTTGTGGCAAGGTGGCAGCTGGAGGGCAGGGGCAGGCAAAGTGGTGGCTGGTGGAGCAGATGGTCCCACAGCTGCATGTGGATAAACCAGAAGGAACAACTGGGGAGTGGGGCAAACTGTGTAACCCGGGGTTCAAGTACAGGGAAATAAAGCCTCAAAACCTCTGACTATAAAAATCTGTGGGGGCTGCAACAGTAGGAGAAACTCCCAGTCTCACAGGAGAGTTTGTTGGAGAGACCTATGGGGTCCTAGAATGCACACAAACCCACCCACCTAGGAACCAGCACCAGAAGGGCCCAACTTGCTTGTGGTGGGGGGAGTGACAGAAAGCCAGCCGAGAGTTCAGCAAGTGGCATTCTTTCCTCATTTGCAATGAGATAAAATGGGGCAAAGTATGATTAAAAGGATACAATGCCGTGTCCAGCACATACTCACTATTACTCTTACTACCACCCCATATTGCTTCACTGGCCTCAGAAAATACATAGAATGAATCTGTTGATAATTAAAGTATTTTCTGTCCTCCATACATCAGTCATCTGGGTGCTCCATAACTGCCTGTGCTGAAGCAAAACCCTGGGAATGATTTCACTCTGTGGAGCAGACCTCTGGAAGGCATGACAGAGTGCTTCATAAAAACTGGGTTGAGTTAAAGCACAGATAGAACTATGCAGATATGTCTACAATTCTCATTTTCAGCTTGTGCTATGTAGAGATTTATTTTTACATCATCAAACCATTTATTTACTTAATTGCTTTTTTAAAAACTGTTTTATTGTTGTTCACATACAAATTGACTTCAATTTCACCCCACCACTCCCTCTGACCTCAGGCATCCCCACCTCAGATCCCTGATACCACTCCCCCCGGTATAATCCATGTGTTGTTTATAGATATTCTTGCAAATGCTTCCCTTTTTTCTCCCCATTATATTCTCCCACCTCCCCTCTGGTTACAGTCAGCTTGTTCTTAATTTCAGTGTCTTTGTTTAAAATTTGCTTGCTTGTTTTGTTGATTTGGTTCCACTTACAGGTGAGATCATATGGTATTTGTCATTCACTGCCTGGCTTATTTCACTTAGAATAATGCTCTCCAGTTCTATCTATGCTGTCTCGAAAGGTGGGAGCTCCTTTTGTTTCTTGTTTGTAGTAAGTATTCCATTATGTAAATGTACCATTGTTTTTTATTCGTTCATTTACTGATGTGCACTTAGATTGCATGGAGCAATTGGCTAATGTAAATTGTGATGCTGTAAACATTGGGGTGCATAGCTTCTTCTGGAATAGAATTTCAGGATTCTAAGGGTATAATCCCAGCAGTGGAATTGTGGGGTCAAAGGAAAGATCCATTTTTAGTTTTCTGAGGAAATTCCGTATTGTTTTCCACAGTGGCTGCACCAGTCTGCATTCTCACTAACAGTGCACTAGGGTACCTTTTTCTCCACATCCTCTCCAACGCTTATTTTTTATTGATTTGTTCATGATGGCCATTCTGACCATTGTGAAGTGGTATCTCATTATAGTTTATTTTTTCACCTTTCTGATGGCCAGTGATGCTGAGCACCTTTTCATATAAATCTGGGCCCTCTATACAACCTCTTAAGAGAACTGTCCATTTAAGTCCTTTGCCCATTTTTAATTGGGTTGTTTGTATTCCTGGAATGTAGTCATGTGAGTTCTTTATGTATTTTAGAGCTCAAACCCTTGTCTGAGGTATCATTGGCAAATATGTTTCCCATAAGCTTGGTTCTCATTTCATTTTAATGCTGTTTTCTTCAGCCATGGAGAAGCTTTTTATTTAGATTAGATCCCATTTGTTTATTCTTTCCTTTATCTCCCCTGCTCTAGGGAACATTTTGGTGAACATGTTGCTGCATGGAATATCTGAGATTTGCCTGCCTATATTCTCCTCTAGAACTTTTATGGTGTGATGACTTATATTTAACTCTTTTACCCATCTTAAATGGACTTCTGTGTATGGTGTAAGTTGGTGATCAAGTTTCATTTCTTTGTATGTAGCTGTCCAACTCTCCCAACACCACTTGTTGAAGAGGCTATTCTTACTTCATCTTATGCTGCTGCCCCCTTTGTCAAATATTGACCATAGAGACTTGGGTTTATTTCCGGGCTCTATGTTCTACCTATCTGCTCTTATGCCAGTGCCAGGCTGGTTTGATTAGACTGGTGTTGTAATACAGTTTGATATCAGATATTGTGACCCTTCCTATGTTGTTCTTTCCCAGAATCGCCGCAGCTACTCTGGGTCATTTATGTTTCCACATAAATTTTTGAAATGTTTTTTATATATCTGTAAAATATGCTATAGGCACTTTAATAGGGATTGTGTTGAATCTATAAATTGCTTTGGGTATTATGGACATTTTGGTGATGTTAATTCTTCAAATCCACAAAAATGGTACATGCTTCCAACTGTGTCTTCCTTAACTACTTTTTTCAGTTTTATGTAGTATTGTGAGTACTGGTATTTTACCTCCTTGGTTAAGTTTTTTCCTAGGTACTGTATTTCTTGTTTCTATAGAAAATGGGATTTTTTCCTGATTTCTGTTTCTGATATATTACTGTTGGCATATACAAAAAGGCATATACAAAAATGCCTTTGATTTCTAATTATTGACTTTGTATCCCACTGTTTTGATAAATTCACTTATTAGGCTTAATATTTTTTGTTGCAGTCTATAGAATTTTCTGTGTACACTGTCATGACATCTGCAAACAATGACAGTTTTACTTTCTCCTTTCCAATTTGGATGCCTTTTATTTCTAATTCTTGTCTGATTGTTGTGGCTGGGACTTCTAATACTATGCTGAATAGAAGTGGTGAAAGCTCAATCCTTGTCATGTTTCTGAACTTAGTGGGAAAGATTTTAGTTTTTGCCCATTGAGTATGATGTGGGTTGTAGGTGTCTCATATATGGCCTTTATTATGTTAAGGCACATTCCCTCTAGTCCCACTTTACTGAATATTTTTACCATAAGTTGGTGTTTTTCCTAATCTAGTGATACGATCATATGATTTTTGTCTTTCCTTTTATTTCTCTGATGTATTATGTTTATTGATTTGTGAATATGTACCATTCTTGCATCCCTGGGGTGAATCCCAATTGATCATGATGTATGATCCTTTTAATATATTGCTGGGTGAGGTTTGCCAATATTTGTTGAGAATTTTGAAGTCTGTGTTTATCAACAATGTTGGACTGTAGTTTTCCTTTTTTGTTCTGTCTTTATCTGGTTTGGGGGTTAAGGTGGTTCTGGCTTCATAAAAAGCTTTTGGTAGTCTACAGTCTTCTTAGATTTTTAGGAATAGTTTGTGAAATATAGGAGTTAGCTCTTCTTTTTTTTTTTTTTTTTAATAAAATTCTCCTTTGAAACTGACCTTTCCTGGGCTTTTGTCTGCCAGATTTTTTCATTACTGCTTCAGTTTTGTCAGCTGCTATTAGTATGTTCAGGCTTCCTGCTTCTTTTACATTCAGTTTTGGAAGGTAATATTTTTCTAGTAATATTTTCATTTCACCTAGGCTGTTAAATTTCTTGGCATATAGTTCTTCAGAGTAATTTCTTAGAATCCTTTGTATTTCTGCGGTGTCAGTTGTAATCTCTCCTCTTTTGTTTCTGATTTTATTTACTTGAGTCCTCTCTTTTTGTTTCTTGATGAATCTGCTTAAAAGCTTGTCAGTTTTGTTTATCTTTTCAAAGAACCAACTCTTGAATTTATTGATCTTTAACATTGTTCTTTTAGCCTCTACATCATTTAATTCTGCTCTGATCTTGGTTATTTCTTTCCTTCTACTTGCTTAGGACTGTCTTTGTTTTTGCTCCTCTGGTTCTTGTAGGGGTAGGATTCAGTTGTTTATTTGAAATATTTATATCTTTTTTTTAAACGATGTTATTTACTTATTTTTAGAGAGGGTGAGGGAGGGACAGAAACATCAGTTTGTGGTTGACCCTCATTCATGTCCCCTTCACTGGGGACATGACCTGCAACCCAGGCATGTGCCCTAAACCAGGAATAAAACCAGAAATTTCTTGGTTCATTAGCCAGTGCTCAATCTATTGAGGTGCAGCACCCAGAGTGAAATATTTCTGTCTTTTCTACATAGGCCTGTATCTCTGTGGACTTACCTCTCAGACCTTCCTTTGCTGTGTCCTATCGGACTGTTGTGAATTCATTTTCATTTGTCTCCAGAAACTTTGAAATTTCTCCCTTGAGCTCATTCTTGACCCATTCATTGTTTAATAGCATGCTATTCAATCTCCATGATTTTTAGTGTTTTGGGGTTTTTTCATTGAGGTTGGTTTCTAGTTTCAGTCTCTTGTGGTCAGAGAAAATGCTTGCTATGATTTCAGTTTTCTTGAATTTGTTGAGGCTTGTTTTGTGTCCTATCATGTGGTCTATCTTTGAAAATGTTTTATGTGCCCTTGAAAAGAATGTGTGTTTTGTTTCTTTGGAATGAAAGGCTCTAAATATATCAGGACATTTATAAGGACAATGTTCTAAATTTAGGACATTGTTCAATGACTCACTATTTTTGTTGCTATTTTGTTTGGAAGACCTATCATTTTTTGACTGTGGGATGTTAAAATCCCCTAATATAATTTTGTTGCTGTTAATATTGTTCTTGAAGTCCTCCAAGATTTTCTTTATATATTTGGGTGCTCCTATGTTGGGTGCATATATTTATAATGTTTATGTTTTCTTAATGGATTCTTCCCTTGAGTATTATTAAGTATCTTTCTGGGTCTCTCTTTATGGACCTTGTATTGAAGTCTATTTTGCTAGTATTACTACCAGCTTTGTCTATTATCGCTACCTCTGCTTTTTTTTTAGGTCAATTTTTAAAAATATATTTTTTCTAACTCTTCACTTTCAGTCTGTGTGCCTCTTTTGTTTTGAGATGGGCCTCTTGTAGGCAGCATATGTGTTTGTCATGCTTTCTTATCCATTTAGCAGCTCTACAGCTTTTGATTGGAGCCTTAAATTCATTTACACTTAAGATTATTATTGATAGTTACTTATTCATTGCCATTTTGCTTCTTTCATACCTGTGTTCCTCTCTGTTTCATTCTTCTGCTTCCTTTTCTTAACGCAGTTCCTTTAGCATCTCTTGCATTGATCGTTTGGTGGAGGTGTATTCTTTAACGCTTCTTTTGTCTGGGAAACTTCTTATTTCACTGTCCATTTTAATTAAATGCCTTGCTGGGTAGAGTAGTCTTGGTCTCAGGCCTTAGTTATCCACTACTTGAAATATTTCTTGCCACTCCCTTCTGGTTTGCAGCATTTTCATTGAGAAATCAGCTGCTATCCTTATTGGGGCTCCCTTGTGTGTTACTTCCTGTTTCTCCCTTGCTGCCTTTAAGATTCTCTCTATTGTCTTGGAATTTTTCCATTTTACCCATGTGTCTTGGAGTTGGATTCTTTGGGTTCCACTTCATTAAGACCTCTTTGATTCCTGGATTTGTGTGACTTTTTCTCACATCAAATTAGGAAAATCTATCATTACTTTTTCAAATAGATTTTCTGTCCCTTGCTCTTCTTCTCTTTTTGGTATCCCTATTAAATCAATACTTTTACATTTCATGTTGTCTTGCTGTTCTCTAAACACTTATTTCTTTTTTTTCCCTTTTCTTTCTCTTTCTAGGAGCTTTTTTTTATCTTGTCCTCCAACTTGCTGTTTCTATCATCTGCTTCATCTAGCCTGCTTTTATTCCTGCTACTGTGTTCTTCAATTCAGAAATTATATTATTCATTTCCTCTTGATTCAGGTTTCTATTTCTTTTTTCATGATGATATAGTTAGAAGTGAGCTCATCATAGTTTCCCTGTAGTCTTTGGTAATTCTCAGTGACCTCAATGAGCTTCCTGAAAATTATTGCTTTCAACTCAATATCTGATGGTAGACTAACCTCTATTTCATTTATCATTTTTCTGAGTCTTCCTCCTTTCTTTTTGTGTGGGGTTTGTTTCTTTGTCTTCCCATTGTTTGTGAGACTCTTCTGGTTAGTCTCTGCTTCTTAAATTGATTTGTTCTGACTCCCTGAGTTTGTGGTGTAAATTTCCATGGTAGGAGACCTATGAAATTCAGTGACACAGCCTCCTTGATCTCTTGACCTTGCTGCTCTTGGGTTGCTGTTTATGTTGGCTCTGTAGATGTATTGGTGTTTTTATTGTTGTTGGGTTATTCTGTGCTGGGTTCTTCCCTCCAGCTGGTTGCTTGAGGGTCATTCTGTCGACCACACCTTGTATGCTGTTGAGCAGGTAGTGCCTGAAGAAAACAACAAAGCCCAGGGAACCAACCAACATCTGCAAAGTATCTATCCTTCTCAATCTCAGTATCAACAGCAAATTAACCAGTATTAATAAGGCTTTAAAGAGGTTAATACTATTATAAGAAAGGAGAAAATAATCTATAATATAAATTATAGTGTCTTAATATTCACAAACTTGCTGGAGAAGAAATAAATGTTATAAAGCTGTGCAAGAATGAAAATATCACTAACCACAAGGAAGACCACAATGGATTTCATCTCAGTAGCCTTTAGTATTTACCACTGGTTTTTCTTTCTGGATCCACCTCTGGTGGTGTCAGATGTTGACCCTGTTTGACCTTAGGAAGCCCTCTCTGAAAGTGCTAGAGATCTGCTGTCTATAATTGTCTCCTTCGGTTGTTAGTTAGTCACTTTGCACTTAGCACTCAGGCTTAAGCCCCACAGGGCAGGGAAGAATTTATCCTGACTTTAGGGCTATTGTTCCCCTCAGGCTGCTGCTGCTTGGAGGAGAGTGATCTGCCTGAGCAGCATAGCTGTTTCAGTATGGGTGATGATTAAGCACCTGGATCCCAGTAGCCACTCTTTCCGTTTTCTCCCCCAAGCCTCTATCCCCAGTTTCTCTTCAAGCATCTATAGTCCACTCACCCCCCTCTTTACCAGGGATCTATGTCTGTGGCTGTCTTCTTCAGTTATTCATGTAGTCACTCTGCACTCAGCAGTCAGGCTTAAGCACAACAGAGCTTGGGCTGTGTCTCTCTTGGGGGCAGGGATGTTTTTTTCCCTCAGGTTCTTGTCGTTCAGAGAGGAGTGGTATGTCTGAGCACAATGGCTGCCGCTGTTTGGAGGATGACTCAACATCAGGATCCCTGTGGCTATCCTCTCTTCTCTCTTCCCAAAGCTTCCATCCCCTGTCACTCCTCAGACATCTCCAGTCTACCTTGGTCCCACCCATGCAGAGGCCCCAAGTAAGCGACAGGTAATGAAAATTTTTGTGTTTGCTCTTTAAACAGCTCTTTGCATCTCTAGGTGTCTGTCTCTGTTAGAGAGCAACCCCGTTTCTTTTTCCTAGCTGTTACTGTTTATTTTTGGGGCTCTAGTATTCTAGGCTGGGAATCCTAGCTTAGGGTTTAGACCCCATTCTTCTTAGGGGAATATAACCTGCCACTTAATTATCCCTCAATTGCTGCTGCCTGTGAGTACCCAGCCAGCTCTTTGAGTCTCCACTGCTCTCTTTACAAGAGAGGTTTTGCTGAAGCTGATTCTTCTGTCTATCCAAGGTTATAACACTTCTCTCTCACTATTGTTCAGTTGTTTATTCTGGGTTAATTCTCCACAGTTTAGTTGCAATTCGGGATTGGTCCTGGTAGGAGTTTAGTGTGGCTTCCACTCACTCATCTGCCAACCTCCCCCCTCCTTCCATTTACTTTATAAAAACTACTTATTTCTGCCCAAACAACCCTCTTTCTCCCCAGGGTCTTGGCAGACTTTTGATTCTGTGAGCTAAAGGAAGGCCAACTAAATGAGCTCACTAGTTCTGAATGTATGTAGGATGAAAATACAAGGTACCTCTATCAAATACCAAGTATACTTAGGACACATTTTATACCTGAAAAATTCAAACCTCTGAAGAATATGATCTGTGAACAGGAGAAATACCATTACAATTTAGACAAAATGAACAAACTGAATTACAGAAATATCTTATCCATTGGCTGAGATGACATACCCAAAAATGACATATCCCAAGAAGACAATCAAGGAGGGAAATGATATAGGAAGTGATTTTATTTTATAAAATATTTTATTGAATTTGTTGGGGTTACATTGGTTAGTAAAATTTTGTAAGGTTCAAGTGTACCGTTCCATTGTATAATACATCATAGTATATTGTACTCTGTGTTCACCATGCAAAGTCAAATCTCCTTCCATCACCATTTATTCACAGTTTAACTTCTTGTACATCCCCCACCCTTCTTTCCCACTGGTAGTCACAGTATTGTTGTCTTTGTCTTTGAGTTTTTTTAATTTTTTTCTTTATTTGTTCACTTCTTTTACCCAGCCCCCCAAACTGTCAGTTTGTTCTCCATGTCCATGAATCTGTTTCTATTTTGTTCATTTGTTTTTTATTTATAAGATTCTACATGTAAATGTCTCAAAAGGTAACATTTTCTTCCTTATTATAGTCAAGTGGTATTCCATTGCTTAAAGATACCACAGCTTTTTCAAAGTACTCATCTAATAATGAACATGTGGGCAGCTTTCAACTCTTGGGTGTTGTAAATAGAACAGCAAAGATAATAGGGTTGCATATATTGTTTTGATCCAGTGTTCTGGCTTTCTTCAAATATATTCTAAGAAGGAGGATCAGTGAGTAAGGTAGCTCCAGTTTTAAATTATTATTTTTTAAATCCTGACCTGAGGACATACCCACTGATTCTAGAGAGAAATGAAGGGAAGAAGGGAGAGAGAAAGAGGAAGAGAGAGAGAGAGAGAGGAGCAATATCCATTTGATGCCTCTCATATGCACCCCAATCAGAATGAAACTCATAACCTAACTGGGGATTGATCACAGAAATTCTGATATATTGGAGAATACTCTAAGCAACTGAGGCACCTGGCTAGGGTCATTTTTAATATTTTGTGGAAACTCTATACTGTTTTCCACAGTGAGTGTGCCAATCTGCATTTCCAATCACAAGTACATGGGTTCCCTTTATCATCTACATCCTCACCAACACTTTTTTGTTGTTGTTGATTTATTGATGATGGCTATTCTGACAAGTGTGAGGTGAAATCTCATTGAAGTTTTAGGTTGCATTTTCCTGAAGATTAGTGATATTCATTATCTTTTCATGTGTCCATAGGCCATCTGTATGTCCTCTTTGAAGAAGTGTCTATTCATATCCTTTGCATATGAATAGAAGTGTCTATTCATGTCCTTTGCATATTGATTGTTTGTTTTTTGGTGTTGAGTTTTGTAACTATTTTGTAAAATTTGGATATTAACCTCTTTTCAGATGTATCATCAAATATGTTCCCCCATTTTGTGGATTGTCTTTTAATTTTGCTGATAACTTTTTTTGCTGTGAAAAAAATTTTAGTTTGATGAACTCCCATTTGCTTATTTTTAATTTTGCTTCCCTTGCCTGGGGAGATAATATCTGATAAAATATTGTTACAAGCACTGCCCAAAATTTTTGCTGCCTATGTTTTCTTTTAGGACATTAATGGTTTGGGGTCTAACATTTAAGTCTTTGGTCCATCTCAAATTTATTTTTGTGTGTGGTGTAACAAGGTGGTCTAGTTTCATTTTTCTGATCTATCTGTTCAATTTTCTCAACACCATTATTGAATAAACTATTATTCAATTTACTCCATTGTAGATGCCCTGCTGAATACTAATTGACTGTAAAGGTGTGAGCTTATATCTGGTTTCTCTATTCTGTTCCATTGAACTATGTGTCTATTTTTATGCCAGTACCACGTTATAGTGGTGTTGGAGTATAGTTTGATATTAGGCAGCATGATTCCTCCAACTTCATTCTTTCTTTTTTAGTATATTTTGTTGGTTATGCTATAACAATTTTCTCAATTTTTCACCTTTTATCCTCCCTCTACCCAGCACCCTTCAGCCCTCCAGCATTCACCCTAGTTCATGTGTATGGGTTTTATGTATAAGTTCTTTGACTTCTCTGTTTCCTATACCATTCTTAACCTCTCCCTGTCTATTTTATGCCTACAAATTATGTTTCTTATTCCCTATACCTTCCCTTGTATTCTTCTCCTCCCATCCCCACTGAAAACCCTCCAGGTGATGTCCATTTCTGTGATTCTGTTCCTATTCTAGTTGTTTGCTTAGTTTGTGTTTTCTTTCTTTTTTTTTTTTAGGTTCCATTGTTAATAGTTGTGAATTTGTTGTCATTTTACTGTTCATAGTTTTTGATCTTCTTCTATTTCTTAGATAAGTCCCTTTAACATTTCATAAGGGCTTGGTGATGATGAACTCCTTTAACTTGTCCTTATCTGGGAAATACTTTATCTGTCTTTCCATTCTAAATGATAGCTTTGCTGGAGTAATCTTGGATGTAGGTCTTCCCTTTCATGACTTTGGATATTTCCTTCCAGCCTCTTCCTGACTGTAAGGTTTCTTTTGAGAAAACAGCTAATAGCATTATGGGAATTCCTTTGTAGGTAACTGTCTTCTTTCATCTTGCTGCTTTTAAGATTCTCTTCTTCTCTTTAATCTTGGGTAACTTAAAGATGATGTGCCTTGGTGTGTTCCTCTTCGGATTCAACATCTTTGGGACTCTCTGGGCTTCTTGGACTTCCTGGAAGTCTATTTCCTTCACTTGATTGGGATAAATTTCCTTACTTGTTGAAATAAGCTTTCAACTTCTTGCTCTTGTTTTGCTCCTTCTGGTGCCCCTAGGATTTAGATATTGAAATGTTTAAAGTTGTCCCAGCGGTTCTTAAGTATCTCCTCATTTATTTTGAATTCTTGTTTCTTCATTCTGTTCTGGTGAAATGTTTATTTCTTCCTTTTGTTCCAGATCATTGATTTAAGTCCTGGTTTCCTTTCCTTCACTGTTGGTTCCCTGTACATTTTGCTCTATTTTATTTTGGGTAATCTTCATTTGTTTCTTCATTTTTGACTGAGCTCAATTAGTTCTGTAAGCATTCTGATTACCAGTGTTTTGAACTCTGCATCAGATAGGTTGGCTATCTCTTCGCTTAGTTGTATTTTTTCTGGAGTTCTGATATGTTGTTTCATTTGGGCCATATTTCTTAGTCTCAGAATACCTGTTATGTTGTAATGGGGTAGGGCCTTAGGTATTCACCCAGGCAAGACAATCCTCTTTGTTGTGTTGTGGTGTTATCTGTGAGGGAAGGTTCAGAGAGGGAACAATGCAGCTCGCTTAGTCTCTACTTTCCAATGAACTCTCTCATGTGAGACTCTCTCAGTGGGAGTTTCTCCCACTGTGGCTGTTGCTGCAATAGTTGAGAGCTAGCTTGTATCTTTAGTTTCCCATTCAGCCAGCCCTGCTTTGCCTGACTTGTGTGCCGCCTTGCCATGAGCCCTCTCAGCCAGCTCCACCTTGTCTGCCCAGCCCACCACTTTGCTGTGGATCCTCTCTGCCTGTCTGGCTGCCTGACCCTGCCCTCCTACTGGTCTGTGTAAATGTTACTTTAACTCCTTGGTTGTCAGAGTTCCATGCAGTTTGATTTTTTGGCACTTCTTTTTGTTTATTATTTTTAGATTGGTTGGTATCCTCCGTTTGGTTGTGCCAGGAAATGAAGGGTTTCTATCTATGCCTCCATATTGGCCAGAACTCAAACACATTTGTTCTTTTTCAGGATCACTGTTGCTATGTGGGGACATTTGTGGTTGCATGAAAATTTTTGAAATATTTGTTCTAGTTCTGTGAAATACATAATTGGAATCTTGATTGGAATTGTTTTAAATCTACAAATTGCTTTGAATAGAAAGGAAATTTTAATGTTAATTAATTCTACCCATGAACATGGTATGTGCTTCCACTTATTTGTATCTTCTTCAGTGTCTTACTTCAGTGTGTTATAATTTTCCAAGTACACACATTTTGCATTCTTGGTTAGGTTTATTCCTATGTATTATATTCTTTTTGAGACAATTGTGAATGAGATTGTTTTCTTAATTTCCCTTCCTGTTAGTTTATTATTGGCATATAAAAATGCAACTGATTTCTAAATATTAATTTTGTGTCTTGCTACTTTGCTGAATTTATTTATCAGTTTTAGTAGTTTCTTGGAATCTTTGGGGTTCTCTATGTGCATTATTGTGTCATTAGCAAACAAAGACAGTTTCAATTCTTCCCTTCCAATTTGGATGCTATTATTTTTTTTTTTTTGTCTGATTGCTGTTGCTAGGACTTCCAGTACTGTGTTAAATAAGAGAGATGAAAGCAGAAATATCTGCCTTTTTACTAATCTTAAAGTGAATATGTAGTTTTTGTCCTTTGAATATGATGCTGAAAGTGAGTTTGTCTTATATGACCTTTATTATGTTGTGATATGTTCCCTCTATTCCCATTTTGCTGAGAGTTTTTATCATAAATCAGTGCTGGATTTTATAAAAAAATTTTTCTACATCTATTGATATAATCATGTGGTTTTTATCTTTCCTTTTTTTATGTGTACCAGTCTTGCATTGCTGGAATAAATCCCACTTGATCATGGTATATGAACTTTTTGATGCATTGCAGTTTTAAATTTGCTAATATTTTGTTGAAGATTTTAGCATCTATGTTCATCAATGACATTGGTCTTTAATGTTTTTCTTTGTAGTGCCTTTATATGACTTTGGAATTAGGGTAATGCTGGCCTCATACAATGGGTTTGGGAGCCTTTCCTCCTCTTGAATTTTATGAAATAGTTTGAGGAGAGGTGTTAGGTCTTCTCAGAACATTTGGTGAAATTCACCTGTGAAGCCATGTGGTCCAGGGATTTTTCTTGTTTAGAGTTTTTGATTACTTCTTCAATTTCATTAGGGTTAAACTGTCTATTCAGATTCTCTAGTTATTTCTGATTTATTATTAGAAGAATGTATGTTTCTAGGAATTTATCTACTTTATCCAAGTAATCCAGTTTGTTGGCATGTAATTGTTCATAATATTTTCTTACAATTCTTCATATTTCTTTGGTGTCAGTTTTTATTTATTCTCTTTTATTTCAAAGAAATAGCTCTTGATTCATTGATCTTTTGTATAATTTTTTAGGCTCTATTTCATTTAATTCTGCTCTGATCTTAATTATTTCCTTTCTTCTAATTGCACTGGGCTTTGTTGATTCTTTTCATGTTCCTCTAAATCTGAAGTTAAATTGTTTATTTAAATTTTATTTTTTCAATTTATTTATTTTAATTGTTGTTCAAGTACGGTTTTCTGTCTTTTACTCTCATCCCAGCTCACCCCCAGTGCTCTCCACTTCCCTCCCATTTTCACCCTCCTTAGTTTTTGTCTATATGTCCTTTATACTTGTTCCTGTAAACCCTTCTTATAAACTTTATTATTATTATTTTTTGAGATCAGCCTATAATGCTGTGAACTTCCCTTTTAGGATTGCTTTCCCAGTGTCCCACAAATTTTTGGATTGTTGTGTCCTTATATTCATGCGTTTCAATTTGCACCATTTGATTTCTTCCTTGATCTAGTTGTTGGCCCATTCATTGTTTAATAACATGTTATTCAGCTTCCAGGTCTTTGTGCATTTTCACTGTTTTTCGTGTGGTTGATATCTAGCTTTATAGCCCTGTCATCAGAGCAGATGCTTGATATGATTTCAGTCTTATTAAATTTGTTGAGGCTTGTTTTGTGTCCTAGCATGTAGTCTGTCCTAGAAAATGTTCCGTGTGTGATTGAAAAGTATGTATGTTCTGTTGCTTCAGGATGAAATGCTCTTAAGATATCAATTAAATCCATTTGATCTAGTGTGTCATTTAAGGACACTGAGTCCTTGTTGATTTGCTGCCTGAAAGATCTATCCATTGAAGTCAATTGGGTATTAAAATCCCCATCTATGACTATATTTCTGTTGATCTCTTCTTTGATGTTTATTAAGATTTGCTTCACATATTTAGGCACTCCTATGTTGGGTACTTAAATGTTTACTAAGATTGTATCCTCTTGTCAGATTGTTCCCTTTATCATTATGCAATGTCCTTTGTGTCTTACCACAAGCTTGATTTTAAAGTTTATTTTGTCAGAAATAAGAACTGCTATCTGTTTTTTCTTTTTCATTTGCATGAAATATCTTTTTCTAATCATTTACTTTCAGTCTGTGTGTATTTTCCAATCTAAGATAGGTCTCTTGGAGGCAACATATATGGGAGTTTTGTTCTCTTATCCATTCAGCTATGATGTCTTTTGGTTGGAGCATTTAAGCCATTTACATTTAAGGTCATTATTTAAAGACACATATATAGTGCCATTTTATTGTTAGACTATTTTCCTCTTTTTTTCTATCTCTTTTTCTTCTTCTTAATGCAAACCCTTTAACATTTGTTGCAGTACTGGTTTGGTGTTAACAAACCTCTTTTAACTTTTTCTTGTCTGGATAGCTCTTTTTTTCTCCTTCAATTTTAAGTGATAGCCTTATTTTCTTGAGTTGCCTTGGTTGTAGGTACTTGCTTTTTATCTCTTTGAAAATGTCATGCCACTCTCTTCCAGCCTGAAATGTTTCTGATGAAATGTTCAGATAATAGTATAATTGTTGATCCCTTGTACATAATTACCTGCTTTTCTTTTGAAGCTTTTTATAGGGAACCTACCTGCATGGAATGGCAAACGTAGCCCAGCCCTATTGGAAAGCTAACAGGTGCATGTCAGCACACAGGAAGCTAAACCCATGGGTCAGCTTTCCTGTGGGGAACCAAATCTGTATTATACCTAGGCTGCTTTGAGGCTTGCTATTGCTAAAAATCCCTCACCCTAACTAAATTGAAGCAGGAAATACTTACTACCTATCTTTTAAAGTAACTTCCTGAGGTCTGTGCTAATTCTCCCAAGGACAGAGTGTAACCAGACCAATAGCTCTTACCATTCCCTTGCATTTGCAACATTTTTTCCTTGTTAAGCTGTAAGAAGTAATCTGTAACATCCTTTTCTTTGTTATCTGTAAAAACTAATTACCTAAAGCAAACCCGAGCATAATGAATGAGAACCTTCTTTGATGTATGCTGTTAAAAAGCCAATAAATCCTGTGCAGGGAAGGGTTGAGGCTCTCTCAGAGAGTGGCCACGCCATCCCTTTTTCTCCACAGGACTTTGGTAGTCTATGCGAATTTGTTCGTTGCTGTCATAATTTCTAAAAATTTCTATTTTTTGGGCTGCTCTGCCTGATTGCTTTTTTTTCTACCTTGTGTCTTCCAAAGCAGTGATTCAATCCTCTGCTTCATTGAACCTACTGTTTATTTCTTCCAGTGCATTATCTCAGATATTGCATTCTTTTTTTCTTACTGATTCTTTTTTTATGGTTTCTATGTCTTTTTTCATACTGCTGAGTATCGTAATCATCACTCTAAACTCTCTACCTGATAAATGGCTTACTTCCACTTCATGTAGTTCTCCTGGAAAATTCTCTTGTTCTTTTATTTTGGGTCTGTTTTTTTGTCTTCCCATTTTCATTGCATCTTTGTATATTCCACCTTACATGTTAAAGTAATCAATCTTTAGTCTGATCAGTTAGCAATCTAATCAACATGTAATCAGCAGTCAGGCTTACATACTACAGGATAGGACAGAGTAATTCCTGTGGGCTGGGCTATTGCTTCCCCTCAGGTTGATGCCATTCAAAGAAGAGTTCTCTGTCAAGGAAAATAGCTCCTGCTGTATGGGGGATGATTCTATACCAGGACCCTGGCGGCTGTTTCCTCAATTATTTCTCCAGAGTCGCCAACCCAATATTCTTCTCCACTGTCTCTAGTCCACCCTGCTTTTTTTTTTTTTGCTGACACCCAGCGTAAGTGGCTGCAAACAACATTTTTTAGTTTGACCCTTTAAAAGGCCCTTTGCATCTCCAGCTGTCTCTTCCTAGCTGACAGAACTCCTGATGCTCTTCACAGCCAAACATTATCTAGGTACCTTTCCAGTTCTGGTGCTGTATGTAGGCTGAGGAGCCCAGCTTGCTGTTTAGACCCCACACTTCTTAGGGGGAATCCCCTGGCTGCTAAAATATCCTTTTGGCACTTCAGCTGCCACCAGTGGAAGCCCAGACAACCCTCTCATGTCTCCTCTGCACTTTTACCAGTCATGTAGTGCTGAAGTGTTTTATTATTTATTTGTTTATTTATTTAACCATTCAGTTACAGTTGTCCCACTTCTTTTTCCCTATTGTTCTCCCCTGCCCTGCCCCCTACTCAATCTCTTCACTTTGTCCATGCCCATGAGTCCTCTATTCATACTCCTTGGCTTGCCCCTTGCCCTTCTTTCTCCCATTATCTCCCTCACCACTCCTCTCTGGTCACTGTCAGTTTGTTCTTTATTTCCAAGTCTCTGGTTCTATTTTGCTCATTCATTTGTTTTCTTCTGTCTGTCTATGGTTTTAAGTCTTCTCTTTAGCTAGTGTACAGTTGGTTATTCAAGATGATTTCTGTACAATTTAGCTATAATTCCAGATTGGTCCTAGATGGAAGTTAGTGTAGATAACTTATGCCTCCACCATCTTGAATTCCCTATAAGTTCTTTGTAAATTTCTTTTAAAATAAGTGTACGGTTGCTTGTCGTGGGTCCCCTGCTGGGAACTGTCCTGCAACCCAGGCATGTGCCCTGACTGGGAATCGAACCACGATACTCTGGTTCGCAGGCCTGTGCTCAATCCCCTGAGCTACACCAGCCAGGGCATACATTTTTAAATATTAACTTTATCAGATGTATTATTCATGAATATGATCTGATCCCCCATTCAGTTGGTTGTCTTTTTAATTTTTTTGGTGGTTTCCTTTGCTGTGCAAAACATTTTAGTATGATGTACTTTCATTAGTTTATTTCACAGGTGGCAAACACAAGGCCCACAGGCCAAATTGGGCCCTCCACCTTGTTTTATCTGGCCCCACACCTTGTTTCTATCTGGCAGCAGCTCTGAGTTCTCACTTGACTGTTAAGGAGTAGTTACATTTATACAGTACTAAAGTGGCTGCCGTGCAAATGAGTTTGACACCTCTGGTTTATTTCTTTTGTTTTACTTGCCCAAGGATATGCCATCATAAATCATTATATATACACATATATAATATATAATAATACATGTATATATACACATATGTGTGTATATTTTCATATATATGAAAATGTCCAAGATTTCACTGCCTATGTTTTCTTATAAGGTTTTCATGGATTTGAGTCCTACATTTTTAACTCTTTAATCCATTTGGAGTTTATTTTTGTGTATGGTGATTTTATCTGTCTGATTTTTTCAACACCATTTATGGAAGGAACTGACTTTAGCCTATTGTATGTTCTTGCCCCCTTTGTTGAATACTAATGGACTATAATGGCATGGGTTAATTTCTGGACTCTCTATTCTATTTGTCTATATGTATATTTTTATACCAGTACCATAGTGTTTTGATTACTTTGGCTTTGTAGTATAGTTTGATATTAGTAACATGATACTTCCAACTTTGTTCTTCTTTCTCAAGACTGATGAAGCTGAAGTCTTTTGTGGTTCCATATATATTTTTAAAATAATTTGTTCTACTTTTGTGAAAGGAACATATATTATTTTGAGAGAATTGCATTGAATGTATTGATTGCTTTGAGGAGCATTAATATTTTAATAATGTTAATGTTTCCTATTCATGAGTATAGTATATGCTCTTTTTTTTTTGCATGTCTCGGTTCAATTTAATTTAAAAAAAAATCTCAGTTTCCAAGCCAACAAACCAAAATACTGAAAACACAAGTGTGTTAAGTATCATTTCCACACATGATGGGAAAATTTACCTGCCAGTTTTAAGTTTTTGCTCTGAGAACACTGGTAGTAGAAGTCATAGTTATTTCTCCAGTAATAATACCATAACTTCCACATGGAGTACATTTATTACCAGATCCTGAACCTTATTTGGCTACATCTTCTATGGGGAAAGCAGCAAAAGAAAAAATTGGCTTTGTGGCCTGGAGCCATCTTGTCTTTTTATAGGATGACTAACATTCTGGGGTTTTAAGAGGTATTTATGGAATTTCTGATCTGTAGGAACAGCAATGGGTACTTAGACTGCAGCATATCTCTTCAAGATGTCTGACTGGAAAACAACAGCATGTCCAGGGAGAGGTTTCAAACCAGTCCTGTGCTTCCTAAATATTTGAGCCTACTAAAATAAAAGGTGGGGCACTGGTCTTGCTGTCATCCATCATCACATAAGTTAGAGAGGTAACTTTTGGAGAGTCTTAGGATTAGATAAATAGAGGGTTGCTTGCAGGGGAAGGCCCAGGTGCAGGAGGCATTAATGGGTGACTGTTGATTTACATCAGTTAGACAGTAAAGGGTTCACATGTTATAATATGGTGGTGGTTGTCCTGTTTTGTTTGTTGCTATTGCTGGTCCAATCAAACCTTGTTCAGTTGCTGCTTGCTTCCAATTCTGGTTCAATTTCTAGTTCAGTAAGACCTTCTGGCACAGGCTAGTCTGGGGGGCCAGTGGATGATTTTACAGATGCACCTGAGCACACAGCTCGTGCAGCTTCCCCATAGACCACAGCTTTGGTCTCCATCTCCTGGGATGCAGGATTTTCCTTCTGCCCAGGGACTAGCACAATGACCTTTACTTCAAGGAGCAGAGATTTTTAAGAGCTTACTGCTTTTGTAGAATCTTCTACATCCAGGGCTTGTGCAAGTAGACCTTTCAAAAAGGTTTCAGAGATAAGAATGTTTGCTTCTGCCTCCATATGTACTGAAGAATCATATTTTGACTCCTCCAACTGTGCAAATTTTGCAGAACCTACAGATTTTTCAGACATGCCCGAGGCCATCTTGCTTACAAGTATGGGACTAACTGATGGTGATAGCTCAGTCTTTTTAAGACTAGCATCATGATCAGTAAAAGGGATAACTATTTGTTCTGGTGGTTGCTGGACATAAGTAACTCCTTCAATCACAGGCTCATCTTTATAGATAGATGATATATGAACAGTTGATGTAACCCCAGTACCAGCCTTCAAAGGAACCTCCAGAGCTTGATCACAAGCTGGAGGTTCTTGTTCATCCTGCAGGGGGAGTGAAGAAGTCATTGATGACTCAGACTTATTGTCTTTAGGTTTAGAACACAAATTTACATGAAAAGAGGTGTGTGCTTATAAGAAGTAGTGCTTATAACATGTACTACCCCTTCTCCAAAATATACAACAGAAGCAGCCATCACATTATCTTCAGTGGCCTCTGAACTGAGAACCTCATTCTAAAAAAAATGGGCATACTTATTGCCATGTCTACCATTAAAATGACAGACTGTTCAGAATCAGTAGATGAAACTTTACATAACATTTGAGCAGCAAACTGAGCTGAGTCCACTGAGACATGGGCAAACTCTGGTGTGACAGATGCTAGACATGGTGATGAGGGTGGGGTAGAAATCTCACGATGGATGGTTTTGAAAGATCACAAACTCTTAGTTGTCTCCTCAGGCTCAACATGAACCGATGGGAACTGAGTGGTTTTGTTGCTAAAGAGCGATCCAGTTATATTGTCCTCCTCTGTATTTGTAGATTTTTTCCATCTGTGTTGGTTTTTAGAAAACTGTGGAGGGTTCTTTTGGTTCTTTTGCACATTCTGGTTTCTTCCCTTTTGTCATTTCTTCAGACCACTTCTCAAATTTAATCTGATGAAATTGTTTAACCAGATCTTTTATATCCAGAGAAGCATTCCCTTCTCTAAACACATTAAGATCTTCAAAATAAACTTCTGAAAACTTGGTGATATTTTGTGGACTGGTTTTGAGAATGCCTCTGATAACTCCCTCAAGCAGAGTCTTGAGGACATAAGGTACAACAAATCTGGGCTTTGAAGAAAACGTTTTGTCAAGATGTCTACAATCTCAACTTCCTTCTGGCTGAGTTCTAATGTACTTCTTTGCTGCCTTCATGCAGGCAGATCCTTATGTGCTTCTATGTATTAGTATTGTCTTTATTTCTTTCTTCAGTATCTTATAATTTTCTAAGTATGGGTCTTTTACTTCCTTGGTTAAATTTATTCCAGGGTACTTTATTATTTGCCATTGTAAATGAGATTGTTCTTAGTTTTTCTTGCTGATAGTGTAAAAATGTAATCAATTTCTGATTATTTTTTATTCTGCTACTATATTAGGTGGCATCTTTATAATTGTATATAGTATCATGTCATCTGCAAATAATAACAGTTTTTCTGTTCTCTTTTCAATTTGAATGCCTTTTATTTCTCCATATTTTTCTCTGATTGCTGTGGATAGAACTTCCAGTACTGTTTTGAAGAATAGTAGTGAATATAGACATCTCTGACTTTTCTGGATCTTAAGAAAAAACAGTTTTGCTTTTGACTATTGAGTATGTTGGTTGTGTTTTTATCATACACTGCCTTTATTATGTTGACTTATATTCCATCTATACCCACTTTGATGAGAGTTTTTTATTGTTATAAATGGGTACTGGATTTTATCAAACATTTTTTCTGCATCTATTGATATGATCATGTGATTTTTATTCTTCATTTTCTTCATTTTGTTTCTATGGTGTATCATGTTTATTTATTTGTGGATATTGTATCAAAGTTGCACCCCAGGAATAAACCCAACTTGATAATGATGTATGTTCTGTTTAATGTATTGCTAGATCTAGTTTGCTCACATTGTGTTGAGGATTTTTTCATCTATTTGCATCAGGGATATTGGCCTATAATTTTCTGTCTTTGTAGTTTCTCTATCAGGTTTTGGAATTAATATAATGCTGGCCTCATAAAATGAGCTTGGGAGTCTTGTCTCCCCTTGAAGTGTTTTAAATAGCTAGAGAAAAATAGGTGTTAGTTCTGTTTTGAATATTTGATAAAATTCACCTGTGAAGCCATCTGGTCCAAGATTCTTGTTTGCTGGGAGATTTATTTTTATTACTACTTCAAATGTATTCATTGTAATCCATATGTTTAGATTTTTCCTGATTCAGTTTTTAGACATTTTATATTTCTAGGAAAGTATACATTTCTTCAAGATTATCCATTTGATTGCATGTAGTTGTTCATTATATTTTCTCACTATATTTTGTATTTTTTTAATGTCAATTGTTACTTCTCCACTTTCATTTGATTTTATTTATTTGTGTTTTATCTTTTTTCTTGGTAAGTCTGAGTAAATATTTGTTAATTATTTTTTATCTATGCAAAAACCCAGCTCTTTGTTTCATTGATTTTTGTATAATATTTGAAGTTTCTATGTCATGTATTTCCACTCTGATCTCTATTATTTCCTTCTTTCTATTTATTTTGGTCTTTGTTGTTCTTTCTCCAGTTCTTTTATGTCTATGTTTAAATTGTTTACTTGAAGTTTTTCTTGCTTCTAGAGGCAGGTCTGTAGTGCTGTAAATGTCCCTTTTGTGGCTGCTTTCACGGTGTCCATAAATTTTAGGTTCTTCTTTGTTCATTTGTGTTTTTCTCGAAGTGACTTTTAATTTCCTCCTTGATCTCATTGTTCAGCTATTCTTTGTTTAGTGATGCATTATTCATCCTCCATATGATTTCTGTGTGTATTTTTTCTTTCTTTCTTTTTTTTTGTAATTGATTTCTAGTTTTATACCATTGTGGTCATAGAAGATGCTTGATATTATTTCAACCTTAAAATTATTAAAACTTATTTTGTATCCAAACAATAGGTCTATTCCACATGATGTTTATGTGTGCTTGAAAAGAATGTATTCTGCTGCTTTGTGGCAAAGTGAAATGCTCTGTAAATATCAGCAAAATCTATTGTGTCTAGTGTGCCATTTAAGACCACTGTTTTGTTCTTGATTTTTTGTCTGAAAGATCCATCCACTGATATCATTTGCTTGTTAAAATTACCTAGAATTTTATTATTGTCTACCTTCCCCTTTATATCCATGAAGATTTTCTTTATATATTTTGTTGTTCTTATGATGGTTACATGCATGTTTATAAAGGTTATATCTTCTTATTGTATTAATCCCTTTAGTATTATGTAATGTCTTTCTTTGTCTCTTGTTATACTCTCTGTTTTAAAGTCTATTTGTCTGATATAAAAATTGCAACTCTGGCTTTCCCCCCTCTCATTTCCATTTGCATGGAATATCTTTATTAATTACTTTACTTTCAGTCTGTGTATATCTTTTGCTCTGAGGCAGCATATATGCTCTTGCAGACAGCATATACAGTATATGTATCTTTTTATCTTATCTATAAGCTACCATATATCTTTTGATCAAATCATTTAACTCATTTACATTTAAAATAATTATTGATAGCTACATACTTATTCCCATTATTCTTTATGCCTATGTTCCTCTTTATTTTTTGCCTTTCTTTTTAAAGCAGACCCTTTGACATTTCTTGTAATACTAATTTTTTAAAATATATTTATTTATCTTTAGAGAGGAAAGGAAGGAGAGAGGGAGAGAACTATCAATACGTGGTTGCCTCTCCTGCGTCCCCTGTTGGGAACTGGCCTGAAACCCAGGCATGTGCCCTGACTGGGAATTGAACCGCGGTTGTTTGTTTTGCAGGCTCATGCTCAATCCACTGAGCTACACCAGCCAGGGTTGTAATACTGATTTGATGGCAATGAACTTTTTCAGCTTTATTTTTTCTACAAAGCTATTTATTTCACATTCAGTTTTAAATGATGGCTTTGCTAGGTAGAGTAGTCTTGGTTGTAGATCCTTGCTTTTCATCACTTTGAATATTTCATGCCATTCTCTTCTGGGCTAAGGTGTTTCTGTTGAGCTATTAGTTGACATTCTTAAGGGAGCTCCTTTGGAGGTCACTGTCTTGTTGCTTTTAAGATTTTTTTTATCTTCTGTCTTTGACATTTTAATTATAATGTGTCTTGGTTTGGGTCTCTTTGGGTTCATCATATTTGGGACTCTCTATTCTCCCTTAACTTGTGTGTCATCTTTCTTCACCAGGTTCAGAAATTTTCCGTCATTTTTTCTTCAAGCAGGTTCCTAATCTCTGGTTCTCTCTCTTCTTTTTCTACTATGCCTATGATACAGATGTTGTTATTCTTGTTGTTTTTCCAGAGGCCCCTCAGACTTTCCTCATTTTTCTGAATTCTTTTTTGTTGTTGTTGCTCTGTGTGTGTGTTTTCTGTTTTGTTTGCTCATTTTTATCCTTTAAATTTCTGATTTGATACTCTGCTCCGTCTAACCTGCTATTGTTTCCTTTTAGTGTGTTATTCGTTTCAGATATTACATTCTTTAGCTGAGTGGATCACATTATGGTTTCTATGTCATTTTTATTTAACTTCTTCCTGAGATCATCCATTCTTCCCCTAAGTTATTTAACCATCTTTAAAACCATTGTTTTGAACTATGCATCTGGACCTTGGTTGCTTCCATTTTATTAAATTCTTATTTAGGAGATATCTCTGTTCTTTCTTTTGGCCCATACGTCTCTGTCTCCCCATTTAGCCTGACTTTTTTTTCTCTGTAGGTAGATATGCTATAACTCCCAGACTTGTTATAGTGGTTTTATGTTGTAGCTGTCTTGTGGGATTCAGTGTCACAATCTTTCAGACACCTAGCTAGGTACTCCGAGAATGTCTCTTGTGTAAGTTATCTGCATCCTCTTATAATTGAGTCTTAAATGTGTTTGCCTATTTGCGGGTGGAGTTCACCCCAGGGCACCTATCTATAAGGATAAAGTTTGAACACAGTATATGTGGTTACCTATAAGGTTAGACCTCAGACATAGTGTATGAGCCACTGCTCTGCCCCTGTAGTACACTTGTTCCCAGCAAGATTTGGTGTTTACCATGATCTCCCTTTGAGTGTGACACTTGTGTGGCTAGTTGGGTCAGGTGCTGGTGTGGTCTGAAGCCCTCCACTGACTGTATTGGCTCTAGGTCTACTTGAGAAATTGTTGTGGTACAGGTTGATGTCAGATGTTTCCTGTAAACCACCTTGGACAACCCATCTGGAGCTACCACCTGATTCTCTGTTTTTTTTAAATATTTTATTTATTTATTTTTTGAGAGAGGGGAAGGGAAGGAGAAAGAGTGGGAGAGAAATATCAATGTATGGTTGCCTCTCATGCGTCCTCTGCTGGGAACTGGCCTGCAACCCAGGCATGTGTCCTGACTGGGAATCGAACCGCGATACTCTGGTTCGCAGGCCCATGCTCAATCCACTGAGCTATGCCAGCCAGGGCCCTGATTCTCTGTTTTGTGGCTGCTTCAATTGGGTCTAGATGTGCATAGGAGGGGTCAAATTGTGCATAAGAGTCAACTTTCTCCAGCTATGAGCCACAGAAAGATAATTAAAATGCCCAAGGAACCCTGAAGCTCACTTGTACCTTTTTGCCTTTCTGTTACCCCCTGAGGTTGCCTGGTCTTTCTTAAAATTCCTCCAAGGAAAGACTATAGTGTGGTCCCAAGCTGGCTGCAATTTTCACAAGGTTTGAGCTAGAAAAGGTGGCATGACTGGGGTTAGGAGGATGAGGCTAGTGGGTCTCCTGCTTGGGGGAAACATGGTCAGGAAACTCAATGGAAAAAGTGGCTTCTATTTTAAAGCCATACCACTCAGTCTCTTCCAGAGACTCTGACCTTAGCTACCCCAGGAAAGCACTTCAGATTCTGTTTGGATGCAGCCAGCCAGCCAGTCCCTCTGCAGGAGCAAATTCAGCAAGTTGGGAGCACTGGGAATCTAAAGGTCAAGACAAGTATGAATCTCACTGGGGGAGTGACATCAGCTGTGTTTGCAAGGGAGGTAACAATGACCCCTTCATGTACCGGAGCTGCATAACCCAACACCTGTGTGATTCCCCAACCAGAACCTTCCAGGAAGAAGTGCACTGAAGAATCCAACTGTAGATGGCACTCAAATCATCCTAGGCAGGGCCATTGAGAGTCAAAACAGAGTCCAGTGGTTGACCACTGGGGAGGGGCAGAAGCTGTGCTGGCAGGGTGGAAAAAATTGTCCCCATTCCAAAGCTGCACAATTCAATGTCTGTCTGAGTCTCCACCAAGAGCTTCTCCAGAAAAAGAACACACTAAAGATTTTTGTTGTGTGCAACCATCAGATCTTTCTGCAGGACTTGAGCTCAGCAGGGTGGTGTTGCCAGTCATTTCATGACATGGGTAGTTCACTTCACAGGCTGGTGCTGTAAGATCAAGATTGCACAAGTCTAAGCATTTGGCATCTGAGGGTGGTGTGGAATAGAGACTCAGCATAGATGCTTGGTGGCTCATGCAACTTATATATTTACTGTATGATTCCTATATGTTCTGAATCACCTCTCTACCAGTGCCATGAGTGGGGGGCCAAGAACAAGATTCTGGGTGTTGGGCCAAGACAAGGGCACCTGGTTTTCTAGAAGACTCCCTCCTCTCCTAGGAAGATAGAATTCCTGATGATGTTCTCCACCTGACTGTGGAGCTATGGTTTGGGGATCTTCACATGGGTTTGAGATCACTTGTTTTTCGTGGGAGCCTTTTACAGCTGACATACATATCCTTCTACATTCTCAAGTGCTGTATGTGTGTTGGCCTTATCTTTTTGTGCCTCCATCTTTCTTACCAGTCTCTCTCTATATGGGTTATTCTGTAAAGCCTTTGTTATAATGCATTCCGCTAGACTTCAATTGGTTATGCAGGTTAATTGCTCTATAATTTAGATGTAAATGTGCTCCTGGGAGAGGTGAGTATATCTTGCCTCCTTCCAGACATTTTGGAATTTCAAGAAGTAATTTTAACTGTGCTCTTGTCTTGCACCTAGCTTTTTGTCATAATCTTCACATACCTCATTTTAGGTAATAAGTACCGCAATAGCCCTGGCAGGTGTGGCTCGGTGGGTTGAGCACAGTCTGAAAATAGAAAAGTTGCTGGTTTAATTCCCAGTCAGGGCACATTTCTGGGTTGTGGGCTAGGTCCCCAGTTGGGGGTGCATGAGAGGCAATTGATCAATATAGCTCTCATTAATTGATGTTTCTCTCCCTCTCTTCTCTCTCCCTTCTTCTCTCTCTAAAAATAAATAAACAAATAATATTTAAGTAAAAAAGCACACAGCAATGTTGAAAGGTCTTAGCAACTTTTTTTTACAGTAAAGAAAATTAAAATTTTAACTGAGGCTACAGGTTTAGTGAATATTAAATTTTGGGTTCATTTCATTTAATCATCTAAGAACATATGAAGTTTGATAGATCAAAGATGGTGGAAGAGAAAGTGGAGGCTACATTAACCTCCTCCCAGGACAAATCTGGAATTACAACTGAATTATGGAGAAATCATCTGAAATAACCAACCAAACAATAGCTGGAGAGAAGTATTATAACCATGAACAGATAGAAGAAACTGCTTCACCACAACATGAATGGCATTGAGTGCATAGAAGACGCAAGAGGGATGGCTTGGCTCCCAAGGGTAGTAGCAGGAGTGCTGGAGGGAAATTTCAGTGACCAGCAGTCCCCCCCTGAGAAGTGTGGGGCCTAAACCCCAGGCTGGCCTCTGGAGCCTACAGCATCAGAGCCAGAAAGAAACCCAGGTAACATCCAGCTGTGAGAAGCAGAGGATGTTTCTGTCTGCCAAGAAAAGATGGATGGAAGCACAGAGAGCCTCTTAAAGGGCCAACACATAAAATTTTATTTGCATCTACTTACCCTGGGCTCCCACAAAAAAAAAGGTGTAGAGAGCAGACTAGAGATGCGTGAGGAGAGTTTGGAGTTGGTGGCTTTAGGGAGAGAACTGAGGAAGCAGCTGCCAGAATCCCTGTGGTGACTCATCCCCCATACCACAGGAGGCATCCTGCTCAAGTAGAATAGTCTCCTCTAAGTGGTATATGGCTGAGGGGAAGCGATAGCCTCATCTAAAGCAATTACTCTGCCATACCCTGTAGTGCTTAAGCCTGACTGCTGATTATAGCTTGACTAGATGAACAATGAAAGGAGGCAGCCACAGACTAGATTGCTTGTAATATTGAACAGAATTCCTAGGGCCAGACTGGGACATGATCTAACATCACCAGGGACAGGTCCAGAAAGTGTGATAAAAGCTACACACTACTGAGACACATTCTACCATATTCATCTTCATGATTTGCATTATCTTCTCTTTTGCACAGCTTTTTGACATTCATTTCTTTTCCTTCAAGTTTGCATATATGAAGTCACTAATTTTTATAATATAGTTTATTTCAAATTTCATATTTTGTTCTTCCCTCTTATATCATTTTACCTTCTTCTTTACTCTTATTTTCATTTTAAATTTTATTTTATTTTTTGCTACAACTTGTTTTCATTTCACAATCTTCTATTTCTCCCTGCTTCAGGCTCTCAAAAATATTTTCCTTATTAGTCATCTTTCCCATTCTTAAAATAGCCTTTTTCTCTTTCTACCTTTAGGAGTCTTTGCTCATTGATTGTAGATATGATAGCTGCTGCTGCATTTCTTCAAATTTATTTCTAGATGTCTACTAGTTTTGTCTTTCAAATCTCAAATTTTACTGTTCCCTCTCTTACTCCATTTTGCCTTTTTCCTGCCTTTTTTTTTGTTCTAAATTTTATCCCCCCTGTCTTATCCTGGTTTTAACTCCTCACTCCTAGTATTCCTTCTATCATCTCAAAATCAATTCTCTTTCTTCTAGGCATCTCTTAAGCTTTTTTTTCCCTTTTTTCCCTCTTATTCCCATACCACTTATGTTAATTTTTGCTCATTTGTTGATAGTGCTGGAGTTGATCTTTTTCTGTGACTTAGTTCTTTATGTATATATTTATTTTTCCTTCTCTCTTCTTTTTTGTCACTCATACTATACATATTTTTAATTTTTGTCTAAACCTACAACTCTATGCTTATTCCTCTGACTCTTTTCTGCTTTTTTCCCCCCTCTCTTTTTTATTTACAATGTAAATTTTACTTTCTTTCACTATTCCCCTTGTACCTATTTACTACTCTTATTATTGCTCATGCCTATACCCTCTCAAAATCATTATTATTTCACTTAGTCATCTCATATTCACTTTTACTTTCTTAAAATAGTCATAATATCTTTATACTTTTATTAATACTGGCTCATTTGCTGTTGAAGTGTGGTTGTGGGTCAGGGTTATTTTTATGGGTTTAAATTTGTTTCCTGGGCTGTTTGGTTTTGTTCTGGCAGCATTTGTACAACAGCATACAGGATATGGTGGGCAGAGTGACTTTCTGTAAACCAGCCAGAGGGAGGGACCACCAAAAAACCCACAACCAAGAACCAAAAATCAATTACAACCTAGAGAATCCACATAAACAGCATAAAGATCATTCCAACTGATTCAGGTTCAGGAAATCAAGGAGATGCACCACTGAGTCCCATAGAACTGTTGTTTCCTTCTGGAACAACAGAAGGTCATACCATGACTACAGGGAGTCAAGGAAGATCTATCTAAGGAGCAAAAACAAACAAGAAAAGTCACCTAACTTAGTGAGAAAAAGAAACAACCATCAATCAAAGGAAAGGAGGAATCTCTAGGAGGAGTGCTAGAGAAATGAAATAGAGGCAAGCAAACTATCAGAAATTGAGTTTATTTTCTTTAAACTCTGATCATATACAGAACACATTTTATTTTTATTTTTCCCCACCACTCTCCCTCACCCAAGGCATCCTTACCTCCCTACCCTGATTCCACCCCCTTGTTTTTGTCCATGTGTCCTTTATAGTTGTTCCTAAAAACTCTTGAAAGATTTTCAGACACTGAGTTTAAAAGAAAGGTTATATGGGATGGGATAAATAGACAGAAAACTGTACTTGAAAAATAAGTAAATAAAATTTTTTAAAAAAGAAAGGTTATATGGATACTCAAGGAGATCAGTGAGAACTACAAATAACTCCTGGGAAACTATAAGGAACTTACTGAAAACTATATCACTATGAAAAAGTACATAAAAACTATCAGTAAGAGCCAGGAGGAAGTGAATAATATAATTTCTGAAATGATGGATACAGTAGAAAGAATTAAAAGTAGGCAAACTGAAGCAGAGGATTAAATTAGTGAGCCAGAGGACAAGCTAGACAAAAAATTCCCAGACAGAGCAAAAAAATGAAAAAAATGTTCAAAAAGAAGTAAGAGGGTTTAGGAGAGCTTCAGGACAACTGAAATATAATAATACCCATATCATAGGAATATGAGAAGGAAGAATAGGGGCAATGGATTAAAAACTTGTTTGAAAAAATAATGATAGAAAACTTCCCTAACTTGACAAGAGAAAAAGTCACACAAGTCCCTGAAGCACAGAGAGTCCCAATCCAAATGAACCCAAAGAGACCCACTACTAGACACACCATAATTAAAATGACAAAACTTAAAGTCAAAGAGGAAATCTTAAAGTCAGCAAGGGAGAAAGAGATAGTAACATATAAGGTAGCTCTGATAAAGCAATCAGCTAATTCCACAACAGAAAAACTACAAGCCAGAAGGGAATAGCAAAATAATGCTGCAACTAATATGTAGTAAAAGCCTATCAGCTAATTCCACAACAGAAAAACTACAAGCCAGAAGGGAATAGCAAAATAATGCTGCAACTAATATGTAGCAAAAGCCTATAGCCAAAAACTACCTACCCAGCAAGGCTGCCATTTAAAATAGAAGGCAAAAAAGTATTTTCCCAAACCAAAAAAAAAAAAGGAGGGGGGCTAAAAAAACACATCTCATTAAACCAGCATTATAAAAGATGCTAAAGTGACTGCTTTAATAAGATGAAGAAAAAAACAAAGACAGAGGAATACAGGTACCAAGGGAACAAATGGCAAGGAATAAGTGCCTATCAATTATAACCTTAAATGTAAATTCATTAAATGCCCCAATTAAAATACACATGATAGCAGAATGTATAAGAAAGCATGACCTGCATATATGTTGTCTACAAGAGACCCACTTCAGAACAAAAGATCTAAACAGACTGAAAAGGAATGGCTAGAAAAACTATTGCAAGCAAATGGATATGAAAAAAAAGGCAGAGTATCAATACTTATATTAGACAAAATGGATTTCAAAATAAAGGCCATAAAAAGAGACAAAGAAGAACACTATATAATACTTAAAGGAATAATCCAAGAACATATAACCATTCTAAAGATATATGCACCCGATGTAGGAACACCCAAATATATAAAGAAAATCTTGGAGAACTTAAAGAAAGATATGAACAGCAGCACACTCATAGGAGGGGATTTTAACATTCCTTCATGAACAATGAATAGGTCTTCTAAGCCAAAAATCAACAAGGATATCATGGCATTGAACAACACCCTAGATCAAATGTACTGAATTGATATATACAGAAACTTTCATTTCAAAAAACAAAATATATATTTTTCAAATGCACATAAAATATTTTTTAAAATAAAGCACAAGGTAGGTATAGGGGTGACTTTTCCCTCAAGTGCCCCCCATTTGCCACGGATGAAAGTAAACACTACCAAGACATGATCTGCTTGGGGAGGAGAGGTGGCCAGTTTCTCAGAGGAAAAAGGCCAGAAGCCCCCTCCTCCAGGGGCTTTTATTGGGTTGTAATACACAGAAATATAGGGGAGGGGCAAAGATCAAACAATAGATAACATTTCAAAGAAATCTGAAAGCTTAGTCCGAGTCAGAGTCTGTCAGGAAGGGAGTTGTAGAAACTTTGGGAGACATACTCATTTCCTGCTTGGACCCTTATCAGATGAATGAAAGCACTCCTAGTAAAGCAGTTTTCACAGGACTTTTAGGAACTCTTTCTTATGCCCAATTACCATGGGAACCCACCATTCCCAGCACAAGGCTGCACCCCCCTCTGTCATTGTTTTTAGGCTTAAGTGAGGCAGAGGAGGCAGATAGCCAAAGAATTCTCAGAGACTTCTTGCAGACAGACTGAGGACTCAGGCTTCATCAAAGCTGGGGGGTGAGGGTCCATCACCCCCTTTCTCCATAGCCCCCAAAGTCCTTCCCTGGGGCCTCCATGTGATCATGCCTGTTTTAGGTAATTCCCCCCTTGGGAAATCTTATCCATAATTGGCTAACTGATCAAGCATTGGAGGCCAAGTTATGGAAAAAGGAGCAGAAGCAGCACTCCTGCCAGGGAGATAAGCTTTGTCTGCTTAGTGGCTTATGGTCTGAAGGTCACTCACTTAGCCTTAGCCATGGGGGGTTTCAGCTCCTGAAACAAGGTAGGGTGGTTTCCAACAGGTAGGAAAGAAAATATGCTTCCAGAAATTTTTAAAAATTGAAATCATGTTAAGCATATTCTCAGATCACAATGGCTTAACACTACAAACCAACCTCAAGAACAAAATTCAAAAATATTTAAATGCATGTGGACTGAAGAGCATGCTATTAAATAATGAAAAGATTAACAATTATATCAAAGAATTAATCAAAAAGGTTCTGGGAACAAATGAAAATGAACTAACAGCCCAACACCTACGGGGCATGGGAAAGGCAGCCTTGAGAAGGATGCTCATAGCAATACAGGTTTACCTAAAGAAGATAGAAAAATCTCAGCTAAACAACCTACCCCTACATCTAAAAAAACTAGAGGAACAACAGCAAACAAACCCCAGAGTGAGTAGAAGGAAGGAAATAATGCAGATCAGAGCAGAATTATATAACATAGACACTAAAAGAAAAATCCAAATGATCCATAAATCCAGGAGTTGGTTCTTTGAAAAGATAAACAATATTAACCAGCCAACCAGACTCATCAAGAAAAAAGAGAGAGGACTGAAAGAAATAAAATCAGAAACATAAGAGGTGAAATTACAACCAATAATGCAGAAACTCAAAGGATTGTAAGAAATTACTATGAACAACTATATGCCAAGAAACTTGAAAAACTGGGTGAAATGGACAAATTTCTTGAAACATAGTCTTCCAAAACTGAATCAAGAAGAAGCAGAGGGGTTGAATTGATCAATAACAACTAGTGAAATTGAAGCAGTAATCAAAAAACTCCCAGGACACAAAAGCCCTCAGCTGGACATTTTCACAGGCAAATTTTACCAAACATTTAGGGAAATGCTAATTCATATCCTTCTCAGATTATTCCAAAATACACAAGAGGTCAAGACTCCCAAACTCAATTAATGAGGCCAGGATTATCCTAATTTCAAAACCAAATAAAGATACAACAAGTAAATAGGCCAATATCACTGATAATCATAGATGCTAAAATCCTTAACAAAACATTGGCAAACTGCATCTAGCAATACATTACAAAGACCATATACCATGATCAAGTGGGATTCATCCCAGGGATGCAAGGATGTTACAATATATGCAAAACAATAAATGTAATACATCACATAGACAATATGAAAGACAAAAACCACAAGATCATATCAATAGATGCATTAAAAGCATTTGATAAAGTATAGCACCCATTTATTATAAAAACAGTGAGCAAAGTGGGAACAGAGGGTGCATACCACAACAAAATAAAGGCCATATATGAGAAATGTAGAGCCAACATCATACTTAATGGGGAAACAATTCAATCTTTTCTCTTCAGATCAGGCACAAGAAAAAGCTGTTCATTTTCACCACTTCTATTCAACATATTATTGGACCTTCTATCCAACATGGTCAGCCAAGAAATATAATAAAAGGCAACTAAATTGGAAGGTGAAAACTCTAAACTGGAGGAGGTAAACTCATTGTTTGCAGATGATATAATAATGTACATAGAAAACCCTATAGGCTCAACTGAAAAACTTCTCAACCTAGTAAGTAAATTTTTCAAAACGGGGGGGGGGCAGGTACAAAGTCAATATTCATAAATTGAAGGCATTTTTGCACACTAACAATGAAATATCAGAAACAGAAATCAGAAAAAAATCCCATTTACTATAGCAACAAAAAATAAAATAAAATACTTAGGAACAAACCTAGCCAAGGAGTTAAATGACCTATACTCAGAACACTGAAAGAAGAAATTAAGACAGACACAAATAAATGAAAGCATATTCTGTGTTCATGAAATGGAAGAAGTAACATCATTAAAATGTCCATACTTGTTTTTTTTTATTGTTGCTCAAGTACAGTTGTCTCCATTTCTGCCTCCAGCACTACCTCCCACACCAACCACCCTGACTTCTCACCCTAGATCCTACCCCACCTTGGCTTTGTCCTTGTGTCCTTTATACATGTTTCTGACAACCCGGTCTTTCCCCCTTTTCTTTCGTACAGTCCACCCCCCCATTATTTCTTCCCTCCTTCCCTCTGGTTACTGTCAGTTTGTTCTTAATTTCAATGTCTCTGATTATATTTTGCTCATTTTTTGTTTTTCATTTTTTTATTTTCTCACCACTTATAGATGAGAAAATGGTATTTGTCTGTCACCACCTGGCTTATTTCACCTAGCTTAATGCTCTCCAGATCAATCTATTCTGTCATAAAGGGTAGGAGGAACTCCTTTATTTTATGCAGCATAGTATTCCATTCTGTAGTGCACCACTGTTTTTGATCCACTCATTTGCTGATAGGCTCTTAGGTTTTTTTCAGCACTTGTTTATTGTAAATTGTGCTGCTATGAACATTGGGCTTCTATGTAAAGGTTCTTTTGGATTAGTGTTTCAGTGTTAATAGGGTATAATCCCAGCAGTATAACCACAGAAATTGAAATAAAGAACAAACTAATAGTAAATTGAGGAGAGGAGGGAGAAAGATAATGGGGGGGAAATGGGGAAAGGGTCATCAAGGAACATATATAAAGGACACATGGACAAAGCCAAAAGGGGTAGGTTAGAGGGTGGAAGGCAGCAGGGAATGATAGGGTAAAAATAGAGACAACTGAACTTGAACAACAATAAAAATAAATAAATAACAATGAAAAATAAGATAAAATATATAAATAGAGACAAAGAAAATGTACATATTATCTGAAGCTATCCATACATTCAACACAATCCCTATCAAAATATCAAGGACATATTTCGCAGGTATAGAACAAATATTTCAAAAATGTATATGGAACCATAAATGACCTCAAATAATTTTAGCAGTTTTGAGAAATAAGAACAAAGTAGGAGGGATCACAATACATAATATCAAATGCTATTATAAGACCACTGTATTCAAAACAGTCTGATTCTAGTATGAGTAAAGACACATAGACCAATAGAATAGAATAGAGAGCCAGAAATAAACCAGTGTCAATATGGTCAATTAATATTTGGCAAAGGGTGCAGGGACATAAAATGAAGTAAAAATAACCTCTTTAATAATGGTGTTGGGAGATCTGAACAAGAACACATTAAAAAAACCCCCCCAAAAAAAACTATGATAGTAAATCATCTGCTTACACCATGCACCAAAATAAACTCATGTTTGATAAAAGATTTGAATTTAAGTTGTATAATCATAAAAATCCTAGTGGAGAACATTGGTAGGAAAATTTCAGATATCCCATGCAGCAATTTTTCACCAATACATCACCTAGGATAAGGATATAAAGGAAAGAATAAACAAATTAACTGCATCAAATTAAAAAGCTTTTGCACCATTAAAGAATATATCAACAAAATAGAAAAGGAACCAACCATATGGGAACATATATTTGCCAATGATACCTCGGACAAGGGTTTGATCTCCAAAATATATAAAAAATTCATATGACTCCACTCCATGAAGACAACCCAATTACAAAATGGGTACAGGACTTGAACAGGCACTTCTCCAAGTAGGACATACAGATGGCTCATTGACACATGAAAAAATGTTCAACATCACTAGCTACCAGAGGGTAGCAAATTAGAACCACAATGAGATACCATTTCACACTGATCAGAATGGCCATCATAACCAAATCAACAAATAACATGTGCTAGCAAAGCTGTGGATAAAAGGGAACCCTAGTACATTTTTGGTGGGAATGCAGACTGGTGTAGCCACTGTGGCAAACAGTATGGAACTTGGGGACTTCTGCCAAGATGGAGGCATAAGTGAAGACACCGTGCTTCCTCACACAACCAAGTTTAGAAACAACGAAATATTAGCAATAGAAAACATAGTCAGAACACAGAAAATTGAACTTTTCAGAAGTCTGTTAACAACAAATTCTTCAGCCTGACTGGTAAGAGGGGTGAAACCAGCAGCTGGCGGAATGGGGTTGCACAGGAAAAATAGGTCAGACGGACTCAGGCTCACGGAATCCAGGTGCAGGGTTGGATCTAGTGAGAGACCCAGCGAGCGACCTCGGGGAAACAGCGAGGGAGCAGGGCTGCAGGTTTGACTGTGGTTGTGGTCAAGCATTTGTGCGCAGATAGACAAGCGAGGGAGTGGGCGATTGGACGGGACCCAGTGGGTCCCCGTGGCAAGCGACAGCGGAGGGTGCCGCCATTTCCCTGCTCTGACTCTGCCTCCACATACAGCGTCATAACCCAGCGACTCTGAGTAGCCCAGCCCTGGTGAACCACTAAGGATCTGCTCCTCACCCAGCGGTGCAAAAAAGCAGAGGGGACCGCCATTTCCCCGCTCTGACCATGCCCCCACATACAGTGTCACAACCCAGCGACCTGGGAGTCCAAGCCTTTGCTCCTCATACTTAACAGGCATGAACAGACCAAAAATGGCTCAAGAAGATCTCAAAGCCCCAAAGCCTATAAATCTAAGTGATGAAGAAATAGCAAAACTCTCAGACACACAGTTTAAAACACTGGTCATCAGGATCCTCACAGAACTGGTTGATTATAGCCACAAATTAGAGAAACATATGAAGGCGAAACTAATTGAAATGAATGGAATTGCACAGAAAACCAATAGAGATGAAAAGGAAACCGGGACTCAAATCAATGAAGTGGACCAGAAGAAAGCAAATAATGGCCAAACAGAAAAGAGTGAAGAAGCAAGAATTTTAAAAAATGAGGAGAGTCTTAGGAACCTCCAGGACATCTTTAAACACTCCAACATCCAAATTATAGGGGTACCAGAATGGGGAAAGGCACAGCCACCAGTGGAAAACTTATTTGAACAAATAATAAAGGAGAATTTCCCCAATCTGGCAAAGGAAATAGACTTCCAGGAAATCCAGGAAGCTCCGAGAGTCCCAAAGAAGTTGGACCCAAGAAGAAACACACCAAGGCACATCGTAATTACATTAGCCAAGATTAAAATGAAGGAGAGAATCCTAGAAGCAGCAAGAGACAAGGGGACAGTCACCTACAAAGGATTTCTCAAAAGAGACCTTATAGGCAAGAAGGGGCTGGAAAGAGGTATTCCAAGTCATGAAATCCAAAGACCTACAACCAAGATTGCTCTATCTAGCAAAACTTTCATTTAGAATGGAAGGACAGATAAAGTACTTCTCAGATAAGATCAAATTCAAGGAGTTCATCATCACCAAGCCCTTATTATATGAAATGTTAAAAGGACTTATCTAAGAAAAAGAAGATAAAAAAGGTGAACAGTGAAAGGACAGAAAACTCACAGTTATTAACAACCACACCTAAAACAAAAGCAAACTCAGTGGACAGCTAGATCAGGAGCAGAACCATAGAAATGGAGATAACATGGAGGCTTAGCAACAGGGGCGTGGGAGAAGGCAGGAGGAGAAGGTACAGAGACTAAATAGCATAGACGGTAGGTAGAAAATAGACAGGGGGAGGACAAGAATAGTATAGGAAATATAGAATCTAAAGAACTTGTGACATATGGACATGAACTAAAGGGGGTAATGGGGGAGTGGGTATGCAGGGTGGAGTGGAATGAAGGGGAAAATGGGACAACTGTAATGTCATAATCAATAAAAAAATTAAAACAAAATACAAAAAAACCCAAACAGTATGGAACTTCCTCAATAAACAAAAGATGGAAATGCCTTTTTATCCAGCAATTACACTACTGAAATTATACCCTAAGGATCCTAAAACACCAATTCAAAAGTATCTATGCATCCCAATGTTATTTGCAGCACAATTTATAATAGGTAAATGATGGAAATAGCCTATATTACTGTCAGTAAATTAGTGGATCAAAAACTATGGTACAATTACACAGTGGAATCCTATGCAGCAGAAGGAAAGAAGGAACTCCTACCCTTAGAGACAATAATGATGGAACTGAAGAGTATTACAGAAAGTAGAATAAACCAGGTGGTGAAATACCATATGATCATACCTATAAGTGGAACCTAATCAGCAAAACAGACAAATGAGAAAAATAGAACCAGAGACATTGAAATAAAGAACAAACTGACAGTGACCAGAGTGGAGTTGGTATGAGGATAACTGGGGCAAGAATGGGAAGTGAAAAGTCCAGGAACATGAATAGAGTTCTCATGAGGTTGAACAATCAATGGGGGGAGCAGTTGGCTGTGACTGTGGGGTGAAGAGACAGGGCAGGGGAGCACAACAGGGAAAAAGCAGGACAACTGTAACTAAGCAACAATAAAAAATAAGAATAAATAATTTGGATCAAGTTGCTATAAGTAATATTAGATTATTCATCAAGATGGATAGAATCAGATGTATATATATAATTATTCTACAAAAGTAATTTAATACTAAAAGGAAACAAAATAATTTGCAGCCAAAAATGTAATTAAAAGATACTAGGGGTAGATTAGTTCATTAATAATACAAAATATTTATCTAAGCTTTATAATTTATATGCTTTTATTTTGTAATAATTGTATTTTATTTGTATTTTTATCATTAATATTTAAATCTTATGTTGTATATGAAGTTTTGTATTCTTTTTCTAAAAGAGTACACCCTAGAAGCTTAGCTTCTAGCTGGACAAACTCTACATTTGTCTTTCCCTCTTTCATTGTACTTACTGTACTCTATTGTATTTTACTTGATTTCATGTCTCTGTTGCCTCCTGGGTGGCAAGAGCTATATCTAATTATTTATAATATTCTCAGCATCTAATGTAATAAGTTCTTAGATGTATTTTTGTTGATTGAATACTTATTTGATGGCTACTGCAAAGAAAGAGATTAAAAAAATGAACTTCTCCATTAAACTTCTCTGTTTAACTTCTCTGTAAAATGGTTTGGACTTCAGAAGTCCAAACATCTCCAATGCTCCAAGCCACCAAAAACCCAGCTGCAGATAAAATAATTTCCTTCTTTTTAAACATCTTTATTATTAATAGTTTATTAAGTCTAAAAGGCAAGTCTACACACAAATAAAATGGGGAGCCATGAACTTATTGAAATGCATATTTCTTAGGCTACCTCCACTTGCAGGTTAACAAGATTAAATATGGTGCCAAGGCAGAAGTTAGTCTCTACCTTCCTTCATCCTATGGCAATTCAAATCTTTTGGTTTCAGAAACCCCTGAGGTATATGAAATACTGGCTTATAAATGTTGTTCTATTCCATCCATTCTTATTTTATGCTTGCTGTCATCTTCCCACCTTCCACAATATTCTTCCTACAACCCCATGCTTTGATACTCAGATGAGTGGTATTGTCTGTCATCATTTTATGACTCAGGCTTATGAACCTATTTGTATGTCCACGTGCTACAAAATCCCCCATTTGTAGGAAAAAGTTATTATCTTCACTTTGGGTACCAGATTGTTTTATATTCAACACAATCATATCTACACAGAGTTTTATAAAGCTTTATAAACAAAGCCCTTTTACTTTCTACATAGCTTCCTGATGTTTTTCTCACTATGGTTTTCTGGAAGTGTTCTGTAGGAGCTGGGACAACTATCAATCTGTTTGACAGACAATATAATGTGCATTAAGTTTTCTCACTGACGAGATCTATAGTCAAGTCCGCATATCCAACCCTCACTTCCACTGGCTGAGTTTTTTCCCAGAAGAAGTTTTGTTTTCTCCTGCAAATAGATCTCTAGTGGCTTCCTCCACTTCTTTTTAGGCATGCTAAAATTCCATAACTTGTGGCAGATACACAGCTTATAATAGCTTTTTTGACTCATTACATTAGGATGACCTACCTTTTTGTAACTTGTTCTCGAATAAGTATTCTTTGGGACAAAGGAAAATATACTGTTGATTTGCCTAATAAGCAGATAGAAATGTAAAAATAATAAGTTGATAATTCTTAAATATGGAGTGAGTAATGAAAAGCACCAGGCTCTTACTGGTCCATTTGCTGAAAGCTCTAGTGCTCTTATGGGAATTCTGTCATGGAATTGGGGAGCAATTCCATGAAAAAGGTAATATATAGAATTGTATAATATATTAAGTACATATGCCATCAAGGCACACCTGTAATGTAATATAGACATACCTTGAACATATTGTGAATTTGGTTTCAGAATGCAACAACAAAACAAGAATCACAATAAAGCTAGTCATTAAAATTTTTAGGTTTCCCAGAATATAAAAAAGTTATGTTTAATTGTGTTGTAAGTTATTAAGTGTGAAATAATGTTATGTCAAAAACAATGTAATACATGCTGTAATTAAAAGATATTATTGCTAACAACTATCATTGGAACCTTCAGCAAGTTGTAATAGTTTTGCTGGTGCAGAGTTTTACCTTTATGTGGATGAAAACATTGTATTTGTGAAGTGCAATAAAGCAGAATGCAAAATCAAGATAAGCCTGTATCATTGATTTTCATATATAAGGATACTCTAGTTCACAGCAAGTGACAGAATATTCAAGGTAAAAGGTAAAAATCTAGGTCTATATTATTTTAATCCCCCCATATTTTCCACTATAATACACAGTCCAATCTTTCAAAGTTCTTTAAAAAATAAAGATCCCAGAGTTTTAAAGACATCAAAAAATGTAAATATTACACCACAAAAATAACTAAGCATCACAAATAAAATGTAAGGAATAACAGGGAGATACATTTTACAATCTAGTATTTAAAAGTCTTATACTGCTGATTTCTCCAAGATCTCTTTTAAGTCTGTGTCTAGTTCATTTAAACCTAGCAGTCTGAATCCAGAATCTATATAATTGAATGTGATGGCTAGAGCACAGTTAATTATGGCAAGCACTAGACCTATTCATTCATGTATCAGAACCTCTCTAATTTTTATTTATTTTCCAATTACATTTTATATTAAATATTATTTTGTATTAGTTTCAGGTATATAGCATAGTGGTTAGACAATCACATACTTTACAAATCACATACTTTACACATACCTTCAGTCCCCCTATTTCAGGGGACTGAAATAGCAGTCAACTGCTATTTCAAGTAACCACCTGGAACTGTACATAATTATTACAATATTATTGACTATATTTCCTATACTGTACTTTACATCCCTGTGACAATTTTGTGACTACTAATTTGAACTTTAAATCTATTCACCTTTTTTTACTCAGACCCCTAAACTCCCTTTAGTTTGGCAACCAGGAGTCCAATCTCTATGTCTATGAATCTGTTTCTGTTTTGTTTGTTTATTTTGCTCTTTAGATTATGCAAATAGGAGAAATAATATGGTATTTGTTCTTCCTCTGTCTGACTTATTTCATTTAATATGATCCCCTATTTTGAATATAGAAAACAAAGGATGAAAAACCTAGAAAACCTACAGAAGGAATTCTAGGAGTAAATATGAGGACTTTGGAGTGTCTTTGTTATCATGCCTTATGTGATTTTGGCACATGCTCAATTTTTCTAGTTGTTGGGCAGACATTAGACATAACCTTATTGGGAGACCTATGGACTGTACTGTGAACAGTTGATATGGACAGGAATGTTATCCTGAAACCCATTTGTGTATCCTCAGAAAACGAGGAGAGGAAAGCAAATCAAACTGACTTTATTGATTGGACTTGGAAATCAGACAGATCTGGTTTCAGGTCTGAGATTTGTCCTTACTTGCTATTTAATCTTGAGCAAGTTGCTTAATTTTTTCCACATTAGTATCAGCAAGCGTAATATGAGGTATTAATATGGATTTCATAATAGATATTTTTTAAAATAATTTTATTTTGTTATTTTTCAAGTACACTTTTTGTCTATTTCTCCCATCCCAGCCCTCCCCCCCTGCCCTGTGCTCCCACCTCCCTCCCATTTCCACCTCCTTTAGTTCTTGTACCTGTGTCCTTCATATTTGTTCCTCCAAATCCTTCCCCTTTTTCTCCCTTAAATTTCCTCCCTCTCCCCTCTGGTCACTGTACCATTGTTCTCTATTTCAGTGTCTTTGTTTTTATTCTATTTGCTTGTTTGTTTTGTTGCTTAGCTTCCTGTTAAAGGTAAGATCATATGGTATTTGTCTTTCAACACCTGGCCTATTTCACTCAGCATAATGCTTTCCAGTTCCATCCATGTTGTTGCAAAGGGTAGTAGCTCCTTCTTTCTCTCTGCAGCATAGAATTCCATTGTGTATATGTACCACCATTTTTTGATCCATTCATTTACTGACAGGCACCTAGGTTGCTTCCAACTCTTGGCTATTGTAAATTGTGCTGCTATGAATATTGTGGTGCATAGGTTCTTTGAAATTGATGTTTTAGGATTCTTAGGATATAATTCTAGTAGTGGAATTGCTGGGTCAAAAGGCAGGTCGATTTTTATTTTTCTGAGAAAATTCCATACTATTTTCCATAATGGTTCTACCAGTCTGCAATCCCAGCAACAGTGAACTAAGGACCTCTTTTCCCCACAACCTCTCCAACATTTGTTGTTTGTTGCTTTGTTTATGATAGCCATCCTGACTGGTGTAAAGTGGTATCTCATTGTGGTTTTAATTTGCATCTCTCTGATAGCTGACAATATTGAGCATCTTTTCATGTGTCTCTGGATATTCTGTATGTCCTCCTTGCAGAGGTGTCTGTTCAAGTCCTTTTCCCATTTTTTAATTGGGTTAGATGTCTTCCTAGAGTGGAGTTGTGTAAGTTCTTTGTATATTTTGGAGATTAAACCTTAGTCTGAGGTATCATTGGCAAATATGTTTTCCCTTACAGTTGGTTGTCTTGCTAATTTAATACTGTTTTCTTTAGCCATGCAGAAGCTTTTTATTTTGATGAGATCCCATTTGTTTATTCTTTCCTTTATATTCTTTGCTCTAGGGGACATATTGGTAAAAATGTTGCTGCATGAATTAACTGAGATTTTCTTGCCAATGTTCTCCTCTAGGACTTTAATGATGTCACGGCTTATATTTAAGTCTTTTATCCACCTTGAATTTATTTTGGTGTATGGTGTAAGTTGGTGCTCAAGTTTCATTTTTTTGCACATAGCTATCCAGTTCTCCCAACACCATTTGTTGAAGAGGCTATCTATACTGCATTTTATATTACTGCCACCTTTGTCGAATATTAATTGACTGTAGAGAGTTGGGTTGATTTCTGGGCTCTATGATCTGTTCCATTGGTCTATGTGCCTGTTTTTATGCCAGTACCAGGCTGTTTTGATTACAGTGGCCTTGTAATACAGTTTGATATCAGGTATTGCGATCCCTCCTACTTTGTTCTTCTTTCTCAAAACTGCAGCTGCTATTCGGGGTCATTTATGGTTCCATATAAATTTTTGAAGTGTTTGTTCTATGTCTGTGAAATATGACATTGGTACTTTAATAGGTATTGCATTGAATCTGTATATTGCTTTGAGTAGTATGGACATTTTGATGATGTTAATTCTTCCAATCTATGAACAAGGTATATGTTTCCATTTGTTTGTGTCTTCCCTGATTTCTTTCTTCAGTGCTGTGTAGTTTTCTGCATACAGAACTTTTACCTTCTTGGTTAGGTTTATTCCCAGATATTTTATTTTTCTTTTTGCTATATCGAATGGGTTTTTTTTTTATTTCTGCTTCTGCTGATTCATTGTTAGTATACAAAAATGTCTTTGATTTCTGGATATTGACTTTGTATCCTGCTGTTTTGCCAAATTCATTAATTAGTTGGAGCAGTTTCTTGGTAGAGTCTATAGGATTTTCCATGTACACTATCATGTCATCTGCAAACAGTGACAGTTTTGGTTCCTCCTTTCCTATTTGGATTTCTTTTATTTCCTTTTCTTGCCTGATTGCTGTGGCCAAAACTTCCAAAACTGTATTGAATAGAAGTGGTGAAAGTGGACATCCTTGTCTTTTTCCTGATCTTAGTGAAAAAGCTTTTAGTTTTTGCCCAATGAGTATAATTTTTGCTGTAGGTCTCTCATATATGGCCTTTATTATTTTGAGGAATGCTCTCTCTATTCCCACTTTGCTGAGTGTTTTTTTTATCATAAATGGGTGTTGTACCTTATCAAAAGCTTTTTCCTCATCTATTGATATGATCATGTGGTTTTTGTCTTTGCTTTTGTTTATGTGATGTATTACATTTACTGATTTGTGAATGTTGACCCATCCTTTATCCCTGGGATGCATCCCACTTGGTCATGGTGTATGATGTTTTTGATATATTGTTGGATGCGATTTGCCAATATTTTGTTGAGGATTTTAGCATCTATGTTCATCAGTGATATTGGCCTGATGTTTTCTTTCTTTGTTGTGTCTCTATCTGGTTTTGGAGTTAGGATGATGCTGGCTTCATAAAAAGAATTTGGGAGTTTTTCATCCTTCTGAATTTTTTGGAGTAGTCTTTGGGGAATGGGGGTTAGCTCTTCCTTAAATTCTTTGTAGAATTCTCCTCTGAAACGATCTGGTCCAGGGCTTTTGTGTGATGGGAGTTTTTTGATTACTGCTTCGATTTCTTTTGCTGTTATTGGTTTGTTTAAATTTTATGCTTCATTTTCACTGAGTTTTAGAAGATTGTATTTTTGTAGAAATGTGTCCATTTCCCCTATGTTTTCAAATTTCTTGGCATACAGTTCTTCATAGTAATTTCTTACAATTCCTTCTATTTCTGTGGTATCAGTTGTAATCTCTCCCTTTCATTTCTGATTGTGTTTATTTGTGTCTTCTCTCTTCTTTTTTTGATGAGCCTACTTAAAGGCTTGTCTATTTTGTTTATCTTTTCAAAGAACCAACTCCTGGATTCATTGATCCTTAGAATTGTGCTTTTAGTTTCTATGCCATTTAATTCTGCTCTAATTTTGGTTATTTCCTTCCTTCTGCTTGCTCTGGGCTGTCTTTGTTGTTGTTCCTTGAGTTCTTGCAGGCATAGGGTTAGGTTGTTTGTTTGAAATATTTCTATCTTCTTTAGGTGGGCCTGTATTGCTATAAACTTTCCTCTCAGGACTGCCTTGGCTGTGTCCCATACATTTTGGGTTGTTGTGAGATCATTTTCATTTGTTTCCAGAAATGTTTTGATTTCTTCTCTAATTTCATTCTTGACCCATTCGTTGTTTAATAGCATTCGTTGTTTAATAGTCTCCATGATTTTGGGTGCTTTGGGTTTTTTCCTATGAGGTTGTTTTTCAATTCCAGTCCCTTGTGGTCAGAGAAAATGCTTGGTATGATTTCAATTTTCTTGAATTTTTTGAGGCTCCTTTTGTGTCCCATCATGGAGTCTATCTTTGAAAATGCTCCATGTGGATTTGAAAAGAATGTGTATTTAGCATCTTTGGGATGAAGGGCTCTATATATATCAGTTAAGTCCATTTCATCTAGGGTGTTGTTTAATGCCGCAATATCTTTGTTGCTATTTTGTTTGGAAGATCTGTCCATTTTTGATAGTGGGGTGTTAAAATCCCCTACTATAATTTTGTTGCTGTCAATATCTTTCTAGAAGTTCTCTAAGATTTTCTTGATATATTTGGGTGCCCCTATGTTTGGTGCATATATGTTTACAATGTTAATGTCTTCTTGGTGGATTCTTCCCTTGAGCATAATGAAGTTACCTTCTGGGTCTCTCTTTATGGCCTTTTTTTTTTTTTTTTGAAGTCTATTTTGTCCGATATGAGAATTGCCACCCCAGCTTTTTTTTCTTGTCTGTTTGCTTGGAAAACTTGTTTCCAGCCTTTCACTTTTAGTCTGTGATGGTCCTTTGTCCTGAGGTGGGTCTCTTGTAGGCAGCATATGTGTGGATCATGCTTTCTTATCCATTCAGCTATTCTTTGTCTTTTGATTGGAACATTTAATCCATTTACATTTAAGGTTATTATTAATAGGTACTTATTCATTGCCATTTTTGTACCTGTGTTCCTCTCTGTCTGCCTCTTTTCCTTCCTTCCCTTAAAGCAGTCCTTTTATTATTTCTTGTAGAGCTGGTTTGGTGGAGGCATATTCTTTTAGACTTCTTTTGTCTTGGAAGCTCTTTATTTGGCCTTCTATCTTGATTGAGAGCCTTGCTGGGTAAAGTAGCCTTGGTTGTAGGCCTCTGGTTCTCATTACTTGGAATATTGCTTGCCATTGTCTTCTTGTTTGGAGTGTTTCCATTGAGAAGTCAGTAGCTAACCTTATTAAGGCTCCCTTGTATGTTACTTCTTTTTTCTCCCTTGCTGTCTTTAAGATTCTCTCTTTGTCTTGGAATTTTGCCATTTTGATGATGATGTATCTTGAAGTGAGCCTCCTTGGGTTCCCCTTGATTGGGACTCTGTGATTCCTGGATTTGTGTGAGTTTTTCTTTCATCAGATTAGGGAAATTTTCTCTCATTACTCTTTCAAATAGGTTTTCTATCCCTTGTTCCTCTTCTTCTCCTTCTGGTATTCCTATTATTCGGATATTATTACGTTTCATATTGTCTTGTATTTCTCTTAATCCCTCTTCATTCTTTCTGAGTTTCTTTTCATTTTCCTGCTCTTTCTGTGAGATGCTTTCTACTTTGTCCTCCACCTTGCTAATCCTATCCTACACCTCATCTATTCTATTTTTGAAACTTTCTACTGTGTTCTTCAATTCAGAGATTGTATTCTTCATTTCCTCTTGTCCCTTGCTGATATTTTCTATTTCCTTTTTCATGTTGATGAAGTTTGCGGTGAGATCATTGTAGCTGTCCTGTAGTTTCTGATAGCTCATTGTGAGCTCTTTGAACTTTTTGATAACCAGTGCTTTGAATTCAGTATCTGATAGTTGATTAGTCTCTCTTTCATCTAACACTCTTTCTGAAATTTCTGCTTTTTCTTTCATTTGGGGATTGTTTCTTTGTCTTCCCATTGTTTGTGAGACTCTTCTTGTTAGCCTCAGCTTCTAAAATTGATCTGTTCTGACTCCCTGGGTTTATGTTGTGAACCTCTGTGGTGTAATCCCTGTGAATTTCAGTGGTGCAGACTCCTTCAGGTATCTTGATGTTCTCCATTTTAACCTACTCCTTTTATTGTGTATGTGTAATCAGTTGGAGGAGGAGGCAAAATGGTTTATGACAGCAGAAGAGTTTTTTATGATATTTACAGTCACAGCTGGTAGAGAGGACATAGGCAGTCTTTAGGCTATATAAAAATATGGAATGCTTCACAAATTTGCGTGTCATCCTTGCGCAGGGGCCATGCTAATCTTCTCTTTATTGTTCCAATTTTAGTATATGTGCGGCTGAAGTGAGCACCATAATAGATATTATGATAGATAGATAGATATAGTACCAATCTGCAATCCCACCAACAGTGCACTAGGGTTCCCTTTTCTCTACTGCCCCTCCAACACTTGTTGTTTGTTGCTTTGTTTGTAACAGACATTTGGACCAGCGTGAAGTGTTACCTCATTGTGGTTTTAATTTGCATCTCTCATAGCTAGCAATGCTGAGCATCTTTGCATGTGTCTCTGGCTCCTCTGTGTGTCCTCCTTGGAGAAATATCTGTTCAAGTCCTTTCCCCATTTTTTTAATTGGGTTGCTTGTCTTCTTAGAGTAGTACTACACTTTTAATTAAGAAAAAATACTGCCTTTGCTGGTGTAGCTCAGTGGTTTGAGCGCTGGCCTGCGAACCTAAGGATCATGGTTTGATTCCCAGTGAGGGCACATGCCTGGGTTGCAGGCCAGATCCTGGCAGGGGACATAGGAGAGGCAACCATACATTGATATTTCTCTCCCACTCTCCTTCTCTTCTCCTCTACAGATAAATAAAAATCTTTAAATTTTTAAAAAAAATGCTGACAACTTATTATACACCTAGTTCTATTTTTAGGTAACTAGAAAAAAACAGTTTATAAAACAGGCAAAAACTTCTGCCTTGATAGATAAACAAAAAGAAAAAATACATATATACACAGAAATGTATGTATGTATGTATGTATATACATGTATGAGGCCTGTCCAGAAAGTATCCACCCATGAAACTTAAAAAATAGAGTAATTTACTGAAGAAGATATAAGATTTAAGAAATGTTCTACATAGGACAATGCCATCTCAATTCCTTTCAAAGTAGGAATCTTAAAAAATCTCATAGTTCTCTCAATTACCATCAGCTACCCCATCATATTTTCTTAAATCCCATTGATGGTCTAAAGTCTCTTCCCTTTCAAAGGTGATTTTAGTTTGGGGAAAAGCTAGAAGGGTACCAAATCTGGGTTGTAGGGTACAGCTAAGTCACCTGGGTGATTTGATGTTTCTCAATAAACTCCATAATACACAATGCATGAGTGGGCACACTGTCATGCCAATGACCAGTTGCCCATAGCTGTGGCCTCCTGAATCACCTGAATAGTTTTCTTGGAGGAATGTTCAAGCTTAATGCAAAATTTGATGCAGATTTGTTGCCCTACTTGCTCAGTCTTTTTTAATTCAATGACCAAGCAGTACTCATGCTCACTGAATGGCATCTACCATCCCCAGTGGCTAGTACAAAGAAGTTCTCATTATTCATGCATACACATTCTAGTCCACACTCCTTGGCTGCCAGCTTACATCACCGTGATGCAAATCATTCTTGTTATATTAACAATGGCTAAATTTTTCTGGAAACACCTCATATATACACAGATATGTATATAAATTTTCAGAAGGTAGTATGTGCACTGAGGAAAAGAAATTGTAAAGATGGATAAAGAGTACCAGGATGTTGGCATGGGACATGGAAAGTATGTTTCAATTTCAAACAGGAAGGTATAGGTGAGTATCATAGGGAAGGCAACATTTGAGAAAAGACCTGGAAATGTGTAGAGTATGGTCATTTCAGAAGAAGGAACGAGCAGTGCAAAATATGAGGGAGGATTGTATTGGTGTGATAAAAGTATTGAAGAGTCAAGTGTGATAGAAAAAGCAAGTAAAGAAAGGGTGGTAAGGATGAGGTTGGAGAAACAGTAGGAAGCTATTTTATTAAGGACCTTGTGGATATTATGACTTTAAGAGTTATCCTGCTCAATTGAGTTGATTTAAGAGAGACCACTTATTTAATGCTCATGTTTTGCTGTGCATTGTGATAAGCACTTTATCATTGTTTATGTGTTTTTGAGTCTTCACAATAAATCTACATTAGGACATTATTATTAACATTTATATTTCATTAATGAGCACACTTGTTCTTTAAGAAATTGATAAGATATCCAAGGTCACATGGATGATGTTATAAAACTGTATCTAGGCTCTCCAACTCTTATAAATTCAAACGTATTACCCTGAGTCCCAACTGAATGGCTTCTATTTGATTTTTTAGCTTCAAAATATGTGAAAATACCTAGACATACTATTCAAACTCTCACTTCTGTCAAAGGGTTAATTGGTAAAATGTCTTAATAATTTCTCAGTTAATAGAACATATATTTACATTTAACTGAGAAAATCTGTTTAGTGATTATTTTGTTATAACATCCTGACAACACATTTGCTGTGCTTCCTTCCATGTTCAAGTTGGTTACTCTGGTAAGGTTTTTGAGAAGCCTCCTCGTGAAAAGGAGGAGGAAAAAAGAAGAGTAGGCAAGAAGTTAGCAGTGATACAGGAGGGCAGTGTTGGTTGATCTCACAGAAAGTTTAGGAGCTTGAATGCTTGTTTGAGTTTGGGCAAGATAGCCAACCTATATTCTCCTATATCAATTCATCTGTGGTTGTGAGTCTTTGAAGGAGGGTCCGGAGTACAAACCCTTACACTGTCCTGCACAATTTACTATCCCTGTCCCCCCCAAAAAAAACCCTGATTACCTGAGTTGTCCTTTATGCTACAAGCAGATCTCTAAGTATGGCCTTCTTGATGTTGGAGAAGTAACTTCATCTTCATGAAAAAAAAAAGGGCAATAGCAATATAAAAATTCATCAATATTTCCCCCATATTTGGTGTGAAGAAACACATTTGGTATGGATATAGATATTTCAAGCTGTTAAGATGATCACTATCTACTATTGCCATAACTTTTTAATAATCTAAAATGATTCACAAATGATTCCTTTGTAGAAAGAATAATATAGAACTTTGAAATAACATATATTGGAATGGAGTTTTTGTTTTGTTGTGTTTATTTAAAAAAGAAATATGGATGAGGAGACATGGCATAAGAAAATATGACTGTACTCCAATTTTTCTTCCTCATTCATACTCACTCCTCCTTCCCCTTTCATGACTGCTGAGGCTACACTCAGCTGTTTACTACCAGGAGGGCAAGAACATCCAGGTGGAAGGGCATTTTCTCACTGAAGTTGGGCTGCTGGTAACAGGTTAGTGATGTAAAATGTTACTATTGCACTTAGCTTTGATGAGCAAAATTGGACCCCAGCTAAGAGTCATTCTCAGCTCCAGAATTTTCTTCTTATTCTAAAGAACAAGAACTACATCTTTTGCATTACATGGATTTCTTTTTTGATGACCACAGGTAATCCAATATCAATGCTCAAATAATGAAATTTCTCAGCTTTCCAGTTTCTAGGAAAATAATTTAAAATGTGCCTCACCATCATTTTATCTATCTCTTTACCTAAGAAATTCACAAACAAGACCACCATTTAGTTCATAATAAAAGAAAACAACAACTTTATTTATAAATTTTTACCTATAAACCCACAAACTTTACTATTATACAACCTTTCTTGTCCCAGAACTGCATGTTTCCAAGTCCTACAGGATGTCTCATATTAACCATTGAATGTTCAAGAATAAACCTCTTAGCTGTATAAAAGATTTGAAAACTCCGTGCTTTTTCTAATTGTCTTTGACACATTGGCTTCTAAGTTACTTTAAGACAAAGACATTCAAATTAACTTTTTCCACTATTTAACAGCATAGAATGCACCATGGAGTCTACAATTTCTAAGATAGGAAATAACAGCTGCCAGAACTTTTTCACCAAGCCATAGAATCAAAGAACGTGCTCAGCTAAAGCACACTGATTAGCAATAATTTACTCATGCCCCTGATGGGGTCAGTTATCAGGAAGTAGAGAAAACACTTAGGGGAATAAAATGTCTAGGTGATTCATAACTACCTAGGAAGAATTATCAGACTATATAGAGGTAATAGGTATCTTTGGAAGAGTTTATTATGTTTTTCCATTAATTGAAGTATTTATTAATTTACTTAATAGAAGCATTTATTAAACTCTCATGGGCTTCTGGAATTAGAAACACAGAAATTTAAAACTCAGACACTGTTCAGCTATACAAATAAAAAGAAACAAATTTCTAATGTAATATAATGAAGGCATCTTTAGAAGTACACTCAGAAATATGGAAAGATATAGGCTGGAAACCAAGCCCAGGAGAAAAGATATGGGGGATGTCTTTTCCAGGAATTCCATATAATCTCAGACTTGAAGTTTGAGTGGAGAAAACCAGGAGGTCCAGAAACCTCATTTGTGGGGTGGTGGTAATGATAGAGTAGGGTTTCCTATGGAGAGAAGGAGAAGTATATATATGCCAAGCCACCAGGTGCTGGATTACAAACCTGCAAGTAATTCAAGATGAAAATAGAAGTAAGAGGAAGGAACTAGTGAGAAGTGATCTGGAGGAAGAATGCAAGGGCCAGATCATTAAAATGTTAAACCCCACTTAGAAGTTTGAACTTTATCCTGATGGCAATAAAGAACCACTAAAGACTAAGCAGATAAGTCCTATGACCATTTCTCCTTTAAAGCAGGGGTTAAAGACAAGGGTTTGAAATTCATTAGGGTCATGAAATTAAATTATATGTTCCAAACCAGCATGTTTTCTTAATAAATAGATGGAATATAATGGGAAAATATTAAAATGTGTCACAAGTAGCATGAGTAAGTATAGCTTTGTGAAATTTGTATATTGGGTCACAAAGCACATTTTTCTAACTTTGGGTTGTGGTTAAAACAATTTTAGAAGCCATGTTTTACAGATAAATTTCAGGTAGCTGAAAGCAGGGAGACCAGTTAGAAGATTATTATAATCACATAATGAAAGGGAAAATAGATGAGCTTTTCAGAATCTGCAAGACCATTGAAAAGGAATGTCATTTCATCCTTATGACATCTCAGAGGTAGGCAAAACCACCAGACTGTCCATTTTATAGATTTGTAGTAGAAAAGATGCTTGTGATATATAGAATGGAATAGTTTTCCTGTCTCTATTGATGTTTTTCCCATTTCCTCAATCTGAAGTAATATTGCCCTTATTTCTATTCAAAAACCTGCTTATTACTCAAAGAACAATTAAAATGCTATTTTCCAATGAAAGTTCTCAGATACTCCATCCAGAAATAGCCTAACATTAATCTTTTATTTATTTTTATCAGTCATTTGCATATTATGCCCCCCAAATTGCTTTCTGTCATATTCCTGTTGTATACTATTTATGGTAAATCAACACTATTTAAAAACAGCTTATTTGTTTGTCTTTTAGTATCTTCTCCATATATCTGCTTCTAAAATGTTAGACACTTGAGGAAAAAATTGGGACTGACATATTCACTATCTTTAAGACTAGAAGAGGGCCCAATACAAATGAAAGACTGAATAAAAAGTTCCTGAGTAGAATAATAAATTAATTTCTTCTTAAACTGAATTAATTTGATGCAGAATTGTGTGACCTGTGCCCTGATCTTCTAGTGTACATGATTCAGCATTTATTTCATTATCACAACTCCAGTATTTCCACCCTGGCTATTTTTATTCCCACTGAACCAAACTGCTTCTTTAAGCCAAGAAGCCAAGAATGAGTGAATTTAATGTTAAGTAGATTCCATTTAGACATGAACTGTAATAACATTTTTAATTTTTGCTAAATTAGTATGTACATAATACATATATTATCTGCATTATATTTGTAAAAATCACTGTATTTTGTTTTGTGACTTTAGAAATTTTTAATGCAAATTGAATCTGCCATTGTCTCCTTGAGTAGGAGAAAAGAGCACACATGTTCTGCAGCTTCCCAAACAGGCAGTTATTGGCAATAATTCCATGAATCCTGTCCTGATTGTCTTTGGAAATGTCTAAAAACCTACTACCCATATTTTTTTCTTGTTTATTTTTAAAAAGCAACCCAACAGTAGAGTGTGTTAGATTGAGGACATTTAATTATAGGCTGTGGCTTTCTTTTGAATTAATATAATCAGCAATACATTACCATTTTACCAAATAAGATCATGTTCATATTTCCAAGGATGATGACACATTTTAATTTAAAAGTCAAGCAGATCCAGAATGTATCCAGTGATTAAATATCTCTGCTGTTTGACCCTCAGTGCTATCACTGTTGGGAGTATTTATGAACTTGGCATTGGAAGTCCCATGTTATCTTTCCCTTGAATCAACTGACCAAGCAATAGCAAAGCAAAAGGATCACTGAGGAATCAAATGCATGTTAAAAATCATAGTAATTTTTGCCTTAAGACACAAATATGTAAAGTATGGTGCCCATTCAACACCAGTGGGGTAATTTAAATGATCACTGTCGTATGACTCTGTACAATCATCTAGATCTCAATTTTGATTGATTACTTGTATGTGGTATCATAACATGGCTAAGAAACAGAAGAATTATTGAAATCAGGAGACATGGATTTCAGTTACTCTTCTACCATTAATTAGTTGCTTAACAATTAAAAATTCTGAAACCAAATGAGAACATAATAGTGAGGCAGGAAACAATATAGGAAGAACTCAGACTGCACTGCTGTCACTGGCCGGCATCTAGCATCTTGGTTGATAGAAAACACCTTTACCGCATAGGTAGAATAAATAGTAAACCAAGGCAGGGAGAAGGAGGGAGACAGGTCTCACATGCTAACTCAGTAGTCTTAATCCTGGTCTGATAATATTGCCAGGTGTTCCAACATCACAAGAAACATTATATTAGCAAGAAAGAAAGGAAGTTTTTGAAATTCTATGTAGCATTCCCACTATCTACTAAACAAAGCCTTGAAACTGTGCTTTCATCTCAGGGCTTGGAATGTGGGAGAGGGTCCACAGTGCCCAAAGAAGCAGCCTATAAAACAACTTTGGTTAATTGTCTACCACTGGTCACTATCTGTTTTGTGAGTGAGTCCCTAATGCTTACAGAAAGAGCCCATAAATAACTTTGGAAAGTGCCCCAATTTTAATTAAATGCCTCCTGTCACATGTTTGATTTGTAACAAGATGAACAAATGGAGTCTTGAGCAAGATAATGATTCAGGTTAACAGACCCCCACCCATACCTAAGTTTAGGTAGTCACATTCCCCCAAGAAAGCTGGCACCACATTTATCCATTAATCAATATGTAACTTTTTTCTCCTATCCCATCAACTATATTAAGTCTTCAGAACAAATGACTTGCCCTCTCTTGTTGGGGGCTCTGGATGCCCTTGGTGCACTTGGCTCTCTGGCCTTCTGGCCTCAGGCCATTTGGTCTTCAGCCATTCTTACTTTTGCCACCCTGTTTTGCCCAAAAAGTTTGCCTTTCACTATTCACTCTAGCTAATCCCATTCTCTTCCAAGGGAACAGATCACTAATAAACTGATTACATGCTAATAGATTTGCTGGTCTGTAATTCTTCACTTGCATTAGCAAGAAGAAACAGGCCCCTCCCATCAACAATAGGACAAAAGTAATTTGAATTATATAACTTATAAAAAAATTGAAACTGAACCCTATTTTTATGTTTATCATCTTTATAATATTGTTCAAGGTCCTACCCTGCCAGTTTTCTCATCTGTGATGAGAAGATAACAAAATCTGAATCAGGAGTTTGTGAGAAATCACTGAGACATGTTACATAAAAGACCTATAAATGTAAGGGGGGGATTCAAATGCTTGTAGAGGTGAGCTCAAAAAAACTGGAAGTCTGTATATGGGGCTCCTTGGGAGAAGGTGACTGAGATACAGAGGGGGCAGGAAATGAGTCTTGAAAAATAAATTCTTGTAGAGAATGGGAAGATTCATCATGGAGAAGAGAAGGCAGCATGTTGGAAAGATAAATTGCTTGAGAGTTGGAAATACACTTAATATACTCAGCTTGGCTACTAATATATATGTGCCATGGGAGCATGGTGACTGTCCTAATGTGGACTAATATTCTTAATTTACAAAATGAGATTAGAGTGTGAAGAAAGGATAAAGAAATTAAATACAGTCATTATTGGCAAGTTGATAAACTACTAAAATCAAGTAAAAGCATAAGTATTAGGCCTGGGGACTTAAACTTTTGAATTTTACAGTATTGTATCATTGTCTGGATATATATCAAACCTCAGATAACCTTCTTACTACCTCCTGAAGGACTAAGAAAAAAATGTTTACATAACCAAATGTACTGACTTCATTATCTAGACCACTAGTCACCTACAGGTCTATTATCCAAGGCCAATCCAGAGGCTAAGAATACAGGCCTGATTCTTCTCAAGAATATAATGTTCACTCTAAGAACCTTCAGCTTTCCTGTCTTTTTCAGAACACTCTGAACATTGCCTAGGTGTGTTTTTAATTTGCAAACCTAAATAAATTCTTGAATAAATTCTTATCATTTATTTCTATCTAAAACCTTCTGATTTCATGTATGCTCAGTAACCAAGTAGATAATATGTAAAGTTTTTTTCCTGTCTAACAATGATCTAGATTTAAGAATAAATTGAGCAGCTACTAGTGGATTTTTTAAAGTATTAATGTATATTAGGAGTAACAGACCTATTCTGTACTGCCACGGATGGAAGAACTAGATATAAAATTTGCATTGAGAAAAAATATTTGGTCAATATAAAAAAGAAGATGCTAATCTTGGAGAAAAGATCTAATTATAATATAGTATTATACAAAAAATTGGAACTTCCTCAAATAGGTGAATATTCGAAAAATCATGGGAGATATTGCACATTCATTTAATTTTGTGCATGGGATTTTCTAAGATACAAAATTATGTCATTTTTATAATATTATCTGAAAAAAGTATAAAGTTACACATATATATGTATTTAAACTATATTGAGTGTACTTCTAAATACTACTTGAAAAGAAGAATATACATTGAAATATCAACTCATTTTTCCAAGTGAATAGTTTTTTCTCCATACTGTTACATGTTTTCATATTTTCCAAAATAATTGTATTTACTTTTATAATAAGAAAAATGTTAAAATAGAAAATAAACTCCCCAAATACTGTATTTTGTAATTCATGTAACTCTGGATATCTGGATTGTTATTAAATCTCTAGAATCTATGCTGTAGATAAAAATTAAAAAGTGTCACCCTGGCTGGGTAGCTCAGTTGGTTGGAGCATTGTCTCATGCACCAAAAAATTGTGGGTTTGATTCCTTGTTAGGGCACAGAAATAGGTCCCAGGTTTGATTTCTGGTGGGTCACATATGAGAGGTAATCAATTGATGTTTGATTTCCTCTCTCTCGATGAACATATTAAATATCCTCAGGTGAAAAAAGTGTCAGAAATGATTTCTGATTGACATTCTTTATTGGAAATTTCTTTTACCTTCATCCTCACCCAGTAGCTAGTGTCAGAGGCCATACACAGGAAAACTAAGACCCGTGTACAATAAAATCACATGGGTTGAGATCAGAGAAATGCAGTCTGCCTAAATAAGAAAGTTGGGACAGAAAAAAAAAAAAGTCTTCCATATATTTTTCCAGATTCCTTCATGTAAATACCCCAACTAGTGCTAAAATGTGAGATGATTGTTTGACTTGCTGATTGGGATTTTCAGCTCTTTCTCTGTCATTTCGTTTAGTCTCCATTATTTTCTGGCCTAAGTTCATAAGCCCATCCTTCCAGGGCTCTTCACGTAAAAGGAATGAGGATCTTACTGATTATGACACAACAAAGCTCTGATGTAGACTCCAGGGAGAAAAAGAGTCACTCCATATCAGGGCCCAGTAACCCAAGGCAAAGATTTGGATTCATGGAAAGCAGATGATTCAGATCAGGTGCCTGAACTAGGCTTGAAAAATCAACTGAGTGAAAGTGAGGCTCAAGCTATTCATCCACAGACATGCATCACTTAACAACAGGGACATATTTTGAGAAATGCATAGTTAGTGAGTTTGTCTTTGTATGAAAATCACAGAGTGCACTTATACAAACCTGGATGGTGTAGCCTATTACAGTCCTAGGCTATATGGTACTATTTCTCCCAGGCTATAAGCCTGTACAGCATGTTACTGTACAAAACAAGATGAAATTAAATGAAGCAAAAAAGGAAATTGTTTAATCACGAGACACAGTAATATAAGATGTATAAGGGTACTGCCAGAGTAATATGGCATACTGTTTTTAAGTAGAAAGACTATACTCTAAAATGATAAATTATACTATGATAAATACATAAACCAGTAACATAGTCATTTATCATCACTATCCAGTATTATGTAGTATACATATTTGTAAGTGCTATAGTTTTATATGACTGGCAGTGCAGTATGTTTGTTTACACTAGTATCACCACAATATGTGAGTAATATGTTGCACTATATGTTACCAGGGTTCATACATCACTAAATGAGGGTAATATTTTTTAGAGAATTTTAAAACTGCATTATAATCTTATGGGACCACCATTATGTATGTGGCCTGTTGTTAACGGAAAAGTCATTGTGTGTGCATGACTGTAATTTAATCTTGTTTAAGTAGCAAAAATTAAGATATATTTTACAATATTGAAGGATCAGAGCTAAGCATTACAATTACACAAATGTATATATGCCCCAAAGAGGTCACCATGCGTGTCAGCTGTCACAGATGTAAAGAATGAATTGCAGAAAAAAGAGGATTTCTGGCCAAGATGGAGGCATAGGTAGACACACTGTGCCTCCTCACACAACCAAAAGAAGGACAACAAATTTAAAAACAAAACAAATAAACAAAAACAAACAGAACTGACAGAAAATTGAACTGTATTTAAGTCTGACAACCAGAGTTAAAGAAGAAACATTCACCCAGCCTGGTGGAGAGAACTCACATCCAGGCAATGGATAGAGGACTAGGGCAGACAAGGCAGTGGCTGGTGGATCCAGTGAGGTGGCAGATTGCAGATCAGGTGGTCCCACATTCATTTGCAGATCAATCGGGAGGAACAACTGGGGAGCAAGACAGATCACACAACACAGAGTTGCAGTGCAGGAAAATAAAGCCTCAAACCTTTGATTGAGAACACATGTGGGGGTTGAGGCAGCAGTGGGAGAAATTTTTTAGCCTCACGGGAGAGTTTGTTGGAGAGACCCACAGACTCCTAGAACATACACAAGCCCACACACCTGGTAATCAGCACCAGAAGGGCCCAATTTGAATGTGGGTAGCAGAGAAAGTGACTGAAAAGTGGCAGAGAGCAGAGCAAGTGAAATTATTCCCTCTAGGACCCCTTCCCCACAAGCAGAATCACAATGTATTGATATGGGTTGCCTCATCTTGGTGAACACCTAGGTGTTCACCCCTTATACAAAATAGGCACACCGAGACAAAAAATGGCCCAAATGAAAGAACAGATCAAAGCTCCTGAAAAATATACAACTAAGCAACAAAGAGATAGCCAACCTATCACATGCAGAGTTCACAACACTGGTAATCAGGATGCTCACAGAATTGGTTGATATGGTTGTAAATTAGATTAAAAAATGAAGGCTATGGTAAATGAAATAAAAGAAAATATACAGGGAACCAACAGTGATGGAAAGAGAACAAGATCTCAAATCAACGGTTTGGAGCAGAAGGTAGAAATATACATTCAACTAGAACAGAATGAAGAAACAAAAATTCAGAAAAAAGAGGAGAGGCTTAGGAACCTCCAGGTTCCAACATAAATGTTCCATAAATGTTCCAACATCCACATCATAGGGGTGCTAGAAGGAGAAGAGGAAGAGCAAGACATTGAAAACTTATTTGAATAAGTAATAAAGAATTTTCCCAATCTGGCAAAAAAAAAATAGACTTCCAGGAAGGCCAGGAAGCTCAGAGAATCCCAAAGAATTTGGACCCAAGGAGGAACACATCAAGACACATCATAATTACATTAGCAAAGATTAAAGAAGAGAATCTTAAAAGCAGTAAGAGAAGAGGAGACAGTTGCCCACAGAGAAGTACCCATAAGACTGTCAGCCAATTTCTCAAGAGAAACATTGCAGGCAAGAAGGGGTTGGAAAAAAGTATTCAAAGTCATGAAAGGCAAGGACCTACATCCAAGATTGATCTATCCAGCAAAGCTATCATTTAGAATGCAAGGGCAGATAAAAGTGCTTCCCAGATAAGGTCAAGTTAAAGGATTTCATCATCACCAAGCCCTTATACTATGAAATGTTAAAGGGACTTATCTAAGAAAAAGATGATAAAAATATGAACAATACAATGACAACAAACTTACAGTTATTAACAACTGAACCTAAAACAAAACCAAAAACAAACTAAGCAGACAACTAGAACAGGAACAAAATCACAGAAATAGAGATCACATGGAGGCTTTTCAGTGGGGGAGTGGGTGGGGAGAGAGGGGTAAAAGGTACAGAGAATGAGTAGCATAAATGGTAAGTAGAAGATAGACAGGGGAGGTTAAGAATAGTATGGAAAATGTAGAAGCCAAAAGAACTTATTGTTGGGAAATGCTCTGCCTGGTTTCAGAAGTTGTAACTGCCTCCCATGGCTAAGGATGAGTGAGCGACTCCCAGAATGACAGCCACAAGGAGACAAAGCTTGTCTCTGGTAGCAAACACTGCTTCTGCTTCATCCTCCTGCCCCCAATGCATGGCTGGATAGTCAGAGATGGGTAAGACCCCTCAGAGGAGGGGCAACCTAAGCCAGACACCATCACTTGGGAGGCCATCATTGAAGGATTTGGGGGGCTGCAAACAAAGAGGGAGTGATGGACCCTTGTCCCCCCTGGCTATTCTGACATAGCCTGAGTCCCCATGACCTCTGGGAGAAGCACTTCCTGGTTCTAATCCTCTTAAGCCTGAAAACCTATGATGGGGGAGGTGGTGCAGCTCCTTGCCTTGCTAGAGTGGATCCTGGGTAATCAGGCATAAGAATTCCTAAAAGTCCTGTGAAACCTGATTTGCTAAGAGTGCTTTCATTCATATAATTAGGGTCCAAGCAGGAAATGAGTATGTCTCCCAAAGTTTCTGCAACCCCCTTACCTTACAGACTCTGACTCACACTAAGCCCTCAGATTTCTTTGAAATGTTATCTACTGTTTTATCTTTGCCCCTCCCCCATATTTCTGTGTATTACAACCCAGTAAAAGCCCCTGGAGGAAGGGGCTTCTGGCCTTTTTCCTCTGAGAAACTGGCCACCTCTCCTCCCCAAGCAGATCACGTCTTGGTAGTGTTACTTTCATCTGAAGTGGACCAGGGGACTTGTGGGCAAAGTCACCCCCACAACTTTATATATATATATACACTCTGTTCTCCTCTAGGACTTTTATGCTGTTGCAACTTCAAAATATCATTACCCAATACAATTTATAGATTCAACACAATTTCTATTAAAATACCAATGACATATTTCACAGATGTAAAACAAACATTTCAAAACCTTATATGAAAATATAAATGACCCCAAATAACCTCAGCATTTTGAGAAAGAAGAACAAAGAAAAGAGAGCACAATATCTGATATCAAACTGTATTACAAGGTCACTGTAATAACAACAGCCTGGCAATGGCATAAGAACAGACACATAGATCAATGGAACAGCATATTAATGATATTTATTGAGATGAAGAAGAATGAAGAATAATCATGTTGAGAGAATCTATGGGAAACGAAGAGTTCTATTTTTAGATATTTAAGTTTTCAATGTATTTCATATGCTTAAATGAAACATTGCATAAACAGATAAAATAAAAACATCATGCTCAGAAATGAGACTGAAGGTAGAGTCAAAATATGATATATAAATACATAAAGTGTGTAGGAGACGAAATTTCCATGCTGCTATGAATATGAAGCAAAGAAATCTGAAAAGTCCTCAATCTGTAGAACAAAACAAAACAAAACAAAGTGTTACACTCTAGAGCATCCTCTGATATAAGATGAATGAACACAGCAATTATGCGATGGTGTCAGAGTCAATAAAACTTCAATATTAAACTGAAACTGTCTTTGCTTCTCTTCTAATCTTATTAGAACATTAGATTAACATACTAATCTTTTTTATTTCTGGTCTCACTGTGTGTGTGGGTATGTGTACATTTGTGCTTATATGAATGTGTGAATTTTTTGGATATGGATGACTGTAATTAAGAAAAATATTTAAACTGAATTTTAATTTTAATTAAATTAAAATTTAAATATTTTTTTACAAAGGCTTCTTTTTCTAATAAGAAGAAATTTATTGAGACTCAATTAAATTGTCAAGAACTGTTAGGTGTTTACAGTGTAAAGTTGTTATTAATCATTACTAAATAATATTTACATAGTAATTATAAAGATACTATTAATTTTTCAAATGCTGACTTTGACATTTAGTGCATGTTATTTCTCCCAACTTAGTTTTTTTTAATTTTTTTATTAATTATGCTGTTACAGTTGTTCTATTCCCCCTTTTATTCCCCTCCACCCTACACCCCCATCCCCACCATTACCCCCACCCTTAGTTTATGACCATGTGTCTCAAGTTCTTTAGATTCTATATTTCCCATGCTATTCTTGCCCCCCTTCTATTTTCTGTCTGCTGTCTATGCTACTTATTTTCTGTACCTTCTCCCCCCTTCTCCTTCTCCCACTCCCCTGTTGCTAACTCTCCTTGAGATCTTCATTTCTATGTTTCCACTCCTGATCTAGCTGTCCTTTTAGTTTGCTTTCGTTTTAGGTGTAGTTGTTAATAACTGTGAATTTGCTGTCTTTTCACTGTTCATCTTTTTTATCTTCTTTTTCTTAGGTAAGTCCCTTTAGCATTTCATATAATAAGGGCTTGGTGATGATGAACTCCTTGAATTTGATCTTATCTGAGAAGTACTTTATCTGTCCTTCCATTCTAAATGAAAGTTTTGCTGGATAGAGCAATCTTGGTTGTAGGTCTTTGGATTTCATGACTTGGAATACCTCTTTCCAGCCCCTTCTTGCCTGTAAGTTCTCTTTTGAGAAATCTGCTGACAGTCTGATGGGGACTCCTTTGTAGGTGACTGTCCCCTTAGCTCTTGCTGCTTCTAGGATTCTCTCCTTCATTTTAATTTTGGCTAATGTAATTACGATGTGCCTTGGTGTGTTCCTTCTTGGGTCCAACTTCTTTGGGACTCTCTGAGCTTCCTGGATTTCCTGGAAGTCTATTTCCTTTGCCAGATTGGGGAAATTCTCCTTTATTATTTGTTCAAATAAGTTTTCCACTGGTGGCTGTGCCTTTCCCCCCTTCTGGTACCCCTATAATTCGGATGTTGGAGCATTTAAAGATGTCCTGGAGGTTCCTAAGACTCTCCTCATTTCTTTGAATTCTTGCTTCTTGACTCTTTTCTGTTTGGCCATTATTTGCTTTCTTCTGGTCCACTCCATTGATTTGAGTCCCAGTTTCCTTTTCATTGCTATTGGTGCCCTGTGCAATTCCATTCATTTCAATTAGTTTCGCCTTCATATATTTGTCTAATTTGTGAGTATAATCAACCAGTTCTATGAGGATCCTGATCATCAGTGTTTTAAACTGTGCATCTGAGAGTTTTGCTATTTCTTCATTGCTTAGATCTATAGGCTCTGGGGCTTTGAGATTTTCCTGCGCCATTTTTGGTCTGTTTGTGCCCTTTAAGTGTGAGAAGCGGCGCCTTGGACTCCCAGGTCACTGGGTTGTGACACTGTATGTGGGGGCATGGTCAGAGCTGGGAAATGGCGGCACCCTCTGCTGTTTCCCACAGCTGGGTGAGGAGCAGCGCCTTAGGTGGTTCCCGTGGGCCAGGCCACTCAGAGTCACTGGGTTATGATGCTGTATGTGGAGGTGGGGTCAGAGCAGGGAAATGGCTGTGCCCTCCCTGCTGCTTGCCTCAGGGACCGGCTGGGTCCCGGTCCAATCGCCCACTCCCTCTCTTGTCTATCCGCGGACCAATGCGCGACCACAGTCAACCCGCAGCCCTACTCCCTTGCTGTTTCCCTGAGGTTGCTTGCTTGGTCGCTTGCTCGGTCGCTCACTAGGTCCAACCCTGTGCCTGGATTCCGCGCGCCTGAGTCCATCTGACCGAGTTTTCCTGTGCAACCCCACTCCACCAGCTGCTGGTTTCGCCCCTTACAGGTCAGGCTGAAGAATTTGTTGTTAACGGACTTCCAAAAAGTTCAATTTTCCATGTTCTGGCTGTGTTTTCTGTTGCTAATATTCAGTTGTCTCTAAACTTGGTTGTGTGAGAAGGCACGGCTTATCCACCTATGCCTCCATCTTGGTGGAAGTCCACAAAGGCTTCTTTATTACAAAGAATAATAATTCTTTCTTTTTTTATGAAGAATTACAAAGAATAATAATTATTATTTTTTATTACAAAGGCTTCTTCCTTACATTTTATACTAAAAAATTTTGAGGACACAATAATCTTTTAAAAATCTTGAAGCTGTTGTGTATTGGTAATAAGGTCAGCCTGTGTTTGCTATAGCAGAGTATTATGTAAATGGGAAACTTTAAAAAAAACTGAAGTGAAATCAGGGCTTAAGATGTGATGATAAAACCTGGAAATATGAATTCAGATGCCTTTCATACAACTGAATTTAAAGCCATTAGAGTGAACATATTTTCCAAGAAAGAAGTATGCCAGAAAATGGAGGGTAGGACACAAAGTGGGGCCTCCTAGAAAGTAAATACCTTATCATTAAATCTCAGATATTTCACGCAGCAACTTCTTTAATGATATGTCCCCTAGAGTAAGGAATGTAAAGGAAAGAATAAACAAATGGGATCTCATCAAAATAAAAAGCTTCTGCATGGCTAAAGAAAACAGTATTAAATTAGCAAGACAACCAACTGTATGGGAAAACATATTTGCCAATGATACCTCAGACAAAGGTTTAATCTCTAAAATATACAAAGAACTTACACGACTCCACTCTAAGAAGACACCCAACCCAATTAGAAAATGGGAAAAGGACTTGAACAAACACTTCTCCAAGGAGGACATACAGAACATTCAGAGACACATGAAGAGATGCTCAATATCATTAGCTATCAGAGAGATGCAAATTAAAACCACAATGAGATACCACTTTACACCAGTCAGGATGGCTCTCATAATAAACAAAGCAACAAACAACAAATGTTGGAGGGGTTGTGGGGAAAAGGGGTCCTTAGTTCACTGTTGGTGGGATTGCAGACTGGTACAACCATTATGGAAAACAGTATGGATTTTTCTCAGAAAAATAAAAATCGACCTGCCTTTTGACCCAGCAATTCCACTGCTGGGATTATATCCTAAGAATCCTAAAACATCAATTTCAAAGAACCTATGCACCACAATGTTCATAGCAGCACAATTTACAATAGCCAAGAGTTGGAAGCAACCTAGGCGCCCATCAGTAAATGAATGGATCCAAAAATTGTGGTACATATACACAATGGAATTCTATGCTGCAGAGAGAAAGAAGGAGCTACTACCCTTTGCAAGAACATGGATGGAACTGGAAAGCATTATGCTGAGTGAAATAAGCCAGGGGTTGAAAGACAAATACCATATGATCTCACCTTTAACAGGAAGCTAAACAACAAAACAAACAAGCAAGCAGAAAAAAAAAACAAAAAACAAAGACACTGAAATAGAGAACAAGGGGACAGTGACCAGAGGGGAGAAGGAAGGGAAGTTAAGGGGAAAAAGGGGGAGGGATTTGGAGGAACAAATAGGAAGGACACAGGGACGAGAACTAAGGGGGGTAGAAATGGGAGGGAGGTGGGGAGCAAGGGGCGGGGGAGGCTGGGATGGGAAAAATAGACAAAAAACTGTACTTGAAAAATAACTAAATAAAATTTAAAAAAAAGATTCAAGAAATGCATTTGCAAATTAATTGCAATACTATTAAAAATGTGATGATTCTAAAAAAAAAATGGGAAAAGGACTTGAACAGACACTTCTCTAAAGAGGACATACAGAATATCCAGAGACAGATGAAGAGATGCTCAATATCGTTAGCTATCAGAGAGATGCAAATTAAAACCACAATGAGATACCACTTTACACCAGTCAGGATGGCTATAATAGACAAAGCAACAAACAACAAATGTTGGAGAGGTTGTGGGGAAAAGGGGGTCCTTAGTCCACTGTTGGTGGGATTGCAGACTGGTACAACCATTATGGAAAACAGTATGGAATTTTCTCAGAAAAATAAAAATCAACCTGCCTTTTGACCCAGCAATTCCACTGCTAGGATTATACCCCAAGAATCCTAAAACATCAATTTCAAAGAACCTATGCACCACAATGTTCATAGCAGCACAATTTACAATAGCCAAGAGTTGGAAGCAACCTAGGTGCCCATCAGTAAACAAATGGATCAAAAAACTGTGGTACATATACACAATGGAATTCTATGCAGCAGAGAGAAAGAAGGAGCTACTACCTTTTGCAACAACATGGATGGAACTGGAAAGCATTATGCTGAGTGAAATAGGCCAGGCATTGAAGGACAAATACCATATGATCTCACCTTAGACAGGAAGCTAAAGAATAAAACAAACAAGCAAACAGAATAAAAACAAAGACACTGAAATAGAGAACAAGTGGGCAGCGACCAGAGGGGAGAGGGAAGGGAATTTAAGGGGAAAAAGGGGGAGGGATTTTGAGGAACAAGTATGAAAGACACAGGGATGAGGACTGGGGGCAGGGGAATGGTAGGGAGGAGGGAGACCGGGCGGGGGGGGGTAGGGTGGGATGGGAGAAATAGATAAAAATAATGTACTTGAAAAGTAACTAAATGAAATTTAATTTAAAAAAAAAGAACTTTCAATTTGGAAGATAAGAGATAAAGATCATCATATGTGACTAAATAGACTAAAGTCACCTAGTATTATGGAAATACCAAGAAAAGTGACACTCACCAAGAGGAAAATTTGAATTTGAACACAATAAGTTGTCATTACTTAATGTGGAAATTAGCTGAATAGCAGTTTGGAAGGAACAAAATAAATTGGAAAAAAAAGGTATAAAAACAAATTTTGTAGTAATTTGTAAAGCAAGTTGCATTTTTATTTATTTATTTATTTATTTATTTTAAAGATTTTATTTATTTATCTTTAGAGAGTAAGGGAAGGAGAGAGGAAGAGAACCTTCAATGCATAGTTGCCTTTCGTGCATCCCTTGCTGGGAACTGGCCTGCAGGGAATCAGCCTGCAACCCAGTCATGTGCCCTGATTGAGAATTGAACCACGATTGTCTGGTTTGCAGGCCCACGCTCAATCCACTGAGCTACACCAGCCAGGGCCCAAGTTGCATTTTAAAAGCAAACTAAATTTGTTTGTTTGTTCCTGCCTTCTCTGTTCTGTTTCAGCTTCAAAGTAGGATAGCTTTTGACAACATGGTGAGAGTTGGAGGTGGAAAAGAATAAGCCGAGATCAGGAAGAACAGAGATGAGGTTCCTCTCACTTCACTGAAGGGCCAAACTCCAAAGTAGATGGTAAGTAATTTTGCAAACACCATTATTTAAAGGTAGGTGGTATGTTTGGTTGTGATTCACAAATATTAGATCTATAAGGAGGCTCACTCAGTTGTATATGAGACTCAGCATAAAAAGTGTACACACAATTTACAATAGCCAAGTGCTGGAAGCAATTTAAGTGCTCATCCATAAATGAATGAAGGGTTTTCGGGAACTCTATAAAGGACACATGGACAAAACCAAGGGGGAGGGTGGAAGCAAGGGAGGGAGGTGTCTTTGGCTGGGTTGGGGGGTAGTGGTGGGGAAAATGCACACAACTGTAATTCAACAACATAAAATATTTTTTTAAAAAGCTATGGTACATTTAAATAATGGAATACTACACAACAGAGAGAAAGAAGGAGCTCCTACCCTTTGCAACAGCATGGATGGAACTGAAGAGCATTATGCTGAGTGAAATAAGCCAGGCTGTGAGGGACGAATACCATATGATCTCACCTATAAGTGGAACCTAATCAACAAAACAAACAAGCAAGCAAAATATAACCAGAAACATTGAAATTAAGAACAATTTGACAGTAACCAGAGAAGAGGTGGGAGGGGATAATGGGAGGAAAAGGAGGAAGTGTTTTCAGGAACAACTATAAAGGGCTCATGGACAAAACCAAGGAGGGGTGGAATCAGGGGAGGGGGTTGGGGATGGCATGGGTGGGGATGGAGACAACTGTACCTGGACAACAATTAAAATTTAAAATATAATAATTTTTAAAAAGTGTATGTACTATGAAACAATATTCTGTGTAAGCCAGGAGTAGAAATCTCTGGAGATGAGTACATTCCAAGAGCACATAGAAGCACGACATTTGAAAGAATATTTTGTTAGAGTTAGGTACAGAGAGGAAATTCCAGTAGTATGGCTCAAAGGGTGACACAAGATTTGAGCTTTGTAGCTGATCTGTGCATTGTCTTCAGCCCAGTGTGTCCCAAACTGACTTTCTAAGTTTGTGGTCAAGTAAACATGAAAACAGTATCTCCATCTGATGGATTTATAAAACATATTATCCTAGTATAAATTTTTAAAAATAACTTTGTTTATACCAACATGTTCTAAGGGTACTCAAGAAAAGAATCATTAGATTGTACTTTAAAAAGTTCTCCTTTAATCTACCAGACTACCTCAATTCCAGTGATGCAGCCATGTAATCCAGAGGGTTTCCACCCTTCACATATTTTGCCTCCCTCCTTCCTCTCTGCACCTGGCCCTTGCAGCCTATCCACCAAGACTATGAAAGTATTTTATTTCCCCTAGAAGAAATGAGCAGATTCACTTTATTCCTTGCTGACCTTCACATGTGCTATTCTTCCATCAGTCCCTTACCACCAGAATAACTACTCCTTTCTGTTCTTTTTCTTTAGATATCACTCCCTCCTAGAAACTTTTGCACTCCCTCCCTACCTCCTCATCATCAAATATGCAAGTGATGTCCCTCCTAGATATTCTTTAGTTCTCTTCTGTTTAGCAAGTATTTGTTGAGCACCCAGTTTGCCAGATACTGGGTGCTTGGGTAAACCAAAAAAAGTTTCTGGCCTTAGCATCTTTCTCACTACCTGCTTGACTTACCTACATCACATTAAGACTCTAAAGTATTCATTTTCTGTGTCAGTCTCTCATGCTTACTCTAGCTCTGTGAGAGCAGGCTGCATCCAATTATTTCAAAGTTTTATTCCCAAGACCCAGCATAGTTTTATCATGTTGTAGTTGCTTGATACTATAAATGCTTGTCAATGAATATTTTTTAAATCACATAATTTCTTATTTATTTTTTGTTTGCTATAATAATATAATATAATATAATATAATATAATATAATATATCAAAATTGTACCTGAGAAGCTGTCTCTAACCAGTCAAAATAATTTACAGAGTAAATATCTTTGACAAGTCTTAACAATAATGAGCAGCAACTCCTGGAATTTCGCTAAGCAGCCCTTAGTAACCTTTCTTATGCTAAAATTTTCCAGAGTTAGGAAGTTGCAGCTTTGTTAGTTTTTCCTTACAATTTTGTTCACAATGTATAAGCCTAATAAATTAAATAAAAGTAAATAAAATTCATGTTGAGGTTTATGATGAATCTGTTCAAATAGCCTCTGTTACCTTAAGCTGTCAGTCACCTTGGGATGAGACAGAATGTAGCAAGACAGAGTACAGACTCTGACCAATTTAAATTAAATCCTCCCTTTGTCCTCATTAAGTTATGTGACTTTGGGAATTTTACATAACATTCTTGAGTCTCACTATTTTCAGCTGCGAAACAGGAATGACTAGGCTTATCCCTGAACTCAGAGAATTGTGTGAAAATTCAAAGAATTAAGAATGTAAGGTATCTTACACAGTAGTATGTCTAATATACAGTAGAAATTCTGTAAGTGTTGGCTCCTAATTCTCCCAAGAGGGTTACTTTCTATTTATGGAAGAAATGGGGTGAAGGGATATAAGAATATCAAATATTCTTGTGGTGAGAATATTAAGTGCAGATATTTTGATGTACAGATTTTAGGTATTTTTTTTAGTTTAGCCTTAATTATTTAAAGGACTGAATTGGAGTAATCTGAGGTAAACACATCATTTAAAAAAAATACCTGCTTAATCTACAGAGGCTCTCTCCCTTGCTCCAAGACTGTAATTAAGACTTGTCTAAATAAGCACTAGTATTTTAATGGAGACATGAAAGTATGAAATTCATAAAATACAGAACTATCCTTTTTCTTCTGAGTGAAAGATTGCTCACTTTAAAGAAGAGAGTGAGCCTTCAAAAGTGCTTACAATTGGAAAATTTTAATACTTCTTTTTAACTTCACAAGTAACTTCAATGTCTAATTATTCTAAAATGAGCTCAAAATTTGCTGTGTGGTTACACTGTATAAAATACTTGAGCTCCATTACACCAGGAAATAAAAGACAGCAAATTCATTTCTGCTAAGTCATGAATAATTGAAACAGAGCTGGGGTGAGGCTTCCAGAATATTCAGATTTTGTTTCCTTTGTTCTGACTGCATTTGTAGTTAAAGGTTTACAACAGCAAAACTAGGTGAATACATTACACTAAAATTTTATTAACCATTTAGATGTATGATGAAGATGACTCATAAAAATATTTAATTGAAGAAGCACAACACTAAATATGGGTTGTAAAATCATGTGTACTTTTTATGCAAACTCACCATATATAAAAATACATTTGCAATGGGATTCATGTCAGGCCAACCCTGAATGTTCCACTTTGGCGTTTGATTCAAGAAGAACATGTTACCTCTCCTTTAACTATATAAAATAATTTAGATAGGGAGCATATACCAGAAAGATAGCTATTACCACAGATAAGTTTTTACATCAGGAAGATTTACCTGTATGGAAATGTTTATGAAATGGTCACTATATTCCATTGAATTCTCCTTCTCTCCTTGGAAGTCCCAGACCCCCACCTCCTTCTCCTTACCTCAAGACAACATATAAGCTTCAGTCACTTGACTGTCCATAGCCTCATATTTTGGGGGTTTCTGTACACACAAAACCTGTTTTTGTTTTCTCCTATGTCAATTTAATTATTAGACTAGGTAAAGAGCCTAGGAGGAAAGAAAGGAAACACTTCTCTCCCTTGTAATAGCCAACATAATATGCATTCACTATTGGGTGGAAACTGGATCTAATATCCTCTAAAGAAAACTGGCTGTCCATCAATGGGGCCAATTTTTCTTCAGTTGGACTTTTTAAATTTAATTTTTAAATTTTTATATTTTTATCATTTGTGTTGTTATTGTTGTTCCCACTATTTCTCCCTTTCTCTACCTCTATCTAGCCTCACCCTATTCTCTCCCCAAGTCAGTCCCCATACTGCTGTCAGTATCCATAGGTTGTGCATAAATGTTCTTTGGTTAATCCCCTCACTAACTTTCATCTTGTTCCACACCCCCACCACCGCAGCTGTCAGTCTATTTTATGTATCTAAGCTTCTCTTACTCTTTTGTTCATTAGTTTATTGTGTTTATTAGATTCCATATATGAGATCATGTGGTGTTTTCCTTTCACTGACTGGTTTAATTCACTTAGCATTATTTTCTTCAGATCCATCTATATTGTTGCAAAAGATAACACTTCTTTAGTTTTTACTGCTGTGTAGTACTCCATCGTGTAAATGTACCACAGCTTGTTATCCACTAACTTACTGAAGGACATCTAGGGTATTTCTAAATCTTGGCTGTTGTAAATAGGGCTGCTATAAATATAGGCATGCATATATATATTTTTTGTATTGGTGGTTTGGTATCCTTGGAGTATAGTCCATTCCCACAAGTGGGATTGCTGGGTCAAAAACAGGGAGTTTTTCTATTTTTAATTTTTTAAGAATATTTCATCCTCTTTTCAACAGTGGCTGCACCAGACTGCATTCCCACCAACAGTGCACTAGGGTTCCCTTTTCTCCACATCCTAGCCAACACTTGTTTGTTGATTTATTCTTTTTTTAATATATATATATATATATTTAATTTAATTATTGTTCAAGTACAGTTTTCTGTCTTTTACTTCCATCCCAGCCCAACCCCCAGGTGCTCCCCACCTCCCTCCCATTTCCACCCCCCTTAGTTGTTGTCTATGTGTCCTTTATACTAGTTTCTGTAAGTCCTTCCCCCATCCCCTGAAATTTCCTCCCCTCTGGTCACTGTCCACCTGTTCTCTATTTCAGTGTCTTTGGTTATATTTTGCTTGCTTGCTTTTTTTGTTGTTTAGCTTCCTGTTAAAGATGAGATCATATGGTATTTGTCTTTCAACGCCTGGCTGATTTCATTCATTTCCATGAAAAACATTTCCATCCATGCTGTTACAAAGGGTAGGAGATTCTTGTTTCTTTCTGTTGCATAAAATTCCATTGTGTATATGTACCACAATTTTTTTTTGATCCATTCATTTACTGATGGGCACCTAGGTTGCTTCCTACTCTTGGCTATTGTAAATTGTGCTGTTGATTTATTCTGATAGGTGTGAGGTGATATCTCACTGAGGTTTTAATTTGCATTTCTCTGATGATTAGTGATGTGCCTTTTTTTGTATGACTATGGGCCCTCTGTATGTCCTCTTTGGAGAAGTATCTATTCATGTCTGTTGCCCATTTCTTAACTGGGTTGTTTTCCTACCCGGCATTGAGTTATATTTAGTTCTTTATATATTTTGGAGATTAGCCCTTATCAGATGTATCATTGTCGAAAATGTCTTCTCATACAGTGAGTTTCCTATTCATCTTGTTGATGGTTTCTGTAGCTGTACAAAAGCTTTTTAATTTGATATAATCCTATTTGTTTATTTTATGAATTGTCTCCAGTGCCTTAGGAGGTATATTGGCAAAAATATTGCTACATTGTATATCTGAGATTTTTCTTACCTATGTTTTCTAAAATTTTTATGGTGTAAATTGCCTTTTAATAAAAAAAATTCTGGTAATACCTTGGTGAATATGAATGAGTGTCTTGGTTAGCTGAATTTCTTAAAGTGTTAAACTAAACCATTTAAAAAATAATCTCTTTTTTAAAGTCTTGTTAAAATGTTTAAATTAAGCTCCCATTGCTCTCTGCCTCTGCCTGAATAATAGATGTGAATATGGTCTTATTTGTTCACTTAGGACTTTGTGTGACGTGAAGGAAGCCATGATAGCTGTGACCTTATGATCCTTCATTACAGGCCAAAATATTTGCAGTTTCTTATTCCCTGGTGTTGACCTTCCACCCCTCCTAACCAACTGCCCCCAAAGAGTAACCTAGAGTTGAACTTCCCAAGTGATGTCAGGCACCCAGGAGGCACTAAGAACTGTGTGAATAATTTTGTGAACTCATTTGTGAATAGCTATGTTATGTAACATACTTACATAAATACATTTATGTGAGTATTTTAAACCAAGCAGCTCTAATCCTCTGCAAACTCTTTGTGGCAGCATTAATTATTACCTCATTTTTATGGACAAGCAACTAAGACTAGAGGAATATTAGTGTTTTAGCCATTGGAACACTGAGAAAAAATGTGATTGATTTCCAATCTGGATTTTCAAAATTCAATCTGAGTTGTTTCTAGTGCTTTAAACATGACTACAGCCCCATTTGTCAGAACAGGTGCACTGGCCTGGGTAATACAAAACTCAAGCATATACAAGATATTTTATGGGTTTGTGTCAACCTCTGAAAGATGCGCACCTGTTTATACATTAAGATAATCTTCTGTCTGCTTCTAATTTGTCTTTTAGGAAATACTTTTGATTAGTTGAGCTGTGATTAGTTCTGGTATCATTAATTGGTGATTTCCTCACAACAACAATGCCTAATATTTGACATTCTTTAAACCAAATTTGAAACTCTTAGGCACAGGTGGCAAACACAAGGCCCACTGGCTGAATCCAGCCCTCCACCTTGTTTTATCCTGCCTGACACTTTGTTTCTACCCAGCAGCATCATTGAGCTCCTTGCCCCTAGTTAAGGAGTAGTTATATTTATACAGTCCTAAAATTACATTCGGCCTTTTGAAGGTAACTGCAAGGCTGAAGTGGCCACCAGTGAAAATGAGTTTGACACCCCTTCTCTAAGGTTTAGAGGGTAATATCAATGTGGGAATCAGCCTTGCCTAATACAAATGAAACAAGTGTGGGTATACGCAATTTGAAACACACAGATGATGGGAATTAAAATGGCTGTTCTGCAAGAAATACCAAGAGAGTGAAAATATAAGTTCACTAACCTTCACTAAATCCTAATGCTTTGGAAGGAACATGTTCCAGGTGAAGCTACAGATTTTGGGGTCTAAAAAATGTGATTCCAATCCTAATACTAATGAATTGTGTGACTTTGGGACAGTCACTTGATCTCCCTCAGCCTCAACTTCTTTTTCTATAAATTAGGAACACCAAGATAATTTCTCCAGTAAGAATAAGGAATGAAAATAATATGTATGAAGTTATTAGATGTAGGTGTTTTGTCTCTAAACTGTTTTTTGTATACACAATCTGTCTTAACTCTTAATTCTTGGTTCAATTTACAGAATAATCATTTGAGATTATTGTCAACAGATATTTACATTAAACTAAATATAAATTGTTTGAAATAAACATCCATGTTCTAAAGATTTGTACTCTGCATCATCTGTGGTAATTGGTAGCACTGGGAAACAAAAAAAAGTATATATCTCCAGTTTGTGGTTCCTGGAACCAGCAAATAAAGCCAACGCAAAGAACTGTTAATAAAATTGAATTCCTTTCATCTCTAGGGTTATAGCTAAGTCTAGATCACAGCTGCAGAAACAGGAAAACTGGGGACAGCTGCCAGTAGCCCAGAATGCTGTACCCAAGGTTTCCTCCTCTGGATCATGAGAGGCACTGGCATATTTCTTTGAATCACATTTGGTCTGAGAAGAGAAGATATAATTTTCCAATTCCCTAAGCACATTATATTATTCTAATGTTTTTACTGAAAAACCTCTAATTTTTAACCAATTAATGGATTGGTTTATCATTCAGAAGACAATACATACATGTATATATATTAAGAAATCTCCCAAAGCTTTTCCCTCATGTTTTTATTGTTTTAAGCATATAAAGAAATAAATAAAAGTGCCCAAATTTCTTCCCTCTACTTGAAACCTTCACTGTAATAATACCAAAAATTAATAACTATAAAAACATGAATGGATACCTTTTCAGAAATGTATGTGGAGAAATATATATGCACACGCATATAAGAAAGATATCATTGTAGACATATTATTCCATCACTAGCATCATACTTGATAATATATGTGGACAAATTAATATGCAGGGAAATTAATATGTAAATTTTTTCCCTTTTTTTGTTGGATGCATAGTGTTCACATGGATATATTATTAGTTTATTTAAAAATTCTTTCAGTGATATGCATCCAGTCTCATTTGTGTTTGTGTTTTGGCTACATTCAACTATGCTGAAAAATCTCTTGGAGTAGCTATTGTTTTTAAAGCAGGGATGTCAAACTCATTTTCACTGGGGGCCACATCAGCCTTGTGGTTGCCTTCATATTAAGATTGCTTTCAAGATTACTTCAAAGGGCTGAATGTAATTTTAGGACTGTGTAAATGTAACTACTCCTTAACTAGGGGCAAGGATCTCAGCACTGCTGCTGGGTAGAAACAAGGTGCTAGGCCAGAAAAAACAAGGTGGAGGGCCAGATTCAGCCCATGGGCTTTGTGTTTGCCACCTCTGGTTTAAAGGGTATACACATGGTATTTGTCTTTTACTGTTTGGCTTGCACAACAATTTAAAAAAAGAAGTAGGATATTAAATTCAACATTAAAATTAACATAGAAATACTAAGGGAGAAAGAAAGAAAGAAAGAAAGAAAGAAAGAAAGAAAGAAAGAAAGAAAGAAAGAAAGAAAGAAAGAAAGGAAGGAAGGAAGGAAGGAAGGAAGGAAGAAAGAAAGAAAGAAAGAAAGAAAGAAAGAAAGAAAGAAAGAAAGAAAGAAAGAAAGAATATACACAGATTGCCTCCCCAAAATGGATTTTTATCACTAGAATATAAAACTCTCCATGTCTTCTCATTCTTATCAGGCCTGGGTATTTTTTCAATTGTCATTCTGACAAGTAAAAATGACATTTTATTTTATTAAAGTTAAAATTTTTTCTCATTGGTAGTAGGATTAAGTATATTTTTAATGGGTTTCTGACTACAAAATAAATTTATTACAAAGTGAGATTTTCTTTAATCCTTTCTGACAGTCCAGAACACAGACATACATGTGAAAAACCAGTATGTTGGATCACAGGGAACCATGGGGCCTTGTGCAAGTCCAGGAATGTTTGTGTGTGTTTGCAATACCTGCTAGGGATCAGCAAGGCCATGTAGATACATTCCTGGTATTTACTTTGGGTATTCATCTCTGTGAAAACACATATTCTAAATTAAAAAATAAATTTTAGTTATCATTTTTTCTTTTACTGTTTAATAAACTTTTATTTGGAAATCTCCCAAATATTTTAAAATAAATATATCTTAAAGAATATGGAGAAAGGATTATTATAAAATTAGAGCTTAAAGTCTTTGATTTAGAGAAGGTTTTAAATATAAATTCATGTTTAGTTCTCAGCTACAATAAATAGCTCATGACTCAGTCAGAACTCAGTCCAGAGGTAGTAAGTATTGTGGCATAACAACAACTATTCTGGTATTGGAAGGTGAAAATAGAAGATTTTTTTCCCTAACTTCCAGGATACAGTGAAGAGGAGGAAGAAAGAAGATGAAGATGTCAGAAGTAAAGATACACACATAATACAAAAAACCGAATATTTTAGAACTGGTAAATATGAAGTGAAACAAGGTGCCAGGATATAAAGATATTTGGGGTGATCTTACTTCTTTATTTTTCATTCTATAAATTTTTATTAGCTTTTTAATTTATTTTTATTTTATTGTTGTTCAGTTATAGTTGTCTGCATTTACCCCCCGCCACTCACCCCCAAGCCATCCCCATCTCCCTCCCTTGCTTCTACCCGCCCTTGGTTTGTACATGTATCCTTTACAGCTGTTCCTGAAAAACCTTCCTCCCTTTACCCCCATTATTTCCTCCCACCTCCCTTCTGGTTACTATCAGATTGTTCTTAATTTCAATGTATCTGATTATATTTTGCTTGCTTATTTATTTTGTTGATTATGTTCCACTTAAAAGTGAGATCATATACTATTTGTCTTTTACCACCTGGATTATTCACTTAGCATAATGCTCTCCAGTTCCATCCATGTAAAATATTCTTGATTTGTTATCTTTTTTCAGCCCTATATCTTTGGGGTTCCATAAACATTAAATATACTTTTTCTTCTATTACTATGTTATGTCAATTTAATTGTTGGCTCAGGAAAAAAGATCTAAAAGGGAAGAGTAAAATTGCTTTTTTTCCTCCTATAAGTACAATGTGTTTTTACTTGCTTTCTCATTTATTAATCACAACAAAGTTGGCAGTTGAAAGTTGGAATATTGAAAGTATTATTGATTTTTATTTTTTCAATCTTATTAAAATTTATTTATTTAATTGTTGTTCAAGTACAGTTTTCTGTCTTTTACTCCCATCCCAGCTCACTCCCCCAGTGCTCCCCACCTCCCTATCATTTCCAGCCCCCTTAGTTTTTGTCCATGTGTCCTTTATACTAGTTCCTGTAAATCCTTCCTCTTTTCCCCTGAAATTACCTCCCCTCTGGTCACTGTAAGCCTGTTCTCTATTTCAGTGTCTTTGGTTATATTTTGCTTGCTAGTTTGTTTTGTTGTTTTGCTTCCTTTTAGAGGTGAGATCATATAGTATTTGTCTTTCACCACCTGTCTTATTTCACTCAGCATAATGCTTTCCAGTTCCATGCATGCTGTTGCAAAGGGTAAAAGCTCCTTCTTTCTTTCTGTTGCATAGAATTTCATTGTGTAAATATACCATACTTTTTTGATGCATTCATTTACTGATGGGTACCCAGGTAGCTTCCAACTCTTGGCTATTGTAAATTGTGCTGCTATGAACATTGGGGTGCATAGGTTCTTTGAAATTGATGTTTTAGGATTCTTAGGATATAATTCTAGTAGTGGAATTGCTGGGTCAAAAGGCAGATTGATTTTTATTTTTCTGAGGAAATTCCATACTGTTTTCCATAATGGTTGTACCAGTCTCCAATCCAACCAACAATGAACTAGGGTCCCCTTTTCTCCACAACTTTCCAACATTTGATGTCTGTGGTTTTGTTTATGATGGCCAGTCTGACTGGTGTAAAGTGGTACATCATTGTGGTTTTAATTTGGATCTCTCTGATAGCTAGTGATATTGAGCATCTTTTCATGTGTCTCTGGATCCTCTGTATGTCCTCTTTGGAGAGGTATCTGTTTAAGTCCTTTGGCCACTTGTTAATTGGGTTGCTTGTCTTCTTACAGTGGAGTCATTTAAGTTCTTTGAATATGTTGGAGTTTAAACCCTTGTCTGAGTTATCATTGGCAAATATGTTTTCCCATACACTTGGTTCTCTTTTCATCTTAATACTGTTTTCTTTAGCTATGAAGAAGCTTTTTATTTTCATGAGATCCCATTTGTTTAATCTTTCCTTTATGTCCCTTGCTTAGGGGACATATCAGTAAAAATGTTGCTGCATGAAATATATGAGATATTCCTGCCAATGTTCTCCTTGAGGACTTTAATGGTGTCATGGCTTATATTGAAGTCATTTATCCACCTTGAATTTATTTTGGTGTATGGTTTAAGTTGGTGCTTGAGTTTCATTTTTTTGCATGTGCTTTCCAGTTCTCCCAACACCATTTGTTCAAGAGGCTATCTATACTACATATTATGTTACTGCCCCCTACGTTGAATATTAATTGCCAGTAGAGAGTTGGGTTTATTTCTGGGCTCTCTGTTCTGTTCCATTGGTTTATGTGCCTCATTTTATGCCAGGACCAGGCTGTTTTGATTACAGTGGCCTTGTAATACAGTTTGATATCAGGTATTGTGATCCCTCCTATTTTGTTCTTCTTTCTCAAAATTGGAGCTGCTATTCGGGCTCGTTTATGGTTCCATATAAATTTTTGAAGTGTTTGTTCTATGTCTGTGAAATATGTCATTGGTACTTTAAGGGGTATTGCATTAAATCTGTAAATTGCTTTTTGGGTAGTATGGACATTTTGATGATGTTAATTCTTCCAGTCCATGAAAACAGTATATGTTTTCATTTGTTTCTGTCTTCCCTGGTTTCTTTCTTCAGTGCTGTGTAGGTTTCTGCATACAGGTCTTTTACCTCCTTGTTTAGGTTTATTCCCAGATATTTTATTTTTCTTTTTACTATACCAAATGGCATTTTTTTCTTGATTTCTGCTTCTGCTGTTTTATTATTGGTATTCTAAAATGCCTTTGATTTCTGGATATTGATTTTGTATCCCGCTGTTTTGCCAAATTCATTTATTAGTTTAAGCAGTTTTGGGGTAGAGTCTATAGAATTTTCCATGTACATTATCATGTCATCTGCAACAGTGCCAGTTTGTTTCCTTCCTTCCAAGTTTGATGTCTTTCATTTCCTTTTCTTGACTGATTGCTGTGGCCAAAACTTCCAATACTATATTGAATAGAAGTGGTGAAAGTGGACAACCTTGTCTTGTACCCGATCTTAGTGGAAAAGCTTTTAGTTTTTGTCCATTGAGTATGATATTGGCTGTAGGTCTCTCATACATGGCCTTTATTATATTGAGGAATGCTCCCTCTATTCCTACTATGCTGAGTGTTTTTATCATAAATGGGTGTTGTACCTTATCAAAAGCTTTTTCCACGTCTATTGATATGATCATGTGGTTTTTGTCTTTGCTTTTGTTTATGTGATGAATTACATTTACTGATTTGTGAATATTGAACCATCCTTGCATCCCTGGGGTGAATCCCACTTGGTCATGGTGTATGATCTTTTTAAAGTATTGTTGGATGCGATTTGCCAATCTTTTGTTGAGGATTTTAGCATCTATGTTCATCAGCGATATTGGCCTGAAGTTCCCTTTCTTTGTTGTGTCTCTATCTGGTTTTGGGATTAGGATAATGCTGCCTTCATAAAAAGAATTTGGGAGTTTTCCATCCTTCTGGATTTTTTGGAATAGTCTGTGAAGAATAGAGGTTAGCTCTTCCTTAAATGTTGTGTAGAAATCTCCTGTGAAACCATCTGGTCCAGGGCTTTTGTGTGATGGGAGTTTTTTGATTACTGCTTCAATTTCTTTTGCTGTTATTGGTGTGTTCAGATGTTCTGTTTTTTTTTCATTCACGTTTAGAAGATTATATTTTTCTAGAAATGTGTCCATTTCTCCTAGGTTTTCAAGTTTTTTAGCGTACATATCTTCTTAGTAATTTCTTACAATCTGTTCTATTTCTATGGTATCACTTGTAATCTCTCCTCTTTGATTTCTGATTGTTTTTATTTTTGTCCTCTCTCTTCTTGATGAGTTTGCTTATAGGCTTGTTGATTTTTTTTTCATCTTTTCAAAAAATCAGCTGCTGGATTCATTGATCCTTATAATTGTGCTTTTAGTCTCCATGCCCATGAGTTCAGCTCTGATCTTGGTTATTTCCTTCCTTCTACTTGTTCTATGCTGTCTTTGTTGTTGTTCTTAAAGTTTTGGTAGGTGTAGGGTTAGGTTGTTTATTTGAAATGTTTCTATCTTTTTTTAGGTAGGCTTGTATTGCTATGCACTTCCCTCTCAGGACTGCCTTTGCTGTGTCCCATAAGTTTTGGGTTGTTGTGAATTCATTTTCATTTTTCTCCAGGAACTTTTTGATTTCTTTCCTAATTTCATTCTTGACCCATTTGCTGTTTAATAGCATGCTATTCAATCTCCATGATTTTGGGCATTTGGGGTTTCTTCCTTTATGGTTGGTTTCCAGTTTCAATTCCCTGCGGTCAGAAACAGTGCTTGGTATGACTTCAATTTTCTAAAATTTGTTGAGGCTTGTTTTGTGTCCTATAATGTGGTCTATCTTTGAAAATATCCCATTAGCTTCCATTTAGCTTCTTGTAGATGAATGACTATATATAAATCAGTTAAGTCCATTTCATCTAGGGTGTTATTCAATGCCAAAATATCTTCGTTGATATTTTGTCTTGAAGATCTGTCCATTTTTGACAGTGGGGTGTTAAAATCCCCTACTATAATTGTGTTGATGTCAACATCTTTCTTGAATTCCTCTATGATTTTCTTTATATACGTGGGTGCTCCTATGTTGGGTACATATATATTTACAATGTTTATGTCTTCTTGGTGAATTCTTCCCTCAAGTATTTTGAAATGACATTCTGGGTATCTCTTTATGGCCCCTTTTTTGAAGTCTATTTTGTCCAATATGAAAATTGCTACCCCAACTCTTTTTTCTTGTCTGTTTGCTTGGAAAACTTGTTTCCAGCCTTTCACTTTTAGTCTGTGATGGTCTTTTGTCCTGAGGTGGGTCTCCTGTAGGCAGCATATGTGTGGGTCATGCTTTCTTATCCATTCAGGTATTCTTTGGCTTTTGATTGGAGCTTTTAATCCATTTACATTTAAGGTTATTATTCATAGGTACTTATTTGTTGCCATTTTTGTACCTGTGTTCCTCTTTGTTTCCCTCTTTTCCATCCTTTCCTTAAAGCAGTCCTTTTAGTATTTCTTGTAGAGCTGGTTTGGTGGAGGCATATTCTTTTAGACTTCTTTTGTCTTGGAAGCTCTTTATTTGACCTCGTATCTTGATTGAGAGCCTTGCTGGGTAAAGTAGCCTTGGTTGTAGGCCTCTGGTTCTCATTACTTGGAATATTTCTTGCCATTCTCTCGTTGTTTGGAGTGTTTCCATTGAGAAGTCAGTAGCTAACCTTATTGGGGCTCCCTTGTGTGGTACTTCTTTTTTCTCCCTTGCTGCCTTTAAGATTCTCTGTTTGTCTTGGAATTTTGCCATTTTGATGATGATGTGTCTTGAAGTGGGCCTCCTTGGGTTCCTCTTGATTCGGACTGTCTGTGATTCCTGGATTTGTGTGACTTTTTCTCTTATCAAATTAGAGAAATTTTCTCTCATTACTCTTTAAAATATGTTTTCTATCACTTGTTCTTCTTCTCCTACTGGTATCCCTATTATTCAGATATTATTACATTTCATACTGTGTTGTATTTCTCTTAATCCCTCTTCATTCTTTCTGAGTTTCTTTTCATTTTCTTGCTCTTTCTGTGAGATGCTTTCTATTTTGTCCTCCGACTCGGTAATCCAATTCACTGCCTCATCAATTCTACTTTTGAAACTTTCTACTGTGTTCTTTAATTAGGAAATTGTTTTCTTCATTTCCTCTTGCCCTATGCTGATAGCTTCTATTTCCTTTTTCATGTTGATATAGTTTGTGGTGAGATCATTGCAGTTCCCCTGTAGTTTCTGGTAGCTCATTGTGAGCTCTTTGAACTTTGTGATAACCAGTGCTTTGAATTCACTATCTGATTGTTGATTAGCCTCTATTTCATCTAACATTTTTTCTGAGGGCTCCTCCTTTTCTTTCATTTGGGGATTGTTTTTTTTTTTTTTGTCTTCCCATTGTTTGTGAGACTCTTCTTGTTAGCCTCAGCTCCTAAAATTGATCTGTTCTGACTCCCTGGTTTATGTTGTGAAACTCTGTGGTATAATACCTATAAATTTCAGTGGTGCAGCCTCCTTCAGGTATCTTGATGTTCTCCATTTCCTCCTACTCCTTTTATTGTATATGTGTAATCAGTTGGAGGGGGAGGCAAAATGGTTTATGACAGCAGAAAAGTTTTTTATTATATTTACATTCACATCCCATAAAGAGGAGCTAGGTGATCATTAGGCTATATATAGTGTTATCTGTATTCTTCAGCCCAACTTGCCACTTTTATGAAAGGACGGAGAAAAGATAAGCCTCTTATTGGGGAGGGAAGGCTGTTAGTTGGAATTAGAAAGCAGTGAGGTTGCAGAAGGTCATATTTTGAGGTCAGGTGGGTGAAAGGAACAGTAAATAGGTGTAGTGTGTGAGTAAATAGAGTTAATCACTACAGTAATAGAATTCAGGGACCTGTACAGTGGGCTAAGATTCGGGAGTTGTGTTGTGAAGTATTTACTGTTGTAAAGTATTTACTATTGTATAGATCAGCTATTATTTACATTAATATTAGAACAGCACTCCTTTGTGATCTGTCTGAGTAGGGGGTATAGAGCTTTAGGTAGTGTGCTAAAGGAAAACAAGTGGCGTGGAGTATAGAGGATTAGGAAAGCATTGTGGAGATAAGAACAGGGGGAGCCTGTCTAATAATTCAATATAACTACTCAAGACTGAGAAGCCTATACAAAAAGAGAAGGAATACAGAAATACTATTAGAATATAAAAGAAGTGAGAATAATAAAAAAAATGCAACACTTCATGGCTTCCCTGCTATAGGAAAGTGAAATTTGTCTCTCTGTCTCTACTGTTGAGATGCCCCCTCTTTGGGTCCCATTCTGGTCCTTTCACAGTTCCTAGTTGTTTGTGTCTCTTGTGGGTAAAAGGAAATGAAGCAGCAAACAAACAAACAAACAAACAAAAGGCAGGGAATGGAGGCGAAAGGGATGAGTTTAAGAGGAAAGGAAGAAGGACTAAAACAGAGAAAAAGAGAGGAGAGGAACAAAGTATAGAAAGATAAAGCTGTAATAAAATTTAAAAAATATATAAGATTACTAAACAAATGCACAAAAAAGTTACTAAAGAAAAGGGGGGAACCCCCCAAAACAAACAAACGAACAAACAAACAACAAAAAACCAATAACAACGACAACAACAACAACAACAGAGAAACCCTTCCCTTGTTGGTTTCGATCTGTCCAGACTGGTTTTTATGTTTGCAGCAGGATCTCTCTGTGGGCTGGGATGTCAGCGCAAGTGCATGCACCAGCCAGGCTACCAGATTGGGGTGTGGGTACCCGCACACCTGCCAAGCTGCTTGGGACCCATGGATTCTGGTACAGTTCTTCCTAGTCCTGTGGAGGGATTCAACCGTTTCTGCGCCTGTGCACACCGGCCAGGTGAAACCGACAAGGTGCTTCCCAGTCCTGTGTGGGGGACTCAGAGGCTTCTGCGCCTGTGTGTACCCGCCAAGCTGTCTGGGATCGGACAGCCCTCTGGCAGGGACCTGGAAGCCTCCATGCCCGCGGGTGCCTGCCGGGCGGTCTGGGACCCAAGAAACCAGCAAGGTGCTTCCCAGTCCTGTAGCAGGGACTCAGATGCCTCCACTTTCCCCCAGGCTACCCGCAAGGCTGAGTGGGAAGCAAGCCAAGCTGCCCTGGCAGGAGAACACCTCAGTCCACTTTCAAAAAAACAAAAACTCTCTAGACAGCCTGCCTCTCAGTCCAGCCCAGTCCCCAGCCATACCAGTGAGGACAATGTGCCTCTCAATTCTCCCAGGCTGGCGACCACAGAGTCTGCAGTTGAACACTGCCCTCTGTCTTTGTAACCCTCCCTGATAATGCAAGCAGGCAAGCAGACAGGTCTCTACCCAGCGTTGTCCAGTTTGCTTATACAGGGAGCAGGGGGAGCTGCTGGCCCACGCTGGTGGCCACTGGGGCCGCTGGGTGCCTAGGCTCCTGTGGCAGACACCTCTGCTGCTGGTCTCAGACCGATGCCTCTAGACCCTGACTGTAGAAGCAGCACCCGGGCGCCTGGCAGGGGATGCAGGCCCCCACCACAGCTTTGCCTTTAGTCTGGTCCCCGAGACCCCACTGACCTGCCGCTTTCTGGTGTTTCAGCGTCCGTCACAATCTCTGGTCTTTTAATTTCATAAATGCTGGATAACCAATGGTTTAGTGTGCTGCTTCTGTATAGATCTGCCAGGATTTTCACCCAGGAGTATGGGAGCTGGAATCCACACTGTCCTACTCTGTCACCATCTTCCCAGCATCTCCAATCACATTCTAAAACACTACAATTTTTCTCTGCACCTGATATTTTAATGTTTTCAGGTCATATTATATATGTTTTGTATTATGCATCCTTGATTATTTATTTTAATTGTAATTAATTTTGCTACTATTGTCTTTTCACCCTTATATTAGCTTTTGAATTTGTTGATTAACTATGATTATTATATATTTGCATTTACCGGAGAGAACATTTTTCTGTACTGTAATATTCCAAATTGTGCCACTTTCTTTTCCATATACAAAAGAATGTTTAACACTTCTGCTAACCCTGATTCAGTTGTTGTCAATTTTCTTATTGTTTGTTGTCTCAGAAGCACTATATGCCTTATTTATATCTGAAAATTAACCTTGGTAGAGTTAGTATTATAAGTAATAGATCTCTTTATTTCAACGTTTTAAATATTTTCTACCACTCTATTCTGGACTGTGAAATCACTTCCTTAAAATCAGCTAATAGCCTTATGGTGTTTTCCTTGTATTTCACTTGATATTTTATTCTTGCTGCCTTTAAAATTATTTCTTTTACTTTAAGTTTGCCACTTTAATTACAGTAAGCTTTTCTGTGAGTCTCTTTGGGCTTATCATATTTGGAAATATCCGGGGTTCTTGAATGACTTGAATATCTGTTCCTTCCCCGGATTAGAAAAGTTTTCAGACATTATTTCTACAAATATTATTTCTGCTCCTTGATACTTCTCCTTCTGAAATTTTTAAAAATGCAAATGTTAGGTAATTTAATGTTATCCCATTTGTCTCTTATAATATCCTCATTTTTTTTAATTTTAAATTTTTCTTTTTTATTTATTTTTAATATAATTAATTGATTATGCCATTATAGTCATCCTATTCCCCCCTATACACTCCCGCCCACCCATATCCCCCCTTTAGTGCATGTCCATGTGTCATAAGTTCTTTAGCTTCTACATTTCCCACACTACTCTTGCCCTCCCCCTATTTTCTCCCCACCATCTATGCTACTTATTCTCTGTATCTTCTTCCCCATTCTCCTCCTCCCACTCCACTGTTGCTAACCCTCCATGTGATCTCCATTTCTGTGGCTCCACTCCTGTTTTAGCCATCTACTTAGTTTGCTTTTATTTTAGATGTAGTTATTAATAACTGAGAGTTTGCTGTCCTTTCACTGTTCATATTTTTTATCTTCTTTTTCTTAGATAAGTATCTTTAACATTTCATATAGTAAGGACTTCATGATGATGAACTCTTTGAACTTGACCTTATCTGAGAAGTGCTTTATCTGCCCTTCCATTCTAAATGAAAGCTTTCCTGGATAGAGCAATCTCGGATGTAGGTCTTCTTTGGATTTCATGACATAGAATATTTGTTTTCATCCCCTTCTTGCCTGCAAGGTGTTTTTTTGAGAAATCAGCTGCCAGTCTGATGGGAACTCCTAGGTGAATGTACCCTTATCTCTTGCTGCTTCTAGAATTCTCTCCCTCATTTTTATCTTGACTAATGTAATTATGATGTGCCTTCGTGTGTTTCTCTTTGGGTTCACCTTCTTTGGGACTCTCTGAGCTTCCTGGACTCCCTGGAAATCTAGTTCCTTTGACAGCTTGGGGAAGTTCTCCTTTATTATTTGTTCAAATAAGTTTTCCACTTGTTTCTCTTCCTCTTCCCTTTCTGGTACCCCTATAATTGAGATGTTGAAATGTTTAAAGATGTCTTGGAGGGTCCTAAGCCTTTTCTCATTTTTAAAAATTCTTGTTTCTTCATTCTTTTTCATCTGGTTGTTTCTTTCTTCCTTCTAGTCTACTCCATTGATTTGAGTCCCAGCTTTCTTGCCATCACTATTGGTTCCCTGTGCATTTTCCTACATTTCACCTAGTGTAGCCTTCATTTTTTAATGTAATTTGCAACCAAAATCAACCATTTCTGTGAGCATCCTGATCACCAGTGTTTTTAACTGTGCATCTGACAGGTTGGCTATCTCTTGGTCACTTAAAAGTACTGGCTCTGGGGCTTTGATTTGTTCTTCTGATTGAGCCATTTTTGGTCAGGTAGTACCTGTTATGTACCCATGGAGGAGACTTCAGTGTTCACTAGGGCAGGACAACCCAGTTGCTGGGTTGTGACACTATATGTGGGAATGGGTTCAGAGAGGGAGCAATGGCATCCGTCACAGTCTCTGTTCTTTTAATTTCACAAATGCTGGATAACCGATGGATTAGGGTGCTGCTTCTCTATAGATCTGCCAGGATTTTCACCCACAAGTACAGGAGCTAGAATCTGCTCTGTCCTACTTTGTTGCCATCTTCCTTTCTTCCTCCTTCTTGTGAATTTATTATGTATTTTGCCTTATGGTTACCATGATGTTTACATAAAACATCTTATAACAATCTATGTTGATAACAAGTTAAAACACATATGAAAGCGCTACATATTTACACTAGACCTCTAGTTTAGATTTTTTCAAAGACTTGACAGATTTTAATTTATTTAATTAAATTTGCTAAACTCAAGAATGTCTTTAATTGTTTGAGATTACAAATGAAATTTATTAGTTTTTTTAAAAGATATTTTATTGAATGGGACAACTGTACTTTATATTGATGATGTTATAATTTACATACATCTCCCAATGGGGTGGATTGATGTGAGCACCTAGATGCAGCCGAATTAGAAGCTAAACCTCAGGCAGCAGCTGTGAAAATATACACTCAAACCTCCTCTATGGAGAAAGTGTGAGATAAGATTTTTTGCCTATTTCCTCTATGCTGGACCCAGGTATACAGACCAAAGAGGTACTGCTGTGATATGAAACTGCTTTTCTGATTGCTATAATCCTATGGATTTGTGGGTTTGTATTCGGCCATCTCAGGTATGTAATTTGGGGCCAAATTTCTCAAATGACAGCATTAGAAGTAAAGTCACTAGGTGTGTAGGAGACTGTTCTGTGTGGCATGGGCCCAGTTTCCACTCGGAGATGCACTGGACCCATGCCCAGGGATGAGTTCTCCTGTGGGTAAGCAGGCCTGCTATATGCCTAGGCCACTTTGAGTCTTGCTTTCTGCAGGGAACTCCCTCACCCAGATTTGTGGCAAACATTTGCTGCAAAATAACTTCCTAAAATCCTTGCTAAACCTTCCTAGGACCAGTGAAACTGGTCCAAACATTGTTGTGCTTTTCATTTGCAAATATTCCTCTTCTGTGATGTGATTAGCAGCATTGGCTCCTTTGTTTTCTCTAAAAGGCAACCACCTAAAGCAACCTGTGCATAGTAAATGAGGACCATAATGTAATGTAATGTAATGTAATGTAATGTAATGTAATGTAATGTAATGTAATGTAATGTAATGTAGAGAAAACCCAGTACAGGCCTGTCATTTTGGAGGCTGTGGTTTTTGCTCCCCTTGAGAGAAAAGCCATTCTGTCCCTTTTTCTCTATTGGACTCAGTAGTCTGTGTGAATGTCTCATCTCATTAATAATGACACAGACACTGCGGGCCGATGTCCACATTGAGGTGTATAGATGAGATCCTTTCAGGTACACGCTGATGATTTAAAACAAAATTGCTTCATTGTTGAAATAAGCCAAAGAGAAAAGGTGGGAAAAGTGCCCACTAGCTCTTTGGGGCTCCTGGAATGATTTCAGCCAGCATGCTAATTGGAAGCTGGACCCTCAGGAGCAGATTGTAAAGTGAGCATTCAAAACTTATTCAAGCAATGATGAAAAGATTAAAATGTTTTGAATGCTCCCTCCACTCTGAACTCTGAAAAGATAACTGGCAAATGCTTGCGCATCTATTAAGAACTGCATCTTTGTTTTCTACAGTCCTGTGGAACTCAAAACAGAAACCCTGATGGCTTTCAGAGCTAGGTAATTTGAGGGCTCATTCCTTGGGTAAGCATGTTAGAAGCAAGGGTACTTGTTGTTGAGTTCAAATTCTTTACATATCAGAGAGAAGCTGGGATTTTGGGGTTCTCTCTTGATTTAATGATGCTGTGGCATGTGTGGGGTTTATGGCAAGGGTATGTCTCAGCTTCTCTTGCCCATTTTGATGTGTGTATTATCTCAATCACTTGATGTTTAGAAGTCACTCAACTACCTTCTCTGTTTCTCCCAGAGGAGTTAACTCCATGTTCAGCTGTATATTCAATGCATTTGCAAGGGAAGAGAAATTCAAGATCTTTCTATGTCATCGTTTTTGTATATCACAAATATATATTTAGAGTTCCCATTGTCACAGGTGGGCACAGGTAAGCAGGTTCTTGGTGATCGAGGCAAAGATTTGAACCAAACACCCAGAATTCATGGCAGAGAACATGGGAGCAGGCCAACTCCAAGCAGATATTGACATCATGGGCTGGAGGGACTCTATTCTTATACAGTGGATCCTTCCTAGCTAGTTTTTTTTTAATTTATTATGCCATTACATTTGTTCTATTCCCCCCTCCCCTCACCCACCATTCCCCCCCTTTAGTTCATGAACACGTGTCTCAAGTTCTTTAGATTCTGTATTTCCCATACTATTCTTACCCTCCCCCTATCTATTTTCTATCTACTGTATATGCTACTTATTTTCTGTACTTTCTCCCCCCTTCTCCTTCTCCCACTCCCCTGTTGCTAACCCTCCACGTGATCTTCATTTCTATGGTTCTGCTCCTGATCTAGCTGTCCTCTTAGTTTGCTTTTGTTTTAGGTGTGGTTGTTGATAACTGTGACTTTGCTGTCCTTTCACTGTTCATCTTTTTAATCTGCTTTTTCTTAGATAAGTCCCTTTAATATAATTTAAGCCCTTTTCATATAATAAGGGCTTGGTGATGATGAACTCCTTGAATTTGATCTTATCTGAGAAGCACTTTATCTGTCCTTCCATTCTAAATGAAAACTGCTGGATAGAGCAATCTTGGTTGTAGGTCTTTGGTTTTCGTGACTTGGAATACCTCTTTTCAGCCCCTTCTTGCCTGTAAGGTCTCTTTTGAGAAATCTGCTGACAGTCTGATGGGAACTCCTTTGTAGGTGACTGTCCCCTTATCTCTTGCTGCTTCTAGGATTCTCTCCATTTTAATCTTGGCTAATATAATGATGATGCTCCTTGGTGTGTTCCTTCTTGGGTCCAACTTCTTTGGGACTCTCTGAGCTTCCTGGATTTCCTGGAAGTCTATTTCCTTTGCCAGATTGGGGAAATTCTCCTTTATTATTTGTTCAAATAAGGTTTCCTCTTGTGACTGTTCCTCTTCCCCTTCTGGTACCCCTATAATTCGGATATTGGAATGTTTAAAGATGTCCTGGAGGTTCCTAAGTCTATCCTCATTTTTTTGAATTCTTGTTTCTTCATTCTTTTCTGTTTGGTCATTTTTTCCTTCCTTCTGGTCCACTCCCTTGATTTGAGTCCCAGTTTCCTTTCCATTACTATTGGTTCCCTGTGCATTACCATTCATTTCAATGAGTTTAGTCTTCATATGTTCCTCTAATTTGTGACTGAAATCAACCAGTTCTGTGAGGATCCTGATCATCAGTGTTTTGAACTGTGCATCTGAAAGTTTGGCTATGTCTTCATCACTTAGATTTATCGGTGCTGGGGCTCTGAGTTGTTCTTGAGCCATGTTTTTATCTGTTTGTGCCTGTTATGTATGAGGAGCGGAGCCTTAGTTGTTTACCAGGGTGGGGACACCCAGATAGCTGGTTTGTGAGGCTGTATGCAGGGGTGGGGTCATAGAGGGAGCAATGGCGGTCTTTTTGGCTCACCCAGTCCATCCCACCACTCTCCCCTGCCTGTTTATCTGAGCGGAAATGAGCGACCCTGCCACCCTGCACCTTGCGGTCTCAATGCTTGCCTCTTTACTGGTTTATCTGCATGCAAATGCTCAATGATCGCAGACATCCAGCCGCACCTCTTCCCTGTGTCCGCCTGCAGCTAGCCCGCACCTGGTATCCGTGCTTCGGCTACCTGCACACCACCCTGGTTGGGGATCTTTTTGGCCAACCTGCTCCACTGCTGGCTTCACCCCTCTTACCAGTTTAGCTGAGCATTTCGTTGTTTTTGGACTCCATATTGTCGATTTTCTGTGTGGTTTGGTTGCGTTTATTGTTGTTAAAAACTTTGTTGTTTTTAGATTTGGTTGTGCAGGGACAAAAGGTGTTTCCACTTACGCCTCCATCTTGGTGGAAGTCCCTTCCTGCTAGTTTTGTCAGGCTTTTACTGTGACAAGTAGGTGTAAAGCTACTGCACATGTGGTCTCCCACGATTTTCCTGGATTGGCCACTAGGGAAGTGGGTCCCATAATGTTACCTAGTTGAACCCCCTACTCCTGGGGTCCCCCTGTACTAGGTTTGATACAGGGTGCAGCCGGGGGGGGGGGCTCAAAAAAAGATTTGGAATAGTGTCCAGAATTCAAAGTGTATAGGAATATTGGAGAGACATATAAGATATCCTCACCCACCCCCCAGGAGGAAGAGACAAATACAGTCAGGGCCATTGAGAGCTGTTTTGCATAGCAAGTTTCGAAGATAACCTCTAGAATGGTCATTTAACATATTTATAACCTTTAACTGGCTTCACAGATATGTTAAATAGCTGTGGCCATGCTTTGAGCCAGGGAGAAGGGAGTAACCCAGATGTGGCAGCCATTGAAGGGAGAGCCATGTGGTTTGGGGGCACAGTGAGGGTCCCCTCTTGGCCAGGTGAAAGAGGGAGCCATGTACTTTTGGCAGAGTGCAGACCCCCTCTTTCCCAGGTGAAAGGGAAAACCATGCAGCTTTGCCAGAATGGAGATCCTTGCAGCCAGATGAAGAAGAAAGCCACCTGCTTTTGGTGGAGTGCAGACCCCTGCAGCTTTGGTAGAAGAGACCCACGTGGCTGTGGCTTTGGGGTGCCCCTTTGGCCATATGCCCTGGAAAGCAAGAGAGACTTTGACTGGAACTTGGTACGAAAGAACTCTTGCCAGTGGACCATGAGACAGTGCCACATAACTGGATTAACTCAAGAGCCTGCACAGTTACACAGCTGATGGTGCCAGCAGCCTGAAACACAGACGTGTGCTCTTTTCCTGACTTATGGTACCCGGAGTTGGGACAGTGGGAGAAGGGAGAGCTGTGTCTGTGTGTAGGTGTATACCCAAAAAGACTTTGATATTTTAGTGGAGGTGTTAGGGCTGAATAGCATTAAATAAATATTTTGTTTCCTTTTCACAAATCTCTGGCATTGAGAGACGTCTTTCCAATTGGCGGCGAACAGAAGAGCCCAGTAGATACTAGTATTCTGTCCTTGGGAGGAACCCTTGTTCTGTAGCAGTTTTTGGCATCCGTAGGTGAGCCAAATATTGCTCCCCCCTCGGACTTCTTGTTCGGTAACAGGTTCACTTTTCCCTTCACCAGAGAATTATAGCTTTCTATGTTAGAGACTGGTAAAAAGGAATTATTTATTCAAGTTATTCAGACTTAAGAGTGATGTTCAAAGCTTTGAAGAACCTTTGTCTACCCAAACCCCAAGCACCCTGGGAAGAGCAATAGGGCCATTTGGGAAAGCAAACAGCAGGATGTTCACAAGGGCTAAGATTAGCCCCCCTGCAGTCAGAACTAATTTCTGCATTTAGCCTTTGTACTCTGCTTCTGCCATGTAGGTATAGGGAGCCCTATAGCTAGAACTAACTTCTGCATTCCGCTTCTGTATCCCGCTTTGCTACATGGACAGGAAGACCCTGTATACTATATAAACCCCAAGAATCCTTTGTTCGGGGCCCAGAATTTGGAGACTGACTCTTCTGGGCCTGTGCACATAATAAAGTTCTCATGTTTTCCACTATCTCCTCTCGGTGTGAGTTTCTTTCCACAACAAGAGTAATGACTTAATGTCTTCATCAAAATACCAAAGTCCCTTAAAACACCCACAAACATACACAGTCCTTCTTTCCCCCTTTGCCCAGTCCAAGGTACTATATCTCAGGAAAAGAAATAGAAAGCTGCATGGTGGTTCTCTGCTAAAGCTGCATGAATGATTCTTCTCATGGCTGCAGGCAGAGGGGTGGTCCCCCCACTCTGGCCAAAGCCACATCATTCTCTCTGCTAAAGCTGCATGGTGATTCTCTCTCACATGGCTGTGAGAATCCCCATTCTGGCCCAAACTGCATGGTTCTCTCCTCAATGGCTGCCATGTCTGCATTGAAACCCCCTGGCCAATCTTCCTCTGCAGTCCCATTTCTGACTCCTCCCACAATTGGCCACACCCACCAGGACTTCCATATTCTCCTAGCTTTATTGGGCTGCCATAGTGAGTCTGGGCAAGTGTGGCCCCATGATGTGGAACCAATCGTCTCCAAGCTCTCACGCAGGTGCTGTAATGGGGGCTGGGGAGTTGCCTCCCAGTTACATCTTGGGTGGAAGTCACTCTCTTCTTTCTGGCTCAAAGCATGGCCACAGCTATTTAACATATCTATGGAACCAGTTAAAGGTTATAGATATGTTAAATGACCATTCTAGAGGTTATCTTCGAAACTGTTGCTATGCAAAACAACTCAATGACCCTGCTCCATGCTCACACTTGTGGGGGTGAGGATATCTCATATTTTTTAATATTTCCTGGACACCCTGAGTTCTGGACCCCATTGCAAATTCTTTTGTGGGCCCCCTGGCTTTACCCTCCTATACCATAAAATATGTTTTGGGCCATAAACAAGTCTCAATAAATTTTTGAATATTTATACATAAATATTATACCTCGAATTCTCTTACTACCATGAAATTAGATTGCAAATCAATAACAGAATGATTGCTGCAATTTTTTTCAAGTAGTAAAATGTAATATATTTCTAAGAAATCAAGAGGGAAATCAGGAAGTATTTTTTACTGAATAGAAGTGAGAACCCAGCATATTAGATTATGTAGAATGCTTCTAAAGTGGTATACAGAGGGGAAGTTAAATTTATGTGTCTATTACAGAAAATAAAGCTTTCAAATCCATGTTCTCAGTTTCCACCTCAAGAAACTACAAATAGAAGTTGTGGGCTTACTTAAGCCCACAGTAAGCAGAAGAAAAATCATAAAAACTGAAGAAAACAGAAAATGGAGAAAACAGAAAATAACACTAGACAAAGTAGAGGGAATCAAAATCTGATTGAGAAGATGAATAAAACTAATTCTAGCCAATTCTTTATTTATTTTTTATTGTTGTGCAAATACAGTTGTCTGCATTTTTCACCATCACTCCCCCCACCCCAGCCATCCCAATCTCTCACCCTCAATCCTACCCTTCTTTAGCTTTGTCCATGTGTCTTTTATAGCATTTTTAATGGATGTTTTAGTAGTAATAATCTCTCTTAGTTCTGATTCTTTATCTGGGGATTTATTAATTTATTCTTTATTTTTGAAGGATACTTTTCACGTAAAATTCTCAGTTGATAGTTTTAATACATTATCTTACTTCTTTCTTGCTTGCAACATTTATGCTGAGAAATCTACTCATACTCTTATTAAGAGATTCCTACTATAATGAGATTCACTTTTTTTTATTTTCAAGATTCCTTATTTTGACAATTGGATTAGTATGCATTTCTGTGTTATCTTTGGACTTATATTACTTGGCTTGGTTGGCTTCTTGAATTTGTAGACCTACACATTTAATCAAATGTGGGGATTTTCCTTTCAACTCTTCAAATAATCTCTCTACCACTTATTTCCCTCTCTTTTTTTCTTCTGGTACCCTGGAATGCATACATTTGGCTTTCTGAAAGTCTAGGAAGAGTCTAGGAACTCTTCGGAAGAGTCTAGGAACTCTTTAGTTCCAAAGAGTTTGTAGACTCTATGGTTTTATTTATATTTTTTACTCCCAAATTCGATAATGTTAGTGTCAAATGATATCCCTTCAGGCTTGCAGATTCTTCTCTTTGCCCACATTAATCTACTGTTGGAAACTTCTGGTAAATATTATAATTTAATTATCTTTCAGCTCCAGAATTATTTTATCTCTGTTGGTATTCTATCTTGTTCATGTATCGGTTTCCTAATTTTCTTGATTTTTTAAAAACTTTAATTCTTAAAATGTATTTAAGAAAGTTGTTTTAACTCTCTTTCTAGTACATCAGATACATGTTTTGTTTTGTTTTCAGAAAATGTTTGCAACTTTCATTTTTTCATGAGTCTTGTTTTCCTGTTTCATTGTAGGCCTTGAGATTTTTGTTGTTATTAAAAACTGCACATTTAAAGAAAAAGTTACTTGATTTCCAGTCTACAACTTGGCTATGTGCTAAAGTAGACCTTCACTGATTGTCAGGGTATCTTTTGACCAGTTTTTTTATTAACCATGCATGGACTTTTTACATTACTTTCATATATACAGCTGCTTTTAAATATCTTAATTTCCAAAAAAGTTATATTTCAACTTTTCAGTAGGGCCTCTGATAATCTAGTGTATGTCTCTACCTATAATCTTTTATCCTGGGGTCTGTGGTTATGTAATACCTTAGCAACTTTCATGAAATGTTCTAACTGCTGATTTCTGTAGCTTTACCCAGCCTGATAACAGCTGTGCTATTTTCCCCCATCTGAGCTTGGAATCTTCTGCAACAGAGATCAGTCATCCAGGCATTTCCTAGACAGGTTTAAATATTAAAAAAGTCTACTCTACTCCTAATGTTCAAGAGAGACAATTGGGAGCTGGGTTTCTGCTTTCTTCAGGTCACATAATCTATACTTTTTGGTGTTTTACCTTTCTGTTATATATATTTCATCTTTCTACCCTTTTGGTTGTGTTCTCACTGACTCCAAATCACTTTATATACTCTAAATTTTACAGCATACTTTCAAGAGTGTTATTCTGGTAATTGTAAAAATAGATTTCTATTTGGCTATCTTTCTTTATTTAGTCAGGTCATTTTCATGTATCTGTCTCAGAGAGACTTTATACTACCTTATATATAATGATTTGCTTCATCATCTCTATTAGATTTTTTCTTGCTTTATTTATTTTCACCATTTTTCCTACCATGTGAAATTTGATTTCCTTCTTTCTTGCTTTCCCCCTGACCTCATTATTTTCTTTTTCCTCTCTCTCTAGACTTTCTTCCTCACTACAAGTCAGTAGTAGCAGACTTCTCTCTTTTATTTCATGGTTATATTTCTAGCACCTACAGTGGTACCCTGACAGTACAATAGATGCTCAGTAAATCTTTGATTTAGTGATTGCTCTCATTAATTTTCCCTTCTGTTGAATCAAATTTGTTATTTGATTTTTTAATTTATTTTTTATTTAAATAATATTATTTATATTTTTATCTTCGAGGATTTTAAAGATATAATTACTCTTCAAGGATTATTTTTTGGCCAGTTGAAATTAATTTACCAACTAAAATACTGGATTGCCTTATTTAGCCTAATTTTATTGAGATAACTCAGAATCTCTATTTGTATCTTTCCTATAAGAAGTTGTTCTTTTCTCCTTTGCTCTCTGCTCCCTTTGTGCTCTCTTTTTCTCTGTCTAGAGGTTTAATGATTCAAAACACATTTAAAAATTAGGTTTTAGAGTATCATTTTAAGCATTTAGTCTCAGTGCTAGCATGCACAGTTCATTCACTAATCCTGAGGGTGATTTGGTGAGATCCTCCTGATTGTCAAGATTCTGTCTCACTCACTATACTAATTGTGCAGGTTGACATGAAGCAACCTTCACAATGGTAACTGCCTTCCCTTTCCACATTTTCATGGAAAGGAGCTCTGCTCTAGCTCTTCTTTAGGCAGTGATTTTAGATTTACTTTTCCTTGTGTATAAGAAGATTGTTTTTCCCACTGTTATAAGATGAAAAATTGTCCTGTCTACATTTTTGGGAATTCGGAAGTCAGAATATCAGTTTGTTAATTCAGCCCATCTACTACACAGCATTTTAAGAGTAGGTAAAATTAATTAAATAAATAAAATGACTGCCTATCACATTTATGTGACTTGGATCCTGGTTCCAGGGGTCCATGGTGTTATGGATGAAAGGAGGCAAATTTACATAAACTACCTAGCCCTGTGGAGGAAAAGGGATGGCACAGCCACTCTCTCAAGCACCTTGGAGCACCTTGGAGCACCTCAGAGCACCTTGGCCACTCTCTCAAGAGGAGAGTGCCTTGACTCTTGCCTTGTCAGGCTTTTATTGAGTTTAGTATTCACAGGAATACAGGGTGTATATGTAAAGCTTATCAATCATTGTCAGATGGAAATGATTAAACAATAGATAACATTCAAAGAACTCTGAGGGCTTATTCTGAGTCAGGGTCAGGTAGTTAAAGGGCCATAAAACTTTGGGGAACAAATTCACTTCCTGCTTGGACCCTTTTCATTTAAATTTAGGGTATTAGCAAAGTAGGTTTCATAGAATTTAAAAAAAAATTTTTATTGATTATGCTGTTACAGTTGTTCTATTCCCCCTTTCATTCCCCTCCACCCTACCCCCCATCCCCACCATTACCCCCCTTTAGTTTATGACCATGTGTCTCAAGTTCTTTAGATTCTATATTTCCCATGCTATTCTTGCCCCCCCATCTATTTTCTATCTACTGTCTATGCTACTTATTTTCTGTACCTTCTCCCCCCTTCTTCTCCTCCCACTCCCCTGTTGCTAACCCTCCTTGAGATATTCATTTCTGTTTCCACTCCTGATCTAGCTGTCCTTTTAGTTTGCTTTTGTTTTAGGTGTGGTTGTTAATAACTCTGAGTTTGCTGTCCTTTCACTGTTCATGTTTCTTTAACTTCTTTTTCTTAGATAAGTCCCTTTAGCATTTCATATAATAAGGGCTTGGTGATGATGAACTCCTTGAATTTGATCTTATCTGAGAAGCACTTTAACTGTCCTTCCATTCTAAATGAAAGTTTTGCTGCATAGAGCAATCTTGGATGTAGGTCTTTGGATTTCATGACTTGGAATACCTCTTTGCAGCCCCTTCTTGCCTATAAGGTCTCTTTTGAGAAATCTGCTGACAGTCTGATGGGGACTCCTTTGTAGATGACTGTCCCCTTAGCTCTTGCTGCTTCTAGGATTCTCTCCTTCATTTTAATCTTAGCTAATGTAATGATGATGTGCCTTGGTGTGTTCCTTCTTGGGTCCAACTTCTTTGGGACTCTTTGAGCTTCCTGGATTTCCTGGAAGTCTATTTCCTTTGCCAGATTGGGGATATTCTCCTTTATTATTTGTTCAAATAAGTTTTCCACTGGTGGCTGTGCCTTTCCCCCTTCTGGTACCCCTATAATTCAGATGTTGGAGCGTTTAAAGATGTCCTGGAGGTTCCTAAGACTCTGCTCATTTCTTTGAATTCTTGCTTCTTGACTTTTTTCTGTTTGGCCATTATTTGCTTTCTTCTGGTCCACTCCATTGATTTGAGTCCCAGTTTCCTTTTCATTGCTATTGGTTTCCTGTGCAATTCCATTCATTTCAATTAGTTTTGCCTTCATATATTTGTCTAATTTGTGGCTATAATCAACCAGTTCTGTGAGGATCCTGATCACCAATGTTTTAAACTGTGCATCTGAGAGTTTTGCTATTTCTTCATCACTTAGATTTATAGGCTCTGGGGCTTTGAGATCTTCTTGAGGTATTTTTGGTCTGTCCGTGCCCTTTAAGTGTGAGGAGTGGAGCCTTGGACTACCAGGTCATTGGGTTGTGATGCTGTATGTGGGGGCATGGTCAGAGCTGGGAAATGGCAGCACCCTCTGCTGTTTCTTGCTGCTGGGTGAGGAGCAGAGGCTCAGGTGGTTCACCAGGGCAGGGCTACTTAGGTCGCTGGGTTATGACACTGTATGTGGAGGTGGGGTCAGAGCAGGGAAATGGCTGTGCCCTCCCTGCTGCTTGCTGCAGGGACCGGCTGGGTCCCGGTCCAATCGCCCACTCCCTCTCTTGTCTATCCACGGACCAATGCGCGACCACAGTCAACCCACAGCCCTGGTCCCTTGCTGTTTCCCCGCGGTTGCTTGCTTGGTCACTTGCTTGGTCGCTCACTAGGTCCAACTCTGTACCTGGATTCCGCGTGCCTGAGTCCGTCTGACCGAGTCCTCCTGTGCAACCCCGCTTCACCAGCCGCTGGTTTCGCCCCTTACAGGTCAGGCTGAAGAATTTGTTGTTAACAGACTTCCGAAAAGTTCAGTTTTCTGTTTTCTGTTGCTAATATTTCGTTGTCCCTAAACTTGGTTGTGAGAGAAGGTACGGTTTATCCACCTATGCCTCCATTTGGCGGAAGTCCCAGGTTTCATAGAATTTTATGCATTCTTTCTTGGGCCTGATCACCCTAGAGAGCCTGCCTTTTCCAGCACAGGGCTGCACCCACCTTCAGCATTGTTTCAGGCTTAAGTCAGGCAGGAGAAGTAAGGCAGCCGAGAGATTAGCAGACTTCCCACAGACAGAATAAGGACTCAGGCTATGTCAAAGCCGAGAGGCGAGGGTCCATCACCCTCATTTTCCATAGACCCCCAAGTCCTTCCCTGAGGGTCTCTTTTCAACCATGCCTGTCTTAGGTTATCAGTCTTTCGAGAAATTTTACCCATCATTGGCTAACCAGTCATCTGCCCAGGGTAAAGCAGAATGAAGACAAAGGGGGCAGAGATGGTGTTGCAAGAAGAAAGAAAGCTTTGTCTCTTAGGTGGCTTATGGTCCCAAGGTCCTTTACTTAGCCTTAGCCACACAGGATTACAGCTTCTGAAACCATGCAGAGCAGTTCCCAACATTTATGTTCTCTGAGGAGAAACAGAAGGAGATTTTGTGGGGGTGACTTTGCCTGTAAGTACCCCATCCACCATGGATGAAAGTAATACTACTAAGACATGATCTGCTTGGGGAGGAGAGGTGGTCAATCTCTCAGAGGAGAAGGGCCAAGAACTCTTTCCTCAATGGCTTTTATTGGGTTGTAATACACAGGAATACAGGTGGCAAGGATCAAATGGTAGATAGCATTTCAAAAAAATCTGAGGGCGTAGTCTGAGTCAGTGTCTGTCAGGTAAGGGGGTTGTAAAAACTTTGGGAGACATACTCATTGTCTGCTCGGAACCTTATCATATGAATGAAAGCACTCTTGGCAAAGCAGGTTTCACAGGACTTTTAGGAAGTCTTTCTTATGCCAGGATCCCACTCTAGCCAGCAAGAGGCTGCACAACCTCCCCCATCACAGGTTTTCAGGCTTAAGTGGATTAGAGCCAGGAAGCACTTCTCCTGGAGGACATGGAAACTCAGGCTATGTCAGAATAGCTGGGGGGTGAGTGTCCACCACTCCCTCACAGACTCCCCCAAGTCCTTCCATGGTGGCCTCCCAAGTGATCATGTCTGGCTTAGGTTGCCCCCACTCTGAGGGATCATACCCATCATTGACTAGCCAACCAAGCATTGGGGGTAGGGGATGAAGTAGAAGCAGCATTGCAGCCAGAAACAAGCTTCGTTTCTTAAGTGGCTCACATTCCGGATGTTGCTCACTCAGCCTTAGCCATGGGGGTCAGTTACAACTCCTAAAACCAGGCAAAGCAGTTCCCAACATCTCCTTCTTTTTTGTTTTTTAAAATCAATTGTAGCTGTTAGGACTGTGAAACCAACTGTTTGCTGTTCTCGAATATGATCACGGGAAAATAACTTCCATATACATCACAAAGCACAAATAAGGATTAAAACAAAGAGGCACCCAAGGGCTGTCATAACCCAAACTTGTAATTTCAGTCGGTTGAAAAATGTTACAAATGCAAGGGAATGACAAGAGTAATAGGTCTGGTTACACCTCAGTCTTCGAGTGAATTAACACAGACTTCAGGAATTTATTTTAAAGATATGAAATAAGGGCTCATGCCTGAACCCAGGGTAAGAGAGTTTTAGCAAGAGCAAGTCCCAAAGCATTATTAGAATGCGTAAATGACCAGTGGCTCCAAAGACCCACATTCTCAGAATGTTCTATAGCTGTTGATATAGCTCTAGCTGCAATTTATCAATTTGTCCCTTTAAGGTGGTAGAAAAAGTCTCTCTTAGGTGATGTTGAATACTGCTCCAGGAGTGCTGGATGGAGTTTCACTTCAGGCAGATGACACATGTCTTGGAGAAGTCTGGATCAAGGGAGTCTAATGGGTGGAGGTGGGTCATGGCCAGGGAAGCCTTTTCCATGATATGGCTTCACCCTCTTCACTGACAGTTCCAAAGGTCATTCTGGAAAGCAAACATAAGCATACCCTTTTCCCCAAGTTAAAAGTTCTACAAGGCCCTGCCAAGTGTCATGTCCTAGTGGATGTGTATATAAAACCTGAGGGTAAGGTGGTTTTGACTCTTCCATATGAAAATGTTTTTCAATTGGAATATAAAGCAATACAGCATAATTTAGAAAATTATAGGTAAACATGGACAACAAAATCAAATTTTGGTGGGGAGGACTCATAACTCCCCCCCCCTTTTTTAAGGATTTTTAAAAGTATGAGGAGCCTGTTATCTCTTACACTTGTCTTTAAATCTTTGAATGTCCCATAAGGTAGAGGTTCATACACCAGATTTTGCCTGCCTTGTCAGTTAATGACAGGGTAGGCGGTAAATGACTGCCAGTACCCATCCCTAATTGTATCTTGAAGACACTGAGACATGGTATTGGTTACTGGCAAACGAGCCTCAGTAGGTGCTACCGCTGGGGTGGAAAAATCTATAAGGGGATCCTGAGCCCTGAAGTTTTCTTCTCAATCAGGAGCAGAGGGAGGGAGCAGAGGTGGGAAGGGTATCTCCTTTTTACTAAGGAGTGAACTTAAGCCTTCCAAACAAGAGGCATTAAAAGTGGCTTCCTCCACCCTCATCTGACAGGGATCTTTTCCTGCCCCTTCAGCCTTTGTATATGAGTTGTGAATATGAAGGAGTGTTAAAGCAGTTCTCACCATCCCCCAAGTAAAAAGATTCTGATGGAGCCACTTTCCTGGAACAACTTTAATGTCTGCCCCACTCTTTCCCATATTTCTAAGTCTAAAGTCTCTTTATCAGGAAAGCAGGGGCAATATCTTTTAACAATATTAATTAGGTTAACTAAGTTCCGCTTTTTTAACATGACTGCCCGAAGCTTTGAGAAGTTGCTGGATTTGCTTAAGATATTGTTTCTGATCTTTAGAAAGTCTGTTGCCCATGGCTCTTAGATTCCTTAACAAATAAATAAGCCTTTTCTGAAATCCCACCCCTCCACAAACACAGCAATTAGAAAACTAGTTTCAGTTTTCTATCCCTGCCTGCTCTCTTAAATTTTATCTCTTGCTAGTGAGTTAAAAACAGCACTGTGTGGCACTACAGTCACGCACCTCTGCTGACTGCCTGCAGGCCTGCTGTCACTGCTGGCGTGTGCTGGCTGTCCAGGCCCCCAATTTGCGGGGTGAACCCCTTGGCCAGCCCACTGCCATCGGTGCGCCCTGCACTCCGCCACCTCTGGAGCCTCTCCCCTGGCTGCCAGCTGCAAACCTCCCCCCGCCAGGAAGAGTGGGGAGACAAGAGAGGGAACTGCTGGTGGGAGGGAGAAGGGAGATGCACAGCAGCAAACAGAGAAATCTTTTTTCTAAAATCCCTTCTGCTACAAGAGGTGGCGAATTCAGCCACTCTCTCCACCTGCACTCTTTAAATCCTATCTCTTCCTAGGGAGCAGAGTATAGTAGGTCAGAAATGTTCTGTTGGTGAGAGAACTGTCAGGAAAAGGGGCACCAAATGTTACAGAAAACAACTCAGCTGCTTTCAGGTGTATGGAGTGGAACTTTATTTATGCATGCAGACCCAGAGGAGACAGTCTTCAAATTCTGGGCCCTGAGCTCCAGCAGGTACTTGTTTGTATAGTGTGGCATTCGGAAGTGATGTTACTAAGCTGACGTGGCAGAAGCAGGTTTACAGAAGTAAGAAAGCAGGGCTTCTGATAGGGTTATATGATGTTCTTTTGTTCTTCTTAGTTACTTAGTTGCTCACTCTTCCTTATCTTAGTGGCTCAGCAAATGGACCACATCCTTCTGACTTGTCTGGGCTTGTCTAAGCAGGTTTCCTGCTAAAAAATATTGCAGGTACCCCAAGTCCTGCTTATGGGTTTCAGGTTCACTTCCCAGTTGCCTAAACAGCTGGGAGGGTTGGGAGGGCTGGGAGGGTTCGGAGGGCTGGATGACCAGTCCTTATCTTGCACTTCCCCATCGAGCCCAAAGGATTACATGAGATGAAATTTCCTAGGAGGCCCCTGCACATCTTAGGGATTGGACCCCAGACACCTCTGCTAGGTCTCGTACTCATATAGAAACACCCAATTTCTCCAGCTGGAGGGAGGAAGTGCCTCTTTTCTGTGGCATTTCAGCAAGGAGCTGAAACGCTCATAAAATACTGTGCTACTAAAGCTGATATAAGGGGATGTCTTTGTTTTCACCCCCCAAGCCTAAAAACCTGCCAGCGGGGTGCATTGAATACTGGGAAAGAAGGAAGAAAGACTTATTATGAAGGAGAGTACAGGGGAGAGAAATGAGAAGAAAACCACTCAAGGGGTGGTAATAGTAACCTTTCCTCTTATCTGTAACGTGCCTGGTGGCCTTACTGAGAGTTGCTCCTGGTTCCTCTGGGCATGAAGCACTATTTTCTGTCCACTTAGGCATGCCATCTGTGGCAATGTGGATCCTAGCCTCTGGTCCAAAGAAGGTCCTGAATCCATCAGGTCCCTGTTCAGGCACTAGATGTGGGGACAACTTTGCCCTCAAGTCCCCCTGTCTGCCATGGATGAAAGTAACACTACTAAGACATGATCTGCTTGGGGAGGAGAGGTGACCAATATCTCAGAGGAGAAGAGCCAAGAACCCTTTCCTTAATGGCTTTTATTGGGTTGTAATACACAGGAATACAGGTGGCAAGGATCAAACAGTAGATATTATTTCAAAGAAATCTGAGTGTCGTCTGAGTCAGTGTCTGTCAGGTAAAAGGGTTGCAAAAACTTTGGGAGACATACTCATTTCCTGCTTGGAACCTTATCATATGAATGAAAGCACTCTTAGCAAAGCAGGTTTCACAAGACTTTACAAGTTCTTTCTTATGCCTTATCACCCTGAAACCCACTCTAGCTGACAAAGGGATTCGCCACATTCCCTGTCATAGGTTTTTAGGCTTTAGTGAATTAGAGCCAGGAAGTGCTTCTCCCAGATGGGAATAAGGACTCAAGCTATGTCAGAATAGCTGGGGGGTGCGTGTCCACCACTCCCTCACAGACTCCCCCAAGTCCTTCCATGGTGGCCTCCCAAGTGATCATGTCTGGCTTAGGTTGCCCCTCCTCTGAGGGGTCATACCCGTCATGGACTAACCAACCAAATATTGAGAGTAGGGGATGAAGCAGAAGCAGCATTGTTGCCAGAGACAAGCTTTGTCTCCTTAGTGGCTTGCATTCTGGAGGTCACTCGCTCACCTGTAGCCATGGGGGGCAGTTACAACTCCTGAAACCAGACAGAGTGGTTCCCAACAGGATTTAAAAAGAAATTTGTGCAAAGTTTATCAACATTAAGTATAATATGATATAAAAGCACATCAAATAAATATACAAATAGGAAGCTATTACAATGTAAACAGCAGATTAAGTATCAACCATATGAGGAGATAACATGTTGCCAGCATTCAAAAGCTAGTTTGGAGCTCCTTTTGTTTATATGCATAGCTATAATTTGCTTTAACTGCTATAATATATACCAGGGCAAATTATGACCTATGGGTCAAAACCAGTGCACTATTTGTTCTTATAAATAAAGTTTTAAAAATTATTTTAAAAATTTTATTGTTCAAGTACAGCTGTCTGCATTCGCTCCCATTTGTCTCCTATCCCAGCCATCACCACATCACCCCCCCATTCTACCCCACTTTGGTTTTGCCCAAATGTCCTATATAGTTTTTCCTGAAAACGCTTTCCTCTTTCCCCCATTATCCTCTCTCACCTCCCCTCTGGTTATTGTCAGATTGGTCTTAATTTCAGCGTCCATACTTATATTTTGCTTGCTCATTTGCTGATTAGGTTCCACTTAAAGGTGAGATTATATGGTATTTTTTATTCACCACCTGGCTTATTTCTCTCAGCACAGTGCTCTCCAGTTCCATCCATTCTGTCAGAAGGGTAGGTGCTCCTTCTTTCTTTCTTCTCTATAGTGTTCTATCATTTCAATGTACCATGACAACCCAAAGGAAAAAACCCAAAGCATGCAAAATCATGGAGATTGAATAGCATGCTATTAAACAATGAATGCATCAAGAATGAAATTAGGGAAGAAATCAAAAAGTTTCTGGAAACAAATGAAAGTGAACACACAACAACCCAAGATTTATGGGACACAGCAAATGCAGTCCTGGGAGGGATGTTCATAGTGATACAGGCCTACCAAAAAAAAAAAAGATAGAAATATTTTAAACAAACAACCTAAGCCTATGCCTACAAGAACTTGAGGAAAAACAACAAAGACAGCCCAGAGCAAGTAAAAGGAGGGAAATCACTAAGAACAGAACAGAATTAAATGACATAGAGACTAAAAGCACAATTCTAAGGATCAAAAAATCCAAGAGCTGTTTCTTTGAAAAGATAAACAAAATCGACAAGCCTTTAATCAGAGTCATCAAGAAAAAAGGAGAAGACCCAATAAACATAATCAGAAATGAAAGAAGAGAGATTAAAATTGACACTACAGAAATAAGAAGGATTGTAAGAAATTACTATGAAAAATTATATGCCAAGAAATTTGAAAACTTAGGTGAAATAGACACACACAAAAAATAATCTTCCAAAGTTCAATATAGAAGAAGCAGAAAGCCTGAACAGACCGATAACAGCAGATGAAAATGAACCAGTAATAAAAAGTCTCCTGAGACATAAAAGCCCTGGACCAGAAAGTTTCACAGGAAAATTCTACAAATGAAGAGCATTTAAGGAAGAGCTTACTCCTATTCTTCACAGACTATTCCAAAAAATCCAAAATGATGGAAGACTCCCAGAAACTTTGTATGCATCAAACTAACCCCCAAACCAGATAAAGACACAACAAAGAAAGAGAACTTCAGGCCAATATCACTCATGAACATAGATGCTAAAATCCTCAACAATGCGGTTCGATTCCCAGTCAGGGCACATGCCTGGGTTGCAGGCCGGTTCCCTGCAGGCCAGTTCCCAGCAGGGGACGCACGAAAGGCAACCATACATTGATGTTTCTCTCCCTCTCTCCTTCCCCCCCTTCCCCTCTAAAGATAAATAAATAATAAAATATTTAAAAAAAAATCCTCAACAAAATATTGGCAAACCGCATCCAATAATACATTAAAGAGATCATACACCATGACCAAGTGGGATTAATCTCAAGCATGCAAGGATAGTAAAATATTCACAAATGAATAAATGTTGTACATCACATAAACATAAACAAAGACAAAAATCACATGATCATATCAATTGATGCAGAAGAATCATTATATAAGATACAGCACCCATTTATAATAAAAACACTCAGAAAAGTGGGAATAGAGGGAGCATTCCTCAACATAATAAAGGCCACATTTGAGAGACCTACAGCCAACATTATACTCAATGGGTAAAAACTAAAATCTTGTCAGTGAGATCAGGAAGAAGATAAGGTTGTCCACTTTCACCACTGCTATTCAACAGTATTGGAAGTTTTAGCCACAGAAATCAGACAAAAAAAGGAAATAAAAGGCATCAAAATTGGAAAGGAGAAAACAAAACTGCAACTGTTTGCAGATGACATGATAGTGTACACAGAAAATTCTATAGACTCCACCAAAAACTGCTTGATACATGAATTTGGTGAAATAAATGAATTTGGTGAAACAGTGGGATGCAAAGTCAATATCCAGAAATCAAAGCCATTTTTGTATACCAACAGTGAAACAGCAGAAGCAGAAATTAATAAAAAAATCCCTTTTCACTATAGCAAATAATAGAAAAAAAGTACCTGGGAATAAACCTAACCAAGGAGGTAAAAGACCTGTATGCAGAAAACTACACAACACTGAAGAAAGAAATCAAGGCAGGCACAAACAAATGGAAACACATACAGTGTTGATGGATCCGAAGTAGACACATCCTCAAAATATCCATACTACCCAAAGCAATTTACAGATTCAATGCAAAACCTATTAAAATACCAATGGCATATTTCACAGATATAGAACAAACACTTCAAAATTTACATAAAACCATAAACAATCCCAAATAGCTGCTGAAATTTTGAGAAGAGCACAGTAGGAGGAATCAGAATACCTGATACCAAACTGTATTACAAGGCCACTGTAATCAAAACAGACCGGCACTACCATAACAACAGGCACATAGACCAATGGAACAGAATAGAGAGCCCAGAAATAAACCCAAGTCTGTACAGTTTATTAACACTTGGCAAAGGGGGAGCAACATGAAATGGAGTAAAAATAGCCTCTTCAAGAAATTATGTTGGGAGAACTGGACAGCTACATGCAATAAAATGAAACTCAAGCACCAACTTACACCTTACTCAAAAATAAATTCAAGGTGGGTAAAAGATTTAAATATAAGCTGTAACACCATTATAGTCCTGGAGTAGAATATAGGCAAGAAAATCTCAGATATTACATGCAGCAACATTTTCACTGATATGTCCCCTAGAGCAAGGGACATAAAGTAAGGAATAAACAAATGGGATCTCATCAAAATAAAAGGATTCTGCACAGTTAAAAAAGAACATTATTAAGATAAAAAGAGAACCAATCATATGGGAAAACATATTTGCCAATGATACCTCGGACAAGGGTTTAATCTCCAAAATATATAAAGAACTGACATGACTCCACTGTAAGAAGACAAGCAACCCACTTAAAAAATGGGCAGAGGACTGTAACAGACACTTCCCCAAGAGGACAAACAGAGGATCCAGAAACACATGAAAAGATGCTCAATATCACTAGCTATCAGAGAAATGCAAATTAAAACCACAATGAGATATCACTTCACACCAGTCAGAATGGCCATCATAAACAAAGCAACAAACAACAAGTGTTGGAGAGGTTGTGGAGAAAAGGGAATCCTAATGCACTGTTGGTGGGATTTCAGACTGATGCAACCACTATGGAAAACAATATGGAATATCCCCATAAAATTAAAAATGGAGCTGCCTTTGAACTGGCAATTCCATTGCTAGGATTGTATCCTAAGAACCCTGAAACACCATTCCAAAAGAACCTGTGTACCCCAATGTTCATAGCAGCACAATTTACAATAGCCAAGTGCTGGAAGCAACCTAGGTGCTCATTAGTAAATGAATGTATCAAAAAAAGCAGTGGTATTCTATGCAGCAGAAAGAAAGAAGGAGCTTCTACCCTTTGCAACAACATGTGTGGAACTAGAAAGCATTATGCTGAGTGAAATAAGCCAGGTGGTGAAAGAAAAATACCATATGATCTCACCTTTAACAGGAACCTAATTAACGAAGCAAAGAAACAAGCAAAATGTAACCAAAGACACGGAAATTGAGAACAGGCTGAAAGGGACCAGAGGGGAGTGGGGAGGGCACTTCAGGGGGAAATGTGGATGGGACTACAGGAACAAGTATAAAGGACACATGGACAAAAACAAGGGGATGGAAATAGGAGGGAGGTGGTGAGGGTTAGGGGGTGGGCTGGATGGGAGTAAAAAAAGGAAAACTGTACTTGAACAACTATTAAATTAAAAATAACAAAAAATGAAATAAATGTTCCATTGTTTTTTTGATTCATTCATTTACTGACGGGCACTTAGGTTGCTTCCAGCACTTGGTTATTGTAAATTGTGCTGCTATGAACATTAGGGTGCATGGGTTCTTTTTGATTGGTATTTCAGGGTTCCTAGGATATAGTCCCAGTAGTGGAATTTTTGGGTCAAGAGGCAGTTCCATTTTTAGTTTTCTGATGAAATTCCATATTGTTTTCCACCATGGCTGCACCAATGTGCATTCCCAGCAACAGTGCATGAGAGTTCCCATTTATCCACAACCTCAAGTAATTCTTGTTTGTTGATTTTGTTATGATGGTCATTCTGAGTGGTGTATTGTGCTTTTAGTTTGCATCTCTCTGATGTCCAGTGATGCTGAGTATCTTTTTATATGTTTCTTGGATTTCTGTATGTCCTCCTTGGAGAATTGTCATTTTGGTACTTTGCCCATTTTTTAATTGGGTTGTGTGTCTTCCTTTTGTGGAGTTGTGTGAGTTCTTTGTATATTTTGGAGATCAAACCCTTGTCCAAGATACAATTGGCAAATATGATTTCCCATATAGTTGGCACCTTATTATTTTAATGGTGTTTTCTTTAGCCATGCAGAAGCTTTTTATTTTGATGAGATCCCATTTATTTATTCATTTATGTCTATTGCTAAGGTGACATATTATTGAAAACATTGCTGCGTGGAATATTTGAGATTTTCCTTTTTATCACTTATTTTCTCTAGAACTTTTCTGGTACCAGAAATGATTGAAGTGTTTTATCCATCTTGACTTTATTTTTATGTATGGTGTAATTTGGTGATTGAGTTTCACTTTTTTGCATGTACCTGTCCAGATATCCCAACATCATTTGTTGAAGAGACTATTTTTATCCCAATTTATGCTTCTGTCTCTTTTGTTGAATATTAATTGTCCATAGGGACTTGGGTTTACTTCTGGGCTCTCTATTCTGTTTCATTGATCTATGTGTCTGTTTTTTTATGCTAGTACCACACTCTTTTACTTATCGTGGCCTTGTGACCTAGTACTTATGGTTATCCCATGTACTTTATTCTTCTTTCTTAAAATTGCTTAATCTTTTCAGGGTCATTAATGTTTCCATATAAATTTTTGAAATGTTTATTCTATATCAGTGAAATATGCCATCAGTATTTTAATAGGGATTTAATTTAATCTATAAGTTATTTTGAGTAGTATGGTCATTTTGATGATGTTATTTTTTTTTATTCCTTAAACATGGTATATCCTTCCATTTAATTGTGTCTTTCTTCATTTCTTTCTTCAGTGTTGTGTAGTTTTCTGAGTACAGATATTTTACATCCTTGATTAGGTATATTCCTAAGTACTTTTTTTGTTGTCAGAGCAAATGGGATTGTCTTTCTATTTTTGTTTCTGATATGTCACTGTTGGTGTACAAAAATGCCTTCAATTTCTGAATATTGACTTTGTATCCCACTGTTTTGCCAAATTCACTTATTTGATTATTTTTTCATGGAGTCTGTAGGGGTTTTGTTTGTACAATGTCATCTTATGTACAAACAATGACAGTTTCTTTCCAATTTGGATGGCATTTATTTCTTCTTCTTGTCTGATTGCTGAGGCTAGGATATTCAACACTTTGTTGCACAGAAGTGCTGAAAGTGGACAACCTTGTATTGTTCCTGATCTTAGTGAGAAAGCTTGTAGTTTTTGCCCATTGAGTATGATACTTGCCTGTGGGTCTGTTGTATATGATCTTTATTATGTTGAGGAATCCTCCCTTTATTTCCACTTTGTTGAGTGTTTTTAACATAAGTGGGCGCGGTACCTTATCAAATGTTTATTCTGCATCTATTGAGATAATGATATGATTTTTGTATTTTCTTTTGTTTTTGTAATGTATTATGTTTATTGATTTCTGAATATTGTACCATCTTTGCATCACTGGGATGAATCCCACTTGATCATGGTGTATAATGTTTTTAATGTGTTTTTGGATGTGGTTTGCCAATATTTAGTTGAGGATTCATCAGCAATTTTGGCCTGAAGTTTTCTTTTTTGTTATGTCTTTGTCTGGTTTTGGCATTAGGATGATTATGGCGTCATAAAAAGAGTTTGGCAGTCTATCCTATTCTTGAATTTTTGGGGATGGTCTGTGAAGTATAAGGAGTTAGCTCTTCCTTAAATGTTTTTTAAAATTGTCCTGTGAAACTGCCTAGTCAAGGGCTTTTATGTGTTGGGATTTTTTTAATTACTGCTTTGATATCGTCAACTGTTATTGGTCTGTTCAGGCTTTCTGCTTCTTCTGGATTCACTTTATTAAGACTTAATTTTTCTAGGAATTGTTTCATTTCATCTAGGTTTTCAAATCTCTTGACATACAGTTCTTCATGGTAACTTCTTAGAATCCTTTGCATTTCTGTAGTATCAGCTGTAATCTCTCCTCTTTCATTTCTCATTGTGCTTATTTGGGTCCTCTCTCTTTTTCTTGATGAGTCTGCTTAAATGCTTGTCATATTTGTTTATTTTTTCAAAGAACTAGCTCCTGAACTTATCGATCCTTAGAATTGTGCCTTCATTCTCTATGCCATTTAATTCTGCTCTGAACTTGATTATTTCCTTCTTTCTACTTGCTCTGGGCTTTGTTTGTTGCTTTTCCTCTAGTTCTTGTAGATATAGGGTTGGGTTGCTTATTTGAAATGTTGCTTTTTTTTTTTTTTAATTTAAGCTTCTATTGCTATGAACTTCCCTCTCAGGACAGCCTTCTTTGTGTCCCTTAAGTTTTGACTATTGTGATTTCATTTCCATTTGTTTCCAGAAAAATTTTACTTTCTTGATCTCATTCTTAATTCATTCATTGTTTAATAGCATGCTATTCAATCTCCATGAATTTGGTGTGTTTTTGAATTTTTTTGAGGTTGGTTTCTAGTTCCAGACCCTTGTGGTTTGAGAAGATGCTTGATGTATTTTCAATTTTCTTGAATTTGTTGAGGCTTGTTTTGTGCCCTATCATGTGGTCTATCTTAAAAAATTTGAATGTGCATGTGAAAAGAATGTGTGTTTCACTTCTTGGTGTTTAAGAAGCAAATATATTTGCTTGTTAAGAAACTGAGATATATATATATATATATATATATATATGCAGTTAAGTCCATTTTATCTAGGGCTTTGTTCAAAGCTGCAATATCTTTGTTGATATTTTGTTTGGAAGATCTATCTTTTTTTTTTTTTTTGACAGTGAGGTACTAAAAACCCCTATGTAAGTTTGTTGTTCTCTATATCAATCTTGAAGTCCTCCAAAATTTTCCTTATGTATTTGGGTGCTCCTATGTTGGGTGCATATATATTTACAATATTTATGTCTTCTTGATGGACCTTTCCCTTGAATATTATAAAGTAACCTTCTGGGACTCTTTTGACAGCTCTTTTTGTGAAGTCTATTTTCTGTAATGTGAGTATTGCTACCCCAACTTTTTTTCTTGATCATTTTCTTGGAATATTTGTTTACAGCCCTTCACTTTTAGCCTGTGTAGGTCTTTTGTTCTGAGATGGGCAGCATATGTGTGGGTCATGTTTTCTTATCCATTCAGCTATTGTATGTCTTTTGATTGGAGCATGTAATAGATTTGCATTTAATATTATTATTTATATCTACTTATTCATTGCCATTTTGCTGGCTTTGTACCTTTGTTCCTTTGTCTCTCAGTGTTTTCCTTTCTCTTCTTAAAGCAGCCTCTTTAGCATATCTTGCAATGCTAGTTTGATGGAGGTATATTGTTTTAATCTTCTTTTGTTTAGGAAGCTTCTTATTTGGCCTTCCACTTTAATTGAGAGCATTGCTGAGTGGAGCAGTCTCACTTGCAGACCTTTGTTTTTCATTACTGGGAATATTTCTTGCCATTCCCTTCTGGCTTGTAGTGTTTCTTTTGAGAAGTTAGATGCTAGTCTTATCAGGGCTCCCTTGTATATTATTTTCTGTTTCTCCCTTGCTGCCTTTGAGATTCCCTTTTGGGGAATTTTACTATTTTAATTATGATGTGTCTTGAAGTGGACCCCTTTGGGTTCCTCTTAATTGTGACTCTCTGTGTTTCCTGGACTTGTATGGCTACTTCTATCAATAAATTAGGGAAGTTTTTCATTATTAACATTTCAAACAGGTTTTCTATGCCTTAGTCTTCTTCTTTTCCTTCTGATATTTCTATTATAAGGATATTTTTATATTTCATGCTGTTCTGAATTTCCCTTAACCCCTCTTCATTATTTTTCTGTCTTTTTTATTTTCTTGCTCTTTTTGGGAGCCTTTTTTTCTACTTTGTCATCCAGGTCACTGATTTGATCCTCTGCTTCATATAGTCAGCTTTTGTCTTTCTACTTTGTTGTTCAATTCAGAAATTGTATTCTTCATTTTTTTCTTGGCCCTGTTGATTGTTTCTATATTCTTATTTAAGGCTAATATAATTTTCAGTAAGTTTCTTATAATTTACCTGTAGCTTTTGGTAACTACACTGAGTTTATTGAGTTTCCTTATAATCATTATTTTGAACTCAGTAGCTATTGGTTGATTTTCCTGTACTTTGTTTAGCATTCTTTCTGAGGATTCCTCCTTTCATTTTGATTGCAGGTTGCTTCTCTGTCTTCCTTTCTTTGTAGGACTATTCCTGTTTGTGGGACTGTTCTTGTTTGCTTCTGTTTCTTAAATTGATTTGTTTTTACTTTCTGACTTGGTTGTATGAACATCTATGATGGGAGGCCTGTGAGATTCAGTGGTGTAGTCTCTTTGATAACCTGAACTTGATGTTCTTCAGATGTCTTTTGTAAGTTTTATGCTGGTTTTCTCAATGTAATTGGCTTTTGATTTTTGTTGGGTTATTCTTTCGTGGGTCCTTTCCTGCCACTGGTTGACTGAATGTCACTTTGCCCACCAGTCTTGTGTGCTGCCTGAACAAAACCACAGAGCCCAAAAAACAAACCGACACTCACAAATATATCTCCCCCCCACAACCCCAATATCAATAGCAAATGAACAAGTATTTATGAGGGCTTAATGAGATTAAGACTATTATAAGAAAGGAGAGTGGATATAAAATGATCTACTGAAAAAGAAATTATTTTGGGAGGGTAGAGGAAGGAGCTAACTAGTAAGAGTTGGGAATTGAAACAATGGAAAGTGAGAATGTAAATTTTACCTTATGAATCAAAAAGGGAATGAAGAGTGTGGAAGAAAGTATGTGAAGGAAAGCATATAATATTAGGTTTAAACAGAAATTAAAATTATATATAATAAAATAAAGTGAGAGAGAGAAAAAAATGAAGGAAGCATATTAAATAATTAATAAAAAAATAAAAGAGCCAAGCCGGAGAGAAATATCTTTCAGAGTACTACCAATGATAAATGAGCTAAAATTAATATAAGTGGTACGGGAATCAGAAGAAAAATAGAAACAAAGAAAAGTCTAAGAGATTTTTAGAGAAATGGGAAATGATTTTGAAATAATAGATGGAGAGCAAATACTAGAAATGAGGAACAAACAAACTAAATAAGGAAAAAAATTTGGGACCTAAAGGAAAAGAAGAAAAAAGGAGAATAAAGAAAAATGAAAGGACAGGTTGAAAGAGAAAGAGAAGACAACAAAGAGAAAGAAAAAAAGCAGGCTAAGATGGAAAAATAATATTTGATACAAGAAAAAGAGTAGGAGAAGGTCCAGTAAAATTTGATATTTGAAATACAGAATTAGTGAAGCTCTAGAGATAACCTTGAAAAAACAATGCAACAACAACCCCCTACACACAGCCAACTAGCAAAATTAGTTTAAGATGTAGATAGAATGTGTGTATGTTAAGAGCTGTGCAAAAGGATGTGAAATGACCTTCGACAAGAAAATTTATTTTTAGTGTCTAGATGGGGGAGAAATTGTAAGAAGGTGGAGTGGAAACAAGTTGCAGCTAGAAAGAAAACCACATTTGAAATGAAAATATTTCAAGGAAAGAGGAAGGTAAAGTAGGCTGAAAGAAAGAATGGACAAAAATGTCAATTTAAACACACGATAGTAAAAAAATTAGTGACAGACAAGTTCACAGGACAAGAAATAAATTTTATAGAGCTATACAGGAAAGAAAATAGTGCAAATCAAGAAGAAGACCATAGTGGCTTTTGTCTTGGTAGCCTCATGTATTTAACAGTTTTTTTTTGTTTCTGGATCTGCCTCTCGTGATGTCAGATGACCCCATGTGAACTTAGGCAGCCTATTTGATGCTTGCAATGATCTGCTGTCACTGGCTGTCTCCTTCAATTGTTAGTCTGGTCAGTCCACACTCAGCAGTCAGGTTTAAGCACTGCATTGTGGGGATGAATCCCTCCTGGGTGGGGGCTGTTGTTTCCCCTCAGGCTGCTGCTGCTTGGAAGGGAGTGGTCTGCCTGAGCAGGAGCATTGCTGAGTATTGATGTTGGCTCAGCACTGGATCCTGGCAGCTACTCTTTCAGTGCTCTCCACAAAGCTCCCATGCCCAGTCTCTTCTCAAGTCTTTCTAGACCACTCTGTCCCCCCTTTGCCAGTGATCTACCATCTCTGGCTATCTCCTTAAGTTTTTCATCTGGTCACTAGGACTCAGCAGTCAGGCTTAAGCACCAAAGGGCCAGGGCGGAGACCCTCCTGGAGTCAGGGTTATTGTTTCCACTCAGGCTACTACCACTCAGAGGGGAGTGGTCTGCCTGAGCACAAAGGCTGCTGCCATTTTGGGGATGACACAACACCAGCATCCTGGCAGTTACTCTTTCAGTTCTCTCCCTAAGGTTTCCATCCCCCATCTCTCCTCAGGCTCTGCCCCCACCTTTGCCAGAGCCTAAGGTGAGTGGCTGAAATATTTGTGTTGGCCCTTAACATAGCCCTTGCATCTACATCTGTCTGTCTCTGGCAGAGTGAAACACTAACCCTACCACTTTAACCTCTGGTTGTTATCTGTGTACTTTTTGGACTTTGGTTTCTAAGATGGAACCTCCGCTTAGGGTTTAGATCCCAATCTTCTTCAGGGGGTCCAAACATCTGCTTAAGTGTCCCATCAGCACTTCTGCCTGTGGGCATCCAGCCAGCCCTCTCTAGTCTCTAATGATTCCTTACCAGACAGGTGTGCTGAAGCTGGTTTTTCACTCTGCCCAAAGTTATGTGCTTCTCTCTGGCTATTGTTCAGTTGTTTGTTCTGGGTGGTTTCTCTACAATTGAGTTGTAATTCCAGATTGGTCCTGGGAGGAAGTTCACTTCTCCTACCATCTTCTATATGGGTTTCTATGTGTACTATCATGTCATCTGCATACAATGACCATTTTTTTTCCTGCTTTACAATTTACATGCCTTTTATTTCTTTTTCTTCTCTGATCACTTTGGCTAGAACTTCCAATACTATGTTAAATAGAAGTGGTGAAAGCAGACATCTTATCTTCTTTCTTATTTTAGTGAGAAAGCTTTTAGTTTTTGCATGTTGAGCATGATGATACAGGCTGTTGCTTTCTCATATATGGCCTTAGGAACAACAACAAACAAAGCCTAGTGCAAGTAGAAAGAAGGAAATACCAAGCTCAGAGCAGAATTAAATGAGATAGATACTATAAAACAACAACAACAGCAACAAAAAACAATTCAAAGGATCAATAAATCTAGGAGCTGATTCTTTGAAAAGATAAACAAAATTAATAAGCCTTTGAACAGACTTGTCAAGAAAATTTGAGAGAGAACACAAATATATAAAATCAGAAATGAAAGAAGAAAAATTACAACTGATAGCACAGAAATACAAAAGATTGTATGAAATTACTTCAAAGAATGATATGCCAAGAAATTTGAAAACTGGGTGAAATGTACTAATTTCTAGAAAAATATAATCTTCCACAACTGAGTTTAGAAGAAGCAGAAAGCCTGAACAGACCAATAACAATTAGTGAAATTGCAGCAGTAATAATGAAAATGTAGCAGTAATTAAAAAAAAAACCACAACTCCTGGTGTACAAAAGCCCTGAACCAGGTTGTTTCACTGGAGAATTTTACAAAACATTTAATGAAGAGCTAACTCCTATTCTTAACAGACTATTCCAAAAAATCCAAGAAGACAGAAGAATTTTAAACTTTTTGTATTAGTCCAGCACCATCCTATTCCAAAAACCAGACAGACACAACAAAGAAAGAAAACTACAAACCAGTATCACCGATGAGTGTAGACACTAAAATCCTCAACAAAATATTGGCAAACTGGATCCAGCAATACATTAAAAACATCATACACCATGATCAAGTGTGTTTTATACCCGGAACACAAGAATGGTATATTATTCACAAATCAAAAAATGTGATATATTACATAAACAAAAGGAAAGGCAAAAATCACATGCTCCTATTAATAGATGCGGAAAAAAACCATTTGAGAAGGTACGGTCCTCACTTATGATAAAAATACTCTGCAAAGTTGGAGTAGAGGGAGCATATCTCTACATAATAAAGGCTCTGCACAAGAAATTGTGTTTAAAGTGAAGTAAGGCATATACTCAAAACTAGAAGAAAACTTTGTGGTCTATCTTGGGTACCATCTATGTTTGTGTGATTAGGTAAATAATACTAAAATGCATGTCATTGTCCAATATGCAGAAGTAATTTTTGATTCAAGACATAGAGATTTTAATTTATGTAGGTCTGAGATTTGACTCAGCTATCAACATTATTATAACCTATACGGATATTTCCAATAGAATAGTCTGAGTTGAATATTGATGGTTTAATATGTTATATAAAGACAGGTCTTCTTTAAATTTTATGCCTTTTCCCCCCACCCTTCCCTACCACCTCAGCCCTCCCCACCTCCCTCTCCCATTTCCAACACCCTCTGGTTGTTGTCTATATGTCCTTTATAACTGTTCCTGTAACAGCATCTTCTCTAGCCTGGCATTATACACTGAGACTTGTATTTGGTTAATTAATTTCCAAATGAATCATGAATGTGTCTGCCCAAATCTTTGTATACCATCATAACATTCTGCCAACCTATGAAAATGGATTGATGTGAATATGGCAGTTTAGGCTTGATTTTGTGTGTGTGTGTGTGTGTGTGTGTGTGTACCTGTGAAGTAATCCTCACAAATAAATTCAGTCCTTGGTGAACAGTTTCCTAGGTATGTGTCTGTTCTTACTAAACAAACAAAAAATTCCAGATTAAATTAGTGAAGCAATAAGGCAACATATTTGTTAACCATATACATTCTCAAATATGGATTAAAAACCTTATGTCCTTTCATTTTTCTCTTCAAATGTATCAGTATGAGAAACTTTCTAAAAGGTACTTTTACAGTAATATTTGCTGGGTTTGTGTATCACATGATGGGCATGTTATCATTTAATATTTAAACCTTTCAGTAGAATATGCTTTAAGCACCTATGTCTATTTTAAAAATAAAAGATATTGAAATCAGTGAACTTAAACATAAATTTAAATTCACTGAGAAAGTAGGAGCAGTTTTATTCTTGGTTAAGGCTTAGTGTGTGGTCTTCACACAACATTCTTTCCACCACTCATGCATATTATTGAAGGGAACTTGATGAAGGTGAGAGGGACAGAAAGATATCTGAGAGCTTAGAAAACCACCTAACTACTCTTTGGAACAGATACTAATTATTTCTATTCTCTTCCTTAAAATGTTGTAGCTTAGTTAACAGTTGTAAAGATTTTATGGGTGAATCACTGTAAACTCTAACTGGTACTTATGTTCACCAATGTCTTTGGGCTTTTTGCCTTTTATCTTCCAAGCTGGTGTCTTAATGGTACTCAGATTTACAAACACACCTTGAGTTCTTCTCTTTCTGCTTGTACAGAACACCTACACAGGAAACTGTGTTCATGTAAAAAAGGTTTGGCTCTTTGTGGTAGAAACAATGTGGACTCAATGAACCAGAGAATGGTGGCACAGTTAACGAGAACAGACTTGGCTGGCAAGTGTATGAGCACTGATTAGAATTGCACCTTTCCATATATTCAACACCTGAAAAGGGTCATTTTCATCAACCTTCACCTACTACACAACAATGTGATTTTCAGCAACAATCATTTTGTTACCAGTAAAGATCACTTTTTGATTTGTTATTTATTTTAAAAGCAACTAACAACTAAAGAAAATATAATATTTTCTTTATATTTTAATATATTTTCTTTATATTTTTAAAGAAAAAATATTTTTATATTTTATATAATATTTAAAGATAATATTTATGGAAAATATTGCACACAAAATTAAAGTTTCCATTTACTACACAAATATTACACTTAGTAGTTTTCATTCTACTTCTTTGTTTTGCTTTAAACAGAAATAGGGAAAAGAAAGCAAGATTTATAAATGGAGACATGACAATAAATTGCATTAAAAAAACTGGACAGATACATGCAAATAAATGAAACTATCTTTATGGATGTGCCTCCTTGAACAAGGTAAACAAAAGAACGTGGGACTATATCAAATTAAAATTTAAAAAACCCTGCTTATTAAAAGAAACCATCAACAAAACACAAAGATAATCTACTGACTGAGAGAAGATATTATTATTTACAAATGACATAATGGATGAGGAGATAATATCCAAAATACATAAGGAACTCTCAGAACTCAACACAAACACACACACACACATACACAATCTGATTAAAAATTTGGCAGACAACATGAATAGAATATTTTTCTGCAGACAACATGAAGATGGCTAACTGACACATGAAAAGATAGTCAACATCATTAATCATCAGAGAAGTACAAATCAAAACTATAATGTGATATCACTTCAACCTGGTGGAATGACTGGTATCAAAAAGTCAACAAGTGAGTCCTGGCAAGAATGTGCACTGTTGGTAGGAATGCAGATTGGTGCAGCCACTGTGTAAAACAGTATAGAGTTTCCTCAAATCATTGCAATTACCATCTGACCTACAACTCCATTTATCTATCTAAATAAAACAAAAAAATTAAAAAGGTACATTTAGCCCTGTTTATTTTGAAATAATTTTCAATGATCAATATACAGAAGTAACCTAGGTGTCCATTAATAGTTAAATAGATAAAGATGTGCTATTATGCTAAATGAAATAAATAAAAAAACACACTGTATAATTTTACTTATATGTGGACTCTAAACAGAACAAAACAAATGAACAAACTAAAGAAAAATAGATTTATAGAACAGAGAAGGAAATGATGGTTGCCAGAGGGTAGGGTACAAGTGAAAAATGTGAAGGGAAATAAAAACAAACAATCAAACATAATAAACAAAAATAGAAATGTAAAATAATCAATATGAGTGACAGAATGAAAGTCCTTCAAAATTAAGTTCTATTTTGTTCTCTTTACAGTTCCTGGGCTATCTCATTTATTTTTATTCCACTATTTAAACACAAGAATATGCAGCAGTTATAGGCATTAGAGGCATGAACCTCACTCTGAGTGAACTGTGTGCAGAGTGAACACATATGACTCCAAATTCTTCTAAATTTACTCTGAAAACAACACTTTTAACTGAGCCTGTATATATCAGCATCTGACAGTGTAACTGGCATTCTTAAATCAACATCCATGTAGAATTCAATGTTTGTTAAAAGATAAGTAATAAAAATTTGCTCATTGATCACCCATACATAATATCAAAACTTTAACAAATGTTTAGAACTTATATCAAGGACAAATTTTTGAAAGAATGACTATTTTATTTTTGAAATTATTTATAATTGGTAAAGCATGGTAATAATAAAAATCAGGATTTGTCAGCATTATCATTTTGAAAAATTACCTACAAACAACGCCTTAATGCCTGCATTTGGGTCAGGTCACTTACTCCTTGGCCTACCTTTGCCAATCACATTTTGTTCCATAGCTGTTCCTTAATCCTGGAGATCTTGGAAAAAAGACATTTCCCTACAGAAAATCTTCAAAGAAATCAAGCAAAGATACGAAGTTTACACAGCACATGACAAGGTTAAGCAGAAATATATCGAGGAAGATGAAGAATATACTACCAAAGGATTCTTTAGATTGCTTTAAAGAACCAAGAGCTCCACCAGATGCTGTAGGGCTCATAGCATCTGGTGGAGCTCCTGGTTCTGTAAGAAGATGCAGTGCCATTTTGAAATAAGGTTATGCATAGATGAGCAGAACAGCAGAGATAATTAAAATTCCTCCCTCTGCATAGGTACTCTAAGTTTAATCAAGCAAAATGATCAGAGTTGAGGTTTGGAAAGTCTTTCCTAAGGAAGCACAGGACATGGATATCACAAGCATATTCACTGGGGGAAGTCAGGCAGATACATAAAACAAGACATTCTGAAGCCTGCCAGCAGAGTGGCAGAAGGTATCATAAAACAAACTACCAAGAAGAGTTGGGCCCGAATTCAGCTTTCTCATCTCTTAGCTATACCACCTTGATCAGTTTACATAACCTTTCTGATCACCAGAGTCTTTATTCATCTGCAAAATAATTATATCTAATGTTCTTGAATTGTCACAAACATGACAATAATATATGCAAACCACCTACCACATTGAGTGTATTCAGATAATATTACCTATCCAGTTGTATAAAGAATAAAAATTAGCATGGAGGGCCAGAACAAAAACTGACAGAAGAATCACAATGCCATGATTACAGAGCTGAGACAAGTTGAAAGACATACATAGTGGACTCTTAGTGATCTATCTTTCATGCTGAACAACCGTAACTTAAGTCACAACAAATTTCAGTCTTCCACTGGCTGGCAGTGTGATTCTGGGTAACCTACACCTCTTCTTTGGACCTCAAATTTTCTCTAAAGCAAGGTCTTGGTCACTGGGCCATCTTGAACCAGCCACTTTATCACAAGGAATATTATGATTCAGCTAATTTAAGTGATATTTGTTCCCCTTTTTAAACTGTGATACTAAACACACACTTTTTAAAGTTTTTATGTATCTGAATCATGTCTTCAACCCTTACCACATCTGACCCCACACTAACCTCATTCCCATCCTACTCCACAGCTTCACTGCACTCTCATCCCTCTATTCAGGTGGGTTTCAAAAATTGTGTGGAACTGTCTTTGGAACAAAATAGTTAGTAATAAGAAACAAAATTAATTCTCTAGACTGTATTTCTTTAGGCTTGGGAAGTGGACTTCCTCTGGACAGGTGGTCTTCAGGGATGGAGAAAGCTCAGGGGGTATTGCTTTCTGCTAGCAGGTACTGCTAGGATGTTCACTGTTCATATTATTTAGTAATATATGATCTTACCTATAAGTGGAACCTAATCAACAAACAAACAAGAGCAAAATAGAACCAGAAACATGGAAATAAAGGACAAACTAACAGTAACCAGAGGAGAGGGGGAAGGGGTAATGGGAGAAAGATGGAAAAGGGTTGTCAAGGAATATATAGAGAGAGTATCCACAGACAAAGACAACAGCAGGCAGGGAGGATTGAATGTGGGATGTGGAGGTAGGTAGGGCAAGGGAGAGTAATGGGGGAAAAATGGGAACAACTGTAATTGACCAACAATTTAAAAAAATTTTTGGGACTTCCGCCAAGATGGAGGCATAGGTGGATAAGCCGTGCCTTCTCACACAACCAAGTTTAGGGATAATGAAATATTAGCAACAAGAAACACAGCCAGAACACAGAAAATTGAACTTTTCAGAAGTCTGTTAACAACAAATTCTTCAGCCTGACCTGTAAGGGGCGAAACCAGCGGCTGATGAAGCGGGGTTGCACAGGAGGACTCAGTCAGATGGACTCATGCACGCAGAATCCAGGCACAGGGTTGGACCTAGTGAGCAACCAAGCAAGCGACCAAGCAAGCAACCGCGGGGAAACAGCAAGGGACCAGGGCTGTGGGTTGACTGTGGTCGCGCATTGGTCCGCTGATAGACAAGAGAGGGAGTGGGTGATTGGACAGGGACCCAGCTGGTCCCTGCAGCAAGCAGCAGGGAGGGCACAGCCATTTCCCTGCTCTGACCCCACCTTCACATACAGCGTCATAACCCAGCGACCTAAGTAGCCCTGCCCTGGTGAACCACCTGAGCCTCTGCTCCTCACCCAGCAGCAAGAAACAGCAGAGGGTGCTGCCATTTCCCAGCTCTGACCATGCCCCCACATACAGCATCACAACCCAATGACCTGGTAGTCCAAGGCTCCACTCCTCACACTTAAAGGGCACGGACAGACCAAAAATGCCTCAAGAAGATCTCAAAGCCCCAGAGCCTATAAATCTAAGTGATGAAGAAATAGCAAAACTCTCAGATGCACAGTTTAAAACATTGGTGATCAGGATCCTCACAGAACTGGTTGATTATAGCCACAAATTAGACAAATATATGAAGGCAAAACTAATTGAAATGAATGGAATTGCACAGGAAACCAATAGCAATGAAAAGGAAACTGGGACTCAAATCAATGGAGTGGACCAGAAGAAAGCAAATAATGGCCAAACAGAAAAGAGTCAAGAAGCAAGAATTCAAAGAAATGAGCAGAGTCTTAGGAACCTCCAGGACATCTTTAAACGCTCCAACATCTGAATTATAGGGGTACCAGAAGGGGGAAAGGCACAGCCACCAGTGGAAAACTTATTTGAACAAATAATAAAGGAGAATTTCCCCAATCTGGCAAAGGGAAATAGACTTCCAGGAAATCCAGGAAGCTCAGAGAGTACCAAAGAAGTTGGACCCAAGAAGGAACACACCAAGGCACATCATCATTACATTAGCTAAGATTAAAATGAAGGAGAGAATCCTAGAAGCAGCAAGAGCTAAGGGGACAGTCATCTACAAAGGAGTCCCCATCAGACTGTCAGCAGATTTGTCAAAAGAGACCTTACAGGCAAGAAGGGGCTGGAAAGAGGTATTCCAAGTCATGAAATCCAATGACCTACAACCGAGATTGCTCTATGCAGCAAAACTTTCATTTAGAATGGAAGGACAGTTAAAGTGCTTCTCAGATAAGATCAAATTCAAGGAGTTCATCATCACCAAGCCCTTATTATATGAAATGCTAAAGGGACTTATCTAAGAAAAGGAAGTTAAAGAAACATGAACAGTGAAAGGACAGCAAACTCACAGTTATTAACAACCACACCTAAAACAAAAGCAAACTAAAAGGACAGCTAGATCAGGAGTGGAAACATAGAAATGAATATCTCAAGGAGGGTTAGCAACAGGGGAGTGGGAGGAGAAGAAGGGGGGAGAAGGTACAGAAAATAAGTAGCATAGACAGTAGATAGAAAATAGATGGGGGGGCAAGAAGAGCATGGGAAATATAGAATCTAAAGAACTTGAGACACATGGACATAAACTAAAGGGGGGGTAATTGTGGGGATGGGGGGGTAGGGTGAAGGGGAATGAAGGGGGGAATAGAACAACTGTAATGGCATAATGAATAAAAAAATTTTTTTTAATTTTGAAAAGATGATCTAAAAAAAAAGTCCCAAAATGGTGGTGTTGCTGAAATTTCCCTGGTTATTCTCAAAGGGAATATTCTTATTCTCCATTTATACATTTAATCATTCTTTCATACATTCAATTATTCAATCTTTCATTTAGCAAATATTTGTTTAGTGCCTGTTATGACCAAAGTGCTGTTATGTGTGTTAACAATAAAGTGAAAAGCCAACAATGGAGAAAAAATAGAAAAACAGGTAATTATATATAACATGTGACAGGTTAAGTGTAAAATAAATCAACCAGGGTAAATAATCACTTATTACTATTGTAATAGGGCCTCATAGTATCTTCAAGTTTCAGTGGCTTACCATAACAAGCATTTATTCCTCTTACACATAAGCCTATAATTATCTGTAATAAGACACTTCAGGCTGATTTTCAGGTTTTTATCTAAAATCTGTCTCATCCTCCTTGTACTAGTTCTCTCCTAGAGCATGCTCTCCTCATGGAGAATGATAGAAACATGAGAGGATAAATGGAAACTCAGCAAGGAGCTCCCACATTCTAGCTCAGGCCCCCAATATATGGGCCAAATCAAACTACATGGGCAAGTCCCCAGGTACTTGGGGATGAAGTGGGGTACATTCAGACTACAGTAGGTGGCATTGCAACATCATATGGCCAAAAGTATGGATGGATGCATTATTTTATTAAGAGAAGGAGTAAACAAGTAGAGCCAACAGGTCAATGTACTGTGTAGAGTATGGATAATGAGGAGTTTCAGGGGAGGGAGCATGCCATTTTGTTACCATAGTCGAGGAAAGCCTTACTTAATAGATGACATCAGAGGAAGCAATCTGGGTAAACACTTGGGAGAATATGCCAAACAGAGGAAATAGCTAGTATCCAGAGGCAGGGGTTTGCTTTTGAGAGGCCAGTGTGGCTGGAACACTGTCTGAGCAGGAGAGCTGAAAAAGACAAAAGTAAAGATATACTGGGGCAAAGAGGACTATGATGAGAGCTGGAACAAATAACAGAGAACTGTGTAGAGTCTCAGTCTTCTCTCAGAGTAATGAGATGGGAAGCCATTGTTGGAATTTGAAAAGAAGAAGTGTGGTTTGATTTAAGAGGTAAAATTATAATTTTGATGTCTGTACTGAGGAAGAGTGTTTAGAGACAAAGGAGAAAGCAAGGAGGCTAATTTAAATGTCTCTGCAGTGATCATCTCTACAGGGAGTGAAAATAGCTTGGCCCACAGTGGTACAAAGTGATAAGATGAAGAGATAGGTGACATGATAGTATTTGCAGCTGAGAGAAAGAAGTTTTAGGGGTGATTCCAAAGTTTTTGGCTTGAGACTGGAAAGGTTTGTTGCCACTAATTGAAGTGGAGGACATTATCAGCCACAACATTTAGAAAATCTGCTTATCTTTCAAACTAGATACTTCTATCAAAACAGTGTGATGACAGAAACAAAACAATTATTCAGGTTTTTATATATTTTAGTTAACCAAACCACAGTGTCATATCACCTGAAATTGTCTACAGTAACTTTTTTCTGTACTTTGATTTTTAAAAGTCATGAAATGAGGATACTGTAAATACTTCATGACAACTGTGTTATAAAGTTAATTCTAACAAATAACATGTCATTAAAATAAGAATGCACAAATAGTTCAATTGCACTTTTAATTAACTTTTCAGAATTAATAGCTGATGATTGTACTTGATCAGGTCAAATTCTGTATTTAAGTGCCTCATGTTTTTGAAGTCTTTAATGAAAATCACTGGGAACAACTTCCTGAAAAGTATTATTTACTTTCATCTTTCTAATCTGTTTTTAATTTAATTTTTTTATGTTTTTACACTTTCCCAAGAAGTATTTATTATTAGTTAAGCAATGATTTAGGATCTTAGTGTGGAATGTACCCAGATCCCTCTTTTATCTCCCTGGGATAAGGACAGAGGACAAGGGTCAGGATTTAATAATAATTTCCCAAAGAGTTTATGGCTATGATTCTCTTGTATTCCTCCCTGTGAACTCCCTCTGGTATCATCCCAAAATATCCAACCCTTATTCAGCAATTCCCTTTTTTTATTGCTATCTATATGTCAGCCTGTCTTTTAAGGGTCAACATAAATTTTCCTTCCTAAAATCAATGACCCTACCTCCAGCCTACACTAATCTTATACACTCCAACGTGATATTTATATGTAAATTATTTATATAATATTGAAGTATGCTTTGAAAAATAATTTGTAAGCAAGCATTCTAAAAGAAGTATTCACATTTTACAAATTATTTCTCCTTTTTTGTACTACTTCCTAGTGATTTTTGGAATTATGTTCTAGAATAAAAACGTGACAAGTTTGTGATTTTAGTGGATCCTGATTAACCACTAACTTAAATATTCTAACTAACTAGACCTTCAGAAATCCTGATTTTGGAATTTAGAGAAAAACTGGGGCTGAGAGGCAAGATGTGAAGAGTTGGGCTGGGAAACCTTTGTTTCTATTACCTGAATGGTCCTTGTATGCTATGGAAAAGATTTGAGTTTAAGAACTGTGCTGTTTGCTGATATCTATGGCATTACTTACTGCATGAAACCAGGGGTAAGGGGCTGAAGTGTTAACAGGGCAAGGTACAGCCCACACTGGATTATCTTTGCTAATGAATTGGATATGGGGTAGATAATAGCCATAAGCCCATGCACCCAACAGACTATCGATGCTATTGCAAAAAAGGAGAGCACTTACCTGGAGCCATATCCATGAAGTAAGAACTGATGTTGCCTCCCCTCATGCCTCTGCCCCATTACAGGGTGTGAGAGGTGTGAAAAAGCTGATCCTGGTTCCTTCTATGCCAACCTGCTAGAGCTACAAGGCTAGTCACATCTGGGAATTTTCAATGGGAAATGAGATTGAGGTTCATAAGTAAACAACAGTGGGCTTTAAAAAGCAATAAGTCTTATAATAATCAAAACATCTTACCTTTATAAACTCAAGATGAAGTTTTGTTGGAAGAACCCACTACTCAGTGATGACAGAAAAGTCTGACATAAAACAGTTAGAGGTATTTGGTGAGGGAGGCAAATAAAAACAGTATTTATAGTCTGATAATTTGAGTTTTGTCATTAAATTGAGTAATTTTTAAACCTAGTTTTTTTTTTCACAAAAAGAAATAATAATGCCTTGCAGAATTGCCGAAAAGTACAGAAAGCTAGGTGCTACTAATACTGATCATAAAACACTGACTCCCCATACCTGGCAGCTTCAAGGACACATGTGAAAAATGAAGATTTTGTCTCTCTCAGCATTTGTAATGTGCACATATTTATTAAATAAGTGCTGTCTCATGGTGTGTTTTTTCCTGTAGTAGTCTTATAACCTATGCCTACCCCACAATTGTCATACACTTGGTCTGATGTTAAAAGGAAACTGGACTTCTATCTATTTACACTCTTTGTTCTGAACCATTTGCCTTGATGCTTCTTATCTCCTATTTCTATTTCCAATAATCACAAACCTCCCAAATAATTACTCTATCAAATCTCTGCCCTTGGTCTTTCTTCATCTTTGTCACTGATTTCCAGCATAACACTGTGTTTTTTCTTCAATTACCATACAGGTATTCTGAGTCTCAGACTACCTTGGCATCATTCAGTTATATTCAGCAATGCATATCTACCATGCCTGTTCAGGCTCATTGGAAGTTAACTGATCATTAATGTTTTTCTATACATTTATATTTACCAAATTTTCATTGAAAATTGTTGAGAAAAGATTATAGTCCTAACATTCTAAAGAAAGAGATTAAGCTTTACTTCTTAACCACTTTTAATTATGTTGGAAAGCCATCCCTACAGAGTCTAAATATGTAAACATAAGAAATCAACACCAGTTTTCTAACATTAATAGAAAGAAGAACAAGGACATTCATGCTTGTCATCAATAAATTAACAGGAAATCATAAGAGAAGCATATTGTCTTCAACTAAAAAGTTTCTTTCTCCTTGTCAATTGTTATACAATGTTATAATTTCTTAGATACAGAGTGATCACCCTCTGATTATTTTAATATGTGTCTTTTTAAAAAATCTCACTTTCTTTTCTTTAAAATAGGTTTTCTGTTTTTTTTTTTTTTTTGAATGAGCTTCAGGATTCATTGGGCAATTCATCATCTAATTATTCATTTATCTGGCATGAAACACCAAATGAAAGTGATTTGACATTGTAATTCTGAGTATATACTTTGATTATTCTTTGTCATTTTGACCTAGTGAAGAGAAATTTATATTATGCTTGCATTTATTTTGCTGTACTCTTTTACCTAAAATGTTTTATATAATTTTATTTATTTATCTTTAGAAGGGAAGGGAAGGAGAAAGGGAGAGAAATATCAATGTATGGTTGCTTCTCGTGTGTCCCTGCTGGGAACTGGCCTGCAACCCAGGCATGTGCCCTGACTGGGAATCGATCCACGATCTTTTTGGTTCACAGGCCCACACTCAATCCACTGAGCTACACCAGCCAAGGGCTATATATATTTTTAAATATTTAATAGAAATGAAATATGATTTCTTTGGCACAAGGGAGCTTTCCCATACAGATCAATGGGCATAAATCTAATCAACATTTACAAACAACATTTTAACCTACAAAGATATCAAGTAAATTTTCTTTGTTCCAAAACTTGTGGTAGACTCATTCTTGTCTCAGTGTGGAAGAAGGCAGATAACATGCTTGGGATGCTCTAAGAGGCATCAAGGAAGATGAAAAATTGCAGTAATTGCAGTTGACTAACTCTGAATTTAAGTTCATATTTTATCATATCATAGTTGAATGTTTTTCTGAGACATATATTTGAACCTCCCTGAGTCTCAATTTCTTGTTCAAATGGGGTTCATAATGATTTCTATTCTTCAGTAGATGTTGTCTACTAAGTTGTTACCCTAGAACAACTTATATGGTATTGATCACTTGAGTCACACTTTCAATATATTGTTATATACACACAAAGGGTATGTCATATTTTGTCATCGCCATTTTGAAGGAAAAACATTTTAATATAGCTAGTATAATATAGTATAGCTAATATAGCTAGTATAAGCAAGTCATTAAATATTAACCTTTATGTGTGATGCAGTTAAAACTTAGAGAAGTAAGAGTATTGTTCAATCATATACTCACAGGTCAGAGGTAAAGCCTGACTCTTCACGTCATAGAACAAATATAAGCCTTTTCAAAATCCTGACCTAAAGCATGATCAATGCAGGTTATATGTTAAAATAGTAGAGAATTTAAAAATATTAAAACTTTGTCATAGTTAGATGTTGATAAATTGTATGAGCTAGCTCTGTACATTGTAAAAATCAGCAACTATATATTCAGAATAAAATAGTCAAAACAGAATAATAAAACTAAGTATGTGATTAGTGACGTTCAATAATCATGTTAATTTTGTTTAATCTTTAAGTAGCATAATATTAAGCAAAATTAGTAATAAAGTTGATTTGTAGTTACTATTTTCTCCTGCAGATCCTTTTCCTATATGTACATTGGAAATTTGGGCTATTTGGTCTCTAAAATTGCTTTTAAGTTTGTTGCTCTTGAATAAAATATTTGGGGTGTCTATATCTATGAGTGAGGAACCCAATCTATTATTGATTATCTAATCATGCTCCTTTCTTAGAAATGTCTTTCATCACACATATGCTTGGAGGCCCATTATATTTATACTATATAATAAGAATCCTTTGGTCATGACTGATTGACTCAAAATAGAAACTTAACAGAGACTAGAATTAACCCACAAAATGCACTGAACCTTTTAAATAATCCTTTTGTGAAATAGAATCTGAGAGGACCCAAACAAACAAAATCAGAAATGAAAGAGGAGAAATTACAACTGACACCACAGAAATATAAAGGATTGTAAGAGGTTACTATGAAGAACTGTATGCCAAGAAATTTTAAAACCTAGGTGAGATGGACAAATTTCTAGAAAAATATAATCTTCCAAAACTGAATGAAGAAGCAGAAAGCCTGAACAGACCAATAACAGCAGAAGAAATTGAAGCAGTAATCAAAAAACTTCCCACACACAAAAGTCCTGGACCAGATGTTTTGCAGGAGAATTCTACAAAACATTTAAAGAAGAGCTAATCCCTATCCTTCACAGATTATTTGAAAAAATTCAAAATGATGGAAGACTCCCAAACTCTTTTTTTATGAAGTCAACATCATCCTAATCCCCAAAACAGATAAACACACAACAAAGAAAGAAAAGTTCAGGCCAATATCACTCATGAACATAGACACTAAAATCCTCAACAAAATATTGGCAAACCACATCCAACAATATATTAAAAAGATCATACACCATGACCAAGTGGGATTCATCTCAGGGATGCGAGGATGAGTCGACATTCTCAAATCAGTAAATGTCATACACCACACAAACAAAAGCAAAGACAAAAAACACATGATATCAAGAGATGTGGAAAAAGCATTATGTAAGACACAGCACCCATTTATGATAAAAACACTCAGCAAAGTGGGAATAGAGGGAACATTCCTCAATATAATAAAGGCCATATACAAAAGACCTACAGCCAAAATCATACTCAATGGGCAAAAACTAAAAGCTTTTGCACTAAGATGGGAACAAAGCACTAAGATATTCCACTAAGATGGGAGCTAGGAACAAGACAAGGTTGTCCGCTTTCACCACTTCTGTTCAATATAGTATTGGAAGTCCTAGCCACAGCAATCAGAAAAGAAAAGGAAATAAAAGGCATCCAAATTGGAAAGGAGGAAACAAAAGTGTCATTGTTTGCAGATGACATGATAATGTACATAGAAAATTCTATACACTCTACCCAATAACTGCTCAACCTAATAATGAATTCAGCAAAACAGCAGGATATAAGGTCAATATCCAGAAATCAAATGCATTTTTGTATACCAACAATGAATCAGCAGAAGCAGAAATCAAGAATAAAATACCTTTTTGCTATAGCAACAAGAAAATAAAATACCTAACCAAAGAGGTAAAAGACCTGTATGCAGAAAACTACACAACACTGAAGAAAGAAATCAAGGAAGACAAAAACAAATGGAAACATATACCATGTTTATGGATCAGAAGAAGTAACATCATCAAAATGTTTATGCTACCCAAAGCAATTTACAGATTCTATGCAAAACCTATTAAAGTACCAATGGCATATTTCACAGACATAGAACACTCTAAAAATTTACATGGAACCATAAATGACCCAAAAACCTGCTGAAATTTTGAGAAAGAAGAGCACAGTAGGAGGGATCAGAATACCTGATACCAAACCATATTGCAAGACCATGTAATCAAAACAGCCTAGTACTGGCATAAAAACAAACACATGAATCAGTGAAATAAAAACAGAAAGCCCCCAAATAAATCAAAGTCTCTAAAGTTAATTAATATTTGGCAAAGGGGGCAGCAACCTAAAATGGAGTAAAGATAGCCTCATCAACAAATGGTATTGGGAGAATTGGACAGCTACATGCAGTAAAATGAAACTCGAGCACCAGCTTATGTGGGGGCGACTCTGCCCCCAAGTCCCCCATCCACCATGGATGAAAACAATGCTACCAAGACATGATGTGCTTGGGGAGGAGAGGTGGACAATCTCTCAGAGGAGAAGGGCCAAGAACCCTTTCCTCAATGGCTTTTATTGGGTTGTAATACACAGGAATACAAGTGGCAAGGATCAAAGAGTAGATAACATTTCAAAGAAATCTGAGGGCTTAGTCTGAGTCAGTGTCTGTCAGTTAGGGGGTTGCAGAAACTTTGGGAGACATACTCATTTCCTGCTTGGACCCTTGTTATATGAATGAAAGCACTCTTAGCAAAGCAGGATTCACAGGACTTGTAGGAATTCTTATGCCGGATCACCCTGGATCCCATTTTAGCTGGCAAGGAGCTGCACCACCTCCCCCATCATGGGTTTTCAAGCTTAAGTGGACTAGAGCCAAGAAGCACTTCCAGAGAACATGGGGACTTGGGCTATGTCAGAATAGCCAGGGGGTGAGGGTCCATCACTCCATCACTGCCTCTTACTTACACCATACACCAAAATAAATTCAAGGTGGATAAAAGACTTAAATATAAGCCATAACACCATTAAAGTTCTAGAGGAGAACATTGGCAGGAAAATCACAGATATTTCAAGCAGAAACATTTTTACTGATATGTCCCCTAGAGCAAGGGACATAAAGGAAAGAATAAACAAATGGATCTCATCAAAATAAAAAGCTTCTATATGACTAAAGAAAACAGTATTAAAATAAAAAGAGGACCAACTGTATTGGAAAACATATTTGTCAATGATACCCCAGACAAGGATTTAATCTCCAAAATGTATAAAGAACTTACAGGACTCCAATCTAAGACAAGCAACCCAATTAAAAAATGGGCAAAGGACTTGAACAGACACTTCTCCAAAAGAGAATATAGAGAAAATCCAGAGACACATGAAAAGATGCTCAATATCACTAGCTATCAGAGAGATACAAATTAAAACCACAATGGGATAGCACTTCACACCAGTCAGAATGGCCATCATAAACAAAGCAACAACCAACAAGTGCTGGAGACGTTGTGGAGAAAAGGGAACTCTAGTGCGCTGTTGGTGGGATTGCAGACTGGTGCAACCGCTATGGAAAACAATATGGAATATCCCCATAAAATTAAGAATGGAGCTGCCTTTGAACTGGCAATTCCACTGCTAGGATTATATCCTAAGAACCCTGAAACATGAATCCAAAAGAACCTATGCATCCCAATGTTCATAGCAGCACAACTTACAATAGCCAAGTGCTTGAAGCAACCTAGGTGCCCACCAGTAAATGAGTGGATCAAAAACTGTGGTACATTTACAAAATGTACCACATTCTGGAATTCTATGCACCAGAAAGAAAGAAGGAGCAATGCTTCTACCCTTTGCAGCAGCATGGATGGAACTGGAAAGCATTATGCTAAGTGAAATAAACCAGGTGGTGAAAGACAAATAGCACATGATCTCACCTTTACCAGGAACCTAAACAATAAGACAAAGAAACAAGCAAAATATAACCAAGACACTGAAATAGAGAACAGGCTGACAGTGTCCTGGAGGGTTGGTGGAATTTCATGGGAAATGGGGAAGGGTTTATAGGAACAAATATAAAAGACATATGGACAAAATCTAGGGGGGCTGGAACTGGAAGGGTGGGTGGAGGGCTGAGTGGGTGGGCTGGGATGGGAATAAAAGACAGAAAACTGTAGTTGAACACCAATTAAAAAATAAAATAAAAAGAAATAGATTCTTATCTATTAATTGAATTATAATATTATATAGAAATAATTTAATATATTTGACAGAAACATGAATGGAAGCTGTCAATATAGGAAAAATAATTTAGAGACTTGGAAAGAATCATTTTGAAGATCTGAGATTTGAGCAGATTCGACAAGAAATATACAAGTCAACAGAAATTTTGGGCTTCTAGAGGAGAAAGAGAGATTTGGAAGGAGGGGGAGACAGAGAGATTTCAGTCCTCACTAGACACAGTTGAATTTTTTAGTCTGTTTTTTTAAATTTTATTAAATCTCCCCATAAAGCCCTAATATTCTAATCAATCTGAATTGGTTTTAGTCTTCGCTACCAAGGCTAATAATTCTAAAACAATTTTTATTGTCAAACATATGGCTGTCTTTAAATTCAGTGATGCAAGGTAAAATGGCATGTAATTCCAGAAGTTCCTTTATTTTTGTCACAGAAAGTTGAACCAAGTATATTGATGGCAAATATTTGATTTGAACCCTCAACACTGAGAAGAAATGTGTTCTGAAATAATATATGCTTAACTTTTATGTAGCAGCCACCTTTCTGAGTCAATTTCTTTGCAATACAGAACAGAGAAAATTTTTCAAACATCTATTGGCAGGAATCATTATCATAATTGGAAAAGATCCAGTGAGAGTAGAATAAGGGATTATATAAATAGATAGATAAATAAATATATAAACAAAATAGCATCAAGGAAATTGGAATTTCTGTTGAAAACAAAATTAAGCAATTGAAACTTATAAAGGTTGGAAGAAGTTTATTAAGAAAAGTTAAAAAATATATACACGTATATTTTTATTTGAAATATGTTTAGTAGATAGAACATCCTGTTAAAAATGAAATTTTCAGTTTTACATTTGGGTGTTTATTCCATAAGATGTCTAAGGTGAGGATAATTGAAAATCTAGAGCTAAATTACTTAAATGTTAAAATTTCATCCAGATGTTTGAGACTTTATTAGACCAACATATCTTTATGTCTAACATTAAAATAATCATAAATATATAAATGCTACTATATATGAAATAACATTTTCAATATACTTCATTGGAGAGACACATTAACCAGTGATTAGAGACTACACAAAGAATTTGCTGTTAGTTAAAAGTTTTTATTATCTGACTAGTAGTAACTAGTAAAACACAAGAATATAGGAATTTATTGGAGGATATTTTTCCATACTGGTGGAAAAACAAGTTTATTTTATCACAAACTGTTTTGTTTTTTTTAGTTTTTATACATAGAAGTATCAATGAGCTAAAGTTGTTGACTATTTATTAAAGAACAAGGAAGTTTATTCATGGAAATTCATTACAGACCTGAGACAAACTCATGAATCCCAATCCTTTGGCAATGTTTTATTTGTAAGGAATAAAGTGCAAGTAAGTATAATTTGCAGCTAAAGTTCAGCTTGAAGAGTACCAGATGACAAAACCATGGCTGGCTTACGAATTATATCCTATGGGAAAATAGAGAGAGACCCAGACCATCAAGGATAGCAGAAGGCATTGCGCTGATATTGCAGACAAAGAGATAAGCCAAGCAGGAGAGGGGACACAGAGAAGGGAGGACTATACATTTTTGGTGGGCGGAGCAGGAACTAACATTTACACTTGAGGCAGCCAAGGGAAGTTAAGAGGTCACCAAGTCATTTTAGCAGACAGAAGCAAATACTCCTCAAAGGCAAATATTCCCTATGCTCTACTTTAGATTTTTTTTTTTATTGAACTTATTTATTTAGGCTGAATTAAAATATAGATTTAATTTCAATGTCTCTGGTTATATTTTGCTTGTTTGTTTGTTTTGTTGATTCGGTTTCACTTATAGGTGAGATCACATTGAAATTAAGAACAAACTGACAGTAACCAGAGGGGAGGTGGGAGGGGATAATGGGGGAAAAAGGGGAAGGGTTGTCAGAAACAACTATAAAGGACACATGGACAAAACCAAGGGAGGATGGGATCAGGGGAGGGACGTGGGAATGGCCAGGGTGGGGGAGATGTGGGGGGAATAGTGATAACTGTATTTGAACAACAATAAATAAAGAAAATATAGCTTTAAATTTCAGTTTTACCATTCCAATTTTGGGCAGATAAACATTTACAACATTTTGGTCAATGACAACTCCCATATTTGACAGTGGTTAAGATTTTAATGTAGCTAAAAAAACTTTTATTGCCTGTGACCTTGTAGCTATCATAACGTTATAGCACATTACTCACGTGTCTGTGGTGATGTTGGTGTAAACAAACATACTGCCCTGTAATAGGCTATACCACCTAAGTTTTTTTGTAATTTCATGCTATAATTTTTATATAAGAATAAATATTTCCATCATTAAGTGGCATCTGACCTTTTTTTACAAAATGAAGATTTTGTAAAATACAGCAACTTTTTCTGTATACTGTCATGTATTTAAAATATATATTTTCAACATGTAACTTCATTTAACTATCTCAGTGTTTGGTGCATAAAATTCAATAACTAAAGAATAAGTGACTACCAGAGAAAGTTCATTTTATATCTATGTCTGTATTTAAAGGTATATGAATCTGTATCTTTATCAATGATTCTCTCAAAGTTAGGTCAAGATTGTATGTGTTATCTCATTTATTTAATCATTTCAGGCATATGTAAAGGGCTAATACTCTTTTTAGATAAGGCATGTTTTTTCCCATCATAGTTTATAAAGTTTTGGGAGGTGTCCATATGGGGCATTAAGTGCCTGGATCCAATTCCTTTAGCAAGGTTTTAAATTAAACTTGCTTCGGTCAGGTCTAAGACAGCATAAACCAAACTACTTCTGGAGCTTCTCAGTCCTTAAGAACAATATTAAAATATTTTAATGTTTAATGTTTAATAATATTTTCCTATGTTTTCTTTTATTTTTTTTGATGGTTTTTAATAACAACAGAAGTATGTATAGGGGGTAGAGTTAAGGAAGAATTGTATCTCTATGGTGAGCTTTGGATCAGAATTTGGCTTATGGAAACTTTAATTAATTAATTCACTATTTTTCTTTTTCTTGTGATGCTTGAGTTTAATGCTAAGAAGATATAAAAATTCATATCTTATAGAAATTCATATCTTATAGAAAATTCATATCTTCTATAAGATATGAATTTTAAAATATTAACAAAATATTTTTAAAATATTAAAAAACATCTTCACTCATAGGCATTTATGTTTTGCCATTTTGAGTAGGGATATAGTAAAAGAAGAGTGAGGGAAAGAGGTGGGATTAAAAAAAGGTTAATCAAAATTCTACAACATGATTGGTAGAACATGTTCTTTAAAGTTTACTGGCCATTCCATTACAAGTGCCTTTCCCATGCCATCACATCCACAGTTTCTGAACATGTCCCAGCTTGGTTCTCTCCCTTTTGCTTTCCCTCATCCCTCCTTATTCTTTCTCTTTATTCTTATTTTCCCACATGGTACTACTTATCCATCTTTTGTGTTCTCTTGGTTGTTGTTTTTAGGGTTTTAACTTCTACTGAAAGTGATTATAAATTACTATAAAGAGATTTTTGTGAAGTTTTTATTTCATTATGTTATCTCTACTTCAATGTAAATGATCCCGTGTTGACACTCACTTAGGTACTTTTCAAATATTTAATATATGTAATAGATAATTTTTATATTTTACTTTTTAAAGTTGTGATTTAATACATTGCACAGTCTGAATATTTAATAACCTCTAGATCAAATGTCTTCAGTAAAAGCAGTGGTAGAGAATTGTGTAATTCTTACAATTTTACACTTCCATTTCTAATATTTAAGTATTCTCATCAAAGTGTAGAATTCAAAGCTCCATTCAGTAATTGATTGCCATACAATATTCAAATGCTGCTTTGAAGAAAACTCACTTCTTTTTCTTGTTTTTAATGTTTGCATCACAAAATATTTGAAATGAACAGATCAAAGCAGAATGCTCATTTTTATGGCTTCTCTTTCATTTCTGATACTTATTCTAATCTTCCTTAGAATAAGCACCAACATTACTGTAATTGGAAAAAAAAATTTGAACAGAAATTGATTGAGTCTGTTAGTTGACCAAGGGACTGAAGACAAACTTAAAGGAATAGAATCAGTGCTGACATATTGGTAAATGCTATGTCTTTATATAGGTGAAAGCTATATAAATTTGAAATTTGCCATCTGAGACAAGAAAGTAGAAGATCTATTGAGTAAAAAAGGAGAGAAAGATAGTCTCATGAATTTGTTGTCTAGGTGCTTGGTCAAGTTACTCATTATATGCTTGCAGTCAAAAATGGAAGTTCACCTCTAAGAGATTGCTTTCACTTGAATTTGAACACGATTACCTCACAAAGAGAGGGATGTACCTATAAGAAGTCTGGCTAAAGTTTTTTTTAACTTTACAGGGTAAAAAAATAATTAGTTTACATTATAATTATTTACCTTAACCTAGCATTTCAAATACTTATTTACAAGTTATTTTACTTTTATGAAATAAATAAGGTCTTTTTTCCATGAATTTTTTTATCTCTCTCTCTCTGTCTTCCCATGCTTACCCTCTTCTTTCTTAAAAAATTTGCTTTTTGGTAGATGATCCAAGATGGTGAAGGTGTAAGTGGAAGCTACACTAACCTCCTTACAGGCTGAAATTACAACTAAATTGTAGAGAAAGCATGCTAAACAACCAATTGAATGCTAGGTGGAGAGAAGCCTTATAACCACAGAGAGATAGGAAGAAATCACTTCACCACAATGAGACTAGAAGGGAGTGCAAAGAAGGCATGAGAGAGTTTGGGTCCCATGGGTAGCAGCAGAAATTCTGGAGGGATATTTCAGTGGCTGTGGCTTCCTCCTGAGAAGAATTCTAAACCGTAAGCTAAGGTTCCCAGCCTGTAGCACGAGAGCTGGAAAGAGCTCAGAGAATACCCAGCTGTGAAAAGCAGCATGTTTTCTTTCTGCTAGGGAGAGACAGCTGGAGACTCAGAGAGGCTCTTAAAAGCTCAATGCACAAAATTTCATTTGCATCCACTTACCCTGGGCTCTGGCAGGAGGGCAGAGTAAACTAGAGATGCTTGAGGAGAGTCTGAGGTTGGTGGCTCTGGGGAAAAAAAATTGAAGGAGCACTGCCATGATCTCCATGCTGAATCAGTTCCCATACTCCAGAAGTCATCTTTCTCAGGCAAAGCACTCCTCTCTGAATGGCATTAGCCTGAGAGGAAGCAATATCCCTGTTCCAAGAGTTACTGTATCCACCGTCCTGTGGAAGCTGGAAAGCTATTTACAGCTTGAGGCCATATCATTGATTAGTTTAACTACTGAGATGTGTGTGTGTGTGTGTATCTCATAGATTGAAAGGTACATACTAAAAGTAAAGGGATGAAAAAAATGTTTCATGCTAATGGAAAGAAAAAAAAAACTTGGATAGAAGTATTTATATTCCACAAAATAGACTTAAAAACCAAAGCCAAAAGACAAAGGGACAAAGTAAGAGACAAAGGACAAAACATAATGATAAAGAGAACAATATAACAAAATATAAACCTAGTAAACACTTATGCACCGAACACAGGAGCACCTAAACATGTGGAACAAATCTTGGTGGAAATAAAGGGAGAGACTGACAGAAATACAGTAATAGTCAGGTTTTAATGACCCATTGACTTCAATAGATAGATCTCCCAGACAGAAAATCTACAGGGAGCCAGTGTCATGAAATGACACACTAGATTAAATGAATTTAATCGATGTCTTCAGAGTATTTTACCACAAAGCACCAGAATATGAAAACTTTTCAAGTGTACAAGGAACGTTTTCTAGGATAGACCACACGTGAGGACACAAAACAAGTCTCCATAAATTTAAGAAAATTGAAATAATATCAAGCATTTTCCCTGACCACAATGCTATGAAACTAGAAATCCATCACAAGTGGGACACTGAAAAACACACAAACACATGGAAGCTAATAACATGTTATTAAACAATCAATAGGTCAACAATGAAATCAGGAAATAAGTCAAAATATATTTTGAAAGAAATAAAAATGAGTACAAAACAATCCAAAACCTACAGGGCACAGAGAAATTAGTCTCAAGAACGACATTTGTAGTATTGCAGGCCTATATCAAAACAAAACAAAACAAGAATAACTTCAAATAAACAAACTAAATTCACATTTAAAGGAACTTGAAGAAGAAAAACAAAACAAAAAAAGCCATAGTGAGTAGAAGGAAGGAAATAATGATGATCAGAGCAGAAATAAACAAAGTCTAAAGATACCAAAAATCAATGAACCCAAGAGCTGCTTCTTTGAAAAGATAAATAAGATTGACAAAAACTTAACAAGATTCATCAAGAAAAAAAGAGAGAGGACCCAAATAAATAAAATCAGACAAGAAAGAGGGGAAAGACAATTGACACAAAAGAAATACAAAAGATTGTAAGGAAATATTTCAGAAAGCCATATACAACAAAATGAACATCTTGGATAAATGGAGTAAATTTCTAGAAACATACAATCTTCCAAAACTAAATCATAAAGAATCAGAGAATCTGAATAGACAGGTTACACCTAGTGAAATTGAAACAGTAATGAAAAAAATTAATTAATTAAAAAAAAAACCTCCCAACAAACAAAAGCCCTGGACCACAGTGTTTCACAGGTAAATTTTACCAAACATTTTGAGAACAACTAACACTTCTCCTTCTCAAACTATTTCATAAAATCCAAGAGGAAGGAAGACTCCCAACCTCACTTTACAAGACCAATATTATCCTAATTCCAAAACAGATGAAGATACTAAAAAGAAATATAATTATAATCCAATATGCCTGAATAACATAGATGCTAAAATACTCAACAAAATATTAGTAAACCAAACACTGCAATGCATCAAAAAGATCATATAACATGACCAAATGGGATTTATTCCAGGTATGCAAGTGGGCTACAACATTCAAAAATCAATAAATGTGATTCACCACATAAAGAAAATTAAAGATAAAAAACACATGATCATATTGAAAAATTCAGAAAAAGCTCTTGAAACAATACAGCCTCAATTTATGATAAAACAAATTCAGCAAAGTTGGAAAAGAAGGACATTACCTAAACATAATAAAGGCCATATATGACAAAACCACTGCCAGCATCATGCTCAGTGGGCAAAATTACAAGTATTCCCCTTGAAGGGTGTAGGGAGCCACTCTGCCTGGTTTCAGGAGTTGTAACTGCCCTCTCCCCACCTCCCTTGGCTAAGACTGAGTGAGCGACCTTCGGAATGCTAGCCACTTAGGAGACAAAGCTTGTCTCTGGTAGCAAACACTGCTTCTGCTTCATCCTCCTGCCCCCAGGGCATATTCAGATAGTCAGAGATGAGTAAAACCCCTCAGACACTATCACTTGAGAGGCCATCATGGAAGGACTCAGGGGGCTGCAACAAAGAGGGAGTGGTGAAACCTCACCCCCTGGCTATTCTGACATAGCCCAAGTCCCCATTTCCATCTTGGAGAAGCACTTTCTGGCTCTAATCCACTTAAGCCTGAAAACCTGTGATGGGGGAGGTGGTGCAGCCCATTGCCAGCTAGAGCAGGATCCGGGGTGATTGAGCATAAGAAAGAGGTTTTTTTTTAAATTTATCTTTTATTGATTATGCCATTACAGTTGTTCTATTTCCCCCCCTTCATTCCCATCCACCCTACCCCCCGTCCTCATCGTTACCCCCCCTTTAGTTTATGACCATGTGTCTCAAGTCCTTTAGATTCTTTATTCCCCATACTATTCTTGCCGCCCATCTATTTTTTATCTACTGTCTATGCTACTTATTTTCTGTACCTTCTCCCCCCTTCTCCTCCTCCCACTCCCCTGTTGCTAACCCTCCTTGAGATATTCATTTCTATGTTTCCACTCCTGATCTAGCTGTCCTTTTAGTTTGCTTTTGTTTTAGGTGTGGTTGTTAATAACTGTGAGTTTGCTGTCCTTTCACCATTCAGGTTTTTTTAACTTCTTTTTCTTAGATAAGTCCCTTTAGCATTTCATATAATAAGGGCTTGGTGATGATGAACTCCTTGAATTTGATCTTATCTGAGAAGCACTTTATCTGTCCTTCCATTCTAAATGAAAGTTTTGCTGGATAGAGCAATCTTGGTTGTAGGTCTTTGGATTTCATGACTTGGAATACCTCTTTCCAGCCCCTTCTTGCCTGTAAGGTCTCTTTTGAGAAATATGCTGACAGTCTGATGGGGACTCCTTTGTAGGTGACTATCCCCTTAGCTCTTGCTGCTTCTAGGATTCTCTCTTTCATTCGAATCCTGGCTAATGTAATTATGATGTGCCTTGGTGTATTCCTTCTTGGGTCCAACTTCTTTGGGACTCTCTGAGCTTCCTGGATTTCCTGGAAGTCTATTTCCTTTGCCAGATTGGGGAAATTCTCCTTTATTATTTGTTCAAATAAGTTTTCCACTGGTGGCTGTGCCTTTCTCCATTCATTTCAATTAGTTTCGCCTTCGTATGTTTCTCTAATTTGTGGCTATAATCAACCAGTTCTGTGAGGATCCTGATCACCAGTGTTTTAAACTGTGCGTCTGAGAGTTTTGCTATTTCTTCATCACTTAGATTTATAGGCTCTGGGGCTTTGAGATCTTCTTGAGTCATTTTTGGTCTATTCGTACCTGTTAAGTGTGAGGAGCGGAGCCTTGGACTCCCAAGTTGCTGGGTTGTGACGCTATATGTGGCGGCGTGGTTAGTGCAGGGAAACGGTGGCCCCCTCTGCTTTTTCGAGCTGCTGGGTGAGGAGCAGAGGCTTAGGTGGTTCACCAGGGCAGGGCTACTTAGGTCGCTGGGTTATGACACTGTATGTGGAGGTAGGGTCAGAGCAGGGAAATGGCGGTGCCCTCTGCTGCTGCTCGCCACTGGGGCCTGCTGGCTCCCATCCAATCGCCCACTCCCTCACTTGTCTATCCACGCACGAATGCGCGACCACAGTCAACCCGCAGCCCTGCTCCCTCACTGTTTCCCCACGGTCGCTTGCTGAGTTGCCCACCAGGTCCAACCCTGCGCCTAGATTCCGTGCGCCTGAGTCCATCTGATCGAGTTTTCCTGTGCAACCCAGCTCCACCAGCTGCTGGTTTCGCCCCTCTTACCAGTCAGGCTGAAGAATTTGTTGTTATCAGACTTCCAAAAAGTTCAATTTTCTATGTTCTGGCTGTGTTTTCTGTTTCTAATATTTAGTTGTCTCTAAACTTGGTTGTGTGAGAAAGCACAGCATCTCCACCTATGTCTCCATCTTTGTGGAAGTCGAAAGAGTTCTTAAAATTCCTGTGAATCCTGCTTTGCTACGAGTGCTTTCATTAATATGATAAGGGTCCAAGCAAGAAATGAGTATGTCTTCCAAAGTTTCTTCAACCCCCTTACTGACAGACACTGACTCAGACTAAGCCCTCAGATTTCTTTGAAATGTTATCTACTGTTTGATCCTTGCCGCCTGTATTCCTGTGTATTACAACCCAATAAAAACTGTTGAGGAAGGAGCTCCTGGCTCTTCTCCTCTGGGAGACTGGCCACCTCTCCTCCACAAGCAGATTATGTCTTGGTAGTTTCACTTTCACCCATGGCAGATGGGGGAAATTGCTGACAAAGTTGCCCCCGCAAAAGGAAAAATCAATAAAACAGTCACATTAAAAATTGCTACAAATAGAGTAAAATACCTAGTAATACACCTAACCAATGATGTAAAAGACCTTGTAAAATTACAAGACACCAAAGGAAGAAATTTAAGAAGATACAAAAAAGTACAAGCAGACACTATGTTCATGACAGGTAAAAATTAACATCACTAAGTGTCCATACTTTCCAGAGCAATCTACAGAGTCAAGGCAATTCCTATCCAGATTCCAATGACATAAATTGCAGAACTAGAGTAAACATTTCGAAAATTTCTATTGACCCTCAAAAAGCCCTGCATGCCAACCAGTAATGATCCTGACAAAGAAGACTAAGAGAAATCACAGTAGCTAATATCAAACTATACTATAAGGCCATAGTAATCAAAACAGCATAGTAATGGCATAAAAACATATACATGGGTCAATGGAACACTATATAGAGCCAAAAATAAACCCATAGCTTTATAGTCAGTTAATATTTGACAGTGGAAGCAAGCAAATACAATGGGCTAAAGATAGTTTATTAAATAAATGGTGTTGGGAAAATGGAATAGATACATACAGAAAAACAAAGGAGATCAACTTATTATACCACAGACATTAATACATTTAAAATGGGTCATAGACTTAAATGTTACACCTAAAACCATAAGAGATTATAGGCAGGAAAATCTTGGACATTGTCATAGCAAGATTTTATTGCATATATTACCCCGGGCAAGGAGAACAAAAAGTAATAATATTAAATAAATGGGACTATATCAAACTAAAAAGTTTTTCACAGAAAAGGAATTTTTTCAGCAAAATAAAGATGACCCATAGAATGAGAGGACATAATCTCGGATACTTCAGATGAGGGGTTTGTATCCAAAACTTATAAAGCTTACAAAACAGGTAGCCAAAAATCAAACAATCAAATTAAAAAAGGGCAATGGACCTGAATAGATACCCCAAAAGAGGTATATACTAAAGAAGACATATAGGTAGCTGATAGAAATATGAAAAGATGCTCAATGTCACCAGTCGTTAGAGAAATGCAAATAAAAATCACAATGAGATATCATCTCACACCTGTCAGAATGGCTATCATCAATAAATCAATAAACAAATGCTTGAGAGGATATAGAGGAATGGGAACATTTTTGCACTGTTCATGGAAATATAGATTGATGTAGCCACTGTGGAAAGCAGTTGGAGATATCTCAAAAAATTGAAAAATGGATCTGTGTTTTGACCCAGTGATCCCACTTCTGGGAATATAACAGAAAGAACGCCAAACACTAATTCAAAAGAACATAAGCACCCCTATGTTTATTACAGCATTATTTACAATCACCAAGATATGGAAGTGGCCCAAGTGTCCATCAGTAATTGAGTGGATAAAGCAACTATGTGACATTTACACAATGAAATACTATTCAGCCACGAAAAAAGAATAAAATTTTACCCTTTGTAAAAGTATGGACAGACATGGAAATGATTATGCTAAGTGAGATAAGCCAGTCAGAGAAGACAAATATCAAATTATTTCACTTAGATGTGGAGTCTAATGAACAAACTGAACTAACAAGGAAATAGGAAGATACCCATAGATGGAGAGGATGATGACAGCTGGGGGAAGGTTAGGAGGCGCACAGATTGAGCTAAAAGGAAAAAGGACCCTTGGGTATGGACAACAATGTGGTGATAGCTTGGGGGAGAGGAGTATAAGGGAATAAAATGAAAATGAAAAAATATCATAAAGCTAAAAATAATTATTCTCATCAAATCTGAAAGTACAATAGAAATATAGCAGCACAATTTATAATAGCCAAGTGCTAGAAGCAACCAAAGTGCACATTAGTAAATGAGTGGATCAAGAAAATATGGCACATTTACACAATGGAATTTTATGCAGCAGAAAGAAAGAAGGAACTCCTACCCTTCCCAGCAGCAAGGATGGAACTGGAGAGCATTATGCTAAGTGAATTAAGCCAGGTAGTGAAAGACAAATGCCACATGATCTCACTTTTAAGTGGAACCTAATCAACAAAACAAAGAAGTAAGTAGAGTATTACCAGAGACACTGAAATAAAGAATAAATTGACAGTAAGCAGAGAGGAGAAGGGATAGGAATAATGGGGGAAAGTAGGGGAAGGGCCATCAAGGTACAAGTGTAAAGAGCACATGGACAAAGCCAAAGGGTGTAGGTACCAGGTTGAGAGGCAGGGATGGGTAGAATGGGGCTGCATGGTGGGGAGGAAATGGAGACAATTGTACTTTAATAACAATAAAAAACCCCTCTGAAATCTTATTTGATATGCAAAAGAACCCAAAGAAGTATTATTATTTTTGTATTTTCCAGATGAGAAAAAAATTACCACCTTGTGTTGCAGATAAATTCCAAGGTTGTAGCCAGAGTCTCAGTCAGGCTGCCTCTTGGAATATGATGAGATTGAGAGGCTATTGTGTAAGTCTAGACTTTTCTGAGAATGTGGGAGTTTCTTACCTAAGATTGGTTTCTGTCACTTTTCATGTATATAAACAAACAAACAAACAAACAAAGACCCCCATCCCTGGCTTGTGTAGCTCAGTGGATTGAGTGTGGGCCTGGGAACCAAAGGGTTGCCAGTTCGATTCCCAGTCAGGGCACATGCCTGGGTTGCAGGCCAGGTCCCCAGTAGGAGACACATGAGGGGCAGCCATACATTGATGCTCCTCTCCCTCTCCTTTTCTTTCCTTCCCCCCTCTCTAAGTAAATAAATAAAATCTTAAAAATATAAAAAAGAATAAAAAGAGCTAGCTTTAAAAAATACTCAGAACCTCAACAGAAATATAGAAAATGTAACATAAAATCAATCAAAGATGAAGAATACAATAACTCAAATAAATACTACATTGGAAGAAATTGAAAGCAGATTATTTGATTTATAAGAATTGATCAGTGACCTATAAGAAACAATAGTCATAGTAAAAAAAATGCAAAAAGAGACTTCCGGTCAAGATGGAAGTGTAGGTGCAAATACTGTGCCTCTTCGCTCAACCAGAATTGAGAAGAACAACAAAAATTTAGAAACAAAAACACAACCAGAACAGACAGGAAATTGAACTGTACGGAAGTCCGAAAACCATTCAACCAGACAGGTAAAATGGGTGGAGTCAGCGGCTGGCAGAGAGGGAGTGGGGCAGGAAAAGGCAGTGGCAGCCAGGCCAGGGAGCACAGGCAGCATGGGGTGGACTGCAGTCACACATTCACATGCAGATAAACTAGGCAAAAACAGGCAGCAAGACAAACTGCACAACCCAGTGCCCCAGCAAAAGGAAATAAAGCCTAAAAGCACCAACTGAAAAGGTGCCAGCTTGTGGGAAACGGCAGAGGGGACTAAAATCTGAGAGAGTGCAGAACAAGTGTCATTGCTCCCTCTCTGACCCCACCCCCACATATAGTGTCACAACCCAGCAACTGGGTTGTCCTGCCCTGGTGAACACTGAAGTCTCCGCCATGGATACATAACAGGTATTACCTGACCAAAAATGGCTCAATCAGAAGAACAAATCAAAGCCCCAGAGCCAGTACTTTTAAGTGACCAAGAGATAGCCAACCTGTCAGATGCACAGTTAAAAACACTGGTGATCAGGATGCTCACAGAAATGGTTGATTTTGGTTGCAAATTACATTAAAAAATGAAGGCTACACTAGGTGAAATGTAGGAAAATGCACAGGGAACCAATAGTGATGGCAAGAAAGCTGGGACTCAAATCAATGGAGTAGACTAGAAGGAAGAAAGAAACAACCAGATGAAAAAGAATGAAGAAACAAGAATTTTTAAAAATGAGAAAAGGCTTAGGACCCTCCAAGACATCTTTAAACATTTCAACATCTCAATTATAGGGGTACCAGAAAGGGAAGAGGAAGAGAAACAAGTGGAAAACTTATTTGAACAAATAATAAAGGAGAACTTCCCCAAGCTGTCAAAGGAACTAGATTTCCAGGGAGTCCAGGAAGCTCAGAGAGTCCCAAAGAAGGTGAACCCAAAGAGAAACACACGAAGGCACATCATAATTACATTAGTCAAGATAAAAATGAGGGAGAGAATTCTAGAAGCAGCAAGAGATAAGGGTACATTCACCTAGGAGTTCCCATCAGACTGGCAGCTGATTTCTCAAAAAAACACCTTGCAGGCAAGAAGGGGATGAAAACAAATATTCTATGTCATGAAATCCAAAGAAGACCTACATCCGAGATTGCTCTATCCAGCAAAGCTTTCATTTAGAATGGAAGGGCAGATAAAGCACTTCTCAGATAAGGTCAAGTTCAAAGAGTTCATCATCACGAAGTCCTTACTATATGAAATGTTAAAGATACTTATCTAAGAAAAAGAAGATAAAAAATATGAACAGTGAAAGGACAGCAAACTCTCAGTTATTAATAACTACATCTAAAATAAAAGCAAACTAAGCAGACGGCTAAAACAGGAGTGGAGCCACAGAAATGGAGATCACATGGAGAGTTAGCAACAAAGGAGTGGGAGGAGAATGGGGAAGAAGATACAGAGAATAAGTAGCATAGATGGTGGGGAGAAAATAGGGGGAGGGCAAGAGTAGTGTGGGAAATGTAGAAGCTAAAGAACTTATGACACATGGACATGCACTAAAGGGGGGATATGGGTGGGCGGGAGTGTATAGGGGGGAATAGGATGACTATAATGGCATAATCAATTAATTATATTAAAAATAAATAAAAAGAAAAATTTAAAATTAAAAAAAATGAGGATATTATAAGAGACAAATGGGATAACATTAAATTACCTAACATTTGCATTTTTAAAAATTTCAGAAGGAGAAGTATCAAGGAGCAGAAATAATATTTGTAGAAATAATGTCTGAAAACTTTTCTAATCCGGGGAAGGAACAGATATTCGAGTCATTCAAGAACCCCGGATATTTCCAAATATGATAAGCCCAAAGAGACTCACAGAAAAGCTTACTGTAATTAAAGTGGCAAACTTAAAGTAAAAGAAATAATTTTAAAGGCAGCAAGAATAAAATATCAAGTGAAATACAAGGAAAACACCACAAGGCTATTAGCTGATTTTAAGGAAGTGATTTCACAGTCCAGAATAGAGTGGTAGAAAATATTTAAAACGTTGAAATAAAGAGATCTATTACTTATAATACTAACTCTACCAAGGTTAATTTTCAGATATAAATAAGGCATATAGTGCTTCTGAGACAACAAACAATAAGAAAATTGACAACAACTGAATCAGGGTTAGCAGAAGTGTTAAACATTCTTTTGTATATGGAAAAGAAAGTGGCACAATTTGGAATATTACAGTACAGAAAAATGTTCTCTCCGGTAAATGCAAATATATAATAACCATAGTTAATCAACAAATTCAAAAGCTAATATAAGGGTGAAAAGACAATAGTAGCAAAATTAATTACAATTAAAATAAATAATCAAGGATGCATAATACAAAACATATATAATACGACCTGAAAACATTAAAATATCAGGTGCAGAGAAAAATTGTAGTGTTTTAGAATGTGATTGGAGATGCTGGGAAGATGGTGACAGAGTAGGACAGTGTGGATTCCAGCTCCCATACTCCTGGGTGAAAATCCTGGCAGATCTATACAGAAGCAGCACACTAAACCATTGGTTATCCAGCATTTATGAAATTAAAAGACCAGAGATTGTGACGGACGCTGAAACACCAGAAAGCGGCAGGTCAGTGGGGTCTCGGGGACCAGACTAAAGGCAAAGCTGTGGTGGGGGCCTGCATCCCCTGCCAGGCGCCCGGGTGCTGCTTCTACAGTCAGGGTCTAGAGGCATCGGTCTGAGACCAGCAGCAGAGGTGTCTGCCACAGGAGCCTAGGCACCCAGCGGCCCCAGTGGCCACCAGCGTGGGCCAGCAGCTCCCCTGCTCCCTGTATAAGCAAACTGGACAACGCTGGGTAGAGACCTGTCTGCTTGCCTGCTTGCATTATCAGGGAGGGTTACAAAGACAGAGGGCAGTGTTCAACTGCAGACTCTGTGGTCGCCAGCCTGGGAGAATTGAGAGGCACATTGTCCTCACTGGTATGGCTGGGGACTGGGCTGGACTGAGAGGCAGGCTGTCTAGAGAGTTTTTGTTTTTTTGAAAGTGGACTGAGGTGTTCTCCTGCCAGGGCAGCTTGGCTTGCTTCCCACTCAGCCTTGCGGGTAGCCTGGGGGAAAGTGGAGCCATATGAGTCCCTGCCACAGGACTGGGAAGCACCTTGCTGGTTTTTCGGGTCCCAGACAGCCTGGTGGGCACGCACAGGCGCAGAAGCTTCTGAGTAGCCACCACAGGACTGGGAAGCGCCTTGCCGGTTTCACCTGGCAGGTGTGCACAGGCGAAGAGGTTGAGTCCCGCCACAGGACTGGGAAGGACCCTACCAGAACCTGTGGGACCCAAGCAGCTTGGTGAGTGTGCAGGTGCCCACACCCCAGGCTGGTAGCCTGGCTGGTGCGTGCACTTGCGCCTGCATCCCAGCCCACAGAGAGATCCTGCTGCAACCAGAAAAACCAGTCTGGACAGTTTGAAACCAACAAGGGAAGGGTTTATTTCTTGTTGTTGTTATTGTTTTTTTCCTTTTTTAGTAACTTTTTTTGTATTTGTTTAGTAATCTTATACATTTTTTAATTTTATTGCTGCTTTATCTTTCTATACTTTGTTCCTCTCCTTTCTTTCTCCCTGTTTTAGTCCTTCCTCCTTTACTCTCAAACTCATCGTTTTGCCTCCCTTCTCCTGACTTTTCGTTTTTTTGTTGCTTCATTTTCTTTTACCCACAAGAGACACAAACAACCGGGAACTGTGAAAAGACCAGAGTGGGACCCAAAGAGGGGGCATCTCAACAGTAGAGAGAGAGAGAGACAAATTTCACTTTCCTGTAGCAGAGAAGCCATGAAGTGTTGCATATTTTTTTATTATTCTCACTTCTTTTATATTTTAATAGTATCTCTGTATTCCTTCTCTTTCTGTATAGGCTTCTTAGACTTGAGTAGTTGTATTGTATTATTAGACAGGTTCCCCCTGTTCTTTCCTCCACAGTGCTTTATTAATCCTCTATACTCCACACCACTTGTTTTCCTTTAGCACACTACCTAAAGCTCTATACCCCCTACTCAGACAGATCACAAAGAGTTTGTTATATGAGTGCTGCTCTAATATTAGTGTAAATAATATCTGATCTATACAACAGTAAATACTTCACAACACATCTCCTGGATCTCAGCCCATTGTACAGGTCCCTGAATTCTATTACTGTAGTGATTAACTTTATTTGATCACACACTACACCTATTTACTGTTCCTTACACTCACCTTACCTCAAAATCTGATCGTCTGAAACCTCACTGCTTTCTAGTTCCAACTAACAAGACCCCCCCCCAGCGAGAGGCTTACTTTTGTCCATCCTTTTGTAAAAGTGGCAAGTTGGGCTGAAGAATACAGATAACACTATATATAGCCTAAAGATCGCCTATATCCTCTCTATGGGCTGTGAATGTAAATATCACAAAAAACTCTTCTGCTGTCATAAACCATTTTGCCTCCCCCTCCAACTGATTACACATACATGATAAAAGGAGTAGGTGGAAATGGAGAACATCAAGATACCTGAAGGAGTCTATACCGCTGAAATTCACAGGTATTATACCACAGAGTTTCACAACATAAACCCAGGGAGTAAGAACAGATCAATTTTAGAAGCTGAGGCTAACAAGAAGAGTCTCACAAACAATGGGAAGAAAAAGAAACAATCTCCCCTCAGAAAGAATGTTAGATGAAATAAAGGCTAATCAACTATCAGGTAGTAAATTCAAAGCACAGGTTATCACGAAGTTCAAAGAGCTCACAATGAGTTACCAGAAACTACAGGGGAGCTATAATGATCTCACCGCAAACTATATCAATATGAAAAAGGAAATAGAAACTATCAGCAAGGTAAGAAAACCAACCAAATTAAAAAATGGGAAAAGGACTTGAACAGACACTTCTCCAAGGAGGACATACAGAATAATCAGAGACACATGAAGACATGCTCAATATCGTTACCTATCAGAGAGATGCAAATTAAAACCACAATGAGATACCACTTTACACCAGTCAGGATGGCTATGATAAACAAAGCAACAAACAACAAATGTTGGAAAGGTTGTGGGGAAAAGGGGACCTTAGTTCACTGTTGGTGGGATTTGCAGACTGGTACAACCATTATGGAAAACAGTATGGAATTTTCTCAGAAAAATAAAAATCGACCTGCCTTTTGACCCAGCAATTCCACTGCTAGGATTATATCCTAAGAATTCTAAAACATCAATTTCAAAGAACCTATGCACCACAATGTTCATAGCAGCACAATTTACAATAGCTAAGAGTTGGAAGCAACCTAGGTGCCCGTGAGTAAATCTATGGATAAAAAAATTGTGGTACATATACACAATGGAATTCTATGCAGCAGAGAGAAAGAAGGAACTACTACCCTTTGCAAGAACATGGATGGAAATGGAAAGCATTATGCTGAGTGAAATAGGCCAGCTGTTGAAAGACAAATACCATTTGATCTCACCATTAACAGGAAGCTAAACAACAAAACAAACAAGCAAGCAGAAAAAAACAAAGACACTGAAATAGAGAACAAGGGGACAGTGACCAGAGGGGAGAGGAAAGGGAATTTAAGGGGAAACAAGGGGAAGGAATTTGGAGGAACAAATAGGAAGGATACAGGGAAGAGAACTAAGGGGGGTGAAAATGGGAGGGAGGTGGGGAGCACGGGGTAGGGAGGGCTGGGATGGTAGAAACAGACAAAAAACTGTACTCAAAAAATAACTAATTAAAATTAATAATAAAATGAGAAATCGGCGAACAATAAGTGCTGGTGAGTTTGTGGCTAAAATAGAATCCTAGTACATTGTTGATGGGGATGTAGACTGGTTTAGCCACTGTGGAAAACAGTATGGAATTTACTCAAAAAACTTGAAATGGAACTGGCTTTTGACCCTGCAATTCCATCACTGGGATTATATCCTAAGAATCCTGAAACACCAGTTCAAAAGAACCTGTGCACCCCAATGTTCATTACAGCACAATTTACAACTGGCAATCACTAGAATCCACCTAAGTACCCAGCAGTGAATGAATGGATTAATAAAAACTATGGTACATGTACATAATGAAATACTATGCAGCAGAAAGAAAGAAGGAAGTCCTACCCTTTGTAGCAGCATGGATGGAAGTGGAGAGCATTTTGCTAAGTGAAAGAAGACAGTCAGTGAAAGAGAACTAACATATGATTTCATCTATAAGTGGAGCCTAAGCAACAAAACAAACAAGTAAGCAAAATATAACCACACATATTGAAGTAAAAAAAAAAACCTGACAGTAGCCAGAAGGGAGGGGGAGGTGCATAACAAGGGAAAAAGGGGGAACAGTCATCAAGGAACATACAGAAATGACCCATGGAGAAATCCAACGTTGGGTAGGATTCAGGGTGGGTAGTGTGGATCTGTGAATCAAGGGAAAGTGGTGGTAGGGAAATGGAAACAACTGTACTTGAACAACAACAAAAACCAAACAAAGAGTTTAAAAATACAAAATATAAAAACTATGTATTTCCAAAAGTGTAAGAGATTGATCTGAAAGATCAATCATTCTGAAAGATGCCCACTTTGCCTACTTTTTTAATTTGCCCACTGAAAGATCTTCACATTCTTAACTCCCATATAAAAATATTTTCAGTTTTTTGAACTTTGGCTCAATACAAACAGCAACACACAGGTGTCTTTTTTTTTTTTGTCATCATGCCACTGAAGACAATTTTGTACTTGTTAACCACTACCCAATGTTGTCAGCCTCTCTTTTGTCGAAGGTACACATACTGCTTCCAAGAATTAACCATTTCACCCTAAAAAGGAAAAATGACATTTCCACCCAACTGTCATAGGAGTTGTTATGTAACTTTATTTTTTCTTTAACTTTTTTTGTTGTTGTTCAAGTATAGTTGTCTCTATTTTCCCCTTACCAGTACCATCCACCTAAGCCATCCCCATTGTTTTGATTACTTTTCATACAGAATAGGATGAAATATTTAAAAACATTTGATTTTCATGGTATGCTACTTTGCCAATAGGATTTATGTATTTACTCACTACCAAGCCATTTATTTTAATAGTGAGCATTTAACTTATTGAGCATTTACTATATGTCAGGCACAGTTCTCAGAGGCTCATATATTATCACATATATATTCTGTATACCACTGTATGAGGAATAGTTACTATTATTATATCTATTTTGCAGAGGAAGAAACTAGAGTTAAAATAAAGATCATGCAGCCAAGACCTTTCTCCCTACTTCTCACCATTAGCTTCTAAAAAGAAATATTCAGTCTGAAAATTAGTAGAGAGACTAATTTCTAACACATTGTAAAAATTCTGTTACAGATTTAACAAAATTATGCAATATAGAGATTATTTACTTGGTAAGGTAGTCTTCTTCTCAAATTGAAAGTGTAGATAAACATGCTTTGCCTCCTCATAAAACTACAGACAAATTACAACTTGATTGCAAAACAAATATCACCATGTTCATCAGAAAATTGAGCTGTATGGAGGAGATTCACCTACCAAGGATTTAAAGAAACCACATTCATTCAAATGGGTGGGAGAGGCAGAGATGCACAGATATGCAGAGAGCTAGAGTGGCACAGAGAGACACAGAGATGTGAAATAGGTGGTCCCACAGGGGAAAAACCTGCAGCATTAGGAGGCTCATCTAAATGGCTTGCAAAGGTCTTAAATTTTATGCAGATTTACCCCAACTCCCACCCAGAACTCAGCACCAGGGCAACAGCTATAAGGGTACACATGGCATATAGGAAGAAAGTGAAGTGGCTGGCATCAGGGCTAGTGCCAGAAAACAATATTCACCCTGAAAAATCTCCAGAGCCTAGGCAGCAGCACTGTCCCATCTCTGAGCCTTCCCCCACACAGAGCCACAAAGCAGTGAAATGGGTTGCCCCACCTTGGTAGTTACCTAAGGCTCCTCCCCATACAACTTAAAGGTATGTTTTTCTATAATAGGCAACACTACTAAGATGGCAAGTCAAAGCAGGTTTACCTAATACACAAGCACAGTGAGGCTACCAAATTAAGGAGACAAAACAACATGGCCCAAATGAAAGAACAGAACAAAACTCCAGGAAAAGAACTAAACAAAATGGAGATAAGCAACCTATCAGTTGCAAGGTTAAAAACACTGAATATCAGGATGCTTAAAGAACTCACTGGGTTTTGCAACAGCATACAAAAGACCCAGACAGAAATGAAGATTACATTAAGTGAAATAAAGAAAAATCTGCAGAGAACCAACAGTGGAGGGGATGAAGCTAAAAATAAAATCAACAGTTTTTAACACAAAGAAGAAAAGAGCATTCAATAAGAATAGCAAGAAGAAAAAAGAGTTTAAAAAAATGAGGACAGGATAAGGAGCCTCTGGTACAACTTTACCAACAAATGAATCATAGGGGTGCTAGAAGGAGAAAAGAAAGAACAAGAAAGTGAAAATTTATTTCAAAAATAATGAAAGAAATCTTCCTTAATTCAGTGAAGGATATAGATATATTAGTACAGAAAGTACAGAGAGTCCCAAACAAGATGGACCCAAATAGAAACATAACAAGACACATTATAATTAAAATGCCAAAGTTTAAAGATAAAGGGAGAATCTTAAAAGCAGCAAGAGAAAGCAAATAGTTACCTACAAAGGAGTTCCCATAAGACTGTCAGTTGATTTCTCAAAAGAAACTTTCTAGTGTAGGAGGGACTGGCAAGAAGTATTCAAAGTGATGAAAAGCAAGGACCTACAACCTAGATTACTCTATCCAGCAAAGCTATTATTTACAACTGAAGGAAAGATAAAGTGCTTCCCCCCAAAGACAAAATTAAATGAGTTCATCATTACCAAACTATTATTATATGAAATGACAAAGGGAATTATATAAGGAAAAGAATATCAAAACTATGAACCTAAAATGATAACAATCCACAACTGAATCTAAAAAATAAACTAAGCAAATAAGCAGAACAGGAACAGAATCATAGATAGTAGATCATTTGGAGGGTTATCAGCTGGGAGAGGGAAGGTGGAGAATGAAGGGAAACTGCAGGGATTAAGAAACATAATTGGTAGAGACCTAATACACAGGTAGATTATGAGAACCATATAGAAAATGGAGTAACAAAGATCTTATATTAATAAGCCATGGACATTAAATAAGAGGGGGATTGCTGGAGGCAATGGAGGTATTAGGCTAAGGGGGAGAAGGTGAAAATTGGGACAACTATAATAGCATAATTTAAAATATGTTTTTAAAAAAATTATTTAAGACTTCTGGCCAAGATGATGGAATAGGTAGATAACTTTGCATCCTCACACAACCAAAAGAATAACCACAAATTTAAAAACAAGAAAACAACCACAACTGCAAGAAAATTGAACTGTATGAAAGTCTGACACCCAAGGAGTTAAAGAAGAAACAGTCATCACACTGGTTGAAGGGGCAGGGATGGGAAGCCAGGATGGAGAGGATGCATAACAAGGAGGTGGCCAGAGAACCGTGTGGGGGAGGTGGCAGTTGGTGGACCAAGCAGTCCCACATTCATGTACAGATAAACCTGAAGAAACAACTTGGGAACAAGACAGACCACATCACCCAGGGTTCCAGTGCAAGGTAATAAAGCCTCAAAACCTCAGGCTATAGAAACCTGTTGGGGTTGTGACAGTGGGAGAAACTCCCAGCCTCACAGGAGAGGTTGTTGGAGAGTCTCACAAGGTCCTAGGTAGTACAAAAGACCACACACCCATGAATCAGAACCAGAATGGCTCAATTTTCTGGTAGGAAGCTTGGGAAGTGAATAAAAGTCAGTAGAGAGCTGATCAAATGACATGGTTCCCTCTTGGAAACCTCCTTAACATACAGAATCATAATTTAGTGACATGGGTTGTCCCTACCCTGGTGAATAACTAAGATTCCACCTGTTAGAATGTAATAGGCATAGAGAAGAAAAAAAATATGGCCCAAATGAAAGAACAGATCAAAGCTCCAAAATAGAATTAAGCAATGAAGAGACAGTCAATCTATCAGATGCAGAGTTTAAAACACTGCTGATCAGGATGCTCACAGAAATAGCTGAGTATGGTTGCAAAATAGAGGAAAAGGTGAAGGCTATGAAAAGTGAAATAAAAGAAAATATACATGGAACCAACTGTGAAGAGAAGGAAACTGGGACTAAAACCAACCATTTGAAGCAGAAAGAAGAAATAAACATTCAACCAAAACAGAATAAAGAAACAACAATTCAAAATCATGAGGAGAGTCTCAGAAACCTCTCCGACAACTTTAAACATTATAACACTGAATCATAGGGGTGCTGCAATGAGAAGAGGGAGAGCAAGAAGTTGAAAATTTATTTTATCAAATAATGAAGGAGAACTTCCCCAATCTGGCAAAGAAAATAGACTTCTAGGAAGCCTGGGAAGCTTAGAGAGTCCCAGAGAGGTTGGATCCAAGGAAGCACACACCAAGGCACATTATAATTACATTACCCAAGATAAAGGATAAAGAGAGAACCTTAAAAGCAGCAAGAGAAAAAGAGACAGTTACTTACAAAAGAATTTCCATAAGACTATGAGCAGATTTCTCTAAAGAAACCTTGCAGGCAAGATGGGGCTAAAATGTATCCAAAGTCATAAAAGGCAAGGACCTACATCCAAGATTACAATATCTATCAAAGCTATTATTTAGAATGTAAGGGCAGAAAAAATGACTCCCAGATAATGTCAAGTTAAAGGAGTTCATCATCACCAAGCCTTCATTATATGAAATGTTGCAGAGACTTACCTAAGAAAAAGATGATTGAGATAACGAACAGTAAAATGATAATAAATTCACAACTATCAACAACTGAACATAAAAAAAGATAAACTAAGCAAAGAAGTAGAACAGGAACAGAATCACGGAAATGGAGAACACTTACTTAGATGGTTATCAGCTGGAATAGGGGAAAGGAGTATGGGAGGAAAAGGTACAGGGAATAAGAAACATAAATAGTAGGTACCAAATAGACAGAGGGAGGTTAAGAATAGTATAGGAAATAGGGAATACAAAGAACTTACATGTATAACCCATTGGACATGAACTGAAGGGCCTGGAATGCTCATGGAAGTGGGGTATGGGGCAGAGGTGAATAATGAGGAGAAAAAAATGGGACAATTGTAATAGCATAATCAATAAAATATATTTTTAAAAATGATTATTTACTTAAAATCCATATAATTTTATTAACCAATGTAACCACAATAATTTAGTGAAAATAAGTAAAACATAAATAAAATAACCTATAAATTATAGTGTGTCCATTTAGATTTATATTTCAGACAGAATTTGTGTGTGTGTGTAATTATGCCTCATGGAATACTTGTGGAATATTTATATTAATCTTTTTTTCATTGTTGCCTTGACTGGTGTGGCTCAATTGTTTTGGTTTCATCTCAGAAAGCCATAGGTCATTGCTTTGACCTCCAGTCAGGGCACATGCCTGGGTTGCAGGCCTTGGCTGATGCATGTGCAAAAGACAACCAATTGATGTTTCTCTCTCAGTTTCTCCCTCCCTTCCCTTCTCTCTAAAAAAAATCTTAAAAAAATATTTATTATTATAACATTAAGTAAGCATTCTGTATTTTATTTGGAAACACTGCATAAAGCTAGTTCAGACTTCCAAAATTGGCACCCATCAACATCCTACGTAGGCAAGATTCACTTAGACTCCTGAAGATTCAAAGCCATTTGTTGTACTATAATCATAGCTTTGATCCTATCCAACCAAGGTGGGAAGTAGAATAATTCAGTGTCCCCATTAAATTTCACCCATAGAATCCTACAGGTCCCCAGCTAACTAAACCTTTTTCGTCTGCAGTGAGAGAGTCCTTTGCTTCTAGGTCTCTCTTTTCTTTGTGCTTTGTGTCTTCTGTATTGTCATGTTGTCTGCAATTATAGTTTGTGACCCATTTGAGCTTCTTGTTGTCCTTTAAGGCATTGGTGCTCCTCCTGGCCTGAATACTGGTGGGCCTTACTTGTATCCAGTCTTTTCCAAAGGTTTGCATTTCACCCATGGGCTTGCAGACACCCTTTTCATCATCTCCTTAACAGACTTAAAGTGTTTTCCATGCTGTACATGAAGCCCAGGCATCGAAGAGGCTAAAGTGAAAAACTCAAAAGGGACTATAGCAGATTTAATATCATCATATTAGAAACACAGAATGCAGTGAGACACAGGGAAAAGGAAATTTCCATTTATCCATTTGTGCCTGTCCCCATACAGGCATAAATTTTTGTGCCTGTATGGGCACAGGCACAAATGGATAAATGGAGATTTTAGCTGAGGGTTTCTGTTAGCAACAGATGAAAATGCACATGACTCACAGTTCCTTAGTTGGTTGCTCTCTGCATACAAATGTCCTGACAAACTTTGGGATTAATTCTTGTTGAAAGGGACAGAGTTATAATTCGGTAGCCAGGTACCCAGAACACAATATTTCAGAAGGTCTTCAATCTTAGGCGTCATTATCCTGTAATTGAATACTGTGAAGTGAACCATCCCCTAAAAGAATATACCATAGGCACTTTGTTACCTCACCCAAGTCTCAGCCCTGTGGTTAGACTCTCTACTACCCCATAAATACGTTGATTTTTCTAAGATTCTCCTGAATCTTAACCATGTTAAATGAACACACATTAAAAATGAATTTCTGAAAAGTGTTTCAGTTTGATTCAACAAAGAGCACCATCTTATTTTTCAATTAGACCATCAATTTACATTATACACAAAAATAAACTCAAGGTGGATAAAAGATTTAATTAAATATAAGTAACAATACTATAAAAGTCCTAGAGGGAATACAGGCAGGAAAATCTCAGATATCCAATGCAGCAATATTTTCACAGATATGTCCCCTAGAGCAAAAAACAAGAAGGAAAGAATAAACTAATTGGACTACAGCAAATAAAAATCTGTATGGGTAAAGGAAACATCAGCAAAACAAAAAAGGAACAAAACTTATGGGAAAACATATTTGCTAATGTGACCTCAGACAAGGGTTTGATCTCCAAAATATAGAGAACTCATACGAATTCGCTCGAGGAGGACAAACGATCCAAGTTAAAAAATGGGCAAAGGACTTGAGTAGATGCTTGTCTAAGGAGGACATACAGAGGTCCCAGAGACAAAAGAAAAGATGCTTAGAATCACTAGCCATCAGAGAGATGCTAATTAAAACCACAATGAGATACCACTTCACACTGGTCAGAATGGCCATCATAAAGAAATCAAGAAAAAACAAGTGTTGGAGAGGATGTGGAGCAAAGGGAACCCTAGTGCACTGTTGGTGGGAATGCAGACTGGTGCAGCCACTGAGGAAAACAATATGGAATTTCCTCAGAAAACTAGAAATCCAGCCAGGCCAGTAAGAGGGGTGGAGTCAGCAGCCAGAGCAGGGTCAGGCAGGAAAGATCCCCTGGACTGACCCAGGTGCACAGGTGACCGTTGGAGGATATCAGGTATGGGGTGGCAACAGGTGGACTCAGTGAGGACCCAAGGTGGCTGGCTGACCACGGTCACACATTCAAGCACAGATAAACCAGGGGAAGGAGCAAGCGGTGAGACAGACTGCTCATAGGGCCTCAGTGACAGGAATTAGAGCCTGAAAGCACCGACTGGAAAGACTTTCAGGGTTGGGTGCCAGGAGAGGCTTCCAGGCTCACAGAGAGTTTGTTGGAGAGACCTACAGGGTCCTGGAGGGTGCACAGGCCCACACACCCAGGAACCAGCACCAGAAGGGCCCAATTTGCTTGTGGGAAGGGAAGCAGCAGAGGGGACCGAAATCTGAGAGAGAGAGAGGAACAAACACCATTGCCCCTCTCTGATCCTGCTTCCACATACAGCATCACAACCCAGTGACTGGGTCATCCTTCCCTAGTGAACACTTAAGTCTCCACCCCTCATGCATAACAGGTGCAAACAGACCAAAACATTATGGCTCAAGAACAGCTCAAAGCCCCAGAGCCAATAATTCTAAGTGACCAAGAGATAGCCAACCTCTCAGATGCACAATTCAAAGCACGTGATCAGGATGCTCATAGAACTGGTTGATTTTAGTCACAAATTAGAGGAACAAATGCAGGCTAAACTAATGAAATGAAGGGAAATGCACAGGAAACCAATAGTAATGGAAAGGAAACTGGGACTCAAATCAAGGGAGTGGACTAGAAGGATGAAAACAAATGACCAAACAGAAAAGAATGAAGAAACAATAATTCAAAAAAAAATGAGGAGAGGCTTAGGAACCTCCAAGACATCTTTAAATGTTCCAACATCCAAATTATAGGGGTACCAGAAGGGGAAGAAGAAGAGCAAGTGGAAAACTTACTTGAACAAATAATAAAGGAGAACTTCCCCATTCTGGCAAAGGAAATAGACTTCCAGGAAATCCAGGAAGCTCAGAGAGTCCTAAAGAAGTTGGACGCAAGAAGGAACACACCAAGGCACATCATCATTACATCAGCCAATATTAAAATGGAGGAGAGAATCCTAGAAGCAGCAAGAGATAGGGGGACAGTCATCTACAAAGGAGTTCCCATCAGACTGTCAGCTGATTTCTCAAAAGAGACCTTCCAGGCAAGAGGGGCTGGAGAGAAGTATTCCAAGTCATGAAAACCAAAGACCTACAACCAAGATTGCTCTATCCAGCAAAGCTTTCATTTAGAATGGAAGGACAGATAAAGTGCTTCTCAGATAAGGTCAAATTCAAGGAGTTTATCTTCACCAAGCCTTTTATATAAAATGTTAAAGGGACTTATCTAAGAAAAAGAAGATAAAAAATGAACAGTGAAAGGACAGCAAACTCACAGTTATTAACAACCACACCTAAAACAAAAGCAATCTAAGAGGACAGATAGATCAGGAGCAGAACCATAGAAATGGAGATCACATGGAGAGTTAGCAACAAAGGAGTGGGAGGAGAAGGGGGAAGAAGGTACAGAGAATAAGTAGCATAGAGGGTAGGTAGAAAATAGGGGGGGGGCAAGAATAGTATGGGAAATATAGAATCTAAAGAACTTGTGACACATGGACATAAACAAAAGGGGGAATGGTGGGGGAGGGGTGTGCAGGGTGGAGGGGAATGAAGGGGGGAAATAGGACAACTGTAATGGCATAATCAATAAAATATATTTTAAAAAAAGGAAACTAGAAATGGAATTGCCTCTTGATCCAGCAATTCTTTCACTGGGATTATACCCTAAGAACACTGATACACCAATTCAAAAGGACCTATGCATCCTAATGTTCATAGCAGCACAATTTGCAATAGCCAAGTACTGGAAGTGACTCAAGTGCCCATCATCAGTAAATTAATGGATCAATAATCTGTGGTATATTTATACAATGGAATACTATGCAGCAGAAAGAAAGAAGGAACTCCTACCCTTTTTCACAGCATGGATCAAACTGGAGAGTATTATGCTGAATGAAATAAACCAGGTGGTGAAAGACAAATACCATGTATTGCCATTTATAAGTGGAACCTAATCAACAAAATAAACAAGCAAGCAAAATAGAACCAAAAATGTGAAAATAAAGAACAAACTGACATTGACAGGGAGGGGGGAGGTAGATAATGGGGGAAAGAAGAGGAAAGGTCAAGTGAAGGAATATGTAAAGGATCCATGGACAAAGACAATGGTTTGGGCGGGGGAGATTAAGAGTGGAAGGTGGGGAATGCATAGGAGAGGTGAGAGTAATAGGGGGAGGAATGGACAAAACTAATTGAACAACATTAATAAAAAGAAAAATGCCACTGAACTGGTTCATAGTCCCTAAATGTCAATAGCGATTTCCCACCTAGTTCAATTATTGTTTCCAGTTAGAAGTAAGATGGGGATTGAACAAGAAGGAAAAAGAACTCATATACATGGATAACAATGTGTTGATTATTGGTGGGGGTGTAAAAAAGGACTAAATGGTAATGGAAAGAAATATAATAAAAATGAAGTTAAAGAAAAAGAAGAAAGATGGGATACATCCCATTTTGAAATCACAGTGTGTAAGAGCATGGGTTAGAAAAAATAGAGAATTGGAATTCAGTGCAAGCTTGGCCACCTGCTGTGTAACACTGCATGTAATGTTCATCTCATTGAGCAATTTCTCTACATGAGAAATACTTTAATTCCTACTGAGAAATGCAGTGGTAAAGTTTTTAAAAATAATTATTTATAATTGACTGAGGCTTAGATATTGTTAAGAGATAATGCTTCTATTTTCCCTTCTCTTTTGGCAATGATCTTTTTCATTTAAAGTTAATATAATTTAAGTTCTTATATGAATAAGAGTACACAAAACCCTCTCTCAAACACTACCTGTATTTGGCACAGGAGCAAGAGCATTAGACTTGAAGCAAGGAATATGGGATAAAAATCTTAAATTGACTCAATACTCTCTCAAGTGAAACAATTTATACCATTCTGATCTAGCTTTACAATCTGTGGAAAAAAGTGTTCACATAGAAGACTTTTCTTCACAAACATTTCATTCATTATCCTATAGTCAAAATGCTGGAAAAACCTGTTCAGATCTCATTATAATGTTTGTAAAATGACTTTAGTCACATTTGTCACAAAAAAATTTGAGCCTCTTTATTTTTGAAATGGTTTGTTCAGCAAAGCTAATTGTGATCATTAACAAGTTAATACAAGCCAAGAACAGTCAAAATCAACCTAGAAAAGCTGAGTCATCAAGGTATATTTAGATTCTTAAAATATAATAAATGACTATTTTTACATGTTTAAAACTGAAATAGTTCGTCATGCAAGAATAGCTTTGTGATATTTTTCATTTAATTTCTAGTTTATCATCTGATTCTCAGGAAATTCCCTCACTTCTGGTCCAAAGTAATTTCTCCTTCTGAATGTCTAGCAAATTCAGCATATTCACCATCAACTAACAGTGTCTTGGTGCACATGAATATATTTCATATTCCTAATCTGGTGATGTTTGTCTTGTTACAGAGACTCTGATTCTCTATAAACCCACTGTTACTAACCCATTAGTTTATGCAGCTCTGGGAATATGTAAAGTTTTATTTTATTTTCAAAGCCCATATGAATTTTTAAACTTTTTAATTGTATTTTTCATTACAATTTAACCCCTTGTATGCCCTCCCTCCAGCAATAACCACACTGTTGGCCACGTCCATGAGTTCTTTTACCTTTTTGCTTGATCCTTCCACCCCCTACCTACCCCCCACCAATAATTATTATCATGCTCTTGCTATGAGTCTGTCTAAATTTCACTTGTTAGTTCAGTTTGTTCATTAGATTTCACATATAAGTGAAATCATATGGTATTTTTCTTTCTCTGACTGACTTATTTAATTTACCATAATGTTGCCCAGGTTCATCTATGCTGTTGCAAAGGGTAAGAGTTCCTTACTTTTTAAGGCCAAGTGGTACCCCATTGTGTAAATGTCCCATAGTTTTATCCACTCACCCACTGATGGACACTTGGCCTGTTTCCATATCTTGGAGATTGTAAATAACATTGTAAAGAACATAGATGTGCTTATGTTCCTTTGAATTCATGTTTTTGGTTTCTTCAAATATATTTCCAGATCCATTTTTTAATTTTTTGAGGTATCTCCCTACTGCTTTCTACAATGGTTTCACCAATCTATATTCCCACCAACAGTGCAAGAGTTCCCTTTTCTGCACATCCTTGTGAGTACTTGTTGTTTATTGATATATTGATGATAGCCATTCTGACAGATGTGAAGTGATGATGTCATTGTGGTTTGAATTTGCATTTCTCTGATGAGTAGTGATGTTGAGCATTTTTTCATATATCTATTGGCCATCTGTATGTCCTCTTTAGAGAAATGTCTATTCAGGTCCTTTGCCCAATTTTTAATTGGATTGTTTTCCTTTTGGTGTTGAGTTTTGTATCTTCTTTATAAATTTTGGAAATTACCCCCTTATTAGACTTACTGACTATATATTCTCCCATTCCCATGGGTCATCTTTTTATCTCCCATGAGTTGTCTTTTTATTTTGTTGATGATTTTCTTTGCTATGAAATAACTTTTAGTTTGATAAAGTCTCATTTATTTTTTTCTTTTGTTTCCCCTTCTTGGACTGATATATCAGATAAAATATTGCTATGAGCAATGTACAAGATTTTCTGCCTAGAAAGATTTTAGGCCTGGAATCATAAAAATCCTATATCTTCTAGGATTTTTATGATTCTAGGCCTAATATTTAATTCTATTGCCCATTTTGAATTTATTTTTGTGTGCTATAAGAAGGTGGTCTAGTTTCATTTTTTTGTGCTTGTGTTGAATAAGCTATCTTTAGCCCATTGCATGTTCTTGTTGCCTTTGTCAAATGTTTTTAGGAAAAAAGTGGCATTCTATTTGTTCTATAACACTATCTCTCATTAATTTTTTTTTTTACTGAATTAGGGTAAGACCATCTTCACATTGGCATTTTCTAAAAATGTCCCAAGAGGTTATAATGTACATTCAGGGTAAAGAATCACAGCTCTCAGCTTGTTCCTGAATAGATTAAATCCTGAGATTTTTTTTTAAGATGTTTGTTCTATAGTGTTCAGTTACTCCAGGTGGACATTGACTGCACCTTACTAATCTGCTCTGTTTTTGGCTTATTGATATTTAATGCCCCAGATATTTCCCCTGTCTCATTCCTGTTTTCAAGCAGAGCTATACAAACCTCTTGCTTTTTATAATTTAAATACATACAAATCCTTAAACAGCAAATTGGTTTTCCAGATGAAAAGGAAATAGCACCATTTAAATGATTAACTCCATTACACTGTAACTTACATATAGTGCTAGCTAATAAAATTAATTAGTTTCAACATCAACTTAACCAAAGTTCTTTCCTTTCTCCCAGGCTTTTTTTTTTAACCTACAACCACTTCTCTGTCATACAGAGCAGTATCATTACTGAGGTGTTCTCTTTGATTACTGAGGAAAAAAAGTCAATAAGAAAGGGCAGGAAGTTGGTTACCATGACCAGTTTTGGTCTAAAAGTAATGTAATGTTCATATATAAAAATGAAATAACTTGATTTTAAAAACAATATTGATCTTTCTCTTTTGTGTATATTATCAAATATATATACATATGTATTATCCATATATATACACTTAAACATTAATTATATCAAATTAGCTTGTGAAGCCAGTTTAAAGCTGGATAAATACAGATCTGCTTTATTTTAGAGATGATTAAAACAAAAAGACATGTTTATCTATGCATTTTTTAAAGCTAAACTAATTTAGATGAGTCTGGCAAAACTGCAGATACCAGGTGGTATATCTACATCATAATAGTAAGTTAACTCCTTCATTACAGTTATTTTCTTTGCATTTGCATTTTGTCCTGGTTTTAGGTACACTTCACATTAAGTGTTTCTTTTCAATGATTATTCACAGTATTCTAAAATCTCAGAAAACTGCTGTCTTACATCAGTATACAAAGTACTTGATCTTTAGCTTCTTCCTGGCTTCATAGAAGAACTGGGGTTTCATGACCAAATTATAGGAGAGAGTGGAAAATTTGTGGCCTGCTTTACTTCTTTATTCTACCTGTGTTCTAACATTGCTGAGGCTCCCTAAGCTACAGAAGGCTCAGAGGCTGGCTCTAAAGTATGGCTCCAGCTAGGCAAGGGGAACTCAGTGTTCACATCAGAACTCCAAAATACTAAGAGGATAAAAATGAAGTTAAGGAGAGAGAAGGAGGAGGAAAGTGAAGAGGAGAAAGAGAAGGGAGGAAGAAGAGAATGGCAAAGGGAAAGAAACAAACTTGAAGTGGAATATCACATGTAAGAAGAATGGAGTATATAAATAATTTAAGATTCAATAGAGTACTGGATATCATAACATTCAGGTTGTCTATGAATAAAATCAAGCTTGCCATTGACTCTTTAATTCATGTCTTTCAAGTAGATCTGCTTTGCAGGAAGTGAGTTGCATTCTCTCAATTCCTTCATCCCCTCCAGCCAGGTTCAATGGTTCAGTTTCTGTGGTCCCTCTGGCTCCACCAGAGCTCCTCAAGCATTGCCTACAAAATCTAGAAGACCAGCCAGATCCATCCTGATGGAATTTCCACACTGTTTAACTTTAAAATTTTTCTTGGCATGGTATTTTTAGCATACTTTTCATATGCATGGATCTAAATATGTAAAATAACAAAATTTTACATTTATAATTATATTTTATTCATTATGCTATTACAGTTGTTCAATATTTTCTCTCCTTTATTCACCCTGTGTCCTATACTGTCCACCTTCCAGCATCCCCCAACCTTTTAGTTCATGTACATGGGTCGTACATATAAATTCTTTGGCTTCTATATTTCCTATGCTATTCTTAACCTCCCTTTTTCTATATTATGCCTACCAATTATGCTTCATTTTTTGCTACTTGCATATAAAAGCAATCTTTATTTTTGATAAAATAACTTGTCCAAACTTCAAGAGCTGCACCATGTATTAATTTAGAAGTGGACTCTTGAGGTGTGTATAAGCCTTTTTATTTATTTATTTTTATTATAATTGTTGTTCAAGTCTTTTACATCCATCCCAGCCCACCCCAACCATCCCCACCTCCCTCTCATTTCCACCCCTCCCCAAATTTTTGTCCCTGTGTCCTTTATACTTGTTCCTGTAATCCCTTCACCTTTTCTCCTGAAATTCCCTCCCATTCTCCCCTCTGGCCACTGTCAGCCTGTTCCCTATTTCAGTGTCTTTGGTCATATTTTGCTTGTTTGTGTTTTATTGTTTAGGTTCCTGTTAAAGGCGAGATCATATGGTATTTGTCTTTCACTGCCTGGCTTATTTGGCTTAGCATAATGCTTTCCAGTTTCATCCATGCTGTCACAAAGGGTAGGAGCTCCTTCTATCTTTCTGCTGCATAGAATTCCATTGTGTAAACATACTGAATGGATCAAACATTGGGGGTGTATAGGTTATTTTGGATTGGTGTTTTAGGCTTCTTAGGATGTAATGCTAGCAGTGGAATTGCTGGGTCAAAAGAAATTCCATTTTTAGTTTTCTGAGAAAATTTCATACTGTTTTCCATGATGGTTGTACAGTCTGCAATCTGATCAACACTGTACTAGGGTACCCTTTTCTCCACAACCTCTCCAAAACTTGTTGTTTGTTGATTTGCTTGTGATGGCCATTCTGATGAGTGTGAAGTGGTATCTCATTGTGGTTTCAATTTGCATGTCTCTAATAGCTAATGATACTTGCAGGGGAGCTTTGCCCACAGAGCCTCCTGTCTACTGTACATGAGAGTAAGTCTACCAAGACATGATCTGCTTGGGGAGGAAAGGTGGTCAATCTCCCAAAGAAGATAGACCAAGAGCCTTTTTTTCAATGGTCTTTTATTTGGTTAATTTTTCACAGGAATACAGGTAAAGCATATTAATCATTGTCAGGCATTAAGGATCAAACAACAGATAGCATACAAAGAACTCTGAGGCTTATTCTGAGTCAGGGTCTGTTAGCTAAAGGGCTACAAAACTGGGAAACAAACCCATTTCTTGTTCAGACCCTTATTCTTTAATTGAGAGCATTCTAAACAAAGCAGGTTTCATAGAATTTATGTACTCTTTCTTAGGCCTGAACCCACCCTTTCCAGCACAGGGCTATACTGTCCTCTGTCATTCTTTCAGGCTTAAGTCACACAGGGGAATTAAGGCAGCCAAAAGAGTAGAAAATTTCTGAAGACAGAATGAAGACTCAGGCTATGTCAAAGCCCAGGGGCAAGGGTCCATCACCCCCTTTTTCTATAGCCCTCCAAGTCCTTCCCTGGGGCCTCTCCATAATCATGCCTTTCTTAGGTCATTCCCCCCTTGGGGAATCTTAACTGTTATTGGTTAACCGATCAAGCATTGGGGACCAGTTATGGATGGAGTAAGAGCAGAAGCAGCACTCTTGCCAGGGAGATAAGCTTTATCTCCTCAGTGACTTAAAGTTTGAATGTCCTTCACACAGCCTTAGCCATGGGGGCAGGGTTACAGCTTCTAAAAGGAGGCAGGGGGTTCCCAACAGATACTGAGCACCTTTACATGGGCCTCTGGATACACTGTATGTCTCCTTGGGCAAGTGCCTGCTCAGGTTCTTTGCCAATTTTTTATTTGGGTTACTTGTATTCTTAGTGTGGAGTCATGTGAGTTGTTTATATATTTTGAGGATTAAACCTTTGTGTGAAGTATCATTGGCAGATATGTTTTCCCGTACAGTTGGTTCTCCTTTTATTTTAATACTGTATTTTTTAGCCACACAGAAGCTTTTTATTTTGATGAGATCCCATTTGTTTATTTATTCCTTTATGTCCCTTACTCTAGAGTACATATCAGTAAAAGTGGTGCTGTGTGAAATGTCTGAGATTTTCTTGCCTAGGTTCTCCTCTAGGACTTTAATGGTTTTATGGCTTATATTCAAGTCTTTTATCTGCTTTGAATTTATTTTTGTGTATGGGGTAATGGTGCTTGAGTTTCATTTTTTTGCACATAGCTGTCCAGTTCTCCCAACACCATTTGTTGAAGAGGCTATTTTACTCCATTTTTTTAAATTTTTTTTATTGATTATGCTGTTACAGTTGTTCTATTCCCCCCTTCATTCCCCTCCACCCTACCCCCCCATCCCCACCATTACCTCCATTTAGTTTATGACCATGTGTCTCAAGTCCTTTAGATTCTATATTTCCCATGCTATTCTTGCCCCCCCATCTATTTTCTATCTACTCTCTATGCTACTTATTTTCTGTACCTTCTCCCCCCTTCTCCTCCTCCCACTCCCCTGTTGCTAACCCTCCTTGAGATCTTCATTTCTATGTTTCCACTCCTGATCTAGCTGTCCTTTTAGTTTGCTTTCCTTTTAGGTGTGGTTGTTAATAACTGTGAGTTTGTTGTCCTTTCACTGTTCATGTTTCTTTAACTTCTTTTTCTTAGATAAGTCCCTTTAACATTTCATATAATAAGGGCTTGGTGATGATGAACTCCTTGAATTTGATCTTATCTGAGAAGCACTTTATCTGTCCTTCCATTCTAAATGAAAGCTTTGCTGGATAGAGCAATCTTGGTTGTAGGTCTTTGGATTTCATGACTTGGAATACCTCTTTCCAGCCCCTTCTTGCCTGTAAGGTCTCTTTTGACAAATCTGCTGACAGTCTGATGGGGACTCATTTGTAGGTGACTGTCCCCTTAGCTCTTGCTGCTTCTAGGATTCTCTCCTTCATTTTAATATTGGCTAGTGTAATGATGATGTGCCTTGGTGTGTTCCTTCTTGGGTCCAACTTCTTTGGGACTCTCTGAGCTTCCTGGATTTCTTGGAAGTCTATTTCCTTTGCCAGATTGGGGAAATTCTCCTTTATTATTTGTTCAAATAAGTTTTCCACTGGTGGCTGTTCCTTTCCCCCTTCTGGTACCCCTATAATTTGGATGTTGGAGCGTTTAAAGATGTCCTGGAGGTTCCTAAGACTCTCCTCATTTCTTTGAATTCTTGCTTCTTGACTTTTTTCTGTTTGGCCATTATTTGCTTTCTTCTGGTCCACTCCATTGATTTGAGTCCCAGTTTTCTTTTCATTGCTATTGGTTTCCTGTGCAATTCCATTCATTTCAATTAGTTTCGCCTTCATATATTTGTCTAATTTGTGGCTATAATCAACCAGTTCTATGAGGATCCTGATGACCAGTGTTTTAAACTGTGCATCTGAGAGTTTTGCTATTTCTTCATCGCTTAGATCTATGGGTTCTGGGGCTTTGAGATCTTGCGACATTTTTGGTCTGTTCTGGCCCTTTAAGTGGGAGAAGCGGCGCCTTGGACTCCCAGGTCGCTGGGTTGTGACGCTGTATGTGGGGGCGTGGTCAGAGCAGGGAAATGGCGGCACCCTCTGCTGTTTCTTGCTGCTGGGTGAGGAGCAGTGTCTTAGGCGGTTCACCTGGGCCGGGCCACTCAGAGTCGCTGGGTTATGACGCTGTATGTGGAGGTGGGGTCAGAGCAGGGAAATGGCGGCGCCCTCCACTGCTGCTTGCCTCGGGGACCCGCCTGGCCCGGTCCAACCGCCCACTCCCTCGCCTGTCCGCCCACACACAAATGTGCTACCACAGTCAACAGGCAGCACCGCTCCCCCCGCTGTCTCCCCTGGGGTCGTTCGCCTGGTCGCTCACTAGGTCCAACCCTGCGCCTGGATTCTGCGCGTCTGGATTCCATGCGCCTGAGTCTGTCTGACCGAGTCCTCCTGTGCAACCCCGCTTCACCAGCCACTGGTTTCGCCCCTTACCAGTCAGGCTGAAGAATTTGTTGTTAACGGACTTCCGAAAAGTTCAATTTTCCGTGTTCTGGCTGTGTTTTCTGTTGCTAATATTTAGTTGTCTCTAAACTTGGTTGTGTGAGAAGGCAGGGCACATCCACCTATGCCTCCATCTTGGCGGAAGTTCTACTCCATTTTTTTTGCTTATTCCCCCTTTGTCAAATATTAATTGACTGTAGAGACTCGCGTTTATTTCTGGGCTCTCTGTTCTCTTCCACAGGTTTATGTTCCTGTTTTTATGCCAGTACTAGGCTGTTTTGATTACAGTGGCCTTATAATACAGTTTGGTATCAGGTATTCTGATCCCTCCTACTTTGCTCTTATTTTCTCAAAATTGCAGCATGTATTCACGGTCATTTATGGTTCCACATAAATTTTTGAAGTGTTTTTTTCTATGTGAAATATGCTATTGGTACTTTAATAGGTATTGCATTGAATCTGTAAATTGCTTTGGGTAGTATGGACATTTTGATGGTGTTAATTCTTCTGATCCATGAACAGGGTATATGTTTCTATTTCTGTCTTCCTGGATTTCTTTCTTCAATGTTGTGTAGTTTTCTGTATACAGATGTTTTACCTCTTTGGTTAGGTTTATTCCTAGGTATTTTATTTTTCTATTTGCTGTATCAAATGAGATTTTTTTCTTGATTTCTGCTTCTGCTGTGTCATTGTTGGTATGCAAAAATGCCTTTGATTTCTGGATGTTGACTTTGTATTCTGCTGTTTTGCCAAATTTATTTATTACATCTAGAAGTGTTTTTATGCAGTATATAGGATTCTCTGTGTACACTATGATGTCATCTGCAAACAGTGACAGCTTTGCTTCCTCTTTTTCGATGTGGATACCTTTTATTTCTTTTTCTTGTCTCTTCATTGTGGCTAAAACTTCCAATAATATATTAAATAGAAGTGGTGAAAGTGGACAACCTCTCTTTTTCCCGATCTTAATGGGAAAGATTTTAGTTTTTGCCCGTTGAGTATGATGTTGGCTGTAGGTCTTTCATATACGGCCTTTATTATATTGATGGATGCTCCCTCTGTTCCCAGTTTGCTGAGTGTTTTTATCATAAATAGGTGCTGTACCTTTACTAATGCTGTTTTCACATCCATTGATATGATCATGTGATTTTTCTCTTTGCTTTAGCTTATATGATGTATTACCTTTACTGACTTCCCAATATTGAACCATGTTTACATCCTTGGAATTAATCCCACTTGGTCATGCTGTATGATCTTTTTAATGTATTGTTGGATGTGGTTTGCCAATATTTTGTTGAGGATTTAGGGTCTATGTTCATCAGTGATATTGGCCTGAAGTTTTCTTTCTTTGTTGTCTTTATCTAGTTTTGGGATTAGGATGATGCTGGCTTGATAAAAAGAATTTGGGAGTCTTCCATCATTTTGAATTTTTTGGAATAGTCTGTGAAAGACAGGGTTTGGCTCTTCCTTAAATGATTGGTAGAATTCCATGAAACCATCTTGTCCATCTTGTGTTTCAGAAGTTTTTGATAACTGCTTCAATTTTATCTGCTGTTATAGGTCTGTTCAGGCTTTCTGTTTCTTCTTCATTCAGTTTTGGAAGATTGTATTTTCCTAGACATTTGTCTGTTTCACCTAGGTTTTCAAATTTCTTCACATATGGTTGGTTCTTCATAGTAATTTCTTACAATACTTTGTATTTCTGTAGTATCGGTTATAATCTCTCCTCTTTCATTTCTGATTATGTTTATTTGTGTCCTCTCTCTTTTTTTTTTTGATGAGCCTCCTTAAACCCTTGTCGATTTTGTTAATCTTGTCAAAGAACCAGCTCCTGGGTTCATTGATCCTTAGGATTGTGCTTTTAGTCTCTATGTCATTTAAATCTGCTCTGATCTTGGTTATTTCCTTCCTTTTACCTGCTCTGGGTTATCTTTGTTCTTGTTCCTCCAGTTCTTGTAGGCATAGGCTTAGGTTTATTAGAAATGTTCCTAGCTTTTTTTAGGTAGGCCTGTATTGCTATAAACTTCCTTCTCAGGACTGCTTTCACTGTGTCCTATCAGTTTCATGATGCTGTGAGTTCATTTTCATTTGTTTCCAGAAACTTTTTTATTTCTTTCCTAATTTCATTCTTTACACATTTATTGTTTAATAGCATGCTATTCAGTCTACATGATTTTGTGTGTTTTGGGTTTTTTCCTTGAGATTCATTTCTAGTTTCAGTCCCTTGTGGTCAGAGAAAATGCTTGGTATAATTTTAATTTTCTTGAATTTGTTGAGGCTTATTTTGTGTCCTGTCATGTGTTCTATCTTTAAAAATGTTCCATGTGCATTTGAAAAGAATGTGTATTTGGCTTCTTTGGGATGAACGATTCTATATAAGTCAGTTGAGTCCATTTCCTCTAGAGCATTGTTAAATGCCGCAATGTCTTTGTTAATATTTTGTTTGGAAGATCTGTCCATTTTTGACAGTGGGGTGTTAATATCCCATACTATAACTGTGTTGCTGTCAATATCTTTCTTGAAGTCCTCTAAGATTTTCTTGATATATTTGGGTGCTCCTATGTTGGGTGCATATATATTTACAATGTTTATATCTTCTTGGTGGATTCTTCCCTTGAGTATAATGAAGTGACCTTCTGGGTCTCTCTTTTTGGCCCTCTTTTTGAAGTGTATTTTGTCTGATATGAGTATTGCTACCCCAGCTTTTTTTCCCCTGTCCATTTGCTTGGAAAATTTGTTTCAGCCCTTCACTTTCAGTTTGTGTAGGTCCTTTGTTCTGAGGTGGGTCTCTTGTAGGCAGCATATGTGTGGGTCATGCTTTATTATCCATTCAGCTATTCTATGTCTTTTGGTTGTATCATTTAATCCATTTACATTTAAGATTATTATTGATAGGTACTTATTCATTGCCATTTTTTAGTACCTGTGTTTCTCTCTCCCTCTTTTTTCCCTTATCTTAAAGCAGTCCTTTTAGCATTTCTTAAAGAGGTAATTGGGAGGAAATACGTTTTTTGAGGCTTCTTTTGTCTGGGATGCTCCTTATTTGTCTTTTTACCTTGATTGAGAGTCTTGCTGGGTAAGGTATCCGTGGTAGAAGTCCTCTGGTTCTTATTACTTGCACTATTTCTTGTCATTCTGTTCTGGCATGGAGCCAGAAGTAAGTTGAGAAGTCAGTTGCTAACCTTATTAGGTCTCCCTTGTATGTTACTTCCTTTCTCCCTTACTGCCTTTAAGATTTTCTCTGTTTGTGAATTTTTTCATTTTAATGATAATGTGTCTTGAAGTGGGTCTCTTTGGGTTCCTCTTGATTGGGCCTCTGTGTTTCCTGGATTTGTGTGACTTTTTCTCTCATCAAATTACATGAGTTTTCTATCATTATTTTTTTAACAGGTTTTCTATCTCTTCTTCTTCTTCTTCTTCTTCTTCTTCTTCTAGTATCCCTATTATATGTATATTATTACATTTCACATTGTCCTGAATTTGTCTTAACACCTCTTCATTCTTTCTGAGCCTCTTTTTCTTTTCTTGATTCTTCTGGGTGTTTTTTCTACTTGTCCTATAGGCCACTGATTCAATCTTCTGCTTCACTGATCCTGCTTTTGACTCCTTCTACTGTGTTCTTTAGTTCAGAAATCATATTCTTCATTTCCTCTTGGTCCTTGTTAATGCTTTCTGTTTCATTTTTCATGTTGACAGAGTTTGCAGTGAGTTCATTGTAGTTTCCTTGTATTCTCTGGTAATTCATTGTGAGGTCATTGAACTTCCCGATAATCATTCCTTTGAACTTATTATCTGATTAGTTGGCTTGTCAGTATTTTATTTAGCATTCTTTCTGAGGCTTCCTCCTTTCCTATCATTTGGAGATTGTTTCTTTATCTTCCCATTGTTTGGGAAACTCTTTTTGTTAGCCTTAGCTTCTTAAATTGATCTGTTCTGGCTCCCTGGGTTTATGGTGTGAACTTCTGTAGTAGAATACCTGTGAGATTAAGTGGTGCAGTTTCCTTGATCCCCTGAGCTCACTGGTCTGGGGCTGTTCTTTAAGTTGGGTATGTGTTTGTCTTTGGGTTTTGATTGTTGTTGGGCCTTTCTTTGTTGGTTTCTTCCCACCAGCTGGTTAACTGAGGGTCACTCTGTCCACCACCTCTTGAATTTGTTGTGCTGGTGAGGGCAGGTTGTGTTGAAGCTAGTTCTTCCCTGTGTACAATGTTTTAAGGGTTCTTTTTTATTCTTGTTCAGTTGTTTATACTTGGTGATTACTATTTAATTTTATTTTCAGATAAGTTTTAGATTGAAGTTTGTGTGGTTTCCAACAAATAAATTGTTATTTGTTGGTGGTTTCTTTGTTTTTTGCTTTCTTCTTCTAGTGGGTGTCCTAGTCTTCACCACTTCCACCTACTCTTTTTTTTGTGATTAGTTGGAGTACAAAAGCAAAATGGTTTATGACAGCAGGAGAGTATTCTATGATATTTACAGTAATGGCTGGTAGACAAGAAATGGAAGGTCTTTTGGCTATGTACAATGTTAACTGTGATATTCCACCCAACCAGCCATTTTTTAGAAAGGATAGAAAAAAGATAAAACTCTTGTTGGTGGGATGAGGATTGTGAGTTGGATTTAGAAAGCAGTGAGCTTGTGGTAGATCAGAGTCTGAGGTAAGGTGAGAGTAAAAAATAGTAAATAGCTGTAGTGTGTGAGAGAATAGAGTTAACCAGTACAGTAATAGAGTCCAGGAAATTGTGAAGTGGGCTAAGATCTGGGAGTGGTGTTGTGAAGTATTTACAATTGTATGGAACAGCTATTATTTATAATAATATTAGAGCAACAATCTTATGACAGACTCTGTGATCTGGATTACAAGAATAGGGAGTATAGGACTTTGAGTAGTGTGCTAATGGAACACAAGTGAAGTGAAGGACAGTAATTTAGCAATACACTTTGAAAGAGAGAACAGAAGAAACCTGTCAAATGATACAATATAACCAGCCAAGCAAAGAGGACTATACAGAAAAAAGAGGAATATAAATACTGTTAAAATAATAGATGTAAGAATAATGAAAAAAATAATAGAAATATACAATAACTTGCAGGTTCTCTTTAATAGCAAAGAGAAATTTGTCTCATTGTCTCAGCTGTTGAGATGCCCTCTCTTTGGGTCCAACTCTTGTCTTTTCACAGTTTCAATTTTTTTTTTTTATCTCACTTGTGGCTATTTAAAAATGCAGAAGGAAGAAAAAAGAAAATTGAAAAGAAAGGAAGATAGAATAAAACGAGAAGGAAGGAAAGAGAGGAAAAAGGAACTGAAAGGTAAAAAATAAAAAAATTACTTAGAAAAATTAAAGCCTCCTATTGGTTTCAAACTGGACAAACTGATTTTTCTGGTCTTGCTTGCTGCAGCAGGATGAGAGGCAATTGGTTTGGCTTTTTTCCCTTCCTGATCTGTACTCAGTCAGCTTTGGGGGAAGTCTCCCCAGAGTTAGCCTGGCCCTTTCCCAGGTGCCTTGGGTGTAGGATCCAGGCCTTCCTCACAGCACACTTTCCCTGGGGTTACTGCTGTGGGCTGGGGTGCGGGCACACGAGCACTTGGCAGGGCTTCCTGGGTCCCACTGGTTCAGGTGTGCACCGTTCCCAGTGCTTTGGGGTGTGCAGAGCCTTCCGAGCAACCTTCCCCACAACCTTGGGATCACTGCCAGGCTGGGTGGGGAGGAGGCTGGAGCAATTGCTGTAAGACAATTCCCCAAACAGTGTTTCTCTTTTCACTTTTTCTTTTTGAGAAATTCCTCCTACTCAAGCCTGCTACTCCATATAGCAGCCTGGCCTCTCACACAGTCCAATAGTCAAGACAGATTGGGGTCAGGGCCTATCACTGCAGTACTCTCAACTTTCCCCAGTAGGAATCCACAAACTTTCTGGGTGCTCACAGCCCCCGTGTGTTTGCCACTTAGTCCTTATTCCCCTCTCTGTGACTTCAAGCAACCCAGCCTCTCCTGGTGCTGCTTAAAGCTTGTTTGGTGGGGGAGGGAGCAGCTGACCCAGCTCTCTCCCAAGAACCCTGTGGCAGACCCAGTGTGTGCCAGGCCTGGGGCTGCAGCCGCCCTGGTCCCTGGGATCTTATTGTCCTGAAGAACTCGCTTTACTGTTTTTCAGTGTCCTCTACAATTTTTGGTCTCTTATTTTCATATATGCTGGGGTACTGTTGGTTGTTTGCTCTGTTCCTATATATTGGCTAGGTTTTTCTCCTATGTGTAGGGGAAAGTAGAATCTGCTCCCTTCTACTTGCTGCCATCTTCAGTTCTATATTCCAATTATGCTTTTTATTCCTTGTACCCCTCCCCACTGATAATCTTCCATATGATCTCCATTTCTGTGATTCTGTTCCTGTTCTCCTTGTTTCTTTAGTTTGTTTTTGTTTTTGTGTTTTAGGTTCAGTTGTTGATAGTTGTGAGTTTGTTGCCATTTTATTGTTCACAGTTTTTGATCTTTTATTTCTTAGATGAATCCCTTTAACATTTCCTATAGTAAGGTCTGGGTGATGATGACCTTTCTAAACTTTACTTTATCTGTGAAGCACTTTATATGCCCTTCCATTCTAAATGATAGCTTTGCTGGATGAAATAATCTTGGATGTAGGTCCTTGCCTTTCATGACTTCAAACACTTCTTTCCAGCCCCTTCCTGACTTTAAGGTTTCTGTTGAGAAATCATCTGATAGTCTTATAGGAACTCCTTTTTAGGTAACCGTCTCCTTTACTCTTGCTGCTTTTAAGACTCCTTATCTTTAATCTTGGATAAGTTAATTATGATGTGTGTTGATGTGTTTCTCCTTAGGCCCAACTTCTTTGGAACTTTCTGGGCTTCCTAGACTTCCTGGAAGTCTATTTCCTTCTCCAAATAAGAAAAGTTTTCATTTATTATTAGTTCAAATAAGTTCTTAATTTTTTGCTGTTCTACTCTCCATCTGGCAGCCCTATAATGTGGATGTTGGAGTGCTTAAAGTTTTTTCCATAGTTTCCTGGGCCTCTCATTTTTATGAATTCTTGTTTCTTCATTTTATTCCTGCTGGATGTTTATTTCCTCCTTTCATTCCAATTCATTGACTTGAGTCTCAGTTCCCTTCCCTTTATTGTTAGTTCCTTGTATCTTTTCCTTTATTACACTTTGTGTAGCTTTCATTTCTTCCTTCATTTTGTGACTGAGCTCAATCAATTCTGTGAGCATTTCCATTATCAGTGTTTTGAACTCTTGTCTATCACCCTGTTGCTTAGTTCTTTTTCCTTAGGTTTGATTTGTTCTTTCATTTGGGCCATATTTCTTTGTCTTAGTACACCTGTTATGTTGTAGGGGGCAGAACCTTAGGTATTTGCCAGGGTGTGCAACCCTTTTTGCTGCTTTGTGGCACTGTCTGTGCGGGAGGGGTCAGAGAAGGAACAATGATGCTCACTTGCTCTGCTTTAGCCCAACTTCCCACGGAACTCTCCTGTGAGACTGGGAGTTTCTTCTCCTTTTATAACCCCCACAGGATTCCACGGTTAGAGGTTCTGAGTCCTTAGTTTTTCAGTTAGCCAGCCCCTGTCTATCCCATGCGGTCTGCCTCCTTGCTGTGGGTCCTCTCTGTCTGGCAGCCCATCTCTGCTCCTCCTGAATAAATGTTTCTTTACCTCCTTTTTTGTTGGAATCCACGTACTTGATATTCTTTGCAGTTCTGGATGTTTATTATTTTTAAATTGGTTGTTATCCTTTTTTTGACTGCGGAGGAAGAGAAATGTTTCTACCTATGCCTCTATCTTGGTCGGAACTCCAAAATAACCAAATTTACTTTTAGTTAAACTTTAAAAATTCACAAAATGACTCCTTTGAAATAATTTCTTATTGTATTCTATTACAGGTGTCCCAATTTTTACCCTTTTTCCCTACTCCACACATCTCACCTCCCTGCTCATGCAGGTAATTCCCACACTAATTTCCATGTCTGTGGGTAATTCACGTATGTTCTTTAACTACTCCCCTCCCTTTCTTTCCTTCCCTTACTCCTTCCCTCTGGTCACTCTCACTCTGTTCCATATTTTCATGCCTATGTTTCTGTTTTGTCTGTTAGTTTATCTTGTTCACTAGATTCCTCTTATAGGTGAGATCATATGGTTCTTGACTTTCCCCAACTGGCTTATTTCACTTACCATAATATTTTCCAATTCCATCCATGCTGTCAAAAAAGGTAGGTGTTCCTTCCTTCCTTCTGATGCATAGTATTCCATTGTGTAAATGTATCAGTTCCTTTATCCACTCATTTGCTGATGGGTACTTAAACTGTTTCCACCACTTAGCTATCAAATAAAGTGCAGTTATGAACATTGGGGTGCACAAGTTTGTTGGAGCCCAAGAGGCCTGTGAGGGGTCGAGGATAGGGTCTAGCACCGCGGGTGTGGTGACTGGGCCTGGTTTCCGGCCTCGGGGCTATCTCGGGTTGTGACTGTTCTCTGACCCCTTGAGAAACTAGCCGCCTTTCCTTTCCCATCAACTCATATCTTTGGCCTGTGCGTCATGTACCCAGAAGGTATGTTAGCCTGAGAACATCCTGACTCTAAGGGAAGAGATAAACTTTGTAGGTCAAGGAAGTGAGCTACGTGCCAGAAGGCTTCTCCTTTGTTCTCTATGTACTCAAGATTGTATTTAAGCCTGAAGACTGCGCAATAAACTTGCCTTATGCCAGCAGAGCATTTGGTCCTCTCCTTTATTCAGTCCCTTGCTCAGCCTCATGACCACCCTTGCTGCAGCGGGCTGCGGAACAAGTTTTTTTGAACTTGTGATTCCAGATTGTTACCATGTATTCCCAGCAGTGGAATCCGTACGTCATAAGGCAGTCCTATTTTTAGTTTTTTTGAGGAAATACCATAGTATTTTCCATAGTGTTTACACCAGTCTGCATCCCGAACAACAGTGCACTAGGGTTCCCTTTTCTCCACAACCTTACCAGCACTTGGTTTTTTGAATTATTGATGACCATTCTAACAGATGTGAGGTGACAACTCATTACAGTTTTAATCTGCATCTCTCTGATGGCTAGTGATGTTAAGTGTTTTTCTGCACATGTCCATAGGATATCTGTATGTTGTCCTTGGAGAAGTGTCTATTCAGGTCCTTTGTCCTTTTTTAATTGTGTTGCTGTCTTTCCATTTCGAGTCATATAAATTCTTTACATATTTTGTATATCAAACCATTATCCAATGTATCAAGAATGTTTACCACATGGTTGGTTCCCTTTTCCTTTTCATGATGATTTCTTTAGCCATGCATAAGCTTTTTAGTTTGATGTGGTCCCATTTATAAAAATGTTTTTATTTATTTCCCTAGGAGATATGTCAGTAAATGTATTGCTGTGTGCAATATCTAAAATTTTCCTGCTTATGTTCTCCTCTAGGGCTTTCATTGTGTCATAAGTTATACTTAAGTATTTTATCCATTTTGAATTTATTCTGCTGCATGGTATTAGTTGATGATCTAGTTTTCTATTTTTGCATGTACCAGTTCAGTTCTCCCAACACCAGTTACGAAAGGGGCTATTTTTGCTCCATTGTATGTTCATGTTCCCTTTGTCACATATTAATTGGCTGTAGGGACATGGGGGATTTCTGAGCTCTCAATTCTGTTCCATGATCTATGTGGTTGTACTTATGCCAGTACCAGACCGTTTTGATTACTGTGGCCTTGTAATATAGTTTGATATGAGATATTGCAATTCCTCTTACTTTGTTCTTTTTTATTAAGATTGCTGTGGATATTTGGGGTCATTTTCTGTTCTATATAAATTCCTAAATTATTTTTTCCAGGTCTGTGAAGTATAACATTGGTATTTTAGTAAGAATTGTATTAAATCTGTAGATTGCTTTGGTTTGTGTGGACATTTTAATTATGTCACTTTTTCCAAACTATGAACATGGTGTATGCTCCCACTTATTAGTATCTTCCTTAATTTCTTCAGCACATAATGTTACTGAATAACAAATTTTTATCTCAATTACTCTTCATTCTTCTTTTCAATGAAGGTGAAATAAGTACTTTCTTAGAAAATTATCTCACCCCACTCCACAATGACCATGCTACCAAATGTCATTTTCTCCTTTCTTCCTTTTTTAATTTATATTTTTTATTTAGTTATTTTTCAAGTACAGTTTTTTTTTCTCTATTTCTCCCATCGCAGCCCCAACTGCCCCGTCTCCCCACCTCCCTCCCATTCCTCCCCAGTCCTCATCACTGTGTCTTTCATATTTGTTCCTCAAAATCCCTCCCCATTTTTCCCCGTAAATTCCCTTCCCTCTCCCCCTGGTCACTGCCCACTTGTTCTCTATTTCAGTGTCTTTGTTTTTATTCTGTTTGCTTCTTTGTTTTGTGTTTACATTCCAGTTAAAGGTGAGATCATATGGTATTTGTCCTTCAATGCCTGGCCTATTTCACTCAGCATAATGCTTTCCAGTTCCATCCATGTTCTTGCAAAGGGTAGTAGCTCCTTCTTTCTCTCTACTGCATAGAATTCCATTGTGTATATGTACCACAATTTTTTGATCCATTCATTTACTGACGGACACCTAGGTTGCTTCCAACTCTTGGCTATTGTAAATTGTGCTGCTATAAATATTGTGGTGCATAGGTTCTTTGATATTGATGTTTTAGGATTCTTAGGATATAATCCTAGCAGTGGAATTGCTGGGTCAAAAGGCAGGTCGATTTTTATTTTTCTGAGAAAATTCCATACTGTTTTCCATAATGGTTGTACCAGTCTGCAATCCCACCAACAGTGAACTAAGGACCCCTTTTCCCCACAACCTCTCCAACATTTGTTGTTTGTTGCTTTGTTTATGATAGCCATCCTGACTGGTGTAAAGTGGTATCTCATTGTGGTTTTAATTTGCATCTCTCTGATAGCTAACGATATTGAGCATCTCTTCACGTGTCTCTGGATGTTCTGTATGTCCTCCTTGGAGAAGTGTCTGTTCAAGTCCTTTTCCCATTTTTTAATTGGGTTGGTTGTCTTCTTAGAGTGGAGTCATGTAAGTTCTTTGTATATTTTGGAGATTAAACCTTTGTCTGAGGTATCATTGGCAAATATGTTTTCCCATACAGTTGGTTGTCTTTTTAATTTGATACTGTTTTCTTTAGCCATGCAGAAGCTTTTTATTTTGATGAGATCCCATTTGTTTATTCTTTCCTTTATATTCCTTGCTCTAGGGGACATATTGGTAAAAATATTGCTGCATGGAATATCTGAGATTTTCTTGCCAATGTTCTCCTCTAGGACTTTAATGGTGTCACAGTTTATATTTAAGTCTTTTATCCACCTTGAATTTATTTTGGTGTATGGTGTAAGTTGGTGCTCAAGTTTCATTTTTTTGCATGTAGCTGTCCAGTTATCCCAACACCATTTGTTGAGAGGCTATCTTTACTCCATTTTATGATACTGCCCCCTTTGTCAAATATTAATTGACTGTAGAGAGTTGGGTTGATTTCTGGACTCTTTGTTCTGTTCCATTGGTCTATGTGCCTGTTTTTATGCCAGTACCAGGCTGTTTTGATTACAGTGGCTTTGTAATACAGTTTGATATCAGGTATTGTGATCCCTCCTACTTTGTTCTTTCTCAAAAGAGCAGCTGCCATTCGGGCTCATTTATGATTCCATATAAATTTTTGAAGTGTTTGTTCTATGTCTGTGAAATATGCCATTGGTACTTTAATAGGTATTGCATTGAATCTGTATATTGTTTTGGGTAGTATGGACATTTTGATGATGTTAATTGTTCCAATCCATGAACACGGTATATGTTTCCATTTGTTTGTGTCTTCCCTGATTTCTTTTTTCAGTGCTGAGTAGTTTTCTGCATACAGGTTTTTTACCTCCTTGGTTAGATTTTTCCCAGATATTTTATTTTTCTTTTTGCTATATCAAACGGAATTTTTTCCTTGATTTTTGCTTCTGCTGATCCATTGTTAGTATACAAAAATTCCTTTGATTTCTGGATATTGACTTTGTATCCTGCTGTTTTGCCAAATTCATTAATTAGTTTGAGCAGTTTTGGGGTAGAGTCTATAGGATTTTCCATGTATACTATCATGTCATCTGCAAACAGTGACAGTTTTGTTTCCTCCTTTCCTATTTGGATGCCTTTTATTTCCTTTTCTTGCCTGATCACTGTGGCCAAAACTTCAAATACTATATTGAATAGAAATGGTGAAAGTAGACATCCTTGTCTTGTTCCTGATCTTAGTGGAAAAGCTTTTAGTTTTTTTCCATTGAGTATGATGCTGGCTGTAGTTCTCTCATAAATGGCCTTTATTGTGTTGAGGAATGCTCTTTCTATTCCCACTTTGCTGAGTGTTTTTATCATAAATGGGTGCTGTACCTTATCAAAAGCTTTTTCCTCATCTATTGATATGATCATGTGGTTTTTGTCTTTGCTTTTGTTTATGTGATGTATTACATTTACTGATTTGCGAATGTTGAACCATCCTTGCATCCCTGGGATGAATCCCACTTGGTTATGGTGTATAATCTTTTGGATATATTGTTGGATGCGATTTGCCAATGTTTTGTTGAGGATTTTAGCATCTATGTTCATCAGCGATATTGGCCTGAAGTTTTCTTTCTTTGTTGTATCTCTATCTGTTTTGGAATTAGGATGATGCTGGCTTCATAAAAGGAGTTTGGGAGTTTTCCATCCTTTTGGATTGTTTGGAATAGTCTGTGAAGAATGGGAGTTAGCTCTTCCTTAAATGCTTTGTACAATTCTCCTGTGAATGTATCGGGTCCAGGGCTTTTGTGTGATGGAAGTTTTTTGATTACTGCTGTAATTTCTTTTGCTGTTATTGGTCTATTCAGGTTTTCTACTTCTTTTTCATTGAGTTTCGGGAGATTATATTTATCTAGAAATGTGTCCATTTCCCCTAGGTTCTCAAATTTCTTGGCATACAGTTCTTCATAGTAATTTCTTACAATCCTTTCTATTTCTGTGGTATCAGTTGTAATCTCTTCTCTTTCATTTCTGATTGTGTTTATTTATGTTCGTTCCCTTCTTTTCTTGATGAGCTTGTCTTAAAGGTTTGTCTATTTTGTTTATCTTTTCAAAGAACCAACTCCGAGATTCATTGATCCTTAGAATTGTGCTTTAAGTCTCTGTGTCATTTAATTCTGCTCTGATCTTGGTTATTTCCTTCCTTCTACTTGCTATGGGCTGTCTTTGTTGTTGTTCCTCGCGTTCTTGCAGGCGTAGAGTAAGGTTGTTTGTTTGAAATGTTTCTATCTTTTTTAGGTAGGCCTGTATTGCTATAATCTTCCTTCTCAGGACTGCTTTCACTGTGTCCTATCAGTTTCATGATGCTGTGAGTTCATTTGCATTTGTTTCCAGAAACTTTTTGATTTCTTCCTTAATTTCATTCTTTACCCATTCATTGTTTAATAGCATACCATTCAGTCTCCATGATTTTGGGTGTTATTGGGTTTTTTCGTTGGGGTTGGTTTCCAGTTTCGGTCCCTTGTGGTCAGAGAAAATGCTTGGTATGATTTCAGTATTCTTGAATTTGTTGAGGCTCGTTTTGTGTCCTATCATGTTGGTCTATCTTTGAGACTGTTCCATGTGCATTTGAAAAGAATGTGTATTTAGTTTCTTTGGGGTGAAGAGCTCTGTATATATCAGTTAAGTCCATTTGATCAAGGGTGTTGTTTAATGCTGCAATGTTTTTGTTGATATTTTGTTTGGAAGATCTGTCCATTTTTTATAGTGGGGTGTTAAAATCCCCCGCTATAATTGTGTTGCTGTCTATATCTTTCTTGAATTCCTCTAAGATTTTCTTTATATACTTTGGTGCTCCTATGTTGGGGTGCATATATATTTATGATGTTAATGTCTTCTTGGTGGATTCTTCCCTTGAGTATTATGAAGTGACCTTCTGGGTCTCTCTTTATGGCTCTTTTTTTGAAGTCTATTTTGTCTGATACTAGAATTGCTACCCCAGCTTTTTTTTCTTGTCCATTTGCTTGGAAAATTTGTTTCCAGCCTTTCACTTTTAGTCTGTGATCGTCCTTTGTCCTGAGGTGGGTCTCTTATAGGCAGCATATGTGTGGGTCATGCTTTCTTATCCATGCAACTGTTCTGTGTCTTTTGATTGGAGCATTTAATCCATTCACATTTAAGGTTATTATTGAAAGGTACTTATTCATTGCCATTTTTGTACCTGTGTTCCTCTCTGTCTGTCTCTTTTCCTTCTTTTCCTTAAAGCAGTCCTTTTAGTATTTCTTGTAGAGCTGGCTTGGTGGCAGCAAATTCTTTTAGACTCCTTTTGTCTTGGAATCTCTTTATTTGGCCCTCTGTCTTGATTGAGAGCCTTTCTGGGTAAAGTAGCCTTGGTTTTAAGCCTCTGTTTCTCATTTCTTGGAACATTTTTTGCCATTCTCTTCTTGCTTGGATTGTTTCCATTGAGAAGTCAGTGGCTAACCTTATTGGGGCTCCCTTGTATATTATTTCTTTTTTCTCCCTTGCTGCCTTTAAGATTCTCTCTTTGTCTTGGAATTTTGCCATTTTAATGATGATGTGTCTTGAAGTGGGCCTCCTTGGGTTCCTCTAGAACGGGACTCTGTATGATTCCTGGATTTGTGTGACTTTTTCTTTTATCAAATTAAGGTCATTTTCTCTCATTACTTGTTCAAATACGTTTTCTATCCCTTGTTCTTCTTCTCCTTCTGGTATTCCTATTATTCAGATATTATTACATTTCATATTGTCTTGCATTTCTCTTAATCCCTCTTCATTTTTTCTGAGCCTCTTTTCCCTTTCCCGTTCTTTCTGTGCGATCCTTTCTACTTCATCCTCCAATTCATTAATCCGATATTCTGTTTCATCTACCCTATTTTTAATGCTTTCTACAGTGTTTTTTCATTCAGAAATTGTATTCTTCATTTCTTCTTGGCCCTTGCTAATAATTTCCATTTCCTTTTTCATGTTGATAATAGTTTGCGGTGAGATCATTATAGCTCCCTTATAGTTTCTGATAGCTGATTGTGAGCTCTTTGAACTTCCTGATAACCAGTGCTTTGAATTCAATATTTGATAGTTGACTTGCCTCTATTTCATCTAACATTCTTTCTGAGGGTTCCTCCTTTCCTTTTATTTGGGGATTGTTTCTTTGTCTTCCCATTGTTTGTGAGACTCTTCTTGTTAGCCTCAACTTCTTAGATTAATCTGTTTTGACACCCTGAGTTTATGGTGTGAACTTTTGTGGTGGAATGGCTATGAATTTCAGTGGTGCAATCTCTTTTCGTTATCCTGTTATTCTCTGCTTCCACCTACTCAAGTATGCAGCAACTTTTGGCTTGTCTCCTACAGCAATGTGCAATTTGTGTCTCTGACTCTACTATTGGGAGGCCTCTTCTATGGGTCCAGCTCTGGTCTTTTCATATTTTCAATTTGATTGTGACTCTTGTGGGTAAAAGAAAGAAATGACAAAGAAAAAAATAAAAGGAAGAAAGGACAAAAATGGTACGGGAATGGAAGAAAGAGCAATAAGTTTAGAAAGAAAAGAAAAAGAAATAAAACCGAAAATTCGGGAAAAGAGGACAAAAGTATGGAAAGACGAAACAGTAATAAAATTTATTAGAAATAACAGATTACTTTTAAAAAAGCAAAAAAATAAAGAAAAGGAATGGAGAAGGAAGAAAAGTAAAAAAAAAAGAATGAAAATAAAATAAAGTAAAAAAAACAAGAAACAAAAAACACACAAACAAAAGTAATCCCTCAAAAACATCAGAAAAGGAAATGTCACTTGTTGGCTTCAAACTAGCTGAACCGGTTTTTCTGGTTGCAGTGGGCTGAGGGTAGATTGTTGTGATTTTTTTCAGCCACCCCCTCTCAGGATCCAGACACTTGGCGCCTCTCCCCAGCTCCCAAAATGGGGAACTAGGACTTCCTCACAGCGCTCCCCTCCCAGGGGTTACCGCCATAGGCTGGTTTGCTGTGTTTGCAGGCACCTGCTCCTGCTTAGTTGCCTAGTTCCCTCGGGATTGAGCACAGACCTGCCCCCATTCAGTTGGGAAGCCCCAGGCCCTCTGCCCAATCCTGGGCTCGCTGCCAAGCTGGGTGTGAAGCACACCAGGCTGCTGTGTCTACTGGATTCAGAGCCCCACGCTGCACCTCTGAGTTCTCTTGGGCTAGCAACCACAGAGTCCTTGGTTGGGGCCCTTGGTCGTCTACACCCTCTCCGCAAACTCTATCAAACAAGTCTCTCTTGGCACCCCCACCTTGCTTGGCCAGAAAGGGAGGGGGTTGAGGGTCTCAGATCTTTTCCCAGGACCCCTCAGCACCCGGGGCTTCCAGGTAGTCTGAGGGGGGTGGACTGGAAGCCGGGAACCGACCTAGAAACTCTGTGTGCACGTCATGGCATGCTGTATGGTGTGTATCCCTTCTGCTCCTGTGTTTGTCTGGGTCCCCTGGCTAACCTCTGCCAAAAAAACCTAGGGATGGAGCAGCACCATGCCAGGCGCTGGACCCAGGACTGTGTGCAGGCTAAAATCTCCTCTGCTCCCCTCTGGTTGGGTCTCTTGGCAGGTCCGGGCCCAAAAATCCTAGGGAGGGAGCTTTCTGGGCGCTGAACGTTGGCCTCGGCACCCTCAGGCACTTGCCCAGATACACTGCCTGTCGGGCGACTAGTTCCCCAAATTGCGTGCAGGCTGAAATTCCTTCCACACCTCTTTGCCTGGGCCACTTGCCCTGCCCAGCGGGAAAATCCCAGGGAGGGAGCCGTCTGGGCGATGAACACTGTCCCAGGTGCTGTTAGGCACTTTCCCAGACACAGTTCCCACCAAGCACAGGACCTCCAAGGAACTATGCACAGGCTGAAATCACCTCTGCTCCCCTCTGGTTGGGCCACTTGGCAGGTCCCCAGCCCAAAAATCCTAGGGAGGGAGCCGTCTGGGCGCTGAAGGCTGTCCCATGAGCGGTTGGGCTCTCGCCACTGGGTGCTGGTTCCCCTACCCTGCACTGGATGTTTCTCTTTGCTCTGTCCCAGAGACTACTGTACTGCTGCTGTCTCCCTACCGTCTGGTTCCTCCATGACCGATGAGGTTTCTGGTCTCTTATTTTCATATATGCTTGGCAATTGCTGGCTTGCTGGTTTCACGTCCTCCAATCGAACAGGTTTCTCTCCCTTTTGTACTAGGAACTGGTATCTGCTCCGTCCTAGTCCACCGCCATCTTGAAAGCCCCCATTTTCTCCTTTCTATGTCAAGGTTCTCACTCAAATTATCTCACTAAATTTTCATAACACAGTTGAGGGTCGATAGCCACAAATTGATGCAAGTAAGGTAACTGAGAACAAAGAATAAAATGATTTTATGAAAGTAGAAAATTATTAAGTTACTGGCTTTGGGCTAGAAAAAACTAGGGCCTTAATCTTAATCTGGCAAAGGCAGTTCTAGTTAGCATATGTTGACCTAGCATATTTATTAAATAAATAATACCCATCATTCCCAATGGGAATTTGACAACTCCATGATCACCTCAGCTGGAAAACGTATTGAATGAACCCAATACCATGCTGTTCACTGCAACCCGACAGGTTAAGATTATCTACATCTTCAGGAGATTAATGTCTCAGCTCAGCCATAACTTTGTTCTATGCTTCTGAGCACAGAGGAGATATCTCTTAGGTCATTATCACCTCTGCACTTCTAAATCTGTTTCAAATAACTATCAAGAGTAGTAATTTCTTGGGACTTCCACCAAGATGGAGGCATCGGTGGAAACACTGTGCCTCCTCGCACAACCAAGTTTAAAAACAACAAAGTTTTAGTAACAAAAATGCAGCCTAAACACAGAAAATTGAACTATACAGAAGTCTGACAACAACAAACCATTCAGCCAGACCAGTAAGAGGGGCGGAGACAGCAGTGGAGCAGAGTTGGGCAGGAAAGATCCCCTGGACTGACCAGGGGCGGGAGGCAGTTGGGGGATCTCAGGTGTGGGGCAGCAATGCACGGACCCAGTGAGGGCACAAGGTGGCAGGCTGACCGTGGTCACACATTCACCAACAGGTAACCCAGTGAAGGAGTGAGCAGTGAGACAGACTGCGCAAACCCCAACAGTGAGAAGCAGCAGAGGGGACTATCATTTCCCCTCTTTGACCCTGCCCCCACATACAGCATGACAACCCAGTGAATGAGTTGCCCCATCCTGGTGAACACCTAGGGCTCCATTCATACATAAAAGGTGCAAACAGACCAAAACATGGCTCAAGAAGAACTCAAAGCCCCAGAACTGACCAAGAAATATCCAACCTATCAGATGCACAATTCAAAACACTGGTGATCAGGATGCTCACAGAACTGGTTGATTTTAGTCACAAATTAGAGGAACAAATGCAGGCTAAGCTAATTGAAATGAAGGGAAATGCATAGGAAACTAAGAGTGATGAAAAGGAAACTGGGATTCAAATCAAGGGAGTGGACCAGAAGGAAAAAAAATGACCAAACAGAAAAGGAGGAAGATACAAGAATCCCAAAAAATGAAGAGAGGCTTAGGAACCTCCAGGACATCTTTAAAAGTTCTAATGTTGGAACTTTTAGAACATTAACTCTCCAACATTAGAACTCTCCAACATTAGAATTATAGGGGTACCAGAAGGGGAAGAGGACGAGCAAGTGAAAAACTTACTTGAACAAATAATAAAGGAGAACTTCCCAATCTGAAAAAGGAAATAGACTTCCAGGAAATCCAGGAAGCTCAGAGAGTCCTAAAGAAGTTGGACCCAAGAAGGAACACACCAAGGCACATCATCATTACATTGGCCAAGGTTAAAATGAAGGAGAGAATCCTAGAAGCAGCAAGAGATAAGGGGACTGTCACCTACAAAGGAGTTCCCATCAGACTGTCAGCTGATTTCTCAAAAGAGACCTTACAGGCAAGAGGGGCTGGAGAGAAGTATTCCAAGTCATGAAATCTAAAGACCTACAACCAAGATTGCTCTATCCAGCAAAACTTTCATTTAGAATGGAAGGACAGATAAAGTGCTTCTCAGATAAGATCAAATTCAAGGAGCTCATCATCACTAAGCCCTTATTATAGGAAATGTTAAAGGGACTTATCTAAGAAAAAGAAGATTAAAAAATGAACAGTGAAAGGACAGCAAACTTAGTTATTAACCACCACACCTAAAACAAAAGCAATCTAAGAGGACAGCTAGATCAGGAGTGGAACCATAGAAATGGAGATCACATGGAGGGTTAGCAACAGGGGAGTGGGAGGAAGAGAAGGGGGAAGAAGGTACAGAGAATAAGTAGCATAGAGGGTAGGTAGAAATTAGGGGGGAGGGCAAGAATAGTATGGGAAATATAGAATCGGAAGAACTTGAGACACGTGGACATAAACAAAAGGGGGGGAAGTTGAGGAGGGGGTTTGCAGGGTGGAGGAGAATGAAGGGGGGACTATAACAACTGTAATAGCATAATCAATAAAATATACTTTAAAAAAAGTAGTAATTTCTCACACATCACATTAAATGATGTTCTGAAGTTTGTTTTATTTTTCCATTTGTATTTCTCTCTAAATATTCAGTCTATAACAGTCCAAATATTACTTTCTATAAAAAGATCAAATAACTAAAATTTCTAATCACTTGTCAGTTTAGTAGTTCAATTGAATTCCATTAAATTGGATTTCATTATTAATAAGTATGAAATATTTTTATTAAGCATTCAACAAGTTTTGTTTGATTTTTGTGTTTTCTCTATTGTTAATATTAATTAAACTTACAATATCTAGTACTGGAAGCAACCTAATTGTGCATCAGTAAATAAATGAATCAAAAAAAACTACAGTACATTTACACAATGGAATACTACACAGAAGAAAGAAGGAGCTCCTACCCTTTGTGACAGCACAGATGTAACTAGAGAGCATTATGCTAAGTGAAATAAGCCAGATGGTAAAAGATAAATACCACACAATCTCACTTTTTGGGTGGAATCTAATCAACAAAACAAACAAGCAAGCAAAATATTACCAGAGACATTGAAATTAATAACAACCTGACAGTAACCAGAGTGAAGGTAGGAGGGGATAATGAAGGAAAAGAGAGAAGGGTTTTCAGGAAGGACTATAAAGGACACATGGACAAAATGAAGAGAGGGTAGCGTCAAGGGAAGGGGGTGGGGATGACTTGGGTGTGGGGAAAATGCAGACAACTGTACTTGAACAGCAATAAAATTTAAAGAAAACAGAAAAATAAAATATTATGTAACTTGAAACCTTATGTCGCTTGTGAGCAGAACATGTTCTTAGGGGCTTAGGGGTCCAGGCTTAGGGTTACAAGCTGCACATGTGATCAGTCAGTGTCATAGTAGCATCAGGACAGTGAGTATACATAACAAATGCCCGACTATGACTGGAATCCAGCAAGCCAGTGTTCATTTCAGTTAGCAAAACATATATAAAGGACCCATGGACAAAGCCAAAGAAGGGTAGGACTGAGGGTGGGAAGTGGGGGTGAGTGGGGCAAGGGAAAGTGGTGGTAGAAAAATAGAGATAACTGTACTTGAATAACAATAAAAAACCCTACATTTGAATAAAAAGAAGAAATACAGCTAGAAACAAAAACCTCTCACCTGTGGATATCACTTCATGTTTCTTAAATTTGAGGGCCCTAATATCTTTGAAAGATAAATAGGCCAGATGTTACCAAAAATCTTTAGATACAGATATCAGGCTCTAGTTCTGTGATCAACCTGATCAGCAAGTTCAGCCAAAGATCAAATAAAAGAGAGGCTGAAGCTGTTACTTGTGCATGCATGTGGATGGAGAACTGCCTTCTTATAGCATGAGTTCCTTCACCATTTCTCTTATTTTTTCCATACATTAGCATTCTTTCTGAAGCCGCTCAGGCTTTCCAGCATTTCCTCTATTTGAACTATCTCCCCTGGTCAGCTTATCATTTTGGACAGGCCATTCAGATGACTTCCAACCATGGCTGGGACCCTCCAAAGGACCTGGACAACTAGAAGTGATTGACTTATCTGTGGAACACAATTCCTAGTCTTGTGAGGTTCATGGGCAGAAGCCTGCCTTTAAGCAGTCTTTTCTTGGCAGGAAGTATGTAAGGGTAACAGGAGAGAAATAACTTCTGGCTTCACAAAGTTTCCAGAGTTCTTGGATAAGCATATGAGGGAATTTAACTGTTCTTGTGAAACAAGAAAGCAGGGCAGGTATGCCTCTTTGAGGAAATGACAGTTAAGCTAAGGTGTGAACAGGAATGAGATTTGGTCAAGAAAACCTAGTTAGCATTGTGATTACTCCAGGAGAGTTAGTTTAACAATTACTAGCTCTTTCTCAGTCAAGTCTTCAATACCAGCATTTTCTTATTTCAGCACATTGATTTATTGTCACTCAGCCTCATTGCAGAGCTTCTCATTCCAAACAGGGCCGTAGGTCATAGATCCTAGTGAGTGTCACCTTACTCTGTAAGGCGTGAGTTCTAGGGTTTTATGGGTTCTACTTTCATCTAGAGAAATAAAGTATAGGTGACTTAAAGGCAAATACCACTAAGTGAGAGTTGTGAAAATACCCCAACTATATGGCCAGAGGTCAGAAAAGGATAAGGGAGTATGAGACAATAGAGTGCCTGTAGAAGACTAAGCATGGGTTCTCCATGCCAGGCTATGCTTGCAGCAACACCCAGGGGCCCGAAAAAGGATGGTCATGGACTCCAAGTGATCTTGCAGAGTCTGAAATCCATGGCTGTAGGAGCTGTTAGCCAGGACACAGTAGGAGCAATCATGACAAAGAATTTGAAATGCAAGACTCAGAGAGGGTCCCAAATTGGAGGCCTGCATATGAGCACAAAAGCTTGTATGAAAGGAAGAGAATGATAGACAAAAGGCCTGGAATTTGGAGGTTTCTACCTCACTGAGACCCTTTGAAGCAGTGTGTAGGTAAAGCAATCAACACCCAGCTCAGCACTTGGTAGTGTGCAGTGAATAGTAGTAGGGTTTTTTTTGTTAGTTTGTTTGTTTTGTTTTGTTATCAAGAGTCGTGAAAAGTCTTGCCATTCATACAGAGATGGGTAAACAGTAAGAAGTACAAAAACACATAATAGATGGAGTTGAACTGGCATAGTAGCAGGCTTGGAACATGAGAAAGAATGATTTAATAGGGAAAAGTTAGGAATGTCACAGCAGAGAAGAATGTGTGGACAACAGCATCCCATGGATGCAGACCCAAGCCCCAGCAGCCTCAACAGCCAGGAGGCACTCCTGACACTTTGTCAATGATCCTGTAGGCCCAGTGCCTGGGGATGCTGCAGAAGCCTTCATCCATGCTCATGAATGGTGCTTCTCAGTTTTCAAGCACCAGCTGGTCTGAAGAGACAAGGCAGTAATTAGAATAATTAGGACAAATAATCACAGTTAATTAATGAATCGCCATCTTCCCCTGAGCACTATGGAGTATTTAACAAAGACTGTGACTCCTAAAATGCTACTGACAATAAATATTCTTAAAGTTCTGTGGCACTGCCCCTTTTCAGGAGGCAGCTACCACAGAAAATCAACTTTTGATTTAAGAGAAAATCAACTTTCCCTTTTGTTAAATTTGGCTGATCTGGTCAATTTGGACATGTATTTAACTGAGTTTTTAAAAATAAGATCCTGGAATTTAGACAGTGTTGTAACAGGGTGCAGCCAAAGGGGGAGGCCCAAATAGGGATTTAAAATAGGGTCCAGAACTCAAGCTGTCCAGGAAATATTAGAAAGATATATAGGATGTCCCCACCCACACCCTACAGGTGTGAGCTGGAGGAAGGGACACATGAAGAAGGAACATGCAGAGCTATTTTGTATAGCCACTGCTTTGTAGCTAATCCATGACCTAGTCATTTAACATATCTCTGACCATTAACTGGTTTCATAGATATGTTAAATAGCTGTGGCCATACTTTGAGCCAAGGGGATAAAAGTAACTTCCAAGCAGGATGTAACTGGGGGGCAGCTCCCTCTTCTTATAGCACCTGCATGAGAGCTTGAAGAAGATTGGCTCAATGACATGGGGCCACACCTGCCCAGGCTTACCACGGCAGCCCAGTAAACCTGGAAAATTTCAGAAAGGTCTAAACATTTGGTGACAAAATTGTGGTATTAAAATCCTCACTATGATAGAGTTTAATTTATAAACTAGGCACAGTAAGGGATTAACAAATGCTAACAATAAAATAGAACAATAAGAATATACTGTAATAGGGTATTTTCAAGATGGCGATAGAGTAGGATGGAGCAGATTCCAGTTCCTTGTACACAAGGGAGAGACACCTGTGGGCCAAGAAGCCAGCAAGCCAGCAGTTGCCCAGAATATATGAAAATAAGGGGCCAGAAATCTCAACGGTCACGGAGGAACAAGATGGTAGGGAGACAGCAGCAGTACAGTAGAGTCTCGGGGATGAGCAAAGAGAGGAACAGCAGGGAATTCGGGGGAGGGCACAGTCCGGGGACCAGTACTTGTCACGTGGAGGCACCCCTTGATGAGAGCCCAGCGTTCTGGACCAGTGCCCCGTGCAACTCCCTATTTTGATTCCGTCTGGAGGCTGGGGCCTGCCAAAACAAAGACAGGAGCTGAAGGGATTTTGGCTGGTGCATGGTTGGGGGACCAGTGCCTGGCTCACAGTGTATCTGGGCGATTGCTGGGCATGCTTGGGCCAACACTCAGCACCTGGGCCAGTCCCCAGTGCTGCTCCCTCCCTAGGATTTTGCAGCGGGGCCTGCAAGGGGACCCATAAAAAGACAGGAGCAGAAGGGATTTCAGCTGGTGCACAGTTCGGGGGATCAGTACACACCCTGCAGCGTGCCTTGACGTGCGCACAGCATTTCTAGGTCAGCAGTGCCCAGTCCTCAGATTGGCTCCCGGCTTTTGGTTCATCTCCCTCGGACTATCTGGAAGCCCCAGGCCTGCCGAGGGGGTCCTGGAGAAAGAGCTGAGATCCTCAACTCCCTCCCTTTCTGGCCAAGCAAGGTTGGGTGCCAGGAGAGATTTGTTTGCTAAAGTTTACAGAGAGGGTGCTGAGGACTCTGTAGTTGCCAGCCCTGGAGATCTAATAGGTACAGTGTGGGGCTCTGAATCCAATAGACACAACTGCCCAGTTGGCTCCACACCCAGCCTGACAGTGAACCTGAGGTTGGGCAGAGAGCCTGGAGCTTCCCCACAGAACGGGGGCAGGTCTGTGCTCGATCCACTGGGAACCAGGAAACTTGGTTGGCACAGGTGCCTGCGCATCCTGCAACTCAACCCATAGTGGTAACCCCTTGGAAAAGAGCGCTGTGAGGAAGTCCTAGTTCCCCATTGTATGGAGCTGGGGAGAGGTACGAACGGTCTGACTCCTGAGAGAGGGCTGGCAGAAAAATCACAATAATCATCCCTCAGCCAACTGCAGCCAGAAAAACCTGTTTGGCAAGTTTGAAACCAACAAGCAAAGTTTCCCTTTTTTTTCCTCTCTCTTTTCTTTTTTTTAAATTTTATTTTACTTTATTATTATTTTCTTTTTATTATTTTTTACTTTTCTTTCTTTTTCCTTTCATTTCCTTTATCTTTTTGCTTTTTAAAGTAATCTATTATTTCTTTTAAATTGTATTACTGTTTTATCTTTTGTCCTCTTTTTTCGAATTTTCTGTTTTATTCCTTCTTCCTTTCTTTCCAAACTTATTGGTCTTTCCTTCATTACCCTACCTTCCTTTTTTCTTCCTTTTATTTCTTTTCTTGTCTTTTCTTTCTTTTACCCACAAGAGACACAAACAACTTGAAAATACGAAAAGACCAGAGCTGGACCCATAGAAGAGGGACAAATTTCACTTTGCTGAAGGAGAGAAGCCACAAGTTACTGCATATTTGAGTAGGTGGAAGCAGAGAACAACAGGATAACCAAAAGAGACTGCACCACTGAATTTCATAGGCATTCCACCACAAAAGTTCACACCATAAACCCAGGGAGTCAAAACAGATCAATCTAAGAAGCTGAGGCTAACAAGAAGAGTCTCACAAACAATGGGAAGAAAAAGAAACATTCCCAAATGAAAGGAAAGGAGGAACCCTCAGAAAGACTGTTAGATGAAATAGAGGCAAGTCAACTATCAAATATTGAATTCAAAGCACTGGTTATCAGGAAGTTCAAAGAGCTCACAATCAGCTATCAGAAACTACAGGGGAGCTACAAAGGTCTCACCGTAAACTATATCAACATGAAAAAGGAAATGGAAATTATTAGCAAGGGCCAATAGGTAATGAAGAATACAATCTCCAAATTGAAAAACACAGTAGAAAGTTTCAAAAGTAGGATAGATGAGGTGGGGGATCGGATTAGCGAATTGGAGGATGAAGTAGAAAGAAATGCCCAGAAAGAGCAAGAAAATGAAAAGAGGCTCAGAAAGATGAAGAGTGATTAAGAGAAATGCAAGACAATATGAAATGTAATAATATCTGAATAATAGGAATACCAGAAGGAGAAGAAGAAGAACAAGGGATAGAAAACATATTTGAAAGAGTAATGAGAGAAAATTTCCTAATTTGATGAGAGAAAAAGTCACACAAATCCAGGAATCACAGAGAGTCCCATTCAAGAGGAACCCAAGGAGGCCCACTTCAAGACATATCATCATCAAAATGGCAAAATTCCAAGAAAAGAGAGAATTTTAAAGGCAGCAAGGGAGAAAAAAGAAGTACCACACAAGGGAGCCCCAATAAGGTTAGCTACTGACTTCTCAATGGAAACACTCCAAACAAGAAGAGAATGGCAAGAAATATTCCAAGTAATGAGAACCAGAGGCCTACAACCAAGGCTACTTTACCCAGCAAAGTTCTCAATCAAGATAGAAAGCCAAATAAAGAGCTTCCAAGACAAAAGAGGTCTAAAAGAATATGTCTCCACCAAACCAGCCCTACAAGAAATACTAAAAGGTCTGCTTTAAGGAAAGGAAGGAAAAGAGAGAGGCAGAGAGGAACACAGCTACAAAAATGGCAATGAATAAGTACGTATCAATAATAATCTTAAATGTAAATGGATTAAATGATACAATCAAAAGACATAGAATAGCTGAATGGATAAGAAAGCATGTCCCCCACATATGCTGCCTACAAGAGACCCACCTCAGGACAAAGGACCATCACAGACTAAAAGTGAAAGGCTGGAAACAAATTTTCCAAGCAAATGGACAAGAAAAAAAAGCTGAGGTAGCAATTCTAGTATCAGACAAAATAGACTTCAAAAAAAAAAGTCATAAAGAGAGACCCAGAAGGGAACTTCATAATACTCAAGGGAAGAATCCACCAAGAAGACATTAACATCATAAATATATATGCACCCAACATAGAAGCACCTAAATATATAAAGAAAATTTTCGAGGACTTCAAGAAAGCTATTGACAGCAACACAATTATAGTAGGGAATTTTAACACCCCACTATAAAAAATGGACAGATCTTCCAAACAAAATATCAACAAAGATATTGTGGCATTAAACAACACCATTGATGAAATGGACCTAACTGATATATACAGAGCCCTTCATCCCACAGAAGCTAAATACACATTCTTTTCAAATGCACATGGAACATTCTCAAAGATAGACCACATGACAGGGCACAAAACAAGCTTCGATAAATAAATAAATAAATAAATAAATAAATAAATAAATAAATAAATAAATAAATAAAATCATATCAAGCATTGTTACAGACCACAAGGGCTTGGAACTAAAATCCAATCTCAAGAAAAAAACTCAAAAACACTCAAATTCATGGAGATTGTATAACATGCTACTAAACAATGAATGGATTAAGGATGAGGTCAGGAAAAAACATTAAAAAGTTTCTGGAAAGAAATGAAAATGAACACACAACAACCCAAAGCTTGCGGGACATGGCAAAGGCAATTCTGAGAGGCAAGTGCCTAATGATACAGGGCTACTTAAAAATATAGAAACATTTAAAATAAACAACCTAGTGCTACATCTACAAAAACTGAAGGAAGAACAACAAACAAAGCCCAGAGCAAATAGAAAGAAGGAAATAACCAAGATCAGAGCAGAATTAAATGACATAGAGACTAAAAGAACAATCAAAGTATCAATAAGTCCAGAAGCAGTTTCTTTATAACAATAAACAAACTGGACAGGCCTATATAAGCAGATTCATCAAGAAAAAGAGAGAAAGGACACAAATAAAGAAAATCAGAAATGAAAGTGGAGAGACTACAACTGATACCACAGAAATAAAAAGGACTGTAAGAATTTACTATGAACAACCATAGGCCAAGAGCTGGAGAGCACTTGCTAAGTGAAATAAGCCAGATGGTGAAAAACAAATACCATATTGTCTCACCTATAAGTGAAACCTAATCAACAAAACAAACAAAATATAACCAGAGACATTGAAATAAACAACAAATTGACAGTACCCAGAGGGGATGGGGGAAGAGGGTAATGGGGGGGGGGTTTAGGAACATGTATAAAAGACACATGGACAATGCCAAGGAGGATAAGATCAAGGGTGGGAGGTGGGAATGGATGGGGCAGGGAGAAGTGGTGGGGGGAAAAATGGGAGACCTCTATGCTTGAACAACAATAAAATAAAATAGAATAAAATAAATATTTAACTCTTGTTCATCTTTTACTTTTCTAGTTATTATATTTTTATCTTGATCAAGATGTGTGATAGCAGAATGAATGTCCTGCTCCACAAAAATGTGTTTTCTAATCCCTGGTATCTATGTTATGTTACTTACATTGAGATGGGGAGATTATCCTGGATTCTGTATGGCCTAACACAATCAAAAGTGTCCTTATAAGGGAAAAATGAATGCAAAAGACATAGACAAAGAGCTATCGTGTTGGTAGCTACCATTTTGTAGGTCTGAAGATGGAGAAAAGAGTCAGGATTTAGGAATACACACACACACACACACACACACACACACAAAGTATTTTCAAATTTTTCAGGTAGTTACACAGAATAGGGATTCTTTGGTTATACTGTAGCTTTATTCTTAATTTTTTTGATGAATATTCATGCTATTTTCCATAGTGGGTACACCATTTTACATTTTTAACAATAATGTATAATGTTCCCTTTTTTCCACAACTTCTTTAACACTTGATAGTTCCTGTCTTATTGATAATTGCAATTCTGGCAGGTGTGAGGTGATATCTTATTGTGGTTTTGATTTGTATTTCTCTTGTAAATAGAAATATAGTCATCTTTTTATGTATGTGTTGGCTATTTACATGTCTTCCTCAAAAAGTGTATTCATGTATGTCCTTTGCTTATTTGTATCAATTTTTTGTTGTCATTGAGTTATATGAATTTTTTAAACATTTTGGATATAACACCTTATAGGAGCTTTTCTAATTTTGTTGGTTGCCTTCTAGTTCTACTGAAGGTTTCTTTTGTTGTACAGATTTTCAGGCTAATGTAGTCAAATTCACATGTTGTTGCATTTACTTCTCTTGCCATTAAGGTCAAGTTCAGAAAAATGATGTTGAGATCAATGTCTCTAATTTCAGTTCTACATACTATACTGTACCAGAAATTATTTCAAGACTTTATTTTAAGTGAATTTTGTGTATGGTGTCTAGTCTCATGGTTTTGCTTTCAGCTTTCTTGCTTCTCTAAGAACATTTATTGAAAGGACATTTCTTTTTTTATTGATGTTTAATAATAGTTATCCCAATTTTCCCCCATTGCTCTTCCCTGCCCCACCTACTCATGCTCCCTCAGGCACTCCTCATCCTGTTGTCCGATGGTAATCATTGGTCTTTTATATATATTCCCTGACTAGACCCTTCCCCTTCTATCTCTTTTTGTCCCACTCCTACCTCCCCTTTGCTCACTGTCAGTTTGTTCCTAATTCCCATGTTCGTGTTTCTATTTTGCTCATTTGTATGTTTTGTTCATTATGTTCTATTTTTAGGTGAGATTAGATGATATTTATATTTCTCTGTCTGGCTTTCTTCATTTACCATAATGCTCTCCAGTTCTATCCATGCTTTTGTGAAGGGTACGAGCTCCCTCTTTCATTCTGCTGAGTAGTATTCCATTGTGTAAATGTATCACAGCTTTTGTATCCACACCTTTACTAATGGGCACTTAGGCTGTTTCCAGAACTTGGTATTATAAATAATGCTGGTATGAATATTGGGGTACATAGGTTTTATTAAATTGGTGATTCAGAATTCTTGAGTATAGTCCCAATATTGGGATCCCTTGATCAAAAAACAGTTCCATTTTTAGCTTTCTGATGAAATTCCATATTGTTTTTCACAGTGGCTACACCAGTCTGCATTCCCACCAACAGTGTACTAGGGTTCCCTTTTCTTCACATCCCCTCTGGCATTTGTTTGTTGATTTGTTTATGATGGCCATACATACATAAAAGTGATATTCTGTACCAATGAATATGCCATGCATAAATTTGTATTATTTGTTACAGCTATAAAATAAACTGGACTATTAAAGTTTTTTTCTGTGTGCAGTTATAGTTAAATTGGTATTAATTTAAATTTTATAACATATAATCTTCATGGTAACTATAATAAAAATATTTATAGAAACACATACCAAATATTAGTCAAGGGAATTAAACTACAAAAACCAACTAAAAATGCAGAAATGGAGGAAGTAAGAGAAAAAAACCTAAAAGACATAGGGAGCAAGTAGAAAAATGGTACTTGGATAACAATAAAATAAATAAACAAAATAAAATAATAACAGTAAACCCTTTCAAATCAATAATTAATTTAAATATCAACATATTACACTTTCTGGTTAAAAATGTAGATTCAGAGAACATTTTTACAAATCTTCTATATGATCTCTAAAATTGGACTATTTTTGATTTTAGGATACACAAAGGATTGCAAATAAAAGGACTGAAATAATAATACATGCAATTAACATCCAAAGAATTTTGTGGTAGCAAACTAATTACCACAGGAACTATGTCAAAACTGTTTGGAGACAAAGAAAGCCATTACAAAATGGTAAAATTGTCAAGACACAAAGAATACATAATAATTATAAACATATATTCACCAAAATCAGAGCTTCAGAATATATGAAGCAAACATTGGCAAAATTGAATGGGAATGTAATTCTACAATAGTAGTTGGAGTCTTTAATACCATACTCTCAAAAAAGAACAGAGCAACCAGAGAGAAAAATCAAAGAAAATAAAGTCTTTTAAAAAAAAAAAGCTGTGAGAGAGACAGTTGGACCTAATACTGCACATTCCACCCAACATTAGCAGGGAACACATATTCCTTAAATGCACATAGAACATCTTCAAAATAAACCATATATTAAGCCATGAAACTACTCATTATTTTTTCATTGTAACTGTACCCTGGAAAGTATTATGCTAAATGAAATAAGCCAGTCAGAAAAAGATAAATACTATATGGTTTCATTTATATGTGGACTCAAAAGAACAAAATAAACATAAACAAAATAAAATCAGATTCATAGACACAGAGAACAGAATGACAACTGCCGGGGGGGGGGGGTTGGGACTGGGTGCAAGCTGAAAGAATTAAGCAAAAGGAAACCACTCATAAACTCAGGCAACAGTTATTATTAGATGGAAAGGGGGTAGGGAGATGTAGAAGAGAGTAAAAAGGGGATAAATGGTGACAGAAGAACACTTGACTTTGGGTAGTGAACATACGATACAATATACAGATGACGTATTATAGAATTGTACATCTGAAACCTACAAAACTATTAACCAATATCACCCCAATAAATTCAGTAAAATTAAAAAATATTTAAATCCTGCAAAGTAACTTTTTTCTAACCATAATGTAATGAAACTAGAAATCAACAGCAGAAAGAAAAATGAAGAAAAAAATCCTTACCCTTAGGTATGTTTATTGATTTTTTAATTTTTTAAGGATATTATTTATTTTTATAGAGAGAAAGGGATGGAGAAAAACAGGGTGAGAAATATCAATTAGTTGCTTATTCTAGGCACCTCAACCAGGGATCAAACTAGCAACCCAGGCATGTGCCCTGATGGAGTCAAAGTGGTGACATTTTGCCTTGTGGTACAGCACCCAACCAACTAAGCCACACCAGTCAGGGCTAAGTTTATTATTTCAGACAGTGAGAAAGGGAGGGATAAGAGAGAGAGAGAGACTTGGATTGATTGCTTCCTGTACTCACATGAGCCAGGGATCAAACCTGCATCCTAGGTATGTACTCTGATAAAGAATCAATCCCACAACCTTTTTGCTATATGGAAAGACTCCAACCAAGTGAGCCAACCAGCCAGGGCAAAAAATAAAAATGTTTTGTAAATGTGTGGAAATTAAACATGCTCTTAAACAATTATTGGTAAAAGAAGTCAAAAGGGATGTTAAAAACTACTCATAAAAAGAAAATAATAACACCACACACCAAAACTTCAGGGATGTCCTCAGTTGTAAATTCTACCAAACACTTAAGAAAGAACAGTCATTTTCAAAATATAAAACAACAACAAAAAAAAACGAAGAATAGAGAACACTTCAAATTCAGTCTATGAAGTCAGTATTACCCTAACAGTAAAGCCAGGCAAAGATATTAAATGAATAGTAAAATATGGACTAATAACACCAATCAATACTGATGGCAAATTCTAAACCAGTTGTTTCCAAAACAAAATCAAGAGCACATTGAAAGGATCATGATGATACAGGGTGCAGCCAAGGGGGGGCCCAAAAAAAGATTTGGAATAGTGTCCAGAATTCAAAGTGTGTAAGAATAATGGAGAGACATATAAGATGTCCTCACCCCTCACTCCCAGGGGGAAGGGACAAATGGAGCAGGGCCATTGAGAGCTGTTTTGCATAGCAACAATTTTGCAGCTAACCTCTAGAATGGTCATTTAACATATCTATAACCTTTAACTGGTTTCATAGATATGTTAAATAGCTGTGGCCAAGTTTTGAGCCAGGGACAAGGGAGTGGCTGCTGCTACCCAGGATATAATTAGGTGCCTGTGCTGAGTGGGGGTGCCTGTGTGAGAGCTTGGAAAAAGATTGGCTCTGAGACATGAGGGGATAACTGCCCAGGTGAGGAGAGAGCCACGCAGTTTGGGGCAGAGTGAGGACCCCTGCAGTCATGTAGGGGAGAGCCATGCGGTTTCAGGAGAGTGAGGACCCCCTCTTGGTGATGTTACAGGAAAATGAAGCAACCAGACACTGAGGGATTCTGGAGTACGAGGTTTATTAATGTGCATGGGATCAGAAGAGCCAAACTCCAAATTCTGAACCCCGAACAAAGGATTCTTGGGGTTTATATAGTCTATGGGGTCTTCCTGTCTATGTAGAAAAGCGAGATACAAAAGCAGAATGTGGAAGTTACGTGGCAAAAGCAGAGTACAAAGGCTAAATGTGGAAATTAGTTCTAACCGCAGGGGTGCTGGTCCTAGCCCTTGTGAATATCCTGCTGTTTGCTTTTCCCAGATGGCCCTATCGCTCTTCCTAGGGTGCTTGGGGTTTCAGTAAACAAAGGTTCTTCAAAGCTTCCCATATCAGTGAGGTGAAAGAGGGAGCCATGTGGTTTTGGCAGAGTGCGGATCTCCTCTTTCCCAGGTAAAAGGGAAAACCATGCAGCTTTGCCAGAATGGAGATCCCTGCAGCCAGGTGAAGAAGAAAGCCACATGCTTTTGGTGGAGTGCAAACCCCTGCAGCTTTGGTAGAAGAGGCCCACGTGGCTCTGGGGTGCCCTTTGGCCACGTGGCCTGGAAAGCAGGAGAGACTTTTACTGGAACTTGGTACAAAGAACTCTTGTCAGTGGACCATGAGAGGGTGCCACAGTACTTTGGATTAACTAGAGATCCTGCCTGACACAGCTGACGATACCAGCAGCCTGAAACACAGACGTGTGCTCTTGTTCTATAACAATGAGACATGACCAAGTGAGATTTATTCCAAGAAGCAAGGATAGCTGAAAATCAATCCATGAAATATACACATTAACAGAATGGAGACAAAAATCACAGGATCATCTCAACTGATGTAGAAAAGCACTTGACAAATGTCAATATCATTGCATTATAAAAACACTAAACAAAGAATCAGAATAGTAAGAATTATTTTAACATAATATAAGCAATATATAAAAAACCTGCAATGAACATAAAATTCAAAGGCCAAAGACTGAAATCTTTTTCTCTAAAATCAGGAACAAAACAAGGATACCTGGTTTTAGTGTTGGGGGAAATTGACAGCTATTTTAAAATATAGCACAGCAATTAGGGGACTGTTTTTTTACAGTCCAGATGTTTAACAGCCCAGTGATTTACCTTGTTTCTTCTAGCTTATTGCCTACATACCAGAGATAGTGAAGCGCTCTGCTTTCTGCTTCTGTAAATTATCTCCCACTTTGGTCTGAAGGACAGGCCTCCCCTGCTCTATAAAATGGCTACTTTCCCTTTGTTTGGGGCTCAGAATTTGGAGACTGACTCCTATGGGCCCATGCATATTAATAAACCTCGTACTCCAGAAACCCTCGGTGTCTGGTTGCTTCATTTTCCTGCAACATTTGGTGCATTGGCTGGGAAGCGACCTTACACAAATTCAGGTCAACTTGCCGCAAGCTGGATAAGTGAGCGGTGGCCGGAGATCCAACTGGGGAAGCGGGGGGGGGGGGGTGCACGTGCCCTGAGATTTCTCAGACCCCGTCCGATTGGGGCCCACAGCCACCTGCCCGCACCCCAGACGGGAAGTGAGGGTTTTGCACTACGACCTGACCTGAGACCAGGGGCGCCAAATCGGTAAGAGCCCCAGGGACCTGACCTGAGACTGGACAGAGGCTGATCACCTCAAATCAGAAATCTGTGTCGGGTTCATGCTGAGCCCCGCCACCTGACCCTCACTTGGGGAGGGACTGGGTTGAATTCATCTGAGTTTGGCCACTGGCTAGGTTGGTTCGAGTCCAAACATCAGGAATTAGGTGAGAGGGATTGTTTAAATTCAGAGTGCTTGAGAGTGAAAGTGTGAGTGAATGTGCCCCTGCCCTTTGTGTGTCCGCACCAAATCTTGGGGCTCGTCGGGTAAGTGCATATCCAGTGCTCCAAGCCCTCTCAGCTGTATAAGTGAACCCAAAACTCAGAAAAGAATTTCTTTGATTAGAAAAGCTTGTGCACCGGGGACACGGGCTGCGAGACTCCCTTCTCTTTCCCCCTGATCTGCACTGAGAAGTGGGGGCAGGGCGGACTGTCCCCAGTGCGCCCCGGACTGGTTGCGCTGTTGGGCCCAGAGGGGGAGAAGGTTTCCCCGAGGGGGCAGGCGCATGGTCATCGTCTTCTCTGCCTGCCTCCGGGAGCATCCTCCACTTCGCGCTGCACATGGCACCCCCCACTCTGGGGCGGCTGGCACTGAGGCTGAGTCTTGCGCGCCATGCCGTGGCCCGGGGATACGTGTTCCCGGTGGTGACCAGCGGGACTCCACAGTGTCACCAGCCGCTGAGCTGCCACGCGCGGGGTTGAGTCCGCGACTGAGAGGGAGGGAGAAAAGGAATAGGGTCACAGAGGTGAGAGTAAAGAAGTGGCGCCCCGGCCCGACTTCAGTGCGCCAAGAGCAGCCACCACCAGGCGCTACTACCAAAGAGATTTAGAACGCTGTCCAGAGCGGTGGCGCTGCACTAGAAGGGCCCCACCAGCAGCGCCAGCTCTGTTTCCTAGCAACAGGTAAGATTTCAGTGAGCAGGCGGGGCTGGTAGCATTGAAGCTGGTTTTCCAAGCACCTCGTCTTGCAGTGTGAGGAATTTTTAGTTCTAAGATATTTGCCAATAAAGACCTTACAATCCAACTGGTCTGGCAATTGTAAAATGGGCTCATCATACTTTTAAAATCTCTTTAACAAACAAAAAGGGAGAGTCTTGAGCCTCCCCCCCCAAATTTAATTTTATTGGCCATTTTAACTCTTTACTTGGAGAAGAGGGTATGCTGTTTACTTTTCAGAATGACCTTTAGAACTGCAGGCGATGAGAGTGAAGCCATATCACAGAAAAGGCTTCTGTGGTCAAATGGGTGACGCATCTCTACACATTAGACTCTCCTGATCCAGATTTCTCCAAGCTGTGTGGAATTCCAACACCCCTGGAGTGGTCACCTAAGAGACTTTTCCTACTAACTTAAAGGGACTAAATTAATGCTGCAGGACATTTAACTTCTTAACCAAGCAGGAGTTTTCTTTCAGATTCTTCATGCTGAACTGTCTCACCCTGAGTTCAGATACTAGCTCTTGCTGCATATCTTTAAAGTAACTTTGTGAAGTCTGTACTGATTCTACTCAAAATTGAAATGTAACCAGACCTGTTACTTTTGTCTTTCCCATGCATCTATATCATTTTTCAACTGACTGAATTTAGGAATTTGGGTTATAACAACTCGAAAGTGCCTTATTTTAATTCTTGTTTGTACTCTATGATATATATAGAAGTTATTTTCTTGTAATTGCATTCGAGAATAGCAAATAGCAGATTTCACAGGCCTATTTCGATTTAATTTTATGAACAAGAATAGGGAGATATTGCGGACCGCTCTGCCTGATTTTAGGAATTGTACCTCTACCCCTTGGGGCTAAGGGCGAGAGACCACCTCTGGAATGTCAGTTGCAGGAGATAAAGCTTGTCTCTAGTAGCAAATGCTGCCTCAGTTCCTCTCCCTGCCCCCAGAGCTTGGTCAGAAGTCAATAACGGCTGGGACCCCTCACAGCGGGGGACAACCTAGGCCAGACTCGATCACCTGGGGAGGCCTTCATGGAAGGACTGGGGGGGCTACAACAAAGAGCAATGGACTCTCGTGCCCCCCCCCACTTTGATAAAGCCCTGAGTCCCCATGTTCTCTGGGAGAAGCACTTCCTGGATCCAATCCCCTTAGGCCTGAATGCCTGCTGGGGAGAGTTACAGCTCCTTGCCTTGCTGGAGTGTGTCCTGGGGAAAATCTGGCATCACAAAGACTTGCTGATAAACCTGTGAAATCTACTCTGCTAGGAGTGCTTTCATTGATATGATAAGGGTTCTAGGGGGGATGGGTGTGTCTCCCAGGGTTTCTGCAACTTTCTTCCTGACAGACACTCCCTCAGACCTCTTTGAAATGTTATCTACTGTTTGATCTTTGCTGCCCAAGAAGGGTTAATTGGGTCTGAAAGGGGGGCCTCGCCACATCCCCAGAGTGGATGGGGGGGACCTCAGACAGTGGGGGCTCCAGTGGTGACACTGCCCTCTAGAGAAGTGAGGCCCACTACAGCTCTCTTGCCCTGCAGGTGGGAGAAGTCTCCACCATGAATTCCAGCCGCTGCAAGTAGGCTCTGCTCACCCACCGAACCAAAGGTTGGCAGAGGCTTCCTTGACTCCCAAAAACGGAGCTGCAGGGCCCCCGCCTTCAGAGGCCAGTGGGACCTTGGCCCCACCTCCACTGGTGACTGCAGCCTCAGTAAACCACCCCAATGGGTGAAGGGTAGCTTTGTGGTTCCTCTACAATCACAAGTAAGAAGGGGCCTTGGGGGCTTCTGGGGTTCCTAGGACCTTTGCAGGTAGGCAGAACCAGAGTCAGGGTACTGCTATTTTAGGTAAAATAAATGAGCCACATGAGTGCCCCACCTGGAGGGCAGAGCATTCATGGGCATCACCATCTTAAAACTGGCTAAGGCTTCTTTTCAGATTATGAGCTGTATGCTGCTGCTGTGTGGACACTGCACCAGTCAGGTTCTCTGTGTAACTAGTTCTGATAGCAATAGCTCTAGTTTTGAAAGTCATGAACTGAGGTCCAAGGCTGACCATCTGATTTATAGGGTGTTTGCAAGGTCTAAGCTTCAGAAAAGTGAAAAATGTCCTGCAGATCTAGGGACTTTTAGTACAAGATGCCTATAGAAGATGCCTATAGTGCTAGGGACTTTTAGCTGCCAGATACTGAGTTTAAGTAGAGTCCTTCCCAGTGTGGGAAAGGAACAGGGATTAAAAGTGAATTATAGATAAATCTGGATAGGTAAAAAGCCTATAGAAGGTTTGTGAATATTGCAGAATGTCTGTAGAAAGTGATAAAATAAATGGAGATGTGAAAGTTTTGGAAGGGAATTATGTGAGGTTAGTAATAGAAGGTATAAGACATGGAGATGCAATCTTAGTGGGTATCGGAAGAAAAAGGATTTTCCATCATGCTTTGTATTTTTCTCCCTACCTGATCCCTCTAGAATTTGACACTCTGAAGGAATAAATAATATAAGGTTTCTTGGTATAAAACCAATAAGACCAGTCATTAATAGTGGTTTTGTTAACCAGGACTTTGACTGGAATGTCACGCCTGAAGGAGGCATGTATAGGTTCTGGTCATTACCAGAAAGCTCAGAGGAACTAGGATTGACCTGTGAAGCTAGCAAAATCCCACAAGAAAAGCCTGGTACTTTGGTTAGTTGTGTGGTTCCAGCCAGCCTTTCCAGTGAAGGAATGAAGGTTGCTTTCCTGAAAGATAGCTAAAAAGGAACCTGTAGGTACAATAGAGGCTCAAGGATTTGAGTAAAATGACTGGTACAGATAAAGCCAGATGGCAGATGTGTGGCTCTGCTTCTGTGCCCCGAGGGGCAGACTGGGAAGTCATTCTGAAGGTTCCCTGTGTGAGTTTCAGCAAAGCATATTTAAAGATCAGAAGTGATACAGGCTTCTCTTGGTGTGTTTATGCAAATAAACAGTCAAAATCAAAAGCAGGACCCAAAGTAGTCCCTGTAATAACAGTGAGGGTGATCTTAAGGAGAAAAATTGTAGTTCAAGGAAAAATCACTATATTCAGTATTAGAAATCAGAATGTCGCAGCTAACTGTCTTAAAAGTTTATTTTCATTTAAGAGTTTAAACCAGGTTTGTAATGTCATCAAAGATGTACAATATACAAGTGCAAAGGACCTGTCATATTGCCACAGTAAGTCATTGCAAGAAAGACCTTGCAATAGAATGTCACCCCAAAAGACAGTCTCATTGATATGGGAAACTTTGAAAAACCTCTGTTTAACCTTTATTTGCCCAGGCCCCAGGCACCCTAGGGAGAATGATGGGGCCATCTGGGAGGGCGGGTGGCCGGATAGTCAATAGGACTGGAACTAGCACCCCCACTGATAGAAAAATTATCACATTCTGCTTCTGTATCCCACGTTTGTCATGTAGAGAGGAAGACCCCTAAGCTATATAACCCCTTAAGAATCCTTTGTTCAGGGCTCAGAATTTGGAGATTGACTCCTATGGGCCCGTGCATGTTAAATAATAAACCTCGTACTCCAGAATCCCTCGGTGTCTGGTTGCTTCATTTTTCTATAACATCATAAGCACAGAGACTGGTTTAGAGATTATTGTGTAAATTAACCTGTATGCTCTTCTGTTTTCATAGGGTGTATGCCTATGACCTGCCTATTCCTATAGTAATTAGTTACAATATAGGCCTCACTTAAGGAGCCCATCTTTGTCATCGCCCCCGGAGACTCAACAGTTTGATTGAACTAAATACATTAATAAAGATTTAGGGCAGTCTGTCGGTTTCACTTTAGAACTAATTTTCCCTTTTCTGCCTTGATAGCTTGCAGAGAAAGGGCTCAGAAATCTGAAAGGAGGGAAATCCTAATGTAGTCCCCTCAGCCTGAGTAAAGTATAGTAAGCCACAGAAGTCTGAGATAGGTGTAGCATGCCTTGTACACCTTCCTCCAGATAAGCCATTCTTTACTGAAGTCCCTGCCTTTGTTATTTAATAGTTATAATTTAATTGTACTTCCAATTTCTTGCCTAATCTGTCACCTCCAGAATACAACCTAACCAGGATGCCAACAGTCCAGTAATGCCAGCCTTTGGACACCAAGCCTGTGACGTCCAGGTGACAGCCAACTGACCAGGACCCTGTAAGGTCTTTCCTCTTACGGGAAGGGCCCTCTCCGTGCTGCTCCCCCCATTTTCAGGGCATCCCTGACCCAGGAGTAGGTAGGACAGCATCCATTTCCAGCCTGAAGCAGTTAAAAAAAAATGAGACCTTCGTCCATTTTCCTTTATATAATTATAAAGTAGATATAAATCTGAAAGGAAAAATATTGATGCAAGGTGCAGCCAAGGGGGGGGGGGCCCAGAAAGGATTTAGGATAAAGTCCGAAATTCAGGGTGTCCAAGAAATATTGAGATATCCTCACCCCCCGGGGGAAAGGATGACTAGAGCAAGGCCATTTAGAGCTGTTTTTCATAGCAACGATTTTGCAGCTGACCTCTAGAATAATTATTTGACATATCTATAATCTTTGGCTGGTTTCGTAGATATGTTAGATAGTGTGGCCAGGCTTAGAACTGGGGGATAAAGGCACTTACCCAGGATGTAACTGGGGACTGAGCCCCTGAGGGGGAGGCCTGACCAACTCCAGGACATGAAGGCATAACTGCCCAGGTGAGGAGAGCCACGTGGTTTAGGGCAGAGTGAGGATCCCTAGAGTCATGTGGGAGAGAGGCACACTGCTTCAGCAGAGTAAGGACCCCCTCTTTCCCAGGTAAAAGGGAAAACCATGCAGCTTTGCCAGAATAGAGATCCCTACAGCCAGGTGAAGAGGAAAGCCACACACTTTTAGTAGAATACAGACCCCTGCAGCTTTGGTAGGGATTTACCAAAGGAGGCCCACTCGACTTTGGGGTGCCCCCTTTGGCCGCATGGCCGAGAAAGCAGGAGACTTTGACTGAAACTTGGTACAAAAGAACTCTTGCCAGTAGACCATGAAAGAATGCTACATAACTTTAGATTAACTAGAGATCCTGCCTGATACAGTTGACGGTGCCAGTGGCCTGAAACACAGATGTGTGCTCTTTTTGATTAACAGTACCTGGAGTTAGAACAGTGCGAATAAAGAGCAAAGACATGAAAGTATTAAAAAAAAAAAAACTTAGTTTCTGACTGCTCTTTTGCAATAATGAAACCGAAATTGTAGGCAATAGCAGGAGGAAATACCTAGTGTTTACACCATCTGTATTCTTTTTGTTCTGAATCTTTGTTTGCTTTATTAGAGAAAATAACCCTGTTAAATCTAATAGAGAAATGCAGACAAATAGCAAGGTAAAATTCAAAAGTAAAAATCAACTCTGTCTTGTAGGAGACTGTTCTGTGTGGTGTGGGTCCAGCTCCCACTGGGAGATGCCCAGGACCCATGCCCATGAATAGGTTCTCCCATGGGGGATCAGGCCTGCTATGTACCTAGGCTGCTTTGAGTCTTGCTTTTTGCTAAAAACTCCCTCACCTGGATTTGTGACAAATATTTACTGCAAAGTAACTTGCTAAAAATCATGCTAAACCTTCCAAGGATCAGTGTAACTGGTTCAACCACTTTTACCTTTTCATTTGCAAATATCCCTCCTCTGTAATATTGATACAAGGTGCAGCCCGGGGGAGGGCAAAAAAAACATTTGGAATGGTGTCCAGAATTCAAAGTGTATAGGAATATTGGAGAGACATGTAAGATGTCCTCAAACACCCCCCCAGGGGGAGGGACGAATAGAGCCGGGCCATTGAGAGCTGTTTTGCATAGCAATAGTTTTGCAGCTAACTTCAGGAATGATTATTTAACATATCTATAACCTTTAACTGGTTTCATAGATATGTTAAATAGCTGTGGCCAAATTTGGAGCCAGGAAGAAGGGAGGAGCTGGGACTCAGGATGTAACTAGGGGCTGTGCTCCTGAGTGAGAAGGCCTGTGTGAGAGCTTGGAAAAGAATGGCTCCAAGACTTGAAGGGCCCCTGCTTGGCCAGATGAAGAGAGAGCCACGCGGTTTCAGCAGAGTGAGGACCCCCTCTTGGTGAGGTGAAAGAGGGAGCCACATGGTTTTGGCAGGGTGCAGACCCCCTCTTTCCCAGGTGAAAGGGAAAAACCACACAGCTTTGCCAGAATGGAGATCCCTGCAGCCAGGTGAAGAAGAAAGCCACATGCTTTTGGTGGAGTGTGGACTTTTGCAGCTTTGGTAGAAGAGGCCCACGCAGCTTTGGGATGCCCCTTTGGCCGCGTGGCCTGGAAAAGCAGGAGAGACTTTGACTGGAACTGGGTACAAAGGACTCTTGCCAGTGGACCATGAGAGGGTACCACAGTACTTTGGATTAACTCGAGATCCTGCTTGCACGGTGACACAGCTGACGGTGCCAGCGGCCTGCAACACAGACCTGTGCTCTTTTCCTGATTTATGGTACCTGGAGTTGGGACAGTGGGAGAAGGGAGCGCTGTGTGGGTGTAGGTGTACAACCTAAAGGACTTTGATATTTTAGTGGAGGCATTAGGCCTGAATAGCATTAAATAAACATTTTGTTTCCTTTTCACAAATCTCTGGCATTGAGAGATGTCTTTCCAATTGGCGGCGGACAGAAGAGCCCAGTAGATATTAGTATTTTGTTTTTTTGGGGGGAGGGGCCCCTGTTGTATAGCAGTTTTGGGCATCCCTAGGTGGGCCGAATATTGTATTACCCCTCCCTTGGACCTCTTGTTTGGTAACAATATGATTGGCAGCATCCTCTCCTTTGTTTTCTGTAAAAGGTAACCACTTAAAGCAACCTTGTTCCTAGTAAATGAGGACCATCATGTAATGTGTGGAGAAACCCATAAAGGCCAGTCCTGGCAAGAGCTGAGGATTTTGCTCCTTGTGAGAGAAAAGCCATGCTGTCCTTTTTCCTTCACTGGACTTGGTAGTCTGCGTGAATGTCTCATTTCATCCATAATGATGTGGACACCGCAGGCCCGTGTCCACATCACTGTATATGCTAATAAAAAATATTTAAAAACATTTCTCTTAAAGACCCCAATGTCTTTTTAAAAAATGAAAATATATCTAGTTTAAAATATCTCTGAAACTCAAAGTGCTGTAAGACAGAAAAGCAATTTTTACATCTTTTTAAAGGCTGTATTTACTTATTTTTAGAGTGGAAGTGAAGGGAAAAGGAGAGGGAGAGAAACATCTATGTATGGTTGTCTCTCATGCATCCCCTACAGCACCTGGCTCATAACCCCAGCATGTGCCTGACTGGGAATTGAACCAGAGACCTTTTGCTTCTCAGCTCAGCACTCAATCCACTGAGTCATACTGTTACTGAACAAGAGGTCTGAGGGAGGGGGCAATATTTGGCCCACCTAGGGATGCCAGAAACTGCTACAGAACAACAGGGGCCCTTCGCAAGGAAGGTATACTAATATCTACTGGGCTCTTCTGTCTGCCACCAATTGGAAAGACATCTTTCAATGCCAGAGATTCATGAAAAAGAAATGAAATGTTTATTTAATGCTATTTAGGCTTAATGCCTCCACCAAAATATCAAAGTCCTTTAGGGTATACTCCTACACCCACATAGCGCTCCCTTCTCCCACTGTCCCAACTTTGGGTACTGTAAATCAGGAAAAGAGCAGTCTGTTTTTCAGGCTGCTAGAATTGTCAGCTGTGTCAGGCAGGATCTCTAGTTAATCCAAAGTACTGTGGCACCTTCTCATGGTCCACTGGCAAGAGTTCTTTTGTACCCAGTTCTAGTCAAAGTCTCTCTTGCTTTCCAGGCCACAAGGCCAAAGGGAGCATCCAAAAGTCGCGTGGGCCTCTTTTACCAAAGCTGCAGGGGTTCTCACTCCACCAAAAGCATGTGGCTTTCTTCTTCACCTGGCTGCAGGGATCTCCATTCTGGCAAAGCTGCGTGGTTTTTCTCTTTCACCTGGGAAAGAGGGGGTCCTCACTCTGCTGAAACCACATGGCTCTCCCCTACATGACTGCAGGGGTCCTCACTCTCCTCCAAACTGTGTGGCTCTCCCCTCACCTGGGCAGTTACCCCTCATGTCCCGGAGCCCATCTTTTTCCAAGCTCTCATGCAGGCACTCTCTCAGGGGCCCAGCCCCTAGTTACATCCTGGGTAGCAGCAGCCACTCCTTTGTCCCTGGATCAAAACTTGGCCACAGCTATTTAACATATCTATGAAACCAGTTAAAGGTTATAGATATGTTAAATAATCATTCCAGAGGTTAGCTGCAAAACTATTGATATGCAAAACAGCTCTCAATGGCCCTGTCTCTATTTGTCTCTTCCCCCTGGTGTGGGGGGGGTAGGACATCTTATATATCTCTCCAATATTCCTATACACTTTGAATTCTGGACACCATTCCAAATCTTTTTTGGGGGGCCCCCCTTGGCTGCACACTGTATCAATACTGGCTAGGTCCAATCTTCAAAAAATTTGACAGACAATAATTCTTATTGAAAATTTTAATATAGCTATGAAAGAAACTTAATGACTTTTTAGTAATATAGGTGTCTTGATACTACATCTTGCATTTTCTCATTTTTTAAAAATGTCTTAAAACATTCTCACTGAGAATTAAATCCAATTAATTGTTCAAACACTCCTGGGTTAATATGTAGAAGTAATTATTTTTCTTAGAGATGTTCTTAATTTTTTATTAGAATGTTCATGTTTATAATAATCCAAATCAAAACCTAAGTAAAAATTGGAGTTGGTTCTTTGATGCCAGTATCGGTGATACTATTTATAAAGTTTCATTCAAAACCCTGAGTGCAGGCTTTTCTCCATGAATTAGTACAAAGATGAAATTAGCATTATCACATTGGTAATATACAAAACATGCTTTTAAAATTTATAATCATATGATTGATCGTGCTTTATTTGCACTTTTCATTACTGAAAAGAGTAGGACTTTCTGTTTGTGATCAATTGACCAGATGCACAGTACTCATTCTGTAACAACAATACCAATTTGAGGGTAAATAGAAAATAAATTTCCCTGGGAGAAAAGAAGAAGAGGAGCAGAATGAGAAGGAAGAAAGAAATTAAAAACTAGAATGGTGAATGGGGGATTAAACTAAGGGGAACTGAACCTGAAACTTAAACACCAGTTCAGTGGGGAGAAATGACTATATTTCCCATACCTTTGAAGATCTGGAATTGAGTTGCTTTTTTAAAAATCTAGGAGTGATGTGAAATAATTCTGGGGAAAAATTAAACTACCTAGCAGCACTAGGATGTCCTAGGAATGCTCCAAGTTCCAGGGAAAATGGCTGGAAAATGTATCAGACACACAATGTAAGTCCAGATCTGCATATCCCACACTTACGAGTTTAAATTTTCACTACTGCATGGTGTAAGAATATCAAAAGAAATTGTTTCTGCATTTCTCTACTCAGTGTTGCTTTTAAATGTTAATCATTTGTTCCAAAATTAGATTAAATCTGTAATTATAAAGCCAGAAAGATAACACACTTTGGGAACATGCAAATGTGCTCCAAACATGCATTACTTGAAACAGGCAAATGTGGGAACCTAATCAAAGGGAGCTCACAGGGAAAAAAAATTTGCAAATCTAAGGGAAACACAAAAATGTTAAAATGGCTTTTTGAATAGGTAAAATGTAACAGAATTATATTTTATAACTGATGATGATAAAAATATCTTAAAATAACTTAAATATATTAAAAATATTCAATATTTCCCCCACTTGGTGTGACTCAGTTGGATGGGCATTATCCCACAAACTGAAAGATAACTGTTTCCTTCCCTGGTTGACCACATGCTGGGGTTGCAGTTTAGATCCCACTGTTACAGAAAACAACTCAGCCACTTTTGGGTGTAGGAAGTGGAAGTTTATTTTATGCGCTAGGACTCAGGAGTCAGTATCCCAATTCTGGGCCCCAAGCAGTGGGGAACAATTGTCTATATAGGGTGAGGGTCTGCCACTCGGACCATTGCTTCTGGCATAAAAGCAAGAAAGAGGAACTGCTGATAAGAGTTAATACGAATTTCTTTGTTCTTTCTCCTCAGTTATTTAGTTACTTGCTCTCCCTGATCCTGTCAACTGAGCTGTGAGCCCCCTCCTGGGCAGGCTATTAGCCATTACATTCATCCTATTGATTCAGTGGCTAGGTCCCCTCCTGAGCAGACCACTACACCATATGGGACCTTTCTTATGGGAACATAAGAAAGACAACCAATAGATGTTTTTCTCTACATCAGTGTTTCTCTCCTGCTCTTCCTCCCTTTCCCTCTCTCTAAATAAATTAAAAATTTTGAATAAATAAACAAAAAATACATATATTTTTTCAATAGCATTATAAGAAATTATAATGCTCTGGGTAGCTTGCTCAGTGGTTGGAGTGTAATTCCCTACATCAATAGGTCATGGGTTTAATCCTCTCTCAAGACATGTATGTTGCAGGTTTGATCCCATTTGGTGCACATATGGGAGGCAACCAATCAATGTTTCTTACACCGATATCTTTCTGTCTCCATTTACATTCTATCTTTCTAAAAATCAATAAATATATTCTTGGGTGAGGATTTTTTTAAATGTTACAAAATCAGTGAAAAAAATAAAATACTAAGAAGTAAACACAGGCAAGGAAATAAAATAATTTTGCACTGCAAACTACAAAATATTGCTAAAACAATTAAAAAAATAAATAAATGGGAACATATTCATGTTCATAGATGAGAAGATTGAATATTGTTAAAATGCCCACAAGATTCAGGATATACTTGAGACATTGTGTTACCAAACAAGGGGTCTGAGGGAGGGGCAATACAATATTTGGCCCACCTAGGGATGCCCAAAACTGCTATACAACAGGGGCCCCTCCCCCCAAAAAACAAAATACTAATATCTACTGGGCTCTTCTGTCCGCCGCCAATTGGAAAGACATCTTGATACAGGGTGCAGCCAGGGAGCCCCCCAAAAGATTTGGAATAGTGTCCAGAATTCAAAGTGTATAGGAATATTGGAGAGACATATAAGATGTCCTCACCACCCCCCCCAGGGGGAAGGGATAAATGGAGCCAGGCCATTGAGAGCTGTTTTGCATAGCAACGGTTTTGCAGCTAACCTCTGGAATGGTTATTTAACATATCTATAACCTTTAACTGGTTTCATAGATATGTTAAATAGCAGTGGCCAAGTTTGGAGCCAGGAAGAAGGGAGTAGCAAGGACTGAGGATGGAACTAGGGGGACTCAAGATGGTAACTAAGGGCTGCTCTCCTGAGTGAGTGGACTGGGACTCAGGAGAATGTAACTAGGGGCTGTGCTCCTGAGGAAGAAGGAACTAACAGGGACTCAAGACGGGAACTAGGGGCTGCTCTCCTGAGTGAGAAGGGCTTGGACTCAGAATGTAACTAGGGGCTGCGCTCCGGAGTGAGAGCGCCTAGGTGAGAGCTTGGAAAAGACTGGCTCCAGGACATGAAGGGACACAGCAGCCATTGAGAGAGAGAGAGCCACGCGGTTTCAGCAGAGTGAGGACCCCCCTGTTGGTGAGGTGAAAGAGGAAGCCACGTGGTTTTGGCAGGGTGTGGACCCCCTCTTTCCCAGTGTAAAGGCCTGTCCAAATAAGGCTAGGAAATTTTTAGGCGCCAACACCAGCTGCTCGCCAACAGCAGTCCAATCAGGAACTTTTGCCCTAGTTTGATTGAGCCAATAGCTAACCGCCACGTCTGCTTCTGTATCCCCTGCTTGCTTGCTTGCCTGCCCCTATAAAAACCCAGTAGTCTGTAAGCCAGGCGCGACTTCCACTTTGGCGGCTCTGCGTAGCCGCGAGACTACGGTCTCGTTTGGGAAGTTCGCCCCTGCGCAGGTAAAACTTGGCCAATAAATTTACCATCAAACCGCTCTCAGTGTTCGGGGATTCCTTTCGCTCGCAACTTGAATACAACACCCAGGTGAAAGGGAAAAACCACACAGCTTTGCCAGAATGGAGATCCCTGCAGCCAGGTGAAGAAGAAAGCCACATGCTTTTGGTGGAGTGCGGACTCCTGCAGCTTTGGTAGAAGAGGCCCACGCGGCTTTGGGGTGCCCCCTTTGGCCACGGGGCCTGAAAAGCAACAGAGACTTTGACTGGAACTGGGTACAAAGGACTCTTGCCAGTGGACCATGAGAGGGTACCACAGTACTTTGGATTAACTCGAGATCCTGCACAGTGACACAGCTGACGGTGCCAGCGGCCTGCAACACAGACCTGTGCTCTTTTCCTGATTTACGGTACCCGGAGTTGGGACAGTGGGAGAAGGGAGCGCTGTGTGGGTGTAGGTGTACACATAAAGGACTTTGATATTTTAGTGGAGGCATTAGGCCTGAATAGCATTAAATAAACATTTTGTTTCCTTTTCACAAATCTCTGGCTTTAAGAGATGTCTTTCCAATTGGCGGCGGACAGAAGGGCCCAGTAGATTTTAGTATTTTGTTTTCGGGAGGGGCCCCTGTTGTATAGCAGTTTTGGGCATCCCTAGGTGGGCCAAATATTGTATTGCCCCTCCCTCGGACCACCTCCTCTTGTTCGGTAACAATCTCTCAAGGCCAGAGATTTGTGAAAAGGAAACAAAATGTTTATTTAATGCTATTCAGGCCTAATGCCTCCACTAAAATATCAAAGTCCTTTAGGTTTTACACCTACACCCACACAGCACTCCCTTCTCCCACTGTCCCAACTCCGGGTACCGTAAATCAGGAAAAGAGCACAGGTCTGTGTTGCAGGCCGCTGGCACCGTCAGCTGTGTCACCGTGCAAGCAGGATCTCGAGTTAATCCAAAGTACTGTGGTACCCTCTCATGGTCCACTGGCAAGAGTCCTTTGTACCCAGTTCCAGTCAAAGTCTCTCCTGCTTTTCCAGGCCACGCGGCCAAAGGGGCATCCCAAAGCTGCGTGGGCCTCTTCTACCAAAGCTGCAAAAGTCCACACTCCACCAAAAGCATGTGGCTTTCTTCTTCACCTGGCTGCAAGGATCTCCATTCTGGCAAAGCTGTGTGGTTTTTCCCTTTCACCTGGGAAAGAGGGGGTCTGCACCCTGCCAAAACCATGTGGCTCCCTCTTTCACCTCACCAAGAGGGGGTCCTCACTCTGCTGAAACCATGTGGCTCTCTCCTCATCTGGGCAGTTATCCCCTCATGTCCTGGAGCCCATCTTTTCCAAGCTCTCACACCGGTGCTTCTCACTCAGGGGCACAGCCCCTAGTTACATCCTGAGTCCCAGCTCCTCCCTTCTTCCTGGCTCCAAATTTGGCCACAGCTATTTAACATATCTATGAAACCAGTTAAAGGTTATAGATATGTTAAATAATCATTCCAGAAGTTAGCTCCAAAACTGTTGCTATGTAAAATAGCTCTCAATGGCCTGGCTCCATTCATCCCTTCCCCCTGGGGGCGGGGGGGTGGTGAGGACATCTTATATGTCTCTCCAATATTTCTATACACTTTGAATTCTGGACACCATTCCAAATCTTTTTTTTTTGGGCCCCTTCTGGCTGCACCCTGTATCAATTGTAGATGACAATATTTATCTAGGTGCTTGAGGAAATGCTGAGGTCATATAATTTTAAAATTTAAAAGTGTTCCCATTTGTATTTTCTAATTATAAATGGTATTTAAAATTACAAATTTTATCCTGTGTGTTATTCATACAATTTCAAACCTGTTGAGCCATATATTTTAGATGTATCTTATAAACAAAATATTTCCAATTCTGTATTTTATTGCAAAATTTGACAGTTTCTGTATTAGAGAATAAGGGACAAGAGTTTTTTACCTAGTTACCTTTGTTAATTATCTCATGTTTAGCTTTATTTAGACACCTCATTGTATAATACATATAAAATAGGCTTTAATATTTATGTTTCATTTATTTTTCTTTTTGCTGTTCTTTTATCCTTTCTGATTTCATTTTATATTTTTTTCAATTTTTTTTATTTTACTTTTAAAGAATTTTACTGTAGTTTTAGGTTTAAAATTGACAGGAAGGTAAAGAGATCTCCAACCCTATCATGTACATAACCTTCCCTATTATCAACATAACTCACTAAAATGATACATTTTTTTTTACCAATATTAAACCTACATGGACACATCATAATTGTCCCAAGTCAATACTTTCCCTGAATGTTACTCGAGGTATTGGGCATTTTATGGGATTAGGCAAATGTATGACATGTATCCATCATTATAATATCATGATTTCACTTACCTGAAAATCCTCTGAGTACTGCACATTGATTTTTAACCACCAAGAATTTTCATCATCCACTATATTTTCAAATTTTTTCATAGTTTTTCCTTTTCCAGAATGTCATACATTTGGAATCATACAGTATGTAGCCTACTTACATTATTTATCTACTTTTAATATGCATTTAAGGTTTCTCAGTGGTTTTTTAAGACTTAGTAGCCCATTTCTTTTCAACACTGAATCATTTCCTTTGTCTAGATATATCACAGTTTACTTATCCACTAATTTGTTAAGCTATTTTTACATAAACCTTTTTCTCCCTTTAAGCCAAGCAATTTCTAAACACTATTCACAATAAAACAACCCCTCAAAATGTATCTCACTACACTTTTATGCTGTCTTCAGTAAAGAGGTTATCTTAATTTTTAATTCTAAGTAGCATTTAATTTTTCTTTTATATTATACAGAGACATTTATTTTGATTTATCACTACTATTTAGTGATATTGTTTTTCACATTTTATTCTACAGCTTTCACTATATATAATATTAATTTAAATATTTTTAGAAAAATCAGCTATAGAAAAATATTTCTGAATCTGGGTATGCCTAAGAATATTTTTAGTTTTTATATTGCTTATAATTAAAATATTTATATACTTCTTAGCATTTAGTCTTATTAATTAAGTTAGTCACCAACTAAGGGCACTGCATAATGATAAATGTAAAATTCCAATAAGAGGATATAACCCTAGTAAATATTTACACACCCAACATATAACATCTAAATATGTAAGCAAATCTTGAACATAAAGGGAGAGAATGATAGAAATACAGTCACAGTCAGGAAATTTAATACTCCATTGACTTCACTGGATAGATTTTTGAAACAGAAAATCAATAAGGATATAGCAGCCTTAAATGAAACACTAGATCACATGGATTTAATTGATATCTTCAGAGAATTTCACCCCAAAGCAACACAACATATATTTTCTAGCATAAACCACACATTAGGACACAAAACAAGTTTCAATAAATTTAAGAAGATTGAAATCATACCAATCATCTTCTCTGATCACAATGCTATGAAACTAGGAATCAATCACAAGAAAAACACTGAAAAATAAAAATATGGAATGTAAATAACATGTTATTAACAATGACTGGGTCAACAACAAGATCAGAGAAGAAACCAAAATATACCTTGAAACAAATGAAAATGAGAACAAAACAACCCAAAATTTATGGGATACAGGGAAAGAAATCTTAAGTGGGAAATTCATAGCACTACAGACCTATCTAAAAAAATAAGAAAAAGCTCAAATAAACAATCTAACTTCACACTTAAAGAAATTGAAAAAAACACCAAAGAATAAGTGAGGAGAGGGAAGAAAATAATAAGAATCTGATCAGAAATGAACAAGATAGAGTCTAAAAAAATCATACAAAAGATCAATAATTCCAAGAGCTGGTTCTTTGTCAAGATAAACAAGATTGACAAAACTTTAATCAAATTCACTGAGAAAAAAAGGGAAAGGACCCAAGTAAATAAAATCAAAAATTAAAGAGGAGAAATAACAACTGAGAGCAAAGAAATACTGACAGTGACCAGAGGAGAGAGGGTAGAGAATTTCAGGGGAAAAGGAGAAGGATTTACAGAAACTAGTATAAAGGACACATGGACAACAAATAAGGGGGTTGGAAATGGGAGGGATGTGGGGAGCACTGGGGGGGGTGGGCTGGGATGGGAGTAGAAGACAGAAAACTGTACTTGAACAATTAAATAAATTTAAAAAAGAAAAATACAAAAGACTGTAATAAAATATTATGAACAACTATATGCCAACAAACTGGACAACCTGGACAAAAAGAATAAATCCCTAGAAACACATAATCTTCCAAAACTAAATCAGAAAGAATCAGAGAATTTCCATAGACAGATTACATCTTAGTGACATTGAAGCAATAATCAAAAAATTCCCAACAAACCAAGGTCCTGGACTGGCTGGCTTCACAGGGACATTTTTGTGGAGGCAACTTCTTCCAGAGTCCCCCCCCTGCCCCCTGCCCCCCAGTGCCATGGACATGGGTGAATGAATAATGACTGAGACATGCTGGATCTGCTTAAAGGAGGAGGAGTGGGCTGAGGCCAGTTTTTCAAGGGAGACAAAGTCCAGCATCGGCCAGTTCCTCCAAGGAGAAAAAGGCCCTGAGCGCCCTCTTCCATAGCCTTTTATTGGGTTGTAATAAACAAGAATACAGGGCAGCAAAGATCAAACAGTAGATAACATTTCAAAGAAATCTGAGGGCTTCAAAGTCTGAGTCAGTGTCTGTCAGGAAGAGAATTGAAGAAACTTTGGGAAACATACTCATTTCCTCTCGGACCCTTATCATATGAATGAAAGCACTCTTAGCAGAGCAGATTTCACAGGTTTATCAGCAAGTCTTTGTGGTGCCATATTTTTCCCCAGGACATGCTCTACCAAGGCAAGGAGCTGTACCTCTCCCCAATAGGTATTCAGGCTTAAGGAGATTAGAGCCAGGAAGCACTTCTCCCAGAGGACATGGGGACTCGGGCTTTGACAAAGCCAGGGGGTGGGGGAGGGCATGAGAGTCCATTGCTCTCTGTTGCAGCCCCCTGAATCCTTCTATGAAGGCCTCCCAAGTGATCGAGTCTGGCTTAGGTTGCCCCCTGCTGTGAGGTGTCTTACCTGTCATTGACTTCTGACCGAGCTTTGGGGGCAGGGAGAGGAACTGAGGCAGCATTTGCTACCAGAGACAGGCTTTGTCTCCTGTGGCTGGCATTCCAGAGGTTGTCCCTCTGGCACTTATCCACAAGGGGTAGAGATACAATTCCTAAAATCAGGCAGAGAGATCTACAACACATTTACCAAACATTTCAAGAAATATCACCTCTCCTTTTCAAACTACTACAAAAAAATCGAGAGGAGGGAATTTCCCACACTCATTATATGAGGTCAGCATTACCCTTATTCAAAAACCAGATAAAGACGCTAAAAAGAAAAAAAAATTATAAGCCAATATCCCTGATGAACATAGATGCTAAAATCCTTAATAAAATATAGCCAAACAAAATACAGCAGTATATCAATAAGATCACACAGCATGATAAAGTGGGATTTATTCTGGGAATGCAAGGTTGGTATAACATTCACAAATCAAAAAATGTGATTCAGTACATAAACAAAATGAAGGATAAAAGCCACATGATCATCTCAATATATGCTGAAAACACATTGAAAAAAGTACAACACCCAACACCCATTTATGATAAAAAACTTTCAGTAAAGTGGGAGTAATGGGAACATACTTAAACATAACAACAGCCATGTATGACTAACCCATTGCTAACATCATACTCAACAAGCAAAAACTTGAAGCATTCCCCTTATAATTGGGAACAAGCCAGGAATGTCTGATTTCACCTCTGTTATTCAATATAGTACTGGAAGTTCTAGCCACAACAATCAGGCAAGAATAAGAAATTAAAGGCATCCAAATTGGAAGGAAGAAATAAAACTGACATTATTTGGTGATGATATGATATTGTACATAAAAAAACCCCAAGGAATCCACCAAGAAACTACTAGAACTAATATATGAATTCAGCTAAGTAACAGGATACAAAATGAATATTTTAGAATCTGTTGCATTTATATGCCAATAATGAACTAACAGAAAGGGAAATCAAGAATGCAATCCCATTTACAATTACTTCAAAAATAAAATACCTATGAATAAACATAACCAAGGATGAAAAAGACCTATACTTGGAAAATTGTAAACACTGAAAAAAGAAAGTAAAGAAGATACAACTAAGTGGAAGCACATACTGTTGTAGGCAACAGATGAGTCAATGCACGCTCTCGGAGACGAAGATAGGTTTCAAAGATCTCTAATTTTATTGATTACAAAATAATAGTCTAATTATAAATTTGGTGGCCAAGCTTTACCTGCGCAGGGGCGAACTTCCCCAGATGTGAACGGAGTCACATTAGCTTTTAAAGCTACAGATGGAAGTCGCGCGTGGCTCACAGACTACGGGGTTCTTATAGGGCAGAGCAAGCGAATGCGGGGTTACAGAAGCAGATGTGGCAGTTAGCTATTAGCCAGGTTGCTAAGTTAAAAAAAACGGCGAAAGTCTCTAATTGGTGGTTGGGAGCTGGGGGTCTCATCTGGCGGGCCTTGGTCAGTTACCTTATTTGGCTAGGAATTTTAACCCAGCCGTTCCCTGACATTTATTTATTACCCAGTCTCAGGAACTGCAGATGCCTAACGGCTGTTTGTATGTTTCTACTACTAATGGCTATTACAATACCATATTCATGGACAGGAGTAATTAGCATCATTAAAATGCCCATACTTCCCAAAGCAATCTATAGATTCAAGGCAATTCCTATCAAGATTCCAATGACATATTTCCCAGAACTAGAACAAATACTTCAAAAATTTATATGGAAGCACAAGGGGCACCATGTAACAAGAGCAATCCTTAGAAAGAACAACAAACTTGGAGAAATCACATTATTTAGTATGAAACTATACTATAAGCAAGGAAGATGGGGACAAACTCAGATGACAGGTGGCAGGGGCAGATGAAGGAATGGAGGGATTAAGCAAAAAGGGAAATAAACTCATGCACATGGACAACAGTGTGGTTATTTTTGGATGGTGGGGTATAATATGACTAACTGGTAATGGAAAAATACAATACAGATTAAATTTAAAAAGAAACAATACTGTAAGCCCATGTTAATCAAAACAGCATGATACTGGCATAAAAACAGACACATACATGAAAGGAACAGAATAGAGAGTACAAAAATAAACCTATAACTTTATAGTCAATAATATTTGATTGAGGAAGCACTTACAGTGGGCTAAAAGAAGTTTATTCAATAAATGGTGTTGCAAAAATTGGACAGATACAGAAAAAAGAAAGTAGACCACCTTCTTATACCACACACAAGAATAAATTCAAAATGGATCAAAGACTTAAATGTTTGACATAAAACCATAAAAATCATAGAAGAAAACATAGGCAGCATAATCTCAGACATTGCTCATAGCAATATTTTATCAAATAAACCTCCCTATGCATGGGAATCAAAAGAAAAATAAACAAATGGAGCTACATCAAACTAAAAAGTATTTGCACAGCAATGGAAAGCAGTAACAAAATCAAAAGTCAATCTGCAGAATGGAAGCACATATTCACTGATATATCTGATAAGTGGTTAATATCCAAAATTTACAAAGTATTTACAAAATTCAACACCAAAAAACAAAACAATCCAATTAAAAAATGGGCAAATGACCTGAAAAAACCCTTCTCCAAAGAGGACGAGTAGATGGCCAATAGACAAACAATAAGATACACAACATCACTGATCATCAAAGAGCTGCACATTAAAACCACAGAATCTCACATCTATCAGAATGGCTGTCAACAATAAATCAACAAACCATAAGTGCTGGGAAGGATATGGAGAAAGGGGAACACTTTATCACTGTCGGTGGAAATGCAGAGTGGTGCAGCCACTGTGGAAAGCAGTATGAGGATACTTCGAAATGTTAAAAATGAATTTGCCTTTTGACCCAGTGATGCCACTTCTGAGAATAGATCCCAAGGCACCCAAAACACAAGTTCAAAAAAAATAAGCACCCCTATGTTCATTGCAGCATTATTTACACTCTCCACGATATGGAAGCAGCCTAAGTGTCCATCAGTAGATAAGTGGACAAACAATTATGAGACATTTACACAATGGACAACTACTTAGCTGTGAAAAAAAGAATATTTACCCTTTGCTACAGTATGGATGGAACTGAAGAACATCATGCTAAGTGAAGTAGGCCAGTTAGAGAAAGACAAATTCCATATGATTTCACTCATATTTGGAATCTAATGAACAAACTGATCTAACAAGCAAAATATAGAGAGCCTCAGAGATAGAGACCAGGATGACAGCTAGTGGGGTTGGGGAATTTAGGACATGGACGGATTGAGAAAAAAGGAAAAAGGACTCATGGACATGGACAGCAGTGTGGTGATGGCTGGGAGGACAGAGTATAGGGGGACTAAATGGTGATTGGAGGAAAGCAGTATAAGGGAACTAAATGGTAACTGAAAAATACAATAAAAATTTTAAAATGAGTCACCAATATTATTCTAGATATTTTAATAACATTAATTATTTTCTTCTACAACTTTTAAATAATTTAAATTTATCTTCCAGTTATAAAATTTTATTATATTTTGCCTATAGTTGGTAAGTTTTCATTGAGTCTATCTTTAATTTTATTAATGTCATTATTCTGCTCAGAGATTGTTTTGTCATTATTTATTTGATTTCTTTTCATAATTTATTATATTTTTTTCTCTCCAATTGGCTGTTTACTATTTGATGAGTTTAAAAACTTTTGGGTTATTGCGCTTCTACTCTTCATAACTGAACTTGATTTCCACACAATATTTTCTAAAAAAAGAGAAGTCATCTGATCCAACTTTTATTTTATTTTATTTTTAAAGATTTTATTTATTTATCTTTAGAGGGGAAGGGAAGGAAAGAGGGAGAGAAACATCAATGTATGGTTGCCTTTAGTGCCTCCCCTGCTGGGAACTGGCCTGCAGGGAACTGGCCTGCAACACCAGTATGTGCCCTGACTGGGAATCAAACCGCAATTGTTTGGTTCGCAGGCCCACACTCAATCCACTGAGCTACACCAGCCAGGGCTGATCCAACTTTTAGCACATTTATTCAGCCATGTTAGTTCTGTTACCTAATGTGTCTTCATAAGTAGACATATTAGATAATCTGTTTGTTACCTAATGTGTCTTCATAGGTAGACACATTAGGTAACATGTGTTACCTAATATCAATTTTATATTTTTAACTTATGAATTATTTTTATTGTATAAAAGCCCATTTTTGCTGTCTTTGGTTTTCTTTTTTGATGTCATATATTCTCTGCCCTCTCTGATATATTTATTAAAATTACTTTAATAAATGTTAAATTTGTAGTAAGTAGTATTTAATAAATGTGTAATGCTTTACATATTTTAAAATCATATCTTACTTTATTTTTTTTAGAGTTTTTCCCTAGGAAATTTTTGAAGTAAATCAAATTCTATGCATGAATATATTCCCTTTAGATATAGATTTTATGTATCACAAGAGATACTGGTTCAGATTGCTATAACTGATTTGAACACACTTACTTAAACCAATAGATTTTCCATGAACTCACAGTCTTCTATTGAACCTCTTCACTTCATGTCGTACCAGTGATATTACAATTTTTCTGTCTTTGACTCTGCTGTTTAGAGTTTGGTTTCTCTAGGCAATTAATTATCTTACCTACATTTAAAAACCTATTATATGTGTGTGCATCCATATGTGTGCTCATGCCAGTGTTGTCATGGATTAAATATTTTGAGTGTTATAATATACTTTATATTAATATATGATTATAGTGAAAGGTGATGTATACATGTCCATTCCTCTATGCCTTTGTCTTTTTCTGTTGAATATAAGGAACATATTAGCTAAAAGGAATGTAAAAATCAGTCTGTCAATATCTGAAGGGGTGATGCTGCACTGAAACTTGAAAAATAAACAAAATTTTCTCAAGAAATAATTGGTTATCATAACCTAAACTCCTGAAGATAGCTAGCCTAATTGGATATTGGCAGATGTAGGTTGCATTAGTCAATGTTAAGACTCCCCTCCATATATTTGAGAAAGACAAATATTTATACAAGGACTTGGGCACAAAATGTAAAAAGGCTGATACTGAAATCCAGAAATCAGTAATTATGTAAAGATGCGACTATTACTGGGGCTAGAACAGTAGATGAAAAAATGAATTTACATGAAGTTCATGTGAAGTGTTACTGACAATGAAGAATTGAGAGTCAGAAATGGCTCCTAAAAATCCTTTCCAAATTGGGCATGAGATTGTATTTTGTTCAGAATTAAGAGAGCCAGAACAAGCAAAATTTCAAAGACAGTTATTGGTAACTACAGTAAGGCTGTTAAAATTTTATCTTGAGTTAGAGTATAACAATTTTCATTACATTTTTCATGGATTAAATTTCTATTCTTCATTTATTTACATATTTTATTATAAATGTTGGAATCCAAATATATAAAAGAGATGGCCACATAAATGTTTTCTATTGATTGTTCAATAAAACAATATATAGCACCTTTACAAGATAATGGTGTTTATTTGAAGGATTCACCATAGAAAGCAGTAATAAGAAACCTCATAGCAAGAACTTCAGAAAATATTTTAAAACCATTCAGATAAGTAAGTATTGGAATTACTGTTCCTGGAAAACAAGTTAAACATCTAAGGCTGTCCTACACATCAATTCAAATATCTGAGACTAAGGAAGAAGTAGTTGGAGCTAACATTTGTAACTTTTGTAAATTTTGTAACTATTCAGTCATTATTGATACTAAACTTTTAGTACATAGTCAGAATTCAAAACATGTTTTATACTTGATATATACTTATACTTAATATATCAAATAGACACAAAGAGAAAAAGAGAGAATGAATAGGGAAAAGTATGTTCCCTGAGAAAAAATATCAGACATATCAGGCACAGATGTTCAGCAAGTATCAGCAGCTTAGAGGAAGACCTTGTAGGGGAAAAAAATTCTAAAGGACTTTCTAATGCACTTTTTTGACACCTTCTTTAAGTAGGTCAACATTAGTCAGTTTGCATTTTTTGTCTGGAGCAATTAACATATGGCCACATTATTATCAGTGTCAAGAGGATACTACTGGGACAGAGTTAAGCTTGGGAAGCCATAATTACTACAAGGAGCAGCCTATTATTTCTCTCTGGGCAGTGAATGCTCTGTAGCTCTGGGAGACCAGTTCAGCCAAGGGAAGCAGCTCTGAGAAAGTGCAGCTCCTCTGGAGAAGGCATCCCAAAGTATGAATCACAGACAGTATATTAATATAAAATGTATCAAATAAATGTCCTTAAAAATCAAGAAGGACATTATCCATATTAATCATGAACACATAGTCTTGAGAAATAACCATGTGTGCCTGCTCTGTGGACTTTTCATCTATCTCTCAATAATGTTGCCCTAACATGTTTCCTAACTCAATGGCTTGTTGTAACTAGTTTTACTGTTATTACTCTTGTGTATCAACTGGAATTTTTTCCCAGATTCAGGTGACCTCCATGTGCCCTACATCTCTACATATTCTCATTGGAGTTGCAGTTTGCTTGAGCATAGTGTTAAGAATCCTTAGAGTAAAAGGAACAACCCAAATGTGTACACACAGATAAAACTTTAGTTATGCCACATCCACTAATATTCCACTATAAAAGTAAATTAGGGGGCTGCCAGAGAGAAGCAAATAGGTGGAGATTTTGCTCAATGTGTCTATGTACTTGGCAGGAAGGAAAGGAAAATGGTGGAGGAGTGAACGGAAGTCACACTGACTTCCTCCTAGAACCTGTCTGGATTTACAATTCACTTGTGAAAAAAAAAACACCCAAAACAAACGATTGAGCACTAGCCAGAGAGAAGCATATAACTTCTAACATACAGAACCACCTTTGGCACAACAGATCTGGTAAGGAAAGCAGTAGAGACTTTAGAGGGCTGGCTGGGCACCCACCGGCAGCGGCACCGATGGGATAATTAAACAGCAGGTTGGATCCCTCAGAGAAGATTGGGCTCTAAACCCTAAGCTAGAACTCCCAGCCTAGGACACCAGAGCCCAAAGACGACACAAAAAACAACTGTGACAAAAAAAAAAAAGCAGAGAGCGGGGTTGCTCTCTGCCAGAGACAGATGGAGATGCAAGGGCCATTTAAAGGGCCGATACAAACTTCATTTTCAGCCGCTTACCTGAGGCTTTGGCAAAGGCAGAGGCAGAGTGGGCTGAGTGGGCCAAGGAGAGAAGGGGAATGGAAGTCTTGGGGAGAGAACTGAGAGAGTAGCCACAAGAATCCTTGTGCTGAATCATCCCCCAGAAGGCAGCAGCCTTTGTGCTCAGGCAGACCACTCCCTTCAGAGCAGCAACAACCTGAGGGGCAACAGTAGCCACCAGCCCAGGAGGGATTTGCCCTCACTCTACAATGTTTAAACCTGACTGCTGAGTGTAGAATGACCATATTAACAATTGAAGGAGACAGCCAGTGACAGCAGATCCCTGGAAGTCTTGAACAGATTGCCTAAGGTCAGACAGTATCAACATGGGACATCACCAGAGGCAGATCCAGAAAGAAAAAAAAAAAACACAAAAAACAGTGGTAAAGACAAGAGGCTACTGAAACAAAAGCCACTGTGGTCTTCATGACTTGCAGTATTTTCTTTCCTGTATAGCTTTATAACATTCATTTCTTGTCCAACAAGTTTGTATATCAGTCACTAGATTTTATGCTATAGTGTATTTCAATTCACATATATTGCCCCTCCCTACTCTTAGCCCACTTAACCTCCTTCTTTCCTTGCAATATTTTCATTTCAAATTTGGTGAAATTTTCATTTCTCTCTAGATACAATTTGTTTCTATTCCACGCTCTTACTATATCTACCCTATTCAGACACTCAAAATGAATTCTCTTGTCATGGGTCATTTCACATCATTTTGCCCAGGCCTTAAAATACCCACATTTTCTCTATACCTGTAACAAAATTTGCTCATTGGTTGTGGGTAGGATACTTATTGTTGCATTGTTACTTCAGGGTTCTCTCTGGACTTTTAATAATTCTTTATTCCAAATAACAAATTTTACTAGACCTCTCTCCTACTCTTATTTTTTGACTCAAATTTAATTCTACCATCTTAGCCTTTTTTATTTTTCTTTTTGTCTTTATTCTATTTCTCATTCATCTTGCCCTTTTATTTTTATTATCCTTTTTTCATATCCTTTACATCCCAAATTTTAATTTGTCCCACACTTACTCTAGTTTTTATTCCTCATTCTTAGTATTCCCTCTCTTTCTATTATTACAAAATCACTTCCCATTCCTCAAAATATCTCTTAGACTTTTTTTGTGTGTTTCTTCTTTTTCTTTTATTCCCATACCACCTACATTAATTTTAGCTCATTTGTTGTTTTTAGTACTATGGCAGATATTTCTCTCCAATTTGGCTCCTATATTTTTATTAATCATTTAATATTTTCCTTACTTTTTCTTTTCCTCTCTTGCTTTATCTAATTTTACACCATTTTAATTTCTGTTTAACCTTAATATCATGCACTTCCCTTCTCATACTCCATTCCATGCTCTTAATTCTCTTTCTTTATTTATGAGGTAGACTTTACCTTCCCTCCTTCCAATGCTCCGACTTCCAAGTCTTATTAGTGCAATTCCTACCATCCTCTCAAAAGCATTTATTTTTCAGTAGCTCATCTCATAAACACTCTCCTTTCTTATAATAGACTTAATCTCATTACACCCTTAATACTGGTCCATTTGCTATTGACAGTGGGACTGTGAAGGGGGAGATATACTTGCAGGTGTGTTTTTGTTCCTTGGGCTCTGTGGCTTTTTTCAGACAGTGCCTGCACAACAGCACACAAGACGTGGTGGGTAAAGTCACCTTCAGTGAACTAGTGGCAGGGGAGGACTGATGAAAGAATGATCCAACAACAATAAAAACCCAATTACATCCAGAAAATCAGCATAAAAGGCATAAAGGACATCCCAAGAATGTCAAGTTCAGGTGATAAGGAGACTGCATCACTGACTCTCACAGGCCTCCCACCACAGAAGTTCAAATTAGAAAGTCAGAAAGTCAAAATATATCAATTTAAGAAACACAAGCAAGCAAGAAGAGTCCCACAAACAATAGGAAAACAAAGAAATAAATGCCAATCTGCAGAAAAGGAGGAATTCTCAGAAATAATGATAAATGAAATAGAGGCAAGTCAACTATCAGATGTGGAGTTCAAAACAATGGTTATAAGAAAGCTTAATGAACTCAGTGTGAACTACCAAAAACTACAAGGAAATTACGAGGAACTTATTGCAATCTATAACAACATAAAAAAGGACATATAAACAATCAACAAGGGCCAACAAGAAATGAAGAATACAATTACTGAATTAAAGAACACAGTAGAAAGAATGAAAACCTGGCTCAATGAAGTAGAGGATCGAATCACTGAGCTGGAAGACAAAGGCCTGTAGAACAGGCCTCACAAAAAGAGCAAGAAAAAGAAAAAAAGACTGAAGAAGATTAAAGAGGGATTAAGGGGAATGCAGGAAAACATGAAACAGAATCATATCTGTATACTAGGAATACTGGAAGGAGAAGAAAAGGAGCAAGAGGTAGAAAATCTGTTTGAAAAGTAATGATGAAAAACCTCCATAATTTGATGAGAGAAGAAGCCACAATTTGATGAGACCAGGAAGCAGAGAGGGCTCAGATCAAGAGGAACCCAAAAGGCCCATTGCAAAAAAAAAAAAACATCATAATTAAAGTGGCAAAATTTAAAGAGGAAAAAGAGAATCTTGAAAGCATGAAGGGAGAAACAGGAAGTAACATACAACGGAGCCAAGATGAGGCTAGCAGCTGAATTCTCAATAGAAACATTACAAGCCTGAAGGAAAAGGCAAGAAATATTTGAAGTAATGAAAAACAAAGGTCTGCAACTGAGATAACTCTATACAGCAAGGCATTCAGTTAAAATGGAAAGTGAAGTAAGGAGTTTCCCAGACAAAAGAAGGCTGAAAGAATATACCTCCATCAAACCAGCACTGCAAGTTATGCTAAAGGGACTGCTTTGAGAAAAGGAAGTCAAATGGTGAGAGAGAAAGAAACAAAGATATGAAGGGAATAAAATAGCAGTGAATAAGTACTTATCAATAATAACTTTAAATGTAAATGGATTAAATGCTTCAAACAAAAGGCATATGGTAGCTGAAGAGATAAGAAAACATGACCAACACATATGCTAACTACAAGAGACCAACCTTAGAACAAAAGACCCACAGAAATTGAAACTAAAAGGCTATAAAAAAATTCCACCCAAATGGACAGGAAAAAACCCTGGGGTAACAATACTTATATTTGATTAAATAAACTTCAAAACAAAAGCCATAAAAAGAGACCCACAAGGATAATACTCGAGGGAAGAATACATCAAATGACATTAAGAACATATATGTACCCAACATAGAAGCATGCAAATACATAAAGAAAAATTTGAAGGACTTCAAAAAACAATAGAGAGAGCAATAATATTATAGTAGGGGGTTTTAACACCTCACTGTCAGAACTAGATAGACCTTTCTATCAACAAAGATATTGTGGCACTGAACAATGCCCTAGATCAAATGGACTTAACTGATTATAACATATCACAGAGAGAGAGAGAGAGAGAGAGCCCTTCATCCTCAATAATGAAGATACACATTCTTTTCAAATGCACATAGAACATTTTCAAAGACAGACCATATGATAAAACACAAAACAAGCCTCAACAAAGTTAAGAAAATCAAAATCATAGGAAGCATCTTTTCATACCACACTGGACTGAAACTAGAAACCAGCCTCAAGGAAAAAAAAAACCAAAACAGTCAAAATCCGGGAGATTGAATAGTATGCTATTAAACATTGAATGTGTCAAGAGTAAAATCAAAAAAGAAATAAAAAAGAGTTTCTGGAAACAAATGAAACTGAACTCACAACAATCCAAAATTCATGGGATACTGCAAAGGGAATCCTGACTAGAAAGTTCATAGACATACAGGCCTACCTAAAAGTGATAGAAACATTTCAAATAAGCAACCTAACCCAACATCTACAAGAACTGAAGGAACAAAAACAAAGATACCCCATAGCAAGTATAGAAAGGAAATAACCAAGATCAGAGCAGAATTAAACAACATGGAGGCTAAAGGAACAATTTTAAGAATCAATACATCCAGGAGCCTTTGAGAAGATAAACAAAATGGACAAAGCTTTAAAGAGACTCATCAAGAATAAAAAGACAAGACCCAAATAAACACCATCAGAAATGAAAGAGGAGAGATTACAACTGACACCACAGAAATACAATGTATTGTAAGAAATTACTATGAAGAACTACATAACAAGAAATTTGAAAACACAGGTGAAAGGAAAAAAATTTCTAGAAAAACATAATCTTCCAAAACTGAATGAAGAAGAAGCAGAACTGAATAAATCAATAACAGCTGACAAAATCACAGCAGTAATAAAAAAAACTCCCAGTACATAAAAGCCCTGGACTAGATGTTTTCACAGGAGTATTTAACAAAACATTTAAGGAAGAGCTAAACCCCATTCTTCACAGACTATTCCAGAAAATCCAAGATGATGGAAGACTCCCAAACTATTTTTTTATGAGGCCAGAGTCATTTTTAATCTCAAAATCAGATAAAGACACAACAAACAAAGAAAACTATAGGCCATTATCTCTGATGGACATAGATGCTACAATACTCAACAAAATATTGGTCAACTACATCCAACAATGCTTTAAAAAGATCATATACCATGATCAAGTGGAATTTATTTCATGGATGTAAAGATGGTACAATATTTGCAAATCAATAAACATAATATGTCATATAAACTAAATGAAAGACAAAAATCACATGATCATATCAATACCAATGGGGAAAAGTATTTGATAAGGTACGGCACCCATTTATGATAAAAACACTAAGTGGGAAAAGAGAGAGCATTTCTTCACATAATAAAGGATATATACCAGAGACCTAGAAACAACATCATAGTCAATCGGAAAAAAACAAAAGCTTTCCCACTAAGATCAGGAGCAAGACAAGGATGTCTGCTTTTACCACTCCTACTATTCTACGTAGTATTGAAAGTCCTAGCCACAGCAATCAGACAAAAAGAAATAAAGGGGATCCAAATTGGAATGGAGGAAGCAAAACTACCACTGTTTGATGATAACATAGTAGTGTACATAGAAAACCCTACAGAGTCCACCAAAAAACTAGTCAACCTAAGAAATGAATTTGGAAAAACAGCAGGATATAGAGTCAATATTCAGAAATTGAAGGCTTTTGTACACCAACAATGAAATATCAGAAACAGAAATCAGGAAAAAAATCCAATTTACTATAACAAGAAAAATAACGTATGTAGGAAAAAAACCTAACCAAGGAGGTAAAAGACCTATACTCAGAAAACTACACAACACTGAAGAAAGAAATTAAGGAAGACACAAATAAATGGAAGCATATACCATGATCATGGATTGGAAGAATTAACATTATCACAATGCTCATAATACTCAAATTAATTTATACATGCAACAGAATCCCTATTAAAATACAAATGACATATTTCAGGGACTTCTGCCAAGATGGAGGCATAGGTAGAGATGCTGTGCTTTCTCACACAACCAAGTTTAGAGACAACAAAATATTAGCAACAGAAAACACAGCCAGAACACAGAAAATTGAACTTTTCAGAAGTCTGATAACAATGAATTCTTCAGCCTGACCGGTAAGAGGGGCGAAGCCATCAGCTGGCTGAGTGGGGTTGCACAGGAAAACTCGGTCTGACGGACTCAGCGCGCAGATTCCAGGTGTGGGGTTGCAACAGGCGGACCCAGTGAGCAACCCAGTGAGAGACCGGTGGATCCAGCAAGGGCTCAAGGTGGTGGGTTGATAGACGGGCGAGGGAGTGGCGCATTTGTGCGCAGATAAACCGGCAAGGGAGTGGGCAGTGAGACAGGACCCAGCAGGACCCAGTGGCAGGAGGCAGCAGAGGGGGCCACCATTTCCCTGCTCTGACCCCGACCCCACATACAGCGTCACAACTCAGCAACCTCAGCAGCCCTGTCCTGGTGAACACCTAAGGCTCTGCTCCTCATACTTAATACTTAATGGGCGTGAACAGACCAAAAATGGCTCAAGAAGATCTCAAAGCCCCAGAGTCCATAACTCTAAGCAATGAAGAAATAGCAAAACTTTCAGATGCACAGTTCAAAACACTGGTGATCAAGATGCTTACAGAACTGGTTGATTTTAGTCACAAATTAGAGGAATATATGAAAGCTAAACTCATTGAAATGAAGGGAATTGCACAGGAAACCAATAGTGATGAAAAGGAAACTGGGACTCAAATCAAGGGACTGAACCAGAAGGTAGGAAAAAATAACCAAACAGGAAAATATGAAGAAACAAGAATTCAAAAAAAATGAGGAAAGACTTAGGAACCTCCAGAACATCTTTAAACGCTCCAACATCTGAATTATAGGGGTACCAGAAGGGGGAAAGAAACAGCCACCAGTGGAAAACTTATTTGAACAAATAATAAAGGAGAATTTCCCCAATCTGGCAAAGGAAATAGACTTCCAGGAAATCCAGGAAGCTCAGAGAGTCCCAAAGAAGTTAGACCCAAGAAGGAACACACCAAGGCACATCATAATTACATTAGCCAATATTAAAATGAAGGAGAGAATCCTAGAAGCAGCAAGAGATAAGGGGACAGTCACCTACAAAGGAGTCCCCATCAGACTGTCAGCTGATTTCTCAAAAGGGACCTTACAGGCAAGAAGGGGCTGGAAAGAGGTATTCCGAGTCATGAAAACCAAAGACCTACAACCAAGATTGCTCTATCCAGCAAAACTTTCATTTAGAATGGAAGGACAGATAAAGTGCTTCTCAGATAAGGTCAAATTCAAGGAGTTCATCATCACCAAGCCCTTATTATAGGAAATGTTAAAGGGACTTATCTAAGAAAAAGAAGTTAAATAAACATGAACAGTGAAAGGACAGCAAACTCGCAGTCATTAACAACCACACCTGAAACAAAAGCAAACTAAAAGGACAGCTAGATCAGGAGCAGAACCATAGAAATGAAGATCACATGAAGGGTTAGCAACAGGGGAGTGGGAAGAGGAGAAGGGGGGAGAAGGTACAGAAAATAAGTAGCATAGACGGTAGGTAGAAAATAGATAGGGGGGAGGGCAAGAATAGTATGGGAAATATAGAATGTAAAGAACTTGAGACACATGGTCATAAACTAAAGGGGGGGATGGTGGTGGGGGAGGGATATGCAGGGTGGAGGGGAATGAAGGGGGGAATAGAACAAATGTAATGGCATAATCAATAAAATAAAATTAAAAACAAAGAAACAAAAAATACCAATGACATATTTCAAAAATACAGAACAAACATTTCAAAAATGGAACCATAAATGACCCCAAATATGTGCAACAATTTTGAAAAAAAATAGCAAAGTAGGGTTATCACCATACCTGACATAAAACTATATTACAAGGCCATAGTAATCAACACAGTCTTGTACTGGCATAAGAACAGACACATAGATCAATGGAGCAGAATAGAGAGCTCAAAAGTATACTCAAGTCTCTATGGTAAATTAGTATTTGACAAAGTGGGCAGAAACATAAAATGGAATAAAAATATCCTCTTCAACAAATGGTGCTGGGAGATATGAACAGCTACATGCAAAAAAATGAAACTTGGTCACCAACTTACTCCACACACGAAAATAAATCTAAGGTGGATAAAAGACTTAAATGTAAATAGTGATACCATAGAAGTCCTAGAGAAGAAGATAGTCAGGAATATCTCAGATATTCTATGCAGCAGTATTTTCACTGATATATCCCCTAGAGCAAGGGACAAAAAGGAAACAACAAACAAATGGTGCTTCAGAAAAATAAAAAGCTTCTGCATGGCTAAAAAAACATTTAGCAAAATGAAATGGAACCATCTGTATGGGAACATATATTTATTGATGAATCCTGGATAAGGTTTCATCTCCAAAATGAACTCATATATATATGAACTCATATATATATATATATATATATATATATATATATATATATATATATATATAACTCATATCACTCCATTCCAGTAAGACAAACAACCCAATTAAAAATGTACAAAAAACCTGAACAGATACTTTTCCAAGGAGGACATACAGAAGTCCTAGAGACATATGAAAAGGTGCTCAGTATTGCTAGCCATCAAAGAGATGCAAATTGAAACCATAATGAGATACCACTTCATATCTGTCAGAATGCCCATCATAAACAAAGCAAGAAAGGATAAGTGCTGGTGGGGTTGTGGGGAAGAGGGAACCCTAGTGCACTGTTAGTGAGAATGTAAACTGGTGCAGTCTCTGTGGAAAACAGTATTGAATTTCCTCAATAAACTAGAAATGAAATTGCCTTTTGACCCAGAAGTAGAACAGCTAAGAATTTAGTGGACTATTCTTATACCCTAAGAATCCTGAAACACTAATTCAAAAGACCTATGCACCCCAATGTTCATGGCAGCACAATTTACAATAGCCAAGTGCTGTATGTGCCAATCAGTAAATGAGTAGATAAAAAAAAAAACAAACCTGTGGTACATTTACACAATGGAATACTATGCAGCAGAAAGAAAGAAGGAACTCCTACTCTTCACAACAGTATAGATGGAACTGGAGAAAATTATGCTAAGTGAAGTAAGCTGAGTGTTGAAAGACAAATACCTTATGATCTCGCCTAAAAGTGGAACTTAATTAACAAACAAACAAGTAAAATAACCAGAGACCTTGAAATTAACAAGAAACTGACAGTAACCAGAGTGGAGTTGAGAGGGAAATAATATTGGGGAAAAGAGAAAAGGTCATAAATGAATATGTATAAAGGACCGATGGACAAAGCCAAATGGGGGTAGGATGTAGGGTTGCAGGTGGGAGTGGGTAGGGTCTGTAAAGTCATGGTGGGAAAATGGAGACAATGGTATTTGAACATCAATTTTAAAAAGTATAAAAAATAAATAAGGGGTTTAGAAGACAAATCTGTTGATCATGATGCTGTACCAAAAAAAAAAAACACAAAAAACCCAGAATATAATTATTTTAAGGGAGAAGTAAAAAATTGAGGGACTGGTTTAATTTGCCATCATTTACCAGTTGAACAGTGTTACTTATATCATCTCCACACAGGGTACTCAATTCACTTCCTCAGATACCCCAGCCTCATCCACTCATGCCAGTAGGCCGGAAGCCCAAAAGATTATGGAGTATATCACATCCACATACAGCAATTCAAGATTTGGAGACCGAGAAGTTCAAAAGACCTCCTCTAACAGGCTACTTCCTCTTCACTAAAACCACAAGGTGTATGATGTAGAACAGAGTAATTGCATTATGGGTATGAAAACACAGTGGTTGAAATAGTGAACTCAACACATGGACAGAAGAAACGTATGGTTGAATCCATGGAGTGAGGAGTGAGTTTAAATATCACATTATGTAACTTTCTTGAAGGCACCACAAAGGGACAGAGGTAAAAATAAGACAAATATAATGAGATGAAAAGTATGGAGTTAAAAGTGTCAGCTTCTGTAAAGTAGAATCTTCAAGTGCAGAGAAAAACAAATGGAGAAGAGAAAGTATTTTAAAAGTATAATCAATGAAAATTTTATAATTGTTTAAAAATGTAAAATGTCATTTGACATAGACCACAGAGAGCCTAAGAGTGAGTAAGAACCAACATTCATGCCTGAAACACTATGGTTAAATTTTGAAAGATTAAACACTGAGGAACAATTCTAATATGTCTTTCTAATGGAAACAGATTATCCATAAGAAATACAGTTCAGATTGACTAAATTTACAGTCTCCAAAGCATTGCTGAATGCAAAAAGAAAATAGTGAATACAAAGAGAGATGGAACAAAGATTTCGAATCTGGAGTTTCAGACTATGCTAAATTATTATTTAAAATTTTTCAAAAATAGACACTTAGAATGTTTATCACAAAATGGTTTACTTTGAAAACTCTCATAGAGAAAGTAGTCCAGGAACAAAAAAGGGAAAGGAATCTAGGAGAAAACAAAATTGAGGTAGTAAATAATTTATTAAATGTATTGTTATAAAATATATATGTATATATGTATATATTAAATGGTACATTTTAAATATATGCAGTTTATAGTAATAATTTATAGCTCAATAAAGTTATAAAAATGTATGACTATAATAATCTAAGCTAAAATTAGACATACAAACCACAGATAGTTGGAATTGCTTGAGAAGTTAATAAGAAAGTCAGTCTATAGGGATGACAGGAAACACATAAATAGCATAAAAGCTAATAAGGGTAAAAAGAAAAATAAAGTGTGGATTTAATTAGTAAAGCTAACACTAAAACAATTTTAAGACAGTAGAAAACTTTCTATGGAATATAGAAGAGGAAATAAAATATATTAAATATGATAAGGAGTAAACAGATTAAAATAGCAAATTTCAATAATAATATTAGATAATTACAACAAAAATAATGGAAGGAGATAAAACAGGATCCAGCAGAAGGGCTCCAGAGCAGGATGGGTGTCTCACCTGCTGCCACTTATTACTGAAGGTAATGTGTCCTGATATAGAGTATTCATGTGGCAGATCAGACCAGTCAGTTCTGCCTGTCACACAGTTGCAGCCAGGAGGCTGGAGACCCAGGCTCTGATTACACTTGGGAAGTGCCAGTGTACTCACCAAGCTGACAGTGCAGATGGCGGCCAGGTTGCCTACACATCATACTGCCCTAACTGATCAGGCTTTATAATAGTAGAGGTGTCCAAAGTTTTGGCATCTCTGAACTGCAATGGAAGAAGAGTTGTCTTGTGCTATACAAAATGCACAGATGTATTTACAATGTATTTAATTGTAAATTAAATACATTGTAACATGTAATCACAAAAATCTCATAATGTTTTCAGTAAATTTATGATTTTGTGTTGGGCCGCATTCACAACCATACTGAGCTGTATGCAGCTTGTGGGCCACAGGTTGGATACCGCTGTGCATGATGATATTCCTGGTGGGTTTCTGCAGGGCAATCCACACATGCTTCTGTTTCTATATCTCATACTTCAAGACCTGTGTTTCAAGACTGGATCTTTATCTCTTGTTTGCTCCATGGAGTTTGTAGCAGAAACCTGTAAAAGGATAGGTAAATGGAGATTTGCCTTTTAGTAATACATTGAGCTAAGCAATCTGAATGGTCCTTTACCACTGAAAAACCTATATATGCAGCATAAATTATCACAATTGTGGTTTTAAATGCATTTTGACCTCCTAGTAAGGTATAATACATCTTTAAGTTTTAATAGGAAGAAATAAAGAGTGAGATGAAAACTTAAGAGATTGGTAAATATGAATCAGAAGAAAATGCTGCCTTGGGGATGTACTGTGGGAGATGAAGCAGGTTGTTTTTTAGAGGAATTAAGGTCATAAACACAGATAGGAAGTAGGCCAAGAACAAGAGGACTGAATCTAGGAGAAAACAAATTCAGGTGGTAAACAATTTATTATTTATATTATTTTAATTTTTATTGTCCCATTCATACTGGGCATATATAATTGTACTCTCACCATGAGGAAAACATACCCTAGCTAGCTAGCTGCTTCAAAGGAAATGAGAGGTACGTGGAACAAACCTGGATCTGATCTGAAGGTTGGAACCAAGCCTAGCAGACACAGCCAAGACCAGCCTCTGCTTGGCTCAGTTTACTACATTCTTCTCCCTCCCTCTTTCTCCCTCCCTCCCTCCCTCCCTCCCTCCCTCCCTCCCTTCCTTCCTTTCTTTCTTTTTCTTTTTTTCTTTCATAGGTATACTTTCTTCTTTCTTTCTTTCATAGGTACATCTTCTGTGGCCTGCCTAGATCATCTGCATTTAATTCTCTATCTAAAAGTCTGGAGAACTCAAAATAATCAACTCGAAGACACATGGTTATTGCTTTAAGCTAATGAGGTTTTTTTATTACTTTGTTACATAACATTATTATGGCAAGTTCTAGATTCTGTGATTATAATATTCATGGTAGAAAATAAATACCCCAGATTTGACTTAAGAATAGTCATCCTATTTTCTCAAGTGACAAGGTTCAATTTTCCCTAGACTATGAGTTACAGAGACATAAAGATACATCTCAGTTTGGGAGAAAGAAAGAAGTGTCACCTAGTAAGAGAAAAGCAGGAGTTCAACAGAAAAGAACCCTCAAGAAGGGTGCTAGCCTGTTGGTGTGGAGTGGGTAATATCAGGTTATAGATATTGAATATCTTCCCCACCCCCACCAATTCATATGTTGAAACCTTAATTCCAGTGTAGCTGTGTTTGCAAATGGGGCCTTTTCCCACTAATTCAGTGAATGATTCAAATTAAATGAAGTCATAAGGGTGAGGAGTTAAACCAAAAGAATTAAGATTCTTATAAGAGGAGACACCAGACACCTTGCTTTTTCCTCTTGTCTGCATAAGAACCAAGGAGAGGCAATGTGCATACATTGAGAGGCTGTGGGAAAATACACTTCTAATATCGTCATCACTCAGTCTCTCATATTTTGTTATAGCACCAGATTCTCTCTTCAACTCTAGAACACCCATTTCATAGATACTAAAACCATTGCTGCTGAAAGCTTACAGAGTCTCACTGGACATTATCTTCTGGTACAGGAAATTACCTCATGCAAAACTATGCCTTTTACCAGGCTGTGGCTCACAGCCAATGACTACCTGATAAGGGGGAATCCCTGGATTTTTATGCTAATTGAGGACAACTGTGAAGGTTCATCCCAGCTCTAAAGTTTACTATAGGATTAGTTGGGGTATAGCAAGTGTATTAGGTCAGCTCTCCTTCTGACAAATCTTGTTTTCCTCACTTTTCTAAAAGTTTATCTCATGTGAAGTTTCCTCCATACATATTTTCCTCCATACAATTCTTTGTCTCAGAACACATTTACCATAAAATACAGAGTTTATGAATTATTTTCCACATAATTCGATAATTGAACTTCGATAATTGAATTCCACATAATTGAACTTCGATTCCAGTATACATATCATTAAATATTAGAGGAAGTTAACTACTGAAATATTCAAAGGCAATGGCTAATGCCATGTTTAGCTCACACTGGTATAAAAAAAAAAACTACTGGAGTCTTGTAAGACTAGTGCCTCATAAGGTATGAGGTAGGAGCTTGAGACAGAGGTAGATGTGTTGGATTTATGAGACCTGGCGCCATGTACCAGGCTACCCAGGGGTGATTGGAAAAAATAACAAGGTAAAACACAAGAATTCTTCCAGTAAGCATACATGAGCACTTAGACAATTGTTATTTAGTAGAAAGAAATTTATGACCTCAAAGGCTAGTGAATTATGACATATATAGTTTATCTTTATTTATATATGTGCATTAGCAAAATTGGGATTATTCTGCATATAAAAGTTTATGTATTGCTTTATTTTCTTAAGTTAAGTGATAAATTACTTCTTGAAAGCTTGAATTTTTGTTATTGCATAATTTTACATACTAGATATACACCAGAAATTATCCATTTCTGCATTTTTTGACATTTGTATTATTTTTGCTACTATAAATAGTACTAATATTGAGATGGCTATCATTGCACGTAAGTTGGAATTTGTATTCCTAATTATTTTCTAAAAATAAGTCTGTGAACATGGGTTACTAATTCAAAAGAAAGACTATTTTGAAAGCTTTGATGTGCAAATATTGTATAACTATGATCTCTGAAAGTATATAACATGCATTTCCTCCTCCTCCTTTTCAATCAGTGTATTTTTTTTTTTTTGAGTCATACAATGTATTGGGAACCTTTTTGGGAGAGAGTAGTGGAGACACATTGTAGGAACATATTCTTGTTCCTTATTTTCCAGTTGGAAGAAATTTTCTAGTAGCAAAAAATAAGATTATGCTAAATAGTCTTGAGTTCCATAAAGAAAATAAAGCAGGTAGTGGGACAAAGAATAAGAAAATCAGTGAGATGGTAAGAGAAGCTTTATAGAAAAAAAATTTGAAAGTTTTGAATGACACCTGGGAGCTAGCCATGAAAGAGATAATTCTCTATTTAGTCATAACAATGCCAAATACACTATGTCTATAGTCCATAGACACAGATAAGAGTGTGGTGATGTCCAGAGGGAAGGAAGAGGTGGGAGCTGGGTGGAAGTGAGCAAAGTGGGGGGTAGGGACATCTTTTGTAGTGTCAACAAAAAAATTTTTAAAGTAAAAATATCTTCAGATTTTATAGGTGGAAATGTGATGCCATTATCATGTTTAATTTTATCATCTTGTTATTTTTTATAATTTTTCTTAGTCAATGAGCATTGGAAATTTGCATTACTTTTTTTGCCATTGTCCCACCATACCTTTTGTCAAGGTATTTATCTATCAGAGTATTAGTCATTTTCTTAATAATATACAAGGGCTTCTCATATATTACACATAATAACCCTATAAATGTCAATGTTTGATAGAAATATTTGTCCTGTTTTTCATTTGTTCATTATTTTGTTTTTACTATTTTTGTAGAACTTTTCTTCCTCTTCAAATTTTCACACAGTCAAATCAGTTCATGTGGGGTTTTTTGGTGAATTTTTAATTAGCAGTTTAGCTTTAAAAATGATTTTCAAATAATCACTTTGTAATTTAGAAGTAAAATTTTTCCTAGACTGATAGAAGTTGAATTTGAACCTAGAAATCTCTTTTCTTTTCATTGTACCACACTATTTTTAAAATGAACGATGTGCATAAGTGCAGCCTAAAATTATATTTTTAACATGTCTTTTACAGATAGATAGCTGAAGTTTTGGTAATACCTAGAACAAAAAAAAGAATACAAGCAAAAATAGACTACAGTGTTGTTGGATTGTAAAATCTTGGGCAAAAATCTGTTTGGCTCAACTAGTACAACCCAAGAATTCAGGAGAAACAAGAAGAAAGAGGAGGAAAGGGACAGGCCCTCAAAGCCCAAAAATGGTATGAAATTTCAAGTTCCAGTTTCAGGAGACAAGAGGATGAAAAAATACTGCCAACAAATACAGTCAGAGACATATTAAATGGAAGAACTGGAGCTTTAACTAGCAAAAAAAATACAGTTTGGTTTTTGATTTTCATGGAGCCTTCAGCTTATTGTATCGGCTAGACCAAGGAACTTGGTTTCTATGTCAGAAATGACCCCTGCTGAGTCCTTTCAGTAGAATTAAAGAAAATGTGCAATATAATACCACACAACATAATATAAATATGTGTATAAAATCACGTGGAAATTTGTGTTTGAATCTTCATTAGGTTACAATTGTGGCACTATGGTTTATATCAAACAAAACAAATTTTAAAGAAAAGGGATCATTTCCTTGAAAAGAGAGGGTAGAATATTTGATGTAAGATTTTTTTCCTGCTCTGGTAAGAACATCAGAGATTTTTTCTAGTGGCCTTTATTTCCTATATTTTAATTACTTTTTATTTTATATTCTACAGTTACACCACCTACACTTCAGTGTCAATTTATATCCAACTATATCTCAAATTTTCAATCCTTATGCATCCTCCAGAATCTTTTTGCAAATACCTTTTTCCATTCTTTTAATTTATATGCACCCTCCAGGTTTTCACCTAATAAAAGGTAAAGAAAAAAGGAACACCTTTTGTATATGCACAGCCTAAGGAGCTGAACTCCTGGTAGTTTCTCTACCAGTTCACATAGTACTGTATGAATGCTGTACAACCAGTGAAAAACAAGGCAAAAAGGAATCAAGACTCTCACTCAAATGCTACATCTGATTCCTTCAATATTTTTACCCAAGAATGGATTTCATTGTACCAGTCATCAGCACGTACCAGCAGTTTGATCATTGTCATCAGCATTCACATCCCCACCATCATGGAATGTTCTTGGTCATACCTTTGTGAATTATTGCACATGACATGATCTACTTTTTCCATAAAGACTGGAAACATAAACCTGGGACTCACACACTAGGAATAAAATATAAGTGTTTCTGGCTTCTGATATTCCCATTTTCATGGAGCAAAAAAGGAAGAGAAAGGAAGGAAGATACATGCAAAAGCATAAAAGTAATTCCAACTCATGAAAAATAATCTATTTTCATAGGTGGATGGATATAAATGGTATAGGTTTTGGTGACTTTCATAGCCCTGCAAATGAGTCACTGTGGTACTTTATCTTATCTCTCTGGACTTCTGCTTTCTTCTCTGTAATATGCACAAAGTTTTTGTGAAATTAATTGTTATGTATATATCGCTTCTGGAATAATGCCTGGTCTATGGTGTTGCTCATTAACAAAGTGACATCAATAGCAGAACAATTTAGATTTTCCATTCAGTAAGTGAGCTTAAATGTAAAAGTATCTACTTTGATTTTATAGTAATTCATGTTTTTTCTTTGAAATGATTTAAACAAAGAAGCACTTTATGTGTGTGTATATACAATTTGTTAGAAAACAATATTGTCTTGGAAGAACCTGTGTTTTGAAAACTGCAAATTTGCTCAACAACCTTTTCTATAACAAGTACTAGTAACAGTTGTAACTATACCACATGTACTTACAACAATGTTCTGTGTGTGTGTTTCGAACATTGGGAAAAAATAATTACAAAATCACTCAGTAATAGCATGTGATGCTGTTTCACTGACTACACTAGAGGAAAAGTCAGTTTCAGCATCTTTTTTAGAGGTTGTAAATAAAAACCCAAATTAAATGACATATCACAACAAAGTGATGGAACTAATTAGTGGAAGCAAGTTTACCTGATGAGACCTAAAGAGAGCAGGGCCCTGGATAAGGTTTTGCCTACTTATAGCCGTAGGAAAGAATATTAAAATTTTTAGGATTTTACTATCTATGCATTTGATTATCTTCATTTGTCAAATTTCTTCAAGAGGAAGTAATGGTGATTTTTGTGGCTAGGTTCTGGTGCCCAGTTGTTTGTTCAAGCACTAGTCTAGGTGTTGCTGTAAACATATTTATGAATGTGATTAACTTTTATAATCAGTCATTCTGCCTCATATTTTGTTTGGATTTATTGTGGTTCACAGGTGTTTCATTTTTACAAGTTGAAAATATACAGAACATTTAGTTGGAGGATTGACAGAATCTCCTTTGTCAGCATTTAATTTGGGTGACCAATGGGAGTGAGGAGTACGGGAGAAGATGGATTTCAAATACCATGACCTTTGAATAGTGTGGGAGTTAGGACCACTGACTGTGCACAGTCAAAAATTCATGTATAACTTTGATTCACCCAAAACCTAACTACTAATAGTTTATTGTACAAGGGAAGCCTTATCATAAGATAAATTATTGAGTAACACATACCTTGTGTAATATGTTAAATATATTATATACTGTATTCTTAAATTAAAGTCAGCTAGAGAAAAAAGTCTTTAAGAAAATCATAACAGAAAATTATTTATAATATTTATTGAAAAATACCCATGTGTAAGTGGACTTACCCAATTCAAACTCATGTTGCTTAAGGTTCTAATGTACATCAAACTGAACCTAAAACCTTTTTTATATTGGCTAGATATGTATATGATAATATTGTTGTATATAAAATAAATTTAGGTGTTTCAGATCAAGGAAACTAGAGAAAAGAGTGTAACATAGGGAAAAGAACACAGGATTTGACCACATTGGACCCCAATTTATTATATTTTAAATGCTTTTAAAATTTTTTAAATATATTTTATTGATTATGCTATTTGAGTTGTCCCATTCCCCCTGCCCCTGTATTCCTCTTCACCCTGCACAGCCCCTCCCACCCACACCCCCCTACCTTAGTTCATGTCCATGGGTTGTACACATAACTTATTTGGCTTCTCCATTTCCCATACTATCCTTAAGCTCCCCCATCTATTTTCTACCTACCATTTATGCTACTTTAATCCCTGTACCTTTTCCCCCATTCTCCCTCTCCTTCCCCATCAATAATCCTCTATGTGATCTCCATTTCTGTGATTCTGTTCCTGTTCTATATGCTTAGTTTGTTTTTATTTTTTATAAGGTTCGGTTGTTGATAATTGTGAGTTTGTTGTAATTTTATTGTTCATATTTTTGATCACCTTCTTTTTCTTAAATTAGTCTCTTTAACATTTCATATAATAAGGGCTGGGTAATGACAAACTCCTTTAACTTGATTTTATCTGGAAAGCACTTTCATTCTAAATGATAGCTTTGCTGTATAGAGTAACATTGGATGTAGGTCCTTGACTTTCATGACTTGGAATACTTCTTTCCAGACTCTTCTTGCCTGTACAATTTCTTTTGAAAAATCAGGTGATAGCCTTATGGAAACTCCTTTGTAGGTAATGGTCTCCTTTTCTCTTGCTGCTTTTAAAGATAAGAAGATCCTCTTCTTATCTTTAATCTTGGGTAATGTAATTATGATGTACTTTGGTGTGTGTTTCCTTGGGTTCAACTTTTTTGAGACTCTCGTAGCTTTCTGGACTTCCTGGAAGCCTATTTCCTTTGCATGATTTGGGAAGTTGTCCTTTATTATTTTTTCAGATAAGTTTTCAATTTCTTGCTCTTCCTCTTCTCCTTCTGGCACCTCTACGATTCTGTTGTTGGAACATTTAAAGTTGTCCTGAATGTTCATGAGCCCCTTTTTTTGTTCTTCAATTCTTGTCTCTTCATTCTCTTCTGTTTGAATGTTTATTTCTTTCTTTTGGTCTGAACTATTGTTTTGAGTCCTGGTTTCCTTCCTGTCACTGTTGGTTTTCTGTATATTTTTCTTTATTTCACTCTTCATTGCCTTCACTTTTTCCTCTATTTTGCGACCATACTCAATGAATTCTGTGAGCATCTTGCTTACCAATGTTTTGAACCATACATCTGATAGGTTGGCTATCTCTTTGTTGCTTCATTGTATTTTTTTCTGAAGCTTTGATGTGTTCTTTCATTTGGGTCATTTTTTTCTTTGTCTTGGCACCTGTTACATAGTAAGGGGCAGAGCTTTAGGTATTTGCCAGGGCTGGGCAACCCACATGGCTCTGTGTGTAGGGGAGGAGTCTGAGAGGGAAACAATGCTGCTTATTCAGCTTTCTGATGGCTTTCAGTTACTTCCACCACTACCCACAAGCAGACTGGGCTCTTCTGGTGCTAATTCCTGGGTGGATGGACTTGTGTACATTTTAGGACCCTATTGGTCTCTCCAATGAACTCTCCTGTGAGCCTGGGAGTTTCCCCTACTGCCACAACCCCCACAGGATTTTTTTTTTTCAGTCAGAGGTTTTGCCATGTTATTTCCCTATGCTGGAACTTTGGGTTGTGTGGTCTTTCTTATTCCCCAGTTTTTCTTCCCAGTTTATTTGCACATAAATGCAGGACTACCCACTCTACCAGTCACCACCTCACCCAGTACACCAGCTGCCATCTTGCCTGTCCCGTTTCTCCACCCACCACCCTGGCAGGAGTCCTCTCTCCCAGGCTGCTAGTTTCTGCCCCTCCTACCAGTCTGGATGAATGTTTTTTCTTTAACTTCTTTGTTGTCAGACTTTCATATAGTTTGATTTTCTGTCAGTTCTGGTTGTTTTTTTATTTTTAAATTTGTTGTTGTCCTCCTTTTGGTTGTGCAAAGAGGCACAATGTATCTACCTATGCCTCCATCTTGTAGACCCAAATTTAAAGGCTCAGTATCACTTTAGGCAAGCTGCTCCCATCCTTGATTTTCGTATTTGCAAAATAGATCCGATAATGTCACTTTTGGGGGTTGGAAAATATATGCAACACCTAGAGCATGAAGTTTCTTTAAAAATATAACCTAATATTTGCAAAGATTTTTCCCATTTATTGTATTTTGCTCTCTGTGTAGAAGCTCATTTTCCCATCTATGAATGACATAAAACTCTATTACTTTTTGGCTCTTTATGATTATTAAAATCAGCCCATGACAATTTATATATCATTTCCAGATTGAAAGTAAAGCTTTATCTTTTTTCATTATTGGCTATAACTGAGGTGAAAAAGCTGAGGTGGTGATATGACATGGCTCATTGTTTCATGGCTCATTGCCATCTCTCTTCTGGATCTTGAGTGAAGTGGCCACAATGATAATGCAACTGGGGTTACTGCATGATACAGAGGTGCTCTTGGACTTCTCTTGGTGTGTTGGGCACCTGCAGAGAAAGTAGTATGTGGATGGACTGCATGATTGTCCTGAAAACGTAACCAGATTTCTCTTACCTGTCTCTCACCGAAGACCACTTTTAGAGAAATGTGTGTCCCTTTATAGGCTGCCCCCATGAAGAATCCACTTGTGCAACACTCCTTCATGGCTACTGAAGTCTCCTCTTTCCATGTTTTTTGGGCAACATTAAAGAACTAGGATGTGGTACGGAACACTTTTTCCTGTTGGTTAGGGACACTCTTGCAGACGTACCATGTTCAGATATTATCTTTATCTGCCAAGAACCAGGCAGGCTTCTTTGTTTACTTAAAAAAAACCACATTTATTGTTGTTCAATTATAGTTGTCCCATCCTTGCCACTGCTCTTCCCTGCCCTGTGCACCCCCATTTTTGAGAGCATGAATATCAAGTGCCTCAAGAGCTCTCACACCAGGTAGTGTTCTCAGGAAGCACTAAAACAACCCTATGTATTGTAAAATGTGAACATCATCTGGTGGATGAAATGCCAGTTTCTCTTTCCTGTAGGCATACTCTACCTCTGAGGGTGATTTTCTTAGAGTGCCACTGCCCACCATCTTTTTGGCTTATAGGCTATAATGGTGAGAATATCATAGGGCAAACAGAGATTAATTTTTCTTGTACCATGACTGTTTTATTCTGAAAAGGGTTGAGGATATTTAAAGTGACTCAGCCTTGCCCTTGTTTAAACGGAAAAAAATGACTTCAGTTTTTCCTTTGTTTCTTGTCATTAATCCATTATATATCCTAGATTGATAAGTTATCCAGTGCTGATTTTTCCAAAAACATTCCATCCCATTTTTGTAAGTCCTAGATGGAAGGGTTTATCTGACCCCATTCATTGATAGCTCTCTTCTGAATATGGCCCTTAATTGCCAATTACAAATAAACTGGAAATAAATGACTCTGCATCCTCTTACAGTAGCTAGTATAATTATCAGCAGGGACAGTAGCCCCTTTGTTGACACCAAACTAGTAGCTCTCTGTTTTTGTCCTTTATGAATGATGTGTACCACAGTTTCTGGATAGTGGTATACTTGGACACAAATATTGTAACTTTCTTCCACATAGATTTCCATTAGGGGCTGCTTTACAATCATTTTATGGTTTTAAAAATAGCTCCATATATTTTTCAAGATCTTATTATCTGTTTCAGAAAGAGTTATTGGTCTTTTTCATGAACGCTGAGAAATTAACATTGAAAGAACAGAATATAGCCTGTTCCCCAGGGGAACTGTCAAGAGGCTAAATAAGGCATTTGAGTGGAGTTATGTCATTTATCTGTGAATCCTGGCCACATTTCCCTTTAGACTCCACTTCCAAAGTTGGCTGTCTAATTCTCAGTTTAATTAATTATCTTACAAGAACATCCAGAGCCAACAAATATCTGTGTAAACTGGGGGAACTCCATTCTTATGCATCATGTGAAAACATCATGCTTTGGGGTGCTATTTAACCATGTTATTCTGGATTAGTTAATACATCTGTAGGTATCTCTTAACTAGTATTTTGAAGAACTGACATAAAATCCTTTGAGTGGGCCCATGGTAATTTACATATACATTAGGACAAAGAGAACATTAAGGCGACTTGGTAGAATAATAACCTCCCATCCCCTTTAACCCAGCTTTCTATTAAATTGGAAATGGAGAGGAAAAAAAGTTCAGTTAATCTCAATTAAATACCTTTTATTTATTTTTAAATGTATCATACATTACCTAAATGTGTGATATCATCTTCTCAACTTTTTCATGCTCCTCCAAAACAAGCTTTACTTGTCCGTGTCAAAATTTAGTACTTACTGGATTCTGTAGATGAGAAAGAGAAGGTGAGTTCCCATGGCACAGCACTGGACTTGAAATAGCAATATTTCTTCCTCTAAATGTCTCTTTTCCCTCTTTTCTTTCTTATGCTCTTGTTTCCTGATTTGTGCTTAGGTTTACTGACTCTTGACTACTTTTCTGACATCTCTCTCTCCACTCCTTCTCATTTGCTTCTCATTTTTTTTGGTCAGAGCTATTTTATTCTGCCCCAGCATCTTTATTTTGTATTTTGAATCTGTTACTCAAAATTGTTTCTAGGACTGGCAAATGCTTTTGTTTTTGAGGTTTTTGTTTGTGGTCACTCAAGAAAAGATGATCTGGTTGCTAGAATTTTCCCTTCTTTGAAGGCAGTAGGTTATAAGTAATGACAATTTCTTCCTATTCCATGCTAATATTCAAAATAAGAAATTTTTATGTCTATTCAATAAGATGAAACATTTTATAATTTATCATTTATGTGAATTATGTGCACAAAGTTATCTGCCAAGTTAACTGGCAGTTTATTTTCTCCTTATTCCACTGATATGTTAGCACCCTTGTAGACTGTTACCTCATACCAATGTCCAGGTAGTTAGTCAATTCATAACCATCTGGGTGACTTGGATCCCAAGTTCTGTCAAACCTGACTGTTACCAAACCTGTTCATCTATGGACAATAATAAAATCAAATAAAAATGAGATGTGAACATTATATACATTTTTCATTTTTTCACATTTTTATTGTTTAAGTACAATTGTCTCCATTTCCCCACAACACTCCCCCCCACAGGCCAGCCATCTCCACTTCCCACCCTTGAACTTACCCCCCTTTGGTTTTATCCATGTGTCCTTTATAGATGTTCGTGACAACCCTTCCCCTTTTCCCCCATTATCCCCTCATTTTTTCTTATAGTAAAATATATAAAACAAAATCTATAATTTAAACATTTTAAGTGTGTAGTTCAATAGTATCAAATACATTCATAATGTTTATGTTCTTTTTGTTGTTGTTAGTTTATTTATAGAAACACCAATTTGTTGTTCCTCCTATTGGTTGATTTTTTAAAGTATTTTTATTGGTTATTCTATTATAGTTTTCCAACTTTTTTCTCCTTTTACCCCTGCTCTACCTTGTCCCCACAACTCCCCAGCATTCCTCCCTTAGTTCATGTCCCTGGGTTGCACATACAAGTTCTTTGACTTCTCTGTTTCCTGTACCATTTTTATCTCCCTCATCTCTTTTATGCCTACTAACTATGCTTCTTATTCCCTGTACCTTCCCCCCAATTCTTCTCTTCCTCCTCCCCACTGAAATTCCTCTGTGCAATGTCCATTTCTCTGATGCTATTCCTGTTCTAGTGGTTTGATTAGATTTTGTTTTCATTCTTTTTTAGGTAAAGTTGTTCATAGTTGTGAGTTTGTTGTCATTTTAGTGTTCATAGTTTTGCTATTCCTTTTCTTAGATAAGTCTTTTTAACATTTAATATAATAATGACTTGGTGATGACTCCTTTTTTAAAATTGTAATTGTTGTTCAAGTACAGTTTTCTGCCTTTTACTCTATGTTCTGTCTCTATAAGTTTGACTACTCTAAGTACCTCATATAACCAGAATGATATATTGTGGGGGCAACTTTCCTCACAAGTACCCCAGTCTGCCACAAATGAAAGTAAACATGACATGACATGATCTGCTTGGGGAAGAGAGGTGGCCAGTTTCCCAGAGGAGAAAGGCCTTGAACAGTGGCCAGTTTCTTGGGTGAAAAAGGCCTCGAGCTCCTTCCTCCAAGGACTTTTATTGGGTTGTAATACACAGGAATACAGAGTGGCAAGGATCAAACAGTGGATAACATTTCAGAGAAATCTGAGGGCTTAGTATGAGTCAGAGTCTGTCAGGAGGAGAGAGTTTTAGGGTTTCCTGCTTGAACCCTTAACATATGAATGAAAGCACTCTTAGCAGAGCAGATTTCACAGGTTATCAGGGATTCTTTGTGATGACAGATTTTTCCCCCTGGGATCCTCTCTGGCAAGGCAAGGAGCTCCATCCCTCCCCATCAGGTATTCAGGCTTAAGGGGATTAGAGCCAGGAAGTGCCTCTCCCAGAGGACAAGGGGACTCAGGCTATGTCACATAGCAAACAGGCATGGGTATATTGCTCACTCTTTGTTTCAGCCCCCCTGATTCCTTCCATCATGGCCTCCCAAGTAGTCAAGTCTGGCTTAGGTTGCTCTCTGCTGTGAGGAGACTTACCTGTCATGGACTTCTGACTATGCTTTGGGGGCAGGGAGGAAACTGAGGCAGCATTTTCTACCAGAGACAAGCTTTGTCTCCTGTGGTTCACATTTTGGAGGTCAGTTGCTCGTCCTTAGCCACAGGGTTGTTAGGGTTACAATTCCTGAAACCAGGCAGAGCAGTCCACAACAATATAGTACCTTTTTAAAAATATCCTTCAAGATTTTTTAAAATTTTTATTTATTTACTTTAGACAGGCAGGAAGGGAGAGAGGAAGAGAAATATCAATGTGTGGTTCCCTCTTGCGCACCCCCTACTGGGGACCTGACCTGGAGTGCAACCCAGGCATGTGCCCTGATGGGGAATCAAACCAGCAATGCTTTGGTTAGCAGGCTGGCACTCAATCCAGTGAGCCACACCATTCAGGGCAAATATCCTTCAAGGTTCTTCCATGTTGTAGCATATTGTAGAATTTTCTTTTTTTAAGGCTAAATAATATTTCTTTGTAGATATAGACCACATTTTGCTTATTCTTTTGTCCACTAATGGTCAGCTGGGTTGCTTCTACATTTTAGCTATTTTGAATAATGTTCTTATGAACATAAAAGTTCAAATATTTTTTTGAGATCTTGTTTTAATTTATTTTGGGTAAACAACAAAAGGTAAAATTACTATATATTTTTAAAATTTGAATAATGATCATATTGTTTTTAACAGTGACTGTACCACTTTATTTTCAAACAGTGCACAAGGTCTCTAAACTTTTATTTGTTAGTTTTTGATAGTAACCATCTGAATCAATGTGAAGTTGCATCTTATTATTGTAGTTTTTATTTACATTTCCCTAATGGTTAGTAATGTTGAACATCTTTTCATGTGTTTATTATAACTTTGTATACCTTATTTGAAGAAATACCTATTCATATCCCTTGTCCATTTTTGAAGTGAATTTTCCTTTTTTGCTTAGTTTAAGTGATTTCTAAATATTCTGAATATTTTCCCCTATCAAATATATAATTTTAAATACTTTCTCCAATTCTGTTGATCATATTTTACTCTATTAACTTTGAATTTTGATGTACAATTTAAAAAAATCATAAAGTATTATTAGTCTAATTTTTATTTGGTGTCATCCAAGAAGATATAGTCTGTCTGAAAAAAAGTCTAGCCATTGCTAATATAGTGAGAATGGTTTGTGTGAAACTGATATAACCTGGCATCCAAGGAAAGTGGAATGGAAAGCACATGCACAAACAATGATGACTTCACTCTACTAATCAGTGGAGGCAGCAGACACATTTGAGTAAGTATGTGTACTGTGTGCCTATCATTTTCAAAATGACTGAGTGAGTAGGGTAACAAATCTGCATCAAAGTTTGAATTAAGCTTGAACATTCCTTTGGAGAAACTATTTGGATGATTCAGAAGGCTGCATTTATGGACAACTGGTGATTGGCAGCTTCATCACTATGAGAAGTGTGCTCATGCATCAAGTCTTATGAAGAGTTATTTAGTGAAACATCAAATCACCCAGGTGACTCACCCCTAAAGCCAAGACATGGCACTTTACAACTTCTAGTTTTTCCCAAAATTCAAACCACCTTTGAAAAAGATGAAATTGCACACCATCGATGAGATTTAAGAAAATATGACAAGCAGCTGGGGGCAATAGGAAGAACTGTGTGAGGTTTCAAGATGCCTACTTTGAAAGGTACTGAGTCATCTTGTCCTATGCACAATGTTTTTATATCTTGTACCTTGTTCAATAAATATCTCTATTTTTACATGGCTGGATATCTTCTAGATAAACGTCATATATGATCTACCTAAATACAATGTTATTATTTTTTCTAATAAAAGATTATTGGTACTTGTTTTACATTTATGTGGTTGATCCATTTTAAATTAATCTGCGTGCATGGTGTTAGGTAAAGTTGTGTTATAACTTTATTCTTTATCATGCATATATTCAGTTTTTCCAGCACTATTTTTTTTCATTTAAATTTTTTTATTGTTCAATTATAGTTGTCTATATTTGATCCCCACCCCTCCAACCTATCCCTTCCAAACTCACCTCCCTCCCTTGCTTCCACCTTCCCTGTTGGTTTTGTCCATGTGTCATTTATAGCAGTTCCTGAAAACATTTCTTCCCACTGTCCCCTCCCCCTTCCTTCTGGCTACTGTTAGATTGTTCTTAATTTCAATTACTCTGGTTATATTTTGTTTGCTTTTATACTTTGTTGATTATATTCCAGTTAAAGGTGAGATCATATGGTCTTTGTCCCTCACTGCCTGACTTATTTCACTTAGCGTAATGCTCCCAAGTTCCATCCATGCTGTTGTAAAGAGTATAAGCCCCTTCTTTCTGTCTGCTGCACAGAATTCCTTGTGTAAATGTACTATAGTTTTCTGATCCACTCATTTGCTGATGAGCACTGAGGTTGCTTCCAGCACTTGGTTATTGTGAATTCTGCTGCTATGAACATTGAGGTACATAGGTTCTTTTAGACTGATGTTTCAAGGCTCTCAGGGTATAATCCCAGCAGTGGAATTGCTGAGTAAAAAGGCAGTTCCATTTTTAGTTTTCTGAGAAAATTCCTTACTGTTGTCCACAGTGGCTGTACCAGTCTGCATTCCCACCAACAGTGCACTAAGGTTTCCTTTTCTCCACATCCTCTCCAACACTTGTTTGTTGATTTGTTTATGTTGGCCATTCTGATTAGTGTGAGATGGTATCTCATTGTGGTTTTTTAAAAAATATATTTTATTGATTATGCCATTACAGTTCTATTTCCCCCTTCATTCCCCTCCATCCTGCACATCCCTCCCCTACCATTCCCCCCTTTAGTTCATGAAAACGTATCTCAAGTTCTTTAGATTCTATATTTCCCATACTATTCTTGCCCTCCCCCCTATCTATTTTCTACCTACCATCTATGCTACTTATTTTCTGTACCTTCTCCCCCCTTCTCCTCCCACTCCCCTGTTGCTATCCCTCCATGTGATCTTCATTTCTATGGTTCACTCCTGATCTAGCTGTCCTCTTAATTTGCTTTTGTTTTAGGTGTGGTTGTTAATAACTGTGATTTTGCTGTCCTTTCACTGTTCATGTTTTTTATCTTCTTTTTCTTAGGGTAAGTCCCTTTAACATTTCATATAATAAGGGCTTGGTGATGATGAACTCCTTGAATTTGATCTTATCTGAGAAGCACTTTATCTGTCCTTCCATTCTAAATGAAAGTTTTCCTGGATAGAGCAATCTTGGTTGTAGGTCTTTGGATTTCATGACTTGGAATACCTCTTTCCAGCCCCTTCTTGCCTGTAAGGTCTCTTTTGAGAAATCCGCTGACAGTCTGATGGGGACTCCTTTGTAGGTGACTGTCCCCTTAGCTCTTGCTGCTTCTAGGATTCTCTCCTTCATTTTAATCTCGACTAATATAATTATGATGTGCCTTGGTGTGTTCCTTCTTGGGTCTAACTTCTTTGGGACTCTCTGAGCTTCCTGGATTTCCTGGAAGTCTATTTCCTTTGCCAGATTGGGGAAATTCTCCTTTATTATTTGTTTAAATAAGTTTTCCACTCGTGGTTGTTCCTCTTCCCTTTCTGGTACCCCTATAATTCGAATGTTGGAATGTTTAAAGATGTCCTGGAGGTTCCTAAGTCTCTCCTCATTTTTTTTGAATTCTTGTTTCATCATCCTTTTCTGTTTGTTCATTTTTTTCCTCTTTCTGGTCCACTCCTTTGATTTGAGTCCCAGTTTCCTTTCCATTACTATTGATTTCCTGTGCATTTCCATTCATTTTAATTAGTTTAGCCTTCATATGTTCCTCTAATTTGTGACTATAATCAACCAGTTCTGTGAGCATCCTGATCACCAGTGTTTTGAACTGTGCATCTGAAAGTTTGGCTATGTCTTCATCACTTAGAATTATTGGTGCTGGGGCTCTGAGTTGTTCTTGAGCCATGTTTTAATCTATTCGTGCACGAGGAGGTGTTCACCAGTTTGTGGCCACCCAGGTTGCTTGTTTGTGATGCTGTATGTGGGGGCGGGGTCAGAGAGGGACAATGGTGGTCCCCTCTGCCACTTTCTGCCACTGGGGCCTACACGGTCTGTCTCACCGCTTCGCTCCTTCACCGGTTTATCTGTGCTTGACTGTGTGATTTTGGTCAGCCCTCAGTGAGTCCACTGCCTTGCGCCCTCACTAGGTCCACCCGTGGCTGCTGGTGCACCTGGGTTGCATGCCCAGGTTAGTCCCGTGGATCTTTCCTGCCCAACCCCGGTCTGCTGCTGGCTCTGCCCCTCTTACTGGTTTGGCTGAAGGGTTCCTTGTTGTCAGACTTCCGTGTAGTTCAATTTTCTGTGGTTTGGCTAAGTTTTTGTTGCTGGAACTTTGTTGTTTTTAAACTTGGTTGTGTGAGAAGGTACAGTGCTTCCACCTACGCCTTCATCTTGGCAGAAATCCTCTCCTTGTGGTTTTAATTTGCATCTCTCTGATGGCTAGTGATACAGAACCTCTTTTCATGTGTCTCTGGTCCCTCTGCATGTCCTCCTTGGAAAAGTGTCTGTTCAAGTCTTTTGCCCATTTTATAATTGGTTTTATTGTCTTCCTGGAGTGGAATTGTGTGAGTTCTTTATATATTTTGGAGATCAAGCCCTTGTCTGAGGTGTCAGCACTATTTTTTAAGACTGTCTTTCCTCCATGCAATGGTCTTAGGACACTTGTCAAAAATCTTTTTATAATTATTGATCTTTGGCAAATAGCCACATATTTCTCCATCTAAATGGGTTTATTTGGAAAAAAACAAATAATTGAATATAGGACAGTTATTCTAATGGTGAACCAGGTAAAAGACCATAAAAACAAAGGAGAGAAATGTGCTTATGAACTTGGGAGGGGCTGTTGTAAAGAGAGTCTATTGGAAGAAACTGAAAGTTCAAAGTCTGGTGATTATTTATACATGGAGTCATGATAGTCTCCCATTGCCAAAGCTATTATTGGGCAGGAAAATATTTTCTTCCTTCTGCTGAAGTAGTCACATAGGGTCATATCCTGTTAGAGATTCAAAGTACATCTCTTCCTGTTGTGCTCTGCAGTGTGTTTTGAGTGGCACACTTATGAAAACTCCTCTTTTAACTTCCTGACTCTATTTTAAGTAAATTTCTGTTTATTTTATACATATCGATGAAGATTTATTTATCAGTTTTCTATTTTGTTCTATTGGTTTATATGTCAATCTTTATCATAGTACCATATGTTCTGACTATTGTACATTCTTTTTGTTTGCTGTAGTTTTTGTTCAAGTACATCTGTCTCCATTTTCACTCCACGTGGCCCCCTGGTGCCACCCATCTCTGCCTCTCACACTTGAACTCACCCCCCTTGGCTTTTGTCCATGTGTCCTCCATATATGTTCATTGATACTCCCCTATGTTATCCCCTAATATCCCTCTATCCCCTCCCCTCTGGTTACTGTCAGATTGTTATTAATTTCAAGGTCTCTAGTTATATTTTGCTTGCTTGTTGTTTTGTTCATTAAGTTCCACTTAAATGTGAGATCATATTGTATTTCTCTTTTACCACCTGGCTTGATTCACTTAGCATAATATTCTCCATTTCCTTCCATGCTGTCTCAAAGAGTAGGATATTCTTCTTTATTTCTGCTGCATAGTATTATATTGTGAAAATGTACCAAATTTTTAAATATATTTTATTGATTATGCCATTACAGTTGTTCCATTTCCCTCTTCATTCCCCTCCACCCTGCACACCCCCTACCCCCACATTCCCCTTGTTTAGTTCATGTCCATGTGTCATAAGTTCTTTAGCTTCTACATTTTCCACACTACTCTTAACCTCCCTCTGTCTATTTTCTCCCCACCATTTATGCTACTTATTTTCTTTACCTTCTCCCCCACTCTTCTCCTTCGCTAACCCTCCATGTGACCTCCATTTCTGTGGCTCTGCTCCTGATCTAGCTGTCACTTAGTTTGCTTTTGTTTTAGATGTGGTTATTAATAATTGTGAGTTTGCTGTCCTTTCACTGTTCATATTTTTAACTCCTTTTTGTAAGATAAGTCCCTTTAACATTTCATATAATAAGGACTTGGTGATAATGAATTCCTTGAACTTGACCTTATCTGAGAAGCACTTTATTTGCCCTTCTAAATGAAAGCTTTGCTGGATAGAGCAATCTTGGTTGTAGGTCTTTGGATTTCATGAGTTGGAATACTTCTTTCTAGACTCTTCTTTCCTGTAAGGTCTCTTTTGAGAAATTAGTTGATAGTCTGATGGGAATTCGTTTATAAGTGACTGTCTCCTCATCTTTTGCTGCTTGTAGAATTCCCTCCTTCATTTTAATATTGGCTAATGTAATTATGATGTACCTTGGTGTGTTCTTCCTTGGGTCCAACTTCTTTGGGACTCTCTGAGCTTTTTGGACTTCCTGGAAGTCTATTTCCTTTCCCAAATTGGGAGAGTTCTCCTTTACTATTATTTCAAATAAGTTTTCAATTTGTTGCTCTTCCTCTTCCCCTTCTGGCACCCCTACAATTGTGATGTTGGGATGTTTAAAGATGTCTTGGAGGTTCCTAAGCTTCTCCCTATTTTTTTGAATTCTTGTTTCTTTCTTCTTTTCTGTTTGGTTGTTTCTTTCTTCCTTCTGGTCCACTCCATTGATTTGAGTCCCAGTTTTCTTTCCATCACTATTGTTTCTTTGTGCATTTTGCTTCATTTCACTTAGCATAGCCTTCATTTTTTCATCTAATTTGCGACTAATATCAATCAGTTCTGTGAGCACCAGTATTTTGAACTGTGTATCTGATAGGTTGGCTATCAGTCACTTGGTCACTTAGAAGTATTGGCTCTGGGCTTTGATCTGTTCTTTTTTTTAAGCCATAATGTTTTAGTCTGTTCATGACTCTTACATATGAGGGATGTAGCCTTAGGTGTTCACCAGTGTGGGGCAACCCAGTTGCTGGGTTGTGACGCTGTATGTGGGGGCAGGTCAGAGAGGGAGCAATGGTGTTTGTTCCACTTTCTCTCAGATTTCAGTCCCCTCTGCAGCTTCCCACAAGAAAATTGGGCCCTTCTGGTGCTGGTTCCCAGGTGGGTGGGCTTGTGTACATTCTAGAACACTGAAGGTCTCTCCAACAAACTCTCCTGTGAGGCTGGATACCTCTCCTGGCACCTCAACCCTTGAAAGTTTTTTCAACTGGTGCTTTTAGGCTTTATTTCCCATTGCTGGGTCCCTGGGTTGCACGGTCTGTCTCACTGCCCTTTTTTTGCCTGGTTAATCTGCGTGTGAATGTGTGTCCACAGTCAGCCAACCGCTTTGCACACCTCACTGGGTTTGCTCGTTTTATCCCCACACCTGGTTCTGCTGATCATTGATGACCTCTTTCTGCCAGAAACCCTGTTTGTCAGCTGATGACTCTTCCACTCTTACCAATCTGGTTGAATAGTTTGTTGTCGTTGGACTTCAGTACAGCTAAATTTTCTGTCTGTTCTGGCTGTGTTTTTGTTTTGAAATCTTTGCTGTTCTTAAATTTGGTTGTACAAGGTGGTAGAGTATTTCCACCTACACCTCCATCTTGGCTGGAAATGTGCCATAATTTTTGATCCACTCAATTTTTTTGATGGCACTTAGGTTGCTTCCAGCACTTAGATATTGTGAATTCTGCAGCTATGAGTATTGGGGTGCAATATTCTTTTGAACTGGTGATTCAGCATTCTCAGAGTATAATCCTAGCAATGGAATTGCAACATCAAAAAGGCAGTTCCATTTTTAGTTTCCTGAGGGAATGCCATACTGCTTTCCACAGTGGCTTCACTAGTCACATTCCCAGCAACAATGCACTAGGGTTCCATTTTCTTCACAACCTCTCCAACACTTGTTTGTTGCTTTGTTCATGATGGACATCCTTACCAGTGTGAAGTGGTATCTTTGTGGTTTTAATTAGTATCTCTGTGATAGCTAGTGATGGTGATCATCTTATCATATTTCTCTGAGCCCTCCGTATGTTCTCCTTGGAGAAGTGTCTGCTCAAATCCTCTGCCCATTTTTTAATTGGGTTGTTTGTCTTCCTGAAATGGAGTCGTATGAGTTCTTTATCTTTTTGGAGATCAAACCTTTGACCGAGCATCATTTGAAAATATGTTTTGTCATATGGTTGGTTCTTTTCACTGTAATACTGTTTTCTTTAGCCATGCAGAAGGTGTTATTTTAATAAGATCTCATTTATTTATTCTTTCCTTTATGTCTCTTCCTGTAGGAGGACACATCAGAAAAAGTCTTACTGAGTGGAATATCTGAGATTTTCCTGCCTAAAATGTCCTCTAAGACTTTTATGCTGTCATGATTTATATTCTGTCTTTTACCACCTTGAATTTATTTTGTGTATGGTGTAAGTTGGTAATAGAGTTGCTGTTGCTTTTGCATATAGCTGTCTAGATATTTCAACACGATTTGTTGAAGAGGCTATTTTTACTTCATTTTATGCTTACAACTCCTTTTTGGAATAATAATTGACCACAAATGCTTGTGTTTATTTTTGCGCTCTCTATTCTTTTCCCTCGGTTTGTGTGTTTGTTCTTGTGCCAGTACCATCTGTTTTGACTAAAGTGTCTTGCATTATTGTTTGATATCGGGTATTGTGATCCCTCCTACTTTTTTTTTCTTTCTCAAAATTTCTGCACTGTTCAGGGTTATTTACAGTTCCATATAAATTTTTGAAATATCTGGGAAATATGTCATTAATATTTTAATAGAGATTGCATTGAATCTATAAATTGCTTTGGGTAATATGGACATTTTGATGATGTTTAGTCTTCTAATCCATGAACATGGTATATGTTTCCATTTGTTTGTATCTTCCTTGATTTCTTTTTCAGTGTTGTGTAGTTTTATGAGTACAGGTCTTTTACCTCCTTTGTAAAGTTTAATTCTATGTACTTTATTTTTCTTGTTGCTATAGCAAATGTGATTTTCCTTTATTGATTTCTGATCATGATCTTTCTTTGTTGGTGTATAAAAATGTCTTTGATTTGTGAATATTGAATCTGAACCCCAATGTTTGGCCAAATTCTCTCATTAGGTCAAATATTTTTTTTGGTGGAGTCTACAGTTTTCTTTATACACTATTGCATCACCTGCAAACAGTGACATATCTACTTTCTTTTCTCCAATTTGGATGCATTTTCTTTCTCTTTTTTTCCTCATCACTGTGGTTAGGATTTCCAATACTATATTGAATAGAAGTGGTGAAAACAGACATCCTTGTGTTATTCCTGTTCATAGTGTGAAAGCTTTTCGTGTTTGCCTGTTGAGTATGATACTGGCTGTAGGTTTCTCATATATAGCCTTTATCATGTTGAAGAATGTTCCCTCTACTCCTACTTTGCTGAGTGTTTTTATCATAAGTGGGTGCTGTACCTTATCAAAAGCTTTTTCTGCATCTATTTATATAATCATGTGAATTTTTTCTTTCCTTTGGTTTATATGATGTGTTACATGTACTAGTTGGTGAATGTTGTAGAATCCTTGCATCACTGGGATGAATCCCACTTAATGATGTGGTATGATATTTTTAATGTATTTCTGGATGTAGTTTGCCAATATTTTATTGAGGAGTTTGGCACTTATTCAGCAATATGGGCCTGTAATTTTTTTTGGGGGGTTGGTATTTTTTGTAATTTGGTAACCATATTTTTGGTAATCTGGTTTTGGAATTATGCTGATGCTGGCTTGTGAAAAGAGTTTGGATATCTTCCTTTTTCTTGAATTTTTTGAATAATTTGAGAAGGATAGGAGTTACTCTTCCTTAAATGCTTTGCAAAATTATCCTGTGAAACCATTGAGTTCAGGACTTTTGTGTGCTGGGAGTTTTTGATTACTGCTTCAATTTCATCAGCTGTTATTGGTCTATTCAAGTATTCTGCTTCTTCATTCAGTTTTGGGAGATTATATTTTTCTAGAAATTCATCCATTTCACCCAGGTTTTCAAAATTTTTGGCATGCAGTTGTTCCTAGCAATTTCTTACAATCCTTTGAATATCTGTAGTATCACTAGCAATCAATCCTCTTTCACATTTTATTTTGTTTATTTGGGTCCTCTCTCATTTTTGCTGGATCAATCTGCTTATGGGCTTGTCAGTTTCGTCTATCTTAACAAGAAACAGCTACTGGATTTATTGATTATTTAGATTGTCCTTTTAGTCTCTATATTGTTTTATTCTGGTCTGATTGTGTTTTTTTCCTTCCTTCTACTTGCTCTGGGCTTTCTGTGTTTTTTTTGTGCTGCCATTATCATAGATATAAGTTTAGCTTGTTTATTTGTAATGTTTCTATCTTTTTTTAGGTAGGCCCGTATCAGGATGAACTTCCCTCTCAAGACTGCCTTTGCTGTGTCCTATGAATTTTGGAATATTGTGAGTTCATTTTTATTTGTTTCCAGAAACGTTTTTTATTCCTTCCTTGATCTCATTTTTGGCCCATTTACTAGTTAATATCATGCTATTCAATCTTCATGAGTTTGATTAGTTTTTAGTTATTTCCTTGAGGTTGGTTTCTAGTTTCAACCTCTTGTGGTCCAAGGAAATGCACTCCATGAAGCAATATTTTTACCAATATATCACCTAGAGCAAGGGACATAAAGGAAGAATAAACAAATGGGATCTTATCAAATTAAAAAGGCTTTCAAAGGCTAAAGAAAACAGTATTAAAATGAATAGAGAACCAACCATGTGGGAAAACAAATTTGCCAATAATACCTTGGACAAGGGTTTGATCTCCCAAATATATAAAGGACTCAGATGGCTCCACTCCAGGAAGACAAACAACTCAATTAAAAAAATTGGCTGAAGACCTGAACAGACAGTTCTATAAGGGAACATACAGAGGTCCAGAGACATATGAAAAGATACTTAGAATCAGTTGGCATCAGAGAGATGCAAATTAAAACCACAGTGAGATACCATTTCATACCAGTGAGAATAGCCATCATAAACAAATCAACAAACAAGTGTTGGAGAGGATGTGGAGAAAAGGGAACCAACCCTAGTGCACTGTTGGTGGGCATGCAGACTGGTGTTGCCACTGTGGAAAACGGAATGGAATATCCTCAGAAAACTAAAAAGGAAACTGCCTTTTCACCCAGCAATTCTACTGCTAGGATTGTATCCTAAGAACCCTGAAACATCAATCTGAAGACCCTAGGCACTACAATGTTTATAGCAACACAATTTACAATAGTCAAGTGCTAGAATCAACCTAAGTGTCCATTAGTAAATGATGGATCAAAAATTATGGTACAAAATGGAACACTATGCAGCAGAAAGAATGAAGTAGCTCCTACCTTCAGGACAGCATGGATGGAACTGGGGAGCATTATGCTAAATGAAATAAGCCAGGCAGTAAGACAGATACCATATGATCTCACATTTAAGTGGAACCTAATTGACAAGAGAAACAAGAAAGCAAAATATAACTAGAGACATTGAAATAAAGAATAATCTCACAGTAACAAAGGGGAGCTGAGAGAAGATAAAGGGTGTGAAAGGGTGAAGAGTTTTCAGAAACAACTACAAAGGACACATGGACAAAACCATGGGGAGCATGAAAGCAAAAAAGGGATGTGAGGACAGCTGGAATGGTGGGGGATATATATATATATATATATATATATATATATATATATATATATATATATATATAAAAAGATATATATATATATATATATATGGCTTTGTATTGTCTGTGCAATACAAAGGTATTGCAGCATGCAACAGTATCTTTGTTGATATTTGGTTTGGATAGTGGGGTGTTAAAATCCCCTAGTATGTGTGTTGCTGCTTATATTTTCGATGTCCTTCAAGATTACCATTATATTTGGTTGCTCCTATGTTGGGTGCATATATATTTACAATGTTTATATATTCTGTATGCTTTCTTCCCTTGAGTATTATGAAGTATCTTTCAGTGTCTATTTTTTGAGTATCTGTTGTGAAGTCTATTTTGTCTGATATAAGTATTGCTACCCCAGATCATTTTTCCTGTCCATTTGTTTGGACTATTTGTTTCCAAACCTTCATTTTTTAATTCAGTAGATCTTTTGTTCTGAGGTGGGTTTCTTGCAGGCAGTATATGTTCTGGTCATGTTTTCTTATTCATTCAATTAGCCTGTGTCTTTTTATTAGAACATTTAATCCATTAATATTTAAGATTATTACTGATAAGTACTTACTCATTTTTCCCCTTTCATACCTGTGTTCCTCTCTCAGTCACTCTTCTTCTTCCTCTTTTTATAGAAGTACTTTTAGCATATCTTGTATGGGTGGTTTGGTGGAGTTGTATTCTGTCAACCCTCTTTTGTCTGGGAAACTCATTATTTCACCGTCTATTTTAATTGGGAGCCTTGCTGAGCAGAGTAGTCTTGGTTGCAGGCCTTTGCTTTTCATTACTTGGAATGTTTCTTATCATTTCCTTGTGCCTTGTAGTTTGTCTGTCCTAAAATCAGCTGTTAGCCTCATGAGAGCTCTTTTGTATATTACTGTCTGTTTCTCCCTTGCTGCTTTTAAGATTCCCTCTTTGTCTTTAAAATTTTGTATTTTAATGATAATGTGTCTTGGAGTAGACCTCCTTGGGTTCATCTTGATGGGGACCCAGCTTGGTTCTCGAAGTTGCATGATTTTTTACCATCTCAGATTTTTAATGTGTTCTATTATTATTTTTTTCAAACAGGGTTTTATCCTTATGATTGGAATGTTGTTCATTTCATATTGTCTTACAGTTCTGTTAAATTATGTTCATATTTTTTAGACCTTTCTCATGCAGCTGATCTACCTGGTTGTTTTTTTTTTTTTCTGCCTTGTCTTCCAGCTCACCAATTCAGTCCTCTGCTTCATCCAGCCTGCTTGAAATTCCTCCTAGTATTTTTTTTATTTACTTCAGAAATTATATTTGTTAATTTTTGCTGGTTCTTGTTTACAGTTTCTATTTTCTTTTTCTTACCATTGTACTTCTCACTCAATTGCCTGTAGTTGTCTGTACATTTCTTGAGCATCCTTGTTACTAATCTTTTGAATTCTGTATCTGAGAGTTTGCTTCCATTTTATTTGGTGCTTTTAATGGGCAGTCTTTCATTTCTTTTGATTAAAGTTTCTTTTGTTGTGTCCCCATTTTAGGTGACTCTTTCTATTTGTTTTTGCACTTCCTGATATGTTGCTTTGCTAGCTGTTTTTGTAGGGTGAGCTTCTGTGGTAGTTTTATGGGATTTAGTGGTGCGATCTCTTTGACAACCTTGTCTGGATGGTCTAGGGTTGTTTTTCTTCCATCCGTGTGAGCTCTTTTGTACTTAGGTTTTACCTCTTGGTCATTACTTTGTTGGTGGGTTCTCTCCTATAGAGGGTTTCCTGGTATACACAACTCCCATCTTATCTTGTGTGTGAGCTCTGGCATAGCAAATACGAAATGGGGTGAGACAGGGGAAGAAGATTCTATGGGACTTAAAATATCAACAATTAGAGAACAGATAGGAGAACCTTTGTGGAAGTATAGCAATAACCATGATATTTCACCCAATTAGCCACTTTTTATAAAAATTGAAGAAGAGATAAGGTCCTTATTAGAGGGGAGAAAGAATATGAGCTGAATCCAGAAAACAAGGCACTTGTGCAAGGTTAAATGTTGAGATGTAGTAAGAGTAAAGAACAGGAACTAGGTGTTGTGTGCAAGAGAATGAAGTTAACCACAGCAGTAAAAAAACTCATGAATAAAGTGAAATGGGCCAAGACCAGGCAGAGCTGTTGGTTAGGATTTATAATAATATGGAACAACAATTATTTACAATAATCCAGAAACAACAATAATATAACAAGAAATATATGACCTGGATAAAAATGATAGAAAGTAAAAGTCCAAGATTAGTGTGTTAATTGGAATACAAGTGAAGTAAGAGAAGAAAATTTAAAATGCAATGTGAAAGGGATAATCAAGAAAATCAGTCAAACAATGCAATTAAACAAAAAAAATGAAGAAAACTAAACAGAAAAAAGGAAATAAAAATAAAATAAATAAAAATAATGAAGTAATAAAAACAAAACAATAAAATAGAATTCTGCACAAATTTCAAAGTGAAATTTGTTTCAGTTTCTCAGTTGTTTGAGTTACATTCTCATCTCTCTCTAGCTCTATTTGGATATTTTGCAGATGCAGTTCTTATTATCTCATGCTTTGGGGGGAAATAAAGTCTCCTGTTGACTTTAAACCTACTGAGTTCTGTTGGTCTTCCTGGATGATGCAGGCAGAGGAGGGCTGGGTTTAGCTTTTTTCCTTTCTTGTGGTTTTGTGAAGATGTGTGGTAGGTGTGGGCTACAATATTAACAGGTACATAGTCTCCAGCCCCAGTCCTCAGATCACTGCCCTGTATTCACTAACCATCTGAGCCAAGCTGGTGCCTATAATCCACCACATTGTGCTGTCTGTGAGGTGCACTGATTAGGAGTAAATCACACCCCACCTCCTCCCTCTTTGCTGGCCTGGGTGCTGCACACTCTCAAAGTCCCTTCAGGGGCAGTTTAGTTGCCCTATTAAACTAAGTCTATCTGGGGAGTATTAACTCTGAACCCTGGATGCCCTTGTCTGATCATTCAGTGCAGGAGCCCTTCCTCTTTGCTGGTCTATGTACTGTGTGGAAGAGGTCCTTGCACGGTGGCTGCATGCCATTTTTTTTTGGTGAATTTCTCTTGCTTGTAGGCTGCCATTCTCAGCAAGTGCCTGCCTTTTCACACAGCCTAACTTGATGACCAGTTCTGAGACTCTCTGAATCATTCATAGTTAATCATGGCCTAACTCTTCTCCAGTCCAGGTGTCTCTCTCACTGCTCCATGATTTCTCTGGTACTGTCCCAGCAAGCAACCACAGTCCAAGATGGGGAATGCCTCCTGCTGTGTGTCTCCCACTGCATCTTTATCCACTTCAAGCACCCAGGTCTCCCCTAAGCAGGACTGGCTTCCTGGCTCTGGGAAAGAAGGGAGATGTGAAGTTAGAATCACTGACCTGGCTCTTCTCCAAAGCTCCTATGGAAACAGGGACTGGGACTATAGCTGTTACACTACGGCCCCAGGCACAGAGCCCAGAGACCTTCCTGTCTGCCTACAAAATTCCCTTACCATCTGCTTTTTAATGTCCTCTGCAACCTTTGACTTCCAAACTTCATGTACACTGGGATTTTGTTTGCTGGCATTTCTGTTCTTCGGTAGATCTGCTAGGTGTCAGTTTGGTGCATGAGCAAGTGGGTTAAGCTCCCACATACCTCACTGCTATCTTCCAACCAACCCTCTTTTTTAATATAAATGTTTTCAGCTATAAATTTTTATTTCAGCACCACTTTTCTGTGTTCCATAAGCAGGCATGATGTCATTTTTCCCATTCATCCCTTAGTATCTCTCAATTTTCATTGTAATTGTATAGATCCACTGATAGTTTAAAAGTGCAATTTAAATTTTGCTAAATATGTAATTTTTCCAGTCTTTTCTTCTGTTATTGATTTGTTTATCCTGTTGTGCTTGAGAAACAATAATTTCATATATTGATATTTAATTTGCATGATAACATATAGTATATATTTACAAATTTCTTTTCTTAACTTGAGAAGAATGTGTCTGCCACTTTTTGTTGGGTGGAGTATTCTGTATATGTTTGTTAATCTTAATGAAAACTGTACTTTTTAGTCTGACATTTCTATAGTTATCTTCAGTCTCATTGTTCTATTCATTACTGAGAGTGAGGAATTGATGTCTCAAACTGTTATTGTAGAACAATTTCCTTATTCCTTCAATACTATAAGATTTTTATTCTTATATTTTGATGGTCTTTTATTAGGTACATAAATGATTATAATTGCTATACACTTTTGCTATATATTTGAAGTTCCTCCTTATCACTTGTAAACATTTTTGACTCTAAATTTATTTTGTCTAATGTAGCATCATCTGTTATCTTTTGGTTAATCTTTGTTTGTAACAGTTTTTTTACATTCTTTTCATTTCAATCTGTTTGCATTCTAGGATCTAAAGTGATTCTATCATACACAGCATATAATTGGATCATGTGTTTTTACTTATTCTGTCAATCTCTAAGCTCCTTTGATGGGAGACTTTAGTTCTTTTACATTTACCACAATTACTGAGAAGTAAGGGTTTATTTCTTTCATTTTGCTATTTATTCTTATAACTTTATAGGCTTCATTTTCTCTTTTTTATGTTTAGTTGATTTATTTTCAAGTAATTTGTTTTACATTTCTTTCTCATTTCTATTATGTATATTCTATCACTATTTTGTTTTTGGTTTCCAAGAGCATTACATTTAATGTGTTATAGCTATAACACTTTAATTTGAGTTTATATCAGCTTAAATTCAGTACCTTACAAGAAACTTGATCACTACAGTTCTATTCTCACCCCCACCTCTTTCAGTTGTTGATATCACAAAATTACATCTTCATACATTCTATGTGCCCAAAATTATAATTTTAAAAGTGAAGTAGTCTTATAAATTAGAAAACAATATTTGGAGTTATATACCAATATTACAACAATATTGGTGCTTATATTACAATAATTTTGAAGCTATTCATCTTAAATCAGACAGAAAACAAAAAATGCAGTTACCCAGTTACAAACCATTGGGTCAAGAACACTAATGTATTAGCTTTACAAAGATTTTTATTTATTTTTTATTTTAATTGTTGTTCAAGTAGTATTCTGCCTTTTACTCCAATCCCCACAACACACCCACCCAACCTTCCCCACCTCCCTCCCATTTCCAACCCTCTAGTCTTTGTCCATGTGTCCTTTATGCTTGTTCCTGAAAACCCCTCCTCTTTTCTCCTGAAATTTCCTTTCCTATCCTCTCTGGTCACTGTCAGCCTAACCTCTATTTCAGTGTCTGGTTATATTTTGCTTGTTTGTTTGTTTTGCTGTTTAGGTTCCTGTTAAAGGAAAGATCATATGGTATGTCTTTTACAACCTGGCTAATTTTACTTAGAACAATGCTTTCCAGTTCCATCTATGTAGTTGTAAAGGGTAAGAGCTCCTTCTTTCTTTCTGCTGCATAGAATTCCATTGTGCAAATGTGCAATAGTTTTTTGATCCATTCACTTACTGATGGGCACCTAGGTTGCTTCCAACACTTGGCTACTGTAAATTGTGCTGCTGTGAACATTAGGGTGCATAGGTTCTTTTGGATTGGTGTTTCAAGGTTCTTAGGGTGTAATCCTAGCAGTGGAATTACTGAGTCAAAAGGCAAATCTGTTTTTAGTTTTCTTAGAAAACTTCATACTGTTTTTGATACTGGTTACACCAGCCTGCAATACCACCAACAGTGTACTAGGATCCCATTTTCCCCATGACCTCTCCAACACATGTTGTTTGTTGCTAGTGGCCATTCTGACCAGTGTAAAGTGGTATCTCATTGTGGTTTTAATTTGCACCTCTCTGATAGCTTGTGATATTGAGCGTCATTTCATGTGTCTCTGGATTCTCTGTATAACCTCCATGGAGATGTGTCTGTTTAAGTCATTTGTGTATTTTTTAATTGGGTTTCTTGTCTTCTTACAGTGGAATCATGTAAGTACTTTATACATTTTGGAGATTAAACACCTTGTTTAAGGTATCATTGGCAAATATGTTTTCCCATACAGTTGGTTGTCTTTTTAATTTAATACTGTTTTCTTTAGCCACGCAAAAGCTTTTTATTTTGATGAGATCCGATTTGTTTATTCTTTCCTTTATATTCCTTGCTCTAGGGGACACATCAATAAAAATGTTGCTGCGTGAAATATCTGAGATTTTCTTGCCAATGTTCTCCTCTAGGGCTTTAATGGTGTCAAGGCTTGTATTTAAGTCTTTTATCCACCTTGAATTTATTTTGGTGTATGGTGTAAGTTGGTGCTCAAGTTTCATTTTTTTGCATGTAGCTGTCCAGTTCTCCCAACATCGTTTGTTGAAGAGGCTATCTTTACTCCATTTTATGTTACTGCCCCCTTTGTCGAATATTAATTGACTGTAGAGAGTTGGGTTGATTTCTGGGCTCTCTGTTATGTTCCACTGGTCTATGTGCCTGTTTTTATGCCAGTACCAGTGCTGTTTTGATTACAGTGGCCTTGTAATACAATTTGAAATCAGGTATTGTGATCCCTCCTACTTTGCTCTTCTTTCTCAAGAGTGAAGCTACTATTTGGGGTCATTTTTGGTTCCATATAAATTTTTGAAGTGTTTGTTCTATGTCTGCGAAATATGCCATTGGTACTTTAATAGGTATTGCATTGAATCTGTATATTGCTTTGGGTAGTATGGACATTTTGATGATGTTAATTCTTCCAACCCATGAACAAGGTATATGTTTCCATTTGTTTGTATATCCTCAATTTCTTTCTTCAGGGCTGTGTAGTTTTCTGCATACAGGTCTTTTACCTCCTTAGTTAGGTTTATTCCCAGATATTTCATTTTTATTTTTGCTATATCGAATGGGATTTTCTCCTTGATTTCTACTTCTGCTGATTCAGTGTTGGTATAGAAAAATGCCTTTGCTTTCCAGATTGACTTCGTAACCCGCTGCTTTGCCAAATTCATTAATTAGTTTGAGCAGTTTTGGGGTAGAGTCTATAGGATTTTCCATGTACGCTATCATGTCATCTGCAAATAGTGACAATTTTGCTTCTTCCTTTCCTAGTTGGATGCCTTTTATTTTCTTTTCTTGTCTGATCACTAATGGTAAAATTTCCAATACTATGTTGAATAGAAATGGTGAAATTGAACAATCTTGGCTTGTTCCTGATCTTAGTGGAAAAGATCAAAGTTATTTCCCATTGATTATGGGCAAAATATATGGCCTTTATTGTGTTAAAAAATGCTACCTCTATGCCCACTTTGCTCAGTGTTTTTATCATAAGTGGGTGCTATACTTTATCAAATGCTTTTTTTTGCATCTGTTGATATGATTATGTTATTTTTACCTTTCCTTTTGTTTATGTGATGTATTATGTTTACTGATTTGGGTATATTGTACCATCCTTGCATCCTAGAATGAATCCCACTTGGTCATGGTGTTTGATCTTTTTAATATAATATTGGATAAGTTTGCCAATATTTTGTTGAGGACTTTAGTGTCTATGTTCATCAGTGATATTGGCCTGAAGTGTTCTTTCTTTGTTGTGTCTTTATCTGGTTTGGGGAATAGAATGATTCTGGCTTCATAAAATGAGTTTGGGAATCTTCGTAATTTTGGATATTTTGTGAAGGATAGAGGTTAGCTATTCCATTAATTCTTTGTAGAATTCTCCTGTAAAACCATCTAGTGAGGGCTTTTGTGTGTTGGGAGTGTTTTTATTACTGCTTCAATTTCATCTGCCGTTATTGGTCTGTTTAGGCTTTTTCCTTCTTTTGAATTCAGATTTGGAAGATTGTTTTCCAAATAATCTAGATTATTTTCTAGAAATTTGTCCATTTCACCAAGGTTTTCAAATTTCTTGGCATACAGTTCTTCAGCATAATTTCTTACAATCATTTGTATTTCTATGGTGTCAGTTGTAATCTCTCCTCTTTCATTTCTGATCGTGTTTATTTGGGTTCTCTCTCTTCTTTTCTTGATGAGCCTGCTTAAAGGCTTGTTGATTTTGTTCATCATTTAAAAAAAACAGCCACCAGATTCATTGATTCTTAGAATTGTGCTTTTAGTCATGTCATTTAACTCTGCTCTCATCTTGATTATTTTTTTTTCCTTCTACTTGCTCTGGGCTGTCTTCACTGCTGTTCCTCAAGTTCTTGTAGATGTAGGGTTAGGTCGTTTGTTTGAAATGTTTCTTTCTATCTCTTTAGGTAGGACTGTATCATTATAGAATTTCCTCTCAGGACTGCCTTCATTGTGTCCCATCAGTTTTGGGTTGCTGTGAGGTCATTTTTCTTCAGAAATAAATTTATTTTCTAATTTCTTTCTTGACCCATTCATTGTTTAATAGCATGCTATTCAATCTCCATGATTTTGGGTGCTTTGGGTTTTTTCCTTTGGGGTTGGTTTCCAATTTCAGTCCCTTGTGGTCAGAGAAGATGTTTGGTATGAATTTGAGGCTTGAATTTTTTCTTGAATTTTTTGAGGCTTGTTTTGTGTCCTATCATGTGGTCTATCTTTGAAAATGTTCCATGTGCATTTGAAAAGAATGTGTATTTAGCTTCTTTGGGATGAAGGACTCTATATATATCAGTTAAGTCCACTTAATCTAGGGTGTTGTTTAATGCCATAATATCTTTGTTGATATTTTGTTTGGAAGATCTGTCCATTTTTTATAGTGGAGTGTTAAAATCTCCTACTATGATTGTGTTGCTGTCAATATCTTTCTTGAAGCCCTCTAAGACTTTCTTAATATATTCAGGTGCCCCTATGTTCGGTGCATATATATTTACAATGTTAATGTCCTCTTGGTGGATTCTTCCCTTGAGTATAATGAAGTGACCTTCTGGGTCTCTCTTTATGGCCCCACTTTTGTAGTCTGTTTTGTCTGATATGAGTATTGTTATCCTGGCTTGTTTTCTCCTGTTCAATTCCCTAGAAAATTTCTTTCTAGCCTTTTACTTTCAGCCTATATAGGTCTTTTGCTCTGATGTTGCTCTCTTTTAGTCAGTGTATGTATGGTTCATGCTTTCTCATTCATTCAGTAATTCTATGACTTTTGATTGGAGAATTTAATCCATTTATGTTTAAGGTTTTTATTGATAGGTACTTCTTCATTTCCATTTTCATAAATTTGTTCCTCTTTGCCTCTTTTTTTTCTTTCTTTCCTTGAAGCAGTTCCTTTACCATATCTTGCAGAGTTGGTTTGCTGGAGGTGTATTCTTTTAGACTTATTTGGTCTTGGAAGCTCTTTATTTGGCCTTCTATGTTGAATGGGATCTTTGCTGGGTAAAGTAGCCTTGGTTGCAGACCTCTGGTTCTCATTACTTGGAATATTTCTTGCCATTGTCTTCTGGCTTTGAGCATTTCCATTGAGAATTCGGGTGATAAACTTATCAGGGGGTCCCTTGTATGTTACTTTCTGTTTCTCCCTTGCTGCCTTCAAGATTCTCTCTTTATCTTGAAATTTTTCCATTTTAATTATGATGTGTCTTGAAGTGGGCCTCTTTTGGTTCCTCTTGATTGGGATTTTCTGTGTATTCTGGATTTGTGTGACTTTTCTCTCATTATAATAGGAAAGTTTTCCATTATCTCTTTTTCAAATAGGTTTTCTATCCCTTGCTCTTCTTCTTCTCCTTCTGTTATCCCTATTATTTGGATATTATTACGTTTCATATTATCTTACATTTCTCTTAATCCTTCTTCATTCCTTCTTAGCCTCTTTTACTTTTCTTTCTACTTTGCCCTAAAGCTTGCTGATACCTATGTTCTGCTTCATTGTTCCTGCTTTTGATTCCTTTTACTGTTTTTTTCAGTTCAGAAATTGTATTCTCCATTTCCTCTTGGCCCTTGTTAATGCTTTTTATTTTTTTTTCATGTTGATAGAGTTTGCAGTGAGTTCATTGTAGTTTCACTGTAGTTTCTGGTAGCTCATTGTGAGCTTATTGAGCTTCCTGATAACCATTTCTTTGAACTCAGTATCTGATAGTTGACTTGTCAGTATTTTATTTAGTATTCTTTCTGAGGCTTCCTCATTTCCTTTCATTTGGGGACTGTTTGTTTGTTTTCCCATTGTTTGTGAGACTCTTCTTGTTAGCCTCAGCTTCTTAAATTGATTTGCTCTGGCTCCCTGAGTTTATGATGTTAACTTCTATAATAGAATACCTGTGAGATTCAGTGGCACAGTCTCCTTGATCCCTTGAGCTCACTGGTCTTGGGCTGTCATTTAAGTTGTGTCCCTGTCTTTAGGTTTTGATTGTTTTGTTTTGTTTTTGTGGGTTCTTCCCACCAGCTGGTTAACTAAGGGTCACTCTGTCCATCACCTCTTGTATTTTGTTGTGCTGGTGAGGGCAGGTTGTGTTGAAGCTAGTTCTTCCATGTGCACAAGGTTTTGTGGATTCTCTTTTGCTCTTGTTCAGTTGTTTCTACTGGATTATTTCTCCACTGTTTAGTTGTATTTTCACATAGGTCCTGAAATGAGGTTTGTGTGGTTTCTACTCCCTGCTTCACCTTCTGCTGTTGTTATTTGTTGGTGGTTCCTTTGTTGTTTGGTTTCCTCTTCCAGTGTGTATCCTGGTGTTCACCACTTCCACCTACTTTCTTTTATGATCAGTTGTAGGGGGAAGGCAAAATGGTTTAAGACAGCAAGAGAGTATTCTATGATATTTACAGTAGCAGCTGGTAGAGAAGAAATAGGAGATCCTTTGGCTATGTTTAGTATTTACCATGATCTTCCACCCAAACCAGCTACTTTTTATAAAGGATGGAAAAAAGATAAGACTATTGTTGGGGAGGGAAGGATTGTGAGTTGTATCTAGAGAGCATGGGAGATCATATTATGAGATAAGGTGAGAGTAAAGGATAGTAAATAGGTGTAATGTGTGTGAGAATAGAGTTAACCACTACAGTAATAGAGTCCAGGAAACAGTTAAGTAGCCTGCGATCTGGGAGTGGTGTTGTGAAGTATTTACAATTGTATGGAACAGCTATTATTTACTATAATATTAGAGCAACAGTCATATGACAGACTTTATGTGATCTGGATAACAAGAATCAGAAGTATAGGACTTTGAGTAGTGTACTAATGGAACACAAGTGAAGTGAAAGACAGTAAATTAGCAATACAATATGAAAAAGAGAGCATCGTTTCAAATGATACAATATAACCAGCCACAAAAGAAGACTATACAGAAAGAAATGAAATACAAAAACACTATTAAAATAAAATATGTAAGAATAATGAATAAAATAATAATACAAATATGCAATAACTTGCAGGTTCTCTGTAATGGAAAATTGAAATTTGTCTCACTGTTTCAGCTGTTGGGATGCCTCTTCTTTGGGTCCAACTCTGGTCTTTTCACGTTTCTAGGTTTTGTTTTTTTTTGTCTCACTTGTGTGTATTTAAAAGAAAAGCAGAAGAAGGAAAGAAGAAGAGATAAAATTGGAAAGCAAGGAAGAAGGGATAAAATGAGGAAGAAAGAAAAAGAGGGAAAAGGAATTTGAAGATAAGAAATAATAAAAAATAAAAAAATTACTTATAAAAATAAAAGCTTCTTGTTAGTTTCACACTGGCCAAACCATTTTTTCTGGTGTTGCTGGCTGCAGCAGACTGTGTGGTAATCATTATGCCTTTTCTCTCTTCCTGATCTGCACTCAGTCTGCCTCAGGTGCACTCTCCCCAGAGCTTGCCTGGCCTTGTCCCAGGAGCCTTGGGTGTAGGATCTACGCCTTTCTCAGAGCACATTTTCTCTGGGGTTACTTCTGTGGGCTGGGGTGCAGGTACACACGCACTTGGACAGGCTGCCTGGGTCCCACAGGTTCAGGTGCACCCTTCCCAGTGCTATGGGGTGTGCAGGGCCTTGCAAGCAACCTTCCCCGCAACCTCGGGATCATTGCCAGGTTGGGTGGGGAGGAGGCCGGAGCAATTGGTGCAGGACAATTCCCCAAACAGTGTTTCTCTTTTCACTTTTTCTTTTTGAGAAGTTCCTCCTACTCAAGCCTGCTGCTCCACACAGCAGCCTCGTGTCTTGCACAGCCCAATTGTTCAGCCAAACTGGTGACTATCGGGGTCAGGGTCTGTCACTGCAGGACTCTCAACTCTCCCCAACGGGCATCCCTGGGCTCCCTGGGTGCTCACAGCCCCTGTGTGTTTGACACTTAGTCCTATTCCCCTCTCTGTGACTTCAAGCACCCCAGTCTCTCCCCGTGCTGCTTAAACCTTGTTTGGCGGGGGAGGGAGCATTTGACCCAGCTCTCTCCCAAGAACCCTGTGGCAGACCTGGTGGGTGTTGGGCCTGGGGCTGCAGCCACCATGGTCCCCACATTGGTCCCTGGGACCTTATTGTCTTGAAGCACTCTCCTTACCATCTGGTTTTTCAGGGTCCATTAGATTTTTTTGCCTCTTATTTTTATATATGTTGGGGTACTGTTGGCTGTTTGCTCTGTTCCTCCATAGATCAGCTAGGTTTTTCTCCCATGTGTAGAGGGAATTGGAATCTGCTTTCTCCTACCTAATTGCCATCTTTCTCCCCCTCTCAGATTTTTTTTATTTCTTCTGAAATTTTTTTTTAAAGATTTTATTTATTTATCTTTAGAGGGGAAGGAGAAAGGGAGAGAAACATCAATGTATGGTTGCCTCTAGTGCATCCCCTGCAGGGAACTGGCCTGCAGGGAACCTGCCTGCAACTCAGGCATGTGCCCTGACTGGGAATCGAACTGCGATCCTCTGGTTCACAGGCCCGTGCTCAATCCACTGAGCTACGCCAGCCAGGACTAGATTTTTATTTCTTCATATGCCTTCAGGTAATAGTTTAGTGGTTTTTCATTTTACCTGGCAATATTGCTTTGAGCACTTCTTGCAGGATAAGCCTAGTATAACTTGTGTAAGCTTGGGTCTAAGTAACTCCCAATGTATTAATTTCCCCCTCACCTTTGAGGCCATTTTTTTGTTGGAAGCTATTGTCTTCCTTTTAACACTTTAAAAATCTTGGCCCAATGCTTTCTCTTATCCAAAGTTTCTAGTGAAAAGTCTGCCAACACTATTATTGAAAATCCCAGTGTGCAATAATTCACTTTTTCTGCTTTTTATTTATTTTCTTGATTTCCTCTTTATCTTCTGTTAGTTCTTTGAGCATATTTAAGACAATAATTTTAGTCTTTTTCCAGTATATATACCATCAGTTTTCTTTCAGGGACAGTTTCTATTGATTTATATTTCTCTTTTGATATGGCCATACTTTACTGTTCCTTTGTATGCCTTTTGATTACTTTGTTAAAAATTGGACACTGTGATTTAATAATCTGTTAACTCTGGAACTCAGATTCCTCCCTTCCCAAGTGTTTGTCATTTTGGTTACTGCTTTTTTATTTGTGTGTTTTTTTTATGAGCATCAGCCTGAGGTATAACTTTAAGGTCTTCTCATGTCTTCACTGTGCCTATTCAGGGACAGGTATGGCTATGTTCTAGTTTTTTAATACCTGGATCCAAAAAGGAAAAAATAGAGTAGTAATGAGTGAGGGGGCAAAAAATGTGCTGGTCATCTAAATCTTCTGGAATATATTTCAGCTTTAGGCGGAGAGTTGCACAACAGTGAAAAGAGGTGCAAATGCCATGACTGCCCACTTGTCTGTACATTTGTGAATAAAAGCAACAATCAGTGATAAAAGTACATATCTCTGATGTTTGGGGGACATGGTATTTTATATGCCCAACTTAGCTTCTACTTTAGGAACACTTGCATGGCTACCTGCCACCTGGCTGAGGGTGGGGAATATGTAGCTACTACTTTGCTAAAAACTAAACTTATAGTAATTAAGCACAATTTACTGGACAAGTCTTCTTCAGAAGTTGCAAGTTTTCAATGGATTTCACAGTTCCAAACTGTTATATCAGACAGGATGTACCAGTGTAATTATTGCCTATGTGGGAGCCAAAAATTTCTGATGGCTCCTACTCTGCTATCTTCCCAGAAATCTGAATATTACAGAATTTTTAGACCAGTTTATAGGAATAATCTTTGCTCTGAACTTAGGTTTTTTTCCCCATATTTACTTGGTTCTTTGACTTGCTTTTGAATCATTTTGCTGCACAGATTTTATAAAATAATTTAGCTTCCTGGTTTGGGCCCCAATAATCTCCTAAGACATTCAGTATAGAGTAACAGTGAAGTCCATGAGGGGATAAGTATTAAACTGGAATCACTTGCTGTGTGATCTTAACCAATTCACCTGGCATCTCAAAGACCCATTTTTTCTCAGTGAAATCAGGATAGCTTAGGAAGGTTTGTTGTAAAGATTAAATTATAAAAACAGTTAAAATGCTTCAGCAGAGTATGAGAAAAATTGCAAACTTCAATGCATATTATTTGCAATTATAATTTTATTGGTTTTAGCATTGTAAATAAAATATCTGACCATTTTCTTTTCTAGCAAGTGCCTGATCTTCCTCAGCACTGGTCTGTAGGTCATCACCTAGGCATCATCCCATCCACAAGAAAATCACCCTATTACTTGGTTATATGTCTTGAAAAGTTACCTCTCAACATATGTTTAATTAAGAGCTATTGAAGTCCATTTCTCATAAAACTCTCTTCACCTGCCATTTCATATTAAATATTCAAGACTTTATCATTTTTAAAGCACATCTGCTGCATGCTGGCTAAATGTTTTAGATATATCTTCTCATTTAGTGTATATAAACTATTTCAAGTTAAATTTTTATTACTTCTCATAGGTAAAGAAAAGAAATTTCAATAGAATAAGATAACATATCTATGGGTTATATAACTAACATAAGAGCACTCCTGGTAGCACTTTAGATACATTTTGAGGTATAATCAGTTAAGTATGAGGCTGAAGAAAGTAAGGCAGAGACTACATTATACTGTTCTAAAGGACCCTGGACAGGAGTCAGGACTAAATAAACAACTGAGCTGAAGCTCAGGCTTGCATGTAAGAAATGGACGCTTTAGAGGTGGAGTTCTTGATTGAAACAGGGGGCCTGAGCTTGACATGCACTGCACCCCCAGGGACTGAGTGCTGATTGGAAAATTGAACCCATATTGACTTGCACTTTGCACCTAGAGACTCGGTGGCTGACTGGAACCATGCTCCTGAGATCACTGCACACCCAGAGACTGAGTGGCTGATTTGACCCTGGCAGCTCACAGAGGACCTGGGCCAGAGGCTGGACAACTGTGAATATTGTTACCCAGACCTGGCTCCCATTCTCTCATAACAATAGAAAGGGAGAAAAGGGAAGCTCAGCCCCTCTCTTCCTGTGGTACCCAGTAAGACCAGTAGAACTTGCTGAAAGGGTTTAAAGTCAATAGGAGGATTATTTTTTCTTTCTTCTCTCTTTTTTTACTTCCCCCAAGTGAGACAATAAGACTTGGACTTACAAAAGGTAAAGAGACAGATGAAAGGGGGAGCACAAGGCTAACCCCTAAAACTGACAAACTGAGACAAATGTCACTTTGCTATCCCATAGCGCTGGCATTTTATGTGTATTATTATTTTTCTTTTTTTTAATAATAAATTTTATTTAGTTACTTTTCAAGTACATTTTTTTATCTATTTCTCCCATCCCCCCCCCCCGGCCCCGTCTCCCCCCTCACTCCAACTCCCCACAGTCCTCATCCCTGTGTCTTTCATACTTGCTCCTCAAAATCACTCCCCATTTTTCCCCTTAAATTCCCTTCCCTCTCCCCTCTGGTGGCTGTACACTTGTTCTCTATTTCAGTGTCTTTGTTTTTATTCTGTTTGCTTGTTTGTTTTATTCTTTAGCTTCTTGTCAAAGGTGAGATCATATGGTATTTGTCCCTCAATGCCTGACCTATTTCACTCAGCATAATGCTTTCCAGTTCCATCCATGTTGTTGCAAAGGGTAGTAGCTCCTTCTTTCTCTCTGCTGCATAGAATTCCATTGTGTATATGTACCACAATTTTTTGATCCATTCGTTTACTGATGGGCACCTAGGTTGCTTCCAACTCTTGGCTATTGTAAATTGTGCTGCTATGAACATTGTGGTACATAGGTTCTTTGATATTGATGTTTTAGGATTCTTGGGATATAATCCTAGCAGTGGAATTGCTGGGTCAAAAGGCAGGTCGATTTTTATTTTTCTGAGAAAATTCCATACTGTTTTCCATAATGGTTGTACCAGTCTGCAATCCCACCAACAGTGAACTAAGGACCCCTTTTCCCCACAACCCCTCCAACATTTGTTGTTTGTTGCTTTGTTTATGATAGCCATCCTGACTGGTGTAAAGTGGTATCTCATTGTGGTTTTAATTTGCATCTCTCTGATAGCTAACGATATTGAGCATCTCTTCATGTGTCTCTGGATATTCTGTATGTCCTCTTTAGAGAAGTGTCTGTTCAAGTCCTTTTCCCATTTTTTAATTGGGTTCAATGTCTTCCCAGAGTGGAGTCGTGTAAGTTCTTTGTATATTTTGGAGATTAAACCTTTGTCTGAGGTATCATTGGCAAATATGTTTTCCCATACAGTTGGTTGTCTTTTTAATTTAATACTGTTTTCTTTAGCCATGCAGAAGCTTTTTATTTTGTTGAGATCCCATTTGTTTATTCTTTCCTTTATATTCCTTGCTCTAGGGGACATATCGGTAAAAATGTTGCTGCATGGAATATCTGAGATTTTCTTGCCAATGTTCTCCTCTAGTACTTTAATGGTGTCACGGCTTATATTTAAATCTTTTATCCACCTTGAATTTATTTTGGTGTATGGTGTAAGTTGGTGCTCAAGTTTCATTTTTTTGCATGTAGCTGTCCACTTCTCCCAACACCATTTGTTGAAGAGGCTATCTTTACTCCATTTCACGTTACTACCCTCTTTGTCGAATATTAATTGACTGTAGAGAGTTGGGTTGATTTCTGGGCTCTCTGTTCTGTTCCATTGGTCTATGTGCCTGTTTTTATGCCAGTACCAGGCTGTTTTGATTACAGTGGCTTTGTAATACAGTTTGATATCAGGTATTGTGATCCCTCCTACTTTGCTCTTCTTTCTCAAAAGAGCAGCTGCTATTCGGGCTCGTTTATGATTCCATATAAATTTTCGAAGTGTTTGTTCTATGTCTGTGAAATATGCCATTGGTACTTTAATAGGTATTGCATTGAATCTGTAAATTGCTTTGGGTAGTATGGACATTTTGATGATGTTAATTCTTCCAACCCATGAACAAGGTATATGTTCCCTTTTGTTTGTGTCTTCCCTGATTTCTTTCTTCAGGGCTGTGTAGTTTTCTGCATACAGGTCTTTTACCTCCTTAGTTAGGTTTATTCCCAGATATTTTATTTTTCTTTTTGCTATATTGAAAGGGACTTTTTCCTTGATTTCTGCTTCTGCTGATTCATTGTTTGTATATAAAAATGCCTTTGATTTCTGGATATTGACTTTGTATCCTGCTGTTTTGCCAAATTCATTAATTAGTTTGAGCAGTATTTGGGTAGAGTCTATAGGATTTTCCATGTACACTATCATGTCATCTGCAAACAGTGACAGTTTTGTTTCCTCCTTTCCTATTTGGATGCCTTTTATTTCCTTTTCCTGCCTGATCGCTGTGGCCAAAACTTCTAATACTATATTGAATAGAAGTGGTGAAATTGGGCATCCTTGTCTTGTTCCTGACCTTAGTGGAAAAGCTTTTAGTTTTTTCCCATTGAGTATGATATTGGCTGCAGGTCTCTCATAAATGGCCTTTATTATATTGAGGAATGCTCCCTCTATTCCCATTTTGCTGAGTGTTTTTATCATAAATGGGTGTTGTACCTTATAGAAAGCTTTTTCCGCGTCTATTGATATGATCATGTGGTTTTTATCTTTGCTTTTGTTTATGTGATAAATTACATTTACTGTTTTGCGAATGTTGAGCCATCCTTGCATCCCTGGGATGAATCCCACTTGGTCATGGTGTATAATCTTTTGGATATATTGTTGGATGCGATTTGCCAATATTTTGTTGAGGATTTTAGCATCTATGTTCATCAGCGATATTGGCCTGAAGTTTTCTTTCTTTGTTGTAGTTCTATCTGGTTTTGGAATTAGGATGATGCTGGCTTCATAAAAGGAGTTTAGGAGTTTTCCATCCTTTTGGATTGTTTGGAATAGTCTGTGAAGAATGGGGGTTAGCTCTTCCTTAAATACTTTGTAGAATTCTCCTGTGAAACCATCTGGTCCAGGGCTTTTGTGTGATGGGACTTTTTTGATTACTGCTTCAATTTCTTTTGCTGTTATTGGTCTATTCAGGTGTTCTACTTCTTTTTCATTGAGTTTTGGGAGATTATATTTTTCTAGAAATGTGTCCATTTCCCCTAGGTTCTCAAATTTCTTGGCATACAGTTCTTCATAGTAATTTCTTACAATCCCTTCTATTTCTGTGGTATCAGTTGTAATCTCTCCTCTTTCATTTCTGATTGTTTTTCTTTGAGTCCTCACTCTTCTTTTCTTGATGAGCCTACTTAAAGGCTTGTCTATTTTGTTTATCTTTTCAAAGAACCAACTCTTGGATTCATTGATCCTTAGAATTGTACTTTCAGTCTCTGTGTCATTTAGTTCTGCTCTGATCTTAGTTATTTCCTTCCTTCTACATGATTTGGGCTGCTTTTGTTGTTGTTCCTTGAGTTCTTGCAGGCATAGAGTAAGGTCGTTTGTTTGAAATGTTTCTGTTTTCTTTAGGTAGGCCTGTATTGCTATAAACTTCCCTCTCAGGACTGCCTTCAATGTGTCCCATAAGTTTTGGGTTGTTGTGAGGTCATTTTCATTTGTTTCCAGAAACTTTTTGATTTCTTCCCTAATTTCATTCTTGACCCATTCATTGTTTAATAGCATACCATTCAATCTCCATGATTTTGGGTGTTTTGGGTTTTTTCCTTTGGGGTTGGTTTCCAGTTTCAGTCCCTTGTGGTCAGAGAAAATGCTTGGTATGATTTCAATATTCTTGAATTTGTTGACGCTCCTTTTGTGTCCTATCATGTGGTCTATCTTTGAGAATGTTCCATGTGCATTTGAAAAGAATGTGTGTTTAGCTTCTTTGGGGTGAAGAGCTCTGTATATATCAGTCAGGTCTATTTCATCAAGGGTGTTGTTTAATGCCGCAATGATTTTGTTGATATTTTGTTCGGAAGATCTGTCCATTTTTGATAGTGGGGTGTTAAAATCCCCCACTATTATTGTGTTGCTGTCTATATCTTTCTTGAATTCCTCTAAGATTTTCTTTATATATTTAGGTGCTCCTATGTTGGGTGCATGTATATTTATGATGTTAATGTCTTCTTGGTGGATTCTTCCCTTGAGTATTATGAAGTGACCTTCTGGGTCACTCTTTATGGCTCTTTTTTTGAAGTCTATTTTGTCTGATATGAGAATTGCTACCGCAGCTTTTTTTCTTTGTCCATTTGCTTGGAAAATTTGTTTCCAGCCTTTCAATTTTAGTCTGTGATCATCTTTTGTCCTGAGGTGGGTCTCCTGTAGGCAGCATATGCGTGGGTCATGCTTTCTTATCCATGACACTATTCTGTGTCTTTCGATTGGAGCATTTAATCCATTTACATTTAAGGTTATTATTGATAGGTACTTATTCATTGCCATTTTTGTACCTGTGTTCCTCTCTGTCTGTCTCTTTTCCTTCCTTTCCTTAAAGCAGACCTTTTAGTATTTCTGGTAGAGCTGGCTTGGTGGCAGCAAATTCTTTAGACTTCTTTTGTCTTGGAAGCTCTTTATTTGGCCTTCTATCTTGATTGAGAGCCTTGCTGGGTAAAGTAGCCTTGGTTGTAGGCCTCTGTTTCCCATTACTTGGAATATTTCTTGCCATTCTCTTCTTGCTTGGAGTGTTTCCATTAAGAAGTCAGTGGATAACCTTATTGGGACTCCCTTGCATGTTATTTCCTTTTTCTCCCTTGCTGCCTTTAAGATTCTCTCTTTGTCTTGGAATTTTGCCATTTTAATGATGATGTGTCTTGAAGTGGGCCTCTTTGGGTTCCTCTTGAATGCGACTCTGTGTGATTCCTGGATTTGTGTAACTTTTTCTTTTAGCAAATTAGGGAAATTTTCTCTCATTACTCTTTCAAATATGTTTTCTATCCCTTGTTCTTCTTCTTCTCCTTCTGGTATTCCTATTATTCGGATATTATTACGTTTCATATTGTCTTGCATTTCTTTTAATCTCTCTTCATTCTTTCTGAGCCTCTTTTACCTTTCCTATTCTTTCTGTGAGATGCTTTCCACTTTGTCCTCCAATTCACTAGTCCGATCTTCTGTCTCATCTACCCTATTTTTAATGCTTTCCACTGTGTTTTTTAATTCAGAAATTGTATTCTTCATTTCCTCTTGGCCCTTGCTAATAATTTCCATTTCCTTTTTCATGTTGATATAGTTCACAGTGAGATCATTATAGCTCCCCTGTAGTTTCTGGTAGCTGATTGTGAGCTCTTTGAACTTCCTGATCACCAGTGCTTTGAATTCAGTATCTGATAGTTGACTTGCCTCTATTTCATCTAACATTCTTTCTTTGGATTCCTCCTTCCCTTTCACTTGGGGATTGTTTCTTTGTCTTCCCATTTTTTTGAGACTCTTCTTGTTAGCCTCAGCTTCTTAGATTAATCTGTTTTGACACCCTGGGTTTATGGTGTGAACTTTTGTGGTGGAATGCCTGTGAATTTCAGTGGTGCAGCCTCTTTTGGTTATCCTGTTGTTCTCTGCTTCCACCTACTCAAATATGCAGCAACTTTTGGCTTCTCTCCTACAACAATGTGCAATTTGTCTCTCTGACTCTACTATTGGGAGGCCTCTTCTATGGGTCCAGCTCTGGTCTTTTCATATTGTCAAGTTGATTGTGTCTCTTGTGGGTAAAAGAAAGAAAAGGCAAGTAAAGAAATAAAAGGAAGAAAGAAAAAAATGGTAGGGGAATGGAAGAAGGAACAGTAAGTTTAGAAGGAAAAGAAAAAGAAATAAAACAGAAAATCCGGGAAAAGAGGACAAAAGTATGGAAAGATGAAACAGTAATAAAATTTGAAAGAAATAACAGATTACTTTAAAAAAGCAAAAAGATAAAGAAAAGGAATGGAGAAGGAAGAAAGGTTAAAAAAAAAGAAAGAATAAAAATAAAATAAAGTAAAAAAATCAAAAAACAAAAACTGCACAAACAAAAATAATCTCTCAAAAACAACGTCAGAAAAGGAAATGTCACTTGTTGGCTTCAAACTAGCTGAACCGGTTTTTCTGGTTTCAGTTGGCTGAGGGTTGATTGTTGTAATTTTTTCAGCCAGCTCCTCTCAAGATCCAGACACTTGGCACTTCTTCCCAGCTCCCTACAATGGGGAACTAGGACTTCCTCACAGCGCTCCCCTCCCAGGGGTTACCGCCATAGGCTGGTTTGCTGTGTTTGCAGGCACCTGCACTGGCTTAGTTGCCTAGCTCCCTCGGGATTGAGTAAAGACCTGCTCCCATTCAGTAGCGAAGCTCCAGGCCCTCTGCCCAATCCTGGGCTTGATGCCAAGCTGGGTGTGAAGCAGTCCAGGCTTCCGAGTCTACTGGATTCAGAGCCCCAGGCTGCACCTCTGAATTCTCTTGGGCTGGCAACCACAGAGTCCTTGGTTGGGGCCCTTTGTCCTCCGCACCCTCTCCGCAAACGCTATCAAAAGAGTCTCTCCTGGCACCCCACCTTGCTTGGCCAGAAAGGGAGGGGGTTGAGGGTCTCAGCTCTTTTCCCAGGACCCCTCAGCGCCAGGGGCTTCCAGATAGTCTGAGGAGGGTGGACTGGAAGCCGCGAGCCAATCTGAGGACTGGGCGCAGACCTAGAAACTCTGTGTGCACGTCATGGCATGCTGCATGGTGTGTATCCCTTCTGCTCCTGTGTTTGTCTGGGTCCCCTGGCCAAACTCTGCCAAAAAAAAAACCTAGGGATGGAGCAGCACCACACCGGGCGCCAGACCCAGGACTGTGTGCAGGCTGAAATCTCCTCTGCTCCCCTCTGGTTGGGTCTCTTGGCAGGTCCGGGCCCAAAAATCCTAGGGAGGGAGCTTTCTGGGCGCTGAACGTTGGCCTAGGTGCCCTCAGGCACTTGCCCAGACACACTGTGTGTGAAACGACTAGTTCCCCAAATTGCAGGCAGGCTGAAATTTCTTCCACACCTCTTTGCCTGGGCCACTTGGCCTGCCCAGCAGAAAAATCCCAGGGAGGGAGCCCTCCGGGCGCTGAACGCTGTCCCAGGCGCCATTAGGCACTCTCCCAGACACAGTTCCCACCAGGCGCTGGATTTTCGAGCTATGCACAGACTAAAATCACCCCTGCTCCCCTCTGTTTGGGCCACTTGGCAGATACCCGGCCCAAAAATCCTAGGGAGGGAGCCGTCTGGGCGCTGAAGGGTGTCCCATGAGCCGTTGGGCTCTCACCACCGGGCGCTGGTTCCCCTACCCTGCACCGGCTGTTTCTCCTTGCTCCATCCCAGAGACTACTGTACTGCTGCTGTCTCCCTACCGTCTGGTTCCTCCGTGACCGATGAGGTTTCTGGTCTCTTATTTTCATATATGCTTGGCAACTGCTGGCTTGCTGGCCTCACCTCCTCCGATGAGATAGGTTTCTCTCTCTTTTGTACTAGGAACTGGTATCTGCTCCGTCCTAGTCTACCGCCATCTTGAAAAAACCATATATTATTATTTTGCATTAATTTTACTACTTTTATTAGTATTCTTTAATTTCTCTTTCTTAAATTTAGTTTTCCTCATTTTATTTCTCTGTCTAATTGCATGGTTTGACTGGTTTTCCTTATTCTCTCTTTATTGTATTTTAATGTTCCTTCTTTTACTTCACTTGTATTCTGGTAACACACTATTCTTGATCCTGTACTTTCTACTGTGGTTTTCCAAATCATATATTTCTTGACATATTATTGTTGTTCTAGAACTACTGTAAATGATTGTTATTCCATACAATTGTACACACTACACAGTAACCCTCCCTGATCTTAGCCCACTTCATTTTATTCGTGAATGTTACTATTGTTGTGGTTAAATCTATTCTCTCTCAGACTAGGGTGACTTTCTATCCTTTACTCTCACTATATCTCATCATCTAATCTGGCACAAGCACTCTGTTTTCTGGATTCAGCTCACAATCCTCCTCCCCTCTAACAAGAGTCTTATGTCTCTTTTTCCTTTAATAAAAAGTGGCTAGTTGGGTGAAATATCACAATTAATGTTATACCTATTCGAAGAAATTCCTATCTCTTTTCTACTTGCTGGTACTTTTAATCCCATAAAATACTCTCCCTCAGTTTTAATCAATTTTGCCTACACACTACCATTGATCACATACAAGAATAGGTGGGAGCTGTGAACATCAGTATACCTTCTAGAGCAGAAAAATCACCAACAGAGGAAACACTAAAAGTTAAAAGCCCAAGTACAACAAGAGAGCCCACACAAGTAGAAGAAAGGGCAAACCAAGAGCATTCAGACAAGAAGATCAAAGATACCACACCACTGAACTCCACAGAACTCCTACCATAGAAGTTCACCCTACAAATATAGCTAGCAGTGTGAAGCATCAGAAAGCACATAAACAAACAAAAATGGTCACCTAAAATACGGAGACAAAAAATAATATGCAATTAAAAGGAACAGAAGTCTCCTGACAAAGAGAGCTAAATAAAATGAAGCAAACCCTCAGATACAGAATTTGAAATAATGGTTACAAATATGATCAAGGAAATCACAGACCACTACAAGGAACTGAGCGTGAACTACAACAGTATGAAAAAGGAAATAAAAAATATAATAAAAAATCAGGAAGAAATAAACAATAACCTCCTGGAAATTAAAAAAAAAATACTAGAAGCAATTGCAAGCAGGTTGGATGAAGCAGAGTATTGAATCATAAACCTGGAGGACATCATAGAAAAAAAACATTGAGAAAGAGTGAGAAAAGGAGAAGAAACACAGAAAGAAAAAGAGGTGGTAAAGGACCTGCCAGACAATATGAAACATAATAATATCAGTATAATGGGGATACCAGAAAGAGAAGAGGAGGGGGAAGTAATAGAAAACCTATCTGAAAAAGTAATTATGGCCCTGGCTGGTGTAGCTCAGTGGATTGAACACGGGCCTGCGAACCAGACAGTCGCAGTTCGATTCCCAGTCAGGGCACATGCCAGGGTTGCAGGCAGGTTCCCTGCAGGCCAGTTCCCAGCAGGGGATGCATGGAAGGCAACCATACATTGATGTTTCTCTCCCTCTCTCCTTCCCTTCCCTCTAAAGATAAATAAATAAAATCTTTAAAAAAAAGTAATTATGAATAACTCCCCTAATTTGATGAGAGAAATAGTCACACAAATCCAGGAAGCACAGAAAGTCCCAATCAAGAGTATCCAAAGAGGCCCACTTCAACCAAATCATAATTAAAATGGCAACATTCCAAGACAAAGAGAATCTTAAAGGCAGCAAGGGAGAAAAAGAAAGTAACATGCAAAGGGAGCCCCAATAAGACTAGCAGCTAACTTCTTAATAGAAATTCTTCAAGCCAGAAGAAAATGGCAAGAAATATTCCAAGTATTGAAAACCAGAAGCCTACAACCAAGACTACTCTATCCAGCAAGGCTCTCAATTAAAATGGAAGGCCAAATAAGGAGTCTCCCAAGAAAAGAAGTCTAAAAGACTAAACCTCCACCGAATCAGCTCTGTGAGAGATGCTAAAGGGTCTACTTAAATAAAAAAAAAAGAAAAAAGAAATAGGGAGAGAGGAACAGTGGTACAAAAAATATAGCAATGAATAAGTACCTATCTTAACCTTAAATGTAAATGGATTAAATGCTCCAATCAAAAGACATAGAATACCTGAATGGATAAGAAACAATGAGTCACACCTATGCTGCCTACAAAAGACCCACCTCAAAACAAATGACCTACACAGCTTGAAAGTGAAAGGCTGGAAAGAAATATTTCAAGCAAATGGACAGGAATAAAAAGCTGAAATAGAAATATTCATATCAGGCAAAATTGACTTCAATAAAAGGCCTTAAAAACAGACACAGAAGGTCAATTCATAATACTCAAGGGAAGAATCCATCAAGAAGACACAAATAGCCCTGGCTGGTGTAGCTCAGTGGATTGAGCACAGCCTGTGAAGCAAGGGATCACCAGTTCGACTTCCAGTCAGGGCACATGCCTGGGTTGCAGGCCAGGTCTCTAGTAGGGGACACACAAGAGGCAACCACACATTGATGTTTCTTTTCCACTTTTTCTCCTTCACTTCCCCTCTCTCTAGAAATAAATGAATAAAATATTTTTATAAAAACATAAATATTATAAATATATATCCACCCAACATAATAGTACCCAAATACATAAAGAAAATCTTGGAGGATTTCAAGAGAGATATTGACAGCAACACAATTATAGTAGGGGATTTCAACACCTGACTGTTAAAATGAATAGATCTTCCAAATAAAATAAAAACAAAGATATCAGGCAGGGATTTGAGCAATGTCCTAGATCAAATGGCCTTAACTAACATATATAGATCCTTTCATCCCCAAGAAGCAAAATACACATACTTTTCAAATGCAAATGGAACATTCTCAAAGATAAACCACAAGATAGGACACAAAATAAGCCTCAACAATGTCAAGAAAATTGAAATTTTATCAAGCAGTTTCTCTAACTACAAGGGACTGAAGTTAGAAAATAACCTCAAGAAAAAATAAAAGAAAAAACCACTCAAACCTATGGAGATTGAATAGCATGCTATTAAACAAAGAATGGGTCAAGAATTAAGATCAAGGAAGAAATAAAAATATTTCTGGAAACATATATAAATGAAATCACAACAAACCAACAATCATGGGACAGGAAAACAGTTCTGTGAGGGAAGTTCATAGCAATAAAGGCCTAGCTAAAAAAGATAGAAACATTTCAAATAAACAGCATAACTCTACACCTGCAATAACTGGAGGAACAATAACAAAGACAGCTCAGAGCAAGTAGAAGGAAGGATATAACAAAGATCAGAGCATAATTAAACAACATAGAGACAAAAAGCACAATTTGAATGATCAATAAATTCAGGAGCTGGTCCTTCAAAAAGAGAAACAATATCGACAAGCCTTTAAGCAGGCTCATCAAGAAAAAAAGACAGAGGATCCCCCGAAATAACCAGGAATGAAAGAGGAGAGATTACAACTGATACCATGAAATGAAATGGATTGTAAGAAATTACTACAAAAAACTATGTGCCAAGAAATTTGAAAACTTAGGTCAAATAGACACATTTCTAGAAAAATATAATCTTCCAAAATTGAATGAAGAAGAAGCATAACACTTAAAAAGAACAATAACAGGTTATGAAATTGAAGCAGTAATAAAAAAAAAAAACCTTCCAACATACAAAAGCCCTGGACCTGACAGTTTTACAGGAGAGTTCTACAAAGCATTTAAAGAAGAGCTAACCCTTATTCTTCACAGACTATTCCAAAAATTTTGTAAAGACAGAACACTCCCAAACTCTTTTTAACGAAGCCAGCATCACCCCAACCCTAAAACCAGACAAAAACACAACAAAAAAAAGAAAACTACAGTTCAATTTCCTGATGAACATAGATGCTAAAATCCTCAACAAAATATTGGCAAACCACATCCAACATTACACTAAAAATATCATACATCATGATCAAGTCAAATACATCTCAGGGATGAAAGGATGGTACAATATACCCAAATCGATAAACATAATACATCACATAAAAAAAGCAAAGACAAGTATCACATCATCCTATGGATAGATGTGGACAAAGCATTTGATAAGATACAGCACCCATTTATGATTAAACCACTCAACTAAGTGGAATTGAGGAAGCATTCATCAACTCAATAAAGGCCATATGTGAGAGACCTAGAGCAAACATTATGCTCAATGGGCAAAACCTAAAATCTTTCACACTAAGTTAAGGAACAAGGCAAGGTTGTCCACTTTCACCAATTCTATTCAACATAGTATTGGAATTTCTAGCCACAGCAATCAGAGAAGAAAAAGAAATAAAAGGCATCCAAATTGGAAAAGAGGAAAGAAAACTGTCACTGTTTGCAGATGACATGATAGTGTACATGGAAAATCCTATAGGCTCTACCTCAAAACTGCTCAACCTAATAAATGAATTTGGTGCAACAGTGGGATAGAAAGTCAATATTCAGAAATCAAGTGCATTTTTGTATAACAACAGTGAAGTGTCAGAAACAGAAATCAGGATACAAAATCCCATTTGATAAAGCAACAAGAAAAATAAAATACCTAGGAATAAACCTAAACAAGGAGGAAGGTAAAAGGCCTATACTCAGACAACTACACAACACTGCAGAAAGAAATTGAGAAAGACACAAACAAAAGGGAACATATACCTTGTTCATGGATTGGAAGAATTAATATAATCAAAATGTCCATATTACCCAAAGCAATTCATAGATTCAATGCAATACCTATTACAGTACCAGTGGCATATTTCACAGACATAGAACAAACACTTCAAAAAATTATCTGAAACCATAAATGACCCCGAGTAGCTGCAGCAATTTTGAGAAAGAAGAGCAAAGTAGGAGGAATCACAATACCTGATATCAAACTCTATTATAAAGCTACTGTAATGAAAACATTTTGATACTGGCATTAGAACAGACACTTGGACCAATGGAACAGAATAGAGAGCCCATAAATAAACCCAAGTCTCTATGGTCAATTAATAACTGACAAAGTAAAAAGCAGCATAAAAGGGAGCAAAAGGAGCCTCTTCAACAAATGGTGTTGGGAGAGCTGGACAAGTACATGGAAAAACATGAAACACAATCACCAAATTATACCATACACAAAAATAAATTCAAGTTGTATAAAAGACAAATATAAGTCATAAGTTGTTACATCATAAAAATCCTAGAGGAGAACATAGGCAAGAAAGTCTCAGATATTCCACACAGCATTATTTTCAATGATATGTCCCCTAGAGAAAGGGACATCAAGGAAAGAATAATCAAATGGGATCTCATAAAATTAAAATTCTTCTTCATGGCTAAAGAAAACAGTATTAAAATGAAAAGAGAACCAACCATGTGGGAAAACATATTTGCCTATAATACCTCAGACAAGGGTTTGATCTCCAAAATGTATAAAGAACTCACAAGACTCCACTCTAAGAAGACAAGCAACCCAGTTGAAAAAATGGACAAAGGACTTGAACAGATACTTCTCCCAGGATGACATATAGAGGGTCCAGAGACATATGAAAAGATGTTAAGTATTGGAAGCCATCAAAGATACAATTTAAACCACAATGAGTTACCACTTCACACCAGTGAGGATGGTCATCATAAACAAAGCAACAAACAACAAGTGTTGGAGAGGTTGTGGAGAAAAGGGGACCCTTGTGCACTGTTGGTAGTATTGCAAACTGGTGTGTTGGGAACTGCTCTGCCTGGTTTCAGGAGTTGAAACTGCCCCCCATAAATAAGGCTGAGTAAGTGTCCTTTGGACTGAGAGCCACTAAGGAGACAAAGTTTATCTCTGGCAGCAGTGCTGCTTCTGCTTCATCCATCTCCAGCCCCCAATGCTTGGTGGGTTAGTCAGGGATGGGCAGGACCCCTCAGAGGGGGGGTGACTTAAGCCAGACATAATCACTTGGGAGGCCTTCAAGGAAGGACTCGGGGGGCTGCAGCAAAGAGGGAGTGATGGACCCTCACCACCCCCTGGCTATTCTGACATAGCCTGAGCCCCCATTTCCATCTGGGAGAATTACTTCCTGGCTCTAATCCACTTAAGCCTAAAACCTATGATGGGGAAGGCGGTGCAGCCTCTTGCCAGCTAGAGTTGATTCCGGGGTAATCGGGCATAAGACAGAATTTGTAAAGTCATGTGAATCCTGCTTTGCTAAGAGTGCTTTCACTCATATGATAAGGGTCTGAGCAGAGAATGAGTATGTCTCCCTAAGTTTTTGCAACCCCCTTACCTGACAGACACTGACTCAGATTAGGCCCTCAGATCTCTTTGAAATGTTTTTTTTTTTATCTTTGTTTATCTATTGTTTTATCCTTGCCACCTGACATTGACTGATGAGATTTACCTGTATTCATGTGTATTACAAACCTAATAAAAGCCATTGAGAAAGGGGTTCTTGGTCCTTCTCCTCTGAGAGATTGACCACCTCTCCTTCCCAAGCAGATCGTGTCTTGGTAATTTTATTTTAATCCGTGGCAGACAGGGAGACTTGTGGCCAAAGTTTCCCCCACACTGGTGCAACCACTATGGAAAATAGGATAGAATTTCCTCAGAAACTAAAAATGAAACTGTCTTTTGCCTTGGCAATTCTAGTGCTAAGATTGTATCCTAAGGATCCTGAAACACCAGTTCAAAAGAACCTATGCACCCCAATGTTTTTAGCAGCACTATTTATAATAACCATGTGCTGGAAGCAATCTAAGTGCCCATTGGTAAATGATGGATCCAAAATCTATGGTACATTTACACAATGGAATACTATGCAGCAGAAAGAGAGAAGGATCTCCTATCCTTTTCAAGAGCATGAATGGAATTGGAAAGCATTATGCTCAGTGAAATAAGCCAGGCAGTGAAAGACAAATACCATATGATCTCATCTTTAAGTGGAACCTAATCCACAAAACAAACACTCAAGCAAAATATAACCAGAGACATTGAAATGAAGAACAAACTGACAGTAGCCAGAGGGGAGCATGGAGGGGATAATGGGAGGAAAGGGCGAAGGGTTTAGAGAAACAAGTATAAAGGATACATGAACAAAAACAAGGGTTGTTGGAGTGGTCAAGGCAGGCAGAGATGGCTGTGTGATGGGCCTCCCCATCACACCAGGAGAGGAGAGTAGATACTGTCTTTTCATCAGAAAAGACAGTAAACTATACTTGAACAACAATAAAATTCAAAAGTATTTAATAAGAAATAATTTTAAAAATTAAAAATTAAAAATGGACATGTTAGTAAGATGAATTTATTAATATTCAAATAATAATATGTAGATAATAAAAAGGAGTACTTAAGGGTATAAACTAAATGTATATTTGTCATAATTTGATAAATCATGTATTAATTGGTTTGATCTTAAGACATTATTTTGACTCTCCAAGACTCAAGTGTTATATCTATAAACATTGGTTAATACTAGTACCTGTCACATAAGACTAGTTTGAGAATTAAATGAGTACTAATTTAATTATTGCTAACACCTGTAAATTGTTTAGTGCACTGACACAGTGTAAACACCAATGTTAATATTATTTGATTCTTTCTAATTTAATAGACAAATACTGAGCATATAATAATTTGTTGATCATTCTGAAGTTTGACTTTCAGTGTAATTTTTAACTTAAAACTTCAAGAATAAACATTTGATCATTTTATTTTATTAAATTTTAATATTATTACCCCAGTAGTTCTTTAGAAATAACCTTATTTGTATTTCCCATTGGAAAATATTTAATTATCTCATAACACATGAAGTTGTTATTTTGAGCCCTGTTTCCAAAGCAAGATTTTCTTTGAGTTATGCAGTACTTGAAATTCTGCTCCATGTGTATAAAGATGTCATGGAGGATCCCTGTGCTTCAAATCCCTTCTCTCTTTTGCTCTGTGCTAAGTCCATGTTAGGAGAGTTTGATGTGATCATTTAGACAGAACTTAAAGCAGCCTTCTCACAGTAGGCTGCTTTAAATTAAATCCATTTTGGAACTCACTGGTGCTCAGATTAGCTTCTTGGTGGAGCACATGAAGGAGGCTGGCTCTCTGAACCAGTCATTCAAACAGCTATGTGTCATTTTATACTCAATGACAAAGAAACCACATGTGTCGGTTTGGTCCAGGTATTCACTCCCATTCTGTATTTGGTTATTGTATTATTTTAGTAATTCTTAATCCTCTCTTTATGAAGTCAAAGATTTATTTACAAATCATTTGCAAATCATTTCTTTAACAAGTATGTATTCAATGCTGTGTCACACCTACTTTGTCCAGTTATGTTTAACATTTTGTATCTCCATTTATCAGCTTTTAAATGTATAGGCAGGATCTGACTATACAAACTTGATATTATTGTGGTTCAACACTTTCATGAATTTAGGGTAATTACTGAAATAATGTTTTTTTTTGTTGTTCAAGCATGCCTTACAACTCACTCTAAGAACTTACTGCGTTCTTCCTTAACAAACTTTACACATACTATTATTTCAAATGATCAAATATTTGCAGTACCTATTGTTTCAATCGATACTCATTTAAAACTATAAAGTGTTACCACAAGGCAGAAAAGGACAATTAATAACCACTGGGTACCCTCAGTGTATTGTGGTCAACTGGTGTGTCTTTTCACATATAGTGACTTATTTATTCATTAAAACAACCATTGCCTAAATCTTAAATAAGGATCGTTTGTCCTCCATTTACAGAGGAAAAAACTGAGTGTCAGGACAAGTTAATGAGTCATAGTCATGTAACTAACAAAGTAGAAGAAAGAAGACTAAAATCCACAACCAAAACTCATTTAAGCTTATTTGTTTTACACCACCTTTAAGAGTCTTTTTGTTCTGTGTTCAAATCTAGACTATGGTAAATACTGTTAAACCCAGGTAATATACAATTGAACTGATGTGATTTTAGAGCACATTTTAACGAAGTTCCTACAGATCTACAGCTAAGCAGTAACAGACCCAAGACCAATATTCTTTTCCTAGGTAAAATAATGTTATTTCAATTTCAATGTTTATTGCTAATAATCTTATATTTCCATTTAACATAGCTTTTAACATATTAAGGTAAAATAATTTTTGAAATAATTATTCACAAAATTTTCAAATAAAGAAAATAGTTTTTTTTCTTCTAATAACCAATGTTGAAATCAGGCTTACTAATGATAACGACAACAATAAATGTTAAAAGCATAATTTTAGTAACTAATATACTCTGTAGACTGTGTTTATGAGAACAGATGTGTTAGGAGAGGAGAAAACACTTTCTTATTTCTGACATAATATAAATATGTCACCCTGAACTTGTACACTTGTATTCAATTTCTGAGAAACATTTAGTTCTTTTTTTATGGGTTACATAAAAGTGAAAGACCTTGATTCATGCTTGGTTTAAGTGAAAAATAATATGAAGAAAGCAGGTTGTCAAGGAGAGAATGTTGTAGGAAATGATACTCGACAGTGAGAAGGCTGATCAGAAGAGGCAAGTACTACACCCACAGAAGGCCACTATGGAAAGTGAACTATAAGCTCAGTTCTAAGTGTGTCATTTTTCATTTGTAGAAAAAAAATTTAAATATCATTTTGTCATGGATTTCTTGGACTTTTCATGGGGGAGGAAGCGGATTCTTTCTTCCTTTCAGGCCAGGAAGAATCCACTAAGCATCCTCAAGGTCTCCCTATATTGGAGTTCTTTTGAAATAAACACATCCTTCTCAGTTCAAGTGTTTTTTTTCAACTGGGTCCTCTGCCTCCTTTCCCTTAAGTTCTAACACTTGTGTTTTTGACATTTCTGTGTGGTTGTTAAAATAATGAGGTTAGAGCCAGTGTGCTGTTGTAATCTTAACTACCCCACTTTTAAGCTGTGTAATCTTGGGCTAGTCAATCAACACATTTAAGCTTTAGTTTCCACATTAGTAAAATAAGCATAGTAATGATGACCAGCTTATATTATTAATTGACTTAGTGCATTAAAATACAAATTTCATCCATTGCAATCATTACGTTAAAATATTTCTGCCACCATCCAAATGGAGGTGCTGCTGAGGAAGCCACACAGCCCACTTCAGTAGCTTCACTTTCAAACAATAGTGAGAGTCTAAACTGGAACTCAACATTATCATGACATCATCTATATTTTTCTAGAAGGACCACATTTTATTCCCAAGAATAAATATCGTGTGATATCTGTCATCATACAACTACCATGTCTTCTGCCTCCACTTCCAAGTAGGACATTGAAAGAAAAATAAACCAATAAAGACAAACTACCTCATTTTCCTATTATAAACCAATAGTCTTATTTCTACTTGGATTTATTTTTTAAACCCTATTGAAAAGGAAGATTTTTTTTCTTATTTTACCAGAAGTTAGTTTCTCTTCATTGAGGGTCTGTGTCACTCACTCCTTGTTCAATTTGGTTATTCTGTTTCTCCTGATTCTTAAGTAGTCATCTTGTCATTGAATAATTTTTATTAACACATATACATACTCATATGCATTCTATATTTAAAATGAAAAAAATAGAAATAATATTTCTCTGCTTCAAATTCACAAAATTAGTCTCAAAAATAGTTCATCTTTACATTATCTACTGCCTACTAAACCCACTCTAACAATCTTCTTCTTTCTACCAGATTAATTATTCCTTTAGGCAGTACAAGAATAGGCCAAATCTACACTAGACTTTGGAGCTGCAATAGTGAATAAGAGAGGCACCAATTCTCTACTGAAATCAAAATTCTCCTTACCATCAACAACCTCCAAAGGCTAGAGAAAGGCAAAAACCATAAGAACTGCAGGTATTTCAGTAGGATGCTCTGGGGTTGGCATGTACATAACAATGACTTCTGGAAGCACCTTCTAGGTCATGTGCAAAAATATATAGTATTCAAATTTTGATATATTTTATAAAGCTTTAACAGGTGCATGTACTTTCTTATATCAGAAATTATAAGAGAACTTATGTGAATACATTTTATTCACATGTTCTCTTATATACATGTTATTATTATGTAAATAATAACAACCTAGTGATCATTGTCACAAGGGTGATTATTTATTAAGCACTTACTCTCAGGACACTATTATTTTCTGTTTGCCCAGGGTGATATTGTTAAGAGATAGCGGAACCACTTAGTTTCAGAGAAGTCATTTTAAAGCAATATATTATACTATATAATCTTGTTATAACATAGGTAATGAGAATTTCTGCAAATTTAAAAAAAATAGAACCAAATCAACAAAACAAACAAGCAAGTGCAATATAACCAGAAACTTAGAAATTAAGAACAAATGGACAGTAACCATGGGGGAGATGGGAGGGAATAATAGGGAAAAAAGGGTGAAAGGTTTTCAGGAACAACTCTAAAGGACACATGGACAAAACCAAGGGGGGAGTGGAATCAGGGGAGGGAGGTGGGAGTGGCTGGGGTGTGGGGGAGAGATGGGGAAAGGCAGACAACTGTACTTGAACAATAAATTTTTTTAAATGGAAAAAATAGAAACAACAATAGTTTGCATATAAGTGAATTGAATATATATGCACAATGAAATAGTAAAGGAAATGTAATATGTAACTGAAATAACGTGGTGCAAGTTATAGGGGTTTTATTTCCTTTTCTCTTGTTTCTGATTAATTTAACAATCATTTATTTATTTATAAAATATTGAAACTTTTTAACTAATGTTAAGGAGAGGTGAATCTTTAAAGACTTGAAAATTCTGAATCCTGATTCTGCAGTTCAGAAACACTCATAGTCTTAAGACTTTATCAATTGCCAGAAAACAAGACCCTCTTAAACTCCCAAGTGCTGAGTTATTTGAGGGCATCTGCCTTCAAAGGAAGATTAATTCTGGCCCACTGGTAGTAATTATCACATTGTCCAACATCATAAAGCCCTTCCTCCCTGCTGTGCCCCCAGAAGCCCATTGATTTTTGGATGTTCCTGGGTGGTCTTGGACTCTTGCCAGCATCTGCTTAGTTTCTGAGCCCCTTCAAGCCTCACTTTGTCCCCAGAGGCTACATTAAGTTCAAATTTTTAAAAATTCCTTTAGGCAGAAGTTTTTTAAAATTAAAAAGTTAAAGTTAAAGCCAAAATAAAATTTAATGAATTTCAGCAAAAGCAAAAGACCTCTGGGTAGATATTTTGCCCCTTTTTATTTATCGAGCTTATGCAGTTTTTATTTCTTCTTTACAAAACTCTCTGTTCCTCAAATTTTTTTCTAAATTAACTTTGACCTTCTGGCAACATTTTAATTTCATATGCCTTAGTAGATTATCTTTGTTCAATAACTTATTCCATACATTCATTATTCTTTCTTTGAAAATAGCATTATTTTGCTCAACATAAGTACCCATTACATGCCTAATTACACTGAGAACTTCATGCACAGGCAGGGCTTTGTGCATAGGAGGCAGAGCTGGTCTGGAGGAGTGGACCTGAGCTTATGAATGACAATGTTATCATTAGTTGTGTCACTCCATCAGGGATGGAACATGAGCTCCAGAGTGACAGTTTTACTGTTAGCTGTGTCCCTCCAGCACCAGACTGACCCAAGCTGTGATTCTGTTCTCACCATCTGAATCACATTTCTTGTGTCCATAAGGTGAAGTGACAACTTTTAGGGTTTTGTGAGGATTTGGGGATGACATGGCTCAAGTCTATGGAAGGTGCTGACCCATAATGTATAATGAGTGGCTGCTCTTAATACTAATAACATCTCCTTGAAACTTACTAGAAATAAGGCACTTCTGTATTCATAATAATTCATATGTCCTCTCTTCAAGAAGGTTCAACATTGAAAGAAGAGATGGCTCTCTTCCACCTTCAGGAACAATAGCTCAAATCCTTCTGTGTTGAGCTGACCTTCATAAGGTCCTTGTATTCAAGAATTAAACTTCAGTCCTACTGTCCCACATGGTGTTCTGTCTACATGGCAAACCCTTTCACAGGTCACTGACTCATCATTTGCTCTTTACTCTGCTTGGGCATCTTCTGGCACACCAGTTTTTCCATCTTTGCAAGTCTGACACCTTCCTAACTTCTGTCTCACCTCCACTTTCACTTTTTCATATACATATGTACCACTTACTTATGAAGTTTATTGTTTATCTTCCATCAACAATGTCAACTCTATGAGGGCAGAAATGATTGTTTGTTACCTGACATGTATAAGGCCCTCAAATAATTTAATGAAGAAGTGAATGGGAAGAAGAAGTTTCTTTAGGTCCACAGAGAGGAGGAATGGATACAGAAGGTAAGAGGTTCTGTCAGAAAGGTAGTCTAGGGTCAACCAAAAGAAGCCGTCAGACTCCAGATGAGTGATTTTGTGCATTACTCTCTATATGCTGAGGAGTAATAACATTTATTTATAAACAAATTTGCAGTGTTGATAGCACTCTTTAAAAGTTGTTGGAAAATCTAGGTAGCTTTTAAGAATGCTGAAAAAATTCTCACACAAGCAAAAATATCCAGTCATTTGTACCAAGCCTGTATTAATTGCCAGAAAACCCATTTTCATGAATCATTATCTAACAATTCCAGACACTAGAAAGAAAAAGTGAATACTGAGAAATTAACAACTGACATATGGAGAATAACCAATTAGTTACATTTTTAAAGTCATGTAAATGCATCAATCCCATATTTTAATCAATTTTCACTAATATAGATTTAAATAGTTAGATTTAAATAGTTATTGGGTCTATTTTGTGGTTCTATGTTTCACAGTACAGAAATCTAGTGAGCAAGGCATGTGTGTTGTGATGGCCTTCAATTAGTTGTTGCTGGTCAGTCCTGAAAGTGGGATGTATGGGTATTTTAACCCATATAGGAAAGTGGTTTGGTAAATAAGTAGATAGAAATCATTTTTGGTGGTGGACACTTTGTAACTACTTTGGAACATTTCTCTACCCCTTTTTCTCCTTTCATTCTGGCAGGATACATGGCCTTATATAACCAATGAAAATGTCTGCAATTTTTCCACAGTTGTCTGCACACTGAAAGCTTGCCTATAACCCAGTCTTGTCTGATGAATCCTGAAGGGCCCTCTACTTACTGAACTTATGGAGAAATGGGTTCTCTCTCTCATTTTTGAACTTTACCTGATTCCCTGATGCTGAAAAACAGATGGTTAAGCAAATCCCACCTTAACATTCTGAGCAACTGCTGACTGCAAGACCCACCCTTCTCCTTATAACTCAGATGACTAGTAATGGCTCCTTGTTGACCTGTGGTAAGGCCACACACAGGCTCTCCAAATTCACATTCTTTGTCTCATAAATTATTAGCTGAACTATTTGTACCCAGTGACCAATCTGAACAAAGTATTTACATTCCTGGCTTGTCCAAATTTTCTCTGCTTCCCACAGGTCCTAAAACTTTCCTCTACAACACCTCTCCCAAGCCATATCCCACTCAAAACCCCTCTTTAAGGCCCCTTCTGTGAACAGGCCAACCTCAGGTGAGCATTGTCTCAGCTGCAATATCACAACACCCTTGACAATTCCACCACCTACTTTCATTCTTTGGTTCTTTCTACCTTGTTTTCTCCCTATAAAAGAAAAGCTATTTTCTGCCTTAGCTTTACAGTGCATGCAGATGTCCTAATGGATGAATTTCTCCTGTGACAATAGTCCCCATCTCATCTTCTCAGTGTTACATCCTTTTGAATATAGTCTCGTTTTACATAGTTCTAATTTTTTAATTTGTCTTCTCCTTCACAAAAACAGATGAATTAGAGAAAACCCTGCTCTGCTTTTTGACTGGATAATGTGAAAGCTGGAAACTGCTTTCATTATCTTGACCCAAAAATAAAGTCTGCATCATATTTCCTCTGGACTTCTTGTTATACTAGATAATAACATGTATATTACTTAAGCCAATTAGAACCGGGCATTCTGTTACTAGCAAATTGTCTTCACTGATACCTGTAACAGAGAGGCTAAGTTGCGGTTCAGTACACCAGCTTAGGAGAATTCTGATGCCACCTTTGTTTCTGGAGTTGACAATAGAGACACTGCAGGATGAGGATAAATAATAGATTTTAGTGGTTTGTTGAGTATCTAAAGTGAAAGCTGCAGTAAGAACCAAAATCAGTTCATGGGATTATCACTATCCCATAATGTAGAATGGGTTCTAATTCCATCTTTTCTTCAGGTTTATGACTTTGACAGGTCAGTTCACTGAACATTAGTGAGTGCTTGCTAAAGTTATTCTAGGTGTCCTGGCACAATGCTTCTGGAATGCAGAACAGCAAAGACAGAGTCTGTATCCTCAAGAAGCTTGTGGCTTATTAGTAGAGTTAGAATTCAGAAACAAGTAATAGGAAATCCATGTGTAAATTGCATTGACAAATGTGCACAATTCATTGAAGAATAGATGAATTCTGTGGTCTTCTTAATAAAGCCTTATAATAATAGAACACTTGAAAAATGACTAGCCATTTGCCAGGAAGATAAGGATGAGAAGCCATTCCAAGAAAAAAGATGATACCTACATAAGTATGAGTGTACAAGTGTGAGGACACTGATTTGGCTGGATCATATAGTCACTTGTAGGTCTCAGTCATGGTCTGTACCTCCAGGCTGCAGATTGGTGGTTTTCATATGGGGTCCTTGGGAACACCAGTGGGTTTGGTGAGTTAAATCAGCCATCACTCCTTGTGGTCTGAGACTTAAAGGACCAGTGAGAATGGTGGTGATCAGACAAAACCCAGTTCTTTCATTTTATCAGTGTTGTGATATTTAGTAAGTTTCCTAAACTGTCTGTGCCTCAGTTTCAACATGTATATAATGGTAGACATGATAGTAACTCCATCATAGATTGTTATAAAGATATGTTGTGTAAATATATGTGATGCTCTTGGAAAAAATCATGACATAAAGTAAGTGCCATATACTGTTATGGTGATCATGTTTTAACCACAAGACCACAATTTTATCAGAACCTTTTATCTCTTTATATATGCAACTTTCATTTAAGAAACCTTTTGAAGAACTGTTTGATTGAAGAGAACTACTATAGATCCATTCTTTCAACAAATAGATTGTATCTTGTGTCCTTTCTGTTCTAGCACTACTTACTGTGCTTTTGAAGAACAGCAGCAAAGTAATAAACAAATGTTTAGGCTCTCATGGGCTTTCCTTTAAATAGCAAAACTAATATATATATATATATTTATACACACACATATATTGTGTGTGCATATAGATATTTAAATCATGCTAAATACTCTGATAAAAAATAAAACACAGCATTGGGAAAATAATGCTGCAATGCATATGGGAAGAGCAGGTGAGCAGGTTGTTCCTGGCAGAAGTCTTAAAACAGGTGGGAGAGTGAGTCAATACATTGTTGGAGGAACAGACCCTGGACGATCGAGAACTGAGAGGGGACAAAGACTGCAGAGAGGAATGAGCAGGAAGAGAAAGCATCAGAGAGGACCTCAAACTCAAGGTGAGGGCCTAGACTATTGTGGCATTGTTGGCAATTTGAAGAACTTAGGCTTCATTCTGAAAGACTCAAACTTGGAGGGTTTATAATAAAAGAGTGACATGGCCTAAATTGTGTTTTATTTCTCTTCTAGGCTATGGGGAGACAGTTGGAGCCACTAAGGCAGGTAAAGAAGCTGGTCAACAATCTAAGGGAGGGAGCATAGTGGCTCCTATTGGGTGGTAAGAAATGGTAGACTTCTGGACAAACATGCAAGGACAAAAGAGGGAGAGAGAGAGAGAGAGAGAGAGAGAGAGAGAGAGAGAGAGAGACTATGACAGAGAGCATCCACTGAAATAATTTATAATATCTTTGGCAGTCCTGTTACAGAGAAGTTGTTCAGCATATTCCTGAGTTCCCAGTCAAGAAAAGGTTATAGTGGGCCCCACCCACCCATCCCTGCCTTGCACCAGAGCATTCTCAACAGCTGCCACAGAAGCAGCCTCCTCTCCTACCCTTTTCCTCCTCCTCCTACCACTGCTGCCAGAACCGCCACTGCTGCTGTGCCTACCATCCCCTTTTGTCCTCCTTCTTTGCCCAGTTCCTGCTCTTCCTCCCAGCTCTGGCTTTGGCTGTGAATGGCAGAACCTTCAGCAGCAGGACCCCTCTCGCCCTCGCCATGAAAGGCCAGAACAGCCCAGTATTCCAGACTTTCTGAACACATTTTGAATCTCAATTTTGTTCTTATATATCTGATATCTCTTCCAGCTTGGAATCATCTCCAGATGTGAATCGGACCTCCATCAATCTTACTCCTTTCTGGATCCAAATCACAAGCCTTCCCTCCCAAACAAGAGCCTTATCTTCCCTCCACCCACTCTGAAAAGTGGTTAGGTGGTTTAAAGATTACGGTTGATACTGTACATAGTCGGGGTAGTGCCGATCCCTTCTCTACCAGCTGCTATTGTAAATATCATAGAATACTCTTCTGCTGTCATAAACCAGTGTGTCTTCCCCTCCAGCTGATCACACACACACACACACACACACACACACACACACACAGAATAGGTGGCAGCGGCGAACACCAGGATACCCAAGGGAGGAGGAAATCCAACAACAAAGGAACCACCAACAGATAACAACAGAGGAAGGTGAAGGAGGAAGGAGAAACCACACAAAGCTCAACCCAAGACCTACCTGGAAATACAACTAAAGAGAGAAGAAACTTCCCAGGACAAACAACTGAACAAGAGCAAAACAGAATCTTCAAAACCCTGTATGTGCAGAAGAACTAACTTCAATGCAACCCACCCTCAGCAGCACAGCAAATTAAAATGGGTAGGGGACAGAGGGACCATCAGTTCACCAGCTGGTGGGAAGAACCCAGAAAAAAAAAGACCCAGAAACAACAAAAATCCAGACAAACTCAGAGACAACATTAAGGAAAACCCAAGACCACCAGTTTGGGGAGATCAAGGAGACTACACCACTGAATCTCACAGGTATTATACCACAGAAGTGCACACCATAAATCCAGGAAGCCAGAAGAAATCAATTTAAGAAGCTGAAGCTAACAAGAAGAGTCTCACAAACAATGGGAAGACAAAAAAACACCTCCCCAATGGAAGGAAAGGAGGAAGCCTCAGAAAGAATGCTAGATGGAATAGAGGCAAGTCAGCTATCAGATATTGAATTCAAAGCACTGGTTATCAGGAAGTTCAAAGAGCTCTCAATGAGCTACCAGAAACTACAGGGGAGCTACAATGAACTCACTGCAAACTATATCAACATGAAAAAGGAAATATAAACTATCAGCAAGGGCCAAGAGGAAATGAAGAATACAATTTCAGAGCTGAAGAACACAGTGGAAGGTATGAAAAGCAGAATCAATGAGGCAGATGATTGGATAAGCGAGTTGGAGGACAAAGTAGAAAGAAATGCCCAGAAAGAGCAAGAAAGGGAAAAGAGGCTCAGAAAGAATGAAGAGGGATTAAGAGAAATACAAGATAATATGAAATGTAATAATATCCGAATAATAGAAATTACAGAAGGAGAAGAAGAAGAGAAAAGGATAGAAAATCTATTTGTAAAAGTAATGATGGAAAACATCCCTAATTTGATGAGAGAAAAAGTGTAACAAACCCAGGAAACACAGAGAGTCCCAATCAAGAGGAGTGAACCCAAGGAGGCCCACTTCAAGACACATCATCATCAAAATGGCAAAATTCCAAGACAAAGAGAGAATCTTAAAGGCAGCAAGGGAGAAAAAAGAAGTACCACACAAGGGAGCTCAAATAAGGTTAGCTACTGACTTCTCAATGGGAACACTCCAAACAAGAAGAGAATGGCAAGAAATATTCCAAGTAATAGAACCAGAGGCCTACAACCAAGGCTACTTTACCCAGCAAGGCTCTCAATCAAGATAGGAGGTCAAATAAAGAGCTTCCAAGACAAAAGAAGTCTAAAAGAATATGCCTCCACCAAAACAGCTCTACAAGAAATACTAAAAGGACTGCTTTAAGGTAAGGATGGAAAAGAGGGAGACAAATAAGAATACAGGTACAAAAATGGCAACAAATAAGTACCTATGAATAATAACCTTAAATGTAAATGGATTAAATGCTCCAATCAAAAGACAAAGAATAGCTGATTGGATAAGAAAGCATGACCCACACATATGCTGCCTACAAGAGACCCACCTCAGGACAAAAGACCTACACAGACTAAAAGTGAAAGGCTAGAAACAAGTTTTCCAAGGAAATGGAGAAGAAAAAAAAAGACAAGCTGAGGTAGCAATTCTCATATCAGACAAAATAGACTTCAAAAAGAGGGCCATAAAGAGAGACCCAGAATGTCACTTCATAATACTCAAGGGAAGAAACCACCTAGAAGGCACTAACATTGTAAATATATATGCACCAACCATAGGAGCACCAAAATATATAAAGAAAATCTTAGAGGACTTCAAGAGAGATATTGACAGCAACACAGCTATAGTAGGGGATTTTAACACCCCACTATCAAAAATGGACAGATCTTCCAAAAAATATCAACAAAGATATTGTGGCATTAAACAATACCATAGAGGAAATGGACTTAACTGATATATATAGAGCCCTTCATCCCAAATGCAAATGGAACATTTTCAAAGATAGACCCCATGATAGGACACAAAAGGAGCCTCAACAAATTCAAGAAAATTGAAATCATACCAAGCATCTTCTCCAAATACAAGGGACTGAAATTGGAAACCAACCCCAAAGGAAAAAACCCAAAGCACCCAAAATCATGGAGGGTGAATGGTATGCTATTAAACAACAAATGGGTCAAGAATGAAATTAGGGAAGAAATCAAAACATTTTTGGAAACAAATGAAAATGAACTCACAACAACCTAAAATTTATGGGACACAGAAAAGGCAGTCCTGAGAGGGAAGTTTATAGCAATACAGGCCTACCTAAAGAAGATAGAAATATTTCAAAAAAACAACCTAACCCTACACCTGCAAGAATTCGAGGAACAACAAGAAAGACAGCCCAGAGCAAGCAGAAGAAAGGAAATAACCAAAATTAGAGCAGAATTAAATGACATAGAAACTAAAAGCACAATTCTAAGGATCAATGAATCCGGGAGTTGGTTCTTTGAAAAGATAAACAAAATAGACAAGCCTTTAAGTAGGCTCATCAAGAAAAGAAGAGCGAGGACTCAAAGAAAAACAATCAGAAATGAAAGAGGAGAGATTACAACTGATACCACAGAAATAGAAGGGATTGTAAGAAATTACTAAGAAGAAATGTACGCCAAGAAATTTGAAAACCTAGGGGAAATGGACACATTCATAGAAAAATACAATCTTCCAAAACTCAATGAAAAAGAAGCAGAAAATCTAAATACACCAATAACAGCAAAAGAAATTGAAGCAGTAATCAAAAAATTCCCATCACACAAAAGCCCTGGACCAGATGGTTTCTCAGGAGACTTCTACAAAGCATTTAAGGAAGAGCTAACCCCTATTCTCCACAGACTATTCCAAAAAATCCAGAAGGATGGAAAACTCCCAAATTCTTTTTATGAAGCCAGCATCATCCTAATTCCAAAACCAGATAGAGACACAACAAAGAAAGAAAACTTCAGGCCAATATTGCTGAAAGACATAGATGTTAAAATCTTCAACAAAATATTGGCAAATCGTACCCAACAATATATCAAAAAGATCATACACCAAGTGGGATTCATCCCAGGGATGCAAGGATGGTTCTACATTCGCAAATCAGTAAATGTAATTCATCACATAAACAAAAGCAAAGACAAAAACCACATGATCATATCAATAGATGCGGAAAAAGCTTTTGATAAGGTACAACACCTGTTTATGATAAAAAACACTCAGCAAAGTGGGAATAGAGGGAGCATTCCTCAAAATAATAAAGGCCATATATGAGAGACCTATAGCCAACATCATACTCAATGGGAAAAAACTAAAAGCTTTTCCACTAAGGTCAGGAACAAGACAAGGATGCCCACTTTTACCACTTCTATTCAATATAGTATTAGAAGTTTTGGCCACAGCGATCAGGCAAGAAAAGGAAATATAAGGCATCCAAATTGGAAAGGAGGAACCAAAACTGTCACTGTTTGCAGATAACATGATAGTGTACATGGAAAATCCTATAGACTCTACCCAAAAACTGCTTGAACTAATTAATGAATTTGGCAAAACAGCTGGTTACAAAGTCATTATCCAGAAATCAAAGGAATTTTTGTATACCAACAGTAAATCAGCAGAAGGAGAAATCAAGGAAAAAATCTCATTTGATATAGCAAATGGAAAAATAAAATATCTTGGAATAAACCTAACCAAGAAGGTAAAAAACCTGTATGCAGAAAACTACACAGCCCTGAAGAAAGAAATCAAGGAAGACACAAACAAATGGAAACATATACCTTGTTCATGGATTGGAAGAATTAACATCATCAAAATGTCCATACTACCCAAAGCAATATACAGATTCAATGCAATCCCTATTAAAGTATCAATGGCATATTTCACAGACATAGAACAAACACTTCAAAAATTTATATGGAACCATAAATGACTCCGAATAGAAGCTGTACTTTTGAGAAAGAAGAACAAAGTAGAAAGGATCACAATACCTGATATCAAACTGTATTACAAAGCCACTGTAATCAAAACAGCCTGGTACTGGCGTAAAAACAGGCACACAGACCAATGGAACAGAACAGAGAGCCCAGAAATCAACCCAACTCTCTACAGTCAATTAATATTCGACAAAGGGGGCAGTAACATCAAATGGAGTAAAGATAGCCTCTTCAGCAAATGGTGTTGGGAGAACTGGACAGGTATGTGCAAAAAAAAAAATGAAACTTGAGCAGCAACTTACAGCATATACCCAAGTAAATTCAAGATTGGTTAAAAGACTTAAATATAAGCCATGACACCATTAAAGTCCTAGAGGAGAACATTGGCAGAAAAATCTCAGATATTTCATGTAGCAGCATATTTACTGATATGTGCCCTAGAGCAAGAAATATAAAGGAAAAAATAAACAAATGGGATCTCATCAAAATAAAAAGCTTCTGCATGGCTAAAGAAAACTACTAAATTATCAAGACAACCAACTGTATGGAAAAACATATTTGCCAATGATACCTCAGACAAAGGTTTAATCTCCAAAATATACAAAGAACTTACATGACTCCACTCTAAGAAGACAACCAACCCAATTAAAAAATGGGAAAAGGACTTGAACAGACACTTCTCCAAGGACATAGAGAGGATCCAGAGACACATGAAGAGATGCTCAATATCGTTAGCTATCAGAGAGATGCAAATTAAAACCACAATGAGATACCACTTTACACCAGTCAGGATGGCTATCATAAGCAAAGCAACAAACAACAAATGTTCGAGAGGTTGCGGGGAAAAGGGGTCCTTAATTCACTTTTGGTGGGATTGCAGCTTGGTACAACTATTATGAAAAACAGTATGGAATTTTCTCAGAAAAATAAAAATTGAACTGCCTTTTGACCCAACAATTCCACTGCTAGGATTATATCCTAAGAATCCTAAAACATCAATATCAGAGAACATATGCACCACAATGTTCATAGCAGCACAATTTACGATAGCCAAGAGTTGGAAGCAACCAAGGTGCCCACCAGTAAATGAGTGGATTGAAAATTGTGTTACATATGCTGAATGGAATTCTATGCAGCAGAGAGAAAGAAGGAGCTACTACCCTTTGCAACAACATGGATGGAACTGGAAAGCATTATGCTGAATGAAGTAAGCCAGGTGTTGAAAGACAAATACCATATGATCTCACCTTTAACAGGAAGGTAAACAACAAAACAAGGAAGCAGAAAAAAAAACAAAGAGACTGAAATAGAGAACAAGGGGACAGTGACCAGAGGGGAGAGGGAAGGGAATTTAAGGGGAAAAAGGGGGAGGGATTTGGAGGAACAAATAGGATGGACACAGGGACGAGAACTAAGGGGGGTGAAAATGGGAGGGAGGTGGGGAGCAAGGGGCCGGGGAGAGATGGGAGGGGAGAAATAGACAAAAAATGTACTTGAAAAATAACTAAATAAAATGTTAAAAAATAAATAAATTGAGGGTATTAGCAAAAAAAAAAAAACATTTCAAAGAGATATCAGGTCTTAATCCAAGTCAGTGTCTGTCAGGTAAGGGGGTTGCAAAAACTTTGGGAGACATACTCATTTCCTGCTCCAACCCTTATTATATGAATGAAAGCACTCTTAGCAAAGCAAGATTCACAGGACTTTAGAAATTCTTTCTTATGCCCCATCACTCTGGAATCTGTTCTATCTGGCAAAGGGATGCACTGCCTTCCCTGTTGTAGGTTTTTAAGCTTAAGTGAATTGGAGCCAGAAATTATTATCCTAGGAACACCAGTAAAGAAACAAAGGGAAAGATGAAGTAATTTATTGTTTTTAAAGCTGGTAAGTAGTAACATTGGAGTTTGATTTCCAAGAAAATTATTGCCAAAACCCATTCCCTCCCAGAGTCTATAGTATATCTAAATATCAGAAATATCCTAATTTCAGAGCTTTCCCTTTTCTTCCATTCTCTTTCTTATTTTGTAGAGTGTTAGTCCATCTTTGGAAATATAGAAACTAATCATTATTCAAATTATAATGACTACAACTGATACAATATATTTCCAATTTCAAATCATGAATTGAAGATAATTCCTGTTAAAAGATTAGAATAAAAGTGTGAGAATTGGAGACATGTGACCTAAATTTTCCTTACAGTTTGTTCCTAATTCAAACCACAGGGCAGCAACCAATTATTCTTACTGGACATGATCAGTATTTAGCAGAATCTGTGGTCTCAATTGAGAATGGAAATAGAATTGGGCAGAGAGAATGAAAAATCTCTGGAGGATGCTTTTTTTAGTATACTTATTTTACTTGCATTTTCCACTCTCTAACACTCATGCACTGGTAAAATATCTAGAGAATGGTGATATGGAAATTGACATGCACATTTAAAAACTGATCTCTCAGGGATTCTAATTTACACTACTACCCCTGGAAAAAGTTATTTTCAAGGTCCTTAAGATATAGGCAATGTGGCTATTGTGAGAATTTTAAGCCTTAAAGTAGAAAATAAAGCTAAATATTGAATAGCCAGAGCTTTTAAGTTACTATTCACTTTACCAAGTGACTTTCCTGGTGTGTGTGTATTAACACCTCTCTGACTTCTAACATGTACTACGTACCCAGAGACATTTTTATGCAATCAGAGGTTGTGTCTAAAGACCGAGAAGTGCTAAACAAAACACATAACACGATGCACATAATACACCCTCAAAAGGGCAGAAATGGAAGAATTAGGAAAGATCATCAAGAGCAAAAGTGTGTCATTACAGACCAAGCTAAGATTATCTACATCTTTGTATTGCCAATTACTTGTATGGATGCAAAAGTTGGACAGTGAAGAATGGTAAGAGAAAAAAATAATTCACTTGAAATATAGTATGGAGGAGAGCTCTACAGATATTCTAGACCTCCAGAAAAACAAATAACTGGGTCCTAGAACAGTGACAAATTTGAAGCTTTTGTAGTTTAGATACATCGTAAGAAGGCAGGTTTCTTTGGAAAAGAAAATAATGTTAGGAAAAATAGAAAACAGCATGGAACTGGAAGAACAGGTAAGAGATGGACAAACTCCATAAAAATAACCCACAAGCATAATTCTATAAAAGTGGATTAGGGCTGTTAAGAACAGGGCATTGTGGACATCATTCATTTATAGGGTTACGAGAAGTTAGAGCTGACTCAGTGGTACATAACACACACATAACACACATAACTTTGAACATTTTTGTAAAATTAATGAGTATAATGAGGTTGTCTTTTTGTTACTATGTTATTGGACAAAGTGGAAAAAGAAAAAGAAAATTCCAAGGATTCTAATTCCTACATGAAGTACTATATAAAATAACTGAAAACTTTTATGTCTTCCCTGAAAAAGACCTTTATCTACCATAGTAACATAGCTGAGATTACTAAGAAACTGAATTATAATACAAATTGAATTTTCAACCTCACTGCATATCTATCATTAAAATGAAAGCACTGACTGGGAATACATGAGTTCTAGGAAGTTAAAATGTGGACATATGGAAGGACTCCAAAATTGAGTCCCTAAATTTGATGAATCTTCTTTGCCATTAGAAGAAGATGCTCTACTCCTGTCTAAGAAGATGAGCCTTGTTTATCCTGAGGAAACTGTGGTTTCCCCTTAGATAGTGTCTTGCAAGACACTACTGATTCTCATTAGGACAAACCACACCAACTCTCCTTCTTCTACATCTAAAAGTAGAGTTTCAGCAGACACTGAAAAGTGAGGTATACAGTGTGACTCATGCAGAGGTGTCCTACATTCCAAAAGAACTATAGCTAACCCATGAATGATGCAATGCAAGGCATAGGGGCAACCAGCCACACAGTCAAAAATTGGTATATAACTAAAGTCAACCCTCTGCATGTGCATTTTCCCTGCCATGGTTCAAAACCACAGTTGACACTTGAACAAAGTAGATTTGAACTGTGTGAGCCCACTTATATGTGTGTGTGTATAAGTGGACCCACTCAATTCAAACCCACATTGTTCAAGAGTCAACTCTACTTGAGTTTTTTAATTTATAGAGACATAAATCTAAGAAATACATGTAGTGACAGATGCCAAGAGTATTGAATAATGGTGGAGAGAACATAAAGTTGTATCAGGTTGGATTTATTATTGATATGGGTCCACTAAGCAGAGATTCTGGATTTAATGTTGCAGATCGGGAAGTTAGATAGTGCTCTAGCAGTATGATTGGTTATTGAAACATGGAGCAAAGGTGGCTCATGGTAAGTAAACTTAAAATACTAGACTTGAGGGTTAGGGAGATTAGAATGTTGAAGTGTAAGACATGCTCACTCACCCAGGAAGGTCCAGAAGACATATCTTTTCTTCTTACTTTGAGGAATAAATTTGTGACAGTAGCCCCAGAATTCTGGAAGAGATCTGTAATGTTTCTTTTCCCTAGCCTGAAATTAAGGTGGGAACTGCTGCCACTGAGTGAAATGTGAAATACAATTTAATGAGTATATTGGATCCTCTGGTGGCAGGGTCCATATGGCAAGATGGGCATCATTCCCATGGAGACAACTGAGTCATAGGAACAATAAAACACAAAGTCTGACACACAAAGGTCTATGTTGTCAACTCATTGATCATGGTGTTCCTAGAAGTGAATGAGATATTACATCTACTAAATTCTTACTTTATCTGTATAAATGAAAGAGTTTCAGGTCAAATAAATAACATTCTGATCTGAATAACAAAAACAGAGACTCTTTGCCCTTCAAGTCCTTTCCCAAAGTTAGTTCAGTTTATAGACATGCAGATTCTTTTTAAAAGGTTAGGTAGAATCCTTTTGAGGAAGGACCTTGCATTATGCCAACAATTTATATGCTTCCCTTTTTGCTTCCCCAGCAAATAACAGATGGCAACAGCATTTAGAAGCTTTTTCTAAGCACGAAGTCGTCTCTGGATGTAAGTGTTTGGTCACAATCTGTTTTTCATGATCAAGTGCATCTCCCGTTTCTCTGCCCCTTTGAGCCTAGAACACCCACAAGTCTGTGGGTTGCTTTTTTCCCAGCCCACAGCCAAAGGGTTGCTGTGGAGACAGCAAGACACTGGAGCCAGAAGAATGAGGTGGAGCCAGGTTGGAAAAAGGATTCCGATTGGCGGAGAGGCTACCCCGGCTTGAAAGAACAGCCCCACCTTCCCAGCTTGCTGCCCCTCCTCAGGTGAGGATCCTTGGAGGGGAAAAAGGGATGCCTGCTGTTGTAGACTGCTCTGCCTAGTTTTAGGAATTGTATCTCTACCCCTTGTGGCTAAGGGCGAGAGACGACCTTTGGAGTGCCAGCCACAGGAGACAAAGCCTGTCTCTGGTAGCAAACGCTGCCTCAGTTCCTCTCCCTGCCCCCAAAGCTTGGTCAGAAGTCAATGACAGGTAAGAATCCTCACAGTGGGGAGCAACCTAAGCCAGACTCGACCACCTGGGAGGCTTTCATGGAAGGACTCAGGGGCTGCAACAGAGAGCAATGGACTCTCATGCCCTCCCCCACCCTCTGGCTTTGTCAAAGCCCGAGTCCCATTGTCCTCTGGGAGAAGTACTTCCTGGCTCTAATCCCCTTAAGCCCGAATACCTGATGGGGAAGGTGCAGCTCCTTGCCTTGCTAGAGTGTGTCCTGGGGGAAAATCTGGCATCACAAAGACTTGCTGATGAACCTGTGAAATCTGCTAAAAGTGCTTTCATTCATATGATAAGGGTCTGAGAGGAAATGAGTATGTCTCCCAAAGTTTCTGCAACTCTCTTCCTGACAGTCACTGACTCAGATCTCTTTGTAATGTTATCTACTGTTTGATCCTTGCCACCCTGTATTCCTGTGTATTACAACCCAATAAAAGGCTATGAAGGGGGGCGCTTGAGGCCTTTTTCTCCTTGGAGAAACTGGCCACTGCTGGCCTCTTTCTCCCCAGAGAAACTGGCCACAGCCCACTTCTCCATCCCCAAACAGATCTCATCTTGTCTCAGCCATATTTATTCACTCATGCATGTCCGTGGCACTGAGGGCACCTCTCAAAAGTGGTCGCTCCACAGCCTGCTGCAGGAGGAAAGGCCAAGGCCAAGGGAAGGTGACAGCCTCTGATTTCCCACGATGGAGATGCCTGCCCAGGCGGGACCTGCTGAGGCACAGGCACCATTGATGTTTGGAGACTTGGCCATCCACTTCCTCCTGGAGGAGTGGGAGAAACTGAGCCCTCATGCACAAGGATCTGTACTGACGTCATGCTGGAGACCTGCCAGCACCTGGTCTCTCTCCATGAGGCTCCCCGCAATCCACAGCTGTCCTTTGAGGGACAGGAACCAGTCAGTCTGTCCTGAAATACAGAAGCTGCTTCAGTCTAGGACTTTCTTATCGGAGGCCAAACGTGATCATCTTGCTGGAGAAGGGCACAGCACTTCAGCTGATGGAGCCAGAGAAGACACAGGGGCCTGGACTCAAGGTCTAAATGTAAGACCAAGAAGTTACATCCAAATCATTGCAACAAACCTAAGCAACACATCTATCAGAAACCAGTTTCTGTAGCACAAAAGATCCTCCAGGAAAGAGAGGCTGCAAGAAAAATTCAGTCCTAATAAAACCCGAGAAAGTGCATCCAGGGAAGAATTCTTTAAAAGGTAATGACAGTGGGAAAATCTTTAGTCGAAGTTTATATTTTAAACTCCATCAGAATTCTCATACTGAAGAGAAGCCTTATGAATGTAGTAATTGTAGAAAAGCCTCAGACAGGCCTCAGCCCTCATCCTTCATCAGAGAATTCAGAATAGAGTGGAAGGAAAAGCCATGAATGTGGTAAGTGTGAGTAAAGCTTCATTCAAAGAATGACCCTGAATCTCCATGAGAAAGTTCATGATGGAAAGAAAACCTTTGGCTGTGGGGAAGCCTTGAGTCAGTGCCCATCCCTCAGTCTACAGCAGAAAAACTGCTTTGTGGCGAATACTCCCTGGTGCAGAAAGTGTGGGAAAGCCTTCATTCAAAGTTATCCTTTTTACTTCATAGGAAGACTCAAAATGAAAAGAATAAGTAAGTGCAATAAATGTGCAAAAGGCTGAAGTAAGAGGTCAGTCCTTGTACATAAAAGAATTCACATTGGAAAGAAAACCCATGAGGGTGAGAGGCCTTAAGTCAGCAGGGAAGTGACCTTTCAGAGAATCCTTATACATGTAGAAAATGCGGAAAATCCTTTAATACAATTTCATCCATTTTGCTTCATCAGAGAGTTCATGCTTCAGAAAAACCCTACATATGTGATAAATGTCAGAAGGTCTTCAGGCGGCTTTCAACCCTTATTCTACATCTAAAAATTCATAATGGAGAGAAACTGTACAGATGGAACAAATGTGAGGTCTATATTTGGCACTCATCCCTTCAACACCAGAAAATTCATATAAGGAAAAAGGAACTGTTTGAATGTCAGGAATGTGGGAAGATATTTTCTGAAACTGCCAGTTTTCTGAAACTGCCAACCTTAAAATTCATCAGAACCTTCATTCTGAAGAGAAACCTTTCAAATGCAATAAATGTGGTAAAGTGTTTGGTCACCAATAATTTCTTATTAAACATCAGAGAATTCATACTGGAGAAAAACTCTACCAATGTGAGGAATGTGGGAAGGCCTTCAGCCATTGAGTATCTCTTACTCGATATCAGAGAATACATGCTGAAGACAGACCATGTCAATATGGTCAGTGTGGAAACGCCTTCAGCCAGAGTGCACACCTCACCCAACACGAAAGAATTCACACTAGAGAGAAACCATACACATGTAAAACATGCGAGAAGGCCTTTAATCAATGCACATCCCTTATTCTACATGAAAGAAGTCATACTGGAGTGAAAACCTATGAATGTAACAAGTGTGAGAAGGCCTTCAGCAGTGGCTCAGACCTTATCTGATATCAGAAAGTCATTCTTCAGAGAAACTGTTGTAGACGATCGGCAGGTAAATACACACTCTCGGAGTCTGGAACCGAATTGATAAAAATTTTAATGGCCAAAGATTTTCCTGCGCAGGGGCGAACTTCCCCAACTGTGACCAGAGTCACATAGCTACTCAGAGCTACAAAATGGAAGTTGTGCCTGGCTTACAGACTACTGGGTATTTATATTTTCTAGCAAGCAAGCAAAGGCATACAGAAGCAGAAGTGGCAGTTAGCTATTGGCTTATTTAAAAAACGGCGAGGGTCCCTGATTGGTGGGTGCTGCTGCTGGCGGGCACTTTCTGGCGGGCCCGGGTTAGTTACCTTATTTGGCTAGAATTTTAAACCCAATTGTTCCCGGATGTTTGTTCATTACCCTGTTCCAGGAACTGCAGATTTAGGGTTGGGTAATGCCCTAGCTGTAATTTTCCTAGCTGGGTATAACAAAACCCTATGCATCTAGTAAATGTGGGAAGGCATACAGTTGGAGTTCATCCCTGATTTGACGTCAAAGTACCCGTTCAGCACAAAAAGCCTAATGTTACTAAAGCAAGGACAGGCTCAAAGTAGCAGAGACAGAGGCAGGAGGAAAAGGCATTTGTCTCTAAAAAAAATTTTGCAAAAATGGGACCATTTGATGATGCATCCCATTTTGAAAGCCAAACAGCAAAAGTTCTTGATGACTTTGACCTGAGAATTTGAAATCAACTGAGGCAGTGACCTAATTATAAGTCTTAATCAAGCTCAGATGATTGGATCCTTCATTTTTCATAAAAACTATTCTTCATTTGGTAAGAATCGCTGATTTTTTTTCAATGTAATTTTAAAGCTATTTTGTTGGTCATATACAAAAAGTAGAATTGTAAAGTCCATCTTTGTGTGTGGGGCTTTGAACCTGATTTAATGTCACATGAAGGAAGAGTTTGGCATTTGTCCCTTAGAACTAGAACTATCACATATAAGGGACTTCCTGGAAAACTAGGATGTCACTTTCAGCTGACAGAAATTTGTGGGTGATAATAAAAAAGAGTGAATTCTTGAATGGATAAAGATAACAAAATTGTGCGGAGGAAGGAGACATTACGATACTATCTCCATAGAGAGGAAGTTATATGACCTTTGTGATGTGAAAAACCTAACAAGCCTGACAGGCTAGTGCTGGTGGGGGGAGTGGGAGTAAGGTTGGAACAGGATGTACTGAAGACCAAGGAACTGCTGAGCAGAAATATTTGTTGTTTTATTTGAAAATAAATTTGTCTATATTTACATGAAAAAAAAGAACTTATATACTTAATATTTTTCTTAGTCTTTCCTGGGGAAAACTATGACCTTTTATTATGTTGACTTTGAATTGGGGATAAGTAAACAAACAGACATTTCAGAGATAACTAAATAATAACTCTGAACTGATACAAATTCCAGGAGATCTAAAATGTCTCTGTAGCCCATCAGTCAGAATGAGGGGCTATACAAGTCAAGTGGTCAATGGAGCTTTATCTCAGGCCTATTTTACTGAACACATTCTGTGGATATTCCCCAGTTCTGGAATACTTAATTAGAATATACATACCCAACAATTAGCAGAATCCCCACATTGGTTCCCTGTGGATTAAGGGCTGTTGTGGTGAAAAAGACCACATGAAGCCATTAGAACTACTTTTACCTAGGAAAATAGTAAATCAAGAACAAAACATCATTAATGGAGGGATTGCAAAGGTTAGTACCACTTTTAGGGACTTAAAATATTTAGAGGTGGTGATTTCCATGATATCCTTATTGAACTAATTCACTGGGCCTTTGCAGAAGACAGATGGATCTTGGAAAAGAAGAGTGAATTACCATAAACTCAACAATACAGTGACTCCAATTTCAGTTACTGTATCAGATGTAGTTTTATTTCTTGGGGAAATTAACAGATCTCATTGTACCTGGTATACTATGATCCCTCACCTATTGTGGGATTTTCATTCCAGAGACCCCCACGATAGGTGAAAATCTGCAAAGTAGCAGCATTATATTTATTTTATCATTTATACATGTTTAAGGCTTTGTAAGCCCTTCCCACATTCCTGTAAACCTTTCTAACTCTCTTATTAATATTTACCACACTCTTATAAACACTTCATATGCTCTTAAACACTTTCTACATTCTTAAACCCACATAAATTTAACAATATGTAAAATTCTATATGGGTACTCACCAGTGAAATATATTACAACTTGACTGATGAAGATCATGAAATATGTAACTGTGCAGTACTGATGGCCACGAAGGTGATGCTGATGAGATGAATGTACTGCACAGCCAAGAAGAGCATTACAGCTCTTCTAAAGGCACCACTGCATTAGGCACTTCATCAGGTAGTGCAGTATCTTTGCTCTGGGACATAACTTCCATTTATGCTAAAGGTGTAGGCATAGCTGATCTCTTTGTCTGAGAGATGAATGCAATTATGGGGAGTTTCTGGTGCTGCTTTTTATCTGCAGAGGCAACTTCTCCATGCAGAGAAATGCTCTTGAGTCCAAAGCATCTCTGAAATTTGTCAAACCATTCTTTGCTGACACTGAATGGGGTTGGTCTGGTGGGAGAAGCACTCCATGGCCCTGCTTCTACATCATCATCCTCTTCTTCATCCTCATCACCGTTTGTAAATGTCCATACTTTCCACAAAACTATCATAAAGTTTCCTGGCCTTCATCTGGAAGGTGTTGGTATCCATCGAGATATTCTTCCTGCAGTCATTTATTCACAGGGCCAATGCTGACTCCATCCTCACAATGGCCTTATTGCGGGAAGTGACCACATTCTGCAGTCTTGCTAAAAGTCATTGTTGCCATAGACTTAATATTCTTTCATCTTTCTTTATGTAGTGAACAGTAGATTCATTGATCCCATAATGGTGGCCTACAGCTGCGTAGTTTTTGCCCTCCTTTAACATGTCACAAAGTTCTACCTTTTCTTTGATGATAAGCATATTCCTCTGGTGCTTGGGTTCACTGCCAAAAGCCTTAGAAGGTGCAGCACATTTGGGTGGCATTGTAGTGCTTGAAATAAATTCAAACTTTTATGAAAATCTCACGAAAACACAACACCACAGAGCAACACTATGTGCAGCAATCAGAGGTCGATGTGAAGTGGACATTGAGAGATGCTGAATATATGGGACCATTGCAGGAGAGAAAACAGACTGATGCTACTGTCACTGAGCCAATCCACTCCCAGGATACAGAACACAGTGCTGTGGTTGTTTGTCTTCCATTCATTCCATCAGCCAGTAGTGTGCCATGTACAATCTCAGGTTGGCAAACTTGTGCAAGCAGTAGTTGTGTACTGCATTTACATTGTATACAGTACTGTATTCATCTCCTGATGAAATACATACTGTATTTTATTTTGATTTAATATGCTTTTAATATGTTTGAATTAACATTTTTATATTGTTTTAAATTTTTGAGCAAAAATAATTAAAATCATAAATATTATATAAATACTTATATACTGCAAAATCCCATGCTATAGCAAAAACTCCATGATACAGAATTAGATATATGTGTTTTAAAAACCCTGCGATACAGTGAAGCTGCAATAAGTGAATCATGATATAGTGAGGGACAACTGTATAGCTATTAATCTGGCAATACCTCTTCTCTCTATGTGTTGGAAAAGACAAACGGAGGCAGTTTGCTTTGAGCTGTCAAAGGCCAACCATAGACCTCCACTGTCCTAGATCAGGGATATATCAACTCATAAGCCTATGTTATAATTTATTTTGCAAGTATTTTTATTGCTTTTCCCTTTCGTGAAATATCACACTGGTTTATTGCACTGATTCTATGCATACTAGACCTAATGAATAAGGAGTAGCAACTACTCTAGATTTATTTTAGATGTCTGCATGTCAGAAGGTGGGAAATAACTCCGACAAATATTCAGGGATCTTCTACTTCACTGAAATTTCTAGAGGCCCATTGATGTGAGGCATGTTGATAAATCCCTTATAGGGTGAAGAAAAAGCTGTTGCATCTGACTCTAACTACGACTGAAAAAGTGGCACAATACCCAGTGGGTATCTTTGATTTTTAAAGGCAACATAAACTTTGTTTAAGATGTTTCTCTGGCTCACTCATCAAGCATCTGAAAAACTGACGTTTTTGACTGGATCCCACAACAAGAGAACATTTTGCAATAGGGCCAGGTTGCTGTCTAAGCTTTTCTGACATTTGAATATAAGATGCAGCAGCTCTCAGTATGCATAAAGTGTCAGAGCAGATAAGGATACTGTTTAGAACATTTATCATTCCCTTAAAGGTGATTTACAGCAAATGCCCTTAGGATTTTTGGAGCAAAGCTATATTATCTGTTGAAAAAAGGACACTACATAATGACAAATGATAAAGGGCAGTCACACAAGAGTGTAAAATCCTTTTAAGTACCAAACATGTGCACCTAAATACACCTTGTAAGCACCAACATATGCACCCCAATATAGAGGCATTTTGATGGACATCAAAGGAGAATTTGACAGTAATGCAGTCATAGTAGGGGATTCTAACATGCCATTGACGTCAATAAATAAATCTTGCAGACAGAAAATCAACAAAGAAATGGTGGACTTGACAAATGAGACTACATGAATTTAATTTCTCTTCAGAGCATTTCACTACAAATCACAGAAAATACATTTTTTTCAGGTTCACATGGAACATTTTCTAGGATAGATCACTTGTTAGAATCCAAAACAAGACTCAATAAATTGGTGAAGTTTGAAATCATGTCAAGCAGCTTTTCCAACCAACATAGTATAAAAGTACTAATCAATTACAAGAAAAAACTGAAAAACACACAAACACATGAGGAATAAATAATGTTACTTAACAAAAAATGTATCAACAATGAAATTAAGAAAGAAATCAGAAGTTTCCTGAGACAAATGAAAATGAGCACACAATAGCCCGAAACTATGAGACACAGAAAAAGCAGTCCTAAGAGGAATATTCATAGCAATGCAAGCCTACCTCAACAGCAAGAATGATCTCAAATAAACAATTTAATCTTAGACCCAAATGATCTAGAAAATTAACCAGAAACAAGGTTAAAAACTTGAAGGGAGTACATGATAAAAATTAGAGAAGAACTAAATGATATAGAGACTAAAAATGACATATACAAGAGATTAATGAAACCAAGATTGGTTCATTGAAAAGATAAACAAGATTGATGAACCTTTAAGATTTGTCTGCAAAAAGCCCAGCCATTGTTAATATAAGGAGAACAGTTTGCATGGGAACAGACTCATGAAGGGTAAAGAGAGAGAATCCATTAAATATAATCAGAAATTAAAAAGAAGTAACCATTGACACCACAGAAATGTAAAGATTGTAAGAATATGAGGTATGTCCAGAAAGTATCCAACCATGTACTATGAAAAATAGAGACATTTATTGAATAAGATACAAGATACAAGAAACATTGTACATAGGACAAGATGACTCAGCCTCCTTCTCCCAATTTACATCAGCTTCCCCATCAGAAAATTTTCCTGAATTTCATAGACAGTCTGAAATCTCTTCCCTTTCAAAGGAAATTTCAGTTTTTGGAAAAGTCAAAATTCTCAGGGTTCTCAATCTGGACTGTAGAGGGGCTGCATCACTTGGGTGATTTGATGTTTTGTCAAAAACTGCATAAGATGTGATACATGAGTGGGTGTATTGTCATAATTTAGCTGCCAATCACTAGTTGTTCATAGCTGCAGCCTTCTGGATCATCTGAATAGTTTACATGAGGTTATATTCAAGCTAATGCAAACTTTGATGAAGATTCATTGCTCCACTCACTTAGTCATTTTTAATGTGATGGTCACACAGTACACATGCTCACTCAATGGTGTCTACCACTCCCACTGACTAGTACAGTGAAATTGTTATTGTTCATGAAGCACATTCCACTCCACTATCATTGGATGTCAGGTTACATTGATCCCATGCAAACTGTTCTCCTTATATTAACAATGGCTGGACTTTTTGCAGACAGATCTCAATATATCAACAAATTTGGACAATATGGATAAAATGGGTACATTTCTACAAATGTACAATCTTTCCAAACTGAATCAGGAAGAATAAATTCTCAGCCTACTAAAACTAATGAAATCAAAGCAGTAAATAAAGGACTCCCAGCAAACAAAAGTCCTGGATTAGATGGTTTTACTAGTGCATTTTACCAAACATTAAAAGAAGAACTAATACCTATACTTCCCAAAATATTTTTAATACATTCAAGAAAAGAGAAGACACCCTACCTCATTTTATGAGGCCAGGATTGTCCTAATTCCAAACTAGATTAAGACACTACAGAGAAAATGGTATTATACATCAATATCTGCCATTAATATAGATGCAAAAATCCTCAATGAAGTATTAGAAAATCAGCATTAACAATACATTAAGAAGAACATACACCATGATCAAGTGGGGTTTATTTCTTAGATGCAAGGTTGGTACAATATTCACAAATCAATCAACACAATATTCCACATAAATAAAATTAAGAATATCACATGATTGTGTCAATAAATGAAGAAAAAGCATTAAATAAACTCCACCATCCATTTATGACAAAAACTCTCAGAAAAGTGGGAATGGAGCATATACACCTCAATATAATAAAGCCATAATAACAAACCCACAAATAACCTTTTACTAAATGGGGAAAGAACTAAACACTAAACTAAAAACTTAAGATAGGAACAAGAACAGGGATGTTCTCTTTTACCACTCTTATTCAACATAGTACTGGAGATCCTAGCCACAGCTATCAGACAAGAGGAGGAATAAAAGGCATCCAAATTGGAAAAAAAAAGAAGTAAAGCTCTCATTATTTGCTAATGACGTGATACTGTATTTAGAGACCCTAATGACTCCACCCAAAGCTACTAGAACTAATGAAAAATTCAGTAAAATAACAGGATACAAAGTTAATATTCAAAGGTAAATTGCATCTTTATACACCAATAATAAGCTATTGAAAAGGAAAACTAAGGAAGGAATCCCATTTAAGGCAAGAATAATAAAATACCTAGAAATAAATTTATGAAGGATGTGAAATACCTGTCTCAGGAAACTATAAGGCACTGAAGACAGAATTCAAAGAAGACACAAATAAATGGAAACATATACTGTGCTCATGGATAGGATGATTAACATAATTAAAATGCCCATACTCACCAAAACTATCTATAGATTCAACACAATCCCAGTCAAAACGCTGATGACCTTTCACAGAACTAGAGCAAATAATACAAACATTTATGTGGAGACACACAAAAACCTGAATAGCCTCAGCAATATTAAAAAAGAAGAACAAAGTAGGGGATATTACAGTACGCAATATGAAACTATACTACAAGGCCATAATAATCAAAATGATACTGTCATAAAAGTCAATGAATAAACCAATGGGAGATAATAGAGAGCTTAGAAATAAACTCACGTTTATATGGTCAAATAATATTTGAAAAAGGAGGCAAGAACATACAATGAGTTAAAGACAGCCTATTCAATAAATGGTGTTGGATAAATTGAAAAGATATGTACAAAAAATGAAACTAGACTACCTCCTTGTACCTTATAAAAGAACTCAAAATGGATTAAAAACTTAAATGTAAGACTCAAAACCCTAATGCACTGTAAGTAGAAGTGCAGATCAGTAAATCCCCTGCCATCCAGAAACACCTCTCACCCAACCCCTGTGCTCCTGGGGAAACAGCAGAGGAGGAATGCACCTGTATCCTCAGTGGCAGCCACAGCAGCACCCCTGCCTTGCAGAGACACTGGGTCTCTAAGAGGAAGGTGGAGACGCCTCCTCAGAGGAGAACTGCAGGGCTCAGGGAGTCAGCAATCCCCAGAAAGACTTAACTCAGTGGGGGTGCTGAACTACCCTGAAGGGACTCTGAGTGTCCCTGGCATCTAGGACAGCAAAGAGTGAGAAGGTGGTTTGTGAATTACCCCTAATTGGTGCATCTCAAGAACAACAAAACTGGTGGGCTGAAGGCCTAGGCCGGGTGCTAAAGGGCATTGGGGGCCCAGCAGTGAACCCAGGAACTGGGCTGGAGGCTGGGCAATGATGAAGAGGGTGGCTCAGGAAGGGAGAAAAACTAACCCAATTCCCCTTCAGTCTGCTACAACCAGAAAGACCAGCAGAACTGGCTGGGTGAATTTGAAGCTAGCGGGATGGGTTTTTTTTTTTTAAGCACTTTTTTCCCTTATAACTCCTTCTCCTATCTTTCCTTCTTTTTTAACTTATTACTTCTTCCTTCCTTCTGTTCTTTCCCTTTTAATCTCTTCTTCCTTCCTTCCTTTTTTAAATTCCCATATGTGAGACAAAAAAAAACCTGGAGCTATAAAAGATCAGAGTGGGCCACAAAGAGAGGTCATCTGAAAAGCTGAGACACTGAGACAAATTTCAATTTGCTAATCCAGAGACTGTGCAAGTTATTGTATATTTGTATTATTATTTTTATTACTCTTACATCTTTTATTTTATTAGTGTTTTTGCATTTCTCTTCTTTTTCTTTAGTCTTCTTTGCTTGGCTTGGCAAATTGCATTGCTTGATTGGTTTCCCTTGTTCTTTCTTTTATAGGGTAATTTTAATTTTCTGTCTTTCACTTCACTTGTGTTTTATTAGAACACTACTCTAGTTCCTGTACATCCTATTATTGTTATCCAGATCACATAGTTTCTGTCATGATTGTTGCTCCATTACTAGTGTAAATAACTGCTGTTCCATACAATTGTAAATACTACATGGCCCCCCTCCCAGACCTTAGCTCACTTTACTGCTTCCTGAAATTTATTTCTGTTGTGGTTAACTCTATTCTTTCACACACTAAACCTATTTTCTATCCTTTATTCTCACTTTACCTCATAATCTGACTCCCACAAACTCATTGCTTTCTAGATTCAACTCACAATTCTTCCCACTCTTAACAAGAGCCTTATCTTCTTTCAACCCTTTCTAAAAAGTGGCTAGTTGTGTGAAATATCACAGTTAACACTATACATATTCAAAGGATTTCCTATCTCTTTTCTACAAGTTGGTACTTTAAATACCATAGAATAAATTCAAGCTGTCTTAAACCATTTTGCCTTCCCTCTCTAACTGATCACACAAAAGAATAGGTGGGAGCTGTGAACACCTGTGAACAGTGTGAACACTATTCCTGCTAGAAGAAGAAACACACCAACAAAGGAACAACCAACAAATAACAATAGAAGAAGGTGAAGAAGGAAGTGGAAGCAACCCAGGACTGATCAGGAATTACAGCTAAATGGTGCTGAAATTACTCAGAACAAACAACTGAACAAGAGCAAGAGAGAGTTCACAAAACCTTGTTCACATGGAGGAACCAGCTTAAACACAACCTGCTCACATCTGCATAATAGAATACAAGGGGTGGTGGATAGAGTGACCTTCAGTTAACCAGCTTCAGGGAAGGACCCACCAAAGAAAGACCAAACAACAATAAAAACAGAAAGATATACAGACAGCCAACATAAGTGACAGTCCAAGATCAGCAAGCTCAGATCAAGGAGATTGTACCACTGAATCTCACAGGTCTTTTACCATAGTAATTCACACCATAAACACAGGGAGACAAAACAGATCAAATTAAAAAGCAGATACTAACAAGAAGAGTCTAACAAAAAATGGGAACACAAAGAAACAACCCCCAAATGAAATTAAAGGAGGAAGCCTCAGAAAGAATGCTAAATGGAATAGAGGCAAATCAACCATCAGATATCAAGTTGAAAGCAATGGTTATCAGGAAGCTCCATGAGCTCATAGCAGATTACCAGAAACTACAAAGGAACTATAATTAATTGCAAACTATATTAACATGAAAAAGGAAATAGAAACTATCAACAAGGGCTAGGAGAAAATGAAAAATAGTATTTCTGAATTGAACAAAAGAGTAGAAAGAATGGAAAACAGGCTCCAAGAAGCAGAAGATCAGATCAGATAGCTGGAGGACAGGGTAGAAAAAAACACTGAGAAAGAGCAAGAAAAGGAAAAGAGACTCAGAAAGAATGAAGAAGGATTAAAGGAAATGAAGGACAATATGAAATATAATAATATCCATATATTAGGGACACCAGAAGGAGAAGATCAAGGGATAGAAAACCTCTTTCAACAAGTAATGATAGAAAACTTCTCTAATTTGATGAGAGAAAAAGTCACACAATTCCTGGAAACACAGGCAGTTTCAATCAAGAGAAATCCAAAGAGGCCCACTTCAAGACACACCACAATTAAAATAGCAAAATTTCAAACAGAGAGAATCTTAAAGGCAGTAAGCAAAAAACAAAAAAGTAATATACAAGGGAGCCCCAATCAGACTAGCAGCTTACTTCTCAATGTCAATGATGCAAGCCAGAAGGGAATGGGAAAATAAACAAACAAACAAACAAAACCCTCCAAGTAATGAAAACCAAACACATGCAACAAAGACTGCTTTATCCAGCAAGGCTCTCAAATAAAATGGAAGTCCAAATGAGGAGTTTCCTGGACAAAAGAAGCTTCAAAGAAGGTACTTCCTCAAACCATCTCTTCAAAGAGATACTAAGGGGTCTCCTTTAAGAAAAGAAAGAAAAACAGTGAGAGAGAGAGAAACAGGTACAAAAACCGCAATGAATAAGTACCTATCAATAATAACCTTAAACATAAATAGATTAAATGTTCCTATCAAAGGACACAGGATAGCTGAAAAGATACATGACCCACACATATCTGCCTTCAGGAGACCCACCTCAGAACAAAAGGCCTATACAGACTGAAAGCTAAGGGCTGAAAACAAATACCCCAAGTAAATGGACAGGGAAAAAAAAAGGATAGCAATACTCATATCAGACAAAATAGACTTCAAAAAAAGAGCTATAAAAAGAGACCCAGAAGGTTATTTCATAATACTCAAGGGAAGAATTCACCAAGAAGACATAAACATTGTACATATATATGCACTCAAAGCAGGAGCACCCAAATACATAAAGAAAATCTTAGAGGACCTCAAGAAAGATATTGACAGCAACACAATATGGTAGAGGATATTAACACCCCACTGTCAAAAATAGACAGATCATCCAAACAAAATATCAACAAAGATGTGGCATTGAACAATGCCCTAGATGAAATGGACATAACTGATATATACAGAGCCTTTCATCCCAAAGAAGCAAATTACACATTCTTTACAAATGCACATGGAACATTTTCAAAGATAGACCGCATAATAGGGCAGAAAACAAGTCTCAACAAAGTCAAGAAAATTGAAATCATATCAAGCATTTTCTCTGACCACAAGGTAGTGAAACTAGAATCCAACCACAAGGAAAAAACCCACAAACACTCTAAATTATGAAGATTGAATAGCATGCTATTAAACAATGAATGGGCCAAGAAAGAGATCCAGGAAGAAATCAAAACATTTCTGGAAACAAATGAAAATAAACTCACAACAACCCAAAACTTATGGGACACACTTCAGGAAGTCCTGAAGGGGAAGTTCATAGCAATACAGGACCAGCTAGAAAAAGATAGAAACATTTCAAATAAACTAAACCCTACACCTAAAAGAATTTGAGGTAGAACAACAAAAATAGCCCAGAGCAAGTAAAAGGAAGGAAATAACCAAGATCACTGCAGAATTAAGGATGAATGAATGCAACAGCTGATTTTTGAAAAGATAAACATAATCTACAAGCCTTTAAGTAGATTCATCAAGAATAAAAGAGAGAGGAGAAAAAAAACACAATAAGAAATAAAAAAGGAGAGATTACAACTGATACCATAGAAATAGAAGGGATTGCAAGAAATTACTATGAAGATCTGTATGCCAGGAAATTTGAAAACCTAGGAGAAATGGACACATTTCTAGAAAAATATAATCTTTGAACTCAATGAAAAAGAAGCAGAAAACTTGAATAGACCAATAACAGCAAATGAAATAATAAAAAAAACTTCCATCACACAAAAGCCCTGAACCAGATGGGTTCACAGGAGAATTTCACAAAGAATGTAAGGAAGAGCTAACCCATATTTTTCACAGACTATTCCAAAAAATCCAAAAGGATGGAAAACTCCTAAACTCTTTTTATGAAGCCAGCATCTTCCTAATTCCAAAACCATATAGAGACACAACAAAGAAAGAGAACTTCAGGCCAATATCACTGATGAACATAGACGCTAAAACCCTCAACAAAATATTGATAAATCGCATCCAACAATATATCAATAAGATCATACACCATGACCAAATGGGATTCATCCCAGGGATGCAAGGATGGTTCGATATTTGCAAATCAGTAAATGTAATACACCACAAAAACAAAAGCAAAGACAAAAATCACATGATCATATCAATAGACGCAGAAAAAGCTTTTGACAAGGTACAACATCCACTGATGATAAAAACACTCAGCGAAATGGGGATAGAGGGATCATTCCTCAATATAATAAAGGCCACATATGAAAGTCCTACAGCCAACATTATACTCAGCCGGAAAAAAACTAAAAGCTTTTCCACTAAGATCAGGAAGAAGATAAGGATGTCCACTTTCACTACTTCTATTCAATATAGTATTGGAAGTTTTAGCCACAGCAATCAGGCAAGAAAAAGAAATAAAAGGCATCCAAATGAGAAAAGAGGAAACAAAACTGTCACTGTTTGCAGATGACATGATAGTGTATATGGAAAATGCTATAGACTCTACCGAAAAACTGTTTGAACTAATTAATGAGTTTGGCAAAACAGCGGGTTACAAAGTCAATATCCAGACATCAAAGGCATTTTTGTATACCAACAATGAATCAGCAGAAGCAGAAATCAAGAAAAAAATCCCATTTGATATAGCAAAAAGAAAAATGAAATATCTGGGAATAAACCTAACTAAGGAGGTAAAAGACCTATATGCAGAAAACTACACAGCCCTGAAGAAAGAAATCAGGGAAGACAAAAACAAATGGAAACATGTACCTTGTTCATGGATTGGAAGAATTAACATCATCAAAATGTCCATACTACCCAAAGCAATATACAGATTCAATGCGATACCTATTAAAGTACCAATGGCATATTTCACAGACATAGAACAAACACTTCAAAAATGTATATGGAACCATAAACGAGCCCAAATAGCAGCTGCTCTTTTGAAAAAGAAGAACAAAGTAGAAGGGATCACAATATCTGATTTCAAACTGTATTACAAGGCCATTGTAATCAAAAGAGCCTGGTACTGGCATAAAAACAGGCACATAGACCAATGGAACAGAACAGAGAGCCCAGAAATCAACCCAACTCTCTACAGTCAATTGATATTCGACAAAGGGGGCAGTAACATAAAATGGAGTAAAGATAGCCTCTTCAACAAATGGTGTTGGGAGAACTGGACAGCTACGTGCAAAAAATGAAACTTGAGCACAGACTTACGCCATGCACCAAAATAAATTCAAGGTGGATAAAAGACTTAAATATAAGCCATGACACCATTAAAGTCCTAGAGGAGAACATAGGCAGGAAAATATCAGATATTTCATGTAGCAGCATATTTACTGATATGTGCCCTAGAGCAAGAAATATAAAGGAAAAAAATAAACAAATGGGATCTCATCAAAATAAAAAGCTTCTGGGTTGCTGAAAAAACAGTATTAAATTAGCAAGACAACCAACTGTATGGGAAAATACATTTGCCAATGATATTACAGACAAAGGTTTAATCTCCAAAATATCCAAAGAACTTACATGACTCCACTCTAAGAATACAACCAACACAATTAAAAAATGGGAAAAGGACTTGAACAGACACTTCTCCAAGGATGACACTGAGAGGAACCAGAGACATATTACAAGATGCTCAATATTGCTAGCCATCAGAGAGATGCAAATTGAAACCACAATGAGATATCACTTTACACCAGTCAGAATGGCTATCATAAATAAAGCAACAAGCAACAAATGTTGGAGAGGTTGTGGGGAATAGGGGATCCTAGTCCACTGTTGGTGGGGCTGCAGGCTGGTACAACCATTATGGAAAACAGTATGGAATTTTCTCAGAAAAATAAAAATTGAACTGCCTTTTGACCCAGCAATTCCACTGCTAGGATTATATCCTAAGAATCCTAAAACATCAATTTCAAACAACCTATGCACCACAATGTTCATAGCAACACAAATTACAATAAGCAAGAGTTGGAAGCAACCTAGTTGCCCATCAGTAAATGAATAGATCAAAAAACTGTGGTACATATACACAATGGAATTCTATGCAGCAGAGAGAAAGAAGGAACTACTACCCTTTGTGACAACATGGATGGAACTGGAAAGCATTATGCTGAGTGAAATGGGCCAGGTGTTGAAAGACAAATACCATATGATCTCACCTTAAACAGGAAGCTAAACAATAATAACAACAACAACAACAACAAAAGCAAGCAGAATAAAAACAAAAGACACTGAAATAGAGAATAGGCGGACAGGGACCAGAGGGGAGAGGGGAGGGAATTTAAGGGGAAAAAAGGGGAGGGATTTGGAGGAACAAGTATGAAGGACACAGGGACAAGAACTAAGGGGAGTGGAAATGGGAGGGAGGTGGGGAGCACAGGGAGGGTTTGGCTGGGATAGGAGAAATGGACAGAAAACTGTACTTGAAAAATATGTAAATAAAATAAAAAAGAAATGAAAGAGGAGAGACCACATAAATATAAAGGATTGTAAGAAATTACAACAAAGAACTATATGCCAAGAAACTTGAAAACCTAGATGAAATGGACAAATTTCTAGAAAAATATAATGTTCCAAAACTCAATGAAGAAGCAGAAAGCCTGAATACACCAATAACAGCTGATGAAATTGAAGCAATAATCAATATGCTTCAGACACATAAAAGCCCTGGATCAGATGATTTCACAGGAGAATTTTATAAAGCATTTAAGGGAGAATCCCCTTCATTCATACATTATTCCAAAAGATTCAAGATGGAATGCTCCCAAACTCTTTATGAAGCGAGCATCATCCTAATCCCAAAACCAGATAAAGACATAAGAAAGGAAGAAAACTTGAGGCCAATATTGCTGATGGACATGGATGCTAAAATCCTAAAAAAATATTGGCAAACCACACCAGCAATACATTAAAAAAGTCATACACCATGATCTCATGGGATTCATCCCAGGGATTCAGGGATGGTTTAATATTCATAAATCACTGAGTGTAATACACCACATAAACAAAAGTAAAGACAAAAATCACATGATAATATCAATAGATTCGAAAAAAGCATTTGATAAAGTACAGCACCCATTTAATATAAAAGCACTGAGCAAAGTGGGAATAGAGGGAGCATTCCTTAACATAATAGAGGCCATATATGAGAGACCTGCTGCGAATAGCATAGTCAATGGACAAAACTTAGAGCATTCCCACTAAGATTAAGAACAAGACAAGGATGCCAGCTTTCACCACTCCTATTGAACATAGTATTGGAAGTCGTAGCCACAGCAATCGAACAAGAAAAAGAAATAAAAGCCATCCAAATTGGAAAGGAGGAAGTAAAATATCATTATTTTCAGATGACATAACAGTGTACATAGAAAATCCAATAGACTCCACCTAAAAGCTACTCAGACATACTGAATGAATTTGGCAAAGCAGTAGGATACAAAGTCAATATTCAAAATTAAAGGCATTGTTGTACAATAAGAATGAAATTTCAAAAACAGAAATCAGAAAATACACTCCTACTCAGTATAACAACAAGAAAAATAAAGTGCCTAGGAATAAACCTAACCAAGGAGGTTAAAGACCTGTACTCAGAAAACTATACAAGACTGAAGAAAGAAATTAAGGAAGACACAAACAAACGGAAGTATATGCCATGTTCATGGATTGGAAGAATTAACATAATCAAAATGGCCATACTATACAAAGTGATTTAAAGATTCAATGCAATTCCTATAAAAGTACCAATGACATATTTCACAGACACAGAACAAATATTTCAAGATTTTATATGGAACCATAAATCACTCTGAATAGCTGCAGAGATTTTGAGAGAGAAGAACAAAGCAGGAGGGATCATAATAACTAATATGGAACTGTATTACAAGGCCACTATAATAAAAACAGCTTGTTACTTCCATAAAAACAGCCACACGGACCAATGAAACAGAATAGAGAGTCCAGAAATAAACCCAAGTATCTATGGTCAATTAATATTTTACAAAGGTAGAAGAAGAATAAAATGGAGTAAAAGTAGTCTCTTCAACAAATGATATTGGAAAAACTGGACAGCTACATGCAAAAAAATTAAAGCCAATCACCAGCTTACACCATACACAAAAATAAACTCAAGGTGGATAAAAGAATTAAATATAAGTCTTGACACCATAAAAGTACTAGAGGAAAACATAGGCAGGAAAATATCAGATACTCCATGCAGCCATATTTCCACCAATATGTCTCCTAGAGCAGAGGACTTCAAAGAAAGAATGAACAAATGGGATCTCATCAAAGTAAAAAGCTTCTGCATGACTAGAGAAAACAGCATTAAAATGTAAAGCCATCCACTGTGTGGGAAAACATATTTGCCAATGATACCTCGGACAATGGTTTGATCTCCAAATTATATACAGAACTCACATTACTCCACTCCAGGAAGAAAAACAAATACAGTTAAAAAATGAGCGAAAGACCTGAACAGACACTTCTCCAAGGAGGATATACAGAGGGCCCAGAGACATATGAAAACATGCTCAGCATCACTAGTCATCAGAGACATGGTAATTAAAACCAATGAAATACCACTTCACAGAGGTCAGAATAGACATCATAAACAAATCAACAAACATCAAGTGTTGGAGAGGATGCAGAGAAAAGGAAACCCTAGTGCACTGTTGGTGGGAATGCTACTGGTGCAAACACTATGGAAAACAGTATGTAATTTCCTCAGAAAACTGAAAATAGAACTGCCTTTTGATGCAGTAATTCTACTGCTGGAATTATATCCTAAGAACCCTGAAACACCAATTCAAAGGAACGTATGCACCCCAATGTTCATAGCAGCACAATTTACAATAGATAAGTGCTGGAAGCAACCCAAGCGCCCATCAATAAGTGAATGTATAAATAAATGTGGTACATTTGTACAGTGGAATATTACACAACAGAAAGAAAGAAAGAAGGAGCTTCTACCCTTTGCAACAGCATGGATGAAACTAGAGAGGATTATGCTAAGTGAAATAAGCCAAGTAGTGATGGACAAATACCATATAATCTCACCTTTAATTGGAACCTAATCAACAAAAGAAACATGCAAGAAGAATGGAACCAGAGACATTGAAATAAAGAACAAATTGACAGTAACCACAAGGGAGTTGGGAGGGGATAATGGAGGGAAAAAAGGGAAGGGTTTTCAGGAGCATCTATAAAGGACACATAGACAAAACTACAGGGTGGTGTGATCAGGGCCTGGAGTTGGGGATGGCTGGGGTGGGGGGAAATTTGAGACAATTGCTTGAACAGCAATAAAAATTTTTAAAGACAAAAACTCAAAGAGTTTTGAGTGGATGCATAAAGGAGAAAATGTCTTAAATCAGGGAATGATTACATGTGTGGGCATTACTGAGGGCACCTTGTTAGAAGAAGCAGTTTGGGCTCCTTTATTTCCTTTCGTTTTACACACCATTCCACTCAATAGACACAGTGATGTAGAGTGTAATTTTTTAAAAAGAACACTAGTATTGTTAACATGTTCGATATCTGTACTTAAGTTTGATTCAGAAAACCTTGCTTTGTCCCAATAAAATAATGGTTTAAGGGGAAAAATAAATAAAAAATGTAAGAGTAAAGATTTTTAATTCAAATAGTTAACATGTTATTACTATAAAAAACTGTTATATCTGTAATAAGTTTTATATAAATCTTACTATTAGCACAAAGTTAAAGTCATAAATTTACAGAAAAGAATGAAATCAAATAAAATCAAATCAACATGAAAAATCACCAAGTCACAAATTAAGACAGCAAGAGAGAAACATAGAAACAAGGAGATACAAAAAGCTAAAATATAATTAATAAGAGGACATTAGTAAGTCCTCACTTAACAATAATTAAATATATATGCATTTAATTCTTCAATCAAAATGTATAGTGGTTGAATGGAGATAAAACCAGACCCTTTCTCTATGTTGACTTCAAGAGGCTCATTTCAGATTTAATTACACCCATAGGCTCAAAGCGAGTAGATGGAAAAAAGATATTCAATGAAAGTTGAAACCAAAAGAGAGCAGGGATAGCTGTACTTATAGCAGGAAACATATACCAAGTAAAAACAGTCACTAGAGATAAAGACAATCATTATATAATAATAAAGTGGTCAATTCATAAAGAAGATGTAACAATTGTAAAGGTATATACACCCAACATTGGAGCACCTAAATGTGTTAAGAAAATATAAACAGATCTAGAGATAGAAACTGACTACAGTAAAATAATAGCAGAGGCTTCAATACCCCACTTTAAACAATGGATAGATAAACAAGGGATAGATACACATACATACATGCATGCATGCAAAAAAATCAACAAAGAGGATGCAAGATGGAGGCAAAGGCAGAGTGGGTGAAAGTTAAATTCACCTTCTCCGAGTAACAAATTAAAATTACAACTAAAATATAGCAAAATCAATCCAACTAGCCAACTGAAGTAGTTGAACAGAAGTCTTATAATTAATAATTTACAGAAGAAGTCACAAGGAGATTGAGAGAAGAGTAGAAAGAACAAAAGGGTGGTCCCACACACACATGAAGTGTTTGACAAACTGGATAGAGAACTCAGCTACAAAGGTCCCCCTTAAGAGTGAGGGGTCTCAGCTGCAGTCTAAGCTTTCCAGCCCAGTGTCCCTGTTCCAGGACAAGGAACCCACATAACATCTAGCTGTGAAAAATCATTGGGAATTCCATCCATCAGGGTGATATGGGAAACTGCTGGAAAACCAGCTGCCCTCTTAAAGAGCAACACACAATATCCCATTTGTAGCCACTCACTCTGTGCTTCAGGGAAATGGTGTCATACAGGAAGAGACTAGGTTGTATGGCTCTAGGGAGAAAGCCGAAAAGACAGCTGCCAGTGTCTCTGTGCTGAGATTCTATCACACCATCTGAGACACCATATTTCATGGTGTATTCCCCTCCATTAAGAATCAGCCTGGGAAGACACCCTGTAGCTCCAACCAGCCAAACTCATGCTCTGCTAAGGAGTTAGGTAGATGCTGCCAGCCTAAGGTGATGTTGCAGTTTTTCTTGGGAAGCTCTTGGGAAGGTTGATGCAGATTTGGAAGGATGCCAGACAAGCACAGGTAAAGACTAAGTTGTGAGGGCTATTTTTCTCCATGTGCCTGAATTGTTGCCACTGTTCTTTCTGCAGGGCCAAATCTTAATCTTCTTTAGCCTGATCAACACTATTGGCCCTACCCTAATGACTCCCTAAGACCCAACATCACAACAAAATTTTGCAGGCTATAGGTGGCAGCTGGCCTTGGTGTGCCTTGAGGCTTTTGGTGAATGGCTTCAGACATAGCACTGGTACAAAGTTTGAATCTATATCAGCCTGGTGACCACTACTCTCACCCACCATGTGTCTTACTGAGAACCTATCTCTCAACACTTGTATTGCCAGAGGCTCTTTCAGTGACTGAGTCCAACTGACAGCTGGCAGACAGAAGCAGATCTCAGGGTGCTCTGTGCCTTTTGCTGACCTGTTCCAGTTTTGATATTAATGGAAGTCAGCCTCAGTATATAGCTTGGCTCCTCCCATACACACCCGAGCTCAGTACAGGCAGTCACAACCATGTAGCTCCTAACAGATAGCCCAGGACTGGTAACAAGTGGCATATGACATTGAGGTTTACTAGAGTTCCTCCTAGAAGTCTCCAGTATCAACACACCCAAGGCTTTAGAACATGTCAGAGCATGAATAAATTAGCTCGACAAATGGCTCACACAAAGTGAGGTTTCAGCAAGAATGGGATCTTATTTGGGAAAAATCCACTTTATGGGGTCAGCTTCAGCACAGCAGCTCAAACATTATGGTTGGGGTCAATCCTCATAATCAGTAAGCCTGAGGGTCAGCATCACATACAAATAGACCACCAGAAATACAGACTAAATTACAACCCAAGAGCTTACATAAACCTCCCAAGGGACATTCCTGGAGCACCTAGCTTAGGTGATCATAAAAATTGCACCACAAACAAGACATCTACTATTACATAAGACTGGGAAGTATGGCAAATCTACTTAACATGCAGAAATGAATAAAAAGAAGCAGCCAGAATGAGAAAATAAAAATGCCCAAAACAAAAGAACAGGAAAAATTTCTAGAAAAATAACTAAATTAAATGGAAGAAAGACATAACCAGATATAGAGTGTAGAACAATAATTATAAAGATGTTCAAGTAACTTAAGGAAGAATGGATAAACTCAATGAGACCTTCAACAATTAGAGTGCATAGTAAGACTTCCACCAAGATGGAGGCATAGGTGGGGATGCCGTGCTTTCTCACACAACCAAGTTTAGAGACAACTGAATATTAGCAACAAAAAACATAGTCAGAACACAGAAAATTGAACTTTTTGGAAGTCTGATAACAAATTCTTCAGCCTGACTGGTAAGAGGGGTGAAACCAGCAGCTGGTGGAGCGAGGTTGCAATGGAAAACTCGGTCAGATGGACTCAGGCGCATGGAATCCAGGCACAGGGGTGGACCTAGTGAGAGACCCAGCCACCACGGGGAAACAGTGAGGGAGCAGGTCTGCGGGTTGACTGTGGTTGCGCATTTGTGCAGGGATAGACAAGCGAGGGAGTGGGCGATTAGACAGGACGCCGAGGGTCCCTGTGGCAAGCGGCAGCAGAGGGCACCGCCATTTCCCCACTCTGACCCCACCTCTACATACAGCGTCATAACCCAGCGACTCTGAGTTGCCCAGCCGCGGTGAACCACCTAAGGCTCTGCTCCTCACCCAGTCACGAGAAACAGCAAAGGGGGCCACCATTTCCTCCGCTCTGACCACGCCACCACATACAGCATCACAACCCAGCGACCTGGGAGTGCAAGGCTCAGCTCCTCACACTTAAGGAGCATGAACAGACCAAAAATGGCTCAAGAAGATCTCAAAGCCCCAGAGCCTATAAATCTAAGTGATGAAGAAATAGCAAAACTCTCAGACACACAGTTTAAAACACTGGTGATCAGGATCCTCACAGAACTGGTTGATTATAGCCACAAATTAGACAAATATATGAAGGTGAAACTAATTGAAATTAATGGAATTGCATGGGAAACCAATAGCAATGAAAAGGAAACTGGGACTCAAATCAATGGAGTGGACCAGAAGAAAGCAAATAATGGTCAAACAGAAAAGAGTGAAGAAGCAAGAATTCAAAAAAAAATGAGGAGAGGCTTAGGAACCTCCAGGACATCTTTAAAAGCTCCAACTTCCAAATTATAGGGGTACCAGAAGGGGGAAAGGAACAGCCACCAGTGGAAAATTTATTTGAACAAATAATTAAGGAGAACTTCCCCAATCTGGCAAAGAAAATAGACTTTCAGGAAATCCAGGAAGCTCAGAGAGTCCCAAAGAAGTTGGACCAAGAAGAAACACACCAAGGCACATCATAATTACATTAGCCAAAATTAAAATGAAGGAGAGAATCCTAGAAGCAGCAAGAGAGAAGGGGACAGTCACCTACAAAGGAGTTCCCATCAGACTGTCAATGGATTTCTCAAAAGAGACCTTACAGGCAAGAAGGGGCTGGAAAGAGGTATTCCAAGTCATGAAATCTAAAGACCTACAACCAAGATTGCTCTATCCAGCAAAGCTTTCATTTAGAATGGAAGGACAGATAAAGTGCTTCTCAGATAAGATCAAATTCAAGGAGTTCATCATCACCAAGCCCTTATTATATGAAATGTTAAAGGGACTTACCTAAGAAAAAGAAGATAAAAAAAGATGAACAGTGAAAGGACAGCAAACTCACAGTTATTAACAACCACACCTAAAACGAAAGCAAACTAAAAGGGCAGCTAGATCAGGAGTGGAAACATAGAAATGAAGATCTCAAGGAGGGTTAGCAACAGGGGAGTGGGAGGAGGAGAAGGGGGGAGAAGGTACAGAAAATAAGTAGCATAGACAGTAGATAGAAAATAGATGGGGGGCAAGAATAGCATGGGAAATGTAGAATCTAAAGAACTTGAGACACATGGTCATAAATTAAAGGGGGGGTAATGGGTGCGGGGAGGTAGGGTGGAGGGGAATGAAGGAGGGAATAGAACAACTGTAATGGCATAATCAATAAAATAAATTAAAAAATAGAGTGCATAGTAAAAGACATAGAAACCATTAAAAAAGTTAGAAATTAAAAATACCTGAAATGTAAACTACACAAGAAGAACTAGACAGCAGGTTAGATGAAGCAGGACATCAAGTCAGAAATTTGAAAAACAAGGTAACATAACTACTCAATCAGAGAAACAAAATAAAAATAGAATTTTAAAACTAAAGATAGTTAAAGGAGCCTCTGGGACAAAATCAAGTGTAACAGCATCTATATTATAAAGGTATTAGAAAAGAAGATAAAGAGTAAGGGATTAACAATGTATTTGAAAAAATAATGACTGAAAACTTCCCTAACATGGTGAAGGAAAAAGACACACAAATCCAGGAAACAAAGAGAGCACAAACAAGATGAACCCAAAGAATCCCACATCAAGACACATCATAATTAAAATGGCAAAGCTTAAAGAGAAGGAGAGAATCTTAAAAGCAGCAAAAAAAAGTTTGTTACCTACAAGGGAGCTTTCATAAGACTGTCAGATGATTTGTCAATGGAAACATTTTAGGCCAGAAGGGACAAGCACAAAACATTTAAAATGAAAAACAAAACAAAACAAAAACAAAAACCTGCAGCCAATACCACTCTACTAAGTAAGCATAGAACTTCAAATTAAAGCAGAAATAAAGAGCTTACCAGTAAAGAAAAACCTAAAGGAGTTCATCACTTCTAAACCAGTATTATAAGAAATTTAAAAGAATTTCTTTAACAAGAAGAAAAAAAGAGAAATTTAAATATGTATAATAAAATAGCAATAAATATGTACCAATAAATAAGCACTTTAAATGTAAATGGTTAAATTATTCAATCATAAGACTGCATTAAAAAATAAGACCCATATATATGCTGTCTAAAAAAAAGTCAATTAAAAAGAAACATGTACACTGAAAGTAAAATATACTTCATGCAAATGAAAACAAAAAATTAGATGGAGTAGCAAAATAGAATCTAAAAAAGGCTATTATAAAATCCAAAGAAGTTTATTACATAATAATGGAGGGATATATCCAGTGACAGAATGTAAAACCCTTGTAAACTTGTTTGCACCTAATTTAGAAGCACCTAAATATGTAAAGTAAATAAGGATGATCATAAAGTGAGAGATTGGCAGTAATACAGCTATAGTAGACTTTATCACCTCACTTACACCAATAACAGAACTTCCAGACAGAAAATCAACAAAGAATACTGTTCCTAAATGAAACAAGATGAGATAAATATAACTAATATTTTCAGAGCATTTTTTTCTAAAGGAGCAGAATATAGATTCTTTTCAAATGCACATGAAAAAGTTTTCAGGACAGATAAGAAAATAAGTCTCAATAGATTTACTAAAATTAAGATCATATTAATCACCTTTTTTTTAGAAAAATAATTTTCATTTTTTATTTTTATACTTTATTTATTTATCTTTAGAAGGGAAGAGAAGGAGAGAGGGAGAGAAATATCAATGTATGGTTGCCTCTTATGTGTCCCTTGCTGGGAACTGCCCCCTGCTAGGAATTGGACTACAACCCAGGCATGTGCCCTGAATGGGAATCGAATCGTGATCTTTTGGTTCTTAGGCCTGCACTCAATCCATTGAGCTACACCAGCCAAGGCCTAAATCACCTTTTCTTACTAAAATGGTGTGAAACTGTAAATCAATTTCAAGAAAAAACTGAAAAAATACAGAAAAATATAGAGCCTAAATAACGTGCTACTATACAATAAATGAGCTCAAGGAAAAATCAAACAAACCTTGAGACAAATAAAAATAAAAACACAACAACCCAAAATATATAGTACACAGCAAAATCAGTCCTAAGAAGAAAAATCATAGCTATAGAAGCCTACATCCAGAAATAAGGAAAAACTCAAATAAACAATCCAAAATGAACAAGAAAAGTAAAAACAGACAAAAACCACAGTGTACTCAAATAAATAACATCACAGCCAAAATAAATTAAACGAAGTCTGAAAAAAACCCCACAAAAGATCAAAATAACCAAGAGGTGTTTCTTTGACAAGATAGTAAGATTGATAAACTTTTAACTTGGCTAATCAAGAAAAAAAATACAGAATCTAAATAAATAAAATCAGAAATGAAAGGAAATGCCAACTGACACCACAGAAATACTAAAGATTTTAAGAAAATATTACACACAGCTATATGTGGACAAATTGGTCAGTCTACAAGAAGTGAATAAATGTCTAGAAACAGAATTTTCTAAGACTGAATCAAGAGAAAACAGAAATCTGCACAAACAAATTACAACCAATAGAATTAAAGCAGAAATAAATAATAACTCCTAACAATAAAAGTCCTGGACCAGTGGCTTCATTCATGATTTTTATAAAAGAAGTGAAGTAGAACTAACACACATCCTTCTAAAATCATCCAAAAAATTCAAGAGGAGAGAAGACTACAAGCTCATTTTATGAGGTCAGCATTATTTAATTCTGAAATCAGATAGACACTACAAAAGAAAGAAGATTATAGGTCAATATTCCTTATGAACATAGATGTTAAAACCTTCAACAAAATAGTAGCAAATAAAATCCAGCAATTAAATAAGAAGATCATATACATCATGATAGCAGGATTTATTCCAAGGATGCAATGTTGATACAATATCCACAATTCAATAATTATGATCCATCACAAAAACAAAATAAAAATTATAAGCATATACCAACAGAGAATAAAATAAATTTAAAAAATTACACATTTATAATAAAATCTCTTAGCAAAATGGGAAGAGAAGGAACATATTTCAACATAATAAAGACCATATATGAAACACTCACAACAAACATATACTCAACTGCGTGAAATTAAAAGTATTTCCCTTAACCTCAGAAACAAGACAGGGAAGTTGACTTTCACCACATTCCTATTCAGCATAATGCTGGAAGTCCCAGCTAAAGCAATCAGATAAAAAGAAGAAATAAAAGGCATCTGGCTAAGAAAACATTAGCAGAATGAAAAGAGAACAAACTGTATGAAAAAATACATTTACCAATGATATCTCAGACAAGAATTTGATCTCCAAAATATATAAAGAATTCACACCACTCAACTCCAGGAAGAAAAAAAAATCCAGTTAAAAATGGGCAAAAGACCTGAATAGACACTTCCCCCAGGAGGACATACAGAGAGCCCAGAGACATGTGAAAACATGGTCAAGGTCACTAGGCATCAGAGAGATGCAAATTAAAACCACAATGAGATACCACTTCACACCTCTCAGAATGGCCATCATAACCAAATCAGCAAACAATAAATGCTGGAGAGGATGTGGAGTAAAGTGAAACCTAGTGCATTGTTGGTGGGAATGCAGACTGGTATAGCCACTGTGGAAAACACTGTGGAATTTCCTCAAAAAACTAAAATGAAACTGCTTTTGGACCCACCCATTCCAATCCTGGGATTATACCCTAAGAATCCTAAAGCACTAATTCGAAAGAACCTATGCACCCCAAAGTTCATAGCCACACAATTTACAATAGCCAAGTGCTAGAAGGAGCCTGGATGCCAATCAGTAAATGAGTGGATCAAAAAACTGTGGTACATTTACACACTGGAATACTATACAACAGAAAGAAAGAAGGAGCTCCTACCCTTCCTGACAGCATGGATGGAACTGGAGAGTATTATGCTAAGTGAAATTAACCAGGCATTGAATGACAAATAGCATATGATCTCACCTATAAGTGGAGCCTAATCAACAACAAACAAAGGAACAAAATAGTACCAGAGGCTTGGAAATAAAGAACAAACTGACAGGGAGCAGAGCGGGGTCTAGAGGGGCATAATTGGAGAATGGGCAAGTCAAGGAACATTTATAATGGGAGAGCAATGGGGTAAAATGTGAGACGACTGTATTTGTACAACAATAACACAAAGAAAATTGAAAAATATATTCACTGAAAAATAATCCACAGTTTCATTTGCTAAATCTTCTAATGTCTGCCTTTATAAATTTGGAGGTTATATCTTCAAGAAAAATAATAATACTTCAAATGGAGTATATTTTAATATGTAACATATACTGTAATTGGTAAAACAAAGTGAAATAATTTGTGTATATTTTATGAATCACAGTAGTCAGGGGGAACTTAGGGAGTTTTAATGAGCCTCATACCCATGTAAGAGTGTACAGCCATGCTATAAGAATAAGATTCTAAGGTAGAGAATTAGCAAACCATGGCTTATGGGTGAAATTTAGCCCAGCACCTGTTTCCTTATGATCCACAAGTCCAAAGTTGTTTCATATGGGTTAGTGGTTGGAGTAAAATGAAGAAAAAACTTCAGTAACATAAAATTAAATAAATTCAAATTTATATCTCCATTAATAGTGTTACTGGAGTACGACCAGACTCACTTGTTGACGTATTTATTAACTTTGGCAGCTATCCTCCTACAATGGAAATTGAGTAGTTGCTAATACTCTCATTTTTACTACCTGGCCCTTGACAGAAAATGTTTGCCAAACTTCATCCTAACGTCTCAATCCAGAAGGGCCACAAAGTGCTTCTTCTTTGATTTCCTTGTTCTCTTTGTCACCTTTCTTTTCACTCACCCATATATTCTACTGGAATGACTTCTGTTTGTACCATATATATTACATTTGAAATAAGTTAAATCAAATTGAATTAAGTAGTTAAAACACAGGAACAGCAGAGGACACTCAGTACACATCAATTTCCTCATCAGGAAATATGATGAGGAAATAAAATATTGATTTTACCCTGTTGGAGATTATTTCAAGCATAGACCAATCTGATGATTCTCTGCATTCTCATTACTCAATTCTACTTTTATTTATTTATTTATTTATTTATTTATTTATTTATTTATTTATTTATTGTGTTGTTCAGTTACCATTTTCCCATCTTTTTCCTCCACTGCTCTCCCCTACCTCATCACCTCCACTCCCACAGTCACCTCCCTCCTTATTGTCCATGTACATGCCTATGAATCTTAGTTTGTGTTCCTTTGCTTTCCCCTTCTGTTGTAGACTGCTCTGCCTGATTTTAGGAATCTCTACCCCTTGTGGCTAAGGGCAAGAGAAGACCTTTGGAATGCCAGCTGCAAGAGACAAAGTCTATCTCTGGTAGCAAACACTACCTCAGTTCCTTTCCCTGACCCCAAAGCTTAGTTGGAAGTCAATGACCGGTAAGACCCCTCACAGCGGGGGGCAACCTAAGCCAGACTCGATCACTTGGGAGGCCTTCATAGAAGAACTCGGGGGGGCTGCAATGAACTCTTGCCCCCCCCACCCGGCTTTGTCAAAGCCCGAGTCCCCATGTTCTCTGGGAGAAATGCTTCCTGGCTCTAATCCTCTTAAGCCTGAATACCTGATGGGGAGAGGTGTAGCTCCTTGTCTTGCCAGAGCATGTCCTGGGGAAAAATCTGGCATCACAAAGACTTGCTGATAAACCTGTGAAATCTGCTCTACTAAGAGTGCTTTCATTCATATGATAAGGGCCCAAGAGGAAATGGGTATGTCTCCCAAAGTTTCTGCAACTCTCTTCCTGACAGACACTGACTCAAACTTTGAAGCCCTCAGATATCTTTGAAGTGTTATCTACTGTTTGATCCTTGCCGCCCTGTATTCCTGTGTATTACAACCCTATAAAAGGCTATATAAGAGGGCACTTGGGGCCTTTTTCTCCTCAGAGAAACTGGCCACTGCTGGCCTTTGTCTTCCCTGAGAAACTTGCCACAGCCCACTCTTCCTCCCCTAAACAGATCCAGCATGTCTCGACCATATTCATTCACTCATGTCCGTGGCACCCGGCGGGACTCGAAAAGAAGTTGCCATCACACCCTTCTCCTTCTTTTCCCATTATCCCCTTTTCCCTCCCATCAGTCATTGTTAACTTGTTCTTTATTTCCAAGTCTCCGGTTCTATTTTGCTCACAAGTTACTCAATTGTACTTGATACTGTATTTGTAATACTGTCAATCTGCAAAGATTTATACATGTAATTAGTTGGAAAGCATCATATTCCTTCAATAATTTAATTATATTTATTTAATATTGAAGGAGTATTTACTGTGTCTGTGCTAGGCACTGAGGCTACAATAATGAACAAGATAGGTCTGGTCTTAGACCCCTTGCTGTGCTCATAGCCTCTATCATACCCCATTTCTTTGTTCTCCATTTCCCACCTGTTCTACCTCTCTTCCATTTATGACCTCTTTCCTTACTGCCCACTGAGGCCCTCACATCCGCACCTTAGTCTGACGTAGCTCTTCAAGGACTGACTTGTTTTCCACCTTAAGTATTATCTTCTCTGAGTGCAAACTGACACAGACCCCTTCAGTAAACTCCTGACTCTGGTTTTCAGGTATCAGACCCCTTTTCAGCAACAATATTCCCAGTTTTCACAATGGATTGAAGAAGTTTGTGGCAGAGTGAAATACTGGGCTCAGGACTGGGGTCAACCAGCAGCCTGTTTTGACTTCTGTGACAGTACTCCATCCCTGAAGTCTCCATGAAACAGAATCACTGAGTACCTGCAGATGGTCCCCTACTTCATCTTCAGGACTTTGTAAAGAGTGAGCACAGATAATCAATGTTTCTGTATGGGACCATAAGATAATGATTATCCTTTTGCCTGTCTTCAAAGTTGTTATTTCAGTAGTTTACAACTATTACTCATTTCCAAATGCCTTATTTCATGGCACTGACTGTGTGTGTTAAAAAAAACTTTCACAAGGTAGCAAAAACAAATAAAATAAAATAACAATGTCTTTTTAAAATTTTATTTAGTTATTTTTCAAATACAGTTTTTGTCTATTTCTCCCATCCCAGCCCCCCCGCCCTGTGCTCCCCACCTCCCTCCCATTTCCACCCCCCTTAGTTCTCGTCCCTGAGTCCTTCATATTTGTTCCTCCAAATCCCTCCCTTTTTTACCCCTTAAATTTCCTTCACTCTCCCCTCTGGTCCCTGTCCCCTTGTTCTCTATTTCAGTGTCTTTGTTTTTATTCTGCTTGCTTGTTTGCTCTGTTGTTTAGCTTCCTGTTAAAGATGAGATCATATGGTATTTGTCTTTAAAAATATGAAATGCTTCACGAATTTGCGTGTCATCCTTGCGCAGGGGCCATGCTAATCTTCTCTGTATCATTCCAATTTTTAGTGTATGTGCTGCCGAAGCGAGCACACAATTTCTTTATTTGATGAAAACTCATACTGTCCAGGAAACAAGACACATTTGCTGAAGAATTCTAGCAAGACATCCCTTCTATTATCATCACTGCCACTCCTAATACACACACACTTACATACATTCACACACTGAATCTGAATTCAACAAATAGTAATTAAAAATAACATAAAACATACAATTCCAAATAGCCATTATATGCTAGTCACTAACAAATATAACATCTATATAACTAATTACATTCCAGCCATTGTTTAAGTAATAATTAATTGAATTATTATTACATACTTATGAGTAAGTACTGTGTTTTTCACATATGAGAATGTTTTTCACATGAGGGAAAGGAAACACACAAATTTAAGTAATTTGTTCCAGCTTCCATAGAATGTAGATATTGAGTCTAGATTTAAACCCAGGGAGTCTAACTTTAGTGCCTATTATCAAAACTTCTCTCATTACTGCTTCCCATGTGACTACTAAGGGGATAAAATACATTAATTCTTATATTGATATTATTTTGAACAAAGCTAAATAGAATATCCATTCTGGTCAGCGACTCTGCTGGTTGCTAAAGATTGAAGTGAAATCGGAGGCTCTCTGCCTTTAAGGTATTGCACATATAAATATAAAAATAAATATACATAAATAAATAAAATAAACATATAAATAAATATACATATAAACAGATATTTACATTTTACTAAAGGCTATGACAGATTACAAAAGGCTCCATAGAAGCACTAATGACTATCTCCATCCTCACAATATAATGGATATTGTACAGAAATAAAAGACATTTTAAGTATCACCTGTCTTCCAGAAAGTTACCAAGGTGGAGTGGAAAGAGAATGGAATATGTAACACATAGAACCATATGAAACTGCATATAAGGGAAAAGTGCAAGATTGAGAAACCCAAAATTTTAAAGAAAAAAATATGATAAAAATTAGGAAATTATGGATTATAAGAGAGCCTGGATGACATATCAACTGATGCAACACATCAACTTGATTTAACTTTTTATTTATTTATTTATTATTATGAATAAATAATTATTTGACAAGTTTATTATGAAACTTGTCAAATTGAGAGCAATAGTATGGCAGGACAGTGATATTATCATTTGATAGTGCCTTAATATGTATACATTGTTATATCATCTTAATATGTACACAGAAGATGTTCTGGGAGAATCTAGAGGAAGATGGCAGCGGAGTAGGACAAAGGATTTTGCTTCCTCCCATGCACTGGAGAAAAAACAGGCTCATCTGCAGAGGAGCTCAGTGGATAGCCAACAGGGACCCAGCATATAGGAAGGTAGGACTCCAGAAATTGGAGCAAACTCTGACGGACCAGAAGGTGAGGATAGACACAGCAGGTCAATAAGGTCCCAGGGAAGGGTACAGAGGCCGCAGGCCCTCTGTTGGGCCATGCAGGGCTGCCCCGTCGGGGCCCCAGCTGCACCAGGGGCCAGGTTGGTCCGCCTCAGTCTCTGGGAGCTGAAGCCTGGCTCTAGGACCTAGGGAGAGAGCCAGTTACCACCCGGGCACAGTTTGAAAAAACATCAGCTGGGCGCAGTTTGAAAAAACTCCCTACCCAGCCAGGAGCAGTTTGAAAAAATGCCAAGAGAAATCTGTTTGCTTGGAGTATCAGGGAGAGGAGTGGGTGTGAAGAAGCAAAACAGAGAGCTTTGATCACACATGGAGTCTGTGGACTCCAACTTGGGAGAATTGAGAGTCACCCTTGTGTCCTCCGTTGCACTGGGCCTGGGCCTGGTCTGCTGAGTCTGCCTCGGACTCTGGGAGCAGGAGCTGAGGGCAGGCTGCAAGGCCCCTGGGAAAGAGCCAGTCACCAGCTCCCTCCCTACACAGCTGGGAGCAGTTTGAAAAATGCCAAGAGAGATCTGTTTGCTTGGATTGTCAGAGAGAGGAATGGGTATGAAGAAGCAAATCAGAGAGCATTGATCACACATGGAGTCTGTGGTCACTGGCTTGGGAGAATTGAGAGTTGCCTTTGCATTCCCACATAGCACTGGGAAGGGTTCGTGCCAAGGCCAGTGCGACCAGAGAAGCCTGGCCAGGAATGCACATCCACACCCCAGGCTGGGACTGTGAATCCTGGGGAAAGTCTGCTTTCAGTGGGGCCCTGAGCAGAGGGTTTTGGAAGAACAATCCTGAGACTGGCTGAGTTCACCGAAAAGGGAGAAAGCCAGTACTAATCCACCCTTAGACTGCTGCAGCTAGTGTGACCAGAAGAAAAGGATTGACCGGCTGGAAACCAACAAGAGTTGTTTTTTTTTTAATTTTTATTTTTTAACTTTATTATTTTTTATCTTTCAATACTTTTACCCTCTCTCTTCTTGTTTCTTATTTTATTCCTTCTTCCTTTCTTTCCAAACCTACCACTTTCTCCTCCCTTCTGCTGCCTTTTTTTTCTCTTTCTTTTTGACATCCTCCCAGCCAAGTGAGACAAAAGACTTGGAATGGCGAAAAGACCAGAGTTGGGCTCAAAGAGGGGGCATCCCAACAGTAGAGACAGAGAGAAAAAATTCACTTTGCTATAACAGAAAAACTACAAGTTACTGCATATTTGAGTTTTTCATTATTTTTATTATTATTACATCTTTTATTTTAATAGTATCTCTGTATTCCTCCTCTTTCTGTATAGTTTTCTTTACCTTGGCTGGTTATATTGCGTCACTTGACAGGTTTCCCCTGTCCCCTCAATCATAGTGCATTGCTAATTTACTGTCCCTTATTGCCCAGTTAGCAAACTATTGAAAGTCCAATACTTCCTAATCTTGGTGTATCGTAGATTCTGTTGTATGATTGTTGCTCTAATATTATTGTAAACAATAGTTGTTGCATGCTGTTGTAAATACTACATAACACCCTCACCCCCAGATCTTAGCCCACTATATTATTGCTGGAACTATAATACTGCAGTGGTTGACTCTGTTCCCTCTCACACTACACCTATTTACCATCCCTTATTCTCACCTTACCTCAGAATCTGACCTCCCTCAAACTTACTCCTTTCTGGACCCTAAGCACAAGCCTTTCCTCCCAAACAAGAACCTTATCTGCCTTCCACCTGCTCTGAAAAGGGGTTAGGTGGGTGGAAGATTATGGCTGTAACTGTACATAGTCAGGGGAGCACCTATCTCTTTTCTACCAGCTGCTACTGTAAATATCATAGAATACTCTCCTGCTGTCATAAACCGGTGTGTCTTCCCCTCCAACTGATCACACACACACACGCACACACACACAAAAAAAAATAGGTGGAAGTGGTGAACACCAGGATACCCAAAGGAAGAGGAAACCCAACAAAAAAGAAAACACCAATAGATAACAAAAGAGGAAGGTGAAGGAGAGAGTACAAACCACACTAACCTCAACCCAGACCTACCTGGAAATACAACTAAAGAGCAGAGAAACTTCCCAGGGCAAACAACTGAACAAGAGCAAAACAGAATCTTCAAAACCCTGTATATGCAGAAGAACTAGCTTCAATGCAACCCACCCTCACCAGCACAGCAAATTAAAATGGGTAGGGGACAGAGGGACCATCAGTTCACCAGCTGGTGGGAAGAACCCACAAAAAAAAGACCCAGAAAGAACAGAAACCCAAAGACAAACACAGAGCCAACATTAAGAAAAGCGCAAGATCACCAGTTTGGGGAGATCAAGGAGACTACACCACTGAATTCACAGGTATTATACCACAGAAGTGCACACCATAAATCCAGGAAGCCAGAAGAAATCAATTTAAGAAGCTGAAGCTAACAAGAACAGTCTCACAAACAATGGGAAGACAAAAAAACACCCCCCCAATGGAAGGAAAGGAGGAAGCCTCAGAAAGAATGCTAGATGGAATAGAGGCAAGTCAGCTATCAGATATTGAATTCAAAGCACTGGTTATCAGGAAGTTCAAAGAGCTCACAATGAGCTACCAGAAACTACAGGGGAGCTACAATGAACTCACTGCAAACTATATCAACATGAAAAAGGAAATATAAACTATCAGCAAGGGCCAAGAGGAAATGAAGAATACAATTTCAGAGCTGAAGAACACAGTGGAAGGTATGAAAAGCAGGATCAATGAGGCAGAAGATTGGATGAGTGAGTTGGAGGACAAAGTAGAAAGAAATGCCCAGAAAGAGCAAGAAAGGAAAAAGCGGCTCAGAAAGAATGAAGAGGGATTAAGAGAAATACAAGACAATATGAAACGTAATAATATCCGAATAATAGAAATTACAGAAGGAGAAGAAGAAGAGAAAAGGATAGAAAATCTATTTGAAAAAGTAATGATGGAAAACATACCTAATTTGATGAGAGAAAAAGTGTAATAAACCCAGGAAACACAGAGAGTCCCAATCAAGAGAAACCCAAAGCAACCCACTTCAAGGCACATCATCATTAAAATGGCAAAATTTCAAGATAAAGAGAGAATCTTAAAGGCAGCAAGGGAGAAAAAGAAGGTAACCTGTAGGGGAGCCCCAATAAGGTTAGCAACCAACTTTTCAATGGAAACACTCCAAGCCAGAAGAGAATTGCAAGAAATATTCCAGGTAATGAGAACCAGAGCCCTTCAACTGAGGTTACTTTATCCAGCAGGGCTCTCAGTCAAGATATAAGGCCAAATAAAAAGCTTCTAAGACAAAAGAAGTCTAAAAGAATACACCTCCACCAAACCAGCTCTGCAAGAAATACTAAAAGGTCTGATTTAAGGAAAGGAAGGAAAAGACAGAGACAATGAGAAGCACAAAATAAAAATGACCATGAACAAGTACTTACCAATAATATCCTTAAACAGAAATGGACTAAATGCTCCAATCAAAACACATAGAATAGCGGAATGGATAAGAAAGCATGACCCACACCTTTGCTGGCTACAAGAGACCCACCTCAGGACAAAAGAACTACACAGACTAAAAGTGAGGGGCTGGAAACAAATTTTCCAAGCAAACAGTCAGGGAAAAAAAGCTGGTGTAGCAATACTCCTATCAGACAAAATAGACTTAAAAAAAAAAAAAGACCATAAAGAGAGACCCAGAAGGTCACTTCATAATACTCAAGGGAAGAATCCACCAAGAGGACATAAACATTGTAAATATATATGCACCCAACATAGGAGCACCCAAATATATAAAGAAAATCTTAGAGGACTTCAGGAAAGATATTGACAGCAACACAATTATAGTAGGGGATTTTAACACCACACTGTCAAAAAATGGACAGATCTTCCAAACAAAAAATCAACAAAGATATTGTGGAATTGAACAACACCCTAGGTGAAATGGACTTAAATGATATATATAGAGCCCTTCATCCCAAAGAAGCTAAATACGCATTGTTTTCAAATGCCCATGGAATATTTTCAAAGATAGACCACATGATAGTACACAAAATGAGCCTCAACAAATTTAAGAAAATTGAAACCAGCCCTGGCTGGTTTAGTTCAGTGGATTGAGCATGGAACTGTGAACCACACAATTGTGGTTTGATTCCCAGTCAGAGCACATACTTGGGTTGCAGGCCAGTTCCCAGTAGGGGACTCATGAAAGGCGACCACACGTTGACATTTCTCTCCTTCTCACCTTCCCTTCCCCTCTAAAAACAAGAAAATTGAAATTATCCTGAGCATTTTCTTGGACCACAAAGGACTGAAACTGGACACCAACCCCAAGAGAAAAGACCCAAAATATTCAAAATCATGGAGACACTTAATAGCAAGCTCTTAAACAACTGATGGGTCAAGAATGAAATCAGGGAAGATATCCAAAAATTTTTGGAAAAAAATGAAAATGAACTCTCAACAACCCAAAACTTATGGGACACAGCCAAGGCAGTCCTGAGGGGGAAGTTCATAGCAATACAGGCCTATCTAAAAAAGATAGAAATATTTCAAACAAACAACCTAACTCTACAACTATAAGAGCTCGAGGAACAACAGCAAAGACAGCCGAGAGCAAGTAAAAGGATGCAAATAACCAAGATCAGAGCAAATTTAAATGACATAGAGACTAAAAGCACAATTCTAAGGATCAATGAATCCAGGAGCTGGTTTTTTGAAAAGATAAAATTGACAAGCCTATAAGCAGGCTCATCAAGAAAAGAAGAGAGAGAACCCAAATAAACACAAACAGAAATGAAAGAAGAAAGATTACAACTGACACCACAGAAATAGAAGGGATTGTAAGAAATTACTATGAAGAACTGTAGGCAAAGAAATTTGAAAACTTACGTGAAATGGACACATTTCTAGAAAAATATAATCTTCCAAAACTCAGCAAAGAAGAAGCAGAAAGCCTGAATAGACCAATAACAGCAGATGAAATCGAAGCAGTAATAAAATATCTCCCGAAGCACAAAAGCCCTGGACCAGACAGTTTCACAGGAGATTTCTACAAAGCATTTAAGGAAGATCTAACTCCTATTCTTCACAGGCTATTCCAAAAAAATCCAAAAGGATGGAAAACTCCCAAACTCTTTTTATGAAGGCAGCATCATCCTAATCCCCAAACCAGATAAGGATACAATGAAAAAGAAAACTTCAGGCCAATATTGTTCATGAACATAGATGCTCAAATCCTCAACAAAATATTGGTAAACCACATATAATAATACATTAAAAAGATCATGAACCATGACCAAGTGTGATTCATCCCAGAAATGCAAGGATGGTTCAATATTCGCAAATCAGTAAATGTAATACATCATATAAACAAAAGCAAAGACAAAAATCACATAATCATATCAATAGATGTGGAAAAAGCTTTTGATAAGGCAAAACACCTATTTATAATAAAAACACTCACCAAAGTGGGAATAGAGGGAGCATTCCTCAACATAATAAAGGTCATATGAAAGACCTACAGCCAACATCGTACTCAATGGGCAAAAACTAAAATCTTTTCCACTAAGCATTAAACAACACCCTAGATGAAATGGACTTAACTGATTATATATATATATATATATATATATATATATATATATATATATATATATATATCCCTTCATCCCAAAGAAGCTAAATACACATTCTTTTCAAATGCACATGGAACATTTTCAAAGATAGACCACATGATAGGACACAAAATAAGCCTCAAAAAATTCAAGAAAATTGAAATCATACCAAGCATCTTCTCTGACCACAAGGGACTGAAATTGGAAACCAACCCCAAAGAAAAAAACCCAAAGCACCCAAAATCATGGGGACTGAATGGTATGCTATTAAACAACGAATGGGTCAAGAATGAAATTAGGGAAGAGATCAAAACATTTCTGGAAACAAATGAAAACGATCTCACAACAACCCAAAACTTATGGGACACAGCAAACGCAGTCATGAGAGGGAAGTTTATAGCAATAAAGGCCTACCTAAAGAAGATAGAAACATTTCAAACAAACAACCTAACCCTACGCCTGCAAGAACTCAAGGAACAATAACAAAGACAGCCCAGAGCAAGCAGAAGTAAGGAAATAACCAAGATTAGAGCAGAATTAAATGGCATAGAAACTAAAAGCACAATTTTAAGGATCAATGAATCCAGGAGTTGGTTCTTTGAGAAGATAAACAAAATAGACAAGCCTTTAAGTAGGCTCATCAAGAAAAGAAGAGTGAGGACACAAATAAACACAATCAGAAATGAAAGAGGAGAGATTACAACTGATACCACAGAAATAGAAGGGATTGTAAGACATTACTATGAAGAACTGTATGCCAAGAAATTTGAGAACCTAGGGGAAATGGACACATTTCTAAAAAAATGCAATCTTCCAAAACTCAGTGAAAAAGAAGCAGAAAATCTAAATACACCAATAACAGCAAAAGAAATTGAAGCAGTAATCAAAAAACTCCCATCACACAAAAGCCCTGGACCAGATGGTTTCACAGGAGAATTCTACAAAGCATTTAAGGAAGAGCTAACCCCTATTCTCCACAGACTATTCCAAAAAATCCAGAAGGATGGAAAACTCCCAAATTCTTTTTATGAAGTCAGCATCATCCTAATTCCAAAACCAGACAGAGACACAACAAAGAAAGAAAACTTCAGGCCAATATCGCTGATGAACATAGATGCTAAAATCCTCAACAAAATATTGGCAAATCGCATCCAACAATATATCAAAAAGATCATACACCATGACCAAGTGGGATTCATCCCAGGGGTGCAAGGATGGTTCAATATTTTGCAAATCAGTAAATGTAATACATCACATAAACAAAAGCAAAGACAAAAATCACATGATCATAGCAATAGATGCGGAAAAAGCTTTCGATAAGGGTCAACACCCATTTATGATAAAAACACTCAGCAAAGTGGGAATACAGGGAGCATTTCTCAAAATAATAAAGGCCATATATGAGAGACCTACAGCCAATATCATACTCAATGGGAAAAAACTAAAAGTTTTTCCACTAAGATCAGGAACAAGACAAGGTTGTCCACTTTCACCACTTCTATTCAATATAGTATTGGAAGTTTTAGCCACAGCGATCAGGCAAGAAAAGGAAATAAAAGGCATCCCAATAGGAAAGGAGGAAGCAAAACTGTCACTGTTTGCAGATGACATGATAGTGTACATGGAAAATCCTACAGACTCTACCCAAAAACTGCTCAAACTAATTAATGAATTTGGCAAAACAGCTGGTTACAAAGTCAATATCCAGAAATCAAAGGCATTTTCGTATACCAACAGTGAATCAGCAGAAGCAGAAATGAAGGAAAAAATCTCATTTGATATAGCAAAAAGAAAAATAAAATATCTGGGAATAAACCTAACTAAGGAGATAAAAAACCTGTATGCAGAAAACTACACAGCCCTGAAGACAGAAATCAAGGAAGACACAAACAAATGGAAACATATACCTTGTTCATGGATTGGAAGAATTAACATCATCAAAACGTCCATACTGTTAGGGGCTAAGGGAAATAGTCTTAAGAAAACTAAGTTGTTTGTTCAACCTTAGCTGCTTTCTCAAGCTTGGGGGGGGGGACTGCACCCCCACCCCCGGGCAAATGTTCCAGGAAGTTAAGCAGATAGCTTCTTGGAACATCTGTTGGGGGGGGTGGTGGAATTTTTACCCCTAGCATGAGCCCCTAGGCCAATGGCTAACCTGAGCACAAGCTGTTCATGAGCCCTGCCAGCCAATCATCAGCAAGATCATGAGCCCTAGCATAAGCCCCTGAGCCAGTAGCTAACTGCCACCTTTTACTTCTGGAAGTTGCTTGCTTGCTCGCTTCTATAAGAACCCTAGCCTGTAAGCGTTCAGGGCGACTCTCATTTGCAGCCATTTTGGCACTCGTGTGTCTCCGGAGGCACCCGGAGAGTTCGCCCCTGTGCAGGTAAAACTTTGAAACTTTGGGCAATAAAACACCTCTGACTACCCAGCAGTCTCCGACCCTTCTTGCTCGCAAGGACGGGATGTAACATTTGGAGGCCCCAGCGAGATGTAAGATCTAAGTTCGGAGACTGGATGAGCTGCTCGAGTAAGTAACGAGGATCCTCTTTTGCATTTAGTTTGGAAGTCTAGACTGTTTGACCCCGAGGTGGTAGGCGAGACGTTGCCAGAAGTCCACCCAGGGGCTCCCAAAGGAGGGGACGCCCTCGGGAGTAGTGACTAGGTCACTTTTGGTTTGGATGCGTGAGAACCGCCGTTTGCCTGTGTGAGAGGAGAAACTGTGTCTGTGCCGGTGTCAGTCTTTGTTTGTTAGGGCTGTGTCAGTGTCTGTGTTGATCTATGTCTAGTTTGTGATTTTTGTTTCTGAGCTTCCAAAGGTCTTACAGGCGGAGGGCTGGTGGATGCCCCCTGAGAGCAGCGGGCCCAGGGCCTCTCCGCTGCAGCGGGGGTCACCAGTTGGGGGGGTTCGCCCCAGCCCCCCAGCCTCCGCCTCCCTGCTGGCCGCCGACACCCCCGCCTGGCCCACGAGGAAGTCTCCCTTTCCCCGAGACTGGCACTCCATGCACACCCTCCGAGACCATCGCGGTTCCGCATGGCGCCTAGCAGCCAACTTAGAACTAGTGCGGACCCAAGGAATCCAACTGTTTAAACAAAGCATCTCGAAGACCCATGGCGGGTATTGATGCGACGTGACTTCCAGTGCTCTCAAGGCCTGGAGGGACGAGACTGTGCCTGCACTCTCTCCCTCGTCTGGCGCCCTCCCCATTCCCCCTGCCACCGGCCTGCTGGCAGCTGGGGGAGGAGCAGCGGCGACCCTAGCGGCAGGCTCAGCGGGCGGGAGATTCCGGGCAGATTTCCCTGTTTGATTTATGTCCCCTTTTCCACCAGTAGCTTATATAATTGGAAACATCAGGATTCCCCGTTCTCTGAGTAACCCCAAGGCAGTCTTGGGAGGATAGGAGCAGCCTGTAGCGCTTGTGCTCCAGGGACCACTGCACAGAAAGCAGAACACATAGGGTTAACGAAGGCCCTACAAATAGCTGATGGGAAAAGCAGCCAACATTTACACAGACAGCCGCTATGCCTTTGCAACAGCCCACATCCATAGCGCAATTTATAAAGAAAGAGGCCTCAACCATAGGGGGCAAAGACATCAAAAACAGAAGTGAAATCTTGGCCCTTCTCAACGCCATCTGGCTCCCTTCCAAGATTGAAATTATCTACTGCAAGGAGAAGCCACCCCAACGGGTGGAGGGTAGCTTTGTGGTGCCTCTATACCCACAGGTAGAAGGGGCCTTGGGGGCTTCCGGAGTTCCTGAAACTGGAGTCCTAAGACCTTTGCAGATTGGCAGAACCAGAGTCAGGGTACTGCTATTTTAGGTAAAGTAGATGAGCCATGTGAGTGAACCACCTGGAAGACAGAGCATTCATGGGTGTCACCATCTTAGAACTGGCTAAGGCTTCTTTTCAGATTATAAGCTATATGCTGCTGCTGTGTGGACACCACAGCAGTCAGGTTCTCTGTGTAACTGGTTCTGATAAGAATAGTTCTAGTTTTGAAAGTCATGAACTGAGGTCCAAGAGTGACCACCTGATTTATAGGGTATTTACAATGTCTAAGCTTCAGAAAGGTGCAAAATGTCCCTGCAAATCTAGGGACTTTTAGTAGAAGATACCTGAAGTACTAGGGACTTTTGGCTGCTGCATACTGAGTTTAAGCATTGAGTTTAAGTACAGCCTTTCCCAGTGTGGGAAAGGAACCAAGATTAAAAGAGAATGATAATATGAAAGGATATAAAAGTTTTTTGGATGTTGCTGAAGGTTTGTAGAAAGCTGTGCAGATAGAAAAGGCTATAGCAAGTTTGTGAATATTGCAGAAAGTCTGTGGGAAGTTATAAAAATAAATGGAGATGTGAAAGTTTTGGAAAGAAATTATGTGGTGGTAGTAATAGAAGGTATAAGGCATAGTGATGCATCTTGACAAGTATTAGAAGGAAAAGGATTTTCCATTATGCTTTGTATTTTTCTCCCTACATGGTCTCTCCAAAAATTTAGCACTCTAAAGGAGTGAATGATAACATAAGGTTTCTTTGCATAAATCCAATAAGACCAGTCTTTAATAGTGGTTTTGTTAACCAGGACTTTGACTGGAATGTCACGACTGAAGGAGGCATGTATGGGTTCTGGTCGTTACCAGAAAGCCCTGAGGAACTGAGATTGATCTGTGGAGCTAACGAAAGCCCACGAGAAAAGCCTGGTACTTTGGTTGGTTGTGTGGTTCGTGCCAGTCTTTCCAGGGAAGGAATGAAGGTTGCTTTCCTGAAAGATGGCTAAAAAGAAACCTGTAAGCACAATAGAGGCTCAAGGATTTGAGTAAAACGACTGGTATAGGCAAGCCTGATAGCAGGTATGTGTCTTTGCTTCTGTGCCCCGAGGGGCGGACTGAGAAGTCAATCTAAGAGTTCCCTGTGTGAGTGTGTGAGTTCCAGCAAAGCAGACTTAGGGATCATAAGTGATCCAGGCTGCTCTTGATGTGTTTATGCAAACGAACAGTTAAAATCAAAAGCGGGACCCAGAGTAGTCCCTATAATAACAGTGAGGGTGATCTTAAGGAGAAAAATTATAGTTCAAAGAAAATCACAATGCTCAGTATTAGACATTGGAATAGTGCAACTAACTGTCTTAAAAGTTTATTTTCATTTAAGAGTTGAAACCAGGTTTGTAATGTCACTAAGGATGTACAATCTAGAGGTGCAAAGGAGCTTGCAATGGAATGTCTTCCCAAAAGACAGTCTCACAGACACAGAGACTGGTTTAAAGATTGTTGTGTTAATTAACCTGTTGTTCTTCTGTTTTCGTAGGGCACATGCCTACCACCTGCCTATGCCTATGAGTAATTAGTAGCAATATAAGCCATTCTTTACTGAAGTACAACCTGACCAGTATGACCAGTATGCCAACAGTCCGGTTATTCCAGCCTTTGGACTCCAAGCCTGTGACTTCCTGGTGACAGCCAACTGACCAGGACCCTGTGAGGTCTTTCCCCTTACAGGAAAGACTCCCTCCGTGCTGCGCCTCCCCCTCTTCAGGACACCCCTAACCCAAGGGTAAATAAGACAGCATCCATTTCCAGCTTGGAAGAAGTTAAAAGAAGATGAGACCTCTGTCCCTTTTCCTTTATAATCATAAAGTGGGTATAGATCTAAAAAGAAGAATATTAATACAAAGTGCATCTACAGGGAGCCCCAGAAAAGATTCAGGATGAGATCCAAGGTTCAGGATATCCAAGAGATATTGAGATGTACTCACCACTCCCCAGGGGGAGGAGACGAATAGAGCAAGACCATTAAGAGATGTTGTGCATAGCAACAGGTTTGCCCCTGACTATGGCTTCTGGCTAGTTTCATAGATATGTTAAATAATATAGCCAGGCTTAGAGCTAAGGAAATAAAGTCACTTACCCAGGATGTAACTAGGAGCAGAGCCCCTGGGGGGGGGCTGTGTGAGAGCTTGGAAAGGATCAACTCCGGGACATAGGAGGATAGCTACCCAGGTGAAAGAGGGTGCCACATGGTTTAGAGCAGAGTGCCAACCCCTGCAGCTTTAATAAAAGAAGCCCACATGGCTTTAAGTGCCCCCTTTGGCCATGTAGGGCCTAGAAACAAGAGAGACTTTGACTAGAATTTGTTACAAAAGAACTCTTGCCAGTAGATCGTAAGAGAATGCCACCTAACTTTAGATTAGGTGGAAAAACTTGGTTTCTGACTGTTCTTTTACAATAATAACACTGGAAAGAATTATAGGTAATAGCAAGGGGGATTTTGTGCAGCACTAAGAGAATACTGTTTTTATACTCTGGCTAGTATACCTCAATGTTCAGAACCTCCCCCTGGCAGACCACCCTACTCTCAGCCATAACCACTGCCAGTATTGTTATTAACTATTGGACTCATAATACTCAACAAGATCCTCGCCTCCATCAGAGAACAGGTAGAAGTAGTCCTGTCCCAGCCATACACCATATTACCTGGGGATGAGACCGAATCAAAGGTTTGATTCATAAACAAGAAAAGGGGGGAATGTTAGGGGCTAAGGGAAATAGTCTTAAGAAAACTAAGTTGTTTGTTCAACCTTAGCTGCTTTCTCAAGCTTGGGTGGGGGGACTGCACCCCCACCCCCGGGCAAATGTTCCAGGAAGTTAAGCAGATAGCTTCTTGGAACATCTATTGGGGGGGAGGGGTGGAATTTTTACCCCTTGCATGAGCCCCTAGGCCAATGGCTAACCTGAGCACAAGCTGTTCATGAGCCCTGCCACCCAATCATCAGCAAGATCAGGAGCCCCAGCATAAGCCCCTGAGCCAGTAGCTAACTGCCACCTTTTGCTTCTGGAAGTTGCTTGCTTGCTCGCTTCTATAAGAACCCTAGCCTGTAAGCGTTCAGGGCGACTCTCATTTGCAGCCATTTTGGCACTCGTGTGTCTCTGGAGGCACCCCGAGAGTTCCTCCCTGCGCAGGTAAAACTTTGAAACTTTGGCCAATAAAACACCTCTGACTACCCAGCAGTCTCCGACCCTTCTTGCTCGCAAGGACGGGATGTAACACATACTACCCAAAGCTATATACAGATTCAATGCAATACCTATTAAAGTACCAATGGGCCCTGGCTGGATGTAGCTCAGTGGATTGAGCACGGGCCTGCGAACCACACTATCGAGGTTCGATTCCCAGTCAGGGCACATGCCTGGGTTGCAGGCCGGTTCCCTGCAGGCCAGTTCCCAGCAGCGGATGCACAAAAGGCAACCATACATTGATGTTTCTCTTCCTCTCTCCTTCCCCCCTTCCCCTCTAAAGATAAATAAATAATAAAATATTTAAAAAAAATAATAAAGTACCAATGGCATATTTCACAGACATAGAACAGACACTTCGAAAATTTTTATGGAACCATAAATGAGCCCGAATAGCAGCTGCTCTTTTGAGAAAGAAGAACAAAGTAGGGGGGATCACAATACCTGATATCAAACTGTATTACCAGGCCATTGTAATCAAAAGAGCCTGGTACTGGCATAAAAACAGGCACATAGACCAATGGAACAGAACAGAGAGCCCAGAAATCAACCCAACTCTCTACAGTCAATTAATATTCGACAAAGGGGGCAGTAACATAAAATGGAGTAAAGATAGCCTCTTCAACAAATGGTGTTGGGAGAACTGGACAGCTACGTGCAAAAAAAAGAAACTTGAGCACAGACTTACACCATACACCAAAATAAATTCAAGGTGGTTAAAGACTTAAATATAAGCCTTGAAACCATTAAAGTCCTAGAGGAGGAGAACATTGGCAGGAAAATCTCAGATATTTCATGCAGCAACTTCTTTACTGATATGTCCCTTAGAGCAAGGAATGTAAAGGAAAGAATAAACAAATGAGATCTCATCAAAATAAACAGCTTCTGCATGGCTAAAGAAAACTACTAAATTAGCAAGACAACCAACTGTATGGAAAAACATATTTGCCAATGATACCTCAGACAAAGGTTTAATCTCCAAAATATACAAAGAACTTACACGACTCCACTCTAAGAAGACACCCAACCCAATTAAAAAATGGGAAAAGGACTTGAACAAACACTTCTCCAAGGAGGACATACAGAACATTCAGAGACACATGAAGAGATGCTCAATATCAGCTATCAGAGAGATGCAAATTAAAACCACAATGAGATACCACTTTACACCAGTCAGGATGGCTATCATAAACAAAGCAACAAACAACAAATGTTGGAGAGGTTGTGGGGAAAAGGGTCCTTAGTCCACTGTTGGAGGGATTGCAGACTGGTACAACCATTATGGAAAACAGTATGGAATTTTCTCAGAAAAATAAAAATCGACCTGCCTTTTGACCCAGCAATTCCATTGCTGGGATTATATCCTAAGAATCCTAAAACATCAATATCAAAGAACCTATGCACCACAATGTTCACAGCAGAACAATTTACAATAGCCAAGAGTTGGAAGCAACCTAGGTGCCCATCAGTAAATGAATGGATCAAAAAATGGTGGTACATATACACAATGGAATTCTATGCTGCAGAGAGAAAGAAGGAGCTACTACCCTTTGCAACAACATGGATGGAACTTGAAAAGCATTATGCTGAGTGAAATAGGTCAGGCATTGAAGGACAAATACCATATGATCTCACCTTTAACAGGAAGCTAAACAACAAAACAAACAAGCAAGCAGAAAATAAAAACAAAGACACTGAAATAGAGAACAAGGGGACAGTGACCAGAGGGGAGAAGGAAGGGAAGTTAAGGGGAAAAAGGGGGAGGGATTTGGAGGAACAAATAGGAAGGACACAGGGATGAGAACTAAGGGGGGTGTAAATGGGAGGGAGGTGGGGAGCAAGGAGTGGGGGAGGCTGGGATGGGAAAAATAGACAAAAAACTGTACTTGAAAAATAACTAAATAAAATTAATTTAAAAAAACAAAAGAAAAATAACTAAATAAAATTATTAAAAAAATAAAAATAAATAAAATCTTTTCCACTAAGGTCAGGAACAAGACAAGGTTGTCCACCTTCACCAATTCTATTCAATATAGTATTGGAAGTTTTAGCCACAGTGATCAGACAAAAAAGGAAATAAAAGGCATCCAAATTGGAAAGGAGAAAAAAAACTGTCACTGTTTGCAGATGACATGATAGTATACACGGAAAATCCTATAGGCTCTACCCAAAAACTGCTCAACCTAATAAATGAATTTGGCAGAACAACAGGTTACAAAGTCAATATCCAGAAATCAAAGGCATTTTTGTGTACGAACAATGAATCAGCAGAAGCAGAAATTAAGAAAAAAATTCCATTCAATATAGCCAAAAGAAAAATGAAATATTTAGGAATAAATTTAACCAAGGACGTAAAAGACCTGTATGCAGAAAACTACACAGCCCTGAAGAAAGAAATCAAGGAAGACACAAATAAAAATATATACCATGTTCACGGATTGGAAGAATTAACATCATCAAAATGTCCATACTACCCAAAGCAATTTACAGATTCAATGCAACACCTATTAAAGTACCAATGGTATATTTCTCAGATATAGAACAAACACTTCACAATTTTATATGGAACCATAAATGACCCCGAATAGGAGCTGCAATATTGAGAAAGAAGAACAAAGTAGGAGGGATCACAGTACCTGATATCAAGCTGTATTACAAGGCCACTGTAATCAAAACAGCCTGGTGCTGGCATAAAAACAGACACATAGACCAATGGAAGAGAACAGAGAGCCCAGAAATAAACCCAAATCTCTATGGCCAATAAATATTCAACAAAGAGGGCAGCAACATAAAATGGACTAATATTAGCCTCTTCAATGAATGGTTTTGGGAGAACTGGATAGCTATGTGCAAAAAAAAAAAAATGAAACTCGAGCACCAACTTACACCATACACTGAAATAAATTCAAGGTGGATAAAAGACTTAAATATAAGCAGTGACAGCATTAAAGTCCTATAGGAGAACACTGGGAAGAAAATCTCAGACATTTCACGCAGCAACTTTTTTACCGATACGTCCCCCAGAGCAAAGGAAATAAAAGAAAGAATAAACAAATGGGATCTAATAAAAATTAAAAGCTTTTGCATGGCTAAAAAAACAGTATTAAAACAAAAAGAGATTCAACTGTATGGGAAAACATATTTGCCAATGATACCTCAGACAAAGGTTTAATCTCCAAAATATACAAAGAACTTACTTGACTCCACTCTAAGAAGAGAAGGAACCCAATTAAGAAGTGGGGAAAGGACTTGAACAGACATTTCTCCAAGAAGGACATACAGAAGATCCAGGGACACATGAAAAGATGCCCAATATTACTAGCTATCAGAGAGATGCAAATTAAAACCACAATAAGATACCACTTTACACTAGTCAGAATGGCCATCGTAAACAAAGCAACAAACAACAAATGTTGGAGAGGTTGTGGAGAAGAGGGGACCCTAATCCATTGTTGGTGGGATTGTAGATTGGTATAAACACTGTGAAAAACAGTATGGAATTTTCTAAAAAAAAACTAAAAATGGACATGCTTTTTGATCCAGCAATCCCACTCCTGGGATTATATCCTAAGAACCCTAAGACACCAATCTAAAAGAACCTATGCACCTCAGTGTTCACAGCGGCACAATTTTCTTTTTATTTATTTATTTATTTATTTATTTATTTATTTATTTATTTATTTAAAAATTTTATTTAGTTATTTTTCAAGTACAGTTTTTTGTCTATTTTTCCCATCCCAGCCTCCCCTGCCCCTTGCTCCCCACCCCCCTCCCCTTTCCCCCCCCCCCCCCCCCCCTTAGTTCTCGTCCCTGTGTCCTTCCTATTTGTTCCTCCAAATCCCTCCCCCCTTTTTCCCCTTAACTTCCCTTCCTTCTCCCCCTCTGGTCACTGTTCCCTTGTTCTCTATTTCAGTGTCTTTGTTTTTTTTTTTTTTCTGCTTACTTGTTTGTTTTGTTGTTTAGCTTCCTGTTAAAGGTGAGATCATATGGTATTTGTCTTTCAGCACCTGGCCTATTTCACTCAGCATAATGCTTTCCAGTCAATAGTCAAGAGTTGGAAGCAACCTAGGTGCCTGTCAGTAAATGAATGGATCAAAAAATTATGGTACATATACACAATGGAATTCTATGCAGCAGAAAGAAAAAAGGAGCTACTACCCTTTGCAACAGCTTGGATAGAACTGGAAAGCATTATGCTGAGTGAAATAAGTCAGGTTTTGAAAGACAAATATTATATGACCTATTTTTAACAGGAAGCTAAACAATGAAACCAAGAAGCAAGCAAAATAAAAACAAAGACACTGAAATAGAGAACAGGGGTACAGTGACCAGAGGGGAGATGGGAGGGAATTTCTGGGGAAATAGGGGAAGGATTTACAGGAACTAGTATAAAGGACACATGGACAACAAGTAAGGGGGGTGGAACTCGGAGGGAGGTTGGGAGAACTGGGCGGGGTGGGCTTGGATGGGAGTAAAAAACAGAAACCTGCACTTGAACAATAATTAAATTTTAAAAAAGATTTTCTGGTAAATTTCTTAGTTTATTTATTAGTAATATCTTTACCTCCATGAGCTCCTATTTTACTATCTGTTAAAGGAAAAGAAGAGTATTTTATTGTTAACATAAGCTTTACATCTGACTGGACTAGGCAACACTAAGGAAAACAATTTTAATGCAAAATCTACACAATACAATCAGTTTTACAAGAGTTTAATTAGAGTGTTAATCCTCTTGGTTTGTGCAGATGATTTCTTACCAGGAAATTACTTAGAAAAAATTTGATTAAGTAAAGAATACAAAGAAGTGTCCCATTTCCTTCTCCACATTTATATTCTCTTAAATAGTAAAAATGATTGGCATTTATAATTTATCATTTAAAATTATTAATTATTTTAGTAAAGAGCATGCCATGTGTAAATCAGGTAATTTTAAATCTGAGAAGTAAAGCAATCTCATCTGCCATTTTAGTCATAAAATTAATTTCAGGGACTATCTTTGCAAATATTTTAAAACATATACATTATTTTATATTTTTACATGTTTAAGGACATCAAGCTATTGACTTACGTTATGTGGCTGAGTAGTATTCCACTGTATAAATGTACCATATCTGGTCTAAGTATATTCCAATATACTTAGAATGATGGTTTGTAAGGTCTCCATCAAACTCCCAGATACTCTGTACCACCTCAACTGCAAAAATTGCCTCCCATGGATCTCCCTGGTTTCACTCTTCTCTCCTTATCTATTCTCTTCAGAGCATACAGATCATCCTTGTAAAGCATAAATCAATCATGTCATACAACCACTAAAAATTTTTGCAATAGTTTACTGTATCCTTTCATGATAAACTCAAATACCTAAAGACTAGAATGAAGCCCTGCAAGGTTTGGGCATCAGTACCACAGGGTAGTCATTATTAAAGTGTAATTAGAAAAAAGTGGAAACCTAGATGTTGAGAGCTTAGATCCTTTCTTTATGACAAGATAGACATGAAAGATACTATCATAAAGTATGTTTCCCTACCCACAATATTTATTTATTTTTCATGTTTTATTATAATTTATTTAAAAATTTTCTATTACCATTTATCCCCTTTATACCCAACTTTACCTCCACCCACCCCACACCTGCCCCCTGCAATAACCATGCTTTTGTTCATGTCCATGAGTTTTTTGGTTTTTGCTGGATCCATCCACTCCTCCAACTCCCATCCCACAGCTGTCAATCTGCTCTCTATCTATGAATCTGTCTCTATTTTGCTTGTTGGTTCAGTTTATTCCTTATATTCAACATATGAGTGAAATCATATGGTACTTGTGTTTTTCTGACTGGCTTATTTCACTCAGCATAATGTTCTCTAGGTCCATCCATGATGTCTCAAAAGGTAAAACATTTTTTATGGCTGAGTAGTATTCCATTGTATAAATGTACCATATCTGTTTTATCCACTCATCTAGTAATGGACAGTTGGGGTGCTTCCAAATCTTGACTATTGTAAATAATGCTCCAATGGACATAGTAGTTCCAAAGGAACCTGAAACTCAGAAGGAATTTTTAAACTTAAAATCTTATTATAAAATTATGATGCTAATACAAAAAGTTAGGTTATTTGAAAACAAGAGGGGGAGAACTTTGTAAGCTTTCACACCTTTTGATAATGTAATACTCTCCTTTATACTTAAGGTCCTCTTGCCCATTACCCACTTTTGCTTTGTTTGAGACCCCTTGGCATCAGAAAGAATGAAGATCTAATTTTGAGATGTGGTACATCCTTGCAGGTATTAGCAAATGCATTCTTGGGCAAAATAGTCTTCTCAGTAAAACTCTGTTCTCACTGAGGGCAGAGGGAAACCATGCCTGTGTATGAGATGAATTTAAGTTCTGCAAATTTCTTCAATATAAAAAGATGTTCTGCACTGCTTACAGGGAAGAAAGCAAGGATGATGAACATAAAGTCTTCAGGAGTAGTTGCAAAATATAAAGGGGAAAATGTAAAGAGGACACTGTTGACATCAACCAAAGGTCATGTGTCAACTTCATTTTGATTCTGTTTTAAACTAATCAAGCTAAGAGTAATGGCATAATGTGGAATAAAAGAAACAGAAAAAGAGAGGAACAGTGGAAAATGTAATTGCCAATATTTATATACTTGATTTTACAAAATAATTTATTTTAATTATTTTGCATGTGGTATGATAATGGGTTTGCAGGTGTAATTTTTAATGTAAAAACCTCTTAGCTTTTTATCTTTATAAAAAGCTATTTACAGATAAAGTTATATGTTGTCTGAAATTAGGCAAAAATAGTCAATTGGAAACAGGATAGAGATGGGAGTATATGAAAAACAGAAGTGGTCATATATTAATAATTTTTATGGTAGGTAATAAATACATTATATCATTTTCTCTAGTTTTTTAATATTTAAACTTTTGCAATTTAAAAAGCAAAGACTACACATGATTACTATTCATGTAAAGAAATGTGGAATAGTACAGAATAATGAGGCCTATAAAAGATGAACTGTGTTTGTGCCAGATTCCCAATAACTCAAATTAAAGTCTGTTTCAATTTGTTTGTGTGGCTGAACAATACTCAATAGATTGCATCTTGCCAATGTCACATGTTGTTGATCTTTATCACATAGAAAAAAATTTAAAAACTCACTAGAAACAAAGAAATATGTTATTCTCATAGTTTAAAAGTTCCTGAGCAAAAGATGGGAAGATAAGGTGGGAGACTGAGGCAAGGTAGGATAGTATATGTAAGGATAAGGAAGGGCATATGTGTAGCCATGTTACTAACCACAGAGAATGATCAAAGAAGACAGGAGCAAGGTAGATAGGAGATGATGCAGACTTATTCAGGTAACTCACAAAACCCTGAGTATCTTTGGAGTGCCCAACTTCTTACATTGTCTGGGTCCTTAGAAACCACCCAGTTTAAACAGATGGCCCCAGTTAGATTGCTTCAATAAGACTTCTTCCCTTGGGAGTTAGTGATTGATTTTTCTATTCCAAATTTTGCATCTGTGAAACTGAGTGCCATCCTGGAAATGCTGATTATCTGCATTGCTAATAAGATGTAGCACTGGTAGATATAAATCCAAAAAGATTATTGGCAGATGGACAAACTTAATATACAAACCCTTTCAGTGAGATGGAGAACATAAAATTTGATGAAGAACTGTCTTGGAAGACAATTATTAATGCTTTATTGATCTTATTTGTAGGTCATTAAAAGTTACTTTTCTTTTGGTCTTTTAGATGGCATAATTAAAAAGTAGTTTTATGGAGGTCACTGAGCACTTTCTTGGTAATAGTTTTAGAGCAGCTGGAACAAAGGATCTTGCTAATATGGGGCATGGAATATAGAATCTGAGGCTTATAACAAGAGATGAAAAGGATCTGATAGCTATTGAAATAGGTTTGAGAAATCCAAGAGTATTGTTTTGAAGAGTTTTGGGGAAACTAAAAATTATACTTTGTGTATTCTTTTGAGACCCCTCCATTCAACTCAACTTGCACAGTTGGCCTCAATTTCTTTCCAGAAGCTTTTCCACAAAATCATACTGCCTCAGCTCACAGTACAGACTTTCCTAAAATTTCTTAAAGGTCCATAAATCCCAAATAAGCACCAAGTGGATATAGAATGCACTGTAACCCTTGCTAAATTTTCACAAAAATGGAACAAATGGCAGTCGGTCAAAATTGCATCACATAGTCCCAAACATGGCATAAATTTCAGCCAGTGTTTACTTGGAACATAGCCTCAACTAAGAGGACACAGAAATAGGACAAGTTGTTGGTCTCAGATCACATCATGGTGGCCATCAAAGGGTCCCAAGACCATCGCTAGTGATAACCATCTTTGGCTCACAGCATAGCCTCTCTCAAGAAACTCCAAGCCCAGCAAGTGGAAACCAACTGAAGATTCTCTTTGTAGCTCCCTCTAGGTGATCCCAAGTCAGGCACAAAAAGCAGCTGAACTTGACCTACACTAGAGTCTCCCCTAAAGGCTTCAGAACCAGTATAACAAATGGCTGGCTTCAAATTACACCAGAGAACCACTCAACTTTAAAAATTACCTACCTGAGAGACTTACTAAACTGGCATCAGAGTACTGCTAAGACAAAACCTGCTCCATGGGGTCAACCCCTACATGACAGCTGTATTCAGGACCAGCCCCCAGAGCCAGGCAGGCTGAGAGTCAATACTGATGTGCCAAAAAAAATTAAAACGCCATTAAAAAAAGACACAAAAACCTACACATGGGACACTCATGAAAAACCTGCATCAGGTAAATAGGGAAACTTTACCAAAAGCCCCCACAGGACACCTACTGCATTAGATAACTATCAAGATTGGGGAACAGAGCAGATCTACCTAAACATATAAACAAACACTAGGAGTCAAAGAAAAATATACTAAGTGCAAGAATAGGACAAACTCCAGAAAAAAAGAACTAAATAAAATGAAGACAAGCAATCTATCAGATGCAGAGTCCAAAACACTGGTTATAAGGATTCTCAATAAATTAGGGAAATACTAGATGAACTCAGCGTGAATGTAAACAAAGAGATAAAATCACATAAAAAGGCGGATGCTGGGAAGATGGCGACGGAGTAAGATGGAGCTGATACTAGCTCCTGTACTCATGGGTGAAAATCCTGGCAGATCTATAGAGAAACAGCACAATAATCCATCGGTTACCCAGCATTTATGAAATTAAAAGACCAGAGATTGTGACTGACACTGAAACACCAGACAGCGGCAGAGTCAGCTACTGGAGCTGGGTCTCACGTAGCCCCTGTGCTGCCGCCAGAGCAACAGGCCGGGGAGCCGGGGAGTCAGGTACGGAAGCCGGACACTCCAAGCCCCTGTGACGGTCCTGGGAGACAGAGGAGTCAGGAACCGGAGTGGGGACACCCTTGTGCCCATGCCATAGCTACCGGCCTGGGCAATGGAAGGGTCAGTTGCAGGAGCTGGGACACCTAAGGCCCCTGTGACGCTGCCATAGAGACAGGCCTGGACCCTGAGGAGCCAGCTACGGGAGCTGGGACGTTCGCAGATCCTGTGCCACTGCCATAACGAAGGGACTGGACGCCAGGGAGTCAGGTACGGAAGCCGGGACTCTCCAAACCCCTGAGACAGCCCTGGGTGGCAGAGGAGCTGTCTACGGGAACTGGGACGGTCTCAGCCCCTGTGCTGCTGCCATAGCGACGGGACTGGACACTGGGGAATCAGGTACGGGAGTTGGGACTTTCTAAGCCTCCGTGCCACTGCCATAGAGACAGGACTAGACGCCGGGGAGTCAGATACGGAAACCGGGACACTCCAAGCCCCTGTGACGGCCCTGGGCAGCAGAGAGAGCCAGATACAGGAACCGGGACATTCCCAGCCTCTGTGCCACTGCCGTAGTAACAGGCCTGGGTGCATGAGGAGGCAGCTACTAGAGCCGGGACATTCAGCAGTGGTAGGCGACCAACGCAGGGACCAACGCGAGGACCAGCGTGAGTGTAGGTGGAGACAAAGAACATCAAGAAACTTCAAGGAGTCTGCACCACTGAACTTCACAAGGATCATACCACAGAAGTTTACACCATAAAACCAGTGTTTCAGAACAGATCAATTTTGGAAGCAGAGACTAACAAGAAGAGTCTCAAACAATGGGAAGACAAAGAAACAATCCCTAAATGAAAGAAAAAGTAGAAACTTCAGAAAGAATGTTAGATGAAATAGACGCTGATCAACTATCAGACAGTGAATTCAAACCACTGGTTATTACGAAGTTCAAAGAGCTCACAGTGAACTACCAGAAACTAGAGGGGAACTACAATGATCTCTCTGCAAACTACAGCAACATCAAAAAGGAAATGTAAACTATCAGCAAGAGACAAGAGGAAATGAAGAATACAATTTCCGAATTGAAGTACACAGTAGAAAGTTTCCAAAGTAGGATAGATGAAGCGGAGATTAGGATTAGTGAGTTGGAGGACAAGGTAGAAAGCATCTCACAGAAAGAGCAAGAAAATGAAAAGAGGCTCAGAAAGAATGAAGAGGGATTAAGAGAAATGCAAGATAATATGAAACGTAATAATATCTGAATAATAGGAATACCAGAAGGAGAAGAAGAAGAACAAGGGATAGAAAACCTATTTGAACGAGTAATGAGAGAAAATTTTCCTAATTTGATAAGAGAAAAAGTCTCACAAATCCAGGAATCACAGAGAGTCCCAACCAAGAGGAACCCAAGGAGGCCCACTTCAAGACACATCATCATCAAAATGGCAAAATTCCAAGACAAAGAGAGAATCTTAAAGGCAGCAAGGGAGAAAAAAGAAATAACATACAAGGGAGCCCCAATGAGGTTGGCTACTGACTTCTCAATGGAAACACTTCAAGCAAGAAGAGAATGGCAAGAAATATTTCAAGTAATGAGAACCAGAGGCCTACAACCACAACTACTTTACCCAGAAAGGCTCTCAATCAAGATAGATGGCCAAATAAAGAGCTTCCAAGAAAAAGAAGTCTAAAAGAATATGCCTCCACCAAACCAGCTCTACAAGAAATACTAAAAGGACTGCTTTAAGGGAAGGAAGGATAAGAGGGAGACAGAGAGGAACACAGGTACAAAAATGGCAATGAATAAGTACCTATCAATAATAACCTTAAACGTAAATGGATTAAATGCTCCAATCAAAAGACACAGAATAGCTCAATGGATAAGAAAGCATGACCCACACATATGCTGCCTACAAGAGACCCACCTCAGGACAAAAGACCATCACAGACTAAAAGTGAAAGGCTGGAAACAAGTTTTCCAAGCAAACGGACAAGAAAAAAAAGCTGGGGTAGCAATTCTCATATCAGACAAAATAGACTTCAAAAAAAGGCTATAAAGAGAGACCCAAAAGGTCACTTCATTATACTCAAGGGAAGAATCCACCAAGAAGACATTAACATTGTAAACATATATGCACCAAACATAGGGGCACCCAAATATATCAAGAAAATCTTAGAGGACTTCAAGAAAGATATTGACAGCAAGACAATTATAGTAGGGGATTTGAACACCCCACTATCAAAAATGGACAGATCTTCCAAACAAATTATCAACAAAGATATTGTGGCATTAAACAACACCCTAGATGAAATGGACTTAACTGATATATATAGAGCCCTTCATCCCAAAGAAGCTAAATACACATTCTTTTCAAATGCACATGGAACATTTTCAAAGATAGACCACAAGATAGGACACAAAATGAGCCTCAAAAAATTCAAGAAAAATGAAATCATACCAAGCATCTTCTCTGACCACAAGGGACTGAAATTAGAAACCGACCCCAAAGAAAAAAACCCAAAGCACCCAAAAACATAGAGACTGAATGGTATGCTATTAAAAAACGAATGCGTCAAGAATGAAATTAGGGAAGAAATCAAAACATTTCTGGAAACAAATGAAAATGATCTCACAACAACCCAAACTTATGGGACACAGCAAAGGCAGTCCTGACAGGGAAGTTTATAGCAATACAGGCTTACCTAAAGAAAATAGAAACATTTCAAACAAACAACCTAACCCTACACCTGGAAGAACTTGAGGAACAACAACAAATACAGCCCAGAGCAAGTAGAAGGAAGGAAATAACCAAGATTAGAGCAGAATTAAATGACATAGAAACTAAAAGCACAATTTTAAGGATCAATGAATCCAGGAGTTGGTTCTTTGAGAAGATAAACAAAATAGACAAGCCTTTAAGTAGGCTCATTAAGAAAAGAAGAGAGAGGACACAAATAAACTCAATGAGAAATGAAAAAGGAGGGATTTCAACTGATACCACAGAAATAGAAGAGATTGTAAGAAATTACTATGAAGAACTGTATGCCAAGAAATTTGAGAACCTAGGGGAAATGGACACATTTCTAGAAAAATACAATCTTCCAAAACTCAGTGAAAAAGAAGCAGAAAATCTAAATACACCAATAACAGCAAAAGAAATTGAAGCAGTAATCAAAAAACTCCCATCACACAAAAGCCCTGGACCAGATGGTTTCACAGGAGAATTCTACAAAGCATTTAAGGAAGAGGTAACCCCTATTCTCCACAGACTATTTCAAAAAATCCAGAAGGATGGAAAACTCCCAAATTCTTTTTATGAAGTCAGCATCATCTTAATTCCAAAACCAGATAGAGACACAACAAAGAAAGAAAACTTCAGGCCAATATCGCTGATGAACATAGATGCTAAAATCCTCAACAAAATATTGGCAAATCGCATCCGACAATATATCCAAAAGATCATACACCATGATTAAGTAGGATTCATCCCAGGGATGTAAGGATGGTTCAATATTTTGCAAATCAGTAAATGTAATACATCACATAAACAAAAGCAAAGACAAAAATCACATGATCATATCAATAGATGCAGAAAAAGCTTTCGATAAGGGACAACACCCATTTATGATAAAAACACTCAGCAAAGTGGGAATACAGGGAGCATTTCTCAAAATAATAAAGGCCATATATGAGAGACCTACAGCCAATATCATACTCAATGGGAAAAAACTAAAAGCTTTTCCACTAAGATCAGGAACAAGACAAGGTTGTCCACTTTCACCACTTCTATTCAATATAGTATTGGAAGTTTTAGCCACAGCGATCAGGCAAGAAAAGGAAATAAAAGGCATCCAAACAGGAAAGGAGGAAGCAAAACTGTCACTGTTTGCAGATGACATGATAGTGTACATGGAAATCCTATAGACTCTACCCAAAAACTGCTCCAACTAATTAATGAATTTGGCAAAACAGCTGGTTACAAAGTCAATATCCAGAAATCAAAGGCATTTTTGCATACCAACAGTGAATCAGCAGAAGCAGAAATAAAGACGAAAATCCCATTTGATATAGCAAAAAGAAAAATAAAATATCTGGGAATAAACCTAACTAAGGAGATAAAAAAAACCCGTATGCAGAAAACTACACAGCCTAGAAGACAGAAATCAAGGAAGACACAAACAAATGGAAACATATACCTTGTTCAGGGATTGGAAGAATTAACATCATCAAAATGTCCATACTACCCAAAGCAATATACAGATTCAATGCAATACCTATTAAAGTACCAATGGCATATTTCACAGACATAGAACAAACACTTCGAAAATTTATATGGAACCATAAACGAGCCCAAATAGCAGCTGCTCTTTTGAGAAAGAAGAACAAAGTAGGAGGGATCACAATACCTGATATCAAACTGTATTACAAGGCCACTGTAATCAAAACAGCCTGGTACTGGCATAAAAACAGGCTCATAGACCAATGGAACAGAACAGAGAGCCCAGAAATCAACCCAACTCTCTACAGTCAATTGATATTCAACAAAGGGGGCAGTAACATAAAATGGAGTAAAGATAGCCTCTTCAACAAATGGTGTTGGGAGAACTGGACAGCTACATGAAAAAAAATGAAACTTGAGCACAGACTTACACCATACACCAAAATAAATTCAAGGTGGATAAAAGACTTGAATGTAAGTCATAACACCATTAAAGTCCTAGAGGAGAATGTTGGCACGAAAATCTCAGATATTTCACGCAGCAACTTCTTTAATGATATGTCCCCTAGACTAAGGAATGTAAAGGAAAGAATAAACAAATGGGATCTCATCAAAATAAAAAGCTTCTTCATGGTTACAGAAAGCAGTATTAAATTAGCAAGACAACCAACTGTATGGGAAAACATATTTGCCAATGATACCTCAGACAAAGTTTTAATCTCCAAAATATACAAAGAACTTACACGACTCCACTCTAAGAAGACACCCAACCCAATTAAAAAATGGGAAAAGGACTTGAACAAACACTTCTCCAAGGAGGACATACAGAACATTCAGAGACACATGAAGAGATGCTCAATATCGTTAGCTATCAGAGAGATGCAAATTAAAACCACAATGAGATACCACTTTACACCAGTCAGGATGGCTATCATAATAAACAAAGCAACAAACAACAAATGTTGGAGAGGTTGTGGGGAAAAGGGGTCCTTAGTTCACTGTTGGTGGGATTGCAGACTGGTACAACCATTATGGAAAACAGTATGGAATTTTCTCAGAAAAATAAAAATCGACCTGCCTTTTGACTCAGCAATTCCACTGCTGGGATTATATCCTAAGAATCCTAAAACATCAATATCAAAGAACCTATGCACCACAATGTTCATAGCAGCACAATTTACAATAGCCAAGAGTTGGAAGCAACCTAGGTGCCCATCAGTAAATGAATGGATCAAAAAATGGTGGTACATATACACAATGGAATTCTATGCTGCAGAGAGAAAGAAGGAGCTACTACCTTTTGCAAGAACAGGGATGGAACTGGAAAGCATTATGCTGAGTGAAATAGGCCAGGTGCTGAAGGACAAATACCATATGATCTCACCTTTAACAGGAAGCTAAAGAACAAAACAAACAAGCAAGCAGAAAAAAACCCCCAAAAAACAAAGACATTGAAATAGAGAACAAGGGGATAGTGACCAGAGGGGAGAAGGAAGGGAAGTTAAGGGGAAAAAGGGGGAGGGATTTGGAGGAACAAATAGGAAGGACACAGGGACGAGAACTAAGGGGGGTGTAAATGGGAGGGAGGTGGGGAGCAAGGAGTTGGGGAGGCTGGGATGGGAAAAATAGACAAAAAACTGTACTTGAACAATTACTAAATAAAATTAAAAAAAAAGAAATACTGCTTTGGTCTTAATACTCAGACTTGTTATGTGAGAGTGAAAGAAATTAAAGAAAAATCTTAGAGAAACAGAGAGGAAAAAAATGGGAGGGAACAGGTAGAAAAAAAGAATTTCACAAAGACTAACAAAGAAATAGGTTAGAACAAAGAATAAACAATGAGACAGTGATATTTACAAGCAAAAAAAAGTTTTTCCAATTGTTTCTTTACTTTTCAGAGCTATCTTCAACCTTTGACACCTTAAACTAATATTTATTAAATGCCTACTCTGTTTATTGATCAAAATCAACTTCTTTAAATATTTAATTTACTTTTATGGTTTTAACTGTACTTTTTTTTCTGATAATCCACATCATTTACTAACTAAAATTACATTATTAAAAAAATCACATAAAAACACTTAGAAATAAGATAAAATAAATGAAATAAACACTACATTAATAGAAATTAACAAAAGCCTAGAAGAAGCAGAGGATCAAATCATCTGTATGGAACACAAAGTAGCAGAGAGGTCTCAATTGTAACAGCAAAAAAGAAACATAAATTTTAAAAAAATGAGGGCAGTTTACATAAACTAAATAGCATGTTACTAAACAATAAATGAGTTAACAATGAAATCAGGAAAGAAATCAAAAGTTACCTAGATGCAATGAAAATAATGCAACAAAAAATTGATGGGGCACAACAAAAGCACTCTTATGAAGGAACTTCATAGCATTACATGGCTATCAAAAAATCTAATAAATAATCTAATTATTAAACCTAAAGAAGAAAAAAACAACAAAAATGAGTAAAAGAAAATAATCAAGATTTGAGTAGAAATAAATGAAAAAGAGTCTAAGAAAATTAAGCAAACAATTAAGGGGACAAAGAACTAATTCTGTAATAGGTAAAACAAAATTGATAAATCTTTAACCAGATGCACTAAGAAAAACAGAGGACCCAAATAAATAAAATCAGAAATGAAAAGTGAAAGTGAACTGATACTACATAAATACAAATTATAATAAGAAAAAATTATAAACAATGATATGGCAACAAATTGGACTTTCTGGAAGAAATGGAAAAATTGCTAGAAACACACAATCTCCCATGCCTGAATCAAGAAGGAACAGAAACTCTGAATAGGAAAACTACTACCAATGAAATCAAGTTGGTAATCAAAAAACTTCCAATAAACAAAAGTCCTACACCAGATGGCTTCATTGGTGTTGAATTTTACCAAACATTAAAAAAGAATTAACACCTATTATTTTAAAACTCAAAAGAATGAAGGAATCCCAAGCTAATTTTATGATGCCACCATTATCCTGATACAAACTGAAAGGCAATAGAAAAATAGAAAGTTATAGGCCCAAATCCCTGATGAACACAGATGCAAAATTTCTAAACAAACTTAGCAAATTAATTTACTCAATACCTTAAAAAAATCGTACACCATGATCAACTGGGATTTATTCCTGAGATACAAAGTTGGTACAATATCTGCTGATCAATTAATATGATATTTCACATAAACAAAATAAAGTATAATAATCCTTTGATTGTATAAATAGATGAACAGATGGCATTCAACAAAATTCTGCATCCATTTATAATAAAAACTCTCAGCAAGGTGGGAATAGAAAGAACATAATTCAACAGAATAAAGGCTATATATGAAACACAACTAACATCATACCCAATTGGGAAAAGCTAAATGCTTTTCTTTAAAGTCAGGAACAAGAAAGAATGTTCACTAGCACTACTCTTATTTAACATAGTATTGAAAGTCCTGGTCACAGCAATAAGATTTGCTGCTGGACAATGCTCCACAGTTGGGTAGACTAGTTGAGGTTGATAGCTATCAAATCGAGACATTAATTGAAAACAACCAACATTATACCACTTAGGAGATAATTGACATATTGAAAGTATCCAAATGAAGCATTAAAAATCACTTGCACCAGCTCAGTTGTGTTAATTGCTTTGATGTTTGGGTTCCATATAAGTTAAGTGATAAAAGAAAAACAAAACCTTCTTGACCATACTTCCCACATGTGATTCTCTATTTACATGTAACAAAAACATTCCAATTTTAAAGCAAATTGTGATAGATGAGGAGAGGCGGGTACTTTACAAGAATGTGAAGCATAAAAAAAGAACAAATTAGCAGTAACCAGAGAGGAAGGGGGTGAGGAATAATAAGGAATAATATGGGAAGGGCCATCAAGGAACATTTATGAAGGACACATGTACAAAACTAAAGGGGGTAGACTTGAGGGTGGGAGGTGAGGGTGGTCGGGGGGGGCATGATTGAATGAAAATGGAGACAATTGCATTTCAGTAACAATTTAGAGAAGGAAAGAAAGGAATAAGGAGAAAGAAAGAAAGAAAAGCATCCAGAATTAGTCAACAGAAAATGCAGAACCAACCTCTGAATAATGCAAAACCACATTTCTTTTTTTCTGCTAGGTTAATAACTTTATTTTTATATATTTTTTATTTTATTGATTATGCCATTACATTTGTTCTATTCCCCCCTTCATTCCCCTCCACCCTGCACACCCCTACCCCACCATTCCCCCCCTTTAGTTCATGAACACGTGTCTCAAGTTCTTTAGATTCTGTATTTCCCCTACTATTCTTACCCTCCCCCATCTACTTTCTATCTACTGTCTATGCTACTTATTTTCTGTACCTTCTCCCCCCTTCTCTTTCTCCCACTCCCCTGTTGCTAACCCTCCATGTGATCTTCATTTCTATGGTTCACTCCTGATCTAGCTGTCCTCTTAGTTTGCTTTTGTTTTAGGTGTGGTTGTTAATAACTGTGAGTTTGCTGTCTTTTCACTGTTCATCTTTTTTATCTTCTTTTTCTTAGGTAAGTCCCTTTAACATTTCATATAATAAGGGCTTGCCTGGTGATGATGAACTCCTTGAATTTGATCTTATCTGAGAAGCACTTTACCTGTCCTTCCATTTTAAATGAAAGCTTTGCTGGATAGAGCAATCTTGGTTGTAGGTCTTTGGTTTTCATGACTTGGAATACTTCTTCCCAGCCCCTTCTTGCCTGTAAGGTCTCTTTTGAGAAATCCACTGATAGTCTGATGGGAACTCCTTTGTAGGTGACTGTCCCCTTATCTCTTGCTGCTTGTAGGATTCTCTCCATTTTAATCTTGGCTAATGTAATGATGATGTGCCTTGGTATGTTCCTTCTTGGGTCCAACTTCTTTGGTACTCTCTGAGCTTCCTGGATTTTCTGGAAGTCTATTTCCTTTGCCAGAATGGGGAAGTTCTCTTTTATTATTTGTTCAAATAAGGTTTCTACTCATGACTGTTCCTCTTCTCCTTCTGGTACTCCTATAATTCAGACGTTGGAGCGTTTAAACCTTGAGGTTCCTAAGCCTCTCCTCATTTTTTTGAATTCTTGTTTCTTCATCCTTTTCTGTTTGGTCATTTTTTCCTTCCTTCTGGTCTGCTCCCTTGATTTGAGTCCCCGTTTCCTTTCCATCACTATTGGTTTCCTGTGCATTTCCATTCATTTTAATTAGTTTAGCCTTCCTATGTTCCTCTAATTTGTGACTAAAATCAACCAGTTCTGTGAGCATCCTGATCACCAGTGTTTTGAACTGTGCATCTGAGAGTGTGGCTATTTCTTCATCACTTAGATTTATGGGCTCTGAGGCTCTGAGTTGTTCTTGGGCCATGTTTTTATCTGTTTGTGCCTGTTACATATGAGGAGAGGCACCTTAGGTATTCACCAGGGCGGGGCAACCCAGGTGGCTGGTTTGTGATGCTGTATGTAGGGGTGGGGGCAGAGCCAGAGCAATGGCGGTCCTGTCTGCTCCCCTAGTTCACCTCACCACTTTCCCCCACCTGTTTATCTGAGCGCAGGTGTGCGAGCCCACCACCCTGCTCCAGGGTCTGCTTGGTCTGTTTCAATGCATGTCTCTTCACTGGTTTATCTGCACACAAATGCGTGACCACAGACAGCCAGCTGCACCACGCCTTCCCATAGCTACCCCGCACCTGGGATCCACACCCTTGGCTGCTAGCGTACAGCCCAGGTTGGGGGATCGTTTTTGCCCAACCTGCTCTGCTGCTGGCTTCACCCCTCTCACTGGTTTAGCTGAGCGGTTCGCTATTTTCAGACTCTGTATTGTTCGATTTTCTGTGGTTTGCTTGCATTTATTGTTGTTAAAACTTTATTGTTTTTAGATTTCATTGTGCGAGGAAGCAAAGTGTTTCCACCTACGCCTCCTTCTTGGCCCGAAGCCACATTTCTTTAAGCACATGTTTGGTCAGACAAAAAGTGTTACTGCTTGGCTGGAAAGTTCTGATTCATTTGCTGAACTTGGCTAACATTCGACCTTTGGATTTCCATTTATTTCAATATTTACAAAATTATCTTAATGAGAAAATGTCAATTCCCTGAACAATTACAAAAGGCACCTGAAAGAATTCTTTACTCAAGAAGATAAAAAGTTTGGGGAAGATGAAATTTTTAAATTGCTTAAAGGTAGCAGAACAAAATGGGTAATATGTTGCTCAATAAAGTTATTACTGAAAATGAAAAATGTGTATTTTGTTTTTACTTTAAAACTGAAAGAACTTTTTGGCCAACTCAATACTATGTATAGTATCAGGTTGGTACAAGACTTACTGGGGTAATCACTTTATAAATTATATAAAGATCTAATCACTATGCTGTACACCTAAAACAATATAACACTGTATGTCAATTGTAAGTGAAAATTAAAACTTTTTAAAATAAAAAAGTGACAGGAAAGAACAGCTCTCCAAAATACAGATTTTGGTGTCATCGTCTGATCATCCTTGTACATGAACCAATAAATATTTGTTATTGTATAAAAATACAAAATATAAGTTTTGAAATTACATCATGGTGATGGTTGTACAACTCTGTAAATATGCCAAAATTTTTTTAATTTAACCTAAAGTGAATAAATGTTATGGTATATAAATTATATTTTAATAGAGATCTTTTAAAGAACAAAAATATTGATAGTAATTAGAAAAAAAATTAAAAGATAGAGGGTAATTCCACAAATTTTTTGCAAAAAGAGATTTTTCACAAGAAAAATAATTTTGACTGAATAAGTGATAAAAATTTGTGTATAAAATATACATAATTAAATGTATATGGCAGATACAAAGTAGTCATATATACACATACATGTGCATGTAATCATATTATATACATAACGTATTATAAAAATTATATCATTATATGTTATATTTGTATATTTAATGTTTATACATAAACATGTTTATAAACACACATACTTATTCTCATATAGTTTAAAAAGGTGATCAATTTTAAATAAACTACTATACATGTAATTATTTAATTTAAAAAGTGAGAGTTATAGGTTTTAAATAATGAGGAAAATATTTTGTATAATAGTTAGACTGTAAGTGACTTATTTTCTTTAAAGATAGATATATACAATCCTTTCCATACAGCATACAAAGAAAGAATGTTTTAGATAAATTAAGGTAGAAACTGCATGTATGTTTATAAGATTATAAGACAATCACAGCTCCATTTTTTTCTTTTTCTGCACAGTTAAAGTGAGGGGAAAATTGATAGTTCAATGGTAAAAGTATTGAAGATTCTAAGTAAAGACTAAATTTGGGGGAGCTGCAGAAGTGAGAATATGCTACAGCAAGTATTTCAGTAGTATTTCAAAGACATTATCAGCAAATGTCAATTTTTGTGATATAAAATATCAACAAAAGTCATGTGTAATGCCAAACTAGGTATTGATCAAAAGACTGATCTGTTCTCTAGTGTGATAAGTACACTTGTGGTAGTAGATGTGTTGGGAACCACCCTGCCTGATTTCGGAAGCTGTAACCCTCCAAGGGTAAGGCTGAGTAAAAGGGCCTTAGGGACATAAGCCACTACGGACACAAAAACTCTTTCCCTCTTTCACATCCCCCTGCTTGGCCCAGGAGCATGACTGGTTAGCCAATGCCAGGTAAGATTTCTTAAGGAAGGAATAACCTAAGATAGACACAATCTTTAAGGGACCACCAGGGGAAGACTTAAGGAACTTTAGAGAAGGAGTGATGAAACTTCACCCCTTGGCTTTGTTATACCCTGAGTCCTCATTGTATCTGTAAAAAGTCTCCTAATCTTTTGGCTGCCTTGCTTCCTCTGCCTGACTCAGGCCTGAAACAATGCCTCTGGTGGGGGTGGGGGGAGCCGGTGCTGCCCTGTGCTGGAATGGGTGGTTTCCTGAGGTGGCAATCAGGCCTGAGGAAGAATGCATTAAATTCTGTGAAACCTGCTTTGTTAAGAATGCCCTTAAGCTATGCATACTAAATGTTTAGGGTCCGAGCACAAAATGTTTGTTTCCTCAGGTTTTATGGTTAATTGGTTTCACTCTGTCTACCAGACCCTGACTCTGAGAAAGGAGTCTGAATCAGAGTAAGCCCTTCCAATTCTTTGAATATTATCTCCCTTCCTTGATCACTGTCTGAAACTGATTGATACTCTCTGTATCCCTATGCAACCTAAACCCAATAAAAGCCCAGGGAAAGAGGTACTCAAGGCTTTTCTCTTCTGAGAGATTAGCCCATCTTTTCTCCCCTTGTCTTGGAAGTCTGATTTCATCCATGACACTGGGGGACACTGCTGGACAAGGTCCCACTCATACATGCACTGCTAATAACACATGTTAATTTTTGTGTACACACATCTGCATATGAGTGTAAACACATGAGCTCACATACTGTGTGCAAAAAGATTGGTGTGCCAATACAGATGATAATTTAGCTGCCAAAAACTGATGTGGTGTTCCTTACAGTCCTCTATCTGATTGCAGTAAAGGAACAGTTATTTAGCCTAACATGATTTAGAACTTCATGCAAACATTTTAAATAATCCCTTTAGTTAATGTCTTTTTGTTCATAGTTCCTCTGGCTCATAGATTCTACCCCTTTTCTGCTTGTACCCAGTTTGGCAACTGACTGGAGAAAGTAGGGCTCCTATTGTTAGGGGAAATTGATAGCTCTTTTAAAACACAGCACAGTGCATAGGGAGTGACTCGCTATTTTAGAATACAGCACAGCAATTACAGAGTTGTTTTTACAGCCACTGACTCCTTTTCTTTAAACTTCTAAACAGTTTATCGCTTGCATGCCAGAGAATGCTTCGCTTCTCCTGCTTTCTCGCCAGAAGTAATGGTCTGAAGGACAGGCCCCAGCTTACCCTATAAAAATAACTGCTCCCCTGCTGTTCAGGGCCAAGAATTTGGAGACTGACTGAATTTGCCTCACAACATGGCTGTCAATGTCAAATACCCCAAACCTTGACACATTATAAATAGTCAGTGCATCTTATTTTATTTTCTTATGCACTAAAACCTCATAAACATGTATTTTGTTATATTCCTTCTAGAAAATATTTCAAAGGAACTTCAACATTAAAATAGGAACAAAAGTCAGACCATCAATGACATAGCAACAATTTAATATGCTCCTTTTCACATTCTGCCCACATACACATATACACATACTTTTACAGATGTGAAAAAGATATTTATATTTAATATTAAATAATTATTTTAACATTGTTATGTAATTATTATAATTAAGTAGCTTCATATATAGAACTTTTAGATTATTTCTAAATTTTGTCATACCAAATTATTTTTATAATAGCCAAAAACATCTCTTTTGGATCTGCAGCACACATACATATGAAAATATTTTCTCTTTAAGTACATATAGTATATGAAAACCAGTGGAGTAGAAGCATTTCTGCACAGAAATCTATGGCTCTCTAATGTTTTTATCCTTTACTACATGTCATCTAAAGCCCCTGGATGCTTTTCATTTTCCAGTGCTTCTTATTTATTTGTTTTTTTTAATTTTTGCTGAGTCATTTTTATTTATTTTTTTATTTTATACTTCTAAATTTTATTTATTTATCTTTAGAGAGGAAGGGAAGGAGATAAATATCAATGTATGGTTGCCTCTCGTGAGTTTCCTGCTGGGAACTGGCCTGCAACCCAGGCATGTGCCCTGACTGGGAATCTAACCACGATCATGTGGTTTGCAGGCCCACGCTCAATCCACTGAGCTACACCAGCCAGGGCTTATTTGTTTATTTTTTTATTTAATTATTTTATTGTTCAAGTATATTTGTCTGCATCCAGTGCTTATTTATAGTACCAATCAAAATTGCAAAAATAGAGGCAATGGCTAATTCCAAACTTTGCCGCTGACTGAGCTAGCCAATTATTGGTCCTTTTAAAGACTTATTAGAGGGAGGGAATAAATGATACTGCTAAATTGATCTATAGCCTTTAAGTTCTGCACAGCAACAAACTATAGAGGTTGATGAAATTGTCAGATGGAAGCACAGAGCTTTACCACATCTCATTAGCTGAGCACCAGCTTGTGACACACTTCCCTGGTACAAGCAAGGCCTCAGCCATCTATGCATGAGTGAGATGAGACTAGGGATATCCAAAAGTCCTAGGGATACCCAACAATGCAGCTGGGACTTTCTTACAGCTAACACATTTAGCATTCCTATTTAAGTAAGAGTCCTTTCAGTTAAACATAATTTATTTTCTTTTAAGTGTAAGAAATGGGGTAGTTTTTTGTATTTTTAGGCAAGACCATACAGAGGAAAATTATTCTGTTTGGTTCAGTATTAAGTAGATATAATTATTTATAAGGCAAGTGAAAATAAGAAGAGGAGTTTATTTTTAAATAGAGGTCATCTATAACCTTGAGAAATATACAAAAAATATCTCATGCACACAACATTTTATTTAAATCACTTAAAAAGCAACTGAAAAGCTTCCAGACCTTGGCTGGTGTAGCTTAGTGGATTGAGCACAGGCCTGTGAAGCAAAAGGTTGCCGGTTTGATTCCCAGTTGGGGCAGATGCCTGAGTTGCAGGCCAGGTCCCCAGTAGGGGACACATGAGAGGCAACCACACATTGATGTTTCTCTCACACGTTTTCTCCTTCCCTTCCCCTCTCTCTAACAATTAATTAATTAATTAAAAAAATTTTTTTAAAAAGCAACTGAAAACCTTCCAAAAATAATTGCTATTAGCAATAGAAAATAGTCTTTATAAGAAAACATACCTGAGATCTATAAATGTAGAATGAGTCCTGGCCACTGAGACTTGATTGAAATGACATGCCATAGATCAAAAGGTCATGGGTTCAATACTTAGTCAGAGTACATATCTAGGCACATACAAGAGGCCACCAATCAGTGTTTCTTTTTTACATTGATGTCTCTCTCTCTCTTCCTTCCCCCCTCTAAAATTAGCAAGCATGTCCTTATGTGAGGATAAAAAGAAGTCAAATGATACCTCATTCTCATATAATTTTTATTTATTTGTAAACTTTTCAGGTTAAACATTGTTCTCACTGCCTCATGAATCTAGGCCATTACATTTTTTTTTGTGGTACAAGTAATTTAGGAAAACAAAATTTATAGTATGTTTGCACAAGTAAAATGTTATAAAACTATAAAGCTTGGCAAAAGCAACTGAACATTTGGGTAAACCATAGTATTGAATCTGGACTAATGATCAGGGAAACCTTAATGAGAAAGCATTATGTATGCAAAGTGTTGAAGAAGAGACAGTATGTGTATATTAGGTAGAAGAATGATCTACGCAGAGGAAACAGTGAGTACAAATTTATATGCTTTTACTTAAGTGTATATTCTTCAATTTCTTTCTTCAGTGTCTCATAATTTTTCAAGTACAGATCTTTTACCACCTTGATTAAATGTATTTGTATTTATCTTTGAGTAATTATGAGTGGAAATGGTTCTTTAGTTTTCTTGCCAACAGTTCACTATTGGTGTATAAAAATGCAAATAATTTGTAAATATTTCTTCTTTATCCTGCTACTTTTTAAAATTATTTATCAGTTCTAGTACCTTTTTGGTGGAATTCTTAGGTTTCTCTTTATACAATATCATGCCATATAAAAATGACAGTTTACTTCTTCCTCTTCAATTTGGATGCTTTTTTAAATCATTTTTTAATCTATGTTAGAATACAGTTGTCTCCATTTTTCCACAACCACTTTCCCCAACTCCACCCACCCCCAATCCCACCTTCAATTCTACCTCTCTTTGGCTTTGTCCATGGGTCATTTACACATGTTCTTTGACAGCCCTTTCCCTTCTTTCCCCTAGTTATTTCCCTCCCCACTACCCTCTGGTTACTGTCAGCTTCCTCTTAACTTCAATGTCTCTGGTTATATTTTGCTTGTTTTTTGTTTTCTTGATTGAGTAACTTGAGAATGCAGAGAATCATGATTGGTCTATGCTTGAAATAATCTCCAACAGGGTAAAATCAATTTTTTATTTTCTCATCATATTTCCTGATGAGGAAATTGATGTGTACTGAGTGTCCTCTGCTGTTCCTGTGTTTTAACTACTTAATTCAATTTGATTTAACTTATTTCAAATGTAATATATATGGTACAAACAGAAGTCATGCCAGTAGAATATATGGGTGAGTGAAAAGAAAGGTGACAAAGAGAACAAGGAAATCAAAGAAGAAGCACTTTGTGGCCCTTCTGGATTGAGGCGTTAGGATGAAGTTTGGCAAACATTTTCTGTCAAGGGCCAGGTAGTAAAAATGAGAGTATTAGCAACTACTCAATTTCCATTGTAGGAGGATAGCTGCCAAAGTTAATAAATACGTCAACAAGTGAGTCTGGTCGTACTCCAGTAACACTATTAATGGAGATATAAATTTGAATTTATTTAATTTTATGTTACTGAAGTTTTTTCTTCTTCATTTTACTCCAACCACTAACCCATATGAAACAACTTTGGACTTGTGGATCATAAGGAAACAGGTGCTGGGCTAAATTTCACCCATAAGCCATGGTTTGCTAATTCTCTACCTTAGAATCTTATTCTTATAGCATGGCTGTACACTCTTACATGGGTATGAGGCTCATTAAAACTCCTTAAGTTCCCCCTGACTACTGTGATTCATAAAATATACACAAATTATTTCACTTTGTTTTACCAATTACAGTATATGTTACATATTAAAATATACTCCATTTGAAGTATTATTTTTTTCTTGAAGATATAACCTCCAAATTTATAAAGGCAGACATTAGAAGATTTAGCAAATGAAACTGTGGATTATTTTTCAGTGAATATATTTTTCAATTTTCTTTTTGTTATTGTTGTACAAATACAGTCGTCTCACATTTTACCCCATTGCTCTCCCATTATAAATGTTCCTTGACTTGCCCATTCTCTGATTATGCCCCTCTATACCCCGCTCTGCTCCCTGTCAGTTTGTTCTTTATTTCCAAGTCTCTGGTACTATTTTGTTCCTTTGTTTGTTTGTTGATTAGGCTCCACTTATAGGTGAGATCATATGCTATTTGTCATTCAATGCCTGGTTAATTTCACTTAGCATAATACTCTCCAGTTCCATCCATGCTGTCAGGAAGGGTAGGAGCTCCTTCTTTCTTTCTGTTGTATAGTATTCCAGTGTGTAAATGTACCACAGTTTTTTGATCCACTCATTTACTGATTGGCACCTAGGCTCCTTCTAGCACTTGGCTATTGTAAATTTTGTGGCTATGAACTTTGGGGTGCATAGGTTCTTTCGAATTAGTGCTTTAGGATTCTTAGGGTATAATCCCAGGATTGGAATGGGTGGGTCCAAAAGCAGTTTCATTTTAGTTTTTTGAGGAAATTCCACAGTGTTTTCCACAGTGGCTATACCAGTCTGCATTCCCACCAACAATGCACTAGGTTTCACTTTACTCCACATCCTCTCCAGCATTTATTGTTTGCTGATTTGGTTATGATGGCCATTCTGAGAGGTGTGAAGTGGTATCTCATTGTGGTTTTAATTTGCATCTCTCTGATGCCTAGTGATCTTGAGCATGTTTTCACATGTCTCTGGGCTCTCTGTATGTCCTCCTGGGGGAAGTGTCTATTCAGGTCTTTTGCCCATTTTTTAACTGGATTTTTTTTTCTTCCTGGAGTTGAGTGGTGTGAATTCTTTATGTATTTTGGAGATCAAACCCTTATCTGTCATATCATTTGCAAATATATTTTATGATACAGTTGGATTCCTTCCTATTCTGTTGATGTTTTCTTTAGGCATGCAGAAGCTTTTTATTTTGATATATTCCCCTTTGTTTATTCTTTCTTATGTGTCTTGGCCTAGGACACATAGTGGTGCAAATATTAGTGCCTTGGCTGTCTAAAATTTCTCTGCCTATTTTCCTTTAGGACTTTTATGGTGTCACAACTTACATAAAAGTATTTTCTCCTTTTTGAGTTTATTTTTTATTTGTATGGTGTAAGTTGGTGGTCTTGTGCGCGCGCATGCGCGTGTGTGTGTGAGTGTGTATCCTGAATAAAACCAATAAAAACTAAAGGACCAAGAGTAGAGAGTTAGGTAGAATATGATTGAAGTGAAAGAACAAATATTAATTGGCCATGTGAACAGAAAAAGAAGAAAAAGAACATGCAATTTCTTAGGAAGAGCTAGGTAAAATTCATCTCAGCTGTTGATATTCACCTTTTGACTTCTTTCTGGATCCACTTCTGCTTTCTTATCAGCTCAAGGTCCTGGGGTAAGTCTTCTAACTTCTGGCAACACCACCTGTATCTCTTTCCCCTCATTCTAGTGGGAGCTTCTCTTGCAAATGAGAGGGTGAAGTTTCAGTGTCTCCCTCAGGGGATACTGTTCAGTCTTCTGGGAAAATTGTGGGTGTGTTCCCTCTGTCTCTACCCCTCCTGTCTTAGTCTGTGTCAGTTTATTTCCAATAAGGTATAGTTTCTGATTAAATAGCTGTCCATTTCATGCAGGGGCTGAGCCAATCTGTGTAAGAGTGTCAGCTCTTTCCTGCTTAGTGTAGCCTGCAGCTCTGTGTGCAAGCAGAGGATGGGTAGTGCCCTGAATCCCCCTTATTGTACACTTTCTGAAATTCCTGCTTCAATAGCCTCAGTGAAATTGGATACTAAGACCCAGAGTTCAAAATGGGACCTTTTAGGCCTTCACCTTGCTGTCTTACTCTTATAGAAATGGCCTGTGCAAGTTGTTATATCTGCCCAGACAAGTTTTACAGATCTTCCCCTGCTCTTGCAGGAGGTGGGAGCTATGTTCAATCTTCCTTTCCTGGAGGTTCTGCCAAGGAAGGGGGTCCAGTTTGGCCTCAAATAATCTCAATTACACAGTTCCCTGACTGACTGCTCTCACAGCATGATGAAGCCTGTACTCTCTACCCTGCATCACTATGCTGGGCTGGAGCCAAGAAACCACTTTGCTTTGCACCCCCTCAATGAATCTTCCCACTTGTACTTTGTGGGAGAAAATCATACTCCTAATCCTCCATCCTTGTTGGCAGGGCAGCTGCACACAGAGGGCCCCTGCCCAGAACACCTCAACTGCCCCTTTAAAAAAGGTTCTCTGGGAATTCCCACTGCAGTGTCTAGCCACTGCCTGACTTCCCACATGCTCCACCTCTCCAATAAGTGAAGAATCTACCTCAGTCCCTGCCAATCATGCACCTATTTTCCCCCCATATACAGGTGCAGACAGCATGTCTCTAATTCTCTGGCACTAGCCAGGTCAGCATCTGTTCCTGTAGCTAGGGTGTGCTGCTAGCTGTGTGTTTGTATAGCCTGTATCTGCCCCATGATTCTGAGTATCCAAGTAGCTCCTGACCAGGTCTTGAGATAACCTGCCCAGGGAGGTGAGAGAGCCGCTGGCTGCTGTTTCTGACTGGGCTCTTCATGGAAGCTGGCACCTTGGCAGCTGTCATTAGTGGTGCCATGCCTAGGGAGTTTCCCTGTCCACCTATAAAACCTCCTCACCACCCATTTTGAAGTATCCTCTGTAGTCTCTGGCTTTCGAACTTCACACAAGCGAAGATTATGTTGACTGTTCATGTTTTTCAGAAGATCAGCTAAGCATCTGAGTTGGATGTAAGAGTGAGTGGGCTTGGCTCCCATCTACTTGGCTGCCATCTTCTCTGTTTCATCTAAATATTTTTAAAATAAATAAAAACAACTTTTGAATCACTGAACAGAGCAAGGTTTATTTCTAGCAGATTAAAAAGCCAAAGTACAATCTATCGAACTCCAAATTTTATGCTTTTGGAGTGTTTCAAGTTGGTGGCAGATTAGGTGGATCTTACTCTCTCACATCCTCCAAGAACAAGACTGAAAATACAACTAAATTTGGGAACAATCACCCCAAATTACCAACTAAAGTCTATCTGAAAAGGAGACTTGTAACCAAGCAAAGGCAGAAGAAGCAAGACTGGTAGGAAGGGTAGAGAAGCAAAAGGAATTGGCCCTACTACCATGGGCTGTGGATGAGTCTAAGGAGAGATATATCAGTTGCAGGAATTTTCCCCCGAGATATGTGAAGCCTAAAATCCCAGGCCAGGTTCCTCAGCCTAGAGAACCAGAGCTAGGAATAGACACTTACATAAGATCTAATTTGAAAAGTATTAGTGTTACTCTGTCAAGGAGAGGCAGAGCTTGCAGGAGACAAAATCACCCTGTTAAAGAGACAATACATAAAATTTTGTCTGTAGCCACTCATCCTAGGCTTCAGTAGAATGGGGTCAGTGCAAACTGGAGTTCCTATAGGAGAGTCTGGAGTTTGTGACTTGGGGAGATATGTAGGGAAAAAGTCACCAGGATGCTTGTAGTGATTCATCCTCAAATATTTCAGCAGCCATCTTTTTAGGGCACATAATCCCCTCTGACTAACATCAGTCTGGGGTAAAGCAACACCCCACACTCTGGAATTTCTCTCACACCACCCTGTGTCCCTTAAGCCCTGCTGAGGAGTCAGTGTAAAAGTCTAGGCAGACTCAGGGGGTGTTAGTGACTAGCTTTGGGGCAAATCCATTCCCCTCACCTTCCTGTGAACGTGACTAGTGCTTTCTCCTCATAGGAAATAGTATTGAAACAACCTATCTGCTGCTGGCAGACTTATCCTCTGGGCTCCAGAGCCTCCAAACCCTTGACAAATAGGGGATCCATCCTACCAAAGCCAGAGAAAATTTTGGGAAAGATCCAGATGTGTGTCTCTGGGGAAGGGAATCAAGCTATCCGTCTTCCCTGAAATCTGAAAGGCATCCCCTGTCTTTACAACAGCCCCATCCTTGCCAGAAGTTCTTTCACCAACTAAACCTTTTCAGCGACTAAGTCTAACAGGCAGAGGTAAGCAGAGGCAAATGGTGGTGACTCTCTGGTGCCTTGGGATATTCACTGAACAAACTCTGACCCCATGCTTGTAAGAGCCAGCCTTGAAATGTAGCTTGATCCTTCCTGTAAACAACCAAGCCAATCATAGGCCACCACAAAGTGTGGGTCACTTGTAGTTTCAAACACATTGCCAAGGGCCAGACATGGAACACATAAGCCATTGGCTTACAATAGTCCCTCCCAAGAGGCCCAGAACCAACACACCAAATGACCAATATCAGCCAACATCACAGTGAGATCCAAGAAGCTTCAAAAACAGCATCTCCAAAGGGACATAATAGCAGATAAACTGCTGAGGCAAAGTCTATTTTTTAAAATTATTTTCTTGCTTTTTTATTTCTCTTTTACTTTTTCTATTTCTATTTCATTTTTATTTTCTTTTCCTCCTTTTTTGTTTTTATTTATTTTTTTAATCTTTTCATTTTTCTTCTTTTCTTTTTTATTGTTTACTTATTTTTCTCACTTCTTTTTTTAAGTTATTTTATTGTCATTCAATTAGAGTTGTCTCCATTTTCTCCCCAACACTTGGTCCACCCTTTCCAAACCCACCTCTCTCCCTTGCTTCCATTCTCACCCTTGGTTTTGTCCATGTGTTCTTTATAGTAGTTCCTGAAAACTCTTCTTCCCACTGTCCCCTTTCCTCTCCCCTCTGGCTATTGTTATATCATTCTTAATTTTGATGTCTCTGGTTATATTTTGCTTTTTGCTTTTTGCTTTTGTTGATTATATTTCAGTTAAAGGTGAGATCAAATAGTATTTGTCTCTCACCACCTGCCTTATTTCACTTAGCATACTGCTCTCAAGTTCCATCCATGCTGTTGTAAAGGGTATAGGTTCTCTCATTCTGCTTCATAGAATTCCATTGTGTAACTGCATCATAGTTTTTTGATCCATTCATTTACTGATGGACAATTAAGTTGTCCAGCACTTGGCTATTGTAAATTGTGCTACTATGAACACTAAGGTTTTTTGCATTGGTGTTTCAGAGCTCTTAGGGTATAATCCCAGCAGTGGAATTGCTTGTTCAAAAGATAATTCCATTTTTAGTTTTCTGAGGAAATTCCATACTGTTTTCCACAGTGGCTGCACCAGTGTACATTCCCACCAATAATGCACTAAGCTTCCCTTTTCTCCTCATCCTCTCTAACACTGGTTTGTTGATTTGTTTATATTGGCCATTCTGACTGGAATGAGGTGGTAACTCACTGTGGTTTTAATTTGTATCTATCTGATGGCTAGTGATGCTGAGCATCCTTTCATCTGTCTCTGGTTCCTCTGTATGTACTCCTTAGAGTAGTGTCTGTTTAAGTCCTTTGCCCATTTTTAAATTGGGCTATTTGTCTTCATGGAGTGGAGTCATGTAAGTTCTTCACAAATTTTGAAGTTCAAAACTTTGTCTAAGGTATAATTGGCAAATAAGTATTCCCATACAGTTGGTTCTCTTTTCATTTTAATGCTGTTTTCTTTAACCATGCAGAATCTTTTTAACATGATGAGATCCCATTTGTTTATTCTTTCCTTTATGCCCTTTGCTCTAAGGGATATATCTGTGAAGATGTTGCTGAGAGGAATGTCTGAGATTTTCCTGCCAAAGTTTTTCTCTAGGACTTTTCTGGTGTTTTGACTGATATTTAAGTCATTTATCCACCTTGAATGTACTTTTGTGTATGGTGTAAGTTGGTGATAGACTTTCATTTTTTTTTTTTTTTTTGCATGTAGCTGTCCAGCTTTCCTACCACCATTTGTTGAAGAGGCCATTTTTCCTCCATTTTATGCTTCTTCCAACTTGGTCAAATATTAATTGACCATAGAGACTTGGATTTATTTCTGGGTACTTTGTTCTGTTACATTGCTTTAGTGCCCATTTTTACGTCAGTAATGGGCAGTTTTGAATTTCTTTCATAAGAGTGTTTTGCTGTGTCCCATTAATTTTTGGATTATAGTGGCCTTGTAATACAGTTTGATATCAGTTATTGTGTGGAAACGCACCTGCTTTATTCTTCTTCCTCAAAATTGCTGCAGCTATTCAGGGTCATTTGTGGTTCCATATAAATTTCTGAAATGTTTGTTTTATATCTGTGAAATATATCATGGGTACTTTAATAAGAATTGCATCGTATCTATAAATCACTTTTGGTAGTATCTCCATTTTGATGATATTAATTCTTTCAATCCATGAGCATGACATATGCTTCCATTTGTTTGTGTCCTCCTTAATTATTTTCTTCAGTGTTGTATATTTTTGAGAACAGGTCTTTTACTTACTTGGTTAAGTGTATTCCTAGGGACTTTATTTTTCTTGTTGCTATATCAAATGGGAATTTTCCCCTGATTTCTCTTTCTGATGTTTCATTGTTGGTGTACAAAAATGCTTTTGACTTCTGCTTTTGACTTTGTATCTGGTTGTTCTGCCAAATTCATTTATTAGGTCCCAGTAGCTTTTTGGTGGAGTGTATAGAATTTTCTGTATACACTATCATGTCATCTGCAAACAATGGCAGTCGTGTTTCCTCTTATTTATTGGGATGCTCTTTATTTCTTTTTCTTGTTTGATTGCTGTGACTAGAACTTCTAGCACTATGTTGAATAGGAGTGGTGAAAGCTGGCACCCTTGTCTTGTTCCTGATCTCACTAGAAAAGCTATAAGTTTTTGTGTATTGAGTACGATGTTGGCTGTAAGTCTCTCATGTATGGCCTGTACTATGTTGAGGAATGCTCCCTCTATTCCCACTTTGCTATTGTTATTATCATAAGTGGGTGCTCTAACTTATCAAATGATTTTTCCACATCTATTGATATGATCATGTGGTTTTTGTTTTTGTTTATGTGGTGTATTATGTTTAGTGATTTGTGAATATTTACCATTTTTGCATCCCTGCATTGAATCCCACTTGATCATGGTGTATGGTCTTTTTACCATATTGCTGGATGCAGTTTGCCAATATTTTGCTGAGGGGTTTAGCATCTATATTCATCAGCGACATTAGCCTACAGTTTTCTTTCTTTGTTATGTTATTTTCTGGTTTTGTGATTAGGATGATGCTGGCTTCATAAAAAGAGTTTGGAAGTCTCTCATCTTGATTTTTTTAAAAATAAGTTGTGGAGGAAAGGGGTTAGCTCTCCCTTAAATGCTTTGTAAAATTCTCTTGTGAAACTGTCTGGTCCAGGGATTTTGTATGTTGGAAGCTTTTTGATTACTGTTATAATTTCAACAGCTGTTATTGGTCTGTTTAAGCTTTCTGCTTCTTCTTCACTGAGTTTGGGAAGAATATATTATTCTAGAACTTTGTCCTTTTCACTGAAGTTTTCAAATTTCATGGCATATACTTCTTTGTAGTAATTTCTTAAAATCCATTGTATTTCTGTGGTGTTAGTTGTAATCTCTCCTCTTTTATTTGAGATTGTGTTTATTTGGGTCCTCTCCTTTATTTCCTTGAAGAGCCTGCTTAAAAGCTTGTCAATTTTGTTTATCTTTAAAAAAAACAGCTCCTGGATTCATTGATCCTTAGAATTATGCTTATAGTCTCTATGTCATTTAATTCTGCTCTGATCTGTGTTATTTTCTTCCTTCCACTTGCCCTAGGCTGTTTTTGTTGTAGTTCCTCAAGATCTTGTCAATGTAGGGTTAGGTGGTTTGTTTGAAATGTTTTTATCTTTTTTAGGTTGGCCTGTATGACTATGACATCCCTCTAAAGACTGCCTTCACTGTGTCCCATAAATTTTGGATTGTTGTAAGTTCATTTTCATTTGTTTCCAGAAACTTTTTGATTTATTCTCTAATCTCGTTCTTGACCCATTCATTGTTTAATAGCATGCTATTCATTCTCCATGATTGTGAGTGTTTTGGGTGTTTTTCCTCAGGGTTTGTTTTTAGTTTCAGTCACTTTGGGTTAGAGAAATGTTTGTTATGATCTCAATTTTCTTGAATTTGTTGAGGTTTATTTTGTGTCCTATCATGTGGTCTATCTTTGAAAATGTTCCATTTGTATTTAGCTTCTTTGGGATGAAGCACTCTATATATTTCAGTTAAGTCCATTTCTTTTAGGGCATTGTTCAATTCCAAAATATCTTTTTTGATATTCTATTTTGAAGATCTGTTCATTTCTGACAGTTGGGTGTTAATATCCCCTACTATAACTGTGTTGCTGTCAACATCTTTTTTGAAGTCCTCTAGGATTTCCTTTATGTATTTGTGTTCTCCTCTTTTGGGTACATATATACTTACAATATTTATGTCTTCTTTAAGTCTTCTTTCCTTTAGTATTTTAAAGTGACCTTTTTGGTCTCTTTTTATGGCCCCTTTTTTGAAGTCTACTTTGTCTGATATGAGTATTGGTACCTAGGCTTTTTTCCTTACCCATTTGCTTAGAATATTTGTTTCTAGCCTTTCACTTTCAATCTGTGTATGTCTTTTGTCCTGAGGTGGGTCTCTTATAGGTAGGATATGTGTGGGCCACGTTTTCTTATTCATTCCACTATTCTCTGTCTTTTAATTGGGACATTTAATCCATTTACATTTAAGGTTATATTGATAGGTACTTATTCATTACCATTTTTCATAACTGTGTTTCTCTCTCTTTCACTGTTTTTCTTCCTGTCCTTAAAGTAAACCCTTTAACATCTCCTGCAGAGCTGTTTTGTAGGAGGTATATCCTTTGAACTTTGTTTTGTCAGGGAAGTTTCTTATTTGGCCTTCCATTTTCATTGAGAGACTTCCTGGATAAAGTAGCCTTGATTGTAGGCCTCTAGTTTTCATTATTTGGAATATGTCTTGCCATTCTCTTCTTGCGTGAAGTGTTTCCATTGAGAAGTCAGTAGCTAACCTTATTGGGACTCCCTTGTATGTTACTTCATGCCACCTTTAATCCTTGTCACCTTTAACATTCTCTCTTTGTCTTGGAATTTTGTCATTTTAATGATTATGTGTCTTGAAGTGGGCCTCTTTGAGTTTCTCTTGATTGGGACTCTGTATTTCCTGGAGTTGTGTGACTTTTTCTGTCATCAAATTAGGAAAGTTTTCCATCATTCTTTTTTCAGACAGGTTTTCTATTCCTTGCTCTTCTTCTTTTTCTTCTGGTATTCCTATTATATGGATATTATTATGTTTCGCATTGTCCTCCATTTCCCTTAACATGTCTTCATTCTTTCTGAACCTCTTTTCCTTTTCTTCTTCATTCTGAGTATTTTGTTCCACTTTATTTTTCAGCTCGCTGATCCAATCCTGTGCTCCATCTAGCCTGCTTTTGATTTCTCCTACTGTGTTCTTCAGTTCATAAATGTATTTTTCATTTCCTCTTTGCCCTTGTTGATAGTTTCTATTTCCTTTTTTTGTGTGTGTTGACATTGCTTGCAGTGAGTTCATAGTAGTTTCCTTGTAGGTTTTGGTAATTCCCTGAGAGCCCATGAGCTTCTTCCTAACCATTGTTTTGAACTCATTATCTGATAGTTGCCTTGCCTCTATATCATTTAGCATTCTTTCTGAGACTTCCTCCTTTTCTTTCATTTGGGTTTTGTTTCTTTGTCTTCCCATCGTTTATGAGACTCTTCTTGTTAACCTCTGCTTCTTAAAGTGATCTCTTCTGACTCCCTGGGTTTATGTTGTGAATTTTACAGTGGAGTATCTGTGAGATTCAGTGATATAGTCTCCTTGCTCCCCCAAGCTCACTGGTCTTGGGCTGTCATTTATTTTGATTCTGAGGATGTCTTTGGGTTTTGATTGCTGTTGGGGCTTCCTTTGGTAGGTCCTTCCCTAAGCTGGTTAACTGAGGGTCACTCTTTCCAACACCTCTTGTATTTTGTTGTGAAGGTGTAGGCATCTTGTTTTGAAGATGTTTGTTCCATGTATTGAAGGTTTTTAGTATTCTGTATTGCTCTTGTTCAGTTGTTTGTTCTGGGCAATTTCCCCACTATTTAGTTGTATTTCCAGATTGGTCCTGGGTTGAGTTAGTGTGGCTTTCTCTCCCTCTTTCACCTTCTTCTGTTGTTCTCTGTTGGTGGTTCCTTTGTTGGTGGGTTTCCTCTTCCAGCAGGTGTCCTGGTGTTCACAGCTCCCACCTACTCTTTTTGTGATCAGCTGGAGGCAGAAGGCAAAATGCTTTAAAACAGCAGGAATGTATTCTATAATATTTAATGTGTCAGCCCATAGAAAAAGATAAGAGAACATTTGAATATGTATAGTGTTAACCATGATATGTCACCTAACTAGCCACTTTTTAGAAAGTGTGGAAAGAACATCCTCTTGTTGGAGGCGGAGATGATTATAAGTTGGATCTAGAAAACAGTGAGTTTGTGGGAGGTCAAATTATGAGGTAAAGTGAAAGTAAAGGATAGAAAATAGGTGTAGTGTGTGAGAGAATAGAGTTAACCACAACAGTAATAAATTTCAGGAAACAGTGAAATAAGCTAAGATCTGGGAGGGGTGCTGTGTAGTATTTACAATTGTATGGAACAGCAATTATTTACAATAATAATGGAGCAACACTCACATGACAGAATCTGTGTGACCTGGATAACAAGAATAGGAAATATAGTACCTATAGTAATATGCTAATGAAACACAAATGAAGTGAAAGACAGTAAATTAACAATATACTATGAAAGGGAGAACAAGGAAAAGCAGTCAAACAATGCAATTTAACAAGCCTAGTGAAGCTGACTAAACAGAAAGAAGAGAAATACATAAATAGTAATAAAATTAAAAATGTAAGAATAATAAAAAATAATAATACAAATATACAAAACTTGCAAGTTCTCTGAAGTAAGAAAGTGAAATTTGTCTCACTGTCTCAGCTGTTAGGATGCCCTCTCTTTGGGTCCAACTCTGGGTTTTTTTACAACTCCAAGTTTTATTGTCTCACTTGTGGAAATTGAAAATAAATAAAAACAATTAATTAATTAAAAAAAGAAAAGAAGAAGAGATAAAAGGGGAAAAAAGAAAGAAGGTATAAAACAACAGAGAAGGAAAGTGAGAAAGGAGTTAAAAGAAAAAACTAAAGAATTACTTTTTATTTATTTTTATTTATGGTTTTTTATTTTTTATCGATTATACCATTACATTTGTTCTATTCCCCACCTCCGTTCCCCTCTACCCTGCACACCCCTACCCCACCATTCCCCCCCTTTAGTTCATGAACACGTGTCTCAAGTTCTTTAGATTCTGTATTTCCCCTACTATTCTTACCCTCCCCCCCATCTATTTTCTATCTACTGTCTATGCTACTTATTTTCTGTACCTTCTCCCCCCTTCTTCTCCCATTCTCCCGTTGCTAATCCTCCACATGATCTTCATTTCTATGGTTCACTCCTGATCTAGCTGTCCTCTTAATTTGCTTTTGTTTTAGATGTGGTTGCTAATAACTGTGAGTTTGCTGTCATTTCACTGTTCATGTTTTTTTATCTTCTTTTTCTTAGGTAAGTCCCTTTAATATTTCATATAATAAGGGCTTGGTGATGATGAACTCCTTGAATTTGATCTTATCTGAGAAACACTTTATCTGCCCTTCCATTCTAAAGGAAAGTTTTGCTGAATAGAGTAATCTTGGTTGTAGGTCTTTGGATTTCATGACTTGGAATACCTCTTTCTAGCCCCTTCTTGTCTCTTTGAGGCAAGGTCTCTTTTGAGAAATCCACTGACTGTCTGATGGGAACTCCTTTGTAGGTGACAGTCCCCTTATCTCTCACTGCTTCTAGGATTCTCTCCATTTTAATCTTGGCTAATATAATGATGATGTGCCTTGGTGTGTTCCTTCTTGGGTCCAACTTCTTTGGGACTCTCTGAGCTTCCTGGATTCCCTGAAAGTCTATTTCCTTTGCCAGATTGGGGAAGTTCTCTTTTATTATTTGTTCAAATAAAATTTCCACTTGTGACTGTTCCTCTTCCCCTTCTGGTACTCCTATAATTCGAATGTTGGAACGTTTAAAGATGTCCTGGATGTTCCTAAGCCTCTCCTCATTTTTTTGAATTCTCGTTTCTTCATTCTTTTCTGTTTGGTCATTTTTTTCTTCCTTCTGGTCCACTCCCTTGATTTGAGTCCCAGTCTCCTTTCCATTACTATTGGTTTCCTGTGCATTTCCATTCATTTCAATGAGTTTAGCCTTCATATGTTCCTCTAATTTGGGACTAAAATCAACCAGTTCTGTGAGCATCCTGATCACCAGTGTTTTGAACTGTGCATCTGAAAGTGTGGCTATTTCTTAATCATTTAGATTTATCAGCTCTGGGGCTCTGAGTTGTTCTTGAACCATGTTTTTATCTGTTTGTGCCTGTCACGTATGATGAGCAGAGCCTTAGTTGTTTACCGGGGGGGGGGCCACCCAGGTGGCTGGTTTGTAATGCTGTATGTGGGGGTGGGGTCAGAGAGAAAGCAATGGTGGTTTTCTTTGCTCGCCCAGTTCCTCCCACCGCTTGCCCCCACCTGTTTATCTGAGTGGAATTGTGTGAGCCAACCGCCCTGTGCCGTGCGGCCTCAATGCTTGCCTCTTCACTGGTTTATCTGCACGCAAATGCTCAACCAACTGCAGACAGCCAGCTGCACTTCTTCCCTGTGTCCGCCCGTAGCTGGACTGCACCTGGGATCTGTGCCTTTGGCTTCTTGCACACCACCCAGGTCGGGGATCTTTTTGGCCACCCCACTCCACTGCTGGCTTCGCCCCTCTTACTGGTTTAGCTGAGCATTTTGTTATTTTTGGACTCCATATTGTCGATTTTCTGTGTGGTTTGGTTGCATTTATTATTGTTAAAACTTTGTTGTTTTTAGATTTGGTTGTGTGTGGATGCAAGGTGTTTCCACCTACGCCTCCATCTTGGCAGAAGTCCTCCCTAAAGAATTACTTTCTAAAAAGCCTCCTCCTGAGTTCAATCTGGCCAAGCCAGTTTTGCTGGTCTTCCTGGCTTCAGCAGGCTGAAGGATTGGTTTCACTTTTCTCCCTTCCTCTATCCCTTTGAGATAGGCACTTGGCCAGCCTCCAGTACATTTCCTCAACAGCCTCTGTTCCTGCAGGTTCGGTTCTACACTGTCCCTGAGTCTTTGGTTGTGGGCTCAGGCCTACCGCATTGCACACTATTTCTGGGGCTTGGGGTGTGGGCATAGGGCCTTTTAAGCCACCTTGGGAGTGCCGCTCAGCTGGGTAAGGAGGAGGCTGGAGCAGCAGCTGCATGAGAATTTCCTAAACAGCCTCCAAATGTTTCTTTTTTTCACTTTTCTTTTTGAGAAATTCCTTCTATTCAAGCCTGCTGCTCCATACAAGTAAGGGCCTGTCCTCTTACAAGGCCCACCTCTCCAACTATACCTGGGACTATCCAGGTTAGAGTCTATCGTTGCCCAACTCTAGCCTCTCCCCATCCTGTGTCCACAGTCTCCATGAGTGCTCATAGCCCCTGCGTGTTTGCCACTTCATCCTTACTCTTTTCTTTGTGACTTCAAGCAACCAGGTTTCTCCCAGTGCTGCTCAAACCTTGTTTGGCAGGGCAGGGAGACATTGACCTGCTTTCTTCCAAGAGCCCTACAGCAGACCTGGCACGCACAAAGCCTGGGACTGTAGCCACCCTGGTCTTCGTACTGGTTCAAGGGACCTTATTGTCCTTAAGCATTCTCCTTAGTATCTGGTTTTTCAGTGTCCTCTATAATTTTTGGTATCCTATATTCATATATGCTGGGGTACTATAGGCTGTTTGCTCTGTTCCTCAGTAGTTCAGCCAGGTGTTTCACCTGTGTGCAGGAGGAAGTGGACTCAACTCACACCTGTCTCTCTACCATCTCAACTCGTCTTACTTTTTATTTTATAATTACTTTTTTCTTTTCTTATTATTTTGTTGTTCTTGTTTGTTATGTTTTGGGGTTTTTTTTAGCATCTGAACAATGCCTTGCATGATGTGGTCACAGTTAAGCCTCACTGTCATCCAGCCTGAGGGTTGACACCACCCATGGACAGGCTAACAATAATCAAGACCCAACTGTAATAAAAGGGTTAATAAAACCCACACAAAGGATATTTTTAGGGAACCCACCTCAAGAGATCAAGGAGACTCCACCACTGGATTCCACAGGGCATCTATTACATAAGGCAAACCCATAGAGACTGGAAGTCATAGCAGTTGTGCCTAATACACACAAAAACAAATATAAACAAAGAAACAAGCCCAAAATAAAAGAATAGGCTGAATGTCAGGAAAAAAAGTTAAGTATAATGGAGGAAAGCAATTTACCAGAAGTAGAGTTCAATGTAATAGTGATAAGGGCTCAACAGCATGAAAAAATAGAAATCATTTAGCAAAAACAGACAGAAATAAAAAATAACAGAGTTGGCATCAAGGACACACTGGAAGTAATAAAATATGGGATGGATAAAGCAGAGGATCTAATCTGTGGTTTGGAAGATATGATAGAAAAAAAACACCCAATCAGAGCAGCAAAAATTAAAAAAGAAGTAAAAAGAATAAGGATATTTTAAGAGAACCTTAAGACAACATGAAACATAATAATATCTGCAAAATAAGGTTACCAAAAGAAGAGAGAGAGCAAGGGATCAAGAATGTACTTAAAAAACTAATGATGTAAAACTTCTTTAACCTGGTTAAGAAACAAGACAGATATTTCCAGAAAGCACAAAGTGTCACAAAGAAGATGGGTCAAGACACATCAAAATTAAAATGTCAAAGGTTAAAAATAAAGCGAGAGTCTTAAAAGCAGCTAGATAAACATTAATTACCTACAAGGAGGTCTTGTAGTACTGTCAGCTGATTTCTCAACAGTAACATTTAAAAGTAGAAAGGATTGACATGAAAAATTTAAAGTGATAAAAAGCAAGGGCATGCAGCCAAGATTATTTTAACCCAGAAAGGCTTTAATTTAAAATTGAAGAATATATAAAGAGCTTTCCAGAAAAGAAAAATCTGAAAGAGTTTGTTACATCAAACTAGTATTACAAGCAATGTTAAAAGGACTGCTTGGAGGAAGAGGAGGAGGAGAAAAAGAAAAAGAAAGAAGGAAAGAAAGAAAGAAAGAAAGAAAGAAAGAAAGAAAGAAAGAAAGAAAGAAAGGAAGGAAGGAAGGAAGGAAGGAAGGAAGGAAGGAAGGAAGGAAGGAAGGAAGGAAGGAAGGAAGAAAGAAAGAAAGAAAGAAAGAAAGAAAGAAAGAAAGAAAGAAAGAAAGAAAGAAAGAAAGAAAAGAAGAAAGGAAGGAAGGAAGGAAGAAAGAAAAGAAAAGAGTGGTGAAAGAATACACCTGGCTGGTATAGCTCAGTGGATTGAGCACAGGCCTGTGAAGCAAAGGGTCACTGGTCTGATTCCCAGTCAGGGCTCATGCAGACCAGGTCCCCAGTTGGGAACATATGAGAGGCAACCACACATTGGTATTTCTCTCGCACTCTTTCTTTTTCCCTTCCCTTCTCTCTAAAAATAAATTAAAAAAATATTTTTAAAAAGAATAAAATAGCTATAAATAAGTACCTATCAACAATTACTTTAAATGTGAATGGCTTAATGCTGCTATTGACAAACATCAGGTAGCAGAGTAAATAAGAAAGCAAGACCTATATTAAAATTGTCTACAAGAAATTTACCTCAGAACAAAGGATACATGTACACACTAAATGCAAAAAGATGAAAAAAGATATATAATGAAAATGCAAATAAAGACATGCTGGGCAAACAACATTTATATATGACAAAATAGACTTTAAAAAGGCTATATTAAGATACAAAGAAAGACACTATATAAGGATAAAATAAGCAATCCAAAAAGAGAATATAACTCTGATTAACATCTATGCTTCCAACACAGGAGGACCTAAATATATAAAGAAAATCTTGATGGACATATAGAGAGAGATTGACAGTAATAAAGTCACAGTTGGGGATTTTAACACCCTGTTGACATTAATGGATAGATCTTCCAAACAGAAATTTAACAAGTAAACTGTGGCCTTAAATGTCACACTACATCAGATGGTGCTTAATTGGTATCTTCAGAGTATTCTATCCTAAAACAGCAGGATACAATTTCTATTCAAGGGAACATGGAACATTTTCTAGGATAGGCCACAAATTAGGATACAAAACTAGTCTCAATTAATATTAGAAAATTGAAATCATTTCAAGCATCTTCATATAATTCATGAAACTAGAAATCGACCACACTGAAAAATGGAAAAACTAATGGAGTCTAAATAAACTGTTACTAAACAATGAACAGGTTAACAATGAGATCAAGGAAGAATTCAAAAGTTACTTTGCAACAAGTGAAAAGGAGAACACGGCAACCCTAAATCTATGGGACAATGCAACAGGAAAATTCACAGCATTATAGACCTACTTCAGGAAACAAACAAACAAACAAAAAAAACCCTCAAATAAATGATGTAATTTTACATATAAAAGTATAGGAAAAAAAACAACAGACAAAGCCCAAAGTGAATTGAAGGCAGAAAATTATAGAGATTAGAGTAGAAGTAAATTAAATAGAGTCTAAGAAAACAATACAAATGATCAATGACACCACAACTTACACCATGCACAAGAATAAACTGAAAAGGAATAAAAGACTTAAATTTAAGTCATGAAATCATAAAAAAATTAGAAGAAAACATAGGCAGTAAAATCTCAGACAACTCTCAGAACAATATTTTTGCCAATATGATTCCTAAGGCAATGGAAATAAAGGGCAAAAACAACAACAAACAGAATTACAAACTGAGAAGCTTCTTCATAGCAGGAGAAACCATCAACAAAATGAAAAGGAAACCCACTATATGGGAGAACATATTTACCAATGATACATCTTTTAAGGGAATAATCTACAAATTATACAAAGGGTTTATATAACTCAACAGCAGAAAGACACACAATCCAACTAAAAATGGGCAGAGGACCTGAATAGACACTTATCTGAAGAGGATATATCTATGACCAAAAGATATATGAAAAAACTGCTCAGTGTCAGCAATCAGCAGAAAATTGCAAATTAAAACCACAAAGAGATATATCTTCACACCTGTCAAAATAGATACCATCAATAAATTAACTATCAAAAAATGCAGGAAAGGATGTGGAGAAAAGGGAACCTTAGTGTACTCTCAGTGAAAAGGTAGACTGGTGCAGCCACTGATGAAAACAGTAGGGAATTTATTCAAAAATTAATAATGGCCTGGCTGGTGTAGCTCAGTGAATTGAGAGCGGGCTTGAGAACCAGACAATCGAGGTTCGATTCTCAGCCAGGGCACATGCCTGGGTTGCAGCCCAATTCCCTGCAGGCCAGTTCCCAGCAGGGGATGCATGAAAGGGAACCATACATTGATGTTTCTCTGTCTCTCTCCTTCCCTTCCCCTCAAAGGATAAATAAATAAAATCTTTAAAAAATTTAATAATAGGATGCTGGGAAGATGGCGACAGAGTAGGACGGAGCAGATTCTAGCTCCAATACTCGTGGGTAAAAATCCTGGCATATCCAAAGAGAAACAGCGCAATAAACCATTGGTTACCCAGCATTTATGAAATTAAAAGACCAGAGATTGTGACCGATGCTGAAACACCAGACAGTGGCAGAGTCAGCTACGGGAGCTGGGACTCTCAAGGACCCTGTGCCAATGCCATAGCAATGGGTCTGGGCACCAGGAAGTCAGCTATGAGAGCCGGGACACTCAGCAGGCGTAGGCGACCAGTGTGGGGACCAGCATGAGGACCAGCGCGATAGTAGGTGGAGATGGAGAACATCAAGATACCTGAAGGAGTCTGCACCACTGAAATTCACAGGTATTATACCACAGAAGTTCACATCATAAACCCAGGGAGTCAGAAAAGATCAATTTTAGAAGCTGAGACTAACAAGAAGAGTCTCAAACAATGGGAAGACAAAGAAACAAACCCAATGAAAGAAAAAGCAGAAACTTCAGAAAGAATGTTAGATGAAATAGAGGCTAATCAACTATCAGATAATGAATTCAAAGCACTGGTTATTACGAAGTTCAAAGAGCTCATAATGAGCTACCAGAAACTAAGGAGAGCTACAATGATCTCTCTGCAAACTACACCAACATGAAAAACCAAATAGAAAATATCAGCAAGGGACAAGAGGAAATGAACAATACAATTTCCGAATTGAAGAACACAGTAGAAAATTTCAAAAGTAGATTAGATGAGGCGGGGGATCAGATTAGTGACTTGGAGGACAAAGTAAAAAGGACCTCACAAGAAAGAGCAAGAAAATGAAAAGAGGATCAGAAAGAATGAAGAGGAATTAAGAGAAATGCAAGACAATATGAAATGTAATAATATCCGAATAATAGGAATACCAGAGGAGAAGAAGAAGAACAAGGGATAGAAAACATATTTGAAAGAGTAATGAGAGAAAATTTCCCTAATTTGATGAGAGAAAAAGTCACACAAATTCAGGAATCACAGAGTCCCAATCAAGAGGAACCCAAACAGGTCCACTTCAAAGACACATTATCATTAAAATGGCAAAATTCCAAGACAAAGAGAAAATCTTAAAGGCACCAAGGGAGAAAAAATAAGTAACATACAAGGGAGCCCCAATAAGGTTAGCAACTGACTTCTCAATAGAAACACTCCAAGCAAGAAGACAATGGCCAGAAATATTCCAAGTAATGAGAACCAGAGGCCTACAACAAAAGCTACTTTACCCAGCAAGACTCTCAATCAAGATAGAAGGCCAAATAAAGAGCTTCCAAGACAAAAGAAGTCTAAGAGAATACACCTCCACCAAACCAGCTCTACAGGAAATAATAAAAGGACTGATTTAAGCAAAGGAAGGACAAGAGGAAGACAGAGAGATACAAAGGTACAAAAATGGCAATGAATAAGTACCTATCAATAATAACCTTAAATGTAAATGGATTAAATGCTCCAATCAAAAGACACAGAATAGCTGAATGGACAAGAAAGCATGATCCACACATACGCTGCCTACAAGAGACCCACCTCAGGACAAAAGACCATCACAGACTAAAAGTGAAAGGCTGGAAATAAATATTCCAAGCAAATGGACAAGAAATAAAAGCTTGGGTAGCAATTCTCATATCAGACAAAATAGACTTCAAAAAAAGGGCCATAAAGGGAGACTCAGAAGGTCACTTCATAATACTCAAGGGAAGAATCCACCAAGAAGACATTAACATCATAAAAATATATGCACCAAATATAGGGGCACCCAAATATATCAAGAAAATCTTAGAGGACTTCAAGAAAGATATCAACAGCAACACAATTATAGTAGCGGATTTTTAACACCCCACTGTCAAAAATGCACAGATCGTCCAAACAAAATATCAACAAAGATATTGCAGCAATAAACAACACCCTAGATGAAATGGACTTAACTGATATGCATAGACCCCTTTATCCCAAAGAAGCTAAATACACATTTTTTTTCAAATGTGCATGGAACATTTTCAAGGATAGACCACATGATAGAAAATAAAATGAGCCACAACAAATTAAAGAAAATTGATATCATACCAAGCATCTTCTCTGACCACAAGGGACTGAAATTGGAAACCAACCCCAAAGAAAAAAACCCAAAGCACCCAAAATCATGGGGACTGAATGGTATGACAACAAATGGGTGAGGAATGAAATTAGGGAAGAAATAAAAAATGTATCTGGAAAAAAAAGAAAACGATCTCACAACAACCCAACACTTATGGGACACAGCCAAGGCAGTGCTGAGGGGGAAGTTCATAGCAATGCAGGCCTATATAAAGAAGATAGAAACATTTCAAACAAACAACCTAACCCTACACCTGCAAGAACTTGAGGAACAACAACAAAGACAGCCCAGAGCAAGCAGAAGGAAGGAAACAACCAAGGTCAGGGCAGAATTAAATGACAAAGAGACTAAAAGCACAATTCTAAGGATCAATGAATCCAGGAGTTGGTTCTTTGAGAAGATAAAGAAAATAGACAAGCCTTTAAGTAGGCTCATCAAGAAAAGAAGAGAGAGGACACAAATAAACACAATCAGAAATGAAAGAGGAGAGATTACAACTGATACCACAGAAATAGAAGGGATTGTAAGAAATTACTATGAAGAACTGTACGCCAAGAAATTTGAGAACCTAGGTAAAATGGACACATTTCTACAAAAATACAATCTTCCAAAACTCAATGAAAAAGAAGTAGAAAATCTGAACACACCAATAACAAACAAGGAAATTGAAGCAGTAATGAAAAAATTCCCACCACACAAAAGCCCTGGACCACACAGTTTCACAGGAGAATTCTACAAAGCATTTAAGGAGGAGCTAACCCCTATTCTCCACAGACTATTAAAAAAAATCCAGAAGAATGGAATACTCCCAAATTCTTTTTATGAAGCCAGCATCATCCTAATTCCAAAACCAGATAGAGACACAACAAAGAAAAAAAACTTCAGGCCAATATTGCTGATGAACATAGATGCTAAAATCCTCAACAAAATATTGGCAAATCACATCCAACAATATATCAAAAAGATCATACACCATGACCAAGTGAGATTCATCCCAAGGATGCAAGGGCGGTTCAATACATCACATAAACAAAAGCGAAGACAAAAATGACATGATCATAGCAATAGATGTTGGAAAAGCTTTTGGTAAGGTACAACACCCATTTATGATAAAAACACTCAGCAAAGTGGGAATAAAGGGAGCATTTCTCAATATAATAAAGGCCATATATGAGAGACCTATAGCCAACATCATACTCAATGGGCAAAAACTAAAATCTTTTCCATTAAGATCAGGAACAAGACAAAGATGTCCACTCTCAACACTTCTTTTTTCTCTTAATTTCTATTTTATTGATTATGCCATTACAGTTGCTCTATTCTCCCCCTTCTATTCAATATAGTATTGGAAGTTTTAGCCACAGCCTTCAGGCAAGAAAAGGAAACAAAAGGCATCCAAATAGGAAAGGAGGAAACAAAACTGTCACTGTTTGCAGATGACATGATAATGTACATGGAAAATCCTGTAGACTCTACCCAAAAACTGCTCAAACTAATTAATGAATTTGGCAAAACAGCGAGTTACAATGTCAATATCTGGAAGGCAAAGGCATTTTTGTGTACCAACAAAGAAACAGCAGAAGCAGAAATCAAGAAAAAAATCCCATCTGATATAGCAAAAACAAACAAAATATTCGGGAATAAACCTAACTAAGGACATAAAAGACCTGCATGCAGAAAATTACACAGCCCTGAAGAAAGAAATCAAGGAAGACACAAACAAATGGAAACATATACCTTGTTCATGGATTGGAAGAATTAACATCATCAAAATGTCCATCTACCCAAAGCAATTTATAGATTCGATGCAATACCTATTAAAGTACCAATGGCATATTTCACAGACATAGAACAAACACTTCAAAAACTTATATGGAACCAAAACCGAGTCCGAATAGCAGCTGCTCTTTTGAGAAAGAAGAACAAAGTAGGAGGGATCATAATACCTGATATCAAATTTTATTACAAGGCCACTGTAATCAAAACGGCTTGGTACTTATATAAAAACAGGCACATAGACCAATGGAACAGAACGGAGAACCCAGAAATCAACCCAACTCTCTACAGTCAATTAATATTTGACAAAGGGGGCAATAACATAAAATTGAGTAAAGATAGCCTCTTCAACAAGTGGTGTTGGGAGAACTGGACAGCTACGTGCAAAAAAAAAATGAAACTCGAGCACCAACTTATACTATACACCAAAGTAAATTCAAGGTGGATAAAAGACTTAAATATAAGCCTTGAAACCATTAAAGTCGTAGAGGAGAACGTTGGCAAGAAAATCTCAGATATTTCACGCAGCAACTTTTTTACTGATATGTCCCCTAGGGAAAGGAATGTAAAGGAAAGAATAAACAAATGGGATCTCATCAAAATAAAAAGCTTCTTCCTGGCTAAAGAAAACAGTATTAAATTAGCAAGACAACCAACTGTATGGAAAAACATATTTGCCAATGATACCTCAGACAAAGGTTTAATCTCCAAAATATACAAAGAACTTACACGACTCCACTCTAAGAAGACACCCAACCCAATTAAAAAATGGGAAAAGGACTTGAATAGACACTGCCCCAGAGAGGACATATAGAAGATTCAGAGACACATGAAGAAATGCTTAATATTGCTAGCTATCAGAGAGATGCAAATTAAAACCACAATGAGGTACCACTTTACACCAGACAGAATGGCTATCATAAACAAAGCAACCAACAACAAACAAATGTTGGAGAGAGCATGGGGAAAAGGGGACCTTAGTTCACTGTCGGTGGGATTTCAGACTGGTAGAACCATTATGAAAAACAGTATGGAATTTTCTCAGAAAAATAAAAATCGACCTGCCTTTTGACCCAGCAATTCCACTGCTAGAATTATATCCTAAGAACCCCCAAACATCAATTTCAAAGAACCTATGCACCACAATGTTCATAGCAGCACAATTTACAATAGCCAAGAGTTGGAAGCAACTTAGGTGCCCATCGGTAAATGAATGGATCAAAAAACTTTGGCATGTTTACACAATGGTATTGTATGCAGCAGAGAGAAGGAGGGAACTACTACCCTTTGCAACAGCATGGATGGAACTGGAAAGCATTATGCTGAGTGAAATAAGCCAGGGCTTGAAAGACAAATACCACATGATCTCTTTTTTAACAGGAAGGTAAACAATGAAAGAGACAAGAAAGCAAAATAAAAACCAATACGCTGAAATAGAGGACAGAGGTACAGTGACCAGAGGGGAGAGTGGAGGGAATTTAAGGGGAAAAAATGGGAGGGATTTAGAGGAACAAGTATAAAGGGCACAGGGACAATAACTAAGGGGGGGTGGAAATGAAAGGGAGGTGGGTTGCATGGGGGGGTGGGCTGGGATGGGAGAAATAAACAGAAAACTGTACTCAAAAAATAACTAAATAAAAATGAAAAAATTAATAATGGATCTGTCTTTTAAAAAAGACAGACAAATAAATAAATTTTATTTATTTATCTTTATACAGGAAGAGAAGGAGAGAGTGAGAGAAATATCAGTGTATGGTTGGTTGTCTTGTGCATCCCCTGTTTGGAACTGGCCTGCAACCCAGACATGTGCCCTGACTGTGAATCAAACTGCAATCCTTTGGTTTCCAGGCCTGTGCTCAATCCACTGAGCTACACCAGCTAGGGCTGGATCTGCCTTCTGACCCAGCAATCACACTTCTTGGAATATATCCAAAGGAAACCAAAGCACTATTTCAAAAGAACATAAGACCCTCTATGCAGCATTATTTACAATAGCCAATAAGTAGAAACAGCCCATGCACCCATCAGTAGATTATTGGATTAAAAAGCTGTGGTACATTAATACAATGGAATACAATGCAGCCATAAAAAAGAAAATATTGCCTTTTGTGACAGCATAGATGGAATTGGAGATTATTATGTTAAGTGAAATAGGCCAGTTAGAGAATGATAAAAACCGTATGGTCATTTTTATATGTGTAATCTACTGATCAAAACCAACTGATAAACAAAATAGAAACAGAGGCATGAATACATGGAGGAGACTGAGAGCTACCAGAGAAGAGGGGAGTGGGTTGACTGGATGAAAGTTGGTGGGATTAGCCAAATAACTTGTATGTGTAACCCATAGACACGGACAACACTGTGGTGATAGTCAGAGGGCAGCTGCATCAGGGTCTGGGTACAGGGGACAAAGATGGGGAAATACGGATATTTGCAATTATGTCAACACTAAAAATAAAGATAAAAATAAAGTAAGTAAAAGAGAAATAAAAGGTAAAAAAAGTGCATAGTGTTATTTCCTACCAAATAAAGAGACTAACACACTCAGATTCACTTGGCAATTTTATATAAAAATATTATTAAATAAAACCAATTAATTTATTTATCTTTATCTTTGTGACAAGTCATCAAACAAACTCTTGTTTGTGTTCAGACTAATATTTTCCCCCTTGTCCTTTGCTAAGACATGATTAAACACTTTTATCCTCTCAGTTACTCTTTCCTATACTGACAAGAAAACAATGGATCATAAAAGCTAAATGAAAGTACTTTCTTTAGTGAGAATTTATAGCGGTGGTTCATTTACAGTTTAGTGGTCCTGAAAATAAAGGAATATTTTATTGTTCATTTAACTCATTATAAATAAACACTTTTCTTCAGTATTAGTTATATACATAATGCACATATCCATATAATAATGTTTGCATGTCACATGATATTTATTCAGCCAGGTGGAATAGTGAAAATCATGCTCATCACCTATAATATCCTTCCAATAAAAGTTAAGCAATCTTAAAAAATAGTAAAATAAATCTAGCAACATATAAAAAGAATTATATTACAAACACATATCTGACAAATGATTATATTCAAAGTATACAAATTATCCATACAAGTAACCAAATTTAAAAGTCATATTATAAACTTCCACCAAGATGGAGGCGTAGGTAGAAACACTTTGCTTTCTCGCACAATGAAATTTAAAAACAATAAAGTTTTAACAATAATAAACATAATCAAACCACAGAAAATCAAACAATATGGAGTCCTAAAATAGCCAACCGCTCAGCTAAACCAGTGAGAGGGGTGAAGCCAGCAGCAGAGCAGGTTGGGCAAAAACGATCCCCCAACTTGTGCTGTACGCTAGCAGCCAAGGGCGCCAATCCCAGGTGCGGGGTAGCTATGGGAAGGCGCAGCACAGCTGGCTGTCTGCAGTTGCTCATTTGTGGGCAGATAAACCAGTGAAGAGAGGTGCATTGAGACAGACCAGGCAGGCCCTGGCACAGGGCGGCAGGCTCGCACATTTGCGCTCAGATAAACAAGGGGGGGAAACTGATGAGGTGGACTAGGGGGGCGGAGAGAACCCCCATTGCTCTGGCTCTGCCCCCACCCCCACATACAGCATCACAAACCAGCCACCTGGGTGGCCCTGCCCTGGTGAACATCTAAGGTGCCTTTCCTCATACGTAACAGGCACGAACAGATAAAAACATGGCCCAAGAACAACTCAGAGCCCCAGAGCCAATAAATCTAAGTGATGAAGAAATAGCCACACTCTCAGATGCACAGTTCAAAACACTGGTGATCAGGATGCTCACAGAACTGGTTGATTTTAGTCACAAATTAGAGGAACATAGGAAGGCTAAACTAATTGAAATGAATGAAAATGCACAGGAAACCAATAGTGATGGAAAGGAAACGGGGACTCAAATCAAGGGAGTGAACCAGAAGGAAGGAAAAAATGACCAAACAGAAAAGGATGAAGAAACAAGAATTCAAAAAAATGAGGAGAGGCTTAGGAACCTCCAGGTTTAAACGCTCCAACATCCGAATTATAGGAGTACCAAAGGGGAAGAGGAACAGTCATGAGTGGAAACCTTATTCGAACAAATAATAAAAGAGAACTTCCCCATTCTGGCAAAGGAAATAGACTTCCAGGGAATCCAGGAAGCTCAGAGAGTCCCAAAGAAGTTGGACCCAAGAAGGAACAAACCAAGGCACATCATAATTATATTATCGAACATTAAAATGAAGGAGAGAATCCTAGAAGCAGCAAGAGCTAAGGGGACAGTCACCTACAAAGGAGCTCTCATCAAACTGTCAGCAGATTTCTCAAAAGAGACCTTGCCTCAAAAGAGGCAAGAAAGGGCTGGAAAGAAGTATTCCAAGTCATGAAAACCAAAGGCCTACAACCAAGATTGCTCTATCCAGCAAACCTTTCATTTAGAATGGAAGGGCAGATAAAGTGTTTCTCAGATAAGATCAAATTCAAGGAGTTCATCATCACCAAGCCCTTATTATATGAAATGTTAAAGGGACTTACCTGAGAAAAAGAAGGTAAAAAAAATGAACAGTGAAAGGACAGCAAACTCACAGTTATTAACAACCACATCTAAAACAAAACAACCACATCTAAAACAAACTCACTCCTGATCTAGCTGGATCAGGAGTGAACCATAGAGATGAAGATCACATGGAGAGTTAGCAACAGGGGAGTGGGAGAAGGAGAAGGCGGGAGAAGTTATAGAAAATAAGTAGCATAGACAGTAGATAGAAAATAGATAGGGGGAGGATAAGAATAGTAGTGGAAATACAGAGTCTAAAGCACTTGAGATAGGTGTTCATGAACTAAAGGGGAGGGGATGAAGGGGGGAAATAGAACAAATGTAGTGGCATAATCAATAAAATAAAAAATATATTAAAAAAGTCATATTATAAATGCTGTATTCTCACACACTTATTAAGCATTTTAAAATTATACATATACTTCTAATCTACTACTTATTTCTTTGGCTGTTCATATTCTCTCTTTTTATAAAGAAAGAAGGAGCTCCTACCCTTTGTTATAGCATGGATGGAACTGGAAAGCATTATGCTGAGTGAAATAAGCCATGGGGTGAAAGACAAATACCATATGATCTCACCTTTAACAGGAACCTAAAAAACAAAACAAACAAGGAAGCAAAATATAATCAAAGACACTGAAACAGAGAACAGGCTGACAGGGACCAGAGGGGAGAGAAGAGAGGGTAGGGGACTTCAGGGGAAAAGGGTTTACAGGAACAATATAAAGGACACATGGACAAAAACTAAGGGGGGTGGGAATGGGAGGGAGGTGGGAAGCACTTAGGGGGTGAACTAGGATGGGAGTAAAAGACAGAAAACTGTACTTGAACAATTAAAATAAATAAATTGTTAAATAAATAAATTATTAAATAAATAAACGTGTAAATTTAAAGATACACAATTTCCACAACTGCATAGTAGAGTGTATTGAAAACCAAGTCCAGGATGGGATAGATTCAGACTTATATACAGCTAGCTAAATACACAATCTCAAAAAGTTTCTTATGTTGTTATCAGAAACCAGCTAAAGAAAGGATGGAATCCCTAGGGATGGAGATATTTTCCCCTGAATTGTCTGTGATGGAAGAAATGGCCTCTTCCTTCTCCTTGCTAGACATTAGCAGCCTTTCCTGCCTGAAGATCATGAAAAGTCCTTATCTGTGATGGCATCCTCAAAACATTAGGCTTGTTATCAACAGAGCTTCCCACTTGTATTTTTTTATGAGCAATAATTAAGATCAATTCTCAGTATGTCTCAGTCTGAAAGTTTTATTCTTTCTATAGGGAGAAAGGCTTTATTCCCTAAAGTATAAAAGGCATTGGTATGAATGTACATCTGATATGAATGTACAGAACCAGTAGAACAGAAAAATTATTCTAGAATTTGCTGAATCCTGGTGATAAAGAGATTATAGGGATTGATCATGGGTATTTGATTAATATGGGAACACTCCTATAACTTGAGATTTAATGTTCTGGCAAGGATAGCTACAGCAAGTCCCAGTACACTGCTTAAATAGATAATTAAAGCTTAAAGAAAGTGATGATATATTAAAAATGAAGTCGATGATTAGGTTCCTGTTAAAGGTGAGATCATATGGTATTTGTCTTTTACCACCTAGCTTATTTCACTTAGCATAATGCTTTCCAGTTCCATCCATGCTGTTTAAAGCATAGGAGCTCCTTCTTTCTTTATGCTGCATAGAATTCCATTGTGTAAAGGTACCATAGTTTTTTGATCCACTCATTGACTGATGGGCACCTAGGTTGCTTCCAGCACTTGGCTATTGTAAATTGTGCTGCCGTGAACATTGGGGTGCATAGGTTCTTTTGGATTGGTGTTTCAGGGTCCTTAGGATATAATCCTAGAAGTGGAATTGCTGGGTCAAAAGGCAGATTTCCTTTTTAGTTTTCTGAAAAAATTTCATACTGTTTTCCATAGTAGTTGTTCCAGTCTGCAATCCCACCAACAGTGCACTAGGGTTCCCTTTTCTCCACAACCTCTCCAACACTTGTTGTTTGTTGCTTTGTTTCACCTCTAACAGGAACCTAATCAACAAAACAAACAAACAAGCAAAATATAACCAAAGACCCTGAAATACAGAACAGAGTGTCAGTGACCAGAGGGAAGGAAATTTCAACAGAAAAGGGTAAGGGTTTGCAGGAACAATTATAAAAGACACATGGGCAAAAATGGGGGGTGGGGATGGGAGGGAGGTTGGGAGGGCTGGGGGATGAGCTGGGATGGTAGTAAAAGGCAGAAAACTGTACTCGAACAACAATTAAAATAAAATTTAAAAAATTTTTAAATGAAATTGAGTTGAAAGAATTGCCTTGGAAGAATATTGATAAGTGGGTAAAAAGTCTCAGACCTAATCATGTTAAAATTAGTTATAAAACACCAGAGAATCCTCCAGCTGACCATGTTAGTTATCTCTTCACTTAGCAACATACGCTGTGCAAGTGAAGAAATGGCTACCATTTTTTAATATCTCAGTGTAGGCCTCTGCAGGCCTATGTGAGTAGTGACAAATACTGTTATGAAAATAGTTTTCTTTGTGTCATTGAAAATGCTAGGATTCTAGAATAATAGATGTCTGTTGTCACCCAGCTATTAGAGAATGGTATAGGGTTCCCTTTTATCCACAACCTCTCCAACACTTGTTGTTTGTTGACTTGTTAATGATGGCCATTCTGACTGGTGTGAAGTGGTATCTCATTGTAGTTTTAATTTGCATATCTTCTATGGTTAGTGATGTTGAACATCTTTTCATGTGTCTCTGGGCCCTCTGTATGAACTTTTTAGAGAAGTGTTTGTTCATGTTCTTTGCCTATTTTTTTATTGGGTTGCTTGCCTTCCTGGAGTGAAGTGCTGTGAATTCTTTGTATATTTTGGAGATCAGACTCTTGCCTGAGGTAGCAACTGCAAATATGTTTTCCCATATGGTTGGTTCTCTTTTGATTTTCATACTGCTTTTTTTAAGCATGCAGAAGCTTTTTATTCTAATGAGATCCCATTTCCTTATTCTTTCCTCTATGTCTCTTGATCTAGGGGACATATGGGTGAAGATATTGCTGCATGGAATATCAAAGATTTTCCTGCATAAGTTCTCCTCTAGGACTTTTATGGTGTCATGACTTATATTTAAGTCTTTTATCTACCTTGAATATATTTTTGTGTATGGTGTAAGTAGGTGGTTAAGTTTCAATTTTTTCATGTAGCTATTGAGATCTCACAATATCATTTCTTTTTTTTTGAAAATATAATGTTTATTTATTTTTAATTTTTTATTGATTATGCTGTTACAGTTGTTCTATTCCCCCTTTCATTCCCCTCCACCCTACCCCCCCATCCCCACCATTACCCCCCCTTTAGTTTATGACCATGTGTCTCAAGTCCTTTAGATTCTATATTTCCCATGCTATTCTTGCCCCCCTTCTATTTTCTATCTACTGTCTGTGCTACTTATTTTCTGTACCTTCTCCCCCCTTCTCCTCCTCCCACTCCCCTGTTGCTAACCCTCCTTGAGATCTTCATTTCTATGTTTCCACTCCTGATCTAGCTGTCCTTTCAGTTTGCTTTTGTTTTAGATGTGGTTGTTAATAACTGTGAGTTTGCTGTCCTTTCACTGTTCATCTTTTTATCTTCTTTTTCTTAGGTAAATCCCTTTAACATTTCATATAATAAGGGCTTGGTGATGATGAACTCCTTGAATTTGATCTTATCTGAGAAGCACTTTATCTGTCCTTCCATTCTAAATGAAAGTTTTGCTGGATAGAGCAATCTTGGTTGTAGGTCTTTAAATTTCATGACTTGGAATATTTCTTTCCAGCCCCTTCTTGCCTGTAAGGTCTCTTTTGAGAAATCCACTGACAGTCTGATGGGGACTCCTTTGTAGGTGACTGTCCCCTTAGCTCTTGCTGCTTCTAGGATTCTTTCGTTCATTTTAATTTTGGCTAATATAATGATGATGTGCCTTAGTGTGTTCCTTCTTGGGTCCAACTTCTTTGGGATTCTCTGAGCTTCCTGGATTTCCTGGAAGTCTATTTCCTTTGCCAGATTGGGGAAATTCTCCTTTATTATTTGTTCAAATAAGTTTTCCACTGGTGGCTGTGCCTTTCCCCCTTCTGGTACCCCTATAATTCGGATGTTGGAGCGTTTAAAGATGTCCTGGAAGTTCCTAAGACTCTCCTCATTTCTTTGAATTCTTGCTTCTTGACTCTTTTCTGTTTGGCCATTATTTGCTTTCTTGTGGTCCACTCCATTGATTTGAGTCCCAGTTTCCTTTTCATTGCTATTGGTGTCCTGTGCAATTCCATTCATTTCAATTAGTTTCGCCTTCATATATTTGTCTAATTTGTGGGTATAATCAACCAGTTCTGTGAGGATCCTGATGACCAGTTTTTTAAACTGTGCGTCTGAGAGTTTTGCTATTTCTTCATTGCTTAGATCTATGGGCTCTGGGGCTTTGAGATCTTCTTGCAACATTTTTGGTCTGTTCGCGCCCTTTAAGTGTGAGGAGTGGAGCCTTGGACTCCCAGGTGGCTGGTTTGTGATGCTGTATGTGGGGGAGTGGTCAGAGCGGGGAAATGGTGACCCCTCTGCTGTTTCTCATAGCTGGGTGAGGATCAGCGCCTTAGGTGGTTCACGTGGCCACTCAGAGTCACTGGGTTATGACGCTGTATGTGGAGGTGGGGTCAGAGCAGGGAAATGGCAGCGCCCTCCACTGCCACTTGCCACGGGGCCGGGCAGGTCCCCGGTCCAAGCGCCCACTCCCTCGCCTGTCCGCCCACACACAAATGCGCGACCACAGTCAACACGCAGCACCGCTCCCCCGCTGTCTCCCCTGCGGTCGCTCGCCTGGTCACTCGCTCAGTCGCTCACTAGGTCCAACCCTGCGCCTGGATTCCGCGCGTCTGGATTCCGCGCCTGAGTTCGTCTGACGGAGTCCTCCTGTGCAACCCCACTTCCCCAGCCTCTGGTTTCGCCCCTTACCGGTCAGGCTGAAGAATTTGTTAACGGATTTCCAAAAAGTTCAATTTTCCATGTTCTGGCTGTGTTTTCTGTTGCTAATATTTAGTTGTCTCTAAACTTGGTTGTGTGAGAAGGCACGGCACATCCACCTATGCCTCCATCTTGGCAGAAGTCCGAGATCTCACAATATCATTTCTTGAAGAGGTTATTTTTTATTTCATTTTATGCTTCTGTTCCCCTTGTCAAGTATTAATTGATCATAAAGATATGGATTTATTTCTGGGCTCTCTATTCTGTTCCATTGGTCTATGTGTCTGTGCTTATACCAGTACAATATTGTTTTGGCTACAGTGGACTTGTAATATGGTTTGATATCAGGTAATGTGATCCTTTAACTTTGTTCTTCTTTCTGAAAGTTGCTGTGGCTATTCAGGGTCATTTACAGTTCCATATAAATTTTTAAATCTTTGTTCTTTATATGTGAAATATGTCATTGGTATTTTAATAAAGATTGTGTTAAATTTATAAAATCCTTTGGGTAATATGGGCATTTTGATGATGTTGATTATTCCAATCCATGAACACAGTATATGTTTCAATTTATTTGTATTTTCCTTAATGTGTTTCTTCAGTGTTGTGTAGTTTTCTGCACATGGGACTTTCACCTCCTTGCTAAAGTTTATTACTAGCTACTTTATTTTTCTTGTTACAGCAAAGGGGATTTTTTTTGATTTCTCATTCTGATATTTTCTTGTTGATGTATAAAATGTCTTTGATTTCTGAATATTGATGTAGAACCTTCCTATTCTGCGAAAATTGCTTATTAGTTTGAGTAGATTTTTGGTGGAGTCTATAGGATTTTCATTATACACTATCATATCCTCTGCAAACAGTGATAGTTTTACTTCCTCCTTTCAACTGGATGGCTTTTATTTCTCTTTCTTTTATGATCAATATGTCTAGGAGTTCCAATACTACATTAAATAGAAGTTGTGAAAATGGACATCCTTGTCTTGTTCCTAAACTTAGTAGGAAAGCTTTCAGTTTTTGCCCATTGATTATGATGGTTGCTATAGGTTTCTTCTCTTTTTTCATTTTAGTTATTTTATTTTTTTATTTTACTATTGTTAAATTACCGTTGTCTATATTTTCCCCTACCACTCTCTGCCACTGCAGCCAAAACCACCTCCCTCCCTCGCTTCCAAACTCCCCCTTGGTTTTCGCCATGTGTTCTTTTTTTTGTCTTTTTTCATTTTTATTTAGTTATTTCTCAAGTACAGTTTTATGTCTATTACTCCCATTCCATCCCACCCTGCCCCGTGCTCTTTATAGTAGTTTCTAAAAATCCTGCCTCCAATTTTTCCCTCCACATTCCCATCTGGCTATTGTAAGATCCTTCTTAATTTAAATATCTCTGGTTATACTTTGCTTTTTTCTTTTGTTGATTATGTTCCAGTTAAAGGTAAGATCATATGGTATTTGGACCTCTCCACCTGGTTTATTTCACTTAGTATAATGCTCTCCAGTTCCATCCATGATGTCAAAAAAGGGTAGGAGCTCGATTTCTGTCAGCTGCATAGTATTCCGTTATGTAAATGTAAATGACTTTTGATCCATTCATTTACTGATGGACATATTGGTTGCTTCTAGCACTTGGCTATTGTAAATTGTGCTGCTATGAACATTGGGGTGCATAGGTTCTTTTATAATGGTGTTTCAGGGCTCTTACAGTATAATCCCAGCAGCAGAATTGCTGGATCAAAAGGCAGTTCCATTTTTAGATTTCTGAGGAAATTCCATACTGTTTTCCACAGTGGCTGCACCAGTCTGCATTTCCACCAACAGTGCATTAGGGTTTCCTTTTCTCCACATCCTTTCCAACACTTGTTTGTTGATTTGTTAATGATGGCCATTCTGACTGCTGTGAAGTGGTATTTCATTGCAGTTTTAATTTGCATCTCTCTGATGGCTAGTGATGTTGAGCCGTTTTTCATGTGTCTCTGGTCCCTCTACATGTCCTCTTTCCAGTAGTGTCTGTTCAAGTCTTTTGACAATTTTTTAAACTTTTTTTATTGATTATGCCATTACATTTGTTCTATTTCTCCTCCTTTGTTCCCCTCCACCCTGCACACCCCTACCCCACCATTCTCCCCCCTTTAGTTCATGAACACGTGTCTCAAGTGCTTTAGATTCTGTATTTCCGCTACTATTCTTACCCCCCTATCTATTTTCTATCTACTGTCTATGCTACTTATTTTCTGTACCTTCTCCCCCCTTCTCCTTCTCCCTCCCCTGTTGCTAACCCTCCATGTGATCTTCATTTCTATGGTTCACTCCTGATCTAGCTGTCCTCTTAGTTTGCTTTTGTTTTAGATGTGGTTGTTAATAACCGTTGAGTTTGCTGTCCTTTCACTGTTCATTTTTTAATCTTCTTTTTCTTAGGTAAGTCCCTTTAACATTTCATATAATAAGGGCTTGGTGATGATGAACTCCTTGAATTTGATCTTATCTGAGAAGCACTTTATCTGCCCTTCTATTCTAAATGAAAGGTTTGCTGGATAGAGCAATCTTGGTTGTAGGCCTTTGGTTTTCATGACTTGGAATATTTCTTTCCAGCCCCTTCTTGCCTGTAAGGTCTCTTTTGAGAAATCTGCTGACAGTCTGATGGGAAATCCTTTGTAGGTGACTGTCCCCTTATCTCTTGCTGCTTCTAGGATTCTCTCCTTCATTTTAATCTTGGCTAAAGTAATAATGATGTGTCTTGGTTTGTTCCTTCTTGGGTCCAACTTCTTTGGGACTCTCTGAGCTTCCTGGATTTCCTGGAAGTCTATTTCCTTTGCCAAATTGGGGAAATTCTCCTTTATTATTTGTTCAAATAAGTTTTCCACTGGTGGCTGTGCCTTTCCCCCTTCTGGTACCCCTATAATTTGGATGTTGGAATATTTAAAGATGTCCTGGAGGTTCCTAAGCCTCTCCTCATTTTTTTGAATTCTTGTTTCTTCATCCTTTTCTGTTTGGTCATTTTTTTTCCTCTCTCTGGTCCACTCCTTTGATTTGAGTCCCAGTTTTCTTTCCATTACTATTGGTTTTCTGTGCATTTCCATTTATTTCAATTAGTTTAGCCTTCCTATGTTCCTCTAATTTGTGACTAAAATCAACCAGTTCTGTGAGCATCCTGATCACCAGTGTTTTGAACTGTGCATCTGAGAGTGTGGCTATTTCTTCATCACTTAGATTTATCAGCTCTGGGGCTCTGAGTTGTTCTTGAGCCATGTTTTTATCTGTTCATGCTTGTTATGTAAGAGGAGAGGCGCCTTGATGTTTACTGGGTCAGGGCCACCCAGGTGGCTGGTTTGTGAAGCTGTATGTGGGGGCAGGGTCAGAGAGGGAGCAACGGTGGTCCTCTCCACTCACCCGCCCAGTCCGCCTCATTGCTCGCCCCCACCTGCTTATCAGAGCGCAAATGTGCAAGTCTGCTGCCCTGTGCCAGTCACTGAGGCATGTGAGATCTGTCTGAAAGCTTGCCTTTTTACTGGTTTATCTGCATGCAAATATGAGTTTGACTGCAGACAGCCAGCAGCACCTCTTTCCTGTGTTCCACCCATAGCTAGCCCGCACCTGGGATCCGCGCCTTGGCTGCCTGTGCACCACCCGGATCTTTTTTGCCCCACTGGCTCCGCTGCTGGTTTCGCCCCTCTCACTGGTTTAGCTGAGTGGTCCATTATTTCCAGACTCCGTATTCAATTTTCTGTGTGGTTTCATTTTGTTTATTGTTGTTAAAACTTTATATTTTTAGATTTGGTTGTGTGAGGATGAAAAGTGTTCCCACCTACACCTCCATCTTGGCAGAAGTCTGACAATTTTTAAATTGGGTTGTTAGTTGCTCTGGAGTGGAGTCATGTGAGTTTTCTGCATATTTTGGAGATCAAACCCTTGTTCAAGTTATCATTGGCAAATGTGTTTTCCCATACAGTTGGTTCTTTTTTCATTTTAATGTTGTTTTCTTTAGCCATGCAGAAGCATTTTATTTTGATGAAATACTTTTGTTTATTCTGTACTCTTTCCTTAGGAGACATATCAGTGAAGATGTTGCTGAGTGAAATGTTCAAGATTTTCCTGACGATATTTTCTTCTAGGATTTCTATGGTGTCATGACTTATATTTCACTATTTTATCCAGTTTGAATTTATTTTTGTGTATGGTATAAGTTGGTGATTAAAGTTCATTTTTATATGTAGCTGTCCAGTGGTCTAAACACCATTTGTTGAAGAGACAATTTTTACTCCATTTTATACTTGTGCCTCTTTTCTTAAGTATTAATTGACCATAGAGACTTGGGTTTATTTCTAAGCTCTCTGTTGTGTTCCATTGGTTTATGTGTCTGTTCTTATACCATTAACAGGCTGTGTTCATTACAGTGGCCTTGTGATGTTTGATATCAGATATTGTGATCCCTCCTACTTTGTTCTTTATCAAAATTGCTGCAGCTATTTGGTGTCATTTATGGTTGCATATACATTTCTGAAATGTTTATTTTATATATGTGACATATGTCATTGGTACTTTAGTAGGGGTTGCACTGAATCTATAAATCACTTTGTGTAATATGGCCATTTTGATGATGCTAATTCCTCAAATCCAGGATCATGGTACATGCTTTCATTTATTTGAGTCTTCCTTAATTTCTTTTTTCAGCATTGTATACTATTTTGAGTATAGGTTTTTTACCTCCTTGGTTAGGTTTATTCCTAGGTACTTTATTTTTCTTATTACTGTATCAAATGGGATTTACCCCCTGATTTCTCTTTCTGATGTTTCATTGTTGGTGTACAAAAATGCTTTTGACTTCTGAGTATTGACTTTGTATCTGGTTGTTTTGCCAAATTCATGTATTAGGTCTGAGTAGCTTTTTGGTGGTATCGATAGGATTTTCTATGTACATTATCATGTCATCTGCAAACAATGATATTTTTACTTTTTCCTTTCCAATTTGGATGCTCTTTATTTCTTTTCTTGTCTGATTGTTATAGCTAGGACTTTTAGTACTATGTTGAATAGGAGTGGTGAAAGCTGGCATCCTTTTCTTGTTCCTGATCTTAGTGGGAAAGTTCTAAATTTTTGTCCATTGAGTATGGTGTTGGCTGTAGGTTTCTCATGTATGATCTTTATTATGTTGAGGAATTATCCCTCTATTTCCACTTTGCTCAGTGTTTTTATCATAAATCAGTGCTGTACTTTATCAAATGCTTTTTCTACAACTATTGATATGATCATGCGATTTTTGTCTTTCATTTGGCTTGTATGATGTATTACATTTATTGGTTGCAAATATTGTAAAATCCTTGAGTCCTTGAGATGAATTGCACTTGACCATAGTGTACAGGCCTTTTAACATATTGATGGATAGGGTTTGCTAATATTTTGTTGAGGGTTTTAGCATCCATGTTCATCACCTATATTGGCCTGCAGTTTTATTTCTTTGTTATGTGTTTATCTGATTTTAGGATTAGAGTGATGCTGACTTCATAAAAAAGTTTAGGAGTCTTCCATCTTCTTGGATTTTTTAAAAATAGTCTGTGAAGATAGAGGTTAGCTCTTCCTTAAATACTGTCTAACATTCTGCTATGAAACTGTGTCATCCAGGGCTTTTGCGTGTCAGAAGCTTTTTGATTACTGCTTCAATTTTATCGGCAGTTATTGGTCTTTTCAGGGTTTCTGCTTCTTCTTCATTGAGTTTTGAAAGATTATATTTTTCTAGAAATTTGTCCATTTTACCTAGGTTTTACAATTTTACAAATTACCATTTACCTAGGTTTATGTTGTTTACAATACTTCTTTGTAGTAATTTTTTACAAGCACTTGTATTTCTGTGCTATCACTTGCAATCTATCTTCTTTCATTTCTTAATGTGTTTATTTGAGTCCTTTTTTTTTATGGGTCTGATTAAATGCTTGTTGATTTTATGAATGTTTTCACAGAACCAGGTCCTGAATTTCTTGATCCCTAGAATTGTGCATTTAGTCTCTATGTCATTTAATTCAGCTTTGATCTTGATTATTTTTTCCTTCTACTTGCTATGTGCTGTCTTAGTTTTTGTTGCTCAATTATTGTAGATGTAGAATTAGGTTGTTTTTTAAACTGTTTTTATTGTTTAGCTGGGCTTGTATCACTATGAACTTTCCTTTCAAGACTGACTTCACTGTGTCCCATCAGTTTTGGAATGATGTGAGTTTATTTTCATTTGTTTCCAGGAACGTTTCCAGGAATGTTTCCTTTCCTAATCTCATTTTAACTCACTCCTTATTTAATAGCGTTCTACTCAATCTCTTTGAATTTGAGTGTTTTGATTCTTTTCCCTTGAGCTAGTTTCAAGTTATGATTCCTTGAGGTTGAAGTAAATGGTTGATATAATTTCAATTTTCTTGAATTTGTTGATGCTTGTTTTGTGTCCTATCATGTGGTCTATCTTTGAAAATCTTCCATGTGCATTTGAAAAGAAGGTGTATTTTGATACTTTTGGGTGAAAAGCTCTGTATATGTCAGTTAATTCCATTTCATCTAGGGCATTGTTCAATGCCACTTTATCTTTGTTGATATTTGTTTGGAAGAGCTGTGTATTTTTTGACAGTGGAGTTTTAAAATTGCCTACTATCATTATGTTGTTGTCAATAATTTTGTTGAAATTCTCTAAGATTTTCTTTATGTATTTCCGTGCTGCTATGTTGGGAGCATATATATTTACAATGTTTATTTCTTCTTGATGGATTCTTCCCTTGAGTATTATGAGGTGACCTTCTGGTTCTCTTTTTATGGCTCTCTTTTTGAAGTCTATTTTGTCTTAAATGAGTATTGCTACTCTGGCTTTTTTTTTTCCTACCCATTTGCTTGAAATATTTTTGTGCACACTTAATTTTCAGTCTGTGTAGATCTTTTCTTCTGAGGTGGGTCTCTTGTAAGCAGTGTATTTGTGGGTCATATTTTCTTACCCATCCACTATTCTGTGTTTTTTTATTGTGGCATTTAATCTATTTATGTTTAAGGTTATTATTGATAGTTATTTACTGACATTTTTAATATCTGTTTTCCTCTCTCACTGTTTTTCTTCCTGTTCTTTTAAATATATATATATATATATATATATATATATATATATATATATATATATATATTATGCCATTACAGTTGTTCTATTCCCCCTTTATTCCCCTCCACCCTGCACACCCCTCCCCCACCATTCCCCCCCTTTAGTTTATGATCACGAGTCTCAAATTCTTTAGATTCTATATTTCCCCTACTATTTGCTCTCCCCCTATCTATTTTCTACCTACCGTCTATGCTACTTATTTTCTGTAACTTCTCCCCACCTTCTCCTTCTCCCACTCCCCTGTTGCTAATCCTCCATGTGATCTTCATTTCTATGGTTCATTTCTGATCTAGCTGTCCTCTTAGTTTGCTTTTGTTTTAGGTGTGGTTCTTTTTAACTGTGAGTTTGCTCTCCTTTCACTGTTCATCTTTTTAATCTTCTTAGATAAGTCACTTTAATATTTCATATAATAAGGGCTTGGTGATGATTAACTCCTTGAACTTGATCTTATCTGAGAAACACTTTATCTGCCCTTCCATTCTAAATGAAAACTTTGCTGGATAGATCAATCTTGGATGTAGGTTTTTGGATTTTATGACTTGGAATACTTCTTTCCAGCCCCTTCTTGCCTGTAAGGTCTCTTTTGAGAAATCTGCTGACAGTCTGATGGGAACTCCTTTGTAGGTGACTGTCCCCTTAGCTCTTGCTGCTTCTAGGAAGCTCTCCTTCATTTTAATCTTGGCTAATGTAATGATGATGTGTCTTGGTGTGTTCCTTCTTGGGTCCAACTTCTTTGGGACTCTCTGACCTTCCTGGATTTCCTGGAAGTCTATTTCTTTTGCCAGATCGAGGAACTTCTCCTTTGTTATTTGTTCAAATAAGTGTTCCATTCATGGGTGTTCCTCTTCCCCTTCTGGTACCCCTATAATTTGGATGTTGGAATGTTTAAAGATGTCCTGGAGGTTCCTAAGACTCTCCTCATTTTTTTGAATTCTTGTTTCTTCATCCTTTTCTGTTTGGTCATTTTTTTCCTCTTTCTTGTCCACTTTTTTTATTTGAGTCCCAGTTTCCTTTCCATTACTGTTGGTTTTCCATGCATTTCGCATAATTTCAATTAGTTTAGCCTTTATTTGTTCCTCTAATTTGTGATTATAATCAACCAGTTCTGTGAGCATCATGATCACCAGTGTTTTGAACTATGCATCTGAAAGTTTCGCTCTTTCTTCATTGCTTAGATTTATTGGATCTGGGGCTCTGAGTTGTTCTTGAAGCATATTTTGATCTGTTCATGCCTGTTATGTATAAGGAGCAGAGCCTTAGGTGTTCACCAGGGCGGAGCCACCCAGGTCACTGGGTGTGACACTCTATGTTGGGGCAGGGTCAGAGAGGGACAACAGTGGTCCCCTCTGCCACTTCCCACCACTGGGGCCTGCTCAGTCTGTCTCACTGGTTGCTCCTTCACCAGTTTACCTGCATGCACCAAGGTGGGACCTTGGTCTGCCCTCAGTGGGTTCGCCTCCTTTAATCCTCAGTGGGTCCACCCACTACTCCATACCTGGGATTTGTCCACAGCTGCTGGCATGCCTGGGTCTCGCACCTAGGTCGGTCTGGTGGTTCTTTCCTGCCTGACCCTGCTCTGCTGCTGGCTCTGCCCCTCTTACCGGTTTGGCTGAAGGGTTCATTGTTGTCAGACTTCCATATAGTTCAATTTTCTGTGGTTTAGCTGCATTTTTGTTGCTAAAACTTTGTTGTTTTTAAACTTGGTTGTGCGAGAAGGCACAGTGTGTCCACCTATGCCTCCATCTTAGCAGAAGTCCTCTTTCTTCCTGTTCTTAAAGCAGTCCCTTTAGCATCTCTTGCAGAGCTTGTTTGGAGGAGTCATTACCTTTGAAAGTTCTCTGGTCTGGAATCTCCTTATTTGGCCTTTCATTTTAATTGAGAGTGTTGCTGAATAAATAGTCTTGGTTTCAGGCCTCTGGTTTTCATTACTTGAAATATTTAATGCCATTTTCTTCTGGCTTGTAGTATTTCTATTGAAAAGTCAGCAGCCAGTCTTATCAGTGCTCTTTTGTATGTTACTTCCTGTTTCTCCTTTTCAGCCTTGAAGATTCTCTTTTTGTCTTCGAATTTTGCCATTTTGATTATGATATGTCTTGAAGTGGGCCTCTTTGGTTTCTTCTTGAGTGAGACTCCCTGTGTTTCTAGGATTTGTGTGACCTTTTCCGTTATCAAATTAGGGAAGTTTTCCATCATTCCTTTTTAAAACAAGTTTTCTATCCCTTGTTCTTCTTCTTGTTCTGGTGTCACTATTATACATATATTATTATGTTTCATTTTGTCCTGCATTTCCCCTAACCCCTCTTCATTCTTTATGATCCTCTTTTCCTTTTCTTGCTCATTCTGGGTGTTATTTTTTAATTTTCCCTTCATCTCACTGATGATCCTGTGCTTCATCTTCCCTGCTTTTGATTCCTTCTGCTGTGTTCTTCAGTTCACAAATTGTATTTTTCATTTTCTTCTAGCCTTTGCTGATAGTTTCTATTTCTTTTTTCATGTTGATATAGTTTGCAGTGAGTTCATTTTAATTTCCCTGTAGTTTCTGGTAATTATCTGTAAACTCATTGAGCTTCCTTATACCATTGCTTTGAACTCAATATCTGATAGTTGACTTGCCTTTATTTCATTTAGCATTCTTTCCGAGGAGTCCTCCTTTCCTTTCATTTCAGATTTTCTTTTGTTTTACTATTGTTTGTGAGACTCTTCTTGTTAGCTTCTGCTTCTTAACTTGATCTGTTCTGGTGCCTGGGTTTATGGTGTGAACTACTGTGGTAAAAGACCTGTGAGATTCAGTAGTGTAGTTTCCTTGATTCACTGAAGTTGCTGGTTTTGGGCTGTCATTTATGTTGTATCTTAGGATGTTTTTGTGTTTTGATCATTGTTGGGTCTTTCTTTTGTAGGTACTTTCCTCCAGCTGTTTGATTGTGGGTTACTCTGCCCATCATGCCTTGTATTTTGTGCAGATGTGGACAGGTAGTTCTGAAGTCTGTTGTTCTGTCTATATGAGGTTTTGAGCCTTCTCTTTCACTATTGTTTAGTTGTATGTTCTGGTTAATACCTCCACTATTTAATTGTATTTCCAGAGTGGTCCTGGTTCAAGGTTAATGTGGCTTCCACTCACTCCCTCATCTACTTCTGTATTACGTTTGTGGTTTCTTTTTTTGGTGGGTTCTCTCTTCCAGCAGGTACACATAGCTCTCCATAGCTCTCATGTGATCAGTTGGAGGGGAAGGCAAAATGGATTAAGATAGCAGGAGTGTATTTTATGATATTAAAGGATCAATCCATAGAGAAAAGATAGGAGATCCTTTGGATATGTATAGTGTTAACCATGATATTTCACCCAAATAGCCACTTTTCGCAAGTTGTGAAAAAAGGGGTATGACTCTTGTTGGGGGGAAGGATTGTGATTGGATCTAGAAAGCAGTAAGCTTGTGGGAGGTCCAATTATGAGGTAAAGTGAGATTAAAAGATACAAAATATCTTCTAATTATATAGTGTGTGAAAGATAGGTGTAGTATATGAGAAGATAGACTTAATTGCACCAATAATAAAGATCAGGAAACAGTGAAGTGAACTAAGGTTCAGGAGTGGTGCTTTTAGTATTTACAATTGTATGAATAGCAATTGTAATGGGGTACCAATCATATGACAGAATGTATGTGATTTGAGTAAAAAGAATAGGAAGTACAGGACCTAGAGTTCTGTGCTAGTGGAATACAAGTGAAGTGAAAGACAGAAAATTAAAAATACACTATGAAAAGCAGAACAGGGAAAAACAAACAGCGCAATTGAACAAACCAAGTGAAAAAGACTAAACAGAAATAAGAGAAATGTAAAAATACTGGTAAAATAAAATATTTAAGAATAATAAAAAATAATAATACAAATATAAAATAACTTGCCAGTTCTCTGAAGTAGCAAAGTGAAAATTGTCTTACTGTCTCAGTTGTTGGGATGACCCCTCTTTGGGTCTAACTCTGGTCCTTTTTCAGTTTCAGGTTTTATTGTCTCATTTATGGAAATTTTTTAAAAAGGAAGCACAGAAGAAGGAATAAAAAAGGAAAGAAAGAAAGATGGAATTAAAAAAAAAAAAAGATACTCCTGCTGGCTTCAAACAGGCCAAGCCAGTTCTGGTGGTCTTCTTGGCTGCAGCAGACTGAGATGGGATTAGTTTTGCTTTTTTCTCTTCCTGAGCTACAGTCTCCATGGTTGCCTAGCGTCCAGCCCTGTTCCTCAGTTCACTGCCAGTCCCCCAGTGCCCTTCTGTGCCCTGGCTACACCTCCAGTACACCAGTTTCACTGTCCTTCAGGTGCACCAATTAGGAGCAACTCATACACCACCTTCTTGTTCTTGCTGTCCTAGATGCTAGGGATTCTCAGAGTACCTTCAGGGTGGTTCAGCGCCCCCACTGAGTTAAGTCTTTCTGGGGATTGCTGACTCCCTGAGCCCTGCAGTTCTCCTCTGCAAGAGTATCTCCACCATCCTCTTAGCCAGAAGGCCCTGTAAAGCAGGGGTGCAACAGTGGCTACAGCTGCAGATGAGGGCACACACCTCTTAAGCTGCTGCCCCCAGGGCACAGGGGCTGGGTGTGAGGTGCCTCTGGTGGCAGGGTCCAGTGTGTGTTGTCCCTGAGGCTGAGGGCCTCAGCACATGGCTTTTGATTCTGGGGCAGGATGAGTAGCCCCAATGCTGCTGGTTCTGGTGTGCACCATCCCTGGGGCTACTGGTGTGAGTGCTAGGCTTCCACTGCTGGGTTGGTATTAGCAGCTGTGAATCAATGGTTTTGGGTGCACACCATCCCTGGGACTTTGGGTGTGAGTCAGTATTCTCCACCACCACAGTAAGAGCACAGCCACTGAGGCCCCATGGGGGTAGGGGCTCAGAAGGCAGTTTGGCTACTGCAGGAGAATTTCCCAAACAGCTGCAGAGTGCCTCTCTTTTTTCCTCCTTTTCTTTTTGAAAGATTCCTGTTATTCAAGCCTGCTGCTCCAAACAAGCACCTGGTCTCTCCCACAGCCCAACTCTCCAACCAGACTGGGGACTGACTGGGTCAGGGTCCATCACAGCCCACTCTTCCCAGCTAGTGTCCAGAGTCTCAGTGATTGCACACTGCCTCTGTGTGTTTGCCACTTTGTCCTTACTCCCCCACTGTGACTTCAAAAATTCAGGTCCTGCTAGTGCTTCTCAAATTTTGTTTGGCAGGGGAGGGAGCAGTTCACCTGGCTCTCTCCTAAAAAATCTTGCAGCAGACCCAGTGGGCACTGGGCCTGGGGCTGCAGCTATCCTGGTCCCTGTGCTGGTACCAGGGACCGGCCAGGTGTTTCACTTGTGTGCAGTGGGAAGTGGACTCCTCTCCCACCCATCTTACCACCATCTTCCCAATCCTGAACGATGACTATAGGTTTCTCATATATAGCCTTTATCATGTTGAAGAATGCTCCCCTATTCCTACTTTACTGAGTGTTTTTATCATAAATGGTGCTGTACTTTAACAAATGTTTTTTCTGCATGTGTTGATATGATCATGACTTCCATCTTTCTTTTTGTTTATATGGTGTGTTACATTTATTGATTCGCAAATGATGTACCACCCTTGCATCCTTGGAATAAATCCCACTTGATCATGGTGTATGATATTTTTAATGTATTGCTGGATGTGGTTTGCCAATATTGTGTTGAGGACTTTGGCATCTATGTTCATCAGTGATATTGGCCTGTGGTTTTCTTTCATGGTTGTACCTTTATCTGCTTTTGGAATTATGGTGATGCTGACTTTGTAAAAATAGTTTGGGAGTCTTCTGTCTTCTTGGAATTTTGGGGATACTCTGAGAATTATTGGGGTTAGCTCTTCCTTAAATGGTTTGTAAGATTTTCCTGTGAAATCATCTGGTCCAGGGCTTTTGTGGGACAGGAGTTTGTTTGTTTGTTTTTTAATTTCTGCTTTGATTCCATCAGCTATTATTGGTCTTCTCGGGGTTTCTGCTGCTTCTTTATTGAACTTTTAAAGATTCTATGTTTCTAAAACTGTGTCCATTTCACCCTGGTTTTCAAATTTCTTGGCATATAGTTTTTCATAGTAATGTCTTATAATCCCTTGTTTCTCTATGTTATTGGTTGTAATTTTTCCTCTTTCATTTCTGATTATGTTTATTGGGTCCTCTCTCTTTTTTTCTTGATGAGTCTGTTTAAAGGCTTGTTGATTTTATATATCTTTTCAAAGAACCAGCTTCTGGATTTATTGATCGTTTGAATTGTTGTTTTAATCTCTAAGACATTTAATTCTGCTCTGATCTTGGTTATTTTCTTCCTTCTACTTGCTCTGGACTTTCTCATATATTGTTTTTCCTGTTCTTGTAGATATAGGGTTAGGTTGCTCATTTGAAATGATTCTATCTTTTTCAGGTAGGCCTGTACCACTGTGAACTTTACTCTCAGGACTGCCTTTGCTTTGTTCCATAAGTTTTGGACTATGTGTGTTCATGTTCATTTGTTTCCAGAAATGCCGTGGTTTCTTCCTTGTTCTCATTATTAATCAATTAATTATTTAACAGCATGCTATTCAATCTTCATGAATTTTATTGTTTTTTAATTTTTTTTCCTTCAGGTTGCTTTCTAGTTTCAGTTCCATGAGATCCAAGAAAATGCTTGATATGATCTCGATTTTCTTGAATCTATTGAGGCTGGCTTTATGTCCTATCATGTCGTATATTTCTGAAAATGTTCCATGTGCATTTGAAAAGAAAGTGTACTTTGCTCCTTTGAGATGAAAGGTTCTATATATATCAGTTAAGTCTATTTGACCTAGGGCATTGTTCAATGCTAAAATATCCTTGTTGATATTTTATTTGGAAGATCTATCCATTTTTGACAGTGGGTGTTAAAGTCCGCTACTATAATAGTGTTGCTATCTATATCTTTCTTGAAATCCTCCAAGCTTTTCAGTATATATTTGGGTGCTCCTATGTTGGGTGCATATATATTTACAATGTTTGTGTCTTCTTGATGGATTCTTCCCTTGAGTATTATGAAATGTCCTTCAGTGTCTCTTTTTATGGATTTATTTTTGAAGTCTATTTTGTCATAAGTATTGCTACCCAGACCTTCATTTCATGTCCATTTGTTTGGAATAGTTTTTTCCAACTCTTCACTTTCAGTCTGTGTAGGTCTTTTGTTCTGAGGTGGGTCTCTTGTAGGCAGCATATGTGTGGGTCATGCCTTCTTATCCATTCAGCTACTCTACATCTTTTTATTGGAGCACTTAACCCATTAATATTTGTTAATAGGTACTTACTCATTTTCCCTCCTTTGTCCCTGTGTTCCTCTCACTCTCTCACTAGTTTCCTGCCTTTTCCTTTAGTAGTCCCTTTAGCATGTCTTGAAGAGCTCTTTTGTTAGAGGTGTATTCTTTCAGACTTCTTTTGTCTGGGAAACTCTTTATTTCACCTCCATTTTAGTTGAGAGCCTCACTGAGTAGAGTAGTCTGGGTGAAGTCCTTTGTTTTTAATTATTTGGAATATTTCTTGTCATTCTCTCCTGGCTTGCAGTGTTTCTATTTAGAAATCAGTTGCTAGTTTTATCAGAGTCCTTTTGTATATTACTTTTTGTTTCTCCCTTGCTGCTTTTATGATTCTCTCTTTGTCTTAAAAAGTTGACATTTTAATCATGATGTGTCTTGGAGGATGTCTTTTTGGTTTGTCTTGATTGAGACCCTCTGTGCTTCCTGAACTTGCATGTTTTTTCCCCTCTCCAGATGCAGAAAATTTTCTGTCATTACTTTTTCAAACAGGGTTTCTATCCATTGTTCTATTACTTTTCCTTCTGGTATCCCTATGATTCAAATGTTATTACATTTCTTGTTGTCTTGGAGTTCGCTTACACCATCTTCATATTTTTTAGTCTTTTTTTTTTTTTTTGTGCAGCTGTACTACCTGGGTGTTCCTTTATACCTTGTCTTTCAGTTCAGTAATTTGGTTCTTTGCTTCATCTAGCCTGCTTGTAATACATTCTAGTGTGTTTTTTAATTTCAGAAATTGTATTTTTAATTTCTTCCTGGTTCTTGTTTATAGTTTACATTTTCTTTTTTCATACTGTTGTAGTTCTCACTCAATTCCTTGTAGTTGTCTGTGAATTCTTTGCACATCCTTATAATCATTATTTTGAATTGTATACCCAATAGTTTCCTTACATCAATTTCATTTATCTCTTTTAGTGGGGAGACTTCCCATCCTTTTGATTGCATGTTCTATTTTTGTCTCCCTATTTTAGGTGACTCTTTTGTCTGCTTGGTTTTTTGTTTTTGTGTTTCCTGATATTTTGCTTTTCTAGCTGTCTTTGTAGGATAAACTTCTGTGGTAGGAATTCTACAGGATTCAGTGGTGTGGTCTTTTTGTTTTCTTTGTCTGGTTGCTGTAGGTTTGCCCTTTCTTCTGTTTGTGTTGGCTCTCTTGTTCTACTTGGGTTTTTATGTATTGATGGTTTTTTTGTTGGTAGGTTTTGTGTTCTAGTAGGTATACTAATGTTCACAGCACCCACCTAACCTTGAATGTGATCAATGTCAGGGGGAAGGCAAAATGAATTAAGACAGTGAGTGAGTATTCTATGGGTATTAAAGTACCAAAAAGTAGAAAAGAGATAAGAGATTTTTTGGATAAGTATAGCATTAACTGTGATATTTTTCCCAACTAGCCACTTTTTATAAAAGGTGAAAAAGAGATAAGACTCTTGTTGGAGGAGAGAAGGATTGAGAGCTGAATCCAGAAAACAGAGCACATTTGTGAACTTAGATGATGATATAGAGTGAGAGTAAAAGAGAGAAAGCAGGGACAGTATACAAGAAAATAGAATTAATCACAACAGTAATAAAACTCAGGATGGTGATGAAATTGGCTAAGATCAGGGAGGGGTGTTGAGTAGTATTTACAATTATATAGAACAATAATTATTTACAATAATACTGCAACAATAATATGACTAAAATATATAATCTTAATTACAAGAATTAAAGTATAGGATCAAGAGTAGTGTGTTATTGGAACACTAGTGAAGTGAAAGAAGGAAAATTAAGCTACAATAGTAAAGAGAGAACAAGGAAAACCAGTTAAACAATGCAATTAAAGAAATAAGCAAAATTAATAGAACTAAATAGAAGTAAGAAAAGTAAAAATACTAATAAAGTAAAATAAGTAAAAATAATGAAAAAATAATAATAAAAATAAAGCATAAAATGCAATTGCTATAGAATAACAAAGTGTAATTCACCTCAGTTTCTCAGTTGTTGGGGTTAGCTTTGTGCTTCCTTTTTGTATCTGTCCCTGGACCTTTCACAGCTCCAGGCTTTATTGTCTCCCTTGGGGGAAAAAAAAGAAAGTGGAAGAACAAGTATGAAAGACACAGGGATGAGGTCTGTGGGGAGGGGGGGGATAGGAGGGAGGTGGGGAGACAGGGCAGAGGGGGGGTTGGGATGGGAGAAATTGACAAAAGAAAACTGTACTTGAAAAATAACTCAATAAATTTAAAAAATAAAATAAAATAAAATAAAATAAAATAAAATAAAATAAAATAAAATAAAATAAAATAAAATAAAAAAGAAAGTGGAAAGAAAGAAGTAAAAAAGCCTCCTGCTTACCTTAAAACTGCCGAGGGAGTTCTGCTCATCTTCCTGGATGCTGCTGGCGGAGGGGGGCTGGGCTTGGTTGGGCTTCACTTTCCTCCCTTTCTGTGGTTTTGTGAGAATGGCGACCAGGTCAGGTCTGCAATATTCACAGTTGCTCAGGTTCTAGCCTAGATCCTCCATTAGTTGCCAGACCCCCGCTGTCCATCTGTGCCAAGCCAGAGCTTTTAATCCACCAGTTGTGCTACACATGATGTTCACTGATTAGGGGCAACTCATACACCACCCTCTCTATCTTTGCTGGTCTGAATGATATGCACTCTCAAAGTTTTTTCAAGACTGTTCAACTCCCCCACTAAATTAAGTCTCTCAGCAGACTGCTAACTCCCTGAGCTCTGATGTTCAACTCTGAATGGTCCTTGCAGCATGCTGCCTCCTTCCTCTAAGTGAGAGTTCCTTAAATAGTAGCTGAACCTATTCTTGAGTAAAACCTATTGTTTAAGCCTGCTGTTCTTAACTAGTGCTTAGCTTTTCACACAGCCCAACTTTCTAATCAGATCAGAGACTATCCAGGTCAGGGTCTGACACAGCCCAACTCTCCTCCCTTCTCCAGGTGTCACCCAGCTCCCCAGTTTCTCTGGTAATACCTAGCTGGCAACCACAGTCTCAGCAAGTGAACACTGCCTCTGTGTATCTCCTACTTTATCTTTATTTTCCCCAGTGACTTCAAGCTTCCAGGTCTCTCCTACTGTAGTGCTGTCTTCCCTGATGTGGTAGGGGAGGGAGCTGCTGATCCAGCTATCCTCCAAATATCCTTTGGCCTCTGCTGACCATGACAACAAGCTCTGGAACTGGGGAATGCAGCAGCCTTGGTCCTCGCACAGGTCCCAGGGAACTTACTGTCCCAACACAATCTCCTTACCCTCTGTTTTCCAATGTCCTCTACAATTTTGGCCTCCAAACTTCATATAAGCTAAGAATTCAATTGGCTGTTCACTTTGTTCCTCAGAAGATTGGCTTGGTGTTCCAGCTGGGTGCAGGGGGAAGTGGGCTCCACTCCCATCTAACCTCACCTTCATCTTAGGAATCTCAATCAAAAGTCTGACTGGCTATTTCACTTAGCATAATGTTCTCCAGTTCTATCCACACTGTAGCAAAGAGTAAAATTTTCTACATTATTTACTGCTGAGTACAATTCCATTCAGTAAAGGCCCTATAATTATTTTATCCATTCATCTATTAATGGACACTTGGGCTGCTTCAGTATTTTGTCAATTGTAGATAATGTTTTCATGAACTTAGGGGTGCTTATGTTCTTCTGAATTTGTGTTTTGGGTTCTTTCAGATTTAGTCCCAAAAGTGGGATCATTAGGTCAAAAGGCAGGTGCATTTTTAATATTTTTGAGGAAACTTCATACTGCTTTCCACAGTGGCTGCACTAGTCTGCATTCCCACCAAACAATGCAAAAGAATTCCCTTTTCTCTACATTCTCACTGACACTGGTTGCTTATGTATTGATGATAGACATTCTGACAGGTGTGAGATGATATCTCACTGTGGTTTTAATTAGCATTTTTCTGATGAACAGTGATGTTGACCATGTTTTAAAATGTCTATGGGCCCTGTGTATGTCCTATTTGGAGAAGTGTGCATTCTGGTTTTTTGCCCATTTTTTAATTGGGTTGTTTTTGTTTGTTTGGTGTTCAGTTTGGTAAGTACTATACATTTTGGGTATTAACCCCTTATCAGATGTTTGGTAAATATGTTCTCCAATTTCATTGTTTGTTTTTTTAATATTGTTGATGGTTTCCTTTGCCATGCAAAACCTTTTTAATTTGATGAAATCCCACTTGTTTATTTTGCCTTTTATTTCTCTCACTTGAGGAGATATACCAACAAAAAATTTCTATGAACAATGTCCAAGATGTTGCTGCCTATGTTTTCTTTTAGAATTTTATGGTTTAAGGTCTAACATTTAAGTTATTGATCCATTTTGAATTTATTGTTGTGTGTGGTGTAACAAGGTGGTCTAGTTTCATTTTTCTGCACCTATCTGTCCAATTTTTCCAACACTATTTATTGAATAAAGTACTTTTAGGCCATTGTGTGTGCTTGCTTCCTTTGCTGAATATTAATTGACTATTAAGCTGTGGGCTTACTTCTAGTCTCTCTATTTTATTTGATTGATGTATGTGTCTGTTTTTATGCCAGTACCAGGCTGTTTGATTATTGTGGTCTTGTAGTATATTTTGATATTAGGTAGCATGATTCCTCCAGCTTTGTTTTTCCTTTTCAGGATTTCTGTCGCTATGTGGGGCCTTTTGTTTTTCCACACAAATTTTTGAAATATTTGTTCTAATTCTGTGAAATATGTAATCGAAATTTTATAAGAATTGCACTGAATCTATAGATTGCTTTAGATAGCATGAATATTTTAATGATGTTAATTCATTCCATCCATGAATATGGTATATGCTTCCACTTATATGTATTTTATTCAATTTTTTCCTTCAGTGTCATAATTTTTTTTTAGTACAAGAGTTTTACATCCTTGGTTAGGTTTATTCCTATGTATTTTATTCTTTTTTAAACAACTATGAATGAAATTATTTTCTTAATTTTCCTTTCTGTTAGTTTGTTATTGGCATATAAAATACAACTGATTTCTGAATATTAATTTTGTATTCTGCTACTTTGCTGAATTGATTTATCAGTTCCAGTTGTTTCTTCCTGGAATCTTTGGGCTTCTCTATGTATAGTATTGTCTTCTGCAAACAAAGACAGTTTTACTTCCTTCTTTCTAATATGGATGCCTGTTGGGAACTGCTCTGCCTGGCTTCAGGAGTTGTAACTCCCCCCCATGGCTAAGGCTGAGTGAGCAACCTCTGGAATGCAAGCCACTAAATAGACAAAGCTTATCTCTGGCAGCAACACTGCTTCTTCTTCATCCCCTCCCCCCAGTGCTTGGTTAGTCAATAATGGGTATGACCCCTCGGGGGGGGGGCAAAGTAAGCTAGACATGATCAGTTGGGAGGCTCTCAAGGAAGGACTCAGGGGGCTGCAGGAAAGAGGGAGTGATGGACCCTCATCCCCTGGCTATTCTGACATAGCCTGAGTCCCCAATTCCACCTGGGAGAAGCGCTTCCTGGCTCTAATTCACTTAAGCCTAAAACCCATGATGGGAGAGGCAGTGCAACCCCTTGCCAGCTAGAATGGGTTCCAGTGTGATTGAGCATAAGAAAGAGTTCCTAAAGACCTATGAATCCTGCTTTTCTAAGAGTGCTTTCATTCATATGATAAGGGTCTGAGCAGGAAATGAGTGTGTTTCCCAAAATTTCTGCAACCCCCTTATCTGACAGACACTGACTCAGATTAAGCCCTCAGATTTCTTTGAAATGTTATTTACTGTTTGATCATTGCTGCCTGTATTCCTGTGTATTACAAACCAATAAAAGCCATTGAGGAAGGGGCTCCTGGCCCTTCTCCTGTCAGAGATTGGCCACCTCTCCTTCCCAAGCAGATCATGTCTTGGTAGTTTTATTTTCATCCATGGCAGACAGAAGGACTTGCAGGCAAAGTCTCCCCTACAGATGTCATTTATTTATTTTTTCTCATCTGATTGCTGTACTAGGAGTTACAGTATTATATTGAATAAGAGAGGTGAAAGCAGACATCCCTGTCTCATTTTCAATCTTAAGAAAACACTTTTTGTAGATTTTGCCAATTGAGTATCATGCTCTCAGTGGGTTTGTCCTATGGCCTTTATTATATTTAGGTGTGTTCCCTATATTACCAGTTTGCTGAGAGTTTTCATCATAAATTAGTGCCTTATTTATCAAATGCTTTCCTTAATCTGTGATATAATCATGTCTTTTTCATCTTTCATTTTGTTAATGTGGTGAATCACATTTAAAAATTTGTAAATGATGTACCATCCTTGCATTCCAAGAATAGATCCCACTTGATCATGGTGAATGATCTTTATGCTGCATTACAGTATTTGGTTTGTTAATATTTTGTTGAGGATTTTAGCATCTATGTTTATCAGTGATGTTGGACTATGATTTTCTTTCTTTGTAGTGTCTTTATCTGGTTTTGAAATTGGGATAATGCTGGCCTTATAAATGATTATGGGATTCTTCCCTTGTCTTAAATTTTATGAACTGGTGTGAGAAAGAGAGGTGTTCGTTTCTCTTGAAATGATAGATAAAAAATCACCTGTGAAGCCATCAGGTTCTGGGCTTTTGTTTATTGGGAATTTGATTACTTCTTCAATTTCATTAGGTGCAAACTGTCTATTCAGATTATCTGATTCTTCCTGATTTATTTTTAGAACATTGTATGTTTCTAGTAACATCCATTTCATTGAGGTTGTCCATTTATTGGCAGATAAATGTTCATAATATTTTTCTAAACCCTCTGTATTTCTTTGCTGTCAGTTTTTATTTACCCTCTTTTATTTCTGACTTAATTTATTTTTGTTCTTTCTTTTTTTCTTGATGAGTCTAGTTAAATATTTATCAGTATTTATCTTTTCAAAAAAGCAGCTCTTGAGTTCATCAATCTTTTGTATAATTTTTAGACTCTATTTCATTTAATTCTACTCTGATCTTAATTATTTCCCTCCTTCTGCTCATATTGAGCTTTGCTTATTGTTTTTTTCAAGTTTCTTTAAGTGTAAAGTTAGATTTTAAAAAATTTTGAGCTCTTCTTTTGTTTTTGTTTCTGATAGGCCTGTAATGCTATGAATTTCCCTCTTAAGATTGCTTTTCCAATGTCCCACAGATTTTGGATTGTTGTGTTCTCATTTTCATTTGTTTCAAGATATCATTTGATTTCTTTGATTTCTTTCCTGATTTCATGGTTGACCCATTCATTGTTTAATAACATGTTATTTAGTTTCCATGTATTTGTGTGTTTTTCAGTGTTATCTTGTAATTGATTTCTATTTTCATATCATTGTTGTCAGAGAAGATACTTGAAAATGATTTCAACCTTCTTAAATTTATTGAGATTAATTTTGTTTCCTAGCATGTGTTATTTTTTAGGAAATGTTCCATGTGCACTTGAAAAGTGTGGATATTCTGTTATTTTGGGGTGAAATGCTGGAAAAATATTAATTAAATCCATTTGGTCTAATGTGTTGTTTAATGCCACTATCTCCTTGTTGATTTTCTTCCTGTAAGATCTGTCCATTAGTGTCAATAAAGTGTCAAAATCCCCAACTATACTGCATTGCTCTCAGTCTCTCATTTTCTTTCCATAAAGATTTACTTTAAAACCCTGGCTGGTGTGGCTTGGTGGATTGGGTGCTGGCCTGTGAACAAAAGGGTCACTATTTTGATTCCTAATCAGGACACATGCCTGTGTTGCTGGCCAGGTTTCCAGTATGGGGCATGTGAGGGGCAACCACACATTGATGTTTCTCTCCCTCTCTTTCCCTCTGTATAAAAATAAATAAATAAAATATTTACAAAAATATTTGCTTTACATATTTTGGTATTCTATGTTGGGGCATAAATGTTTATTAGGGTTATATACTCTTGGATTGTTTCATTTATCATTATGTAGTGTCCATCTTTGTCTCTTACAGTCCATTTTGTCAGATATAAGAACTGCTGTGCCAGCTTCTTTTGCTTTGGTATTTGGATGAAATATCATTTTCCAACCTTTTATATTTAGTTCCTATGTATCTTACAACATTATGTGGATCTTTTGAAGGCAGCACATATACAGATTTTGCTTTCAAACCCATTCATCAACCTTCTGTCTTGGTCAGAGTATTTAAGCCATTTACATTCAAGGTGATTAATGAAATATGAATGTAGTTCCTTTTTATTGTTAGAATGCTTTCCTCTGTTTTTTTTCTCTCTTTTTCTTATTCATTTTTCTTTTTTAGTAATTATTTTATTGTTGTTCAGTTACAGTTGTCTGCATTCACCCCTGCCACTCCCTTCCACGCCTCAAAACAGTTTTTTTTAATTTTTTTTATTGATTATGCTATTACATATGTTCTATTCCCCCTTCATTCCCCTCCACCCTGCACACCCCTCCCCCACTATTCCCCCTTTAGTTTGTGAACACGTGTTTCAAGTGCTTTAGATTATGTATTTCCCCTACTATTCTTACCCTCCCCCCTATCTATTTTCTATCTACTGTCTATGCTACTTATTTTCTGTACCTTCTTCCCCCTTCTCCTTCTCCCACTCCCCTGTTGCTAACTCTCCATGTGATCTTCATCTCTATGGTTCACTCCTGATCCAGCTAGATCAGGAGTGAGTTTGTTTTAGATGTGGTTGTTTTATTTTAGATGTGGTTGTTAATAACTGTGAGTTTGCTGTCCTTTCACTGCTCATTTTTTTTAACTTCTTTTTCTCAGGTAAGTCCCTTTAACATTTCATATAATAAGGGCTTGGTGATGATTAACTCCTTGAATTTGGTGTATCTGAGAAGCACTTTATCTGCCCTTCCATTCTAAATGAAAACTTTGCTGGATAGAGCAATCTTGGTTGTAGGTCTTTGGTTTTCATGACTTGGAATATTTCTTTCCAGCCCTTCTTGCCTGTAAGGTCTCTTTTGAGAAATCTGCTGACAGTCTGATGGGAACTCCTTTGTAGGTGACTGTCCCCTTATCTCTTGCTGCTTCTAGGATTCTCTCCTTCACTTTAATCTTGGCTAATGTAATTATTATGTGCCTTGGTGTGTTCCTTCTTGGGTCCAACTTCTTTGGGACTCTCTGAGCTTCCTGGATTTCCTGGAAGTCTATTTCCTTTGCCAGAATGGGGAAGTTCTCTTTTATTATTTGTTCGAATAAGGTTTTCACTCATGACTGTTCCTCTTCCCCTTCTGGTACCCCTATAATTTGGATGTTGGAACATTTAAAGATGTCCTGGAGGTTCCTATGCCTTTCCTCATTTTTTTGAATTCTTGTTTCTTCATCCTTTTCTGTTTGGTCATTTTTTCCTTCCTTTTGGTCTACTCCCTTGATTTGAGTCCCAGTTTCCTTTCCATTACTATTGGTTTCCTGTGAATTACCATTCATTTCAATTAGTTTAGCCTTCATATGTTCCTCTAAATTGTCACTAAAATAAACCAGTTCTGTGAGGATCCTGATCACCAGTGTTTTGAACTGTGCATCTGAAAGTTTGGCCATTTCTTTGTCACTTAGATTTATTGGCTCTGGGGCTCTGAGTTGTTCTTGAGCCATGTTTTTATCTGTTTGTGCCTATTATGTATGAAGAGTGGAGTGTTAGTTGTTCACCAGGGTGGGGCAACCCAGGTGGCTGGTTTGTGAAGCTGTATGTGGGGGTGGAGTCAGAGAGGGAGCAATGGTGGTTTTCTTTGCTCGCCCAGTCCATCCCACCTGTTTATCTGAGCAGAAATGTGTGAGCCCGCTGCCCTGCACCTTGCAGTCTCAGTGCTCGCCTCTTCACTGGTTTATCTGCACACAAATGTTCGACCGACCACAGACAGCCAGCCGCACCTCTTCCCTGTGTCCGCCTATAGCTAGCCCGCACCTTGGATCCACGCCTTTGGCTGCCTGTGCACCACTCAGGTCGGGAATCATTTTGGCACACCCGCTCCGCTGCTGGCTTCGCCCCTCTTACTGGTTTAGCTGAGCATTTCATTGTTTTTGGACTTCATATTGTCGATTTTCTTTTTGGTTTGGTTGCGTTTGTTAAAACTTTGTTGTTTTTAGATTTGGTTGTGCGCAGACACAAGGTATTTCCACCTATGCCTCCATCTTGGTGGAAGTCCTTTCTTATTCATTTTTCTTAATCCAAGCCCTTTAACATTTGTTGCAGTACTAGCTTGGAGTTAACAAACTCCTTCAACTTTTTCTTGCCTGGGAAGTTCTTTATTTCTCCTTTGGTTTTAAATGATAGCCTTACAACATATATGCACCCAACAAAGGAGTACTCAAATATATAATAAAAACTTCGAGGACTACAAGAAAGATACAGACAGTAATACAATTAGTAGGGAATTTTAATACTCTACTGTCACTAATGGGTAGATCTTCCAAAAATACATCAAAAAGGACATTTTGGAACTGAACCATACATTAGATTAAATAGACTTAATTGATACATATAGAACATTGAATTCCAAAAAAGAAAAATACACATTTTTTCAAATGTGCATAGACATTTTCAAAGATAGATCACACAATAGGACACAAAACAAGCCTCAAAAATTCAGGTAACTGCAAATCAGATCAAACATTTTCTAAGACCACAATGGCCTCAAACAAGAAACCAAATTCAAAGATATAATGGAAAACATTCAACCTCATGGAGACTGAATAACATGCTGTTAAACAATGAATAGTTAAATAATGAGATCAAGGAAGAAATAAAAAAGGTTTTGGGAAAAAAATGAACAGACAACAATCCAAAACTTATAGGACACATCAGAGGTCATCCTGACAGGGAAGTTCATAGTGATACATGACTACCTAAAAAAGATAGAAACATTTCAGAGGAGCTTCCAACTGACATGGAGGCTTAGGTAGATACACTTTGCTTGCTTGCACAACCAAAAGAAGGACAACGGCAAATTTAAAAAGAGAAACAACCAGATCTGCTAGAAAATCAAACTCCATGACATTCTGACAACCAATGAGTTAAAGAAGAAACATTCATTCAGACTGGTAGTAGGGGTGGATATGGGAAGCTGGAGCAGAAAGGACTTGTGGCAAGGAAGCAGCTGGAGGATGCTGTGGTCAAGGCAGTAGCTGGTGGACCAGGTGGTTCCACAATCATGTGTGGGTAAACTGGGAGGAACAACTGTGGAGTGACACAGACTGTGCAACCCAGGGTTTCACTGTGGGGAAATAAAGCCTTAAAACCTCTGGCTATAAAAATCTATGGGAATTGCAGTAGTGGGAGAAACTGTCAGCCCCACAGGGGAGCTTTATGGAGAGATCCACAGGATCCTGGAATGTACACAAGTCTACCCACCCAGGAATCAACACCAGAAGAGTCCTGTTTGCTTGTGGGAAGCAGGGGAAGTGACTGAAAGTCAGTGGAGAGCCAAGCAACTGGCATTGTTCCATTTTAGACTTGTCCCCTACATACTGTGCTGCAACACAGTGATGTGGATTGCTTTGCCCTGGTGAATATCTAAGTCTCTACTCCTTAGAACATAACAGGAACCCTGAGACAAAAAAACATATGGCTCAAATAAAATAACAGATCACAGTTACAAAAATAGAACCGAGCAATGGAGAGGTAGTCAACCTATCAGATACGGACTTGAAAACACTGGTAATCAGATTCTCACAGAAATTGTTGAGTATAGTTGCAAAGTAAAAAAAAGAAATGAATGCTATGAAAGCTCAATAAAGTAAATTATGAAAAACCAACAGTTAAGAGAAGGAAACCAAGACTCAAATCAACAATTTGGAGCAGAAGGAAGAAATAAACATTCAACAGAACAAAATGAAGACTCAAGAATTTAAATAAATTAGGAGAGGCTTAGAAACCTCCAGAACAACTTTAAATGTTCCAACATTCAAATCATAGGGGTCAGAAGGATAAGAGGAAGACCAAGAAATAGAAAACTTACTTCAAAGAATAATGGAGGACTTCCCCAGTGTGGCAAAGAAAATAGACTTCCAGCAATTCCAGTGAATATTCAGAAATCAAAGGCATATTTGCACACCAAAAATGAAATATCAGAAACAGAAATCAGGAAAAATATCTCATTCTCTGTAGCAGCAAGAAAAATAAAAGTACATAGGAATAAATCTAACAAAGTAGGTAAAAGAACTGTACTCAGAAAATTACACAATACTGAAGAAGGAAGTTAAGGAAAGCACAAATAAAGGAAAATATATTTTGTGTTCATGGATTGGGAGAATCAACATCATTAAAATGTCCATATTACACAAGTTTATGGATTAAACACAAACTCTGTTAAAATACCAATAACATATTTCACAGATATAAAACAAACATTTCAAAAATTTATATAGAACCATAAACAACTCTGAATAGCCTCAGCAATTTTGAGAAAGAAGAACAAAGTAGGAGAGATCACAATACCTGACATCAAACCATATTACAAACCATCAAACCACAGTAATCAAAACACTCTGGTACGGGCATAAAAACAGACACATAGATCAATGGAGCAGAATAGAGAGAGCCCATAAATAAACTCATCTCTCTCTCTCATCAATTAATATTCGACAAAAGGGGAAGAAGCATATAATGGAGTAAAAATAGTCTCTCCAACAAATCATGTTGGGAGATCTGGACAGTTACGTGCAAAAAAAAAAAAAGGGCTCAACCACCAACTTACAACATCCACAAAAAAAAAACTCAAGATGGTTAAAATAGTTAAATATAAGAAATAACACCATAAAAGTTCTTTTGGAGAACAAAGGTGGGGAAATCTCATATATGCCACACAGCAATACTTTCACTGACAGATTTCCTAGAGTAAGGGACATAATGGAAAAAATAAACTAATAGGACTTCATCAAATAAAAAGTCTCTTCAAGGTTAAAGAAAATATAATCAAAATGTAAAGGGAACAAATCATGTAGGAAAACATATTTGCCAATGAAAACTTGGACAAGGGTTTGATCAACAAAATATGTAAAGAACTCACACAACCACAATGAGATACCACTTCACATGGGTCAGAATGGCCATAATTAACAAATCAGCCAATGATAAGTGCTGCTGAAGTTGTGAAGAAAGAAGGAACACTAGTACATAATTGGTTGGAATGCAGACTGGTGCAGCCACTGTGGAAAACAATATGCAATTTTCTCCAGAAAATTGAAAAATGGAACTGTCTTTTGACCCAGTAATTCTACTGCTTGGTTTATACCTTAAGAATCCTGAAACACCAGTTCAAAAGAACCTATGTACCCCAATATTCATAGCATCACAATTTACAAAGGCCAAGTGTTGGAAGCTACTTAAATGCCCATCAGAAAATGAGTGGATCCAGAAACTATGGTACATGTACACAGTGGGATACTACATAGCAGAAAGAAAGAATGGAATACTACTTCCATCATGATAGCATGGATTGAACTGGAGAGCATTATGCTAAGTGAAATAAGTCAGGTGGTGAAAGACAAATAGTATATGATTTCACATATAAATTGAACTTAATCAACAAAACAAACATGCAAGCAAAATATAACCAGAAACATTGAATTAAAGAACAAACTGATAGTAACCAGAGCAGAGCTGGGATGAGGATAACAGGAGAAAGAAGAGGAAGGGTAATAAAGGAACATGTACAAAGGACCCACAGACAAAGCAACAGGGTAACAATTTAGGGTGTGAGGTGGGGGTAGGTGGGGCGGGGGAAAGTAGTGGTGGGTAAATGCAGACAAGTATACTTGAACAACAGTAAAGAAAAAATTTTAAACATAAACATTTTTAAACTAACTAACTAAATAAATGATAACCTTGCTGGGTAAAGTAGCCTTGGTTGTAGGGCCTTGGTTTTCATCATCTTGGATATTTTACAACACTCTCTTCTGGCCTGATATATTTCTGATGGGTAATCAAAAGATAGTCTAATTGGTCCTCCCTTGTAGATAACTACCTGCTTTTCTCTTGTGGCTGTTAGGATTCTTTCCTTATCTTTAAGCCTTGTCATTTTAATTATGATGTGTTTCAATGTAGGCCTCTTTGGGTCCAACTTGTTTGGGACTCAGCTTCCTGGACTTGTGTGACTGTTTCCTTCACCAGAATCAGGACATTTTGGGGTATTATTTCTTCAAATACATTTATTTATTGGCATTCTTATTTTAGAAATGTCATTCAGTTAGGTTTAATACATTTACCATATTCCAAGCACAATTTTATACATTGGCAATGTAGCTCTTAATAAATAATTGACAATTAATTTTTCTGGGTAATATTTTAAAACATAAAGGTCAGCACAAATAAAAAATAACTTCACCATCCAAAATAGTCATTTCTCTTGTATCTCTTATTAATAGCATTTCTAATCTTCTCAATTATTTCGATCAAAATTCATGGAGCCACCTTTTAAAATTTTCTTTTCCTATTCTTTGTCATAAAATGAATATTTGCCATGTCTGCATCTACAAGTCTTCCCTTTTTCTTTCCCCCTCTCTGTTTTTATACTATCACTCTAACTCATCAATCATGTCACCTTTGGCCCATTTGATACAGGGTGCAGCCGGGGGGGGGGGCAAAAAAGATTTGGAATGGTGTCCAGAATTCAAAGTGTATAGGAATACTGGAGAGACATATAAGATGTCCTCACCCCTCCAAGGGGGAAGAGACCAATAGAGCAGGGCCATTGAGAGCTGTTTTGCATAGCAACAGTTTTGCAGCTAACCTCTGGAATGATTATTTAACATATCTGTAACCTTTAACTGGTTTCATAGATATGTTAAATAGCTGTGGCCAAGTTTTGAGCCATGGAGAAGGGAGTGGCTTCTACCCAGGATGTAACTAGGGGCTGCGCCCCTGAGTGAGAGGGCCTGCATGGGAGCTTGGAAAAGACTGGCTCCGCGACATGAGGGGATAACTGCCCAGGTAAGGAGAAGGCCACGCGATTTGGGGCAGAGTGAGGACCCCTGCAGTCATGTAAGAGGGAGCCACTCGGTTTCAGCAGAGAGGACCCCCTCTTGGTGAGGTGAGAGAGGGAGCCACGTGATTTTGGCAGAGTTCCGACCCCCTCTTTCCCGGGTGAAAGGGAAAACCACGCAGCTTTGCCAGAATGGAGATCCCTGCAGCCAGGTGAAGAAGAAAGCCACATGCTTTTGGTGGAGTGCGAACCCCTGCCGCTTTGGTAGAAGAGGCCCACTCGGCTTTGGGGTGCCCCCTTTGGCCTGGAAAGCAAGAGAAACTTTGGCTGGAACTGGGTACAAAGAACTCTTGCCAGTGGACCATGAGAGGGTACCACAGTACTTTGGATTAACTAGGGAGAGATCCTGTTACAGAACAAGAGGTCCGAGGGAGGGGGAGGCATACAATATTTGGCCCACCTAGGGATGCCAAATATTGGTACATAACAGGGGCCCCTCCCAAGGACAAAATACTAATATCTACTGGGCTCTTTTGTCCACCGCCAATTGGAAAGACATCTCTCAACGCCAGAGATTTGTGAAAAGGAAACAAAATGTTTATTTAATGCTATTCAGGCCTAATGCCTCCACTAAAATATCAAAGTCCTTTAGAGTATACACCTACACCCAAACAGCACTCCCTTCTCCCACTGTCCCAACTCCGGGTACTGTAAATCAGGAAAAGAGCACACATCCCTTTTTCAGGCCGCTAGCACCATCAGCTGTGTTGCTGTGCAGGATCTCTGGTTAATCCAGTCATGTGGCACCTTCTCATGGTCCACTGGCAAGAGTTCTTTGTACCCAGCTCCAGTCAAAGTCTCTCCTGCTTTCCAGGCCACGCAGCCAAAGGGGGCATCCCAAAGCCTTGTGGGCCTCTTCTACCAAAGCTGCAGGGGTCTGCACTCCAACAAAAGCATGTGGCTTTCTTCTTCACCTGGCTGCAGGGATCTCCATTTTGGCAAAGCTGCGTGGTTTTCCCTTTCACCTGGGAAAGAGGGGGTCGGCACTCTGCCAAAATCACGTGGCTCCCTCTCTCACCTCACCAAGAGGGGGTCCTCACTCTGCTGAAACCGCATGGCTCTCTCCTCACCTGGGCAGTTATCCCCTCATGTCCTGGAGCCCATCTTTTCCAAGCTCTCACACCCACACCGGTGCTTCTCACTCAGGGGCACAGCCCCTAGTACCCTCTTGGGTTTCAGCTACTCCCTTCTCTCTCACTCAGAACTTGGCCACAGCTATTTAACTTATCTATGAAACCAGTTAAAGGTTATAGATATGTTAAATAATCATTCCAGAGGTTAGCTGCAAAACTGTTGCTATGCAAAACAGCTCTCAATAGCCCTGGCTCTATTTGTCTCTCCCCCTTGGTGGGGGGTGGTGAGGACATCTTATATGTCTCTCTAATATTCCTATACACTTTGAATTCTGGACACCATTTCAAATCTTTTTGCCCTCCCCCCTGCACCCTGTATCAATCTTGCATGCATGGTGACACAGCTGATGGTGCCAGCGGCCTCAAACATAGACGTGTGCTCTTTTCCTGATTTATGGTACCCAGAGTTGGGACAGTGGAAGAAGCGGGAGCTGTGTGGGTATAGGTGTATACCCTAAAGGACTTTAATATTTTAGTGGAGGCATTAAGCCTAAATAGCATTAAATAAACATTTTGTTTCCTTTTCACAAATCTCTGGCATTGAGAGATGTCTTTCCAATTGGCGATGGACAGAAGAGCCCAGTAGATATTAGTATACCATCCTTGAAAGGGGCCCTCTGTTCTGTACCAGATTTTGGCATCCCTAGGTGGGCCAAATATTGCCCCTCCCTCAGACTTCTTATTTGGTAACACATCTGCATGTTTTCTGATGTCAGAGAGAAACTCCTAAATCACAGATCTGACAGTACCACATTTCAGATCCAGTCCTTCAAGTTTTTTCTTCAAACTTTCAAAAATAAGTATTTGGGTAGATATTTAAAGAGAGCACTGACAAAATTTCAGTGGCAAAATGTGATTTCCTTCTGAAAATTAATATATTTGTTATATTAATAAAAATGCAAAACACATATATTAGAAAAGAGCATGACATCAGTAGATAATGAACAAGAGGCAAGAGGCAGAATAGGAAAAAATTAAAAGACTAAAAGTTCCATGAAAACAAGTGGTAACTTTTAGTTTTTATTGTTGTCTTTTATGGGGTTGGGTCTATTTTATCACTTCTATAGCCACAATGCCCACAAGAGTATCTCATTCATAGTATGCACTCCATACATATTTTTCTTTTCTTTTAAAAGATTTTATTTATCTTTAGAGGGGAAGGAGATAAGGAGAGAAACATCAATGTATGGTTGCCTCTAGTGCGTTCCCTGCTGGGAATTGGCCTGCAGGAACTGGCCTGCAACCCAGGCATGTGTCCTGACTGGGAATCGAACCACAATCCTCTGGTTTGCTGAGCTACACCAGCCAGGTCCATACATATTTTTCAATGAATCCACTGAGCTCAATCCACTGAGCTACGCCAGCCAGGTCCATACATATTTTTCAATGAATGTCAAAGGCAGACACATAGACATTGATATGTGTTATTTTAGGGGGGTTGTCAACTATGAGTATTGACTCAGATTTTTTTTTATTAACCGTGCCATTGATTAAGATGGTTAAGGGATAAACACTTTATGTTAGAATAACTGGTAATAATTCTCGGTGCTTACCAAATACCAAGTAAATAATTTATTTTCAATAAATTAAATCCCCAAACAGCCATATAATTGTATTATCCTTTACCATGTTAAAGATAAAAGAACTGAGACTTAAAGAAACTTGCTTATATTTCAGATGTCAATGATTAAACCACAATCTAAACTTACAGAAACTTATATAGAGTTTATTAGGAGCTATAGACTCCTAGGACCTCAGGTATATCTAGGTTACAAAATAAATTGAGAACATTAAAAATTATCACAAAAAGTAGAAAACCTAACTACATAAATAACCATATACTATACATTTTAAAATGTCAGAAAATTAAAATAAAGAAGTATTAATTCTTGATTATAGTGAATTTTTTCAGATTTTTAGTTGAAACATTCTAATGCTACAAAACTTTCTTAAGGAAGATAAAATTACAAAAATGTTTGTAATTTATATTTAAATTAATTATTTTTTCCAAAAGTGAAAAAAACCTACTGAATGAGCACACACAAGTAGATGTCATAATCTTACACATATTTATATAATTTATTAAATTATAATTTACTTAGTCAAAACAGAGTTAGATCTGTATAATTAGATTATGTGGAAAGAAAAAAAATGAATGGCCTTACTTTAGATAATAAGGAGGCACATGAAAAATTGCAACTATTTCTAAAAACAGCTGAAAACTAGTATAAGGATGTGTTACTGATAAAATAAAAACAATCTATCTTGAATCAATAAATCTTTCTATAATTGAAAGCAAAAAAGCAGAAGAGTTCCCATGATATTTAGGGACATGGGAAGAGTTAATTGTTTCAGCACTATTCAATGTTATTTTGGAATTTCAAATTAATGAATAGAAGGAATAAAAAATGAATCATGTAAGGAGGGGGAAGAGGATGATGGTGGAAAGGAAAGAAGGGGATTAGACAATAGGTATAAATGACCCACCACATGGCTGACAATGTGCAAATTAACTGCGGGAGCTGGGGGTGGGATGGGCAGAGGAAAGCTGTAAAAGAATAACAATAAAAATGATTTTAAAAGTGAATAAAAACCTGGTTTTATTTTTGTTTGATGTATTCATTATGATCATGTTTGGAGTGGAAGAGAGTGACTGGAAGAGGCAATCCATATAGAAAACCAATTAAATACTAAATTCTTCAATTTATTTTGAAGAAATCAATAATCACACAAATGGCTTTGTGAAAGAAAGATCGGGTAAAAAAAGAAAATTTCTGGTTCAGTGGCAACAAAACAATGCTGTGTTTATTCTCCTTTTTCTTACATTTTCTTTTTTTATTTAATTATTGTTCAAGTACAGTTTTGTCTTTTACTCCCATCCCAGCTCACACCCCCCAGTGCTTCCCACCTCCATACAATTCCCCCCTGCCTTAGTTTTTGTCCATGTGTCCTTTACACTTGCTCCTGTGAATCCTTCCCCTTTTCCCCTGAAATTCTCTCCCCTCTGGTTCCTGTCTGCTTATTCTCTATTTCAGTGTATTTGGTTATATTTTGCTTGCTTATTTCCTTTGTTTTTTATGTTCCTGTTAAAGGTGAGATCATGTGGTATTTGTCTTTCACTGCATGGTTTATTTCACTCAGCATAATGCTTTCCAGTTCCATCCATGCTGTTCCAAATGGTAGAAGCTCCTTTTTTCTTTCCGCTGCATAGAATTCCACTGTGTATATGTACTATAATTTTTTGATCCGTTCATTGACTGATGGGCACCTAGGTTGCATCCAGCACTTGGCTATTGTAAATTGTACTGCTGTGAACATTGGGGTGCATAGGTTCTTTTGGATTGGTGTTTCAGGGTTCTTAGGATATACTCATAGCAATGGAGTTGCTGGGTCAAAAGGCATATTCATGCCATGGCTGGTGTAGTTCAGTGGATTGAGCACAGGCCTGTGAAGCACAGGGTTGCCGGTTCGATTCCCAGTCAGGGCACATGCCTGGGTTGCAGGCCAGGTCCCCAGTAGGGGACACATGAGAGGCAACCACACAAAGATGTTTCCCACTCTTTCTCCTTCCCTTCCTTTCTTTCCAAAAATAAATAAATAAAAATGGTTTTAAAAAGCATATTCATTTTTAGTTTTCTTAGAAAATTCCATACAGTTTTCCATAATGATTGTACCAGTCTGCAATCCCACCAACAGTGAACTAGGGTCTCCTTTTCTCCACAACCCCTCCAACATTTGTTCTTTGTTGCTTTGTTTATGATAGCCATTCTGACTGGTGTAAAGTGGTATCTTATTGTGGTTTTAATTAGCATCTCTCTGATAGCTAGCAATATTGAGCATCTTTTCATGTGTCTCTGGATCCTCTCTATGTGCTCCTTGGAGAAGTGTCTGTTCAAGTCCTTTGCCCATTTTTTAATTGGGTTGGTTGTCTTAGAGTGGAGTCATGTAAGTTCTTTGTATATTTTGGAGATTAAACCTTTGTCTGAGGTATCATGGGCAAGTATGTTTTCCCATACAGTTGGTTCTCTTTTAATTTTAATACTGTTTTCTTTAGCCATGCAGAAGTTTTTTATTTTGATGAGATCTCATTTGTTTATTATTTCCTTTATATTCCTTGCTCTAGGGGACATATCAGTAAAAATGTTGCTGTGTGAAATATCTGAGATTATCCTGCCAATGTTCTCCTGTAGGACTTTAGTGGTGTCACCGCTTACAATTAAGTCTTTTATCCACCTTGAATTTATTTTGGTGTATGGTGTAAGTTTGTGCTTAAGTTTCATTTTTTTGCACTTAGCTGTCCAGTTCTCCAAACACCTTTTGTTGAAGAGGCTATTTTTACTCCATTTTATGTTACTGCCCGCTTTGTTGAATATTAGTTGCCCATAGAGACTTGGGTTTATTTCTGGGCTCTCTGTTCTGTTCCATTGGTCTATGTGCCTGTTTTTAGGCCAGTGCCAGGCTGTTTTGATTACAGTGGTCTTGTAATACAGTTTGGTGTCGGGTATTGTGATCCCTCCAACTGTGCTCTTTTTTCTCACAATTGCAGCAGCTATTTAGGGTTGTTTATGGTTCCATATAAAATTTTGAAGTGTTTGTTCTATTTGTGTGAAATATGCCATTGGTACTTTAATAGGTATTGCATTGAATCTGTAAATTGCTTTGGGTAGTGTGGACAGTTTGATTATGTTAATTATTCCAATTCATGAACACAGTATATGTTTTTATTTGTTTGTGTCTTCTTTGATTTCTCTCTTCAGTGCTCTGTGGCTTTCTGCATACAGGTCTTTTACCTCTTTGGTTAGGTTTATTTCAGATATTTTATTTTTCTTTTTGCCATATTGAATGGGATTCTTGATTTCTACTTCTGCTGTTTCATTGTTAGTATATAAAAATGCCTTTAATTTCTTGATATTGACAATGTATCCTGCTGTTTTGCCAAATTCATTTATTAGGTTGAGCAGTTTTGGGGTAGAGTATATAGAATTTTCTATGCACACTGTCATATCATCTGTAAACAATGACAGTTTTGTTTCCTCCTTTCTGATTTTGATGCCTTTTATTTCCTTGTCTGATTGCTGTGGCTAAAACTTCCAATGTTATATTGAATAGAAGTGGTGAAAGTGGACAACCTTGTCTTGTTCCTGATCTTAGTGAAAAAAATTTTAGTTTTTGCCCATTGAGTATGATGTTGGCTGTAGGTCTGTCATATATGGCCTTTATTATTTTGAGGAATGCTCCCTCTATTCCCACTTTGCTGAGTGTTTTTTTCATAAATGGGTGTTGTACCTTATCAAAAGCGTTTCCCACATCTATTGATATGATCATAGGATTTTTGTCTTTGTTTATATTTATGTGATGTATTACATTTACCGATTTGTGAATATTGAACCATTCTTCCATCCCTGGGATGAATCCCACTTGGTTGTGGTGAATGATCTTTTTAATTTATTGTTGGATGCGATTTACCAATATTTTGTTGATGATTTTAGCATCTATGTTCATCAACAATATTGGCTTGAAGTTTTCTTGTTTTGTTGTGTCTTTATCTGGTTCAGGTATTAGGATGATGCTGGCTTCATAAAAAGGGTTTGAGAGTTTTCTATCATTTTGGATTTTTTTTGAATAGTCTGTGAAGAATAGGGGTTAGTCCTTCCTTAAATGCTTTGTAGAATTCTCCTGTGAAACCATCTGGTCCAGGGCTTTTGTGTGTTGTGAGACTTTAGATTACTGCTTCAATTTCATCTGCTGTTATTGGTCTGTTCAGATTTTCTGCTTCTTCTTCATTGAGTTTTGGAAGATTATATTTTTCTAGAAATTTGTCTATTTCACCTAGGTTTTCAAATTTCTTGGCATACAGTTCTTCATAGTAATTTCTTACAATCCCTTCTAATCCGTGGTGTAAATTGTAATCTCCCGTCTTTTATTTTTGATTGTGTTTATTTAGGTCCTCTCTCTTCTTTTCTTGATGAGCCTGCTTAAAGGTTTGTCAATTTTGTTTATCTTTTCAAAAATCCAGCCCCTGGATTCATTGATCTTTAGAATTGTGCTTTTAGTTTCTATGTCATTTAATTCTGCTCTAATCTTGGTTATTTCCTTCCTTCTGCTTGTTCTGGGCTGTCTTTGTTGTTGTTCCTCGAGTTCTTGCTGGCATAGGGTAAGGTTGTTTGTCTGAAATGTTTCTATCTTCTTTAGGTAGGCCTTTATTGCTATAAACTTCCCTGTCAGGACTGCCTTCGCTGTGTCCCATAAGTTTTGGGTTGTTGTGAGATCGTTTTCATTTGTTTCCAGAAACGTTTTGATCTCTTCCCTAATTTCATTCTTGACCCATTCATTATTTAATAGCATACCATTCAGTCTCCATGATTTTGGGTGCTTTGGTTTTTTTCTTTGGGGTTGGTTTCCAATTTGAGTCCCTTGTGGTCAGAGAAGATGCTTGGTATGATTTCAATTTTCTTGAATTTGTTGAGGCTCCTTTTGTGTCCTATCATGTGGTCTATCTTTGAGAATGTTCCATGTGCATTTGAAAAGAATGTGTATTTAGCTTCTTTGGGATGAAGGGCTCTATATGTATCAATTAAGTCCATTTCATCTAGGAGGTTGTTCAATTTCACAATCTTTTTGTTGATATTTTGTTTGGAAGATCTGTCCATTTTGACAGTGAGGTGTTAAAATTCCCTACTATAATTGTATTGATGTCAATATCTTTCTTGAGGTCCTCTAAAATTTTCTTTATATATTTGGGTGCTCCTATGTTGCATGCATATATATTTACAATGTTAATGTCTTCTTGGTGGATTCTTCCCTTGAGTATTATGAAGTGACCTTCTGGGTCTCTCTTTATGGCCCTTTTTTTGAAGTCTATTTTGTTTGATATGAGTATTAATACCATGGCTTTTTCTTGTCCATTTGCTTGGAAAATTTGTTTTCAGTCCTTCCCTTTTAGTCTGTGTAAGTTTTTTGTCCTGAGGTGGGTCTCTTGTAGGCAGCATATGTGTGAGTCAAGCTTTCTTATCCATTCAGCTATTCTATATCTTTTGATTGGAGCATTTAATCCATTTATGTTTAAGGTTATATTGATAGGTACTCATTCATTGCCATTTTTGTAGCTGTGTTCCTCTTTGTCTCTCTCTCTCTTTTCCTTCCTTTCCTTAAAGCAGTCCTTTTAGCATCTCTTGCAGAGGTGGTTTGGCGAAGGCATATTCTTTTAGACTTCTTTTGTTGGAAGCTCTTTATTTGACCTTCTATCTTGATTGAGAGCCTTGTTGGGTAAATTAGCTTTGGTTTCAGGCTCTGTTTTTCATTACTTGGAATATTTCTTGCCATTCTCTTCTTGCTTGGAGTGTTTCCATTGAGAAGTCAGTAGCTAACCTTATTGGGGCTCCCTTGTATGTTACTTCTTTTTTTCTCCCTTGGTGCCTTTAAGATTCTCTCTTTGTTTTGAAATTTTGTTATTTTAATTATGATGTGTCTTGAAGTGGGCCTCTTTGGTTTCTCTTGATTGAGACACTCTGTGTTTTCTGGATTTGTGTGACTTTTTCTCTCATCAAATTAGGGAAGTTTTCCATCATTATTTTTTCCGCAAGTTTTCTATCTCTTGCCCTTCTTTTCCTTCTGTTATCCCTATTATTTGGATATGTTTACACTTCATATTGTCTTGCATTTCTCTTAATCCCTGTTAATTCTTTTTGAGACTCTTTTCCTGTTCTTGCTCTTTCTGTGTGTTTTTTCTACTTTCTCCTCCAACTCACTGATCTGATCTTCCACTTCATTGGTCCTGCTTTTGATTCCATTCCTTGTTCTGTGTTCTTCAGTTCAGAAATTGTATTTTTAATTTCCTCTTCACCCTTGCTGTATTTCCTTTTTCATGTTGATTTAGTTTGCAGTGAGTTCATTGTATTTACCCTGCAGTTTCTGGTAGCTCATTGTGAGCTCTTTGAACTTCCTGGTAACCAGTGCTTTCAGTATCTGATAGCTGACTTGCCTCTATTTTAACTAGCATTCTTTCTGAGGCTTACTCCTTTCCTTTCATTTGGGGATTGTTTCTTTGTCTTCCCATTGTTTGTGAGACTCTTATTGTTAGGCTCAGCTTCTTAAATTGATCTGTTCTGACTTCATGGGTTTATGGTATGAACGCCTTTGGTAGAATACCCATGAAATTCAGTGGTGCAATGTCCTTCAGGTATCTTGGTCTTCTCTGCTTACACCTACTCGTGTGTGAGTGTGTGTGTGTGTGTGTGTGTGTGTGTGTGTGTGTGATCAGTTGGAGGGGTGGCAAAATGGTTCATGACAGCTGGAGAGTATTTTATGATATTCCCAGTCACAGGTGGTAGAGAAGAGATACAAGATCTTTAGGCTATATATAGTGTTAAATGTAATCTTAAAGCCAACTTGCCACTTTTAAGAGAGGATGGACAAAACATAAGTCTCTTATTGGGGTGAGAAGACTTGTGAGTTGAATATAGAAAGCAGTGAGGTTTTGGGCGGTCAGTTTTTGAGGTAAGGTGAGAATAAAGGATAGTAAATAGGTGAGGTGTGTGAGCAAATAGAGTTAATTACTACAGTTATAGAATTCAGGAAACTGAAGTGGAGTAAGATCCAGGAGATATGTTGTGAAGTATTTACAGTTGTATAAAACAGCTATTATTTACAATAAAACTAGAGCAACAGTCATATGACAGACTCTATGTGATCTGGATAACATGAATATGGGGTACAGAACTTTGGGTAGCGTGCTAAATGACAACAAGTGGCGTGAAGTATAGAAAATTAGCAATATACTGTGGAGGAGAGAACAGGAGAAACCTGTCAGATGATACAATAAAACCAGCCAAGGCAAAGAAGCCTATACAGAAAGAGGAGGAATGAAAAGATACTATTAAAATATAAAAGAAGTGAGAATAATGAAAAATAATAATAATACAAATACGCAGTAACTTGTGGCTTTTCTGTTATAGCAAAGTGAGATTTGTCTCTTTGTCTCTACTCTTGCGATGCCCCCTCTTTGGGACCAACTCTGGTCTTTTCACAGTTCCAAGTTGTTTGTGTCACTTCTGGGTATAAAAAAAAAAGTGGGAAAAAAAGGCAGGAGAAGGTAGGAAAAAGTGGTATGTTTGGAAAGAAAGGAAGAAGGAATAAAACAGGAAAGAAGAAAAGAGAGGAAAAAAGTATTGAAAGATACAACAATAATAAAATTAAAAAAAATAAAATATTACTTAAAAATATCTGTTGTTGGTTTCAAAGTGGCCAAACCGTTTCTTCTGGCTGCAGCAGGCTGAGGGGCAATTGGTGTGTTCTTTCTGCGAGTCCTCTTTCAAGAGCCAACCCAGTGCTTCTCCCCAGTGCCCCACAAAGGGGATCTAGGTCTTCCTCATAGCACTCTTTCCCCGTGGTCATCACCGTGGGCTGAGTTGTGGGGCATGCTGCCAGGCTGCCTGGGTCCTGCGGATTCAGGCACAGACCCGCCCCAGTTCTGTGGGGGAACTCCAGGCCCTCCACCCAACTTCAGGTTAACCGCCAGGCTGGGTGGGGAGCAGGCCAAGTGGCTGTTGTAGGAGAATCCTTCAGTTTACTTTCCAAAAACTTTCTCCTTTAGAAAACTTGCCTCTCAGCACAACCTAATCCCCCAGCCAGTTGGTGACTATTGGAGTCAGAGCCCGACATTGTGCCTCTCTATTCTCCCGAGCTGGTGACCACAGAGTTTGTTGTTGATCTCAGCCCTTTGTCCTTAGTATCCTCTCTGCAAACTCTAGCAAACAGGTCTCTCCCTGTGCCCAACCTTGCTTGGCTGGGGAGGGAGGGAGTTGATAACCCAGCTCTCTCCCAAGGACACTTTAGCAGGCCTTGGGCTCCCAAAGAGCCTACAGTAGACACATCAGAAGCTGGGTGCTGGGCACCGGGCACTGGGCTCCAGGTGCTGGGCGCCAGCTGAGGCTGCTGCTGCTCCTGCCTTTGCTCCAGTCCCTAAGACTCTAGCAGCTGTCTCCTTCCTGTCTGGGTTTTCAGTGTCCATTACAATATCTGGTCTCTTATTTTCTTTTTCTTTTTTTTTTTTGTGTGTATATATGTATATTTTCTTTTTTTTTTTAATTTTATTCTTATTTTCATATATGCTGGGGAACTGTTCGCTGTTTGCACTGTTCCTCCATAGATCGGCCAGGATTTTCTCCCCTGTGTATGGAGAAATGGAATTCGCTCAGTTCTACTGCGTTGACATCTTGGAAGAGCTCCCTTTTAGGTTTTCTGTAAGCATGTCTTCCTTCAAACTTGCTATTCCTCCTAGGCCCTCTGGTTTAATTTGATAAGCCCATGCGATTGGATATAAAGTATGTTTCATTAGTCCCTGAAGCTCCACAAGTTTTCAACAGCCAACATCTCTCCTCCTGCTTCTCCCTTGCCAAAATGAAAATTGGTCTTTGGTCTCAGTTGCATTATAAGGAATCACAGGAGAGCCTCCCCCACAGTTCAGTCAGCCTTCCGTTGTCTCTCTTTCCTAATTATTCTCTTTATGGCCCCAGAACTTTCCGATATGCACTGTTTGCATGGTTCCTGGAGCCTGGCCCAGCCGAGCCAACAGAAGCTCAGAGACCTGCTCCTCTCTCCCACAGCAAGAAGTGACCTTTGGTCTGCTGTGTTTATTCTGATTGATAGAACTGTTCTCTATGACCTCAAAAGCCCCATGCCAAAATATAGACTCATCATTTGTATGTCTTAGAGCATGGCCAGTGTCTTTGATAGAGATATTTTCTGGATTCCACCTCTTCTAATGGCCTCTAGATAAAAGTGAGACCCAGGTTTTGATACAACAACACTGTCAAGCTGCATATGTCAGGAATTTGAAAAATGTTCTACCTATCTCATTACAGACTTATGCAAAGCCCATATTTGTTCCTACTTCCCTCATTGCCAAAGAGACAAAATAGAAGAAAAAAGATATACCTTAATCCTGAAATTTAACTCCCAATTTGATATTCCATGAGTTTTAGGATCCCAGAAAAGTAATATAAAATTCAGGCATCTTTAAAAAATTTCAGACTTAAATAGTATGGTACTTTAAATCTTTGTAATCTACTTTTTCAACTTTTACTTTTGAATTGCACATTTTAAACTCCATACCTCAAATTCATAAAATAGTGAGCTTTTAAAACTAAAATTAAAAACACAGGAAAAGTGATTCTAAAAGTAAGAAATGTAGATATGCAAGCATATATGCTGAAATATTAAGCTAGGGAAAATGCTAAATTTAGAATATTTTAGACCCTTGAATTTCAAGTATGCAAAACCATACCCTGATTGTGAATGAACATTTTTGTTTTCTATGAAGAAAAGAGATAAAGAAAAAGTCTGGCATTAATACCTCCCATATCTATATAGAAACTGAGTCTCTAAATTTCAAATCAACTAACTATTAGAAACCAATACAGCAATGTGAATAATTGGAAAACTAAAGAAATTATGTCAATTGTATTGCACTGTTTTTTTAAAATTAGCATACAACTAGGTACAAAAATCCACATGTAGACTGTATGTTCTGCTTAAGATAGGTTCGTTAAAATAGCCTATCTTCTGAGGACAATTGTGAAAGCTGAATAATATACCACCAAAATACATTTGAGGACATAGAAGATGGATAAAGAAAGCCAGAACTTGGGGAGTTAAGTTTCAAGCTACTTCCATATTTTACACTGCTTCAGAAGTAGCATAAGGCAAGAGATAGAGAATCCATATACAAAGCAGAGACTAAGTGACTGAAGAGATTAGTACTCTTTTCACAGTTTCACAGTGCTAGGGAGATGCAAACTGTAGAAGTATTCTACAATATTACAGGACCAGCTGAAAAAGAGGGAATTGGTATTAATCCCAGAGTAAGGAGGAGCAAGAAATAATTCAGTCCATATAAATAGTGACGGGCTATCAGTCTTTAACACAAGTCCTAATCAAGATTAATATGATGTGCCCCTACTCAAACTACCTGCCAGAAGCTAAGAAGGTTTTGGAAACTACACAATTTTTAGTTCAAAAGTCCAGCATTCAACAAACAGTCACATCAATAACAGAACAATAGTAAAAAACAGACAATCTTTGACAAGATTCACAGGGGACCTAGGTAGGAGTTACTATGCATACATTTGAAATAACCATAATTAATTTGATAAGAAAATAGATGAAAAATTATGTTTAAAAGAGAATTTCAATCTCTGAAGAGAGAATAAATGGAAATCTTATGGTTAATTACGGCAGTACTTTGAATTAAGACTGAACAAATGGAGAGCAGGTGGACACCATGGAATAGAGCATTAGTAAGTAAAAGACAGATTAGCAAGAAAGTATAATGACTGAAACACTTGAAAAAATGCAAAGCATATTTTGCAGGAAAATATTACAAACACTGAGTTCTCAAAAATAAAGGAACGAGAAAGAAAGATTAGAAGAGAAATAATATTTAAAGAGATAATGGTCAAAATTTTTCAAAAATTGAAAAAATACTGTAGGGTAAGTGGAGGAAGTTTAGCTTCCTTACCCAGGTGTATGGGTAACTAAGGGAAACAATGTTCCCATAGCGTTGGAGGGACCTAATAAGCAGTATTCTCAAAACCTTGAGACTGGGTCTGATAAACTGTTCCCATAACACAGAGTGGGCTTGCATGTACAGAATTATGTTATATTGTGTAATGTTCTGGCATTTTTCTGGCTTTGTTCCCCTCTAGTACTTAAACAAGTAGGGGCTTCTCAACTCAAAAGACATGCAGAGAGACACAAAAGGGGACAGGTGCCACACTGGGGAGCAAGTGCCATGGTGTGTGACATGCAGGGAGACATGCAGCTTGCAGCATGTGTGGTTCACCTATCCATGAATAAAGGCATGCCAGATATCCCAAAAGCTCTATGAATATTATTTCATCTGTGCAAATACCGTGGACCTACCCAGCTTTAAAGGGTCACAACACAAATATGAAGAGCTACCAAACCAAAGAGAAGAAACACACACTGAAGCAATAAATAGGTATATTGTAATAAAACTGAAAAAAGCTAATTAAAGTGAAAGATTAAACACATATAGAGAAATAAATTTTTTAAAGTAACAATGAAATGACAGCCTAACTTCTCAGAAGAAAAGATGAAAGCTTGAAGATAGGGTGATGATACCCAAACTGATTTTTTTTCACGTTTTGAAGGTTTTCTTAAAAAGCAACCCTGTTTTCTGAAGGACCCTTGTGTAATATTTGCATAATGATTATATATAGCAAAAAAATACTTGACATTGCTAGGGTTTATCAGACTAATCTTTAAAAGGTAATAGATTTCTGAGTAAAAACAAAAACAGATACTGATGAAGTTAGAAATGTGATTAGATGGGAGATAAATGTCTGGGAGATGGGAGATAAGTGATGGGAGATGGATGGATAGATCCATCATGTGACTGGATGTATTGAAAACATTTAATGTGTAAAAATCCCATCAAGAATACATGTTATCATTCCTGGCTGGTGTAGCTCAGTGGATTGATCATGGGCCTGTGAAAGGGTTGCTGGTTCGATTCCTAGTCAGGGCACATGCCTGGGTTGCAGGCCAGGTCCCCAGTGGGGGATGCATGAGAGGCAACCACACATTGATGTTTCTCTCTCACTCTTTCTCCTTCCCTTCCCATCTTTCTAAAAATAAATAAAACATATTTTTAAAAAGAACACATGTTTTCATAACTTTTAAAGATGCATTACACACATATTCTGGACATTTCATAGGTCTATTTATTTGTCCTTAGCATTTATTATCTACAACTAGAATGTTTTAGTTTTTCTCATACACAATCTCCAAACAATGAGCCTTAATTGATTTGTAGTGTGTACTTTTATTTCCCACTTATGCGTTACATAATAACTTCCTGCTGTTTTGTCCACTTGGAATCATTATATGGGTCTGGAGCTCAATTCCCTCTTCTCTCTTACATCACAGTAAGCTAGGTCCATGTTTACTTTGTGAGCTACCACTCTAAGGGGATCACTAAGCTCTGTGAGATGTAGTGAGCTAGAAGCACTTTAAACCCCTTTCAGCTGGAAGAGTTCTTTGTGTATTTAATTCTGAACCACAAGTAGATACTCCCAGAAATTCTCTTGCTGATTGCTTGCTTGGTAAAACACCAAATACTTGCAGCTATATTTAAGGTCCCATGAGCTAAACACTATAGCAGGGGCATCAAACTCATTTTAATCTGGGGCCACATCAGCTTCATGGTTGCCTTCAAAGGGCTGAATGTAATTTCAGGACTGTATAAATGTAACTACTCCTTAATAGTTAAGGAGTTAAAATTACATTCAGCCCTTTGAAGGCAACCATGAGGCTGATGTGGCCCCAGGTGAAAATGAATTTGACACCCCTGCACTATAGTGTTTTATACCAGCCATCAGAAGTGGGAAAGGAATTGTGAAGAAAGGGAAAAAATGAGCAGTCATTATGTAAAATTAAGAGAAATGGGATGGGAGCGTTATTTTATGGTGGCCAATCCACTGTGAATTTTATTTACCATTCATTGTGTTCTAATATTCACAAAAGTAGGTATTTACATTTGATTTTTCATTGTCTTACCCAACAAGCAAGTTGATTTTCAGGAAACCAAACACAGAGTTATTAGATTGAAAACATTTTGTTCTTATAACAAAATGACTATAATGCCAAGCTTCTATTTTTAATTTATCTCTGATTTACTGAATATATGGCTGTATCCTATTTTAAATAAAGATATGTCTATAGTCATGAGCTTAGAAACTGTATCTCTTAAAATAACATATTAAAAAATGGACCCTAATATTATGACCCTCATGTTTGTCTTTTAAAAAGTGAACTTGTTCTTATGTTAAATTATAGTAGATGATCACTTTTTTGTTTCATTTGTTATCCATGTCTACAACATAGGTATACCATAATTTTATTACTTTCTCTCTCATCCTTGAAATTTTTTTTCAAGACAGTGTTGGTACATACCAACACTAGGTTGTGATGACTGTATTTGTCTCACCAGCCTTGTAACTAACTATATGTTATATAGATTTTCAATAACCTGCCTGATTCTTTGACCTATTATAGTACACATGCTTTCAACATAGCATGCTTCTGACAATTTGTCACTAATGAATAGAGTTCAGTGAGGTTAAAGGCTGTCCCTCCAGCACATTGTCTAAACAAAGAAAGCATACAGAAAATAATGTTGTTTTTATTATGCTTTCTTTATTTACAAATCCATATGTACTTGCACAAAGTTTTAAGTGTTTGCCAAAATCCTGGCCAAATTTAATTTTGATTATTTTAAGATAAGAAATGGAAAGAAATTCATGGCAGAGGAAATTTCAGCCAGAAGTTAAGTATCTGGTGATTGTCCTTTGTCCTTTACCAAGTGATGTTAAAGAAAAATCAGATACTATACTTCCACTAAATCCAGTTTCTACTGATTTGTTTAACTTCTTGTTTTGTGAGAGTTTTTCTTTGTTTCTCTAAAGTCTGAGCAGTTCTTTACTTCCAGTTTTAGAAAGAAACAAAGACAAAAGGCTTTTCTTTCACATTGAAAAGAAAATTACTTCAAAGCAAATGGGTTATCTCAGCATATATTATAGTTTGTCCAGGGCAAGAACTTTCTTTTTTTTTTTTTAATTTTTTAATTTTATTTAGTTATTTTTCAAGTACAGTTTTTTGTCTGTTTTTCCCATCCCAGCCTCCCCTGCCCCTTGCTCCCCACCTCCCTCCCATTTCCTCCCCCCCCTTAGTTCTCGTCCCTGTGTCCTTCCTATTTGTTCCTCCAAATCCCTCCCCCTTTTTCCCCTTAACTTCCCTTCCTTCTCCCCTCTGGTCACTATCCCCTTGTTCTCTATTTCAGTGTCTTTGTTTTTTGGGGTTTTTTTTTTTCTGCTTACTTGTTTGTTTTGTTGTTTAGCTTCCTGTTAAAGGTGAGATCATATGGTATTTGTCTTTCATCACCTGGCCTATTTCACTCAGCATAATGCTTTCCAGTTCCATCCATGTTGTTGCAAAGGGTAGTAGCTCCTTCTTTCTCTCTGCAGCATAGAATTCCATTGTGTATATGTACCACTATTTTTGGATCCATTCATTTACTGATGGGCACCTAGGTTGCTTCCAACTCTTGGCTATTGTAAATTGTGCTGCTATGAACATTGTGGTGCATAGGTTCTTTGATATTGATGTTTTAGGATTCTTAGGATATAATCCTAGCAGTGGAATTGCTGAGTCAAAAGGCAGGTCGATTTTTATTTTTCTGAGAAAAATCCATACTGTTTTCCATAATGGTTGTACCAGTCTGCACTCCCACCAACAGTGAACTAAGGACCCCATTTCCCCACAACCCCTCCAACATTTGTTGTTTGTTGCTTTGTTTATGATAGCCATCCTGACTGGTGTAAAGTGGTATCTCATTGTGGTTTTAATTTGCATCTCTCTGATAGCTAATGATATTGAGCATCTCTTCATGTGTCTCTGAATGTTCTGTATGTCCTCCTTGGAGAAGTGTTTGTTCAAGTCCTTTTCCCATTTTCTAATTGGGTTGGGTGTCTTCTTAGAGTGGAGTCGTGTAAGTTCTTTGTATATTTTGGAGATTAAACCTTTGTCTGAGGTATCATTGGCAAATATGTTTTCCCATACAGTTGGTTGTCTTGCTAATTTAATACTGTTTTCTTTAGCCATGCAGAAGCTTTTTATTTTGATGAGATCCCATTTGTTTATTCTTTCCTTTACATTCCTTGCTCTAGGGGACATATCAGTAAAGAAGTTGCTGCGTGAAATATCTGAGATTTTCTTGCCAATGTTCTCCTCTAGGACTTTAATGGTGTTATGACTTACATTTAAGTCTTTTATCCACCTGGAATTTATTTTGGTGTATGGTGTAAGTCTGTGCTCAAGTTTCATTTTTTTGCATGTAGCTGTCCAGTTCTCCCAACACCATTTGTTGAAGAGGCTATCTTTACTCCATTTTATGTTACTGCCCCCTTTGTCGAATATTAATTGACTGTAGAGAGTTGGGTTGATTTCTGGGCTCTCTGTTCTGTTCCATTGGTCTATGTGCCTGTTTTTATGCCAGTACCAGGCTGTTTTGATTACAGTGGCCTTGTAATACAGTTTGATATCAGGTATTGTGATCCCCCCTACTTTGTTCTATTTCTCAAAAGAGCAGCTGCTATTTGGGCTCGTTTATGGTTCCATATAAATTTTCGAAGTGTTTGTTCTATGTCTGTGAAATATGCCATTGGTACTTTAATAGGTATTGCATTGAATCTGTATATTGCTTTGGGTAGTATGGACATTTTGATAATGTTAATTCTTCCAATCCATGAACAAGGTATATGTTTCCATTTGTTTGTGTCTTCCTAGATTTCGTTCTTCAGGGCTGTGTAGTTTTCTGCATACAGGTTTTTTACCTCCTTGGTTAGGTTTATTCCCAGATACTTTATTTTTCTTTTTGCTATATCAAATGGGATTTTTCTCTTTATTTCTGCTTCTGCTGATTCACTGTTGGTATACAAAAATGCCTTTGATTTCTGGATATTGACTTTATAACCAGCTGTTTTGCCAAACTCATCAATTAGTTTGAGGAGTTTTTGGGTAGAGTCTATAGGATTTTCCATGTACACTATCATGTCATCTGCAAACAGTGACAGTTTTGTTTCCTCCTTTCCTATTTGGATGCCTTTTATTTCCTTTTCTTGCCTGATCGCTGTGGCTAAAACTTCCAATACTATATTGAATAGAAGTGGTGAAAGTGGACAACCTTGTCTTGTTCCTGATCTTAGTGGAAAAGCTTTTAGTTTTTTCCCGTTGAGTATGATATTGGCTGTAGGTCTCTCATATATGGCCTTTATTATTTTGAGAAATGCTCCCTGTATTCCCACTTTGCTGAGTGTTTTTATCATAAATGGGTGTTGTACCTTATCGAAAGCTTTTTCTGCATCTATTGATATGATCATGTGATTTTTGTCTTTGCTTTTGTTTATATGATGTATTACATTTACTGATTTGCGAATATTGAACCATCCTTGCATTCCTGGGATGAATCCTACTTGATCATGGTGTATGATCTTTTTGATATGTTGTTGGATGCGATTTGCCAATATTTTGTTGAGGATTTTAGCATCTATGTTCATCAGCGATATTGGCCTGAAGTTTTCTTTCTTTGTTGTGTCTCTATCTGGTTTTGGAATTAAGATGATGCTGGCTTCATAAAAAGAATTTGGGAGTTTTCCATTCTTCTGAATTTTTTGAAATAGTCTGTGGAGAATAGGGGTTAGCTCTTCCTTAAATGCTTTGTAGAATTCTCCTGTGAAACCATCTGGACCGGGGCTTTTGTGTGATGGGAGTTTTTTGATTACTGCTTCAATTTCTTTTGCTGTTATTGGTGAATTTAGATTTTCTGCTTCTTTTTCACTGAGTTTTGGAAGATTGTATTTTTCTAGAAATGTGTCCATTTCCCCTAGGTTCTCAAATTTCTTGGCATACAGTTCTTCATAGTAATTTCTTACAATCTCTTCTATTTCTGTGGTATCAGTTGTAATCTCTCCTTTTTCATTTCTGATTGTGTTTATTTAGGTCCTCTCTCTTCTTTTCTTGATGAGCCTACTTAAAGGCTTGTCTATTTTGTTTGTCTTCTCAAAGAACCAACTCCTGGATTCATTGATCCTTAAAATTGTGCTTTTAGTTTCTATGTCATTTAATTCTGCTCTAATCTTGGTAATTTCCTTCCTTCTGCTTGCTCTGGGCTGTCTTTGTTGTTGTTCCTTGAGTTCTTGCAGGCGTAGGGTTAGGTTGTTTGTTTGAAATGTTTCTATTTTCTTTAGGTAGGCCTGTATTGCTATAAACTTCCCTCTCAGGACTGCCTTCGCTGTGTCCCATAAGTTTGGGTTGTTGTGCGATCATTTTCATTTGTTTCCAGAAATGTTTTGATTTCTTCCCTAATTTCATTCTTGACCCATTCATTGTTTAATAGCATACCATTCAGTCTCCATGTTTTTGGGTGCTTTGGGTTTTTTTCTTTGGGGTTGGTTTCTAATTTCAGTGCCTTGTGGTCAGAGAAGATGCTTGGTATGATTTCAATTTTCTTGAATTTGTTGAGGCTCCTTTTGTGTCCTATCATGTGGTCTATCTTTGAGAATGTTCCATGTACATTTGAAAAGAATGTGTATTTAGCTTCTTTGGGATGAAGGGCTCTATATATATCAGTTAAGTCCATTTCATCTAGGGTGTTGTTTAATGCCACAATATCTTTTTTGATAATTTGTTTGGAAGATCTGTCCATTTTTGATAGTGGGGTGTTCAAATCCCCTACTATGATTGTGTTGCTGTCAATATCTTTCTTGAAGTCCTCTAAGATTTTCTTGATATATTTGGGTGCCCCTTTGTTTGGTGCATATATGTTTACAATGTTAATGTCTTCTTGGTGGATTCTTCCCTTGAGTATAATGAAATGACCTTCTGGGTCTCTCTTTACAGCCTTTTTTTTGAAGTCTATTTTGTCTGATATGAGAATTGCTACCCTAGCTTTTTTTCTTGTCCGTTTGCTTGGAAAACTTGTTTCCAGCCTTTCACTTTTAGTCTGTGATGGTCTTTTGTCCTGAGGTGAGTCTCTTGTAGGCAGCATATGTGTGGGTCATGCTTTCTTATCCATTGAGCTATTCTGTGTCTTTTGATTGGAGAATTTAATCCATTTATGTTTAAGGTTATTATTGATAGGTACTTATTCATTGCCATTTTTGTACCTGTGTTCCTCTCTGTCTCCCTCTTATCCTTCCTTCCCTTAAAGCACTCCTTTTAGTATTTCTTGTAGAGCTGGTTTGGTGGAGGCATATTCTTTTAGACTTCTTTTGTCTTGGAAGCTCTTTATTTGGCCTTCTATCTTCATTGAGAGCCTTGCTGGGTAAAGTAGCCTTGGTTGTAGGCCTCTGGTTCTCATTACTTGAAATATTTCTTGCCATTCTCTTCTTGCTTGAAGTGTTTCCATTGAGAAGTCGGTAGCTAACCTTATTGGGGCTCCCTTGTATGTTATTTCTTTTTTCTCCCTTGCTGCCTTTAAGATTCTCTCTTTGTCTTGGAATTTTGCCATTTTGATGATGATGTGTCTTGAGGTGGGCCTCCTTGGGTTCCTCTTGATTGGGGCTCTCTGTGATTCCTGGATTTGTGAGACTTTTTCTCTTATCAAATTAGGAAAATTTTCTCTCATTACTCGTTCAAATAGGTTTTCTATCCCTTGTTCTTCTTCTTCTCCTTCTGGTATTCCTATTATTCGTATATTATTACGTTTCATATTGTCTTGCATTTCTCTTAATCCCTCTTCATTCTTTCTGAGCCTCTTTTCATTTTCTTGCTCTTTCTGTGAGATGCTTTCTACCCTGTCCTCCAACTCACTAATCCTATCCTCCGCTTCATCTATCCTACTTTGGAAACTTTCTACTGTGTACTTCAATTCGGAAATTGTATTCTTCATTTCCTCTTGTCTCTTGCTGATGGTTTCCATTTCCTTTTTGATGTTGCTGTAGTTTGCAGAGAGATCATTATAATTTCCCTGTAGTTTCTGGTAGCTCACTGTGAGCTCTTTGAGCTCTTTGAACTTTGTAATAACCAGTGCTTTGAATTCACTGTCTGATAGTTGATCAGCGTCTATTTCATCTAACATTCTTCCTGAAGTTTCTGCTTTTTCTTTCATTTGGGGATTGTTTCTTTGTCTTCCCATTGTTTGAGACTCTTCTTGTTAGTCTCTGCTTCCAAAATTGATCTGTTCTGAAACACTGGTTTTATGGTGTAAACTTCTGTGGTATGTTCCTTGTGAAGTTCAGTGGTACAGACTCCTTGAAGTTTCTTGATGTTCTTCGTCTCCACCTACACTCACGCTGGTCCTCACACTGGTCTCTGCATTGGTCGCCTACCACTGCTGAATGACCCGGCTCTAGTAGCCGCCTCCTGAAGCACCCAGGCCCGTTCGTTACTAGGGCAGTGGCACAGAGGCTGGGAATGTCCTGGCTCCCGTATCTGGCTCTCTCTGCCGCCCAGGGCCGTCACAGGGGCTTGGAGTGTCCCAGTTTCCGTACCTGACTCCCCGGCGTCTAGTCCTGTCTCTATGGCAGTGGCACAGAGGCTTAGAAAGTCCCAACTCCCGTACCTGATTCCCCAGTGTCCAATCCCCTTGCTATGGCAGCAGCACAGGGGTTGTGACCCTCCCAGTTCCCGTAGAGGGATCCTCTGCCACCCCAGGCTGTCTCAGGGGTTTGGAGTGTCCAGGCTTCCGTACCTGACTCCCCGTTGTCCAGTCCCGTCGCTATGGCAGCGGCACAGGATTTGAGAGCTTCCCGGCTCCCATAGCTGGCTCCTCAGCTGCGTCACAGCGGTTTGGAGTGTCCGGGCTTCCGTACCTGGCTCCCCGGCGTCCAGTCTCGTCGCTATGGCAGTGACACAGGATTTGAGAGCTTCCCGGCTCCGGTAGCTGGCTCCTCAGGGTCCAGGCCTGTCTCTATGGCGGCGTCACAGGGGCCTTTGGTGTCCCAGCTCCTGCAACTGACCCTTCCGTTGCCCAGGCTAGTAGCTATGGCATCGGCACAAGGGTGTCCCCGCTCTGGTTCCTGACTCCTCTGTCTCCCAGGACCGTCACAGGGGCTTGGAGTGTCCAGCTTCCGTACCTGAGGCCCCGGCTCCCAGGCCTGTTGCTCTGGCGGCAGTACAGGGGCCGCGTGAGACCCAGCTCCAGTGGCTGACTCTGCCACCGTCTGGTGTTTCAGTGTCGGTCACAATCTCTGGTCTTTTAATTTCATAAATGTTGGGTAACCGATGGTTTATTGTGCTGTTTCTCCATAGATCTGCCAGGATTTTCACCCATGAGTACAGGAGCTAGTATCCGCTCCATCTTACTCCGTCGCCATCTTCCCAGCATCCTCAGAACTTTCTTAATATACATTGCCATTTACGTCTTTTTTTCTGAATAGAGAAAGTATCATTAATTACAAAGTAGGTATCAGGAGACCTATACAGAAAAAAAAAAAAGACTGAGGATCTTCTAGAACAGTCTGCCAATTAAATGCTTTTTTACTTAGTGAATTTGTCCTAATTACTGTAGATGAAATTGTGAAATTTGTAGTTAAGTGGAAATGACTGAATAATATTTTGTAGAAAACTGCAAGAGTACAATGCATTGATGAAGACTGTTAGTGGAATTTGTCTAGGATCTCAGAAACATAGATACTAAAGTACATTTATAAAAATTTATGCACTATTCACATCCCTGTCTAGATTCTTGCCATCTGATGAATTACCATTCATCCTTCACAATGCAACTGTTTTGAAGTCTTGCTAGCTACCTTTCTGTGAAGATATGACTTACAATTAATGCTCATTGTGGAAATTTATGGCACTGGGTTGTTCATGAGGTGCCATTTCAATGTACATGTGTATTAGATTATGAGGTCTCTGAAGTAAGGCAGGTGGCTGAAGTTCCTAGCACAGAGTCTTCCATAGGAATACATAATTGAATGACAATGATGTGTCCAGAATAAAGGAATGAGGTTGTTAGTTACTATTTTTTTTAATTTGCAAGAATGTTGTATGTTAGTATGAACACAGAAGCAATATGAATATCAACAGGCAAATCAAGATGTTAGCTAGAAGCAGAGAAGAAATATTAAACATTAGAATATGTGGTTACCTACAAAATACAAATAACTTGTTTAGATGCAAAACGTTTGATACAGAATGATTTTCATGTGATTGTTTTCATGACCAATAATCTCAGGTTTTTTCTTCAAACTCATGATTTCTTCCTTTTTTTACATTAAATGTGCAGTTTTACTTGTAATAGCTAAATATCAGAAACAGCTCAAGTGTCTAGTACCAGATGAATGGTTAAATAAATAGTGGTATAGCCATACAATAGAATATTGCTCAGTAATAAAAATAATGGACTATTTATATAAATAGAATAACATTTATGAATCTTATAATAATTATGCACAATGAAAGACACAAGAAAAAAAGGAAACACATTATGATTCTAATCACACATAAAATCCATAAAGTACAAACTAATTTACTGCCAAGGAAAGAAAACTAAGCTCACCTGGAAGACCCATTAGAGCAGGGAGAGATTATAAAAGAGCACATGGTAAATACAGGAGCGATGGGTATGTTCATTAGTATGAGTATGATGGTTTTATGGGTTTATTTCTGTGTCTAAATTAATTTTTTGCATGTGGATATCCACTAGTCTAGAGGGGCCTTTGTGTAGGTATTTTTGAAGAAAGGGGCCCAGATACTAAGACATGGTTTAGTGTAAGAACAATGAGGAAGTAACGTTGTGAAGGAGCCATTTACCATGATTGATCCCATATATAATAACTTATACTGCAGGAGATTTCTTATAAGTTCTAGAAGTGTGGAAACCTTAATGAATAGCACTGTGCTTTTTAACCTATCCAAAACATGGCCCTTGCTAGATCTTTGTCACTGCCATTTGCTGTGGCATAAGCCTTTTTACTTCTGCCACCTGGTGAGTCCCCACCGTGTATATTAGTCATCTTAGTGTAATAAAGGAAGGTAGATGTTTCTTCTCTTTTGCCCATTCCCTGGGTAAAAAATCATGAATAGGTCCTTTCTGGTGTGGCTCAATGGGTTGAGTGCTGCCTGAGAACCAAAAGGTCACAGGTTCAATTCCCAGTCAAGGCACATGCCTGAGTTGAAGGCCAAGTTCCCCAGTTGGGGGCGTGCAAGAGGAAACCAATTGATGTATCTCTTGCGCACTGCTGTTTCTCTCCTTCTCTTTCTCCTTTCTTTCCCCTCTCTCTAAATTTAAATAAATAAAATCTTTAAAAAATTATGAATAGCCTAAGTCTGTAGGGAGGCCTCATTCCCTCCTCTCTGAGTAGTTGAAGCATTGTCTTGAACCCGATTTTGATCAAGAATAGCCAGTCTGAATATTTCTAGCAACTTGCAAATAATTTTACTGCAGGGGCGACTTTTATCACAAGTACCCCAGTCCACCATGGATGAAAGTAAACAAGACATGACATGATCTGCTTGGGGAAGAGAGGTAGCCAATCCCTCAAAAGGGAAGGGATGTGAGCAGTGGCCAGTTTCTCAGGGAAAAAAGGCCTTGAGCAGTGGCAAGTTTCTCAGGGGGAAAAAGGCAGTGAGCTTCCTCCTCCAGGGGCTTTTATTGGGTTGTAATACACATGAATACAGGGCAGCAAGGATCAAACAGTAGATAACATTTCAAAGAAATCTGAGGGCTTAGTCTGAGTCAGTGTCTGTCAGGAAAGGGTGTTTTGCAGAAACTTTGGGAGACATACTCATTTCCTGCTTGGACCCTTATCATTTGAATGAAAGCACTCTTAGCAGAGCAGATTTCACAGGTTTATCAGGAAGTCTTTGTGATGCCAGATTTTTTCCTCAGGACATGCTCTCGCAAGGCAAGGAGCTGCACTCCCGCCATCAGGTATTCAGGCTTAAGGGGATTAGAGCCAGGAAGTGCTTCTCCCAGAGGACATGGCTATGTCACGTAGCCAGCAGGCATGGGTTTATTGCTCACTCTTTGTTGCAGCCCCCTGAGCCCTTCCAGGAAGGCCTCCCAAGTGATTGAGTCTGGCTTAGGTTGCTCCCTGCTGTGAGGAGACTTACCTGTCATGGACTTCTGACCAAGCTTTGGTGGCAGGGAGAGGAAACTGAGGCAGTGTTTGCTACCAGAGACAAGCTTTGTCTCCTGTGGCTCATATTCTGGAGGTCACTCACAGCCTTAGCCATGGGGGGATGGGGTTAGGGTTATAATACTGAAACCAGGTGGAGCGGTCCACAACATTTTACCTTCTTCCAATTCTGGTCTAATTTGTATTGTTGACAAAGGCCATCTAGGAAAAACTACAGTGCTTTGTGGAACTATTTTGTGGCTTGGATTCCAGTATTATTTTGTGGGTCCAGAGATCACCCTGAGAAGGAAAGAGTTGTTGTGATGACCTCTAATGCTTAGGTGAGAACAAGAATTGGCTCCCTTTCCCCCAGGGGGCATACCATCACTCCCAGCGCTATTGAGGGGAAAATGGTGTCCAAGTGCTACAATGAGCCCTGATGTGCAGAATTTGGTTTGCTGGCATCACCTGTGGTAAGACTATAGGTGCCCGGCTGAAACCATAATTGGAACAAAAACACTCAATGTGATTAATAGAGTCTGGAGGAGACTGCACCAAACTAGAGAGAATGTGCTTCTTCTGAAAGTACATCCACAGAAGTTCTAGTGACTATGGCTATATGAGATGAGATAACTTTTTGTGTTGATGTTTTTCTTAGAGTTAAGTTCACTGTCAGAATAAATGAGGGTTTGTTTACTCCTGTAGTTTTTGAACTGTTCACCCCAAGGACCAATCATTTTCCTGATTGCTCCACAGTCAAGAAAATGAAAACATAGAAAAGGGAAAACCCATGGTCCAAGAATGTTGCTTTTACTTATACAGCCAGAATTTTGTTGACTTAGATAAAAATGGTCTTTATAGCTCGCCAATATTGCCTGCCACTAAAGAAGGGCCAATCTTCCCAAGGCATGAAAAGAGAGATGGTCAAATCAATACTGCATTGCCAGATCTGGATTCTTAAGAATGTAGATCCAAACTTTTATTGAACCATTTTATAAGTTTTATTGAGATATAACTGACATGATCTAAATTGAACATATTTACACTATCAATTGGATTAGTTTTTACATACATTAAAACTAATGATTTATTTCTCTAGACCACAGGTGGCAAAAATGAGGCCTACGGGATTAATCTGGCCTTCCACCTGTTTTATCTGTCCTGGCACCTTGTTTCTACCAGGTGACAACTCCAAGCTCTCACTTAACTATTAAAGAGTAGTTGCATTTATACAGTCTTAAAATTGTGTTTGACCCTTTGAAAGCGGCTGTAAGGCTGATGCAGCCCCTGGTCAAAATGAGTTTGACACCCCTGCTCTAGACTCTATTCCCTGAACTTCTGAAATTCTCACCAGTTCTTCAGATATGCATAGGCATTACCAACTTTATCAAGCATGACATATCCTCCTAAATTCTAATAGTCCTTGAGATGGTGTTTCTGAACATAAACTACTTTGTCAAATATGACATTTACTTATAAGGTTTCTGAGAGTGTATTAAAGGCTTCAAGAATAATGGTGACACAAACACACACTCATACCACACACTCCTACCTTCCCCCCTTTGCCAAGTCAGGCCAGTCTCAGATCATGCCAGTCAGAAGTACCCTCTTCCAGAAGAGAAAAAAAGGAAGTCTGAAGCTCAGCTCACTTTGGTTCCTCCCAGTAATCCATGTTCAGCTGGACAGGTCTCCCTTCATTTCAAGCACAATCAGCTGTGTCGCTGCAACCTCCTGTTCTTAACCCAAAACCACATGGCACCTCCTCATGGCCTGCTGGCAAGAGCCCTTTAACCCCTTCTTATCTACATAGTCCTGCAAGGGTCCCACGTTGTCCCCATTGCACACGGCTGAACAACTTTTTGTTTAAATGCTAGCCTGGATCCTCCTCTGTAACCCCATTTCTGACTCCTCCCACAATTGGCTATATCTGCTAAGATTCTCGTATTTTTCTGCCTTTCTTGGCTGCCATAGTTAGTTGGGGCAGGTGTGACCCTGTGGTATTGAGTGAACCATCTCCAAGCTTTCATACAGGTGCTGTAACAGGGGTGAAAGAGCTGTTGGGAAATCTACTTCCAAGCTACATCACAGATCAAAGTCATGCATATCTCCCTGGACCAGACAGACTATGAAAATAGCCTGCTGTTATTAATATGCAAAATAACTCTCAATCCCAGTGCTGCTGTTTTTCCCAGTTCCCAACCTAAGTTTATGGGGGATTTGGGGGCTTCTCAGCTTCACCTTGTTCTGAACCACATTCCACACCCATTACAGCTTGGTAGTCATGATAATTAGTTGTAAAATGGGGGGTATCAGGCTGATTGTTCAGGCTTTAGTTCGTCCAATGTTTTCTTTAGGTTCAGAGTCTGAGCCTTTGGGTCTAGTAGGTCCTGTTTGTATGTTTGTATAAGTTTTTGAAACACCTGCATGAGGGATGTTTTCAGTAATCTCTACAATCCTGAGAATAGAGAGGCTCAGAGGAACAACAGTTAATTATGACTGACAGGCTCCAGGGAAGTGATAGCTAGCTGTAAGTAAAGAGGAACCTTTTTTGTCCTTTCAATATATGTATAGCAACATTGATTATATTACAATTCAACCAAGAAAAGTACTCAAACTTATGTTCCCAAAACTTGTTATGAGGACAAGCTGTAACAGGGTACAACCAAGAGGAGAAGCCTAAAATAGGGGTTTGTAATGGGGTCCAGAACTCAAGGTGTCCAGGAAATATTAGAAAAATATATAGGATGTCTTCACTCCTCTGCCCCGCAGGTGTGAGCTGGGTTAAGGGACACGTGGAGCAGGAACATGCAGAGGTATTTTGTACAGCAACAGCTTTGCAGCTTACCTCTGGCATGGTCATTTAACATATTTATAACCTTCAACTGGTTTCATAGATATGTTATGTACTTGTGGCCATGCTTTGAGCCAGAGGGATGGAAGTGACTTCCACCCAAGATGTGACTAGAAGAGAGCTCCCCTTGGTTACAGCTCCTGTGTGAGAACTTAGAGAAGATTGGCTCCATGCCATGGGGCTATATCTGCCCAGATTTATGATGGCAACCCAGTAATGCTAGAAGAATACAAGAATGCTGGCATGTGTAACTGATTGTAGGAGGAGTTGGAAATGGGGCTGCAGAGGAAGATTGGTGCAGGGATTTAAACCAAGGCATGGCAGCCATGTGAGGAGAGAGCCACGTGGCTTTGGCAAGAGTCAGGACCATGTGGCTTTGGGATGCTGACTTTTGCCACATGGCTAGGAAGCAGGAGAGACTATGCCTGGAAGAAAAGGGGTGAAATAACTCCTGCTGGTGGGCCATGAGAAGGTGCTGCATGACTTTGGATTAACTGATGATCATGGTGGTGACACAGCTGATGGTGCTGGGAGCCAGAATCATGGACTTCTACTTCTTTTTCTGAGATACAGTACCCCAGGCTAGGGCAGAGGGAGAAGGAAGGACTGTGTGCATCTGTGGGTATTCTAAAGGACTTTAATAATTTAATGAAGACATTAAGTCACTACTCTAAGTCTGTATAGCTTTTAAATAAATATTTCCTCAAGTATGAAAGACACAGAGATGAGGACTGGGGGGGGGGGATGGGAGAGAAGGGGGCGACCGGGCGGGGGGGGTGGGATGGGAGAAATAGATAAAAAAAAATGTACTTGAAAAGTAACTAAATAAAATTTAATATTAAAAATAATAAAAAATAAAAAATAGAATAAGAAAAAAAATTAAATATTTCCTTTCCTTTTCACAAATCTCTGGCATTGAGAGACATCTTTCCTCTTGTGGTGGGCATAGGTAACCTAGTGGAGGGTCCTTTGAATAATAGTATATTGTACACCCACCTTGGGTCTGTTCTGCAACACTCCCACTGAGCAACTGGTAGGTGTAGCCTTCAGTATTTTTAATAATCAAGACAGGGAAAAGAAAAAGCAAAGAGCCGTCTGATGTAAAAAAAAAAGGCTCACTTTTTAGCTTCAGCGTTAAGTCTTGTGTCACCTCTGGTTTACCCAGTCCCCTGGCTGCAACAGAAAACAAAGGGGCAATGCTCTTCCTGAGGACAAAAAGAACACTGGAAAAGTACACACAGCAGAACTGGGCTCAAATACCTCGGGGAGCATGTCCCCTTTCCAAGAGGAAAGTGCATTGGAAAGGTGATTGTCCTAGGCTCCAAAGGGAACCTGATGCCTCCAAGCTAATAATGGTCAAAACAGCTGAGAATTGACAGTGTCTGAGGCTACATACATGCTCTCACTGACCACCTAATTATCATGGTAGAGAAGACTCCCTTGACAATTGATGTGTCAGGTAAACTCATTACATTTTATAAGACATGGAGGCAATTTACTTTACTTTGAGCCACTCCCTAAGGCCTCTCTCTTCAAAAACCTTTTGGATCACTGGTGTAAATAGGCATCCTCAATGTTACCATTTCACTCAACTCCTCACTGCTGCAGCAGCAACTTCACTTTTGGCATGCCTTTCTCATAGTTCAAATGTGCCACATTTCCTAATAAGGGAGGGACATGTTTTTTAGTCTAAAAAAACTGCAATAACACCAAAGTCACCTTCCTCCTCTTTCCCTCATAATGCCAGTACAATACAGGGACACATATCCTGGAAAGGATTGGCAAATTAACTTACTTCAAATGCCTGCAAAAGCTGGATTTAAATATTACCTAATATTTATAGACACTTTCACTGGATAGACTGAAGACTTTCCTGTGAAACAGAAAAATACTGCTGGGATAACCAAATACTTACTAAAAGAAATCTTACCTAAGTCTCTAGGGGACTCCCTTCACAAAAGACTCTCAGCAGCTACTCTTGCTTCTCAGGCTATTCAATTCCACCCATTCCCTCTTTTTATTTATTTATTTATTTACTTATTTACTTATTTATTTATTTATGTAGTTTTTTAGATTACACTTCATTGATTATGCTATTAGAGTTGACCCAATTTTTACCCCTTTGCTCACCTTCACCCAGCACCACCACTCCTTAAGGATATCCCAACATCATTCTTCATATCCATAGGTTATGCTTAGGTTCTTTGGCTACTCCATTTCCTATACTGTACTTTACATCCCCATGGATATTTTGTAACTACCTACTGGTACTTATTAATCCCCTTACCACTTCACCCATTCCCCTACACCACCTTCTCATCTGACAACCATCAAATAGGTAGATCTTTATAACTGGCGTTATAAAGATCTACCAGATGAATCTTCATTGGTATGAATTCTGTATCTGATAGATTGCTTATCTTCATTTTTTAAATTCCTTTTCTTGAGTTTTGATATATTCTTTAATTTGGGCCATGTTTCTTTGTCTTCTATTTTGGAAGCCTTCCTAGCTAGGTAGAGCTGCTGTCTTGGTAGTTTGGACTAATGTAGTAGGTGCCCTGTAAGGTCCAGTGGCACAAACTCCCCTATTACACAAGCTGGGCACCAAAGTTGCATCCTTCATGTGGGCTGAGTACACCCTCTTCTTGTAGTTGAGACTTGGTTTCTGTTGGCAGGTTAATACGAGGGATTTACCCAGGCCAGTCATCTGCAAGGACTGCTTGTGACTACTGACTTTCAATTTCTGCCCTCAGTGGAGGATCAGCTGTTTGGGGGAAGAATTTTGGCATTCCAACATGGTCCGTAGCTGTCCATTGTGTGTACAGACTTTTGGTTTCACCAGGTAGTGAGGCCTAATTCAACCCCAATCTGTGTTCTGCCTGGAGCTACGCAGCATGAGCTCTAAAGCAATCTGAGATGGCTGCTACTTATGCTGGGTTTGGAGGTTACCATGTGAAGCCAAGCTGTGAACTTAAACTGGCTATTGCTGGTGCTGGGCCTTGGGCCACTTAGCAAGTGGTACCAAAACAGGTGGCTGGTTGTTGCTTATTTAAGAGGATTTAGGAAGTTGTGAGGCATGGCCCAAGGCCAGCCATTCATATGGAAAAGTAGTGTTAACAGCTTGGTTGGGCCTATATATTGGGTGCAGTGGTGTTCAGGGAATCTCCAGAGCAGGGCAAACAGGTTTAGCTGGATTGATGGAGTTTCAGATATAGTGCCCACCTGCCAGCTACATAGCTTTCTGGTGGGAGTTTCAGAAAAGGACAATGACCTATTCCCACCTTTCCATCTGGGAGAAAGCTGTCCTCTAGCTCTCATCTTGGTTGTGAGAATCTTCAGTTCTTCCTTGTATGTCACTGGCACCCTTCCAGCTGCTACCCTTATGCTGGAGCTAAAAGGGAATGAATCTGATAAGTCTGTGTGTGGGCTCTTTAAGGGGAACTGCTTAGGAAGAGCTGAAGAAGTTTCTTCCACTGACTAAATCCCCACTGGCTTTTATAGCCAGAAGTTAAGGGCACTAAACTTCCTTGCACTGGAACCCTGGCCTGGGGAGCCTGATGTGGGCCCAGGACTTATCGCACCCAAGATATCCATTCCAAATTTTTACTCACCAAACACGGATGTGAGACCAGTCTGTTCTGCCTTTCTACCCCTCCTTCTAATCTGGGTGGATGTGATCTATTAAATTCTGTAGTTGTCAGACTTTCATTAAACTTGATTTCTGATGGTTGTGAATGACAGTTGTTATATAGCTTAGCTGTAATTTTGATGTGGATGTGCAAGGAGGTGATCCGTGTTTACCTGTGCCACCATCTTGTCTAGAAGTTTCCTCTTAAACCACCTCCTCCCTCTTAATGATACTTACCTTTACTCACACACAGGGACAATTCTACAACCTTCTTTATTCCCCAGAACCAAAAGTGAGCCAGAAAATTAAGAATAAATGCATCTTAAAACCAGAGAGGGAAATAAAAGGACAAAAAGCTCCTTTTCCAGCATCATTAAATGTTGTTTCTCTGAGTCTCAATTATAAGGACTGGAGAGATTACTGAAATCATGCCCCATGCAGGTTTAAAAAAAAAACTTATACAAATGGGATATATCAGACCCAAATGCCTGCACCCCGAACCAGAGAATAGCATAGGAAAAAAACTAAAGTCTGCACAATCAGCTCAAAACCTCCTGTTTTACACCTAATTACCATGAATATCCAGCTGAGTCCCCCCCACACACCCTTTATGAACCAATAAAATCATAAACCCTCTACGTTTCAGGGATGGTGTATCTCTCTGCACCCAGCCCCTTTCCTCTCTGGAAAAGTGAATAAAACTTTGCTTTCTGCATTTTATTATTTGTGTAATTTTTTCACAACCCAGAGCACTGGCCACACTAATATGTATGCTTAATCTTAAGCTTAATTAAGGATGTGTAGAATAGAATTGACATTGATAGAGATGTTGGATCAATTCTCTTCTCTGATTTGACCATGTTGTTGAAGCAGCTTTTGAATTTCCTGTGCATGTGTAAGTGCAGGTGTTGGCAGCTGTTAAGATCTAGTGGGTTAAGTAGCAGCATTATTGATGGACATAAGGAAGAGTGGGGTAGTGAATTTCAGTTTTCTCTGTTATATTAAATTATGAATTCAATTGATATTTGTTCAGTGTGTACTATGTATGCCAAACATCCTTCTAAGGTTTAAATTTACAATGGAGGAAAAATCAATAAAATAAAGATTATGTATGCCAGTTTGCACTATTATCAGAATTCAGGATCCACCCACTGGCCCTCAGCTATTACAAGTGTTTACTGACAAGTGTGATAGCTACTAACATATGGAACAAAGTAGGATAAACATACATTTTGTATTTTGATAACTTTCAGAATCTTCACACCAAAATGTGTTGTTAAGACAGAGGTAAATAATTTGGCTGTTGTAGGCTGATGCTTCAAAGTTCATTTTGGGCATTTCAGTGAAAAAAAAACACAACATTAAAATGTCTTCTCACTAGTGATTCATTCTAACTGCATTGCATACCTGGCAAACTTGATGTTTTAAATCTGTTTGACATAGAGAAAGAGAAAATAGCATTAATAAAAAGGGGGTGTTTAAATTATCAGGTCTGTTTGGAAGGCTGTTGTTCCATGGTGTGAGGAGGAGCCTTCTACTGACAGGCGGCACTAACACCACAGCAGGATCCTCCTGGAACAGGGGCTGAGTCTGATAAAACCCAGCCAGTACAGAGTCCATGCAGGGGGAATTAGAGTCTCTTTGGCCAGACTGAGCAATCATAAAGGATAAGGAACCAACTACTGGTCAGAACAGAATAACTTAATAAATGAAAGTAAGAAAGATAACTTCAGCCCCTGTAAGAAGAATAAGAAGGGCTCATATTAATCTACCTTCAATTGCAAAGGGAGAGAAAGAGTCACCTTTTAAGGAGGAAAAGGCAAGTTGAAACCAATTTTTGCACAAAAAGGAAAAATTGATAGTCCCATTTTTCTATGCAATGTCAAGTGGCTCTTCTCAGCTGGTTTGCTAGCTGGGATTCAGCCAAGAGATGTTTCCTGATGTTTGCCTTTCATTAATGCTTATTTCCAATGTACCCAGGGAAATATTAGCATAGGTTCTAGCTAAGATAAAATAAGAATGAGTTGGTTAGATCAGATATTCATATTATAACTGTCTTACTACAGCTTGTTTGGCACATTGACACTATTCTCATAAATCTAGCACCTAAGCACACTCACACCATGTCTTGAGAAGTTTGAGTCTCCACCACTAGCTAGGAATGTTTAAATGCATTTTTCCATTTATCAGCCACTTTCAGACTATCTCCCATTTGACAGGCACTGTAAATCCCTAACTGCCTATATTAAATCACTGCTTCTTTCTAATTGATCGTTCATTAATGGAATAAACCAAGAAATCTAAAAATAATTACAACTTGATAATTATTACAATTACTATGATAAATTTTATCTCAAGCTGGGTAGTAGTAGTAGATAGTTATCAGAAGAAGCTTTCAGAGATTAACATTAGTCTGAACCTCCAGGAACAAGTGTATGTTAATGTAAACCAAGATTAACTTTAGAATTAATAAAAAATAAAGAGCATTTATGAGAGCAAAAAAGAGGTACAGCCAGGAGACACAGATTCAAGTAACAATTTAAATTGTTTTCTACAAAGGAAAAGCCACTTTTCATAATTAAAGTTTCTGCCATGGTTACCAGTTATGCCCACTTTTATGTAAAGAAGTTGCCCAAATTATGTGCTTCTGATTTCACAGGGCAGGTCTCAGTTCATTGGTACAAAGATGAAACCAGGATTTTCTGCAGTAGTTGGCTTAGATGGCATAAACTAAGTGGGGCATAATGTGAGAAGCAAAGGTTCATCTGAGTTTCTTCCCAGTAGACAGAGCACATGAGAAACCCCCATCAGCAAATGATAGCTAGACTCGTTTTCTTTTTTTAAAAATTTAATCTTTATTATATTTTCCATTACCATTTAGTCCCCTTAAACCTCCCTCCCCAAGGCATCCCCACACTTTTGCCCATGTCCATGAGTCATTTTTCCTTTTTGCTCTATCCCTTCACCCCCTCATCTCACACAACACTAGCTGTCATCCCACCCTCCCTCCATGAGTCTGTTACCATTTTCCTTGTTAGTTCAGTTGTTCATTAGATTCCTAATATGAATAAAATTATATGGTATCTGTCTTTCTCTGACTGGCTTATTTCACTTAGCAAAATGTTATCCAGATCCATCCATTCTGTTGCAAAGGGTAAAATTTTCTTTTTATAGGCATGTAATATCCCATTGCATAAATATCCCATAGTTATTTTATACACTCATCTATTGATAGAAACTTCAGCTGCTTCCATTTCTTGGTGATTATAAATAACATTGTAATGAACATAGTAGTGCTTATGTCTTTTTGAATTAGTGTTTTGGGTTCTTTTGTATATATTCCCAGAAGTAGGACTGCTAGGTCAAAAGGCATATCCTTTATTAATTTTTTGAGGTATCTCCATACTGCTTTTCACAGTGGCTGAATCAGTTGGCATTCCCACCAACAGTACAAAAGCATTTCCTTTTCTCCACATCTTTGCCAGTATTTGTTGTTTATTGACTTATTGATTATAGCTATTCTGGCAGGTGTGAGATGATCTCTTGTGTTGTTTAATTTGCATTTATCTGATGATTAGTGGTGTCTATTAGCCAAATGTATGTCCTAGACTTATAATTCATAAAATGTGGTCTTTGCTTGACCATGGGGAGTCTATCTTAGTATATAAATTTCTTGTTGATGTTCACATCAAATGAATCTTCTCAGGATTCACATAACCCAGCTGAATGTGGGAGAAGGAGGAAATAGGAAATCCTAAATAGGAGAGGTTAAATGAGTATTGTCACATGCTTCCAATGTATTTTAGATTTGAGAAATAGGCTAATAGTCAGGCAACAGCAAAATATGACACTGAACAGGTTGTAGGAATTATAGCATGAATGATTTCACTAAGAAACCTAATCTTGAAGGCAAGAACAGATTCCAGTGAGCCAGGGTGTTTCTTGTTTTCCAGAGTATGGTTGGATTACCACAGTTACTAGAGTAACCTTTAGTCCACAGACAGGTGTTGAGTAGTTAAGAATATTCAGCAGGACTTTGTTTCTGGGAGGGGTACTGAAAGATAACATCAGGTACCAGGAAACAACTGCCCCTGTGGAATCTCTGCTTGGGAATTATTCAAAGCAACATATGCAAGATGGACTATGGAAATGTGGTTGTACTTTAATTGCCATGTTTATACAGTTTTAAGAGTTGGGTATGTTAAAAACAACAAAAAAAGAGTTGGGTATGTTAAAAAGTTAGGAAGTTCTCTAGAATTCATAAAAAATAAAATAATTACATAGGATTAAATTGTACCAGTTTCTGTGATTTTAGTAATTCTTCAGAGTAGATTTAGCTCTTAAATCGGGGCCCTAACCAACATGGATCAAGTAAGCCTGTAGCCAAATACTTTGTGTAGAGATCTCTACCTGATTTTGTGGGCTGGAAGGAAAGCCTCTGAGATTCTGGCCAAAGGAAGTTAAAAAAAGTTATCTAGGAGCAAAGGGCTCACATTTTTGGAATGTTTTTCATATTTGTAAGTAAAAGTCAATAGCACCTGAAATCTTCAAAGCCCTGACAGGAAGTTCTGGGGGTTATAAAGCACATCTGGCCCCCTTTCAAGAATAAATTGTTCTGTCCTGCTCATCCCACACTATTTCCTCTTCAGTGGTCTGTTGTGTGTTCTTTTCTGGGATTCTACAGGGGACGTCATTGCTCAGTATACCCGAAACTTCTCCCATAGAATTGCTCCCTCACTCCAGGTGAACTGCCCTGATATATTGTTTATGGTCATGATGGATGTAGGCTTTAGTGTATACAGGGCCAAGGGCATGCAATTCAATACTTCTTTAGTCTCAAGTTGATCTCAGTTTTCTCCCAAAGGCTTGTGCCTTTGAGTTCACCCCCTGATAAATATTTTTCCTGAGAGAATAAACAATACTAAATTTTACTGTAAGATTTTGCATATACCTGAATATAATGTCCTCATCTGATCTGGGAGAAGGAATTAGTTGCAATGTGGCCTATATACTTTATTTGAAATCTAGGTCTTGCTCTCCAGAGGAGTTTAATAAATGCAAGCTCAGTAATGTGCTGACTCAGGAATTATAACTAGATGGCTATGCCCATGTCAGTGTCATAATTTCCACTTACAGTAGAAGGGACCTAAATCAAATTTAAATGAAAACTGTATTTTGCTGTAACCCTCCAAATAATTCTGCTTCCTCTTTCCTGGAAGCAGCCTGTTTTTGAGCAAAGCTGATCTCTTGAAATAGGATTTTATAGGCTTCCAAAGGATTCTGCTTTAAAATGCATCTTTCATTTACCCTATCAAGGTTTCTGTATTAGAAAGCCAACATTTTGGTCATTACTGTACCATTCTCACAATTTTTGGTACTCACACTAATTTTTACTTAATATGTTTTCTTTTTCTTTTTTCAAATATATTTATTTAAAAAACACTCATTACTACTAAATAAAATATAAACAGCATAATAAGACAAGAATAAAAAAATTCCAAATAAATATAAGGAAACCATAAAAGCTAAAATAAATTATATCCATTGATATAAAATCCTAAATCACTTAATAAAGACTGAATTAAAATGTAACTAGTTTTTAAATTCATAGAGTGTGCTAGGGATGGGGGGAACAATAATAAATAGATATAATTCCTATTGCCATGAAATTCCAAATATAGTAAGAGGGAGAGATATAAATACATCATTGTAACTTGCTGTCAGCATTTCTGTGATATAGATAAACCTAGAATATTTTATGGGCACAAAAGGAAAGCACTCACAACTCAAGCCTGTGTCAGAGCAAAACTTACTGTGGTCAGTGACGTCAGATCCACAGTGATCTTCAGTGATGTTCAGGAGGCAATAGCCTAATGACAAGTGTCTACTAAACAGAGTGAAAATGTGAAAAATCTATATTCTAGAAAGACCATGGTGTGAATGGAAGTTAGATAGCATTTGTGTTGTCACAGTTAATAGGGAAATCAAGGAATGATGGAAAGGAGTTGAGCTTAGAAGCTAGTCAGGCAGCCTGTGCTTCATTTTGTAAGCAATGGTGTAGGAAGGATGGATTCTACACTTGATGCAGAAAGTTATTACAAGAAAGTTAGATTTGCATTCCAGCAGGTAAATGCAACTTTCTGAGCAAGGAACACAAAGGGGGAGGAAAATGGAAAGAAAGTTCTTTAAGTGACAACATGTACAGATCTTCAAAGAATAAGACTGAAACAGGACAGCATCACATTGCCAAGAATGATAGGTCCTGGGCTGACCTTTCTTCTGGTCCAGGCTCCCATTTTCTGAGAGCTGAGTGTATCCTGAGGTGCATGTTCAGGTAGTAAAAATTGGTAGGACCCCAATTGTTCCTCTTGTAGACAGTGGGCCTTCATATTTGACGTTATTGAGATTGAGTCTATTATTTCTACTAGCTAATACTTTTTAAAGACTTCTGTAATATTTCTTATTGTCTCTAGGTAAGGATATCGTCCAGGGACAGGATTATGTTTTTGTGCTCTATGTATGGTTGTGGGTAAGTCTCTTTCTTTCCAAAGGCTTAATTTTCATATCTTAAAATGGGTCTAATAAAAATCACCTTTTATTGATTGTTTCAGCAATCAGTTGAAACAAAGTGTATGAAAATATGTGGTACTGTGATACACATGCATTGCAGGTAGTTAGCATTGTTAGGTTTCTATTTTGTTTGCTGTGCAGTTGTAAGTAGGGGAGGAATATTTGAAAATGATGTTGACCTCAGAAAAAATTAACCAGCATGTGCTTTTATGGATTGGAAATGTGATAACAGAAAATAATTTAAATGGACTTCAGACTTTTATTTTGATGTCAGTGTCAAATAAATTTATGTTTGGACTGTCACTATATTTGAAGTTATTAGAGATTGTTCTATGTTCTAGTTTAACAAAGTGACAAAAAGGAACCCAGGTTAAGAGAATCATTGGTTCTACATTAACTCTGATAATGGCCATAATTACTCTTGCAAATAGACATAATTAGATTCTCAGTTAGCACTCTTATAATGAGATCTGGACTGGTAAAAATAAATCAAAATCTTCACTTGCTAGGAGCCCATTGCAGGATATTCTAACAGCTGCTGCTGAACCACTATACCTACATTTTATTAACCTTGGAAGACACATCTTCACACCAATTTGGAGGAAAAATGAACAGTTTGTGAAGAACTCGTGTCCAAGATAGTTTATTTTCTTTTCAATGCCTATTTTATACCAATGTGAGTACAAGATCAGATGAAATCAATGTCTCAACAATGGAATGAAGTGCAAAGTAAAATATATTTCTCTGACAATTTTATGTTGGTCATGGCAGTGATGTTGATATTCTATTTATTAAAATTATTGTATGCATCAGTAATAGTGCTAAGTGCTTCACATACATTATTTCAGTTAATATTCCAAACAAGCTTATAATATGTGTGCTTATTGTTCTTTTCTGATATTAAATAAACTGAGACTGAGAGAAGCTAAGTAAACCGCCTAAAGTTACACTGTCAGTTAAGAAGCAAACTGAAGAAAGAAAGAAGGAGCTACTACCTTTTGCAACAACATGGATGGAACTGGAAAGCATTATGCTGAGTGAAATAGGCCAGGTGCTGAAAGACAAATAGCATATGATCTCACCTTTAACAGGAAGCTAAACAACAAAACAAACAAGCAAGCAGAAATAAAAAAAAACAAAGACACTGAAATAGAGAACAAGGGGATAGTGACCAGAGGGGAGAAGGAAGGGAAGTTAAGGGGAAAAAGGGGGAGGGATTTGGAGGAACAAATAGGAAGGACACAGGGACAAGAACTAAGGGGGGGTGGAAATGGGAGGGAGGTGGGGAGCAAGGGGCGGGGGAGGCTGGGATGGGAAAAATAGACAAAAAACTGTACTTGAAAAATAACTAAATAAAATTAATTATAAAAAAAAGAAAAAAAGAAAATGACAGATAAAATTTTAAAAAAAAAAAGAAGAAGCAAACTTAATATCCAGTTCATGGAATTGTTATATCCTCCTCTACCAGATGATGAAAAAGGATATTTTCATGAATACGAGAGTCACAGGGAAACAGGGAAATCAAATAAGTAAATATATATGGAGATGTTATAAATCTAAATTGCTTAGCATGAAAACCACAGCTAACACATATCAAACCCAAAGCATCATGCCATACAAAAGAGAAGCAAAATAAGCACTTGTGTGTAAAGTTGACCTGTGTATTTGAAGTTGCCAAGTTCTATTAGAAACTGACAAGTGGAGAGAGTAAATAGGGACAGGCTGGGCTTCTGACTTATGTAATATCTAGGTTAATGGAGTTGCCATGACCTGTAAGTGGATTACCCATTTCACAAACTTAGGAGGTAGAAAAGGCTTCTCGTCCTGCCAATGTACTGAACAGGATGACTTCTTTTGATTACTCCTGAAGAGTCTAAACTTCCCCCTTACCCCCAGAGGTTTCTGATATTGCCTTCAGCAGAAAATCTTTCCAGATGTCCTTAGAGGTACCACTTTTCCTTTCTTCAAGGAACAAAACCAAGTGTTAATAACTTCAGAAGACATCATATCTGACCTCTTTTTAAAAAACATATTGTCTCATATATATCTATATATTTATCTATATCTATATCATCTATCTATATATTTATCTATCTAAATGATCTCCAGAAGGTATCCAGCCATGCAATGTGAAAAATAGAGACATTTATTGAAGAAGATACAAGACACATTGCACATAGGACAATGATGCCTAAGTCCTGGTCAAAGTTCTCCCAGTCACCATCAGTTGGGACCTCACGTAGGTTTCCCAGTCACAATCAGCTGCCCCATCATATTCTCCTGAATCTCAGTGACAATCTAAAATCACTTTTTTCAAAGGTGATTTTAGTTTTTGGAAAATCTAGACATTGTAGGGTGCCATATATAGCCTGTAAAGGGCTGAGGCACTTGGGTGATTTGATGTTTCACCAAGAAATTCTATAAGAGATGTAATGCATGAGCAGGCGTGTCATCATGATGAAGCTACCAATCACCAGTTGCCCATAGCTGCAGCTGCCTGAATCATCCAAATAGTTTCCACAGAGAAATGTTCAAGCGTAACACAAAATTTGATGCATATTTGTTGTTCTACTTGCTCAGCCATTTTAAATGTGACAGTACACAATGAACATGCTCACTCAATAGCATCTATCACCCCTACAGACTAGTACAGTGAAGTTGTCATTATTCACCCATGTGCATGAACCTGCACTCTCCTTGGCTGCCAGGTTACATTGATGTCACACAAACCATTCTCACTATAGTAACAATGACTGAACCCTTTCGGAACAGGCTATATCTATAGTTCATTTTATACATATAAATTATTACATATAATTCATACATATATAGATATCTATTGATAGTTATTGATATCTATTGATATCGATGTGTAGATAGAGATAGATATATAAAATTTTACCTAATTTAATTAAGTTGCTACAAATTCAATTATATTTATCTTATAGAGATGCATAAAACTTACTGAATGAAAACCCTTCACTTTTCCAGTGGTACAAAGACTCACTGCAGTTTGTGCCAGTGGGAAGCAATTCACATGCTCTAACCATTATTGTACTTCTGTAATAAAATTATCACCCAGACAATTCTCCATTGGCAAGGAAAAATATATTTTGTGAGCCCTAAAATTTCTAAAATTTTGTGAACAGTCTTTAAGAAAAATTCAGAGTGACCACACTAAAGGTAGGTCTTTAGAGCCCTAGAAATGACAACACTGTGATGAATTCTGTTGGGAGGAGAGATAATGGCTTCTCCCAACTTTGGAAACATTTTTAAAAGGAAACATGAAATAGAAGTTATTTGTACATTAAACATTATTTTGTAAAGGGTTCATTAACTTTTATTTCCAGTCCCTGCTGTTATCATCTTAGACCTGTTTAGATGTGAACTCAAAAGACACAGAGCAGAAACACCATTTCAAGAATTAGAAAATATGCTATGATCAGATTTATCTTTCCTGTGATTAGACCGTTCCTACATCAAACTAATTGTGCCTGATTTATTGTCTCTATCAGAGGGTATGATACTCGTGATGTTAACCAAATGTGATACTAACTAAACTTCTTAGCTTTTTGTTTCAATATGTCCATTGGACCAGTCCTGTATAAGAATTTTTTAGCACAATTGATGAATATTTTGCTTTTTGTTGATCACATTCCACATGTAGGTGAGATCATGTGGTATTTGTCTTTCACTGCCTGGCTTATTTCACTTAGCATAATGCTCTCCAGATCCATCCATGCTGTAAGGAAGGGTAGAAACCTCTTCATTCTTTCTGCTACACAGTATTCCATTGCATGAATGTATCATAGTCTTTGATCCACTCATTTACTGATGGGCACTTAGGTTGCTTCTAGCAGTTTGTTGCTGTAAATTGTGTTGCTGTGAACATTGGGGTGCGTATGTTCTTTTGAATTGGTATTTCAGGATTCTTAGGATAAATTTCAGCAGTGGAATTGCCAGGTCAAAAGGCAGGTCCATTTTTAGATTTCTGAGGAAATTCCATACTGTTTTCCATAGTGACTGCACCAGTCTGCAATGCCACCAAGAGTGTACTAGGGTTCCTAGGGTTTTCACCACAAACTCACCAGCACTTGTGTGTTGACTTGTTTATGTAAGCAAAAAAAATAACCAGAGACACTGAAATAAAGAACAAACTGACAGTAACCAGAGGGCAGGGGGAAAGGGATAACAGGGGGAAAATGGGAAGGGTCATCAAGGAACACGTATAAAGGACACATGGACAAAGCCAAGGGATAGGATCGAAGGTGGGAAGTGAAGATGAGTGGGGTGGGGAGAAGTGGTGGTGGGGAAATGGACATAACTCTACTTGAACAACAATAAAAATAACAAAATATTAATTTATAAATTTATAATTTTCCTTAAGGTCTGATTGAATTAAAGCAACAATAAAACAAATGATAAACAAAAAATTGATAAATATGACTTTTTAGAATGAGCAATTAATAGGTTGATAATGCAAGATTTTCCCCAGACCTCTATTTAAATTTGTAAAGCTTACTGTGATACCAGAATGTGACTGCTTTTTTATCCTGACTGCAATGGAGAAGTGTTGGGCAAAAACAAAAATTAATACTTTTCCTTTGACTTTTGAAGTTCTTCTGGCTGGAACAGTAACTAAATTAACAAACACAGATTGACAGGAGAAAATAAAATGTTATACATACACATGGCAGCATTCACATAGACATGATAAATCCACAAAAATTCCAAAGACAGCGAGGTCAGAATGAGTATATAAGACATTTTGGATAAAGGAAAATTGGATCTTTGATTTTAGAAGTGAGAATGAGTAATTGACAGGAACACAAAGAGCAGAAAATTTTTTTGCTAGGTGACTCAGAAACAATGGGATACCTGCCTGAAGCCCTCATAACATACTTAATTCAAAGTTGGCTAAGGCATCCTCTAAGATCTTCCTGAATTAGGTTTGTCTGTATGAACCTTTTGGGCAAAAAAAGTGGGGGAATTTCAAAGGTTCTTTCTGAGTATCTTTTTAATAAATGGCTTACAATCAATACTGCAAAAAGCCACTTCAAGGTGGCAGAAGTTTAGTCTCTTGAATGAGGTTAATAAGAGGTAAAAAAATTATATTCATCCAACAAAATTATATTACATTCTTATTCTATGCCAAGTATCTATAACATCTTGACCTGAAGACAAGAATAATTCATAAATTTAGCAGATATGAAGTTGATGGTACTTGAGGGAAGTTTTTATAATGACAGAAAAAATTGTGTCTCACTTTTCTTTTCCTCTGGATAGTGCTAGGCCAAGGAGTCATATGCTTCTGGAGAGCTTTGGGTGGTGAGAAATGAGAGGACTCTAGATATGGCTAGGGAAAAGAGGGTAAGGAGGTGTAATTACACTGACACTAGGCTTTTATAGAGAAAAGTTAAGAATACTCAATTTGTTTTATGGCCCAGCCATGCTTACCACATTAAGATATTGCATAAGAATTTAGGATTATACAATGTTCATTTGACTAAATATCTACAGATTTGAATCTTTTAGAAAACCAATTTAAATGGATTCTGGTCCTAGGGAAGAAACTGAATTGTGGAAAAAGATTGGGATTATTTAGCATAGCAGTGAGAATGGACACAGGCAGGAAGCCAGGAAAAACAGGCAAGTGGAATGGAAAAACTGAGTTATATATAGCTGATTCAAACTGGCCTTATCCAGCACCCTGACTCACCTACCTCCTTCTCTCTTGCATGACCAATCTCTTAAGCATTAAACTCTCAGGATAAATAGATTTTGATCAGCATCAAATAATATTAGAAATGATAGGGGACTCAAGAGTTGGAAAATTTTAGCTTGAGGTAAAAACGTTATAAACCTAGCAAGTAAAGTATATGTTAAAGCTTTTGCTTCAGAAACTACAGATAAAGCCCATCCTGGCTTCTGGGAAAACAGCTGACCTCCTGGGGCACTGCTAAAGATTACCACCTGGGAACAACTGGAGGCATCTGGGCCTTTGTGTTTCAGGGAGAGACAGACGACCACCCTCCCCTGGGAACAGCTAACTGCCAGGATAGGAATGTTGTAGCTTCTATCACCCAATCCTCCTTGAATCTCGAAGCCCTGACTATACCTTGTTTATTCCCTGTTATAAAAAGTCTGGCCTGGAAAGAAAAGGGAAGATGGTCTGTTAGGGTGTGAATCCACCATCTTCTCAGATCACCAGTCATCTGAATAAAGCACCCATAAAGATTCAATCCCTGTCTCTGCTTATTGTGTTTGATAGTGACAGGGAGTCTGAACACTGGTGTCTTTTATGGTTACAGAAACAATGCCTTGGGTATGTTGATCACAAAATGGGAGTTAGGGAGGGCTGGTATGAAGGGGAATGGTGGGGTGAAAATGGAGACATCTGTACTCTAACAGCAATCAAAAATAGAGAAAAAAAGAAACAGTAATCAGAGGGGAGGGGCAGGGGTGTTATGGGGAAAAATGGGGAAGGATCATCAAGGAATATATATAAAGGACACATAGAGCCAAATGGGGGTAGGATTGAGGGTGGGAGGTGGGGATGGGTGGGAAGGCGAGTGGTGGAGTGAAAATAGAGAAAACTGTACTTAAACAGCAATAAAAATAATAATCAATATTTTTAAAAAGACAAAGACAGAGTTTTGTCAAACTACAGTTAGCATCTCAGTTGCATTTCAGCTCAGGGCCCAGACAAATGAAGTAGCTGACATTAGGGTAGGATGTGATGCCTAATTACCCCTTGTTTTGTTGCTGGCCAATTAATATGAATCACAACCCTGAAAGGGCACACCTACTAAGCTGAATATTCTATTAAGATCCTCCCCTGAGAACTCCCCTAAAATTTTACCTTTTGAGAACAGAAAAAAATCCTTAAGGCAAAGGACACACCTTTACCAATGGGTTTATAATGTATCCCATTTATTAAGGGTTTACTCCAAACTAGACACTGTACTAGATATTTAATATTCCCCTGTCTTACAATAACTCTAAGGCAATATTATTCTTTTTTACAGACATAGAAATTGAGGCCCAGGAAGTAAGTTACTTGAACAAAGAGTCTAATGCCTCTTAAATGTCAAGATTGGAATTCAAGCCCTGTGTTCCAGGACTTCATACTACCCTTCCACCTCTTTTTAAAACAACTTACCCCTTGAAATCATCTAAAAGCTCATATTATTTTTTATGGGGATAATGTATTGAATTTGCAGTACTTAGTAAGAGTCTGTATTCCCATCTCTTTGAGTGGCAACGTTAGGATGCTTAAATTTTCAGTCTTATACATAAAATTATTATTATTATGAAAGCCTTGAATGTGGGCCATTTTTTACAAAGGGACTTAATCATGGGTCAACAATTCTTTTATAATATATGTTAGAAATTAGAGTTGCAAGAAACAATCTACTTTAAGATGTTTAAGGAAAAGCAATATTAAATATTAGATAAATTTTAGAATCTTTATGACAGCCAGAGAGTCAAGCTCTGAATTTGCAGTTGAGGACCATCTCAGTTACTACCATGGCAGCACTTTGTCAAAGACACTGCTGATCCTGTCACATGATTTAATAACTATCACTGATGGTCCCAACACTTGACCTCAGCAGACCTCCACTGCTATCCCCACAAAACCATTCACCATCAACCACCACAGCCATTGCCAAAAGATAAATCTCATGTAATGCATACTTCTTCATATTTATTTCCTCCAAATAAAATCCACTGCAGGTGTAGACAAGCAGCTTAACTCATGTGCCAGACATAAGGGAAAAAGAGTGGTAAAGAAAAAGTATGGCTTCCACTAAGTGGCACAAAACCATACTGTGGGAAATTTTACAAACATGAGAAGAGTGTGCAATTGAGATGATATAGGATGTGTACACTAGAGGAAGTAGAGTGTGTAGAGAAACTGATTCCATGATTATTAGAGAAATACTTTTCATACATTTGCTGTCACCAGACATACTAGTGTTTCTAATTTGTATTCTCTAAATATATCCCTGATCTCATAGAGGTTTGTTTTTGTAAGTAATTTAAGTTCTTATCATTTGGAAGCGTGAGATGACAACTAGATTTATAAATATTTATGCAGAAGAGATATGGCTTTATTGTACTAAAATTAGTCTCTTTCAAAAGTTCTGTGGACCTTGTCTATGGTCATTTTATTTTCCATGTTTCTCTTCTGTGAAATTCCTCGGCTTGTAGATAGTCTATCCTCTGGGGAGATATTTTAAATGCATAAAAGAATAAATTATAGTAACTTAGCCTATGCTATTCCATTTCATATTTAATGTTGGTTAATTCAGATCTTATGGTGAATTGTTTTCTTCTTTATTCCTTATATGGGAGAGATAATTGTTTACTTTTCATTTAAAAACTTTGCAACATGGAAAACCAGATGTGGCTTAATTTCTACTTTTCCGAATAGCCATTTTCTTTCTTCCTTTCTTCTTTCTTTTTCTTTCCCTTTTAAAATGTTTTATTTATTTATTTTTAGAGAGGAGAATGGAAGGAGAAAGAAATTGAGAGAAATATCAATGTGTGGTTGCCCCTCACATACCTGCTACTGAGGACCTGGCCTTCAACCTAGGCATGTGCCCAGACTAAAATCAAACTGGCAAGCCTTTGGTTTGCAGGATACCATTCAGTCCACTGAGCCACACCAGCCAGTGTCAAATAGCAGTTTTTGACCCATTTAACTTGAAGGGGAATCTTTTTTCTCTCTAAATTTTTAATTAATATTTATTTATGCATTTTTAAGCATTACCAGAATCTTTTGTGTCGTTAAAAAATGTCCATAAGCTAACAGAAGTAGTATGTGACCAAGTACAAAGTAGTAGAGTCAGAAATCTATAAATTATGGCTTTTAAATAAGTTTTTACATGATATTATACTAGCCTTATATAATTTGCTTTATTTACACATTTTCTTTGTTATTTGTATCTATTAATATTTTCTCTTTACTTTGGAAATATTTTTCAAGCTTTAGAGGAATGCCATTAAAATTTAGACTGGAATTACATCTAACAGGCCACTTGTTAGAAGCCTTTTTTGGGGGAATATACATTATGCATTATTTTATTGGCTTTTTTAAAATCATAGATCAATATGATCATACTTGGCAATAAAAAATGAAATCTTAACTTTTGTGACAGCATGGATGGATTTAGGGCATGTTACACTAAATGAAATAAGTCAGATGAAGAAAGACAAATGCCATGATTTCACTTATATGTGGAATGTAAAGAACATAATATTAGGAGCCAACAAAATAGAAACTTACTAATAGTTACAGAAAACAGACTGGTGGTTGTCAGAGAGGAAGGTTATTTGGTGGTTATTGGGTGAAACAGATGAAGGGATTAACAAATCAAATTGGTATTTACAGAATAGTCACAAAGATGTAAATTGCAGCATTGAGAACCATAATATTGTGAAAAATATATATGGGGACAGGTGAGTACTTGATACATTGGGAAGACCACTTTTTAAAATACAAAATTTATAACTATGCATTTTCTAACTATGACCACTATGTCGTACATCTGAAACTAATACAGAATATTATTAAATGTAAACTATAATTTAAAAATAAAAAATATTAAAGTAAAAAAATCAGTCTTCAACCCTTTAGCATCTGGCTTTATAATTCTTCAACATCAAGCTTCTTAAAGGAATTGACTATGGTTGCTACATTTATGTCCTCATGTTTTGCACTACGGTGTTGGACGTTCTAGTTTATTGGGAATCACACCTTTTCAGTCATGGTATCTAGTCATCCTACCATCTGGTTTAATATTCATCCTAGATTTATTTTTAAAATAATGATCATTAGTATTTGCAATAACACAAGCCTGGATAGATTTGGTAGATCTCCTCCTCACATTTCCACCTTCTGTCATTTGTGCATAATGATGCATAAGACATGTACTGTGGACTCACTATCCTTAACACAAGGTTCAATCTAGAAGGGTCTAGTGAGTTCTGGGTTCTCAGAGTAAAGTCCCAAGATCAAGTGCATTGACCACTATTTATCTGGGTTAAGGAAGGAGAGAGACTGCCCACACCTCCTACTTACTCTCCACATTGACACACATGTACTAAATACCTCCTGTTCCTCACTGGGCCCTGGGACCTTCAGGGAAATTACCTTATGGTTAGTTATTCGGGGCCTTTGGGCTTGGGTGAAACAATAGAGGACAAATATTTGTTTATCTAACTGCTCTAATAGGCTCTTACTTTTATGTCTTCTCCCTTCCCCTGCTTTCCAATTCCCCCAAATTTCTAATAGCCCTTCCTCCAGCCCCAGACTACATCTATACAAAGACATGATTTTCAGGCTTCTAAGATCCAGGTAAGCATGGAATTAGATGTATATATTAGATACTAGATGTTATATTAGATATTATATTGGATAATATCTAATTATATCTAGAATAATTAGATCTAATTATAGCTATAATGTCTAATTAGATGGTATCTAATTATATTTATATAATTAGATCAAATTAGATCTATAATATTTATATTATAACATATAATATAATATATTAGATATTATATTAGATATATACTAGATATATATATCTAATAACATCTTGCTTTGACCTTAATCATTGTCATAGTTTTGCTGTATGCAGGCTACTAATTTAGACTATCTTCTTGCTTCATATTTAAATATGGGCTATGGAACAGTTGTTGCAGATTGGAACATATATAACTCTCAGAGGAAATTTTGTTATCCTGGGAAGTGGATACTTTCAGTCATATGTTATTGCCAGTCACATGACAATTGAGTCACACAATTTTATCTTATGTAAAGGGAAGACTGTGTAATGCAGTGGCTGGATTACCACTTCCCACTTAAAATGGAAGTGGAGGACAGATTTAGATGGACAGGTTTTTTGCTCCATCATTATTGTTCAGTAGGATAATTTCCCAAGTTCACTTTTTCTGGAGGAGTGATGTTACTTAAGTGTACTAATATATTATTAATTTATCACATATTTTAGCAAATGATTTATTAATATTTTCATAATATTGTGACAACAGTTCATTTATTTTACAGCTGAAAGGACTTCAGTGACTACACATCTTTTTGTCTTTGATCTGCTTCGTTTCTCTTTTTTCTACTTTATTTTTATTCTATTGCAATTGTACCAATCTTTCCCTTTTGCCCCCCTCTACCTATCCCATCCCTCTCTTCCACAGCCAATCTCCTCTCTGTTGTCATTTCTCTTTTACTGAGCCCCTACTAAGAATCAGGCATTAAGTACAGAGTGGTGACCAGGCAACAGCTGTATATGCTTCAAAAGGTTTAAGACTGGAGTGAGACATTTGAGTTAGACAAATGAATATGCATAATAATTGTTACCTCCTGAAATGTTACCTTCAAATCCTACTCTATTTCTGTTTTTGACAGCAATTTATTTTTAGCAGCAGTACACAAATACATATGTTAAAATACACTGTTAATAAAAAGATTGAGATGAAATTCATTCTCCTGTGCTCATCTTCAATCCACCCTCCAATTTCATTCCTGCTTCTCACATATAAATGTCCCTACTTCCTACCCATATTTTTCAAAATATTTTATCACAGTTTACAAATAAGTTACTCACTTGTATTAATCATTTATTTAAATGTGATTATTTAAATAAAATAATATAATAATATATTAATTGTTTATTTAAATATAATTATTTAAAACAATAAAATAATCTTCATTGGCACTATTGTTTCATATTTTTGTTCAATTTTTACTCTTCCTAGTCTTAATCATTTTTCATGTTTTCTTTTTTTCTTCCTATAGAAGCTGAGTCTGAATAAAAGAAAGTAATATATCCAAGTCCAGAGAAATAAATGTAAAGGAATTAACAAGAATTTCAGACCCAGATTTCCTTATTATGAAATTATAATTATCCTACTCTGCAACATGCTAAAGTTTCTGAAATCATCAGTGCTGATTGAAAAAACAAATGAAGTATTTAGCCCAAGTCTGCTATATGGACTATGGAGCCACATAATGATAGCATCTGGGTGAAGGGAAAGTTCTTATAACAGGTTTCCCTCAGAAGCTCCAAGAATAAAGTTTTGCTCACAGTCTAGTAATCATGGATATATTCAACTACTCATATTTTAAATAATTAACTACTAGTAGACACATTATAAATAACAAGTGATGTTACTTTTCATATAAATGACATAAAGTTATGTAAGAAGAGATAAGTTAAATTTTGACTTAAAATTCTCAAGTAAACTAAAATGGAACAGATAATATTAATAAAATTGTGTAGTGGAATTTGTATGTATGCTAGACAAAGTTTCATGTTATTGAGTGATAATAGTCCTTTTTATTCTCCACTTATATATCAGATGTAAAAATGCACACATGGATGTCTAATTTTTCAATCAAGTCATCTAAATATATCCAATTAGTTCCATTTACACATGAGGAAAATTAGATAACAAAGTTAAATAAATTTTCCAAAGTAAGATAATTTATGAAAGCACAGAGAAGTTCTGCCAAATATGAGACATGATCAATTCTACTGCACCTTCTTTATCCTGTGCCTCATCTAATTATTCATGGAGTGAGGAACATTCATGAGTTTACAGGGAATGTGAGGTAAAACAATTTTGCTGTTCACTATGAATAAAATACTGACTTTACAATTATTATGTAAAACATAAGTAAATATAGAGTTGTAGCTATTTGCAAAAGACTATCAAAAGAAAAAACACAGTAAGTTTTATAAAAATACAAAGTTATGATGTAAAGAGAGGTACCAGTGAGTTTGTGATTTATCGTCAGTTAGTTGTTACATTGATATTTTTAAATAAATAGTAGTGTAAATAAAAACATATAAAATTCTGTGAATTTACTGATTTATAAAAAACCTTTTCTAAGTCTGAATACAAAGCTACTTGTCACTAAATATTGTCCCCATTACTTTAAAACCACTATGAAATGCTTTGTTTCATTTTATTTTATTTTATCGTTTTGTTTTCAAAATCATGGAGCATCAGCATCATTAGTCTTCTAGAAGTCATCTAAATATTTTTCAAGTGTTTATAAATCTCCTGCTCTAAAATATTTGATTCACTCTCATAATTTTGATGTTTATCAGAAAAACTCCAGAATCTCACTCAACATATTATCTAGTGCTTTACCTTGCAGTATTTTTTTCTTTATTCTAAATGAAATAGTTTATTCTGCAATTTCTCTCTCTTTTTCTATATTCTCTATGTATTCAGGCCACAAATTTTCCTAAGGTAACAATCCTTGTTTACAGAAACACACTTTGTCTATTCATAATGCCTAAACAATGCATCCTTTTCATGCCTAGGTTTGTTCACAGACTTCTTAAGACACATCTAAATCCACATGTCAAGAGTCTACTTTTTTGTGCTCATGAAGGATTTACAGGTGTGACAGAAAACATGCCTAATATTTTTAAGGTTATGTGACTTCCTTGTTGCTTGGGACATGCTTTTACAAGCATGGGAAGTGAAGTGGCTCTGGGAAGTGAAGTGAAGTGAAGCCTGTCTGCAGGAAAGAGACAATATCCCTTGCTTCCCTAAGGCAGCAGATGGCTCTGTTCTTCCTGCCCATGAGTGGTGCACCTGTGTGCAGTGTCAGGTCTCTATGTGAGCTCGATTGACCCAAAACACCCTAGAACTATCTGGAGAACCAAGTGAGTGCCAGGAAAATAAGTAAATTTGGATACAAATCAAATCATGAAATGTATGCAAAATAAAGACCAAACTGTTTCAATGCTCTCTACTATAGAAAGTAATGAAAGACAACTGAATTGGAGTCAAATAAAGTTATATTAAAATTACAACTTTACACCCTAAAATCTTTGTAACATTAGATTTAATGAACTTGTCTAATCTTACTCTCTTTACATATAAAATGTAAGAGAATAAGATGTGTATAAACCTCCCAACTTTATGTGTGTTGCATTTAATACTTTATTTCTTCTGAATTCACTTCCAGCATAGAGCACTATCTCCAGCTCAGTCCTGGCCTGGGAAAACTTTGTGCTTATTGCTTAACAGATAGCTTATGTAAATTTTCCATCTCAAGGCCTCCTACTGGGAGCAAACTGGAATTACAAATAAATTATAGAAAAAAATTATGCTGAATGAAAAAGTGAAGATTAATTGGAGAGAAGCCTTATAATCAAGTTTTCTCCACATCACCACATCTATACTGGTAGGAAGTGTGGAGGCAACAGAGGGCTGTCTGGGCTTGCATCAGCTGCAGCTGAAGTTCCAGAGGCATATCTTAGCCATGGGGGGGGCCTCTCCCTGAAAAGTGTGAGGTCTAAATTCCAAGCCTTGCTCCCAATTCTATAGCACCAGAACTGGGAAAGGTACCCATGTAACATGCAGCTGTGAAAAGCAGCAGTCTCTGTCTACCAGAAAAAGATGATTAGAGATGCGATCATACTCTTAAAGGGTTAATGCAGAATTTTATTTGCAGCCACTGACCCTGGGCTCCAGCAGAGGGAGGGCAGAGCAAACTAGATCCACATAAGGAGAGTCTGAAGTTGGTGGCGGGGGGAGGGGGGCATCAGCCACTAGGATCTCTGTGCTTAGTTATCCCCCCATACCACAGAAGCCTCTGAAAAAAGCAAAGGACTCCCTTCCATATGGCATCAGCTTGTGGGGAAACAATAGTTCCAACAGTAAGAATCCCTCTTGCCACACCCTGTGGAGCTTAGATGAGGGGTACAGCAGAAGGCTCTTTCTGTGACTAAGCCTAACAAGCAACCAGGAGTCAGAGGTGGATTTTGGGTGCTCTGAGAATTTTGCTGCCCTGCCATTGGAATAGGGGTGATAAAAGTTTTGGTGAACAGCTTGTTTCTTTCCACACACACACAAAAGGCCAGCAGAAGGAATCTCAAGCTGCATATCACTGATAGCTAGCTACCAATTACCCACGTCCAGTTACAGGCAGCGTTGGACATAGGTCTGCACTAGAGTCTTGAGAGATCTACCTAATAGATAGAAACAAACACGAAGAGGTAGCCAAAACAGGAATACAAAGAAACAGGACCCAAATAAAAGAGAAAAATAATCCTCCAGAAGAACTAAATGAAATGGAGGCCAGCAGTTTATCACATATAGTTTAGATAATAATTATAAGGTTGCTCAGCAGCATGCAAAAAGATATGCAAAGCATAAAAGAGGACCTGCCAGTAATAAAGAATTCAATATATAAAATAAATAATTCACGACAAAGAATAAACTGTAGGTGAGAAGAAACAGAGGACTGAATTAGCAATTTGAAAGACAACGTTGAAAAAAGCACTCAGATGAGCAAAAAAAAGTATTTAAAAAATGAGGATAGTTAAAGAGATCTTTGTAACAACATGAAGCATAACAACATCCACATCATAGGGGTACCAGAAGGAGAAGAGAACAAGTAAGTGAGAAGCTATTTGAAGAAATAATGGCTGAAAACTTCCTTAACATAGTGAAGCAAAGAGACACACAAGTCCAGAAAGCAGAGCCCCAAGCAAGATGGACCTAAAGATATCCACACAAAAAGCCCATCATAATTAAAATCACAACGGTTAAAGACAAAGTGAGAATCACAGAAGCAGCAAAAGAAACAGATAACTAGCTACATGGGAGGTTCCACAGGACTATCAACTGATTTGTTACCAGAAGCATTTCAAGAGAGAAGGGACTGGCATATGATATTCCAAACATTTAAGGGCAAGGACCTAGAATCAAGACTACTTTAGTGAGGAAGGATATATTTTAAAATTGAAGGAGAAATGAAGAGCGTCCTAGACAAGAACAAGCTAGAGGAGTTTTTAGAACCAAACAAGTTCTTTTTTAAATTACTGTTTATACTGTTACAGGTGTCCCAAAATTTTCACTTCTGCCCACCTCCACCCAGCCCACCACTTACTTCCATAGTCAATCCCCACACCATTGTCCATGTCCATGGGTCCTTCATATATGTTCTTTGACTAATCCCTTCACCCTCTTTCCAACAGTTTCCACCTCTCTCCTCCCCTTTCACTGCTACCAGTCTATGAATAATTTTATGCCCTGGGTTCTGTTTTTCTCATTAGTTTATTTTGTTCATTTGATTCCTCTTATAAGTGAGCTTGTATGGAATTTGTATTTCCTCAACAGGCTTATTTCATTTAGCAAAATATTCTCCGATTCCATCCATGCTGTCACAAAAGGTAGGAATTCATTTTTTCAGCTGCGTAATATTCCATTGTATAAATATACTGCATTTAAAAAAATTTTTGGATCTTTATTCTCAAGTAAGAGATATGGGATAGGATATATCTGCTGTTTATGGAACTGCATCTTTTAGCAGTGTGCTAAGGCTGGAACATCCATCATGTTTCTTGACTGGGGCAGGAATGACCATCATCATCCTCTAAGGCCTTTCCTCCCATGGCCTCTAATCATTCGTTACTATAAAAACCCGGATTTTATATAACATGATAGTTGAATTTTAAAAGAGGTAAAAGAAAGGATGCTAGTCCTTTAATAACTGTGCTCAGGAGTCTGAGAACATCACTTCTGTCACATTTCACTGTGACTGTGACATTCAACATGACTTCACCAAGCAAGTCACAGGCTAGTACAGATTCATCTTCTGATATAAGGAGACATGTGTATGCAGAGATAGAGGGAATTTGGAGACACTTTGACATTTTGTTCTTCAATTAATTTTCTTTATTTTTTAAAATTTATTTAATTGCTGTATAAGACAGTTTACTGTCTTTTACTCCCATCCCAGCCCACCCCCCAGTGCTCCCCACCTTTCTCCCATTCCCCCCTTAGCTGTTTTCCATGTGTCCTTTATACTTGTTCCTGTAAATCCTTCCCCTTTCCCCCTTAAATTCCCTCCCCTCTAGTCCCTGTCAACCTGTTCTCTATTTCAGTGTCTTTGGTTATATTTTACTTGCTTGTTTGTTTTGTTGTTTAGGTTCCTGATAAAGGTGAGATCACATGGTATTTGTCTTTCACCACCTGGCTTCTTTCACTCAGCATGATGCTTTCCAGTTCCATCTATGCTGTTGAAAAGGGTAGAGCTCCTTCTTTCTTTCTCCTGCACAGAATTCTATTGTGTAAATGTACCATAGTTTTTGGATCCATTCATTGACTGATGGCACCTAGGTTGCTTCCAACTCTTGGCTATTGTAAATTGTGCTGCTATGAACATTGGGGTGCATAGGTTCTTTTGGATTGGTGTTTCAGTGTTTTTAGGATATAATCCTAGCCGTGGAATTGCTAGATCAAAAGGCAGATCAATTTTTAGTTTTCTTAGAAAATTCCATACTGTTTTTCATAATGGTTGTACCAGTATGCAATCCCACCAACAGTAAACTAGGGTCTCCTTTTCTCCACACCTCTCCAACACTTGTTTGTTGCTTCATTTATGATGGCCATTCTGACTTGTGTAAAGTTGTATCTCATTGTGGTTTTAACTTGCATCTCTCTGAGAGCTAGCAATATTGAGCATCTTTTCATATGACTCTGGATCCTCTATATGTCCTCCTTGGAGAAGTGTTTGTTCAATTCCTTTGCCTACTTTTTACTTGGGTTGCTTGTCTTCTTCCTGTGGAGTTGTGCAAGTTCTTTGTATATTTTAAAGATTAACCCCTTGTCTGAGATATCATTGGCAAATATGTTTCCCATACAGTTGGTTCTCTTTTTATTTTAATGCTGTTTTCTTTAGCCATACAGAAGCTTTTTATTCTGATGAGATCCCATTTATTAATTCTCTCCTTTGTGTCCCTTGCTCTGGGAACATATCCATAAAAATGTTGTTGTGTGAAATAGCTGAGAGAGGACCCCAATAAACACAATCAGAAATGCAAGAGGAGAGATTACAACTGACTCCACAGAAATACCAAAGATTGTAAGAAATTACTGTGAAGAACTGTATGCCAAGAAATGTGAAAACCTAGGTAAAATGGACAAATTTTTAGAAAAATATAATATTCCAAAACTCAATGAAGGAGAAGCAGAAAGCCTGAACAGACCAATAACAGCAGATGAAATTGAAGCAATAATAAAAAAAAACACCTGTCACACAAAAGCCCTGGAACAGATGGTTTCACAGGAGAATTACATAAAGAATTTAAGGAAGAGCTAATCTCTATTCTTCACAGACTATTTTTTTTTGCAACAGTTTGGATGGAACTGGAGACTGTTCCTAAGAGAAATAAGACAGTCATTGAAAGACAAATACCATATGATCTCACTTATAAGAGGAATTATTGAACAAAATAAAACTAGTGAGCAAAACAGAACCAGAGACATGGAAACATGGAACATTTTGACAGTGGCCAGATGGCAGAGTGGAAGGGGATAATGGTGGAAACAAGGGAAAGAAACTAGTCATAGAACATGTATGAATGACCCACGGACATTGACAATGGTATGGGGATTTTCTGCAGAAGTGGGGAATGGGCTGAGCACAGAAGGGCATAATGGGAACAATTGGGACAACTATAATAGAATAACAGTAAAAAATGAAAGGCAATTTGTTAACAATAAAAATATTTAATTTATAGCCCTCACTGGTGTAGCTCAGTGGATTGAGTGTGGGCCTGCGAACCAAAGGATCGTGGTTTGATTCCCAGTCAGGGCACATGCCTGAGTTGCAGGCCAGTTCCCAGCAGGGGACTCATGAGAGGCAACCAAACATTGATATTTCTCCCCCTCTCTCCTGCCCTTCCCCTCTAAAGATAAATAAATAAAATCTTTTAAAAAAACTAGTAAAATTGAAACCGTAATAAAAATTTCCCAACAAACAAAAGCCCTGGACCAGATGACTTCACAGATGCATTTTACCAAATACTCAGAGAAGGACTAAGACTTCTACTCCTTAAACTATTCCAAAAAATTCAAGAGGAGAAAAAAATCCCCTAGCTCATTTTATGAGGCCAGCATTTTCCCACAAGGAAAAAAAACTATTGGCCAATATTCCTGATAAAAATGAATCCTAAAATCCTCAGCAAATATTAGCAATGCAAAATACAGAAATAAATAAGATCATATACATTGACCAAGTGAGGTTTATTCCGGGGATGCAAGATTGGTATAATATCCACAAATCAATAAACATCATAAACCACATAGACAAAATGAAGTGTAAACAAAACATGATCACCTTAAATAATGGATTCAGAAAAAGTATTTGGTAAAATTGAGAACCATTTTATGGGAAAAATACTCAGCAAAGTGGAAATAGAGAAAATTAATATCAACGTAATAAAGGTCATGTATGACAAATTCTCCAGTAATCTCACACTCAGTGGGCAAAAACTAAAAGTTTCCTAGTCAGACTGTAAACAAGACAAATATGTGTGGTTCTGCCACTGTTATTCAATGTAATATTTTAAGTCCTAGCCATAGAAATCAGACAAGCAAAGGAAATAAAAGGCATCCATATTGGAAAGTAGGTAGTCAAACTGTCATTGTTGTCATTTTCTATATACAGTATCATGTTATATAATACTGTAAATTGAAAATCCTAAAAATTTCACCAACACAATAAAATAAAATTCTGGAACTGATAATTAAGTTTAGTAAAGTAGCAGCATACAGAGTTAATCTCCAGAAATCAGCTGCATTTTTCATATGCTGTCAATGAACTATCAGAAATGGAAATTAAGAAAACAAAGTAAATCAAAATTGCTTCCAAAAAGTAAAATACCTGACAAAAATTAAACTAAGAATATAATTGACCTGTACTCAGAAAATTATATGGCACTGGAGAAAGAAATTGAGGAAAATGCAAATAAATGGAAGCATATACTTTGTTCATAGACAGGAAGAATTAACATGGGTTATCCTAGGGTCATTAAAATGTCCATGTTACCCAAAGCAATCTACGGATTTACTTAATTCTTATCAAGATACCAATGGTGTATTTCAAAGAACCAGAACAAATATTCCAAAAATTTATATGGAACCACACAAGGCCCTGAATAGCATTAGTGATCCTGAGAATGAATCACACTGCTGAATATTAAACTCTATTACAAGACATTGTTCAAGAAATCAGCATGGTACTGGCATAAAAAACATATAGACAAATGGAGCAAAATAGAGATTCCAGAAATTAACCCATGCATTTATAGTCAATTAATATTTGACAAAGGAGGCAAAAACATACAATGGACTAAAGACAGTTTATTCAGTAAATGGTGTTGGGAAGATTGGATGTATACATATAGAGAAATAAAACTACACCACTTTCTTTTTTATTTTCATATTTTTATTGTTGTTCAAGTACTGTTGTCTCCATTTTACCTCTGTGATATTGCTCCCTCAAACCTCTAATCTCAGAGAAATAACAAACTGAACCAAATTAAGGAACATTCTACAAAGCTCTCCTCAAAACTGTGAAAGTCATCAAAAACAAAAGAAGTCTGAAAAACTGCCATTTTTTATAGGAGTCTATACTTCATATTCTGGATGCAATCTAAGATCAGAAAAAGAACATTATGTAAAAATCACAGAAATTCAAATATGATATAAACGTTAGACCATCTTTCTAAAGCTATTAAAAACAAAATATTTTATTTAACAAGTCAAGCATATAAGAATTCAGATAAGAGAAAGTGTTGTTTCCAGTGGAATTAGGTTGTTCCATGTGATCAGACATGGGAGATGGTGATTTGTCAAAGTTTATTTGCATGGAAGTCTATCCCTGGTGTTCCAATGTCTCATCTCTAACTGTACTACTATGGAAAATCCCAAACTTGTCTTCAGCAAGACCATAACAAAGAGCAATGTATAGAATTTCTGTTTCATATTTAAGCTTAGTCCTTTGTAACCCACACAGTCTGCTGAGGGCCCTGGTAGATGTTACATCTGAATTATCACACGTATTCCCAGGCAAGAAAGACAACACATAAACACATGGGGTGAGTATTAGTGACCAAATATGATAGAGAAAGAGAGAGATAGGGCTTCTTTGTTCCCCTGGGATTACATTAGTTTTTATTCAGACAGATCAGTTGCTTTTCCAAAATCACCGATCAACTTCCCAAGCTTTTGCAAGCTTATAATGAATTCATCCCTTAATTAGACTTATACTTCTCTATTTCCCTGCTTCCAACTACAACCAGGTACTGGAGGGTGAGTGGGGTTGCTGGGGAGATTTCCTGCGCCCCTGGGATTAACTATCCCCCATGGCAGTCCCTTGGAGTGTGTGAATGAGTCAGAAAATGGTATAGCTTCCTGTTGAAGAAAATAGTCTTATGCTTCCCAGTTTATCAAACTCAATGTCTATATACCTTTGCTCTCTTATTAGTTAACTACCTATAGTAACAGTGTTATAAGTCTTGGCCCCATTTCCTTTTCTAACCATGATTGCCTGTTCTTAAACATTAGACCAGAAAACAACATTCTTAAAAATTCATTACATATCATCAATTTTGTGTGAAAAAAAGCTTTTTTTAATTAAAGCGCATTTCAAAAATGTGAATATTAACAGTTTTAGTTAAAACTGATTTTTCATAGATATAGTCTATAATTTTTTTGGAAAAATAAAGTTTAGGAATACTTGTACACATTCTCAATTGAATTTAGGCTCTACTTCATGAAAAAAGCAAGCTCCTTAGAGGAAGGGCTAATTGAAGTCATAAAATCACAGTTACATGTAATTTATACTTGAATTCATCTGCATAAAATTTTGTAACAAAAAAATTAAACCTTGGCAAATTTTGCCAAAAAAAATGTGGATAATATCTGAATAAAAGGTCTCTGACAAATAAAACCTGCTTAAAAAGATTTTTGATAATTTTTCTAATTTGCCCAAAGTAATAATATTAATTCTATGAATTTGTAACAGAAAATTGGCTCATTTATGAAGTAAAATTTACTTTCTTTCTCATAAGTTATACTTGGACCACAGAGAAGAACTGCCTCTGAGTCAGATCATTTATGTACCAAAATTCCAGATTATGTCCACTAAGGTACTAAAATAGACAGACTGTGAGCCATCAGAACTATTTGGTTTATAAAGTCAAACTCTTACATTCAAATGACAATTGCAATTTATCTAACTTTGACAAACCCCATTTTCCTCTCTTACCATGAATAAATAGTAACTTAGTGTCCCAGGCAATAGGTATGTGTAAAATATTAGGTTTCTTTGTATTTCCACTTTGCATAAACCTCCTTGGAATCTTGTTCAACAACAAACAACAGTAAATGGAAATTTATTCATCACTCCTTTAGATAAAGGGTTGTTTTCCCACAATATACTTACCAGTTTTTTAACTGTTCTGCCATAGATCTTACTCACAAGTTAAATATTAACTACTGCTTGAATGTTGTTTGCATTGTGCTAAACATGAGATTTATTGTCTCCCTCATATGAAAAGATGCTCAGCAACACCAGCCTCCAGAGAGAAATAAATTAAAACCAAAATGAGATACCACTTCACACCGGTCCGAATGACCATCATAAACAAATCAACAAACAAGTGTAGAGGATGTGGAGAAAAGGGAACCCCAGTATACTGTTGGGGGGAATGCAGACTGGTGCAGCCACTGTGGAAAACTGTGGAATTTTGTCAGAAAACTAAAAATGGAACTGCCTTTTGATCTGGTAATTCCACTGTTGCAATTTATATTGTAAGAATCCTGAAATACCAGTTCAAAAGAAGTTATGCACCCTAATGTTCATAAACACAATTTACAATAGCCAAGTGCTAGCAGCAACCTAAGTGCTCATCAGTAAATGAGTGAGTCAAAAAAGTATGGAATACTACACATCCAAAAGAAAGAAGGTGTTCCTACACTTTATGACAGCATGGATTAAACTGGAGGGCATTATGCCAGGCAGTGAGGGACAAATACCATATTATCTTACCTATAAGTGGAACCCAATCAACAAAACAAACAAGCAAGCAAAATACAAACAGAGATGTTGTAATAAAGAATAAACTTACAGTAACCAGAGGGGAGAGGGGAACATGTATAAAGAACACACAGACAAAGCCAAAAGGGGGTAGGATCCAGTGTGAGAAGTAGGGATGGGTGGAGTCAGGGGCAGTGTTGAAGGGAAAATGGAGACGAATGTACTTGAAAAATATATTTTAAAAAAAGTTAAAAGTAAATTTTTTTAATTAATTTATTTTTAGAGAAAGGGGAAGGGAAGGATAAAGAGAGGAAGAGATACATCAATGTGTAGTTGCCTCTCATGTGTCCCCCACTGGGGACCTGGCCTGCAACCCAGGCATGTGCCCTGACTGAGAATCAAACCTGCGATCCTTTGCTTCACCGGCCCGCGCTCAATTCACTGAGCTACACCAGCCAGGGCAAAAGTGAAAAATTTTGAAAAGTAAAAAAGAGTTATTGTGTCTCTAAATGTACATTGAAAATGACACTCTGAAATACAAATTCAATAAAGTAGCAGTATACAAAATAAATATCCAGAATAGTATGCATTTTTATACATCAATAATGAACTAAAAATGGGAACTAAGAACTCCCATTTGCAATTGCATCAAAAAATGAAATAACTAGGAATATATTTAACCAAAGAAGGAAAAGATCTTTATCAGAAAATTATAAGACATGAAGAAATAAATTGAAGAGGACAAAGATAAGTGAGGGCATATATCGTATTCATGGGTTAGAAAAATAAACATTGTTAAAATGTTCATACTAAATAAACATATGAGTTCAATGCAATTCCTATGAAAATATCAACATCATATTTCACAGATATAAAACAAATAATCCAAAAAATGTATGTGGAACCACAAAAAAACAAAATACCCACAAAAGTTCTGAGAAAGAAAAATACATTTGGAGGAATCACATTATCTGATATAAAACTACTACAAGGCCATAATAACCTAAAGAGCATGATACTGGCCTGGAAATAGACATGTAAATGAATGGAACTGATCAGAAAGCCCAGAAATATATCTATAGAGTTATGGTCAATTAATGTTTGACAAAGGAGGCAAAAACATACAATGGATTAAAGACAGTCACCTCAATACATAGTTATAGATCAATATATGGAAAAATGAAATGAGCACCTTCTTATACAATATGCAAGAATAAACTCATGTGGAATTAAAAACTTTAATGTACTACTCAAAATTATAAAAGTCATAGATGAAAAAACATGGGCAGTAAAATCTCCGGCATTTCTCTCAGATCTCCATTTTTCTGATATATCTCCCTGGACAAGAGAAAATATAAAATAAACAAATTGGACTACCTCAAACTAAAAAGTTTTTTACACAGCAAAGAAACCATCAACAAAATGAATGGATCCAAGAACTATGGTACATATCCACAATGGAATTCTATGGAGCAGAAAGAAAGAGGGAGCTCCTACCCTTTGCAACAGCATGGATGGAACTGGAAAGTATGCTGAGTGAAATAGGTCAGTCAGTGGAAGACAAATACTATATGATCTCACCTTTAACAGGAAGCTAAACAACGAAACAAGCAAGCAAGCAAAATATAACCAAACACACTGAAATACAGAACAGGCGGACACTGACCAGAGAGGAGAGGGGAGGGAATTTTAGGGGAAAAGGGGAAGGATTTACAGGATCTAGTATAAAGGACTAGTACATGGACAACAACTAAGGGGGATGGGAATAGGAGGGAGGTGGAGAGCACTGGGGGGGGTGGGCTGGGATGGGAGTAAAAGACAGAAAACTGTACTTGAACAACAATTAAATAAATTAAAAAAGAAATGTATGCACCAATGTATTACCAGTAGTAACTAGAAAATGGAACTAATGGAAGTGACTACTCCTTCCCTTTTTGCTAAGTAATTCTTTTCATTTTTGTACAAGGATCATGTATTATAATAACAGAGTTTAATACTAAATATTTTTATATGTTAAAAAAATGAAAAGACAATCTGGTAAATGAGAAAATATACTTGCCAATAATACTTCTGATAACAGATTCATATCTAAATTTACTTTAAAAAGCATACAACTCAACCAGAAAATAATACAATTTAAAAATGAGCAAAGGATCTGAATAGACATTTCTCCAAAGTAGCCATTAAGATAGCCAATGGACATATGAAAATATAGTCATCACTAATCATCAAAGAAATGCAATTTAAAATCACAATGAGATATCACCTCTGCCAGATCTGCCAGAATAACTACCATCAACAAATCAACAAACAGCAAGTGTTGACTGGAATGGAAGGAAAAGGGAACACTTGTGCACTGTTGGAGGGAATTCACATAGTTTCAGCCATTATGGAAAGCAGTATGGAGATACCTCAAAGCATTAAAAATGGAACTGCCTTATGACCCAGTGTTTCCACTTCTGGATATTTATCCAAAGAAACTGCTCTTGGCAGAGGAGTTCCCAACAGATCTTTATGTTCATTGCAGCATTATTTACAATAGTCAAGCCTGGGAGGAAACCCAAGTTCCAAATAGATGAGTAGATTAAAAAAAACGTGTGGTATGGCTCTCTGAGAGGAAGTAACACCAAAAGCAAAGAGAAGATGGTGGTATTGGTCTGGATCCTGAGAGAAAATATTCCCTTCAGGATTCTCACTCTCCTTGCCCAGAGGTAAGTGAGAGAACTTAGTGTGGAGGAAGTGTGGCACAGCCAGAGATCATGATATGGAACCACTCGGTTCGGGAGAATTGGCAAAACACTATGATACCAATACTACCTGCATAGCACTGATCATCTGCTTACATGCTTCCATTACTATAGTCACTGCTTGTGGAAAGTTGCCCTGTAGATCCCATTGACCAACAATATTAATTTATATAGCCTGTAATAATACCACAAGAAGTGTCACCTAAAATGGGGAGACAAAGAAATGACCAGCAATCAAAAGGAAAGGACGAATCCCCAGAAAGAGTACTACATGTAATTGAGGCAAGCACTCTATCAAACATTGAATTAAAAATAGTGGCTTAAGAGTGCTTAAGGACGTCAGTGAGAACTAAAAGAAACTATGTGGAAGCTATAAGAAACTATGTGGAAAATATATCAGTATGAAAAAGGACATAAAATTATGAACAAGAACCAGGAAGAAATTAAGAAAAAATATGTGAAAGGAAGAATATGCTAGAAAAAATTAAAGGCAGGTTAGATCTAGAATTGAATTGGATCAGTGAAATGAAGGACAGGAATAAAAAATTCCAAGAAAGACAAGCAAAATGAAAAAAGGCGCAAAATGAGTGACGAGGGTTTAAGGGAGTTGCAGGACACCATGAATGTAATAATATCTATATAATAGAGATAGCAGAAAGAGAAGAAGATGAGCAAGGGACAGAAAGCCTTTTTGAAATAATTAATGACAGGAAACTTTCCTAACATGATGAAGAAAAAAGTCACGCAAATCCAAGAAGCACATAGGGTGCCAATCAAGATGAACCAAAAGAAGCTCATTCCAAGACACATCACAATGAAAATGGAAACATTTAAAGACAAAGAGATAATCTTAAAGGCACCAAGGGAGAAACAGAAAGTAACAAACAAGGGAAATCCAATGAAGCTATCAGCTGACTTCTCAACAGAAACACTATAAGCTAGAAAGGAATGGCAAGAGATATTCCAAGTAATGCAAAGCAAAGGCCTAGAAACAGTACTACTCTATCCAGCAGGGTTCTCAATTTAAATGGAAGGTGAAAAAAGGAATTTCCCAGGCAACAGAAAGATAAAATAATACATCTCCACTGAACCAGCTCTGCAAGAGATGCTAAAGGGACTGCTATAAGAAGCTGAAGAAAAAGGCAGAGAGAGAGAACACAGGTGCAAAAAGGAAAAAAAAGGCAATGAATAATTACCTGTCAATAATAACCATAAATGTTAATGAGTTAAATGCTACAAACAAAAGACATTATGAAGCTGAGTGGATAAGAAAATATGAGCTGTATATATGCTGCCCACAAGAGACCCACCTCAGAACAAAAGACCTACACAGACTGAAAGTGAAGGGATGAAAAAATATTCCAAGCAAAAACACATGAAAGAAAAGCTGGGATACAATACATATAAAAGACTTTAAAAAAAAAAGCTATAAAAAGAGAAAAAGGAGGTCATTACTTAAGGGAGAAGTCCATCAAGAAAATATAACCCTTGTTAACAGGTACACATCCAATAAAGGAGCACTCAAATATATAAAGAAAATCTGGGAGGACTTCAAGAGATATATCTATAGCAAACACACTCATAGTAAGGAATTGTATCACCCCACTGTCAACAACGAATAGATCTTCCTAAAAAAAATAAATAAATAAAATAAAAAAGAATCAACAAGGATATGTGTTACTGAATGACACACCCGATCAAATGAACTTAATTGATATATACAGATACTTTCACCCTGAAATAGCAAAATATACATTCTTTTCAAATGCACATGAAACAATCTCAAATATACACTGCATGGCAGTAAACAAAGCAAGCCTTGATAAATTCAGGAATATTGAAATCATACCAAGCATTGTCTTGGATCAATTAGTTTGAAACTAGAAATCAACCTTCAGGAAAAGAAATACAAAACATTCAACTGCATGGAGACTGAAAAATACGCTATCACATAGTGAATGGGTTAACAGTGAAATCAAAGAAGAAAACAAAAAGTATCTGGCAACAAATCATAATGAACACACATTATAACCTATGGAACACAGATAAGGCAGTCCTGAGAGGGAAGTACATATTAATCAAGGCCTACCTAAAACACATAGAAAAATTTCAAAGACAAAACCTAACCCTATATCTACAAGAACTAAGGAGCAACAGCAAACAAAGCCCAAGTGAGTAGAAGAAAGAAAAAAAAAAAAAGATCAGGGCAGAATTAAATGAAATAGAAAAAAGAGCAATTCAAATCCAGGAGATGGTTCTTTGAAAAAATAAACAAAATTTACAAGCTTTTAACCAGACTCATCAAGAAAAAAGGGAGTGGACTCAAATAAAATCAGAAACAAAAGTTAAGCCCTGGCTGGTGTAGCTCAGTGGACTGAGCGCGGGCCTGCGAACCAGACAATCGCGGTTCGATTCCCAGTCAGGGCACATGCCTGGGTTGCAAACCAGTTCCCTGCAGGCCAGTTCCCAGCAGGGGACTCACGAAAGGCAACCATACATTGATGTTTCTCTCCCTCTCTCCTTCCCTTCCCCTCTAATGATAAATAAATAAAATATTAAAAAAAAAAGAAACAAAAGTTAAAAGTTAAAACCTATACCACAGAAATACAAAGGAATGTAAGAAATGATTATGAACAATTGTATGCAAAAAAACTGGGCAGCACAGGAATAATAGACAAATTTCTAATAAAATACATTTTTCCAAAACTGAATCAAGAAGAAGGAGAAAGCCCAAACAGACTGATAACAACTATTAAAATTGAATCAGTAATTTAAAAAATTCTGACACATAAATCCCTTGGACCAGAAGACTTCACAGGTGAATATTACCAAACATTTAAAGAACTTTCATCCTTCTTAAACTATTAAAAAAATACAAGAAGAGAGAAGACTCTCAAATTATTTTTATGAGTCCAGTATTATCCTAATTCCAAAATTAGGTAAAGTCCCAGTAAAGAAAGAAAACTAAATGACAATATCTCTGATGAATACAGATCCTAAAATCACAACAAAAGATTGGTAAACCAGATGCAGCAATACATTAAAAGGTTTATAACCATGATCAAGTGGGATTCATCTCAGGGATATGAGGATGGTGCAACACTCACAAATCAATAAATGTACAAGATCAAGAAAATCTCATGATCATAACAATAGATGCAGAAAAGGATTTGATAAAATACAGCACCCATCTAGGATGAAAACACTCAGCAAAATGGGAGTAGAATGAGTATATCTCAACATAATAATGGCCATACATGAGATGCCTACAGCCAACATCATACTCAAAGGGCAAGAACTAAAAGCTTTTCTCTTAAGATCAAGCACAAGAAAAGAATTTTCTCTCTCACCACTTTTATTCAACGTAGTATTGGAAGTTTCAGCCACAGAGAACAGACAAGAAAGTAAAAGTCATCAGAATTGGAAAAGAGGCAGTAAAACTGTCACTATTTGCAGATGACATAATAGTATACATAGAAAATCTACGGTCTCCACCAAAAAAAAAAAAAAAAAAAAACGCACCTTCACTGAATAAGTAAATTTGGCAAAATAGCAGGATGCAAAGTAAACATTCAGAAAGTGAAGGCATTTTTGTACACCAACAATTAAATATCAGAAACTGAAGTGAGGAAAAAATCCCTCTTACTATAGCGACTAGATAAATAAAGTATCTAGAAATAAATTTAACCAAGAAAGTAAAAGGTCTGTTCTAGGAAAACATAAAACTGACAAAAGAACTTAAGGAAGATAGAAATAAATGGTAGCATTTACCCTGTTCATGGATTGGAAGATTTAACATCATTGAATGGGAGATGGACAACATGGCAGAGAAGTGATTGGAAGTCACACTCATCTCCTCCAAGAACTAATATAGAATTACAACTAAATCATGGAGAAATCACCCAGAAAAAACAACTGAGCAATAGCAAGAGAAGCCTTATAACCCTGGACAGACAGAAGAATCAGCTTTAGCACAACCTGACTGGTAAGTGTGATAGAGACTCTAGAAGGCTGTCTAGGACCCACATGTAGCAGTACCAGAAGGATAATAAAGCAGCTGGTTGAATCCCCCTCAGAAGGTTGGGGTCTAAACCCTAAGGAAGGATCCACAGCCTAAAGAACTAGAGCCCAAAAGTACACAGAAAACAACCATTAGTAAAAAGTGGCAGGTTGGCTTTTTGTCAGAGAGGGACAGCTGGAGAGAAAAAGAGCCATTTAAAGGGCCAACACACAAATTTTCATTTACCACTTACCCTGGGGCCAGCAGGGCAAAAGCAAAGTGGGCTGCAGAGGCCTGAGGGGAGACTGGGGATGGAAGCTTTGTGGAGAAAATTGAAAGAGTAGATGGCAGGATTCCGATGCTGACTCACACCCCATATGGCAGTACCCATCCTGTTCAGGCAGACCAGTCCCTTCCAAGCAGCAGCAGACTGAGGGGAAACAATATCCCTGACTTTAGCAGGGATCCTGCCCCACCCTGTGGTGCTTAAGCCTGACTACTAAGTGCAGAGTGACTACAATAACAACTGAAGAAGTCAAACATGGAGAGTAGATCCCAGGAAGTCTCTAACAGGCTGCCTAAGGTCAGACAGGTCAACACCTGACATCGCCACAGGTGGATCAAGAAAGAAAAAGCAGTGGTAAATACTAGAGGCTACAAAAATGATATCCATAGTGGTCAGCTCCATGATCTGTGATATTCTCTTTCCTGGATATCTTTTTAACATTAATTTCTTATCCATCAAGTTTCTGTATATTCCACTTTCTTCATTTCCTTTCTTATTTTTAATGTAAAATTTGTTTCCCTCTTCACATTGCTCTGAATCCCAACTGTTATTGTGCTCTTCCTTCTACCCTGTCAAATCATTTTTCTTTCAGTATGTCATAACACATTCCCTCTCTTTTCTTACAATAGTCAATCTCTTTACACCCTTATTAATACTGGTTCATTTGCAGTCGATTGTGGGATTGATGGGGGCAGGAGTTATTTTTGCAGGTGTGGGTTTAATTCCTGGGCTTTGTGGTGACAGTAGCTGCACAACAGCATACAAGACTTGGTAGGCAGAGTGAACCTCAGTCAACCAGCTGTATGGAAGGACTCAGCAAAGAAAGAATGACCAAACAACAGTTAAAACATAATTACATCCCCAAACCAACATAAATGGCATAAACAGCATCTAAAGAACATCAAGTTTGGGAGATCAAGGAGACTATACCACTGAATCCCACAGGTCTTCTACAACAGAAGTTCACACCACAAAGTCAAGGAGTCAAAACATCATTTTAACAAGCAGAAACAAACAAGAAGAGTCTCACAAATAATGGGAAGGCAAAGAAATGACACCCAACAGAAAGGAAATGAGAAATCCTCAGAGAGAGTGCTAAATGAAATAGAGGCAAGCCAACTATCATATATTGAGTTCAAAATAATGGTTATAAGGAGCTCAATGAGCTCAGTGAGAACTATCAACAACTACAGGGAAGGTATGAGGAACTTACTACAAACTATATCAGCATGAAAAAGAACATAGGAACAATCAATAATAGCCAAAAGGAAATGAAGAATGCTATTTATGAACTGAAGAACATAGTAGAAGAAATAAAAAGCAGGCTAGATGAAACAGGATTGAATCAGTTACCTAGAACACAAGTTAAAAAAAAACTCCAAGAAAGAACAAAAATAGGAAAAAGTACTCAAAAAGGAGGCATCAAGGGAACAGCAACATAGCATGAAACTTAATAATAGTGATACAAGAAGGAGAAAAAGAGAAGAAAAGGACAGAAAGCCTGTTTGAAAAAGCAATAATGGAAAACTTCCCTAATTTTATGAGAGAAAAGTCACACAAATCCAGGAAGCACAGAAAGTCGCAATCAAGATGAACCAAAAGAGGCTCACTCTAGGAAAAATCTTAATTAAAATGGCAAAATGCACAAACAAAAAGAAAATGATAAGGGCAACAAGAAGTAATACACAAGGAAGCCCTGATAAGGCCAGCAGCTGACTTCTCAACAAAAACACATGACAAGCCAGAAGAGAATGGCAAGAAATATTCCAAATAATATATTTTTTAAAAAAGGTCTTCAATCAAGACTACCTTACCAAACAAAGTTCTCAATTAAAATGGAAGGTGAAATGAGGAGCTTCCCAGACAAAAGAAAGCTGAAAGAATACTCCTCCACTAAACCAGCATTGAAAGATATGATAAAAGGACTGCTTATGAAGATGAAGAAAAAGAGTGAGACAAGGAGGAACACAAGTACAAAAAGGTTAAAATGGCAAGATATAAGTACCTATCAATAATGACCTTAAATGTTAATAGATTGAATGCTCCAATCAAAAGGCATACAGTAGCTGAATGGAGAAGAAATCATAACATGCTCATATGCTGCCTATAAGAGACCTACCTCAGAACAAAAGACCTACACAGACTGAAAGTGAAGAGTTGGATAAAAATATTTCAAGCAAATGGACAGAAAAAGAAAAGCTGGAATAGTAATATTTATATCAGTAAAAATAGACTTCAAAGAAAAGGCAATGAAAAGAGACACAGAAGGATACTTCATAATACTCAAGGAAAGACCGCCAAAAGACATAAATATTGTCAACATATATGCACACAACATAGGAACATCCAAATATAAAAGAAAAGTCTTGGAAGAAATCATGAAAGATATAGACAGCAACACATTTATACTAAGAGACTTTATAACACAACACTGTCAACAACTGATAGATCTTCCAAACAAAATATCAATAAGGATATTGTGGAACAGAATGACACATCACATCAGATCAAAAGGACTTAACTGATTATATATATATATATATATATGTGTGTGTGTGTGTATTTCCATCCCCCAAAAGCAAAATATACATTCTTTTAAAATGCACATGGAATATTTTCAATGATAGGCCACAATGATAGGATACTGAACAAGATTCAACAAGCACGAGAAAATTAAAATAATATCAAGTATTTTCTCAGACCACAAAGACTTGAAAGTAAAAATAAAATCAAGGAATATACTCAAAAACATTTATAGTCATGGAGACTGAATAGCATGCTGTTAAATAATGAATGATTTAATAATGAGATCAAGGAAGAGACCAAAATGTTTCTAGAATCCAAGGAAAATGAACAAGCAGCAGTCCAAAAGGTATGGGACACATCAAAGGCAGTCCTAAGAGGAAAGTTCATAGTGATACAGGCCTACCTAAAAAAAAAAAAAAAAAAAAAAACAGAAACATTTAAAATAATCAACTTAACCCTACCTCTACACCAGGGGTCAAACTCATTTTCATTGAGGGCCACATCAGCCTCTCATTTTTCTTCAAAGGTCCAAAGGTAATTTTAGGACTGTATAATTGTAACTACTCTTTCACAGTTAAGGGAAAGCTCAGCACTGCTGATGGGTAGAAACAGGGCGCCAAGCCAGAAAAAAACAAGATGGAGGGCTTGATTCATCCCACATGTCTTGTGTTTGCCAGGTGTGCTCTACAAGAACTGAAGAAACATCAACAAACAAAGCCCAGAACAGGTAGAAGAAAGGAAATAAAGATCAGAGCAGAATTAAATGACATAGTGACTAAAAGAACAATCCAAAGGATCTATATTCAGGAGATGGTTCTTTGAAGAGATAAACAAAGTTGACAACTTTTTTTTTCAAAGTTGACAACTTTTAATCAGACTCATAAATAAAAAAAGAGAGAGGACTCAAATAAATAAAATTACGAGGAAAAACTACAACTGATATGAGAAAAATACAAAGAATTGTAAGAAATTACTATGAACAACTATATGCCAAGAAACTGGAAAACCTGGGTGAAATGGACAAATTTCTAGAAAAACATAATCTTCCCAAACTGAATCAAGAAGAAAAGCCTGAACATACCAATAACAGCTAGTGAAATAATAGCAATAATTAAAAAATTATGAGCACACAAAAGCCTTTGACTAGATTGTCTCACAGAATAATTTTACAAAAGGTTTAAGTAAAACCTAACCCCTATCCTTCACTGACTATTCCAAAAATTTTCATGAAGCCAACATCATCCTAATCCCAAAACCAAATAAAGACACAAAAAAGAAAAAAATCACTACAGGCCAATATGCTGATGAACACAAATGCTAAAATCCTCAACAAAGTGTGGGCAAACTTCACCAGAAATACATTAAAAAGGTCTTATAGCATGATCAAGTGGGATTCAACCCAGGAATGCAAGGATGGTACAACATTTACAAATCAATAAATGTAAATCACATAAAAACCAAAAATCACATGATTCTTATGGTAGACACAAAAAAGTATTTGATATGGTACAATGATCATCTATGATAAAACCAATCAACAAAGTGGGAATAGAGGGAGCATACTTTAACATAATAGAGGCCATACAGGAGAAACCTAGAGTCAACATCTTTCTCAGGAGGGAAAAAAAACAAAACTTTTACCACTAAGATCAGGAATAAGACAAGGATGTCTACTTTCAGCATTCCTATTCAACATACATAGTATTGAAAGTCCTAGCCATAGCAATCAGAAAAGAATAAGGAATAAAAGGCATCAAAAATGGAAAGTAGGAAGTGGTGCTGTCATTCCTTGCACATGACAAGATTATGTACATAGAAAGCCCTGTAGACTCCACCAAAAAGCTAGTTGACCTAATAAGTGAATTTGGCAAAACAAAGTTGATATTCAAGTGTCAAGCCATTTTTGTACACCAACAATGAAATCTGAAAAACAAAAACATTTTCTATAGCAACAAAAATAAAGCTTCTAGGAATAAATGTAACCAAGGAGTTAAAAGACTTATATGCAGAACTCTACATAACATTGAAGAAAGAAACTAAGGAAAACACAAATAAATAGAATATACAATATTCACGAATTGGAAGAATTAACATCATCAAAATGTCCATACTACCCAAAGCAATTTATACATTCAATGCAATCCCTATTAAAATGTCAATGACATATTTCACAGATATAGAACAAACACTTCAAAAATTTATATGGAACCATAAACAGCACAGAACAGCCTCAGCAGTTTTGAAAAAGAAGAACAATGTAGGAAGGATCACAATACCTGACATCAAACTATATCACAATGCTGCTGTAATCAGAACAGTCTGGTATTAGCATGGGAACAGACAAATAGATCAATGGAACAAAATAGAGAGCCCACAAATAATCACATGTCTCTAAGGTCAATTAGTATTCAGCAAAGGGACAGGGATATGAAATGGAGTAAAAATAACCTCTTCAAAAAATGGTGTTGGGAGATCTGGACTGGTACATACAAAAAAATGAAACTTGATTACCAACTTGCACCATATACAAAAATAAATTCAAGATGGGTGAAAGACTTAAAAATAAGTTGCAACACCATAAAAGTCCTAGAGAAGAAATAGGGAGGAAAATCTTAGATAGTCTATGAAGCAATACTTTCATAGATATGTCCCCTAGAGCAAGGGATATAAAGTAAATAATAAACAAATGGGACTTCATCAAAATACCAAACTCCTGCATTTCTAAAGAAACATCAGCAGAATGTAAAGGGAAATAAATGTATGGGAAAATATACTTGCCAATAATACTTCAGGTAAGGGTTTGATTTCCAAAATATATAATGAACACACAGGACTTCAAACCAAGAAGACAAACAATCCAATTAAAAAATGGTTAAAGGACCTGAACAAAAACTTTTCCAAGGAGGACTTTTAGAGGGCCCAGAGACATATGAAAGGATGTTAAACATTACTAGCCATCAGGGAGATGCAAATGAAAATCACACATAACACCAGTGAGAATGGCCATCATGAACAAATCAACAAACAATAACTGCTAGCAGGGTTGTGGAGAAAAAGGAACCTTAGTGCATTGTTGGTGGGAATGCAGACTGGTGCAGTCACTGTGGAAAACAGTAAGGAATTTCCACAAAATTCTAAAAATAAAACTGCCTTTTGATCTGGCAATTCTACGGTTGTGATTACACCCTAGGAACACTGATACACCAATTCAAAAGAACCTATGTACCCCAATGTTCATAGCAGCACAATTTACAATAGCCAAGTGCTGGAAGCAATCCAAGTGCCCATCAGTAAATGAGTGGATCAAAATACTGTGGTACATTTACACAACAGATTGCTACACAACAGAGAAAGAAAGAACATGTCCCCTTCATAACATCATGGGTGGAACTAGAGAGCATTACACTAAATGAAATAATCCCGCTGATAATACACAAAAACATATGATCTCAACTATATGTGGAACCTAATGAGCAAAATAAAAAAGCAAAATATAACTGGAGACATTGAAGTAAAGACACACTAACAGAAACCAGAGTGGGTGTGAGGAAAAATGGTGGAAAGAAGGGAAAGGTTCATCAAGGGATATGCATAAATGATCCATGGATAAAACCAAAGAAGGATAGAATAGATGGTGACAGTTGGGATTTGGTAGGATGGGGTAAAGTGGTGGGGTGAAAATGGGGACAACTGTACTTGAACAGCAATTAAAGGAGGAAAAAAACAGAAGAATGGCTAAAAAATGAATTAACATCACCAAAATGTCCATAACTATCTATAGCGATCTATAGATTCAATGCAATTCCTATCAAAATGCCAATGACATATTTCACATATCTATACATATATATTTCACAAATTTAATACGTAACCAAAAAGTCCCTAATTACTCTATGCAATCTTAAGAAAGAGGATTAAAGTAGAAGGGATCACACTACCTTTTATGAAAATATACTACAAGGCCAATATAATCAAAACAATCTAGTACTAGCATAAGAACAGATGTGTGCATCAATGAAATAGAACAGAGAGCCCAGAAATAAACATGTTTATGTTCAATGAATATTTGACAAGGGGGCAGAAACACAAAATATAGTAAAAATAGCCTCTTCAATGAATGGTTGTGGGAGACCTTGACAGGTCCATGCAGAAAAATGAAGGTAGATCACCAAATTTTACCATATGCCAGAATAAACTCAAATAGAATAAAACATTTAAAAAATAAGTCATTACACCATAAAAGTCCTAGAGGACAGCATAAACAGTAAAATTTCAGATATACCTCCCCAACATTATTTTTGCCAATATATCTCCTAAGAAAACAGAAATAAAGGAAAATATAAAGAAATTGTGCTACATCAAATTAAAAAGCTTCTGCATAGCTAAAGAAACTCTCATTAAAACGAAAATGGAACTAGCCATATGGGAAAATACACTTGCCAATGATATCTCAGAGAAATATTTGATCTCCAAAATATATCTCAGGAACACAAACATTCCAATTACAAAATGGGCAAAGGACCTGTATGGACACTTCTCTGAGGACATACAAATATCCCTAGATATGTAAAAAGATGCTCTATATTACTACCATCAGACAGGTGCAAATTAAAACTATAATGAGATACCACCTCACACTGTTAAGAATGGCCACTATTAACAATTCAACAAACAGTAAGTACAGTGGGGATGTGAAGAAAAGGAAGCCCTAGAGCACTGTTAGTGGAAATGCAGACTGGTGCAGCCACTGTGAAAAACAGTATGGAATTTCCTCTGAAAACTAAAAGTGGAACTGCTTTTTGACCCACTAATTCCACTGCTGGCCTCATATGCTAAAAATCCTGAAACATCACTTCAAAAAGACTTATGCACTCCTACATTCATAACACTGCTATTTACAATAGCTAAATGCTGGAAACAGCCTAAGTTCCATCAGTAAATGATTGGATCAAAAAACTAGTATATTTACTCAATAGAAAAGTATGCAGCAGTAGGAAAGAAGGTATTCCTAATTTTCACTACAGCATGGACAGAACAGGAATGTTATGGTAGTAAAATAAGCTAGGAGATGAAAGACCTATCCTATATACTCTCACCTATAAGAAGACCCTAATAAACAAAACAAACAAATGAGCACATTAGAGGCAGTGATATGGTAACAAAGGAGAGTCTGACCATGACCAGAGGGGAGAGATGAGGAGTGTAAGGTTGGAAAGAAGGGGGAATGACTAATTAATGATCATATATTAATAACCCATGGATATGGACCTCTGGTTGGGGATTGACTATTGGATCAGGAGTGTAGGTTCTGCTAAGGAGAGCAAAGGGTGAAAACTCGCATAGCTGTAATATAATAATAATAAAATAATTTTAAAAATGCTGTGATACTTTCACACCATGGAATCCTATGCCACCATAAAATGGAGGGAAATCTTATCTTTTGTGACAGCATGGATGAACCAGAGACTACTATGGTCATTGAAATAAGCCAGTCAGAACAAGACAAATACTACATGATCAAACTTTTACATAGAATCTAATAAACAAAATAAGCTGATGAACAAAATAGAAAAAGAGGCATGGATACAAAGAACAGGTAACAAGTGTCAGAGGAGAGAGGAATTGGGAGATTGGATGAGAGAAGATTAATTTAGCACATAAAAACATGTATATAACACATAGACATGGACAACAGTGTAGTGACAGCCAGAGAGAAAAGTGGGTGGAAGGTAAGTGGGGGTGAGATTGTGAAGAGGAGGTAAAAGGTGATGGAAAGAGACTTTGCTTGAAGTGAAGGGAACACAATGTGTTTTGCAGATGATGTTTTATTGATTTGTACACTTGACGCCTATGTAGTTTTGCAAATAAGTGTCACTCCAATAAATAAAAAAATTAAGAGAAAATTTATAGTCATATGAAAAGACATTCAAATAAATAGCCAGAAATTTCTTCTCCTGGGAAGACGCATAGGCATAATTTCTTTTTTAAAAAAATTTGGGCTGGGGGAGGGGAAATTGGAGGGAGGGGGGAGACAGGGCGAGGGGGTGGGATGGGAGAAATAGATTAAAAAATGTACTTTAAAAGTAACTAAATAAAATTTATTATAAAAATTTTTATTTAGTTATTTTTCAAGTACAGTTTTTTGTCTATTTCTTCCATCCCAGCCTCCCACACCCTGTGCTCCCTACCTCCCTCCCATTTCCACCCCCCTTAGTTCTCGTCTCTGTGTCCTTCCTATTTGTTCCTCCAAATCCCTCCCCATTTTTCCCCTTAACTTCCCTTCCTTCTCCCCTCTGGTCACTATCCCCTTGTTCTCTATTTCAGTGTCTTTGTTTTTTTTTTTCTGCTTGCTTGTTTGTTTTGTTGTTTAACAAGAAGCAACAAGGCATAATTTCTTTATACTTCTTCTTAAGAGCAATTAAATCTCAGAATATTATGTTAAAACAAACAAAACAAAAAATAAGATTCTGAAAGATAGAGAATACGTGGCTGACCATGTAGGAAACCAAGAAATGACACAATAGTGAGATTCTTGGGTTTTCTTTTTGCTTCTTATAGCCCAGACTTGAGCTATATAATCAAGCAACCCAATACTGTCAAAAATTGCAAACAATAAAATTTACCCTAAAATCCTGCTGTCTCTAGAGAAAGACTAGGAGAGTTGCTGCCTAGCAAGATACACAAACATTTATACAAGTCTACCTCAACCAAACACCACAGGAAAAAAACAAAAACAAAAAAAACCCCAACAAAGTTCTCTTCCTACTCATATCAGGAGTGCTGAATGGGGAACTTACATTCCACCCTTGCCAGGCTAATTAAGGTGACCAACTCTCAAATAAAATGGTGGAATAGGAAGGCAGGATTGTAACTCCCACCAGGCAGTAACAGGTATCCTTCTATACTTTGGTGTCAATTTATGTTATGCTGAAATCATTTTTTAACTTATTGATTTTGAGAGAATTAGAAAGAGAAAGGAGAAACATTAATTTGTTGCTCCACTTATTTACACATTCATCGGTTGATTCTTATATGTGCCCTGACTGGGGACCCAACCCATGACCTTGGCATTGGGGACCAAGCTATCACTAAATGACCTACCCAGCCAGGATGTGTAGAGATCATTAATTAGGCAATTATAGGCCACCCATCCAGAAAAATATCAGTGAAGACCTTATGAAGAGCTGTGACTCCTATCCATGCCCAACAATAAGAAAAGCTCTCCAGCTCTGTCAATGAGGCTGAATATGAAATTTGGACTTCTACCTTCACCTTCCAGTAAGATCAATCCAGCATCTTAGGTTCAGTGATAATACCCAGAAGCGGGTGGGGGAAAGCAGGTGAGTAAAAACTAAGGAAACTTATTCCTCTCAGAACCACAGACATTTCTCTAACCAGAGAGTAAATGTTAAATATGTAACTTGGAACATCAGAAAGAAAAAAAAAAGAACATGGTAAGAAAAATATATGGGTAAATATAATCTATTCTCCTGCTCTTCTTGGATTTTGTATGTTAGACCAGAGAAACAGAATTTAGCACTCTGATGTGGTTCTAAACATTTATGACAATTATATAAATAATTACAGAATAGATTATGCAGGAGTTATGTATCTATGATATATGCCCAAATACCACTAAACATTCTGCCTAAAGAGAATGATTCAAAACCTCTATTGGTAAATCAAAATGTAATTCTAAAAATATTCTGATCACCCACAGGACAAGAATAGAAAACAGAAAACCAAAAACAAGAAAAAAGGAAAACAAGTAAACACGAAACAAGAAATAAAGTGACAAACTTATGCTGTAACAATAATAATAACCTAAATACAGCAAGTATAATATGGAGATTAGAGAAATGGATTACAAAACACCAGCCAATTAGACTGCTTAAGATAAACTCATCTCAAATATAACAATATAGATTGGCTAAAAGTAAGTATAAGATGAGAAATGTCACATTATGCAAATAATCAAAGAACATATTTTTATATACATAGTAGTGATGAGTGTGTGGCCACTGCAATTAAAAATATATGGTGTATTATAAGAAAATCCCTTATAAATTATTAATAACTAAGTTATATAATCACCCATACTACATAGTGTTATTTTATACTTATTTTATGATATATAATATAAAATTATAATACTTTATTATAATGCATTATTAATATTGATTTATTTTATAATTTTTGTATGTCTACAAGCTTATAAGAAAATGTTTGGTCTCAGTGGAGTTTGAGTGAAAGAAATTTTGAATGGATTTCAGAGTGTTTATCTCCTAGCATCAATTCTATCTTTTCCAATCCATATGGCCTCAAGCAAATTCTTTACTTTTTCTGGTTCTTTCTTAAAAATGACAGTCAAAACTTGAAGATTTAAATTTTGTTTCTCTTGACCTTGGAAAAATTATATAACCTACCTAGGCTTGAGTTTCCTATTCTATACAAAAAACAGCTTATCATAGTACCTCCATTATGGGGTAGCTGTCATAGCTTAAATATTGATTATATGTGAAGTACTTAGAATTCTACCCTATATAGTAGGCAATATATAACATTTTCTTTTACTGTTAAAACTATTAACTTGAATTTCATTATCTGCAAATAATTTCTTGTACTTAACATACAAAGATGAATATAAAAATCTCTCACTTTTCCATGCTTGAAGTTTCTGTTTAAAGGTTCTATTGCACGTTGTGCAAGTAGTCCCAGCATCACAACAGAAGTGGGTCTCAGGCCAGGGAACTTTCAAAGTTTTATTCCTCACTCTACAAATACTTCTGAAGTACCTCCATGAACTTATATGTCTTGGGACTAAGAAGAATAAACATAATATGGAAGCTGATTAGTTATACTATTTTGTGGAAAAAAATTGTCTAGATGTATTGGTGACTTCCAAGCTCAATACTAGGCAAGCTATCCCAGTAAGCACCATGCAGCAAGTAACCCAGACCAAATTAAAATACATCACACAGCTCATTAAAATCACAGAGCTAATTAATTAAAAGCACAGAATGAGAAGCAAGGGGCAGGAAATAGGAAAAGTAAGGACACTTAAAATAGGGTACAAGTGAGTTGGGAAGTCTTTACTACTTGAATCCTCGGGCATGCAGTGTTCCTATATCCTGACGCTGTCTGCCACATTCACCTTTATGCTGATAGTGTAGATACAAGAACAGAGTTTAAATTCAAGCAATGGGATCCACATATAGAAAGTGCCTTAGGCTAATTACCCACTTGTTCCTGTGAAGACTCATCAGAGCAGTTATCTTGGTATAGCAGTAGCTTGACAGCTCTGTATCCATCTTTGCTGAGCAGAGGAAATAAGAGGCCACAATGGGTGTCATTGATATGTAACTGAATTAAACCTCATTAAGAATAAATACCAATACCCATGTTTATTGAATGTATTCTCAACATTATGTGTATATAAGGGGTGTCAAACTCATTTTCTCTGGGGCCCACATAAACCTCATGGTTGCCTTCAAAGGCCTGAATGTAATTTTAGGACTGTATAAATCTAACTACTCTTGTTTTAAAGTATATTTTTTATTTAATTATTGTTCAAGTACAGTTTCCTGTCTTTTACTCCCATCCCAGGCCACCCCCCTCAGTGCTCCACATCTCCCTCCCATTTCCACCCCTGTTAGTTTTTGTCCATGTGTCCTTTATACTTGTTCCTGTGAATCCTTCCCCTTTCCCCCTGAAATCCCCTCCCCTCTCTCCTCTGGTCACTGTCAGCCTGTTCTCTATTTCAGTATCTTTGGTTATATTTTGCTTGCTTGTTTGTTTTGTTATTTAGCTTCCTGTTAAAGATGAGATCATATGGTACTTTTCTGTCACCACCTGGCTTATTTCACTCATCATAATGCTTTCCCGTTCCATCCATGATGTTGCAAAGGGTAGGAGCTCCGTCTATCTTTTGGCTGCATATATTCCATTGTGTAAAGGTTTTGGATCCATTCGTTTACTGATGGGCACCTAAGTTGTTTCCAGCCCTTGGCTATTGTAAATTGTGCTGCTATGAACATTGGGGTGCATAGGTTCTTTTGGATTGGTGTTTCAGGATTCTTAGGGTATAATCCTAGCAGTAGAATTGCTGGGTCAAAAGGCATATTTATTTTTAGTTTTCTTAGAAAATTTCATACTGTTTTTCATAATGGTTGTACCAGTCTGCAATCCCACCAACAGTGAACTAGGATCCCCTTTGTCCCCACAGCCTCTCCAACATTTGTTGTTTGTTGCTTTGTTTATGATAGCCATCCTGACTGGTGTAAAGTGGTATCTCATTGTGGTTTTAATTTACATCTCTCTGAAATCTAACTACTCTTTAACAGTTAAGTGAGAGCTCAGTGCTGCTGCCCAGTAGAAACAAGGTGCCAGGCTGGATAAAACAAGGTGGAGGGCTGGATTTGGCCTTCGGGCCTTGTGTTTGCCACCTGTGGTGTATGTTATATATTTAGATGTAATGAATATTTACTTCATAATTATCTTAGTCCTTCCAGCCATTCTATGTTTCACATATATTTTCTGCTTTCTTATTGTGCATATTACCCTTAACACATCATATGAATTCCATTTATGTTTAACAACAGTACTAGCTACTGATCTATCAAAAGTATTTTATTTTTATGTTCTTTTTTACTGCTGTTCAAGTACAGTTGTGTCCATTAAGAATATTTTTAAAAAGATTTTGCCCTGGCCAGGTAACTCAGTTGGTTACAGCATTGTCCTGATTTGCCAAGGTTGTGGGTATGATCCCTGGTCAGGGCACATACAAGAATGAATCAACGAATGCCTAAAAGGCATTACCTATATATGTATATTTATGTTTTTAACTGTATTTTCTTTTTAATTTTATTTTTATTATATTTATCCATTGCCATTTACCTCCCTTATACCCATGTCTCTCCTGCAATGTTAATCACGGTGTGGTGATTAACCATATTTTCTTAGGTACTATATATAGATCATACCACAAAGATAATTTTTCAACTAATTTTTTAGTGTTCAATCTTTATTATCAAAAATTGCATGAATTTTATTTTATAACTGAGTCATAAATGTCATCGCTTTAAAAATAGTTGTTTTCTATTTTTTTTTCTTTTTTTTTTTTTTTACTCTGGTTCAAGTACAATTGTCTCCATATTCTCCCATGACTCTCCCCTACACAGACCATACTCAACTCACACCCTTCATATTTCCACCCTTTGGTTTGTCCATGTATCTTTTAAATATGTTCCTGAACATCATCCTCCCTTTACCCCACATTATTTCTTCCTACCTCCCCTCTGGTTACTGTTAGTATGTTCTTAATTTCAAGGTCTCTGGTTACATTTTACTTTCTTGTTTTCTTTGTTGATGATTAGGTTCCACTTATAGGTGATATCATGTGGTATTTGTCTATCACTGCCTGGCTTATTTCACTTTGCATAATAATCACATGCTATTGCAAAGGGTAGGAGCTCCTTCTGTCTTTCTGCAGCATAGTATTCCATTGTGTAAATGTACTACGGTGTTTTGATCCACTCATTTACTGATGGGCCCTTAGGTTGCTTCTAGCCCTTGGATATTGTAAATTGTGCTGCTATGAACATTGGGGTGTATAAGTCATTTTGAATTGGTGCTCAGGATTCATAGGGTATAGTCCTAGCAGTGGAATTGCCTGGACAAAAGGCAGTACAATTTTTAGTTTTCTGGGGAAATTCTGTACTGTTTTCCACAGTGGCTACACAAGTCTGCATTTCCACCACCAATGTACTAGAATTCTCCTTTCTCCACAATCTTCCCATCACATATTGTCTGTTGATTTGTTTATGATGGCTGTTCTGACTGGTGTGAAGAGGTATCTCATTGTGGTTTTGATTTGCAACAATCTAATGGGTAGTGATGTCGACCATGCGACCATGCATTCATATGTCTCTGAACCCTGTATATATCCTCCTTGGAGAAATGTCTGTTAAGGTCCTTTGCCAATGTTTTACTTGGGTTGTTTGTCTTCATAAGGTGGAACATGTGAGTTCTTTATGTATTTTGGAGACCAAACCCTTGTTCGAGGTATCATCTGAAAATATGTTTTCCCATACAGTTGGTTCCCTTTTCATTTGCTGTTTTCTTTAGCCATGAAGAAAGCTTTTTATTTTGAAGAAGTCCCATATGTTTATTATTTCCTTTATGTTCCTTGCTCTAGGAGACATATCAATAAAAACACTGTTGCATGGATTTTCTGAGATTTTTCTGACTATGTCTTCTTCTTGGACTTTAATGATGTCATGACTTATATTTATGTATTTTATTTATCTTGAATTTAGGTTGGTGTGTGGTGTAAGTTGGTGGTCTAATTTAATTATTTTTGCATGTACTTTTCCAGATCTCACAAAATCAAGTATTGAAGAGGCTATTTTACTCCATTTTATGCTTTTGTCCCCTTTGTGAAATATTAATTAACCATAAAGACTTGAGTTTATTTCTGGGCTCCCTCTCCTGTTCCATTTGTCCAAGTGTCTATTCTTATGCCAGTACCAGAATGTTACAATTACAATGGGTTTGTAATATAGTTTGGCATCAGGTATTGTGATTCTTCCTACTTCGTTCTTCTCAAAAGTGCTTTAACTATTCAGGGTACTTTATGGTTCCATATAAATTTTTGAGATGTTTGTTCTATATCTATAAAATATGTCATTGGTATTTTAATAGGGATTGCTTTGAATCTATAAATTGCTTTGGGTAGTATTGACATTTTGATGATGTTAATTATTCCAATTCATGAACACAGTATATGGTTCCATGGGTTTGCATCTTAATTTTTTCTTCAGTGTTGTGCAGTTTTCTGAGTACAGGTCTTTTACCTCCTTGGTTAGATTTATTCCCAGGTGTTTTATTTTTCTTGTTGCTTTAGCAAATAGGATTTTTTAACCTGATTTCTATTTCTGATATTTCATTGTTGGTGTATAAAGATCTTCTTGGATTTCTTGGAATAGTTGGTGAAGGATAGGGTTAGCTCATCCTTAAGTGCTTTGTACAATTCTCCTGAGAAACCATCTGGTCCAGGGTTTTTGTGTGTAGGAAGTTTTTCGATTACTGCTTCAATTTGTTCAGCTGTTATTGGTCTGTTCAGGCTTTCTGCTTCTTCTACATTCAGTTTTGGAAGAATATTTCCAGAATTTGTCCATGTCACCTAGTTATTCAAATTTAGTAGCATATGATTCTTCATAGTAAATTCTTACAATCCTTTGTATTTCTCTGGTGTCAGTTGTAATTTATCCTGTTTCATTTCTGATTGTGTTTATTTGGGTTTCCTCTCTTTTTTTCTTGCTGAGTCCACTTAAAGGTTTGTCAATTTTGTTTATCTTTTCAAAGAACCAGCTTCTAGGTTTATTGATCCTTAAAGTCTCTTTGTCTAAAGAGAGACTCTTTTGTCTTTGACTAAAGTCACTTTTAGTCCATATGTCATTTAATTCTGCTCTGATCTTGGTTATTTCCTTCTACTTGCTCTGGGCTGTCTTTGTTGTTGTGTTTCAAGTTCTTGTAAAGATACTGTTGGGGTGTCTAATTGAAATGTTGCTTCTCTTCAGGTAGGCCTGTATCGCTATGAACTTCCCTCTCAGAACTGCCTTTGTTGTGTGACATAAGTTCTGGATTGTTGTGAGTTGTTTTTCATTCAATTCTAGAAACTTTTGATTTTTCCTTAATCTAATTTTTACCCATTCATAGTTTAATAGCATGCTTTTTGATCTCCATGAGTTTGAATGTTTTTGTGTTTTTTCTTTGAAGTTGGTTTCTAGGTTCAGTCCCTTCTGGTCAGAGAAAATACTTGACATTATTCCAATTTTCTTGAATTTCTTGAGGCTTGTTTTGTGTCATAACATATAGTCTATCTTTGAAAATGTTCCATGTGCATTTGAAACGAATGTGTATTTTGCTTCTTTGGGATGAAAGGATCTGTATATATCACTTAAGTTTATTTGATCTAGGATATTGTTCAATGCCACAATTTCTTAGTTGACATTTTGTTTAGCAGATCTATCAATTTTTGACAGTGGGGTGTTAAAATTCCCTACAAAAATTGTGTTGCTGTCCATATCTTTCTTGAAGTCTTCCAATATTTTCTTTATCTATTTCGGTGCATAAATATTTATAATGTTTATTTTTTTCTTTGATACAGTACATTTTTATTTTATCTTACAGTGAAGTAAAACTTCTTTGATCCAGTCCTTTTCCTATAGGAATTTTTTTTCTCTCATTTTTTATTTAGTTATTTTTAAGTACAGTTTTTTGTCTATTTCTCCCATCCAAGCCACCCCCATACCACGCTCCCCACCTCCCGCCCACACCCCCAGCCCTCGTCCCTGCGTCCCTCACATTTGTTCCCCCAAATACCTCCCCCCTTCCCCCTTAAATTTCCTTCCCTCTTCCCTCTGGTCACTGTCCCCTTGTTCTCTATTTCAGTGTCTTTATTTTTATTCTGCTTGCTTGTTTATTTTGTTGTTTAGCTTCCTGTTAAAGGTGAGATCATATGGTATTTGTCTTTCAACACCTGGCCTATTTCACTCAGCATAATGCTTTCCAGTTCCATCCATGTTGTTGCAAAGGGTAGTAGCTCCTTCTTTCTCTCTGCTGCATAGAATTCCATTGTGTATATGTACCTCAATTTTTTGATCCATTCATTTACTGTCGGGTACCTAGGTTGTTTCCAACTCTTGGCTATTGTAAATTGTGCTGCAATGAACATTGTGGTGCATAGGTTCTTTGAAATTGATGTTTTAGGATTCTTGGGATATAATCCTAGCAGGGAATTGCTGGGTCAAAAGGCAGGTCCATTTTTAGTTTTCTGAGAAAATTCCATACAGTTTTCCATAATGGCTGTATCAGTCTGCAATCCCACCAACAGAGAACTAAGGACCCCTTTTCTCCACACACTCTCCAACATTTGTTCTTTGTTGCTTTATTTATGATAGCCATCCTGACTGGTGTAAAGTGGTATCTAATTGTGGTTTTAATTTGCATCTCTCTGATAGCTAACGATATTGAGCATCTCTTCATGTGTCTCTGACCATTCTGTATGTCTTCCTTGAAGAAGTGTCTGTTCAAGTCCCTTTCCCATTTTTTAATTGGGTTAGAGGTCTTCTTAGAGTGGAGTCATGTAAGTTCTTTGTATATTTTGGAGATTAAAACTTTGTCTGAGGTATCATTGGCAAATATATTTTCCCATACAGTTGGTTGTCTTGCTAATTTAATACTGTTTTCCTTAGCCACTCAGATACTTTTTATTTTGATGAGATCCCATTTGTTTATTCTTTCCTTTACATTCCTTGCTCTAGGGGACATATCAGTAAAAAAGTTGCTGCGTGAAATATCTGAGATTTTCTTGCCGACGTCTTCCTCTAGAAGTTTAATAGTGTCATGGCTTATATTTAAGTCTTTTATTCACTTTGAATTTGTTTTGGTGTTTTTTTATTTTTTAATTAATTTTATTTAGTTATTTTTCAAGTACAGTTTTTTGTCTATTTTTCCCATCCCAGCCTCCCCCGCCCCTTGCTCCCCACCTCCCTCCCATTTCCACCTGCTTAGTTCTCATCCCTGTGTCCTTCCTATTTGTTCCTCCAAATCCCTCCCCCTTTTCCCCTTAACTTCCCTTTTTTCTTCCCTCTGGTCACTATCCCCTTGTTCTCTATTTCAGTGTCTTTGTTTTTTTTTTTTTTTCTGCTTGCTTCTTTGTTTTGCTGTTTAGCTTCCTGTTAAAGGTGAGATCATATGGTATTTGTCTTTCAGCACCTGGCCTATTTCACTCAGCATAATGCTTTCCAGTTCCATCCATGTTCTTGCAAATGGTAGTAGCTCCTTCTTTCTCTCTGCAGCATAGAATTCCATTGTGTATATGTACCACCATTTTTTGATCCATTCATTTACTAATGGGCACCTAGATTGTTTCCAACTCTCAGCTATTGTAAATTGTGCTGCTATGAACATTGAGGTGCATAGGTTCTTTGAAATTGATGTTTTAAGGATTCTTAGGATATAATTCCAGCAGTGGAATTGCTGGGTCAAAAGGCAGGTCGATTTTTATTTTTCTCAGAAAATTCCATACTATTTTCCATAATGGTTCTACCAGTCTGCAATCCCACCAGCAGTGGACTAAGGACCCCTTTTCCCCACAACCTCTCCAACATTTGTTGTTCGTTGCTTTGTTTATGATGGCCACCCTGACTAGCGTAAAGTGGTATCTCATTGTGATTTTAATTTGCATCTCTCTGATAGCTAACGATATTGAGCATCTCTTCATGTGTCTCTGAATGTTCTGTATGTCCTCCTTGGAGAAATGTCTGTTCAAGTCCTTTACCCATTTTTTAATTGGGTTGGGTGTCTTCTTAGAGTGGAGTCATGTAAGTTCTTTGTATATTTTGGAGATTAAACCTTTGTCTGAGGTATCATTGGCAAATATGTTTTCCCATAGAGTTGGTTGTCTTGCTAATTTAATACTGTTTTCTTTAGCCACGCAGAAGCTTTTTATTTTGGTGAGATCCCATTTGTTTATTCTTTCCTTTACATTCCTTGCTCTAGGGGACATATCAGTAAAAAAAGTTGCTGCGTGAAATATCTGAGATTTTCTTGCCGAAGTTCTCCTCTAGGACTTTAATGGTGTCACAACTTACATTTAACCCTTTTATCCACCTTGAATTTATTTTGGTGTATGGTGTAAGTCTGTGCTCAAGTTTCATTTTTTTGCACGTAGCTGTCCAGTTCTCCCAACACCATTTGTTGAAAAGGCTATCTTTACTCCATTTTATGTTACTGACCCCTTTGTCGAATATTAATTGATTGTAGAGAGTTGGGTTGATTTCTGGGCGGCTCTCTGTTCTGTTCCATTGGTCTATGTGTCTGTTTTGATGCCAGCACCAGGCTGTTTTCCTGACAGTGGCCTTGTAATACAGTTTGATATCAGGTATTGTAATCCCTCCTACTTTGTTCTTCTTTCTCAAAAGTGCAGCTGCTATTCGGGGTCATTTATGGTTCCATATAAATTTTTGAAGTGTTTGTTCTATGTCTGTGAAACATGCCATTGGTACTTTAATAGGTATTGCATTGAATCTGTATATTGCTTTGGGTAGTATGGACATTTCGATGATATTAATTCTTCCAATCCATGAACATGGTATATGTTTCCGTTTGTTTGTGTCTTCCATGATTTCTTTCTTCAGTGCTGTGTAGTTTTCTGCATACAGGTCTTTTACCTCTTTGGTTAGGTTTATTCCCAGATATTTTATTTTATTTTTTTTTGCTAAATCGAATGGGATTTTTTCTTGATTTCTGTTTCTGCTGATTCATTGTTAGTATACAAAAATGCCTTTGATTTCTGGATATTGACTTTGTATCCTACTCTTTTGCCAAATTCATTAATTAGTTCGAGCAGTTTTTTAGTAGAGTCTATAGGATTTTCCATGTACACTATCATGTCATCTACAAACAGTGACAGTTTTGTTTCCTCTTTTCCTATTTGAATGGCTTTTATTTTCGATTCTTGCCTAATCGCTGTGGCCAAAACTTCCAAAACTATATTGAATAGAAGTGGTGAAAGTGGACATCCTTGTCTTGTTCCTGATCTTAGTGGAAAAGCTTTTAATTTTTGCCCATTGAGTATGATGCTGGCTGTAGGTCTCTCATATATGGCCTTTATAACATTGAGAAATGCTCCCTCTATTACTACTTTGCTGAGTGTTTTTATCATAAATGGGTGTTGTACCTTATCAACAGCTTTTTCCGCGTCTATTGATATGATCATGTGATTTTTGTCTTTGCTTTTGTTTATGTGATGTATTACATTTACTGATTAGCGAATGTTGAACCATCCTGGCATCCCTGAGATGAATCCCACTTGGTCATGGTGTATGATCTTTTTGATATATTGTTGGATGCGATTTGCCAATATTTTGTTGAGGATTTTAGCATCTATGTTCATCAGCGATATTGGCCTGAAGTTTTCTTTCTTTGTTGTGTCTCTATCTGGTTTTTGAATTAGGATGATGCTGGCTTCATAAAAGGAGTTTGGGAGTTTTCCATCCTTCTGAATTTTTTGGAATAGTCTGTGATGAATAGGGGTTAGCTCTTCCTTAAATGCTTTGTAGAATTCTCCTGTGAAACCATCTGGTCCAGGGCTTTTATGTGATGGGAGTTTTTTGATTACTGCTTGAATTTCTTTTGCTGTTATTGGTGTATTCAGATTTTCTGTTTCTTTTTCATCAAGTTTTGGAAGATTATATTTTTCTAGAAATGTGTCCATTTCCCCTAGGTTTTCAAATTTCTTGGCATACAGTTCTTCATAGTAATTTCTAACAATCCCTTCTATTTCTGTGGTATCAGTTGTAATCTCTCCTCTTTCATTTCTGATTGTATTTATTTGAGTCCTCTCTCTTCTTTTCTTGATGAGCCTACTTAAAGACTTGTCTATTTTGTTTTTCTTTTCAAAAAAACACCTTCTGGATTCATTGATCTTTAGAATTGTGCTTTTAGTTTCTATGTCATTAAGTTCTGCTCTAATTTTGGTTATTTCCTTCCTTCTGCTTTCTCGGGGTTGTCTTTGTTGTTGTTCCTCAAGTTCTTTTAGGAGTAAGGTTAGGTTGTTTGTTTGAAATGTTTCTATCTTCTTTAGGTAGGCCTGTATTGCTATAAACTTCCCTCTCAGGGCTGCCTTTGCTGTGTCCCATAAGTTTTGGTTTGTTGTGAGATCATTTTCATTTGTTTCCAGAAACATTTTGATTTCTTCCCTAATTTCATTCTTGACCCATTCGTTGTTTAATAGCATACCATTCAGTCTCCATGATTTTGGGTGCTTTGGGTTTTTTCCTCTGGGGTTGGTTTCCAATTTTGGTCCCTTGTGGTCAGAGAAAATGCTTGGTATGATTTCACTTTTCTTGAATTTGTTGAGGCTTGTTTTGTGTCCTATCATGTGGTAGATTTTTGAAAATGTTCCATGTGCATTTGAAAAGAATGTGTATTTAGCTTCTTTGGGATGAAGGCCTCTATATATATCAGTTAAATCCATTTCATCTAGGGTGATATTTAATGCCGCAATATCTTTGTTGATATTTTGTTTGGAAGTTCTGTCCATTTTTGATAGTGGGGTGTTAAAATCCCCTACTATAATTGTGTTGCTGTCAATATCTTTCTTGAAGTCCTCTAAGATTTTCTTGATATATTTGGGTGCTCCTATGTTGGGTGCATATATATTTATGATGTTAATGTCTTCTTGGTGGATTCTTCCCTTGAGTATAATGAAGTGACCTTCTGGGTCTCTCTTTATGGTCCTCTTTTTGACGTCTATATTGTCTGATATGAGAATTGCTACCCCAGCTTTTTTTTCTTGTCTGTTTGCTTGGTAAGTTTGTTTCCAGCCTTTCACTTTTAGTCTGTGATGGCCTTTTGTCCTGAGGTGGTCTCTTGTAGGCAACATATGTGAGGGTCATGCTTTCTTAACCATTCAGCTATTCTGTGTCTTTTGATTGGAGCATTTAATCCATTTATGTTTAAGGTTATTATTGATGCGTACTTATTCATTACCATTTTTGTACCTGTGTTCTTGTCTGTCTCTCACTTTTCCTTCCTTTCCTTAAAGTAGTCCTTTTAGTATTTCTTGTAGGACTGGTTTGGTGGAGACATATTCTCTTAGACTTCTTTTGTCTTGGAAGCTCTTTATTTGGCCTTCTATCTTGATTGATAGCCTTGCTGGGTAAAGTAGCCTTGGTTGTAGGCCTCTGGTTCTCATTACTTGGAATATTTCTTGCCATTCTCTTCTTGCTTGGAGTGTTTCCATTTAGAAGTCAGTGGCTAACGTTATTCGGGCCCCCTTGTATGTTATTTCTTTTTTCTCCCTTGCTGCCTTTAAGATTCTCTGCTTGTCTTGGAATTTTGCCATTTTGATGCCGATGTGTATTGAAGTGGGTCTCCTTGGGTTCCTCTTGATTGGGACTCTGTGTGATTCCTGGATTTGTGTGACTTTTTCTGTCATCAAATTAGGAAAATTTTCTCTCATTACTCTTTCAAATATGTTTTCTATTCCTTGTTCTTCTTCTTCTCCTTCTGGTATCCCTATTATTCAGATATTATTATGTTTCATATTATCTTGTATTTCTCTTAATCCCTCTTCATTCTCTCTAAGTTTATTTTCATTTTCCTGTTCTTTCTGTGAGATGCTTTCTACTTTGTCCTCCATCTTTCTAATCCTATCCTCCACCTCTTCTATACTACTTTTGAAACTATTTACTGTGTTCTTCAATTCAGAGACTGTATTCTTCATTTCCTCTTGTCCCTTGCTGATAGTTTCTATTTCCTTTTTCATGGTGATATAGTTTGTGGTGAAATCATTGTAGCTCTTCTGTAGTTTTTGGTAGCTCATTGTGAGCTCTTTGAACTTCGTGACTACCAGTGCTTTGAATTCACTATCTGTTAGTTGATTAGCTTCTATTTCATCTAACATTCTTTCTGAAGCCTCTGCTTTTTCTTTTATTTGGGGATTGTTTCTTTGTCTTCCCATTGTTTGTGAGACTCCTCTTGTTGGCCTCAGCTTCTAAAATTGATCTTTTCTGACTCCCTGGTTTTATGCTGTGAACCTCTGTGGTATACTGCCTGTGAATGTCAGTGGTGCAGGCTCCTTCAGGTATCTTGATGTTCTCCGTTTCCACCTACTCCTTTAATTGTGTATGTGTAATCAGTTGTAGGAGGAGGCAAAATGGTTTATGACAGCATAAGAGTTTTTAATGATATTTACAGTCACAGCTGGTAGAGAGGAGATATGCAATCTTTAGAGTGTATATTGTATTAACTGTATTCTTCAGCCCAACTTGACACTTTTTTGAGAGGATGGACAAAAGATAGGCCTGTTGTTGGGGAGGGCAGTCTTGTTAGTTGTAACTAGAAAGCAGTGAGGTTTTAGATGGTCAGATTTTGAGGTAAGGTGAGAGTAAGGATCGGTAAATAGGTGTGGTGTGTGAGCAAATCGAGTTAACCACTACAGTGACAGAATTCAGGGACCTGCACAATGGGCTAAGATCCAGGAGATGTGTTGTGAAGTATTTACTGTTGTATAGATCAGCTATTATTTACACTAATATTAGAGCAACACTCGTATAACAATCTCTATGTGATCTGTCTGAGTAGGGGGTATAGAGCTTTAGGTAGTGTGCTAAAGGAAAACAAGTGGCGTGTAGTTTAGAGGATTAGCAAAGCACTGTGTAGGAAAGGACAGGGGGAACCTGTCTAATAATACAATATATCTACTCGAGACTAAGAAGCCTCTACAGAAAGAGGAGGAATACAGGGATATTATTAAAATATAAAAGAGGTGAAAATAATGAAAAAAATATACATCTCCTCGTGGCTTCTCTGCTATAGGAAGGTGACATTTGTTTCTCTGTCTCTACTGTTGAGATGCCCCCCTCTTCAGGTCCCATTCTGGTCCTTTCACAGTTCCTAGTTGTTTGTGTCCCTTGCGGGTAAAAGGAAACGAAGCAACATACAATCAAATGAAAAGGCAGGAGAGGGGAGGCGAAAGCAATGAGTTTAGGAGGAAAGGGAGAAGACTAAAACGGGGAAAGAGAAAGGAGAGGAACAAAGTATAGAAAGATAAAGCAGTGATAAAATTAAAAAATATATAAGGTTACTAAACTAATGCACAAAAGTTACTAAAAAAAGGAAAAAAAACACAAAAAATTAAAAAAAAAACCCAAAACAAACAAGCGAACAGCAAAAAAATAAACAAATAATAACAACAACAACAGAGAAACCCTTCTCTTGTTAGTTTCAAACTGTCCAGACTGGTTTTTCTAGTTGTAGCAGGATCTCTCTGTGTGCTGGGATGCTGGCGCAAGTGCGCGCACCAGCCAGGCTACCAGATTGGGGTGTAGGCGCCTGCACACTTGCCGAGCACACTCGCGGGGCAATCCAGGACTGGCAACCTGCGCTTCCGGGTCCCCCAGCCCCGGCCCCAAAGCACTTCCCGATCCTAGTGGCGTCAGCCCAGAGTTCTCTGCGCCCCTGCTCGAGCGCCCCTGTCTGGCGCTTCGGGTCTGGTAGCACCAGCCGATAACATCTCTGCGCCCCGCGCACGCGTCTGCGAGCAAGAAACCGGCAGGGAGCTTCTTTTTCCTGCAGCGCCTCTCTGAACTCTCTGCGCCTGCGAGCTCGTCCTTCTGGGACTGGGGTAACTGGCAGCGGGCTTCCCAGTCCCCTGGTGGTGGCTCAGAGGCCTCTGCTTCCACCAGGCCTTCTGGGACCCGGAGTAACCGGCAGGGCGCTTCACATTCCTGTGGCTAGTCCCCAGTTGCCTCCACTTTCCCCCAGGCTTGTTGCAAGGCTGGATAGGAAGCAAGCCAAGCTGCCCTGGCAGGAGAACACCTCAGTCCACTTTCAATAAAAAAACAAAACAAAACAAAACTCTCCAGACAGCCTGTCTCTCATTCTGGCTCAGACCCTAACCAGACCTGTGAGGCCAATGCATCTCTGGATTCCCCAGGCTTGCGATCACAGAGTCTGCAGTTGAACTGGGCCCTGTGTCTTTGTACCCCTCCCCAAAAATGCAAGCCAGCAAGCAGACAGGTCTCTGCCCGGCATTGTCCAGTTTTGCTTATAGGGAAAGTAGGGGAGCTGCTGGCCCGAGCTGGTGGCCACTGGGGCTGCCCGGTGCCCAAGCTCCTGTGGTAGACCTTTCTGGTGTTGGTCTCAGACCGATGGCTCTGGACCCTGGCCGTAGAGGCAGCATCGGGGACACCTAGCCTGGGGCACCAGCCTCCACCGCTGCTTTGTCTTTACTCTGGTTCCTAAGACCCCACTGACCTGCCACTTTCTGGTGTTTCAGCGTCCAACACAGTCTCTGTTCTTTTAATTTCACAAATGCTGGATAACTGATGGATTAGTGCGCTGCTTTTCTATAGATCTGCCAGGATTTTCACCCATTAGTGCGGGAGCTAGAATCCGCTCCATCTTACTCTGACGCCATCTTCCTTCCTCTCCCTATAATGTTTATGTTTTATTGATGAATTAATCCCTGAGTATTATGAAGTGATCTTCTGGTCTCTTTTATGGACCTTTTCTTGGAGTCTCTTCTGCATGATATGATTATTGCTCCCATGGCTTATTTTTTCTGTTTGTTTGGAAAATTTGTTTCTAGCCCTTCACTTTCAGTCTGTGTACGTCTTTTGTCCTAGGGTGGGTCTCTTGTAGGCAACATATGTGTGGGTCATGATTTTTTATCCATTCAGGTACCCTATATCTTTTTATTGGAGCATTTTATGCTTTTACATTTGTGGTTGTTATCGATAGGAACTTACTCATTGCCATTTTTTGTTCCTGTATTCTTCTCTCTCTCATTTTTTCTCTTTTCTTAAAGTAGTTCCTTTAGCATCTCTTGCAGAGCTGATTGGGGGAGGTGAATTATTTTAGACTTCTCTTGCCTGGGAACCTCCTTATGTGGTCTTCCATTTTAATTGAGAGTCTTGCTGGATAGAGTAGTCTTGGTTGTAGGCCTTTGGTTTTTATTGCTTGGAGTATTCTTTGCCAGTTCCTTCTGCCTTGAAGTGTTTCCATCGAGAAGTCAACTGCTAGCCTTATTGGGGCTCTTTGGTATATTACTTCCTGCTTCTTCCTTGCTTCCTTGAAGATTTTCTTTTTGTCTTAGAATTTTGCCATTTTAAGTATGATGTGTCTTGAAGTGGGCCTCTTTGGGTTCCTCTTGATTGGAACACTCTGTGTTTCCTGGATTTTTGTGAGCTTTTCTCTCATCAAATTAGGGACGTTTTCCTCATTACCTTTTCAAACAGGTTTTCCATCCCTTGCTTTTTTTCTTTTCTTTCTGATATCCCTATTTGTAGGAGCCCAGGAGGCCTGAGAGGGGTCAAGGATAGGGTCCTGCACCGCAGATGTGGTGACTGGACCTGGTTTCCAGCCTCGGGGCTATCTTGTGACTGTTCTCTGACCCCTTGAGAAACTAGCCGCCTCTCCTTACCCATCAACTCATATCTTTGGCCTGTGCGTCATGTACCCTGAAGGTATGTTAGCCTGAGAACATCCTGACTCTAAGGGAAGAGATAAACTTTGTAGGTCAAGGAAGTGAGCTACGTGCCAGAAGGCTTCTCCTTTGTTCTCTATGTACTCAAGATTGAATTTAAGCCTGAAGACTGCACAAAAAACTTGCCTTATGCCAGCAGAGCATTTGGTCCTCTCCTTTGTTTCGTCCCTCGCTCAGCCTCATGACCACCCTTGCTGCAGCAGGCTGCGGCACCTATTATATCGATATTATTACATTTCATCTTGTCCTTCACTTTGCTTAACTCCAGTTTATTGTTTCTGAGTCTCTTTCCTTTTCTTCCTCTTTCTGTTTTTTTTATCTTGTCCTCCAGCTTGCTGATTTGATCCTTTGCTTCATCTAGCCTGCTTTTGATTCTTTCTACTGTGTTGTTCAATTCATAAATTGTATTCTTCATTTCCTCATGGCTCTTGTTGATGGTTTCCATTTCCTTTTTCATGTTGATATACTTTGCAGTGAGTTCATTATAATTTCCCTATAATTTTTGGTAACTCTCTGTGAGCTTATTGAGCTTTGTTATAACCATTACTTTAAATTCCATGTATGATAATTGAGTTGCCTCTATTTCATTTAGCATTCTTTCTGTGGCTTCCTCCTTTCCTTTCATTTGGGGATAGTTTCTTTGTCTTCTTGTTGTTTTTGAGACTCTTTTTGTTAGCCTATGATTTTTTAAATTTTAAATTGATCTCTTCTGACATCCTGGATTTATAGTGTGATCTTCTGTGGTAGGAGACCTGTGAGATTCAGTGGTGCAAAGTGCTTGGTCTTCTAAACTTGCTGCTCTTGGGCTGTCATTTATGTTGGCTCTCTGGATGTCTCTGGGTTTTGATTGTTTTTGCATCTTTCTTTGGTGGGCCCTTCCATCCAGCTGGTTAACTTAGGGTCTCTTTACCCACCACATCTTGTATGCTGTTGTGCAGGTGTGGACAGATTGTATCGAAGGTGGTTCTTTTGTCTCACTATGGTTTTATGGTTTCTTTCTTATAATTATTCACTTGTTTATTCTAGGTAATTTCTCTACCATTTAGCTATAATTTCAGATTGGTCCAGGTTGGAGGTTAGTGTCACTACCACTCCTTCACCTTCTTCCATTATTATCTGTTGGTTGTTTCTTTGTTGGTGGGTTCTGTCTTCTTCCAGTAGGTATACTTGTGTTCACAGATGCCACCTACTCTTTTATGTGATCAGTTGGAGGGGAAAGACAAAATGCATTAAAATAACGGGAGGGTATTCCATGGGATTTAATTTACCAACCTGTAGATAAAAGATGGGAGATCCTTTTGATGTATATAGTGATAACCATGATGTTTTACTCAACTAGCTACTTTTTAAAAAGTGTGGGGAAAAGATAAGAATCCTGTTAGGGGGGGAAAGGATTGTTAGTTGGATCCAGAAAACAATGACCTTTTGGAATGTCAAATTATGAGATATCGTGAGAGTAAAGGATAGAAAATAGTTGTAGTTTGCAAGAGAATAGAGTTACCCACAACAGTAATAAATTTCCAGAAGTCGGTGAAATGGGCTATGATCCAGGTGTTGTGTATTATTTGCAATTGTATGGAAGAAGAATTATTTACAATAATACTGGAACAACAATAGTATGACAGAATGTATGTGATCTGAAAAACAACAATAGGAGGTACAGGACCTAGAGTAGTGTGCTGTTGGCACACCAGTTAAGTGAAGGAGGGGAAATTTAAAATGCACTATGAAAGAAAGAGATAAGGAAAACCAGTTAGGCAATGTAATTAAATAAATAAGGTGAAGAAAACTAAACAAGAAGAGAAATAAGAAAAATACTAATAAAATAAAATAAGTAAAAATAATGAAAAATGATAATAATACAAATAAACAATCACTTGCAAGTTCTCTGGAATATCAAAGTGAAATTGGTCTCAGTTTCTCAGTTGTTATGATGATTCCTCCTTTGATTTCACTGTCGTCCTTTCATAGCTACAGGTCTTATTGTCCCACTTGTGGGGGGAAATTTTTTTTAAAAGAAAGAAAGAAAAAAAAGACTCCTGCTGTTTTTAAAGTGGCCAAACCAATTCTGCTGGCCTTCCTGGATGCAGCAGGGTGTGAGGAGTTGGGTTTCTTTTTTCTCCCTTCCTGTGGTTTTGTGCAGATGAGGGCCAGGTCTGAGGCTGCACTCTTCACAGTTGCCCAGCCTCCAGCCCAGTTGCTCAGTTCACTGCTAGGCTCCCATTGCCCTTCTACACCATGCCTGCACCTTCAGTACACCAGTTGTGCTGTCCTTGAGGTGCACCATTCAGGGGCAACTCATACACAACCTTCTTGCTCCTTGCTCTCCTAGGTGCTGGAGGCTCTCAATATCTCTCCAGGGTAGTTCATCTCCCACACTGAGATAAGTCTTTCTGGGGACTGCTAACTCTCTGAGCCTTACTGCTCTCATCTGTAAGGGGCGCCTCCTCCTTCCTCTAAGCTAATCAATCTGGACTCCCAGGGCAGAAGTGCTGCAGCGGCTGCTGAGACAGGTGAGGGTACATGACTCATGTGCTGTGGTCATGGACATGCAGAGCTGGGGTGGTGGTCATGGGCACACAGCCTGTTGTTGTGGCGGCACAGCCACGGGGCAGCAGTGTCAAGCGCACACCAACAGGGCCCCTAGTGTATTTTTTTTATTTCAGGTATTGTATTCTTAATTTCTTTCTATTTTTTATTGTACTTTCTATTTATTTTTTCATGTTGTTGTCATTACCACTCAGTCCCTTGTAGTATTCACTGACTTCCTCGAGCATTCTTATAGCCATTTAAAAAAATTTTATGCCTTATAGATTACTTTCCTCAAATTTATTTAGCTCTTTTCCTGGGGATTCTTCCTTTAGGTTTGATTGGGTGTTGTTTCTTTGTCTCCCCAATTTAGGTGACACTTTTGTTTCTGTGTATCAGGGTTCTCTGCTTTGCCTGTCTGTCTTCATGGAGTGTATTTCTGTGGTAGGAGTTCTGTGGGACTCTGTGGTGTAGTCTCTTTGATCTCCTTGTCTGGATGCTCTAGGGTTGCCCTTTGTTCTGCTTCTATGGGCTCTCTTGTAGTACTTGGTTTTTACTTTTTGGTTACTTCTTTGTTGTTATATTCTCCCCTCCAGCAGGCTTACTGGTAGTCACACCTCCCATCTTGTCTTGTATGCTGTTGTACAGGTAATGGTTAACAAAGCAATATTACCAGACAACCAAACCTATACCAGGAAAAGGAACCCCTATATCATAATAGCAATCTCAACCACAATTGAGCAAAGATTAATAAAGATGAAGAGAGGTTACAGATATAAGATAAGTCTAAGGGAATATGAGATGACTAAAAGAGGGGGAAATAATATTGAGTGGTATGAGGGAGAAGAATTGATAAGAATAGGGATAGAACCAAGGTGATGAAAGGGAGAGAACAAAATGTAAAATGTAAGTTAAACACCAAAGGGTGATGGGAACAAAGGAGTAAAAGAAGAGAAGTGTATACTATGAGGTTTGCAGTAAAATTAAAAAGTCATTGTACTAATGAAAGCAAATTGCAGAAAAAGTATAGCAGTGTCAATATCGATAACAACTGAATAAAGTTTAGTAAAGGTGGAATGGGCTAAGTGTATTGTACAAAAGTAAAAAAGTGTATATGAGATATTTACTATAAAAAATATGATTTTGAGAGCATGGGGAAGTAAACTAATAAGAGTAAACCATAAAGCCCAGGTTGAGAGAGGAGAAATAAAAATGAAAGAAAATTCCGAACTCAACTAATAAGGGGGAGGTGGAAGGCAAAATGGAGTATTACAGCAGGAGAGTATTCTATGGGATTTAAAGTACAAACATGTAGTGAACAAATAGTAGTTCTGTTGGAGAAGTACAGCACTAAATGTGGTATTTTGCTCAACTAACTACTGTTTATGAAAGGTGGAAAAGTAATAAAATTCTTATAAGAGAGAAAAAGAATGTGACCTGACTATAACAAGAGCACTTAAGTGAGTTTAGCTGGAGGAAAAAATAGTGAGATTAAGGAATAGAAACATAGTATAGTGTAAGAGAAAATAAAATTTACAACAGTAATAAAGTTCAGGAAGATGGCAAAATAGATTAACATCAGGGAAGGGTGCTGTGTGATATTTGTAATAACAATAATATGATAAAATATGTAATCTGAATAAAAATAATACAAAGTAAAAGACCAATAATAGTGATTTATTTGAAATAAACATGAAGTAAAAGAAGAAAAATTAAAATGCCTTATGAAAGGGAGCAAAAAACAAACAAAAAACTTAAAAGTAAAGGAAGAAAGACAAATAAAAAATATGTAAGTTTTGATGAAGAACAAGGTGAAATTTGTCTAGATGTTGTGAAACCAGAAAAGACACTGGTATTAGGGCTGCCTGTCACTACAAAACCCAATAAGCAATGACAGAGATTGAATCTTTATGGGTGCTTTATTTAGATGGCTGTCAATCTGAGAAGATGGTGTGTTTGTACCCTAACAGACCATCTTCCCTTTTCTTTCCAGGACAGACTTTTTAAAACAGGGAATAAACAAGGTGCAGTGGGGGCTTTGAGTCAGGAAGAATTAGTTGATAGAAGCTGCAACATTCTTATCCTGGGCAGTTAGGTGTTCCCAGGGTCAGGTGGCTATCTGTTTTCCCTGAAACACAATGGCCTGGATGCCTCCAGTTGTCCAGGTGGTCATTTTTAGCCGTGCCCCAGAAGGATGACTGTTTTCCCAGGAGCCAGGATGGGCCTTAGCTGTAGGATATGAAACAAAAGCTTTAATATATACATCACTTACTAGACTTATAACTATTTACCTTAAACTAAAATTTTCCAACTTTCAAGTACCCTATCAAAAGCACTGTGCAGCCCATACTCTTCACTCTGTGCAGTTGTGCTAGGTTGGAGGAGATAAACCACCTTACTTTGTACCCCTTTGATCAATCAATCTGTGAGGTGCACTGAGTGGTAGAAAATCATGCCCACAGTCCTCCTTCCTTGTTGGCTGGGAAGCTGAGTGTGTGAGATTGCTGCCCAGTGTGCATCAGTTCCCCTTTTGAAAAAAGTCTCTGTGGGGACTGCTGCCACTCAGAGCCATTGCTTGGCTTTCCAAACACTCCACCACTCTGGCAAGTTCAGAGTATATTTCAGTCACATCTAGTCACAGCCCACATCTTCTCCTAGCTCCAGGTGCTGCCAGGGGCCCCACACTCTCTGGCTCTGTCCTATCTAGTAACCACTGCCTCAGCTTTAGTGTGCCACCAGCTGTGTGTGTGAATGTGCTGCCCACACCCCACCTGAGATAACTTTATGCATTCAAGTCTCTCCTGGCCTAGGTCTGGGATTTGCCTGCCCTGGGATGGGAGGAAGCTGTTAGGATGCTATAACTGACCAGGCTTTCAAATGATGTCCCCATGGCAGCTGTGGTTTCTGGTGCCATACCTGTGGACTTTCTCTGTCCAAGTATAAAACCTCCTTACTGCCTGTTTTGAAGTGTCTTCTGCACACTTTGGATTCCAAACATTTTATCAGCTAAGATTCTATTGACTTTTTACATTGTTTTTTAATATTAGCTAAGTGTTCCAATTGGATGCAGGAGCAAGTGAACTCAGCTCCCATCTACTTCACTTCCATCTTCTCTCTGCCTCATATTTTTAAACTTTCAAGTAGTCATCATAGGAAAAATATACAATTATTGGGCTTTCTCATGGTTGCTTTGTAATTCACTCTTCCTTTTATTTTAAGTACCTACAGGAAATATTCTCCACTTTTCAGTCTTACAAACTTCTTCATTAAAACACATTTTAAAGTAGCTGGAATGTATCTGCTTTCCACTTTTCTTTTTCTTTCAGGGACAAATGCTTTATTTTTATCACATTTACAAATATTTCTCAACTCTCAAGAAAAAGAGAAGTCCACTAATTTGTTCTGATTGACCTTTAGTCACAAAGCCTCACTTATAAGTAATTACTTTATTAATAAAATAATATTTCCATTTAGGAAGTAAAGAAACAAAAATAAGGATAAATACAGAGTAAGGAGTCTACTTATAACTCTCACTGGAGTCTAAAGTCTCAATGCTCATTTTTTATACTAGAGTATAGGTTATAATATTACCATTTCTAGTCAAAATGTCTTAACAAGCTTAAAGTGTGTTTGGGTCTTTGAGATGGTATATTTGAATTATCTTTGTAATGAAGCATAACCTACAGACAGAAAAATAAATGCAGAACTTGATGAGCTTTCACAAGTCACCACAAAAAATAAAAATCAATACCACCATCATAACCAACATTAATATCAAGAAAAATATATTACTAACACCCTGGGAGATCCTGTTATTCTGCCCTTTCCACCCCCCACTGCATGGGTACTCATTACTCTGAGAATGAGAAGTGTTGCAGTGAAATTAATTTTGGAGTTCAGACAGGCTGGTGTTAAGAAGGGCCTTGATCAGAAAGACTGTGCACAGATTGCATAATATAGGCATAGTTGAGCTCATCACTCAGAGGGCAGTCATCAGCTAAGCACTGGCACAAGACCCACTGCACACAGCATGAGTGCAGTCAATTTTCAGGAATAATATTGTGAGGTTTTACAAGCTGCAAAACATCCAAGTCGAATAGAGCCTGACTATTGGGCCACAAGTTGAATCATATGTTGTAGTGTGTTCCCAGATTTCCATCAGCATTGCCATAAATCCTAAGCTGCCCCCTAAAGCTGGCATCCTGGGGAATGTAGACAGCTATATACCACAGAGTAGCATGTTCAGTTTGTGCCTTGGAAAGTATTAAACTTGTACTGAATCACTATTGATGTTGAAGATCTATAATGTTTCTAAATAAAGAGCAAAATTATAACTAGTAAGGAAGCTAAAAAAATGGGAGGACATTTTTAGGAAATCACAAAGTGTTCTCACAAAGAAATAAGTTGAAGTAAAAACATCAGTTGGATATATTTTGTTTTTATTTTCTCTCCTTTTTTCTTTTTATTTATCCATCTGCACTCCATTTTAACTGCTTGTGCTTTGATTCAATTAAATTTGACATGACTGATGTCTACAGCTGCAGAGAGATGATTGTGACCATACACTGTTGTTGGGGTTAAAGTATAAAGATTGCCAGTAAAAATATAAAATGTAGAGTAAAATGTCATTGTATGTCAGTGTTTCTAGGTTCAGTTGAAAAAACAGAAATAATTTTGTTTACATGATTGTATGTCTATGCTCACTATCTGTGTTCACAGTGATAGCATAAGAAAGAGGTGTTTTTGGTGTGTGTGTATGTGTGTGTGAGAGAAAGAGAGAGAGAGAGAGAGAGAGAGAGAGAGAGAGAATAAAAGAGACATAATATGTACAAACACCCAGAGATGGTGTGGTGCATCCTACACTCTAAGCTATATACCATACCCTGGGATAAAAAAGGTTCATTCTGATTATTAGAAAACTAATGAGGACATACACTTTTATACACTATATTAACTATCTTGAGGTGATGATACAGGGTTCAAATAAGAAAAATACCCAAAGTAGTGAGTTGGACCAGAGTTCTACTGGAGGAGACAATACCTGCATTAAGTTAGTCAGGTAAATAAGAGGTATTTATATATAAATATATGAAGTAGGCTAGGAAAGTCAGCCAAACAAAGGTCTTGAGGACTCTTCAAGGCAAACTAGAGACAATATGTAGTCTCTTAGAACCACAGTGCTGAGATTTGGCAAGATATCTCTGATAAATGTGTAGAGATAAGGATTAGAACATCAAGATTTAAGGAAGAGAGCAAACAATGTCATTTTATAGACAAATAAGCAAATGGCACAAGGACTGTGGTAAAGTGAATTATTCAAAGTTTTAAAATATTAATTTAAAATTTCATCAGGTTAACTTGTCTCACGAAGCATTTTTCAAACATTTAACCAAAGAAATTTCTCTCTCAGAGTTCCAGGCAAGATTGAGGCATAGGTAGAAACACTCTGCTTCCTTACACAACCAATACAAGAAATTTAAAAACGAAAAACAATCAGAACTGACAGAAAATTGAACTGCATGGAAAAACAATAACCAAGGAGATAAACAAATATTCATCCAGGCAGGTAGGAGGGGTAAAGATGGGCAGCATGCAGCAAGATGCAGATCACACAGGCAAGGCAGGGGCTGGAAGACTGGGCATTCCCACATTAGCAGGCTGATAAGCTGGGAGGAACAACTGGGGAGTGACACAGACCACTAAAGCCAGGGTTTCAGTGCAGAAACCTAAAGACTCAAAACCTCTGCCTGTAAAATCTCATGAGGGTTGTGAAGGCAGGAGGAACTCCTAGTCTCACAGAAGAGTCCACTGGAGAGGCCCACAGGATCCTGGAACATATACAAACACCACCACCTGGGAATACACAGGAAGGGCACTATCCACTTGTGGGAAGCTAGGAAAGTGACAAAAAGGAGAGAGAGAGTGGATCAAGTGGCATTGTTCCCTCTCTGATCCCTCCCCAACAGACAGCACAACAGCACACCAAAGAGGGTTGTTCCACCCTGGCAAAACCTAAGACTCCACCCCTTATAATGTAATAGGCATGCTGAGTCAAAGAAATGTGGCCCAAATGAAAAGAACAGATCACAGCTACAAAAATAGAACTAAGCAATGAGGAGATAGACAACATATCAGATGCAGAGTTCAAAACATTGGTAATCAGGACCCTCATAGAAATGGTCGAGCTTGGTCACAAAATGAAGGAAGAAATGAAGGCTATACAAAGTGAGATAAAGAAAAACATACAGGAAACTAACAGTGAAGGGAAGGAAACCTGGACTCAAATCAACAATTTGGAACAGAAGGAAGAAATAAACATTCAACTGGAACAGAATAAAGAAATAAGACCTCAAAAAAATGAGGAGAAGCTTAGAAACCTCCAGGGCAAATTTAAACTTAAACATTCTAACATCCAAATCATAAGGGTGCCAGAAGGAGAAGAGGAAGAGCAAGAAATTTAGAACTGATTTGAAAACCTAATGAAGGAGAACTTCCCCAATCTGGTGAAAGAAATAGACTTCAAGGAAGTCTTGGAAGCACAGACACTCCCATGGAAATTGGATCCAAGAAGAAATACACCAAGGAACATAATCATTAAGTTAAGCAAGATTAAACATAAGAGAATCTCAAAAGCAGCGAGAGAAAAAGGAGAGGATTACCTAAAAAGAAGTTCCCATAAGACTATCACCTGATTTCTCAAAAGAAACCTTACAGGCAAGAAGGGGCTGGAAAGAAGTATTCAAAGTTGTGAAAGGCAAGGACTTACATTCAAGATTACTCTATTCAGCAAAACTATCATTTAGAATGGAAGCACAGATAAAATGCTTCCCAGACAAGGTCAAGTTAAAGAAGTTCATCATTGCCCTTATTATATGAGAAGTTAAAGGGACTTATCTAAGAAATAGAAGATCAGAAACCATGAACAATAAAACCAGAGCAAACTCACAGCTATCAACAACTGAACCTAAAAACTAAAAACAAACTAAGCTACTAGAACAAGATCAGAACCGCAGAAACAGATATCACCCAGAGGGTTGTCATAGGTGAGGTGGAGGTTGAGAATGGGGTGGAAAGGTACAGGGAATAAGAGGCATAATTGGTAAGCATAAAATAGACAGAGGAAAGTTAAGAATAGTATAAGAAATGAAGAAGCCAAAGAACTTATATGGATGACCCATGGACATGAACTAAGGGTGTTGGGAAATACTGGAGGGTGGACAATGCAGTGCAGAGGGCTATAAAGAAGAGAGAAACGTTGATATGATTGTAATACCATAATCAATAAAATATACTTTAAAAAAGGAAATCTCTTTCTCTTTCCTTCCATTTTTCAAGAAGCACATACTAGCAATTTTTAAAGAAAAGACACTACTCACAAAAGTTTTGCACAAAGCAAATTAACTCATCTTTCCGAGCCTCAGTTCCTCTTCTATAAAAATCAAAATAATTCCAGGGAGTTATTTGGAAGATTATATATGCAAACCTCATGATACATTTTACTATTCACTTATTATGCTTTACCATCCTTTTTCTAAACACATTCTATGACCTTCATCTTCTGTTTGCCCCAACTCCATTGTACTTAAAAACTAGGCCAATCTCCCTTATATCTTTGCTGAATGTAGCATGTTTTAAAAAATGAAACACCAACAAACAAAAGGTTTTATTTTTTATAATTTAGATGTATATCCACCTTACATCAGTTTATTATATGTACCCAACCACTGTCTCCCTTTCTTTGCTAAACCTGGAAGTAAATACATAGTGAATTCTCCACTGATGCAGAAATATATAGAAGTCTTAGGGATAAGTGGTGTGTGCCTCACTAAATTAATGATTAAAACTAAGAACAGTATATCTGTGACCTTTTCCAAATGACAGAATATGAGCTGATAGTAACTGGAATTCTGGCATTGGGTTATCAGTGTTCACATTTTTCTGTCCATTACAAAGTGGCTGATGATACAAATTTAAACCATTCACTGCTTGCATGAGGGTCCCCAGGAAAATTCATATCAGACCTTTGATGTATGACAGTGATTTTGTAGGTACTGCTAACAACCTTGAAAATAAGTACTGGTGATCACACAAGATTTAGGGAGGAGTAATTTTTTTGTCTTTTTAAAAATTTAATTGTTGTTCAAGTACAGTTTTCTGTGTTTTACTCCCATCCCAGCCCACCTCCCAGTGCTCCCCACCTCCCTCCCATTTCCACCCCCCATAGTTGTTGTTCTTTATACTAGTTCCTGTAAATCCTTCCCCTTTTCCCCTGAAATTCCCTTCCCTCTCCTCTCTGGTCACTGTCCACCTGTTCTCTATTTCAGTGTCTTTGTTATATTTTGCTTGCTTGTTTATTTTGTTGTTTAGCTAGGAAAGTCTAATTTTGAAACTGGTCTTATTCAAATATAGAAAAACTAAAGAAACAGTTGAAAACCCGTAGAACATAAAAGAAATATCTGGGTAGCAGTCATAATGCATTTACTACCATCAGTAGAAATTGATTGATTCAATGCTTAATAAATTCAGTGCTTCCTGGTCTTATTTCTGAATTCAATGCCTCTTCAATGTTTTTTTTGTATGATCTTTATTGTTGGTTTTGACAAATAATATTTGTGATTTCTGGAAATGCAGCAAAAGGGTAATCCAAGCGAAGGCAAAATTAGAAAATGCACAGGTTCCATGCCACTATTTTGGTTAAGTTTGCCTTTGATTTTGACTGAGCTAACTTCAGCAAAGCATTTATTTTTTCTAAATTTCTGTGCTGATGTGAGATGTAATCCAACAACAAGGGAGTCTGGTTTTAAGATAAACTGAATACCTTAGCTCTCCAGATTGCTTTGTTAATCCATCTGTCTAAAATATATTTTAATTGTCAGTTGCTATAAAACATCCATTTTCAAAAAGATATTTATTAGCCTAACAAGCTGAGGTAAGATTTTTCCCATAAAACACATATGAAAGATATATATCTAAAATATCCACTTCACATAGTAAAATGTAAAAAAATATTATAACACAAAAATGTATTTTAACAACACAATTACATCATTTTGTTGCAGTATAAACATTGAGCATTACAAATTAGCAGTCAATAGATAATTGATTATATAAATATTGTTTGAAATTTTTTATTGTTGTTCAAGTATGGTTGCCTCCATTTTCCCCAAACCACTTTCCCCAACCACACTCACTCCCACATCCTACCCTCAATCCTTCCCCACTTTCGCTTTGTCCATGGGTCCTTTATACACATTCCTTGACAGTCTTTCCCCTATTTCCACCATTGATTATTGTCAGTTTTTTTCTGTTTTTCAGTGTCTCTGGTTATATTTTGATTTCTTGTTTTGTTGATTAGGTTACACATATAGGTGACAAAATGTGCTATTTTTATCAACCTGGCTTATTTCACTTAGATTAATGTTATCCAGTTCCACCTATGCTGCTGTGAAGGGTAGAAGCTCCATCTTTCTTTCTGCTGCATAGTATTCCATTGTGTAAATGTTTGACCCACTCATTTACTAATGGGCACATAGGTTTCTTTCAACACTTGGCTATTGAAAGCTGTGCTGCTATGAACATTGAAGTGCATAGGTTCTTTTGGATTGGTATTTCAGGGTTCCTAGGGTATAATAGTAGCAGTGGACTTGGGTCAAAAGGCAGCTCCATTTTTAGTTTTTGCAGAAATTCCATACTGTTTTCCACAGTGGTTGTGCCAGTCTGCAATCCCACCAACAGTGCACTAGGGTTCCTTTTTCTTCACAACCTCGCCAGCACTTAGTGTTTGTTGATTTGTTTATGATGGTCATTATCTCATTTTGGTTTTAATTTGCATGTCTCTGATGACTAGTGATGCTGAGTATTTTTCCATATCTCTCTGGGTCCTCTGTCTGTCTTCCTTGGAGAAGTGTCTATTCGGGTTCTTTTGCCCATTTTCTAATTGAGTTACTTGTCTTTCTGGTGTGGAACCGTGTGAGTTCTTTACATAGTTTGGAGATCAAATCCTTGTGTGAGGTATTATTAGGAAATATATTTTCCCATAGATTTGGTTCCTTTTGCATTTTGCTGATTTTTTGAGCTTTGCAGAAGCTTTTTATTTTGATGTAGTCCCACTTGTTTATTATTTCTTTTATACCCTTTGCCCCAGGAGATATAATGGCAAAGATATAACTCTGGGATATATCACATTTGTCACTATGTTTTCCTCAAGGGTGCCCACTTTTACCACTTTTATTCAAAAGAGTATTGGAAGGCCTGGCCACAGCAATCAGAGAAGAAAAAGAAATAAAAGGGATCCATATTGGAAAGGTGGAAGTAAAACTGTCATTGTTTGTAGAAGAGGTGATAGTGTGCATTGAAAACCTCATAGGCTTCACTAGAAAAAAAAAAAAAAACTACTTGACCTAATAAATGAGATTGGTATAACAGCAGAATACAAAGTCAATATTCAGTAATGGAAGGCATTTTTGTACATTAACAATGAAATATCAGAATCAGAACCCAGGAAAAAAGTCACATTTGATATAGCAAGAAGAAAAATAATGTACCTAGAAATAAAGTTAATGAAGGAGGTAAAACACCTGTACTCAGTACTACAGAACACTGAAGAAAGAAATTAAGGAAGGCACAAATAAATGGAAGCATACATTGTGCTCTTGGATTGGAAGAATTAAATCATTAATGTTCACACTACTCAAAGAAATCTATAGATTCAATATAGTTCCTATCAAAATACCAATGGCATATTTCACAGATATAGAATAGATATTTGAAACATTTATATGGATCCATAAATTAACCTGAATAGACTCTGCAATAGTGAGAGAAAAGAATAAAATAGGAGGAAAGAAAAATATATGATATAGTTTGATATCATATATTACAATATGTGATATCAAACTATATTACAAGGCCATTATGAACAAAACCTTCTGGTATTGGCATAAGAACAGAAACATAGATCAATGGAATATAATAGAGAGCCCAAAAATAAACCTATGCCTGTATGGTCAATTAATATTCAGCAAGGGGGCAAGGACATAAAGTGGCGTAAATGATGTTGAGATATCAGGAGAGGCATATGCAAAAAATGAAACTTGACCACCAACTTATACTGTACACCAAAATAAACTTGAGATGAAAAAAAGACTTAAATACAAATCATGAGACCATGAAAGTTCTAGAAGAAAATGTAGGCAATACTAGTTCTTTCTTTTAAATCTATGCCCAAATTCCACTTGACAATTTCTAATTATTGCCCAGTTTATATATCTTACAGCTGTAAAATGCCTATCTTTTTAGGCAATAATTAATTAGGTCCTCTTGTATTTACTGAAGTTCTTTACACATGGATAGCAATTAATTTGAGACTGTTCAATTTATATATACTCTTTATGTTCATTAAAAGATCAAAGGAGATAAATTTGTGTGAGAGAAGATGGTGGAGGAGTGAATGGAAGGCACACTGACCTCCTTCCAGGGCTAATCTGGAATTACAACTCAATTGTGGAGAAACCAGTCAGAACAAACAACTGAGCAATAGCCAGAAAAAAGCTGTAAAATTGTATACAGACAGAAGAACCAGCTTCAGCACAACCTGTCTGGTAAGGACTGTGGTAGAGACTTGAGAGGACTGGCTGGTCACCCACAGGTAGCAGCACAAGAGGAATAATTAAGAGCCAGGTTGGATTCCCCTGAGAAGAATGGGATCTAAAACCTAAGCTAGGATTCCCAGTCTAAAGCACCAGAGCCCCAAAATTATGCAAGCACAGCAAAAGGTGAAAAGGTTGCAGAGACAGGCTTGGAGACACAAGAGCCATTTAAAGTGCCAATACAAAACTTTTCATTTCAGCCATTTACCCTGGACTCTGGCAAAGGTGGGGACAGAGTGGGCTGGTGATGCTGGAGGAGAGACTGGGGATGGAAGCATTGGGGAGAGACCTGAGAGAGTAGCCACTGAGATCCTGGTGCTGACTCATCCCCCAGACAGCAGCAGCCATCTTCTTCAGGCAGACCATATCCTCCCAGTGGCAGTAGCCTGAGTGGAAACAATAGCACCAACCACAGGAGGGTCCCCGCCCAAGTCCTGTGATGCTTAAGCCAGACTGCTGAGTGTAGAGTGACTAGATGAACAAGAAAGGAGAGGACCAGGAACAGTAGATCCCTGGCGGGGGGGGGCGTGTCAAAGTGGAATACAGAGATTTGAGGAGTGCTTCGGGAAGAGACTTTGGGGAGAGAACTGAGAGAGCAGCTTCTGGGATCCTGGTGCTGAGCCAACCCCCATATGCAGCAACCATCCTGCTCAGACAACCACTCCCCTCTTAGTGGCAGCAGCCTGAGAGGAAACAATAGCCTCCACCCAAGGAGTGGTAGGGCCTCACCTTATGCTTAAACCTGACTACTGAGTGCAGAGTGACCAGATTAACAATTAAAGAATACAGCCAGGGTCAGCAAATACCTGGAAATATCAAACGGGTTATCTAACGTCAGACTGAGACAACATCTGACATCACCAGAAGAACACCCAGAAAGAGAAAACAAACAAACAAACAAACAAAAACAGTGGTAAATACAAGAGGCTATTCAGATGAAAGCCACTGTGGTATTCTTCATGGTTTGTGATATTCTCTTTTCTGCATAACTTTTAAACACTTTTTTATTGTCCACAAGTTTATACATATAAAGTCACTAGATTTTATACTATAGTATGTTTCAGTTCACATATTTTGCTCCCCCTTAGGTCATTTTACCCTCCTTTCCTGACATTATTTTCATTTCAAATTTTGTTTTCTCTCTTGCTACAACTTGTTTCCATTCTGCATACTTACTATTTCTCCCCCACCCAGACACACAGAATAAATTTTCTTTTCAAGGGACATCTCACATCCTTTTTCTTCACTCTTAAAATACCCAGTCTCTCTCCAACTTCAACAATCTTTGCTAGCTGGTTGAGGGTAGGGTACTTGTTGTTGCATTGTTTTTAAAATTTTCTCTCTAGAGTTCACTAACTCCGTATTTCTAATATCAAATTATACTGATCCCCTCTCCTACTATTTTTTCATCTTAAATTATAATTTTGCCATCTTAGCCAGTTTATTTATTTCTTTTTGTCTTTCTTCTGTCTCACTTTCATCCTGCCCTTTTTTAGTTTTGTTTTAATTTTTATTTTATTGATTATGCCATTACAGTTGTTCTATTCCCCACTTCATTTCCCTCCACCCTGCACCCCGACCCCCACCATTGCCCCCTTTAGTTTATGACCACGTGTCTCAAGTTCTTTAGATTTTATATTTCCCATACTATTCTTGCCCTCCCCCTATCTATTTTCTACCTACCATCTATGCTACTTATTTTCTGTACCTTCTCCCCCCTTCTCCTCCTCCCACTCCCTGTTGCTAACCCTCCATGTGATCTTCATTTCTATGTTTCCACTCCTGATCTAGCTGTCCTTTTAGTTTGCTTTAGTTTTAGATGTGGTTGTTAATAACTGTGAATTTGCTGTCCTTTCACTGTTCATATTTTTTATCTTCTTTTTCTTAAATAAGTCCCTTTAACATTTCATATAATAAGGGCTTGGTGATGATGAACTCCTTGAATTTGATCTTATCTGAGAAGCACTTTATCTGTCCTTCCATTCTAAATGAAAACTTTGCTGGATAGATCAATCTTGGATGTAGGTTTTTGGATTTTATGACTTGGAATACTTCTTTCCAGCCCCTTCTTGCCTGTAAGGTCTCTTTTGAGAAATCCACTGACAGTCTGATGGGAAATTCTTTGTAGGTGACTGTCCCCTTATCTCTTGCTGCTCCTAGGATTCTCTCCTTCATTTTAATCTTGGCTAATGTAATTATGATGTGCCTTGGTGTGTTTCTTCTTGAGTTCAACTTCTTTGGAGCTCTCTGAGCTTCCTGGATTTCCTGGAAGTGTATTTCCTTTGCCAGATTGGAAAAATTCTCCTTTATTATTTGTTCAAATAAGTTTTCCACTGGTGGCTGTTCCTTTCCCCCTTCTGGTACCCCTATAATTCAGATGTTGGAGCATTTAAAGTTGTCCTGGAGGTTCCTAAGTCTCTCCTCATGTTTTTGAATTCTTGTTTCTTCATATTTTCCTGTTTGGTCATTTTTTTCTTCCTTCTGTTTCACTCCCTTGATTTGAGTCCCAGTTTCCTTTTCATCACTGTTGGTTTCCTGTGCAATTTCCTTTATTTCAATGAGTTTAGCCTTCATATGTTCCTCTAATTTGTGACTAAAATCAACCAGTTCTGTGAGCATCCTGATCACCAGTGTTTTGAACTGTGCATCTGAAAGTTTTGCTATTTCTTAGTTGCTTAGATTTATGGGCTTTGGGGCTTTGAGATTTTCTTGAGCCATTTTTGGTTTGTTTGCACCTGTTAAGTATGAGGAGCAGAGACTTAGGGGTGGGGCGGGGCCACCAGGGCAGGGTTGCTGGGTTGTGACGCTGTATGTGGGGAGACATAAATTACTATCTGTGCAGGAATGCAACACCACAGCCAACCCACAGCCCTGCTGGTCGCTCACTGGGTCCGTACTTTGCAACCCCATGCCTGGGATCCTCCCACCTGAGTTCGTCTGACTGAGTTTTCCTGTGCAACCCTGCTCTGCCAGCTGCTGTCTTCGCCCCTCTTACCGGTCAGGCTGAAGAATTCATTGTTATCAGACTTCTGAAAAGTTCAATTTTCTGTGTTCTGGCTATATTTTCTGTTGCTAGTATTTTGTTGTCTCTAAACTTGGTTGTGTGAGAAAGCACGGTATCTCCACCTATGCCTCCATCTTGGCAGAAGTCCTATTTTTCTTTATTCTCCTTTTTTTCTTTTTTCTTACATCCTAAATTTTAATTTTTACCTTTCTTAGATTGGTTTTTGTACCACACTCTTAGTATTCTCAATCCCTCTATCATTTCAAAACCACTTCCCATTCCACTAATCATCTCTTAGACCTTTCTTCCTCTCATCTCCATTCGACCTATATGAATTTTAGATAATTTGATGTTGCTAATGCTATGGTGAATTTTTCTTTCCAACTTGGTTCCTGTATTTTTATTCCTCCCATTTCTCTTACTTTATTTTATTTCATATTATTTTATTTTTTTGTTTAAATCTAATACTATATGTTTCCCTTCTCATACTCCATTCCACATTCTTTACTCCCTTTTTTATATATTTTCATGAGGTAAGTTTTACATTTTTTCTTTCCTTGCTCCAAATTCTAAGTCTTGTTAGTGTTCTTCCCTCTATCCTCAAAATCATTTTTCTTTCAGTAGGTTATTTTATATGTGCTTTCTTTTCTTATAATAGTTTTAATTGCTTTATACCCTAATTAATACTGGTTCATTTGCTGTTGATAGTGGGATTGTAGGGGAAGTTATATTTGTGGGTGTGAGTTGGTTCCTGGGCTTTGTGAGTTTTCTTCTGGTAGCACCTCCACATCAACACATAAGAGATTATGGACAGAGTGGCCCTCAGTCAAACAGCTGAAGGTAAGGACCCACAAAACAAAGACTTAAAAACAATCAAAATTAATTACATCCAGAGAACCAGTATAAAAGGCATAAAGGACATCTTGAGAGCATCAAGTTCAGACTCTTAAGGAGATTGCATCACTGAAACACTCAGGGCTCTGTAGGAGACTGTTCTGAGTGGCGTGGGCCCAGCTTCCACTAGGAGATACACAGGACCCACACCCATGGATAGGCTCTCCTGTGGAGAATCAGGCCTGCAATGTGCATAGGCCACTTTGAATCTTGATCACCCAGATTTGTGACAAACATTTACTGCAAAATAACTTCCTAAAATCTATGCTAAACCTTCAAGGACAAGTGTAACCAGTTCAACAACTTTTGCCTTTTCTTTTACTAATATACTTCTTCTGTGATGTGATTAGCAGCATTGGCTCCTTTGTTTTCTGTAAAAGGTAACCACATAAAGCAATCTGTGCATAGTAAATGAGGACCATTATGTAATGTGCCGAGAAACCCAATCAATTCCAGTCACAGCAAGGACCAAGGCTTTTGCTCCCCTTGAGAGAAAAGCTATGCTGTCTCTTTTCCTCCACTGGACTCAGTAGTCCATGTGAATGTCTCATTTCATCCACAATGACATGGGCACTGTGGGCCAGTGTCCACATCAGAGCTCCTACTAAAGAGGAACCCATCACAAAATCAGAAAGTCAAAATAGATCAATTTAAGAAGCAGAAGCAAACAAGAAGAATCCCACAAATAAGGGAATACAAAGAAACAACCCCCAATATAAAGGAAAGGGTGAATCCTCAGAAAGAATACTAAATGAAACACAAGCAAGTCAACTTTCAGATATTGAGTTCAAAACAATGGTTATAAGGAAGCTCAATGAGCTCATTGTGAATTACCAAAACTACAGGGAAGCTATGAGGAACTTAGTACAAACTATATCAGCATAAAAAGGACATATAAGCTATCAACAATGACCAAGAAGATATGAAGTATACAATTTATGAACTGAAGAACAGAGTAGAAGAAATCAAAATCAAGTTAGATGAATCAGAGGACCAAATCAGCAATCTGGAGGACAAGGTACAAAAAAAAGCAAGAAAAGAAAAAAATCACTCAAAAATAATGAAGAGGGTTTCAGGGAAATGCAGGAAAATATGAAACGGAATGACAGATGTATAACAGGGATACCAGAAGGAGAAGAAGAGGAGCTAGAAAAAGAAAACCTGTTGGAAAAAATAATGAGGGAAAACTTCCCTAATTTGATTAAAGAAAAAGACATAAAAGTCTACAAAGCAAAGAATGTTCTGAATGAGATGAACCCAAAGAGTCCCACTGCAAGACACATCATAATTAAAATGGCACAATTTAAAGAAAATCTTAAAGGCAGCAAGAGAGAAACAAGAAGTAACATAAAGGGGACTCCCAATAAGGCCAGCAGCCAACTTCTCAACAAAATGTTAAAAACCAGAAAAGAATGAAAAAAATATTCCAAATAACTAAGGGCAAAGGCCTACAACCAAGACTACTTTATTCAGCAATGCTCTCAATTAAAATAGAAGGTGAAATAAAGAGCTTCCTGGAAAAAAAAGCCTAAAAGAATACAATGCCACAAAAATAGCACTGCAAAATATGGTAAAGGACCTGCTTTAAGAATAGGAAGGAAAAAAGGGAGAAGGAAATAAACAAAGGTACAAAAGGAGTAAAATGACAATCAATAAGTACCTATTAATAATAACTTTAAAAGCAAATGGATTAAGTGCTCCCATTAAAAGACACAGGATAGTTGAATGGATAAGAAATCATGACCCTTCAAATTTAAGGGGGAAATTCCCCCTTAAATTCCCTTCCCTTTCCCCTCTGGTCCCTTAAATTCCCTTAAATTCCCTCCCCTCTCCCCTCTGGTCACTGTCCCCTTGTTCTCTATTTCAGTGTCTTTGTTTTTATTTTGCTTGCTTGTTTGTTTTGTTGTTTAGCTTCCTGTTAAAGGTGAGATCATATGGTATTTGTCTTTCAACCCCTGGGCTATTTCGCTCAGCATAATGCTTTCCAGTTCCATCCATGTTGTTGCAAAGGGTAGTAGCTCCTTCTTTCTCTCTGCTGCATAGAATTCCATTGTGTATGTGTAGCACAACTTTTTGATCCATTCATTTACTGATGTGCACCTAGGTTGCTTTCAACACTTGGCTATTGTAAATTGTGCTGCTATGAACATTGTGGTGCATAGGTTCTTTGAAATTGATGTTTTAGGGTTCTTAGGATATAATCCCAGGAGTGGAATTGCTGGGTCAAAAGGCAGGTCGATTTTTATTTTTCTGAGAAAATTCCATACTGTTTTCCATAATGGTTGTACCAGTCTGCAATCCCACCAACAGTGAACTAAGGACCCCTTTCCCCCACAACCTCTTCAACATTTGTTGTTTTTTCCCTTGTTTATGATGGCCATTCTGACTGGTGTGAAGTGGTATCTCATTGTGGTTTTAATTTGCATCTGTCTGATGGCTAATGATATTGAGCATCTCTTCATATGTCTTTGGATCTTCTGTATGTCCTCCTTGGAGAAGTGTCTGTTCAAGTCCTTTTCCCATTTTTTAATTGGGTTAGTTGTCTTCTTAGAGTGGAGTCGTGTAAGTTCTTTGTGTATATTTTGGAGATTAAACTTTTGTCTGAGGTATCATTGGCAAATATGTTTTCCCATACAGTTGGTTGTCTTTTTAATTTAATACTATTTTCTTTAGCCATGCAGAAGCTTTTTATTTTGATGAGATCCCATTTGTTTATTCTTTCCTTTATATTCCTTGCTCTAGGGGACATATCAGTAAACATGTTGCTGCATGAAATATCTGAGATTTTCCTGCCAATGTTCTCCTCCTCTAGGACTTTAATGGTTTCAAGGCTTATATTTAAGTCTTTAACCACCTTGAATTTATTTTGGTGTATGATGTAAGTCTGTGCTCAAGTTTCATTTTTTTTGCATGTAGCTATCCAGTTCTCCCAACACCATTTGTTGAAGAGGCTATCTTTACTCCATTTTATGTTACTGACCCCTTTGTCAAATATTAATTGACTGTAGAGAGTTGGGTTGAATTCTGGGCTCTCCATTCTAATCTATTGGCCTATGTCCCTGTTTTTATGCCAGTACCAGGCTGTTTTGATTACAGTGGCCTTGTAATATAGTTTGATATCAGGTATTGTGATCCCTCCTACTTTGTTCTTCTTTCTTAAAATTGCAGCTGCTATTTGGGCTCGTTTATGGTTCCATATAAATTTTTGAAGTGTTTGTTTTATGTCTGTGAAATATGCCATTGGTACTTTAATAGATATTGCACTGAATCTGTAAATTGCTTTGGGTAGTATGGACATTTTGATGATGTTAATTCTTCTAATCCATGAGCAAGGCATATGTTTCCATTTGTTTGTGTCTTCCTTGATTTCTTTCTTCAGTGCTGCATAGTTTTCTGCATACAGGTCTTTTATCTCCTTAGTTAGGTTTATTCCAAGATATTTTATTTTTCTTTTTGCTAAATTGAATGGGATTTTTTCTTGATTTCTGCTTCTGCTGATTCATTGTTGGTATACAAAAATCCTTTGGATTTCTAAAGATCGCCTATCTCCTCTCTACCAGCTGTTACTGTAAATATCATAAAATACTCTTCTGCTGTCATAAACCATTCAGCTTCCCCCTCCAACTGATTACACACACACACGATAAAAGGAGTAGGCTGAAGCAGAGAACATCAAGATACCTGAAGGAGTCTGCACCACTGAAGTTCACAGGTTTTATACCACAGAAGTTCCCACCAAAAACCCAAGGAGTCAAAACAGATCAATTTTAGAAGCTGAGGCTAATAAGAAGAGTCTCAAAAACAATGGGAAGACAAAGAAACAATCCCCAAATGAAAGAAAAAGCAGAAGCTTCAGAAAGAATGTTAGATGAAATAGAGGCAACTCAGCTATCAGATATTGAATTCAAAGCACTGGTTATCAAGAAGTTCAAAGAGCTCACAATGAGCTATCAGAAACTACAGGGGAGCTGCAATGATCTCACCGCAAACTGTTTCAACATGAAAAAGGAAATAGAAACTATCAGCAAGGGCCAAGAGGAAATGAGGAATACAATTTCCGAATTGAAGAACACATTAGAAAGTTTCAAAAGTAGAATTGATGATGCAAAGGATTATATTAGTGAGTTGGAGGACAAAGTAGAAAACATGTCACAGAAAGAGCAAGAAAATTTTGCTGATTCTTCACTCTATGTTTCACATGGAAACTTATTTTCAGCTGATTAGTATTTGCTCATCTCTTTTTGATTCAGCAAACAATGAACATTGATAATATAATTCTGAATGAAATTTTGAATTTAGTATTCATTTTTTGAATGGAGTATATTACAAGTTTGAAGAGAATGTTGAGAAAGGGGAACACTTTTGCATTGTTGGTAGGAATGCCGACTGTTATAGCCACTTTGGAAAGCAGTATGGGGATACCTCAAAAAATTAAAAGTGGATCTGCATTTTTACCCAGTGATTCCCACTTTTGGGAATATATCTGAGGGAACCCAAAGCACTAATTTGAAAGAACAAGCACTTCTATGTTCATTGCAGCATTATTTACAATTGCTGTTATGGAAACAGTCCAAGTGTCCCTCAATAAATATATAGATAAAACAACAATGGGACATTTACAAAATGAAATTCTACTTGGCTACAAAAAAGAATCATTTGCCCTGTGCAACAAAATGCATGGATCTGGAGAATATTATGCAAAATGAAATAAGCCAGTCAGAGAAAAACAAAAAGCATATGATTTAACTTATATGTGAAATCTAATGAAAAACTGAACTAACAAGCAAAACAAAGACAGACTCATAGAGTACAGATGACAGTGGGGTGAAGGTTAGTGGGTTAAGGAATTGAGTAAAAGTAGAAATACCTCATGAACATGGACAACAGTGTGGTGATTACTGGGGGGAGGTAGTATAAGAGGACTAAATGGTAATGGGAAAATATAGTACAGATTAAATTTAAAGATAAAATATAATTAGGAAAAAGTGCAAAAATAAAATAAAATTTAGCCCTGGCTGGTATAGCTCAGTGGATTGAGTTTGAGCCTGTGAATCAAAGGATCGTGGTTTGATTCCCAGTCAGGGCACATGCCTGGGTTGGAGGCCAGTTCCCTGAAGGCCAGTTTCCAGCAGGGAACGCACAAAAAGCAACCATATATTGATGTTTCTCTCCTTCTCTCCTGCCCTTCCCCTCTAAAGATAAATAAATAAAATTTTTAAAAAATAAAATAAAAATAAAAGAAAATGTATTTACTTTCAAATCATAAAATGCAAAAATTTGTCATTAGAACTGTTTATATGGAAATACAAATGCCTGCTTCAGAGAATAACTGGATGGGTTTGCATGTAATCTCTCACCTTGAATTAATTAATTTTTTTAGAAATATTGCTGGTTTGAATTTATAGGAGTTGAACAGAAAATTCCCCTAAAGATATTTTTACATCACTGTACCATGGAAAACAATCTGAGCATTAAAAGTTCACCAGAGGTAAACTAAATTTTATAATTTTGTCTATTATTCATTGACTTTTATATTCTTGGCAGAACTATGGCTTTAAAAATGGTCTTGATTCTGAATTAGCAAACCCAAAATACTTACAGTTTAAGATATGCCTGCTGCCTTGTCATTGGAATAAAACAGTATAAGCACAAATAGAAATCAGTGAGCTAGAAAGGAAACTAATACCTGGCAATATGATAGAATAAAATGCAAATGGTGGGATCCACTTATTCTGTAAATTACAAAGATTAATACTGTAATCAAAATTGTAGTAAACATTATTAGGGTTACATTTGAGGAAGAACTGAAATCATTTCTTTACCATTATGTTGGAAATTAGAGAACATGTCAGAACAAATTAGATATTGGCTAACTCTGTACTTGTTTTATAAATAAGAAAAGTGAGGCCTGAAATGAGGTATAAATCATTCTCTTGATTGCATAGCAAGAGTCTGGCACAGGCTTCTGTTTTTTTAATTTTGCCTTGTTTTCTGGGATGTCTTGTTTTCAGATTAAATTCTGTATTAAAATACTAGGACTGTCGTAAGAAAGTATCAAAAACTTGGTGGTTTTAAACATTAGAAATGTATTATCTGAAGGTTCTGAAAGATGGAAATCTGCAGCCTTCAGAAAGCTTTAGAGAAGAATCTTGCCTTGCCTCATTCAGCTCCTGTTGGCTCCAGGCATTCCTTAGTTTTTGACAACTTAATCCCAATCTCTGTCTTTGTCTTCACACAACATTCCCTTTTGTACCCATGTCTCCTCCTATTCTGTCTCTTACAAGATTCTTGTCATTGGAATTAGCAACTACCTGAATGATTTCATCTAGAGTTGTAATTTAATTACACCTATATAGATCCTTTCCCCAAATAATGTCATGTTCTTCAGCTCCAGGATTGGGACTTACACACATTTTTAAGGACCCACCGTTCATTACTCCAAGGTATTCTTTGCATTGGGAAAATATAAATAAGACAATAAAGGTGCATGATTACCGATACATGACTGCAAACTTTGATTTTTCTATTGAGCATTTCCATTTAAGGTCAAGAGGACTAAAGAATGATTTTTTCATGGCAAGATCTATTATAAAATAGAAACTTCTTCATCCCATTCTATTTTCAGTATAGCACCACATTTCAAGGTCTTTTTAGATATATTTTATTAAATGTAATTACTTTAGCCTGTCAGTTTTATTTTTCCAAAAGACACAGAGAGACTACTAGAAATAAGATATACAGTAAAAATGGGTTTCTTTGTGTACATGTTTTTGTGTACATTAATTTATGCACACTAATCTGTTAGATGAAATATTAGATATTTGATGTCCAATGAGGAAAAGACATAGTCTGTGGAATTCAATCAGGAGACCATTTTCTGGGCAAGAATTATGATAAAATAAGATTAGGTACTAAGGAGAAAGCTATAAGGGTTTGATTTCCAAAATATATAAAGTACTCACATGATTCTAACCAGAAAGACAAAAAACAATTAAAACATGGGCAAAGGATCTAAACAGACACTTCTTCAAGAAGGACATACAGAGACATATGAAAGAATGACCAGCATGACCAGCCATCAGAGAGATGCAAATTAAAACCACAATGAGACACAACTTCACAATGGTCAGAATGGCCATCATAAAAAAATCAACAAACAAGTGCTGGTGAGCTTGTGGGGAAAAGGGAACCTTAGTACACCACAGGTCAGAATGCAGACTGGTGCAGCCCCTACATAAAATGATATGAAATTTCCTAGAAAACTGAAAATGGAACTGCCTTCTGATGCACCAATTTCACTGCTGGGATTATAGCCTAAGAATCCTTAATCACCCATTCAAAAGAACCTATGAACCCCAATGTTCATAGTAGCATGATTTACAATAGCCAACTACTGGAAGCACCCTGTTCCCATCGGTAAATGAGTGGATCAAAAACATTTACACAATGGATCCTATGCAGTAGAAAGAAAGAAGGAGTTCCTTACCTTTGCAATAGTGTGGATGGAACTAGAAAGCATTATGTTAAGTGAAATAAGCCAGGCAGTGAAAGAGAAATACTAAATGATCTCACATATAAGTGGAAAGTAATCAACAAAACAAACAAGCTAACAAGCAAGTAAAATACAACCAGAAACATTGAAATAAAGTACAAACAGACAGTAACCAGAGAGAATGGTGGGGGAGGGTTAATGTGGGAAAATATGGGAAGGGCCTTCAAGAAACACATGTAAAGGGCACATGGACAAAAGCAGAAAAGATAGGTTCGAGGCAGGGATGAGTGGGGTGGGGTGGTATGTTGGAGTGCAAATGGAGACAACTGTACTTGAATAATAATAAAAAAGAATTATGGTACATTTACATAATGGAATACTATGCAGCAGAAAGAAAGGAGCCCCTACTCTTTGCAACAGCATGGGTGGACCTGGAGAGCATTATGCTAAGTGAAGTAAGCCAGGTGGTGAAAGACAAATACCAAATGATCTCACCTTTAGGTGGATCCTAATCAACAAAACAAACAAGCAAGCAAAATATAACCCGAGACATTGAAATTAAGAAGAATCTGACAGTAACCAGAGGGGAGGCGGGAGGGGATAATTGAAGAGAAGGGAGAAAGGGTTTTCAGGAACAACTATAAAGGATACATGGACAAAAAACCAAGGAGGGGTGGAATCAGGACAGAGGTGGGGATGCCTGGGATGGGGGAGAAGTGGTGGGGGAAAATACAGACAACTGTACTTGAACAACAGTAACATAACTTTAAAAAGATTATAATTATTTTGTCATGTGAAATATCTAATAATAGGTACATTTAAGAGTTTAAAAACAGGTAAAATAGATACATTTGTGACAAATATTCCAACAACATAGACTTGATTTCTGGGTTGTTTGTATTCAGAACACTCTCCTTCACTGCAATTACTGCTGACATGATGCAGGGGACAGAATACTACAATGACCATGAGAAAAGGTGAGCTCTGGAGTGGTCAGAGCCTCTAAAGCAAACTTGTTATACTACTTCAAGCAAGTGGTTTAACACCTATAATTTTCCTTATTTGAAAAATGAAAGACATCAAGCTGATTTTTAAGTATATTCCTGGTATAATATTACATGACGGAATATGCTTTCACGAAGGAAATGGATATCACTGTGTTAAGAATCAGAGAAAAGACATATGCTTCCCCTTTCTCATTTGCTAAAGCTTGCATAGTTTGGAGGTCAGTATATTATTTCATATCTAAATTCAAACTAACATAGAGGAGCTAAATTTGACTTAAATATGATTATAAAGTCAGTGTCATATCTGGACCTCTAATTTAGATATTCAGTTTTTATTCTTTTAATATTTTAAGTACATATAAATGCATTTCTTTACTTATGCACCTCAAAGAAGAAATACTAGAGTTGCAGAGGAAAAATTACCAAATGATAGAAAGAATGCCTTAAAAAATAAGAGAAAGGAAGATTATAACTTACTAGGTGACTGTAAAGGAAAGAATGCCAGAAAAGTACACTTGTCAAAAGCCCATAATATTCCAGGCATTATGTTAGGTATTGTCTAAACTTATGTAATGCACTCAACAATATGAAGTAGATTATTTAAATTCTGTAGACGAAAAAATTAAGAATATGAGAGGTGGTTTTCCTTGAGTTTGAGACTGACAGTTTGCATAAGAAAAATACCCTAGCCTAAGTTGAACAATACAATCAGTTAACTCACAGAATTTATTTTATACCAACCTTTTTTTAACTTGAATTTATTAAGAATACCAAAATGTTTACATAAATGGATGACAGTTTATTGATATGATTAAGTACAATAAGACCATTTGAGTTTTTAGTTGTGGAGAATTCATCTATTTTCAATAACTGTACTTCAGTAAACCTACAATAAATTTCATTTTTTGTTATATTTAACCAGCAACAGTAATTTTGAACTCAGACAGCCAACAAATTAATAGGACATAACATACTTCATTGAGCTCCACTGATGCAAAGAACAGCAAAGCAGAGTGTGTTTCCTATCTGCCAGAAAATTGTTATGAAAACTATGCTGAGTGTTTGTATACAAATCACCTCAGCTAGAGATGTCATCAGCTATTGGGTCTTGGACATGTTCATATGTCAGTCTTATTGCACCATTCTGTGGTAAAACTACCGCAGAATCCATACATCTCATGAATTAGCAGTTCCAAACCATTACATTATAAATTACTTAAGCAATTTTGAAAATGAGAAACATGTGCTCAATGATTACATAATGTTCACTTTAATCTATTAAACAATTCAATAGATTTATTGCTGATTTATTGATTTTTTAGGAAGTGTATACTCAATTTTTTACACATATTTGAGGCTCAGGGAAAGCTATATTCCAGTATTAATCTTTTGTTTGTTTGTTTGTAAACCCTGCTTAACAGAGGGAAGGATTGTTTGCTTTCAAAAACGCTTATCGTCCACTTCTAATAGGTGATTTAGATAATAGAACATTTATTTCATATTTGTCTGCTGAAATCAATATTACCTTATTTGAAAGGCTTTTCTTTTTGCTCAGATCTTCCTACCATCCTTCTAAAAATGATTTTTATTCATTCATTTACTTATCATAATTTTGTTGAACATATGTTGATTTAGATTTAAATGTAAATCTAAAGCATATGTTGAACATATGAAAATTTAGAAATAAATCATCTTCCATGACCTCAGGGGCTCACAGAAGTCAATAGAGAGGCAAAATGACAGAAGAACCACACCTTTCTGGAACTGAAGATAAGGGGTGTTCAAGAAGAACATGGAGAGAAAGTTTTTTTTTCTACAATCTTTGATTAGTAAAGACAGAACAGGAATAGTTTAGGCAATAATATAATTAACTTTAGGGCACTCACATGAATCAGTCTTTAAAAGTGACTAGGAAGAACTCTAAAATTTCTATTTTTTGCTAAAAATAAAAGGAAACAATTTTTGATACTTCATCATGACCAAAACTGGGTTATCCACAAATGATCACAGTCTACTAATCTACCAGGAAATACTAACATTAATTGCACTCTGGGTCTAAGATCTAAAATACCTCTCTTTTGTATTCAACATTGGATCCTCATTAAGGACAATGTGGGAGTTCACAAAATATTATTTTTTTGTTTTTGTTTTAATTAGGGGGTGTTTAAAACTTTAAATATCGGAATATTTAAAATATTTGGGAGTTAAAAGTGGGGGCTTATTTTGGGGCTCTATGTTCTGTTCAGTTGAGCTGTGTCTGTTTTTATGTCTTTTGATTACTATGGCTTGTAATATAGTTTGATATTAGGTAGCATAATTCCTTCAGCTCTGTTCTTTCTCAAGATCATTGCTGCTGTGTGGGGCCTTTTGTTGTTGCATATAAATTTTTGAATTATTTGTTCTAGTTCTGAGAAATATGTCATTGAAATCTTGATAAGAATTTTATTGAATGTATAGATTGCTTTGAGTAGTATGGACATTTTAATGATGCTATTTCATCCTATCCATGAGCACAGTATATGCTTCCACCTAGTAGGGCTACACCCTAACCCTCCTCTGTTAGTGAAGCCACTGAGGCTGCAGGGAATGTCAGACTGTATCTTTGGATTTGTCTCTGTCTGCCCCAACTCGATCCATGCTGATTGCCCCCCTATAACCCCATTCAGATGTGTCCATGGACAGATCCTACTATGGAACCAGATGATGGTGTTCTGGAACAGCTGTGGGGTTTGATTGCCTAGCACCATGACGCATGACTCCCAAGGCACAAACTTAGTGTAAAAGGAAAGTTGTTTATTTAAAAGTTGTACAGATTTAGAATAATGGAAAATGTCTTCCATTAAGTCTTACTCCCTTTAAAAACACCCCAAAACAAAAAGCCCTGCCTCCCTTGGTCAAGCCTGGTAAGTTTTAGAATACGCCTTTCAGAGATACCATTTGTCTTACTGCTGTTCAAGGCCAGGCAGGTTCACAAAGAATTTGGGAAGATGGAAGAAAATTTGTGGAATCATCAGGATGTCTGACATGGCTTTATTCCAGGATGGAATAGGATGGAGTAGGATGGAGTAGGATGATTCATGTGTGCCACAAACCACTAGCTGTGCCTTGGGAAGTCCCTACTCCCTTATATACTTAGTGGATACAAAGCCAGCAAGGTGCCAATACTGACACCTAGTTGTATAACAGAACTTCATTCTACTCATGTGGGCCCCTACTCAAGGCCACATGAACACTACCAAACCATAGTCACCTGAACATCTGAGTGAGGGAGCCTCACTTATACCATTTTCTCTACACCATCTTTCAGAAAAACAGAAGTCTGCAGCTCAGCATTCCCAGTCACAGTTCAGCTTCAAGCATCTCTCATTTGTCTGTGTGCTTGGCCAGGCAGATCCCTGTAGCCCATGCAAGATCAGTTGCCATCTTCTCCCAAACTCCATACCCCCAGGCAGACCTCCAGACCTCGTGTCAGACTTCTTGGCCTACCTAAATTTAAATGCTCAGCTCAGAACTTCCTGCATGACCTAACATCCCACTCTTCTTGTGGTGCATTAGCATCTGCCATTTTTGTCAATTCCCTAATGTCTTCGACCCTTTTTTGACTGCCATCTTTAATCAGTGCAAGAATGTCCAACTACACACAGGTATCTTGGGTAGGCATCCACTCCTGCAGCTCACACAGGTGCTGTGTGAGTTCCACCCCCAGACGGGGTGTCATGAGTCACTCTGTTGAGTCACTTTTCCAGCACATGTTCCCACAGTCACATACACTATTCATGCCAAGCATCAGCCTTCTTCCTTCTGGAAAGCATAGGTTGTTAATCTGCTTTTGTTATGTAATGTACCTGAAATGCTGAGTTTTCTATTCTGTCCTCTGCAGGATTTGAGGGGACAGTGGGGCTCCTCTGCTCTCAGGGGCCCTTGATTTGCACCCTGCTATAGTCCCTCAGATGTGTGTGTGTATTGAGTAGAAAATCCTTTGTTGGATTATATAGCTGTCCAACTTGGTGTGAGAGATTTTCTTTTCTAGAAATATTTATAGGTCTGTAGTTCAGATTATAATATGTGCTTATAAAGATTTTCATAAAGGGAATAATAATCTTGGTGAATATCCAATTACACAGATGAATTATACTTAATTATGTCTTGTAATGGCTAATTTTATTGGGTCATTGGATGTCAGGACATTTGGTCAAAGATTATTCTGTATATGTCTATTAGGGTGTTTCTGTATGAGATTATTTTCGAATTAGTTGACCAAGTAAAGGAGATAGCCCTCCCCAGTATGAATCCAATCAATTGAAAACCTTAGTAGAATAAAAAGCCTGAATAAAAAGACCTCTTCCTGTTTGACTCCCTTGAACTGAGAAACCAGTCTTTTCCTGTCTTTGAACTCAAACTGAAACATCAGCTGCTATTTTGTTGGGTCTCCAGACTGGAGGCTTTCTGACTGAACTTACATGATTAGCTTCTCCTGGTTCTCCAGCCTGGTGACTGCAAGTCTTGGGATGGCTCAGTTTCCATAATCATGTGCTTCAGTTCCTCATAATAAACAAACAAATAAATAAATAGTATTTAAAATTGTATAGTTATATGCACACACATACATATCAGGTATATATTAATATATATTTATTTTATTATGTTATGCAGCATTATTTTATAATATGCTTTTAACTTGTGTTGCTATTGAGAATCATGTCTTTTATGCATGGGCATATCCTCCTCCTGGGTGTGGTTTTCATGATGGCAAATAGAAATGCCTCAGTTAGATGTCCCAAGCACTTTCTTTAAGTAAAGCAGAAGCAGAGGCAGAAATGGAAATGTCTATCAGGGTTTCCAGTTGCTTCCCACAGAAGTTAACAGGACTGGCACATGGTATTTAATTAGAAAGGCTGAAAGACTCTTTTGAGAAAAGTCCTATGTTTTCCACTTATTCTTTAAAGATTTCTGCTGCAAATGCTAACAATCAAGGACAGAAGAGTTTGATTTCATCAACACTACAACAAATGAGTACTTGGATAAACAAAAAAATTAAAAAACAGGAGAATTTTACAGAGCCGTGCCCAAATTCAGTTAAATCAGTGACTAATCTGATTTTGTGAATGCCATTGAACTCCAAGGAAACTGAAATAATCATTTAACACACAGCAGACCTTTTAAAGTCAGCAACAATGAAGTGAACAGTACATAAATTACGTTTGGTAAATCTACCTCTAAAATGATATAGAAAAGGAATATTTACCATAATTCTTATGCTTCCCTATGTTGGCAAAAAGTTAAATGTAATGATTATGCATCCACATGAAAACACCAATCAGAAAAGAGTAGCAAATTATCTATTTATGTGATTCATAAAATGGATGAAGTAAGACATGATATATAAGAAGTTGAAGTTTTTCTCTTTAGATTTAAACTGGAAGACAAGTATGACAGGGAAGATGTCCTTTGCAATCTTGGAATGAGCAATGCCTTCAAGCAGGCCAGGGAACAAATTTCAGAACCTGGTTCAGGAGATACCTGGATCTGTCTAAGTTCATTCACAAGTTTTTGTTGGGATCAACAAGGAAGCCATGGAAGCTGGGATTGCTACTGACACTCTCATGATTATGCAATATATATAAACAATCCACAGGTTCTATGCAGATTACCCCTTTATTTTCTTTTTGCATTTTTTATTGTTGTTCAAGTATAATTGTCTCTATTTTCCCACCATAGCTCCCCCAGTCGGAGTCATCCCCACTCTTCAACCTTGATCCTAATACCACCTTTGGTTTTGTTTATGTGTCCTTCAAACATGTTTCTAAAAACCCACACCCCTTTCCCCCCAATTATTCCTTCCCACCTCCGTTCTGGTTACCACCACTTTGTTCTTGGTTTCAATGTCTCTAGTTATATTTTGCTTGCTTATTTTGTTGATTAGGTTCCACTTATCGGTGAGATGATACAGTGTTTGGCTTTCACTGCCTTGTTTATTTCACTTAGCATAATGCTTTCTAGTTCTATCCAAGCTGTCACAAAGGGTAGGATCTCCCTCTTTCTTTCTGCTGCCTAGTATTCTATCATATAAATGTACTATAGTTTTTTGATCCATTCACTTACTGATGGGCAATTAGGTTGTTTCCAACACTTGGCTATTATAAATTGTGCTGCTATGAACATTGGAGTGCATAGGTTCTTTTGAATTAGTGTTTCAGGGTTCTTACAGTACAATCCCAGCAGTGGAATCACTGGGTCATTAGGGCAGTTCCATTTTTAATTTTTTGAGGTAACGCTATATTTCTTTTCACAGTGGCTGTACCAATTTGAATTTTCACCAACAATGCACTAGGGTTCGCTTTTCTCCAAATCCTCTCCAACACTTGTTGGTTGATTTGTTTATGATGGTCATTGTGACTGGTGTGAAGTGGTATCTTATTGTGGTTTTAATTTGCATCTCTCTGATGGCTAGCTATGCTGAGCATCTTTTTATATGTATCTGGGCCCTGAGTATGTCCTTTTTGGAGAAGCCAAAGGTCTGTTCAAGTCCTTTGCCCATTTTTAATTCGGTTGTTTGTCTTCCAGGAGTGGAGTCCTATGAGTGATTTATATATTTTGGAAATCAAATACTTGTCTAAGATGATTTGCAAATATGTTTTCCCATATAGTTGGTTCTCTTCATTTACAGAACATCTAGTCAAACATTTTCTGTTCTATGTCCAACTATTCTCCACAAAGAAAAAGATTGACACTGGTAATATTCTTTCTCATGTCTCCCACTGACCTATTTTTCCTCTAATACTTACCAATGTACCTGCTACCAAGTCACCTTGGTGAAAATCCAAAAATAAAGGGCCTAATTTTTAGAAATAATTATATATATACACATATATATGTATAAATGTGTATATATACACACATTTATATACATATAGTATATAGCACACTGATGTCTCAGTTCCCTTCTAAGTAGGTAATTTGGAACCTCATACAGTTCTCCCTGTTGCCATTGTATGCTCTGTCATATATTCTTGAATCTCATCAATGGTATGAAATCTCTTTCAAAGGTGATTTGAGTTTTGGGAAAACTCAGAAGTTGCAGGACACCAAATCTGGGCTGTAGTAGGGCTGAGCCACCTGGGTGATTTGCTGTTTTGCCAAAAAACTGCATGATACATGGTTCATAAGCAGGTGCATCGTCATGATGAAGCTGCCAATCACCAGTTGCCCATACCTGTGGACTTCTAAATCAACTAAATAGTTCCCACAAAGGGATGTTCAAGCTTAATGCAAAATCTGATTCAGATCTATTGCTTTACTTACTCATTTTGAGTGTGACAGCCACAGTGCACATGCTCACTTAATGTCATATACTGACACCACTGACAGTGCAGTGAAGTCATTATTGTTCACACATGCACATTCCAGTCCACTCTCCTTGACTTCCAGGTTACATTGATATCATATATTTTACTCTTATGATTCAGTAGGTCTGGGATAGTTCTATAAAATTTACATTTCTGATAATTTTCCAGGTTATCTCAGTGGTAACCACAGATTAAAAATTGCCGAACAACAATAAAAATGTTTAAAAGGGATAAAATTACTGCCTTCTCATTGATATGGACAACAGAGTAGTAATAGTGGGGGGAGGGGTGAAATAAGGGAGATAAATGGTAATGGAAAAATACAATAAAAAGAGAAAGTTGCTATCATAGCATAATATCTACTACTTAATAAGACAGAAGTTAAATTTTTAATGAATGCAGAAATAAATATTATGTTGATGCAATTTGCTCCTTGCAACTAGTCTCAAAATCCAAGGTCATTGTGTTCTTGAGTACAGAATTTTTGAACATTAATTTGAATAGAACATGGAGGGAAAAGAATGATTGATTAAAGATTGAAACAGCCATTGGTAAAATTATTTTATGTTAATATAATTATTAATTATATAAACGCTTCAATTTTTGCTGTACTTTTTAAGCATTTTTATTTAATTTTAATATTTATTTAATAATCTTTATTATATTGTTCAATACTATTTAGTTCCCTTATAACTTGCTCCCCCAATAATCATCATGCTGTTGTCCATCTCCCTGAGTCCTTTTTCCTTTTGCTCAATCCCTCCACCTACTACCCTTCCCGCAATCCCTTAGCTGTCATCCTACTCTATCTATGAGTCTGCCTCTGTTTTGATTATTAGTTCAGTTTGTTTATTAGATTCCACATATGAATGAAATTACATGGTATTTGTCTTTCTCTGCCTGGATTACTTCACTTACCATAATGTAATTTTTTCCAGTGAATCAGTAAATTTTTTTGTGCACCTGCTCTGAGAAGTCACTAATAGTGCTCACTGGGGGTTTTGGACTGATTTTATACTACTCAGACAGCTTTTCTATTTTTTTGCATGTTAACTCCCCTGCTTCCTCTAACTTTGAGTCTTCTAGTTATACAGTAGATCTTTGAATGTTATTTCATTCAGTGGTATTTTGTTATAACGTTAATGAGGAAAAAATAACATTTCCCAGCCAAGGCCACTAAGTGAAGTTTACAAATTCTCCCCCTGTCTCTATGGATTTTCTTTGGGCAACCTGTTTTCCTCCCACATGTCAAATATATGCATGTAAGACTAATTTCCATGTCTAAATTGCCCCAGTCTGAGGGAGGACAGGTGTTGGTGTGAGTTCCCTGTGATGGAAGGGCATCCTATCTATTGTAATTACCCTAACCTAAATTCATAAATTGCACTCTTCTACCAAATTTCATTTCTTTCCCTTTCATATGTATGTAGATGTGTAGATGTTTTTTATAAGTTGCAGAAATCACATTTCACCTTTAATACTCTCTGGAATATGCTTTATAAAAGTAACTTCTTGTATAACCACAGTAATATCATAGCACCACTAATGTATACATTAAATTCTACGACCAAATGTAATGTTCACTTTTAAATTTCCTCAATTAATCTGAAATTTGCTTTTGTTGTCTATTTAAAAAATGTCAGGATCCAACTCAATAAAGTTTTTATGCTGTATTTTATTATTGTTGATTTAACCTCTGCTTATCTAGATTATTTCCCATACTTCTCATAATGGTAATTTTAAAATATATCTTGGCCTTTTATTTTTTGTAATCAGTCTTATTCTAAATTGCCATATTATGTAATAAGTTTCACATTACACTTTTTTGGAAAGATGATATAAATTTTCTTTTGTGTCAAAAGACAATTTCCCATTGTGCCAAACCTAATATGTTAAGTTGTTAAGTTGAGGTTTCTGGTTGAGAAGGCTGCACAGATAAATATGTTACTCACATACTCCCACAACCACAATAAAAATTACAACTAAACTACAAAATAACCATCATTCAGAAACACATGAAATGTAGCCTAACAGAAGTAGCCCTATCAGGACTGTTTTAACTCTGGACTCAGGTTAAGTGGAACAATCACACGGAGCAAATCTTTTTGCAAAATTGGACAGAACAACTCCATGGCTGACATCAGGACCAGATATCATGGTCACTACCCTAGTGCCCATCAGTCAGTAGAGATCACAACCTAACTCTATCACTCACCATGATTAATGATTTTTTTCCCTATATAAGTCATCTGCTGGGAGCCATCATGGAGCCATGTGTTTGAGCATGAGCTACCTATGGCACTGGGTAGGGCACCATTTCCTTAATAAATCCTTAATTTCTTGACTACAATAAATGTTAAGTTGTTTAGGCTACTAAATACCAATTCCTCCAATTCAGAGGTTAGTATAATATCTTTAAATGTTTTTTAAGAGATTTTATTTATATTTAGAGAGAAGAGAAAAGAGGGAGGAAGAAAGGGAGAGAAACATCAGTGTGTAGTTGCCTCTTGTTTACCCCCTGCCAGGGACCTGGCCCACAACCCAGACATGAGCCCTGACTGGAAATCAAACTTGTGACCCTTTGGTTCAAAGGCCAGCACTCAATCCACTGAGTCACACCAGCCATGATAAAGATTAGTATAATTTGTAAGCAAGTTGTGGAGGGATGTTTTTGGAGACAATATGTCTTATTTACTAAATATTTTACCAAATGCCATTTTGTAGGTAAAATTCTTGCCTAAGTATCATATTAGTGGTAACATACATTGTTTATTTTTAGAACATATTTTCATTTGAAATATGACCTCATTAGTCTTTGAACACTTCTTCACTTTCTAACAAAGCAATGTGTTTTTCAGATAATATTGAATTTTCCCACCATGGATTCCAAATAACTACTGTGATAATGACTCAGTAATGTTTAGAAGGGAATGGAATTTAGAATAAATATTTGTTCCATGAATGTTATAAGAGGTTTTATGGGATAGAATTAGAAATGTATTTATATTTATAAATTGTTGAGTTCATATTGACATTTGAGTAAGTCACTCAGACTTACTACTGAAATATTTTAAAATTGTTGTTCAAGTGTAATTGTCTCCATCCCCTCCCCACCACTGTTATCCATACCACCCACCCCCATCTACCACCCTCAACCCTTCCCCACTTTGGATTTGTCCATGGGTCCTTTATACATGTTCTTTGACTACCCTATCCCTTCTTTCCCCTGTTACCCACTCCCCACTCACCCCTCAGTTTTAAAATATATTTGTATTAATTTTCTCTCTCAGAGTTAATCTTGATTTCTAATAATGCACTTACTTAATATCACAATATTCATAAAATAATTATAGAATTACAATATCAGTATTACTTATAACAATAAACCAACTTAATAAACTTCAGGATTCCTTTGCAGTTATATTTGCCCTTAGAGTATAATCAATTATGAATATGAAGTCATTTTGTTATTTTAAAAATTAGTGAAGAGGTAGTTTTCACCTCAGAAAAGTAAAAGTAAGAAAATACCTCATTTTCACCTTCATAATAAGAAAAATAACTAGACAAAGTGGAAACCTTATCAAATGCTTTTTCCACATCTACTGATATTATCATGAGGATTTTGTCTTTCATATTGTTTATGTGGTGTATTACATTTATTGATTTTTGTATTTTGTACCATCCTTGCATTTCTGGGATGAATCGCACCTGATCATTCTATAGATATTGGAAGATCTGTCCGTTCTTGATAGTGGGGTATTAAAATTCCCTAGTAGTAGTGTATTGCTGTCTATATCCCTCTTGAAGTCCTCCAAGATTTTCCTTCTATATGTTGGATATGTACATGTTTACAATGATTATGTCTTCCTGTTGGATTCTTTCATTTAGAATTATGAAATGGCCTTCTGTATCTCTTTTTATTGCCTTTGTTTTGTGATCCATTTTTTGTCTGATATAAGAATGGCTTCTGTGTTTTATTTTTTCCTGCCCACTTTCTTGGAATATTTTTTCCAACCCTTCACTTTCAGTCTGTCTAGATCTTTGTCCTGTGGTGGGTCTCTTGTAGACAATATATATGTGGGCCATGTTTTTTTATCCATTCAGCTACCCTATGTCTTTTCATTGGAACATTTAATTCATTTACATTTAATGTTCCTACTGAAAAGCACTTATTCCTTGCAATTTCTGCCCTTGGTACCTGTGTTCCTTTCTCTCTCACTCTATAACATCATTGTCTTAAAGCAATCCCTTTACCATATCTTGCAATGCTGGTTTAGAGGTGGTGTATTCTTTTAGTCTTCATTTTTCTGGGAAACTTCTAATTTCTCCTTCCACTTTAAATAGCATCTTTCTGGGTAGAGTATTCTTGGTTGTAGCCTTTGCTTTTCATTACTTGAAATAGTTTTTGCCATTCCCTTCTGGCTTGTAGTATTTCTGTTGAGAAATCAGCTGCTTACCTTATTGGAGATTCCTTTTAAGTCACTCTTTGTTTTTCCCTTGCTGCTTTTATGATTCTCTCATTGTCTTTCAAATTTGACACTAATTATGATGTGTCATGGAGGAGATCTCTTTGGGTTTATCTTGATTGGGAACCTCTGTGCTTCCTGAACTTTCATGGTTTCCCCCCTCTCCAAGTTAGGGAAATTTTCTGTCATTACTTTTTCAAACAGGTTTTCTATCCCTTGTTCCTTTTCTTGTTCTCCTGGAATTCCTAAATTCCCAATGTTGTTATGTTTCATGTTGAACTGAAGTTTCCTTAAGCTACTCTTACAGTTTTTATGTCTTTTTTATGCTGTTAAACTACCTATGTATTTCTTTGTACCTTGCCTTCCAGCTCACTAAATTAGCTCTCTTTTTTATCACCCTGCTTGTATAGTATATTTAAATTCAGATATTGTGTTCTTCATTTATTCCTGGTTGTCATTTATAGTTTCTATTTAATTTTTCATTCTATTGTAGTTTACGCACAGTTCCTTATAGTTCTCATTGAGTTTCTTGAGCATCCTTTTGAATACTTTTTTTTTTTGGATTTTATGTCAGGTTACTTGACTCAATTTCATTTATCTGTTTTACTGGGTATTCTTCCATTCCTTCTGATTGGTGGTTCTTTCTTTGTCTCCCCATTTCAGGTGACTCTTTTTGTTTGTTTCTGAATCTCAGAGTGCTCTGCTTTGCCCATCTCCCATTATTGTGGGGTGTACTTCTGTGGTAAGAGTTCTGTGGGACTCAGTGGTGCAGTCTCTTTGATGTCCTTGTCTGGGTGCTCCAAGGGTGCCCTTTTTTCCAATTGTGTGGGCTCTTTTGTTGTACTTGGGTTTTACTTGTTGATGGCTTCTTTATTGGTAGGTTCTCCCTTCCAGTGAGCTCACTGGCAGTGACAACTCCCACTTTGTGTTGTATGCTGTTTTATAGGTGCTAGATAACAAAGAAGTACAATCAAGACAATCAAACCTATGGCAGCAAAAATTACACCCCTACCACATCAGTTATATCAACTGAAATTAAGGAAACATTAATAAAGGTAAAGAGAGATTACAGATAATGTAATTTATGGCAAAGGGAATATGAGAATACTAAAAGAGGGAAAATGCTATTGAGTGGTAAGAGGGAGGATAATTTATAATAGTAGGTATAGAAGTGAGGTTAAAAAAGGGATAGAAAAAATTTGAAATGCAATATAACACCAAAGGGTGATGGGATCAAGAAAGGGAGGAGTATACTGTGGAGTTTGAGGTAAAATTGAAAAAGTATTAAACCAATGGGACTAAAATTGCAGAAAAACCACATTAGAGTCAATAGCAACAACTGAATGAAGTTTAATAAATGTGGAACATGAATAGGAATATTCTACAAAAACAAAAAGTGACTATGAGATGCCTACTATAAAAAATGATTTTGAGAGGATGAGGGAATCAAACTAATAAGAGTAAGAAGTGAAGCCAAGGTTGAGAGAAGGTACAACAATGAAATAACATTACTCCCTCACCTGGTCAGGGTCAGGGGGAGGCAAAATGTTGTAAGACAGGGGGAGACTATTCTACAGGATTTCAAGTACAAAAAGGAGTTCTGTTATAGAAGCACTCCAATAACCATGGTGTTTCACCCAACTAGCCATTGTTTATAAAAGGTGGAAAAGTAATGAGACTCTTATAAGAGGGGAAAAATAATGTGAGCCAACTTAAGAAAGTAGAGTGTTTATGTAAAATTAGATGGAAAAGAAACAGTGAGGGATAGAAATATGGCATAGTGTGAAAGAAAATGAAGTTTACAACAACTGCAATCAAGGTTTGAAAGATTATATAATGAATTAAGACCAGCAAAGGGTGATGTATGGGATTTGTAATAAGATAATATGATAAAATATATAATCAATAAAATGAATAAAAAGTGAAAGACCAATTGTGGTGAGTTATTTGGAATACAAGTGAAGTGAAAGAATAAGAATTAAAGTGCAGTATGGAAGGGAAGAAAACAAATGAACAAGCAAACAAATAATATTTAACAAAATGAAAGAAGAGAACATTTTAAAAATGTGCAAGTTCTGATTAAGAGCAAGGTAGAATTTTTTTCAGCATTCACCTTCTGACTTCTTTCTTGATCTGGCTCAGTTTTTTTCTAATCCCAGGTCTTACTGTCTTACTGTTCAAAAAGAAAAATGAAACACAACAACAAAAAGTCCCCAGCTGGTTAAGCCTACCTAGCCTGTTTTGCAGGTCTTCTGGGCTTGCATGAGATGGGAGTTTGAGCTCCATTTTCCTTTTCAGATGATTTTCAAGGAAGGGAACTCAGTTTGGGTTACAATAATCACAGGTGCCCAGTTTCCAGCCTATGACCTCAGAGCAATGTACCACCTGACTTCTCAACTCTGTGCAGTTTACAGTGGGCTGGCGCTGATAAACCACCTTGATTTTTACACCTTCAATAAATCTGTGAGGGACACTGAGTGGGATCAAATATTGCCACAATCCTTCTTCCTTGTTGCTATGCCTATTAGCTACTAGCTATGCCCTCAAGGTCCCTGCCCAGTGCACCTGAAATACCCTTTTGAAAAAATTCTTTTTGAGCACTGGTACCACTGGGAGATACTTCCCAGCTTTCCACATACTTCAACTCACTGGCAAACCTAGAGTCTTTCTCAGTCCCAGCCAGACACAACTCACCTGTTCTCTCAGCTCCGGGTGCTTCTAGGATTGCCCCATCGACTCTCTGGTACTCTTCCAGCAAGTGACCACTGCCCTAGCTTGAGTGCATGGCCATCAGTGTGTGTGCTTACTGCCTTTTCCCCCCAGCGACTTTACTCATTGAAGTGTCTTCTGGTGTAGGTCTGGGATTTATCCACCCTGGGAGGGGAGAGGGCCACTAGGCTGCTGTCAATGACCCAGCTCTCCTCCTATGTTGTCCTCACAGCAGCTTAGTTTTCTGGCACCACTTCTGGGGACTTTCCCTGTCTGCCTATAAAACCTCCTAACCACCCATCTTGAAACATCTTCTGCACACTTTAGCTTCCAGACTTCATATCAGGTAAGAGTCTGTTGGCTGTTCACTTTGGTTTTCAGAAGATCAGCTAAGTGTCCCAGCTGAGCAAACAAGCAAGTAAGCTCAGATCCCACCTATTTCACCATCTTCTCCTCTTAATTGATCTTTTTATATAATTCACTATTTTACCCTTTCATGGTTCTGCATGCCTTTCTCCAATTATTCTAGCACATTTTTTGAAGGAGTTATCCTTCTTCCTTTGGGAGTTCTTGGTTTCCTTGTCATATGCTAGTAAATCATACAGGCTGAGATTTAATTCTGGGTTCTGGATTCTGTTCTTTTAATCAATGTGTTTAACTTTGTTTCAGTACCATGCCATTTTTACTATCATAACTTTGTGATATATATTGAAATCTGAATGTGTAATTCCTTTAACTTGATCTTTTTCTCATGATTGCTTTGGCTACTTGGGGTCTTTTGTTGTGGTTTCACACAAATTTTAAAATTGTTTCTTCTATTTTTGTGAAGAATGCCCTTTGGATTTTGATGGGGATTGTGTTGAATCTGTAGAAAGCTTTGGATAGTATGGCCATTTTAACAGTATTTATTATTTTTATCCTCAAAACTGGATGTGTTTCCATATGTTTGTGTTCTTTGATTTCTTTGCAGATTTTTCTTAGTTTTCATTGAACAGATCTTTGACATCCTCAGTTAAATTTATTCTTAAGTATCTTATTGTTTTTCATGTTATTGTGAACATAATAAAGTTTCTTATTCTTTTTTTCAAGATTTTTATTTATTTATTTTTAGAGAGAGGGGAAGAGAGGGAGAAAGAAAGGGAGAGAAACATCAATGTGTGGTTGCCTCTTGAGGGTCCCCTACTAGGCATGTGCTCTCACTGGGAATTAAACTGGTGACCCTTTGGTTCATAGGCTGGTGCTCAATCCACTGAGCCACACCACCCAGGGCTGAAGTTTCTTAATTTATTTTTCTACTTTTTTATCATTTACTCTACTACGTTGTCACAATTTTCCCTTTTTCTCCCCTCCACGTAGCCCTCCTCTTTCTCCATAGTCAATCCCCTCTCTATTGTCAATGTCCATAGTCATTCATACATGTTCTTTGTCTAATCCCTTCCCTCTCCTTCCATCATGCCCTCTTCCCTTCCTCCCCTTCTACACCTATCAGTCTGTTCCATGTTTCCATGTCTCCGGTTCTATTTTTCTCATTGTATTTTTTGTTCATTAGATTCCAATTATAGGTAAGGTCATATAGTATATTTCTTTAACCAAATAGCTTATTTCACCTAGCATAATAGTTTCTAGTTCCTTCCATGCTGTTGCAAAAGGTAGGGATTCCTTCTTTCTTTCTGAAGTGTAGTATACCATTGCACAAATATACCACATTTGTTTATCCATTCATCTACTGATGAGCACTTGGGCTGCTTTCAACACTTGGCTATTGTAAATTGTGCTGCTATAAACATAGGGATGCATAAGTCCTTTTCAATGGGTGTTTTAGTATTCTTAGGGTATATTCCCAGTAGTGGAATTGTTGGGTCATAAGGCAGTTCCGTTTTTAATTTTTTGAGAACATTCCATAAATTTATTGTTTACATGCTTCATTGTTATGCTAAAAGAATGCAATTGATTTCTGTATATTGATTTTATACATGGGAATGTTACTAAAATCATTATTTAATTTCTACAATTTTGGTCTGAATCTGGAATTTTCTAAATATAAGATGAAATCATCAGCAAACAATGACAATTTTATTTCTTTCTTTTCAATCTGAATTCCTTTTATTTCATTGTCTTGCCTCATTGCTCTAACTAGGACTTCCCTTACGATATTGAACAGAAGTTATGAGAGTTGGCATTCTTGTCTAGCCTCTGCTCTTAGAATACTTTAAATTTTTCTCATAGAGTACAATATAACTGTAAATTTTTCATGAATGGCCTTTATTATATTGAAGTATATTTCCTCTGTAGGCAATGTGTTAAGGATTTTTATCATGAAATGATGTTGTATTTCTTTCTTCTTTTAAAAATTTATTTAGTTATTTTTAAGTACAGTTTTTTTTGTCAATTTCTCCCATCCCAGACCCTCCTCCCCCCCATCTCCCAACCTCCCTCCCATTCCCCCCCCAACAGTCCTCATCCCTGTGTCTTTCATACTTGTTCTTCAAAAACCCTCCCCTTTTTCCCCTTAAAGTCCCTTCCCTCTCCCCTCTGGTCCGGCCGACTTGTTCTCTATTTTAGTGTCTTTTTAAAATTCTATTTGTTTGTTTATTTTGTTATTTAGCTTCCTGTTAAAGGTGAGATCATATGGTATTTGTCCTTCAATGCCTGGCCTATTTCACTCAGCATAATGCTTTCCAGTTCCATCCATGTTGTTGCAAAGGGTAGTAGCTCCTTCTTTCTCTCTGCTGCATAGAATTCCATTGTGTATATGTACTACAATTTTTTGATCCATTCATTTACTGACGGGCACCTAGGTTGCTTCCAACTCTTGGCTATTGTAAATTGTGCTGCTATGAACATTGTGGTGCATAGGTTCTTTGATATTGATATTTTAGAATTCTTGGGATATAATCCTAGCAGCGGAATTGCTGGGTCAAAAGGCAAGTCGATTTTTATTTTTCTGAGAAAATTCCATACTGTTTTTCATAATGGTTGTACCAGTCTGCAATCCCACCAAGAGTGAACTAAGGACCCCTTCTCCCCACACCCTCTCCAACATTTGTTGTTTGTTGCTTTGTTTATGATAGCCATCCTGACTGGTGTAAAGTGGTATCTCATTGTGGTTTTAATTGCATCTCTCTGATAGCTAACGATATTGAGCACCTCTTCATGTGTCTCTGGATATTCTGTATATCCTCTTTGGAGAACTGTCTGTTCAAGTCCTTTTCCCATTTTTTAATTGGGTTTGATGTCTTCCTAGAGTGGAGTCATGTAAGTTCTTTGTATATTTTGAAGATTAAACCTTTGTCTGAGGTATCATTGGTAAATATGTTTTCCCATACAGTTGGTTGTCTTGCTAATTTAATACTGTTTTCTTTGGCCATGCAGAAGCTTTTTATTTTGATGAGATCCCATTTGTTTATTCTTTTCTGTATATTCCTTGCTCTAGGGGACATATCGGCAAAAATGTTGCTGCATGGAATATCTGAGATTTTCTTGCCGATGTTCTCCTCTAGGACTTTAATGGTGTCATGGCTTATATTTAAGTCTTTTATCCACCTTGAATTTATTTTGGTGTATGGTGTAAGGTTGTGCTCAAGTTTCATTATTTTGCACGTACCTGTCCAGTTCTCCCAACACCATTTGTTGAAGAGGCTATCTTTAATTTATTTGATGTTACTGCCACCCTTGTCAAATATTAATTGACTGTAGAGAGTTGGGTTGATTTCTGGGTTCTCTGTTCTGTTCCATTGGTCTATGTGCCTGTTTTTATGCCAGCACCAGGCTGTTTTGATTACAGTGGCTTTGTAACACAGTTTGATATCAGGTATTGTGATCCCTCCTACTTTGTTCTTTCTCAAAAGAGCAGTTGCTATTTGGGCTCGTTTATGATTCCATATAAATTTTTGACGTGTTTGTTCTATGTCTGTGAAATATGCCATTGGTACTTTAATAGGTATTGAATTGAATCTGTATATTGCTTTGGGTAGTATGGACATTTTGATGATGTTAATTCTTCCAATCCATGAACAAGGTATATGTTTCCATTTGTTTGTGTCTTCCTTGATTTCTTTCTTCAGGGCTGTGTAGTTTTCTGCATACAGGTCTTTTACCTCCTTGGTTAGGTTTATTCCCAGATATTTTATTTTTCTTTTTCCTATATCAAATGGAATTTTTTCCTTTATTTCTGCTTCTGCTGATTCATTGTTTGTATATAGAAATGCCTTTGATTTCTGTTTATTGACTTTGTATCCTGCTGTTTTGCCAAATTCATTAAATAGTTTGAGCAGTTTTTGGGTAGAGTCTGTAGGATTTTCCATGTACACTATCATGTCATCTGCAAACAGTGACAGTTTTGTTTCCTCCTTTCCTATTTGGATGCCTTTCATTTACTTTTCCTGCCTGATCGCTGTGGCCAAAACTTCTAATACTATATTGAATAGAAGTGGTGAAAGTGGACATCCTTGTCTTGTTCCTGATCTTAGTGGAAAAGCTTTTAGTTTTTGCCCCTTGAGTATGATATTCGCTGTAGCTCTCTCATATATGGCCTTTATTATTTTGAGAAATACTCCCTGTATTCCCACTTTGCTGAGTGTTTTTATCATAAATGGGTGTTGTACCTTACCGAAAGCTTTTTCTGCATCTACTGATATGATCATGTGGTTTTTGTCTTTGATTTTCTTTATGTGATGAATTACATTTACTGATTTGTGAATGTTGAACCATCCTTGCATCCCTGGGATGAATCCCACTTGGTCGTGGTGTATAATCTTTTGGATATATTGTTCGATGCAATTTGCCAATATTTTGTTGAGGATTTTAGCATCTCTGTTCATCAGCGTTATTGGCCTGAAGTTTTCTTTCTTTGTTGTATCTCTATCTGGTTTTGGAATTAGGATAATGCTGGCTTCATATAAAGAGTTTGGGAGTTTTCCATCCTTCTGGATTATTTGGAATAGTCTGTGAAGAATAGGGGTTAGCTCTTCCTTAAAAGCTTTGTAGAATGCTCCTGTGAAACCATCTGGTCCAGGGCTTTTGTGTGATGGGAGTTTTTTGATTACTGCTTCAATTTCTTTTGCTGTTATTGGTCTATTAAGGTGTTATACTTCTTTTTCATTGAGTTTTGGGAGATTATATTTTTCTAGAAATGTGTCCATTTTCTCTAGGTTCTCAAATTTCTTGCCATATAGTTCTTCATAGTAATTTCTTACAATCCTTTCTATATCTGTGGTATCAGTTGTAATCTCTCCTCTTTCATTTCTGATTGTGGTTATTTGTGTCTGTTCCCTTCTTTTCTTGATGAACCTGCTTAAAGGCTTGTCTATTTTGTTTATCTTTTCAAAGAACCAACTCCTGGATTCATTAATCTTTACGATTGTGCTTTTAATCTTTATGTCATTTAGTTCTGCTCTGATCTTGGTTATTTCCTTCATTCTACTTGCTTTGGGCTGTTTTTGTTGTTGTTTCTCAAGTTCTTGCAGGGTAGAGAAAGGTTGTTTGTTTGAAATGTTTCTGTCTTCTTTAGCTAGGCCTGTATTGCTATAAACTTCCCTCTCAGGATTGCCTTCGCTGTGTCCCATAAGTTTTGGGTTGTTGTGAGATCGTTTTCATTTGTTTCCAGAAACTTTTTGATTTCTTCCCTATTTTCTTTCTTGACCCATTCATTGTTTAGTTGCATACCATTCAGTCTCCATGATTTTGGGTGCTTTGGGTTTTTTCCTCTGGCGTTGGTTTCCAATTTTGGTCACTTGTGGTCAGAGAAAATGCTTGGTATGATTTCACTTTTCTTGAATTTGTTGAGGCTCGTTTTGTGTCCTATCATGTGGTCGATTTTTGAAAATGTTCCATGTGCATTTGAAAAGAATGTGTATTTAGCTTCTTTGGGATGAAGGCCTCTATATATATCAGTTAAGTCCATTTCATCTAGGGTGTTGTTTAATGATGCAATATCTTTATTGATATTTTATTTGGAAGATCTGTCCATTTTTGATAGTGGGGTGTTAAAATCCCCTACTATAATTGTGTTGCTGTCAATATCTTTCTTGAAGTCCTCTAAGATTTTTTGATATATTTTGGTGCTCCTATGTTGGGTGCATATATATTTATGATGTTAATGTCTTCTTGGTGGATTCTTCCCTTGAGTATAATGAAGTGACCTTCTGGGTCTCTCTTTATGGTCCTCTTTTTGAAGTCTATTTTGTCTGATATGAGAATTGCTACGCCAGCTTTTTTTTCTTGTCTGTTTGCTTGATAAGTTTGTTTCTTGCCTTTCACTTTTAGTCTATGATGGTCCTTTGTCCTGAGGTGGGTCTCTTGTAGGCAACATATGCGAGGGTCATGCTTTCTTATTCATTCAGCTATTCTGTGTCTTTTGATTGGAGCATTTATTCCATTTATGTTTAAGGTTATTATTGATAGGTACTTATTCATTGCCATTTTTGTACCTGTGTTCTTCTCTGTCTCTCACTTTTCCTTCCTTTCCTTAAAGTAGTCCTTTTAGTATTTCTTGTAGGACTGGTTTGGTGGAGACATATTCTCTTACTTCTTTTGTCTTGGAAGCTCTTTATTTGGCCTTCTATCCTGATTGATAGTCTTGCTGGGTAAAGTAGCCTTGGTTGTAGGCCTCTGGTTCTCATTACTTGGAATATTTCTTGCCATTCTCTTCTTGCTTGGAGTGTTTCCATTGAGAAGTCAGTAACTAACCTTATTGGGACTCCCCTGTGTGTTATTTCTTTTTTCTCCCTTGTTGCCTTTAAGATTCTCTCTTTGACTTGGAATTTTGCCATTTTGATGATGATGTGTCTTGAAGTGGGTCTCGTTGGGTTCCTCTTGATTGAGACTCTCTGTGATTCCTGGATTTGTGTGACTTTTTCTGTCATCAAATTAGGAAAATTTTCTCTCATTACTCTTTCAAATATGTTTTCTATTCCTTGTTCTTCTTCTTCTCCTTCTGGCATCCCTATTATTCGGATATTATTATGTTTCATATTATCTTGTATTTCTCTTAATCCCTCTTCATTCTCTCTAAATTTATTTTCATTTTCCTGCTCTTTCTGTGAGATGCTTTCTACTTTGTCCTCCAGCTCGCTAATCCTATCCTCCGCCTCTTCTATCCTACTTTTGAAACTATCTACTGTGTTCTTCAATTCAGAGATTGTATTCTTCATTTCCTCTTGTCCCTTGCTGATAGTTTCTATTTCCTTTTTCATGTTGATATAGTTTGTAGTGAGATCATTGTAACTCCCCCGTAGTTTTTGGTAGCTCATTGTGAGCTCTTTGAACTTCGTGACTACCAGTGCTTTGAATTCACTATCTGTTAGTTGATTAGCTTCTATTTCATCTAAAATTCTTTCTGAAGCCTCTGCTTTTTCTTTTATTTGGGGATTTTTTCTTTGTCTTCCCATTGTTTGTGAGACTCCTCTTGTTGGCCTCAACTTCTAAAATTGATCTTTTCTGACTCCCTGGTTTTATGCTGTGAACCTCTGTGGTATACTGCCTGTGAATTTCAGTGGTGCAGGCTTCTTCAGGTATCTTGATGTTCTCCGTTTCCACCTACTCCTTTTATTGTGTATGTGTAATCAGTTGTAGGAGGAGGCAAAATGGTTTATTACAGCATAAGAGTTTTTAATGATATTTATAGTCACAGCTGGTAGAAAGGAGATAGGCAATCTTTAGAGTGTATATTGTATTAACTGTATTCTTCAGCCCAACTTGACACTTTTTTGAGAGGATGAACAAAAGATAGGCCTGTTGTTGGGGAGGGAAGTCTTGTTAGTTGTAACTAGAAAGCAGTGAGGTTTTAGATGGTCAGATTTTGAGGTAAGGTGAGAATAAGGATCGGTAAATAGGTGTGGTGTGTGAGCAAGTCGAGTTAACCACTACAGTGACAGAATTCAGGGACCTGCACAATGGGCTAAGATCCGGGAGATGTGTTGTGAAGTATTTACTGTTGTATAGATCAGCTATTATTTACACTAATATTAGAGCAACACTCGTATAACAATCTCTATGTGATCTGTCTGAGTAGGGGGTATAGAGCTTTAGGTAGTGTGCTAAAGGAAAACAAGTGGTGTGTAGTTTAGAGGGTTAGCAAAGCACTGTGTAGGAAAGGACAGGGGGAACCTGTCTAATAATACAATATATCTACTCGAGACTAAGAAGCCTCTACAGAAAGAGGAGGAATACAGGGATATTATTAAAATATAAAAGAGGTGAAAATAATGAAAAAAATATACATCTCCTCGTGGCTTCTCTGCTATAGGAAGGTGACATTTGTTTCTCTGTCTCTACTGTTGAGATGCCCCCCTCTTCAGGTCCCATTCTGGTCCTTTCACAGTTCCTAGTTGTTTGTGTCCCTTGCGGGTAAAAGGAAACGAAGCAACATACAATCAAATGAAAAGGCAGGAGAGGGGATACGAAAGCAATGAGTTTAAGAGGAAAGGGAGAGGACTAAAACAGGAAAAAAGAAAGGAGAGGAACAAAGTATAGAAAGATAAAGCAGTGATAAAATTTAAAAAATATATAAGGTTACTAACCTAATGCACAAAAAAGTTACTAAAAAAGGAAAAAAAACATTAAAAAATTTAAAAAACCCCAAAACCAAACAAGTAAACAGCAAAATAAATAAATAAATAAATAAACAATACAATAACAACAGAGAAAACCTTCCCTTGTTAGTTTCAAACTGTCCAGACTGGTTTTTCTAGTTATAGCAGGATCTCTCTGTGTGCTGGGATGCCGGCGCAAGTGTGAGCAGCAGCCAGGCTACCAGATTGGTGTGCGGGCGCCTGCACACTTGCCAGGCACACTCCCGGGGCAGTCCGGGACTGGCAACCTGCGCTACCCAGGGCACTTCCCATTCGTGTGGCTAGTCCCCAAATGCCTCCACTTTCCCCCTGGCTCACTGCAAGGCCGGATAGGAAGCAAGCCAAGGTACCCTGGCAGGAGAACACCTCAGTCCACTTTCAATAAACAAAACAAAACAAAACAAAACTCTCCAGACAGCCTGTCTCTCATTCCCGCTCAGTCCCCAACCAGACCCGTGAGGCCAATGCATCTCTGGATTCTCCCAGGCTTGTGATCACAGAGTCTGCAGTTGAACCGGGCCCTGTGTCTTTGTACCCCTCCCCAAAAATGCAAGCCAGCAAGCAGACAGGTCTCTGTCCTGCGTTGTCCAGTTTTGCTTATACCGGAAGCAGGGGAGCTGCTGGCCTGCGCTGGTGGCCACTGGAGCCGCTGGGTGCCCAAGCTCCTGTGGTAGACCTTTCTGGTGTTGGTCTCAGACCAATGGTTCTGGACCCTGGCCGTAGATGCAGCATCGGGGACACCTAGCCTGGGGCGCCAGCCCCCGCCGCTGCTTTGTCTTTACTCTGGTCCCCAAAACCCCACTGACCTGCCGCTTTCTGGTGTTTCAGCGTCCAACAGAATCTCTGTTCTTTTAATTTCACAAATGCTGGATAACTGATAGATTAGTGTTCTGCTTTTCTATAGATCTGCCAGGATTTTCACCCATTAGTGCGGGAGCTAAAATCTGCTCCCTCTTACTCCCATGCCATCTTCAACTCCTCTGATGTTGTATTTCATCAAATGCTTTTTCTGCACCTGCCAAGATGATTATGTGATATTTATCTTACATTTAATTGATATGATGAAATCCAACTCCTTTCAGGTTCATAACTGGATGGCTTGCTCCAGTGTGTTGGTGTACTGTGAAATACCACTCACTTTCGGTTATGAATTATTGATTAGTTGTAATTTGAAAGAGAGAGGAAAAAAGTTTTACTCCTGATGCTCTAGAGCTAACATCACTCTGCTTCACAATTATGAACCATATGAGGTAATTCTTCTTTGTTCCTAGCTAAGGCAGTCTAGTAAAGTGTTTTAACTTTGTCTTCATTTTAGATTGGTTTTGTGTTTGATTTTCTGTGGGTTGAATACAGTATGCCAAGGTATAGATTTTGGGGGATAGGAAGGGGTGGTATTTATCATGCTTCATATTCTCTGACCTGCTGGAGATAGTGTGGTGTCATTTATTAATTTAGGAAATTCACAGACCTTTTTACATCTAATATTTCTTCTTTTCCCTTCTTCCTGAATTCTTATAACGCGCCTGTTGTTACTTTCATAATTGTTCCAACATTATTACATATCTTTTTTATTTTGTATTATATTTTACATTTGCTTTAAAAATTTACATTGTCATATCTTTAAGTCTTGAATTATTTTCTTGTCCTTATTAAACATACTGGTAACTCCATCAAAGATGTTCATTATTTCTGTTATTTTTCATTATTTCTAGTATTATCTTTTCATTCTTTAGCAGAGTTTCCATTTTCCATCTGCTTATATTACTCACATTTTGTTGTATGTAGTTAACATTTTCTATTAAAAGCCATTACACATTGATCAGAATTATTTTAAATTCCTGGTCTGATAATTTTCAAACATCTGCGATATCTTATTCTGATACTTGTTTGTGTTTTTTCAAAGATTTTATTTTTGTAAAAGGTAAAGTATTTATTTTGCATTTTACATGAGTTGTAATTTTTCTGTGGAAAGCTAGAAATAATATATCAGCAAAAGAAACTGAAGCAACCAATCTTTAGTTTTTTACATGATCATATAAATAGATGTTGAAAAAGTATTTGATAAACTAGAGCACCCATTTATAATTAAAAAAAACTCAGCAAAGTGGGAGTAGAAGGAGCATCCCTCAACAAAAAAAAGACCATGCACAAAAATCCTACAGTGAACATTATACTCAATGGGCAAAAACTAAAAAGCTTTTTGTCTAAGATCAGGTACAAGGTGAGGGTATCTGCTTTTACCACTTCAATTCAACATAGTATCAGAAATCTTAGCCACAAAAACCAGACAAGAAAAAGAAATAAATGGGATCCAAACTGGAATGGAAAAACCAAACTATCACCATCTGCAGGTGAAATTATTGTGTACACAGAAACCATATAGACTGCACACACAAAAAATTATTTGACCTAATAAATGAATTTGAGAAAATGGCAGGATACAAAGTCAATGTTCAGAAATTGAAGGCATTTTTGTACATCAACAATGAAATAGCATAACAGAAATTCAGAAAAGTCACATTTACTGTATCAACAACAACAAAAAAAATATTTAGGAAAAAATTAACCAAGGAGGTAAAAGACCTATGCTCAGAAAACTACACAACACTAAGGAAAGAAATTAAGGAAGACACAAATAATGCAAACATATATCATATTCATGTATTGGAAGGATTAACATTATTAGCATACTCATATTACTCAAAGAAATCTATAGATTCAATGCAATCCTTATTAAAATATCAATGAATATTTCACAGATATAGAACAAATATTTCAAAAATGTATATGGAACCAAAAATGACTCCCAATAGTCTTAGCAATTTTTAAAAAGAAGAACAACATAGGAGACATCAGAATACCTGATATAAAACTATATTACAAGCCCACTGTAATCAAAACAATTTGCTACTCTCCTAAGGACAGTCACAAATAAAATTATAACAGGATACAGAGCCCAGAAATAAACCCATGTCAATACAGTCAAGTTATTATTTAGAAAGGGGGGCAGAAACATAAAATGGAGTGAAAGAAGCATCTTCAATAAATAGAGTTGGGAGATCTGGACAGCAAAAAAATGAAGCTTGACCACCAAATTATACCATATATCAAAATAAACTCAAGATGGATAATAGACTTAAATATAAGGTGTGACACCATAAAAATCCTACAAGAAAATATAGGGAGGATAATTTTAGAAATATCATCCAACAATATCTTCAGCTATTTGTCCCCTAGTGCAAAGGGACATAAAGAAAAGTATAAACAAATAACACTACATCAAAATAAAAAGTTTCTGGACAGCTAAAGAAAACATCAACAAATGGAAAGGGACCTAACTGTATAGAAAAACATATTTGCCAATGAGAACTTGAACAACTATTTGATCTCTAAAATATATAAAGAATTCACAGGACTCCAGACCATGGAGACAAGCAACCCCATTAAAAAACTGGAAAAGGATATGAATAGACACTTATCCAAAGAGAACATACAATGGGCACAGAGACACATGAAAAGAGGCTAAGTATTACTAGCTATCAGAGAGATGCAAATTAAAACCACAATGAGATACCATTTCACACAGGTCAGAATGGCCATCATAAACAAATCAACAAACACTAATATTGGAGAGTATGTGGAGAAAAGGGAACTATAGTGCATTGTTGGTAGGAATGTAGACTGATGCAGCCACTGTGGAAAACATGGAATTTCCTCAGAAAACTAAATATGAAACTACCTTTTGATTCAATGACCCCGCTTCTGGGGTTTTACCCTAGGAACCCTGAAACACTAATTCAAAAGAACCTATGCACCCCAATGTTCAGAGCAGCATCATTTACATAGTCAAGGGCTAGAAACAACCTAAGTGCCCCTGAATAAATGATTGTATCAAAAACTCTGGCACATTTATACAATGGAATACTACACAGCAGAAAGAAAGAACGAGCTTGTTCTGTTCACAACAGGCTGAATGGAACTGGAGAGCATTATGCTAAGTGAAATAAGCCAGATGGTGAAAGACAAATACCATATGACCTCACCTATAAGTGGAACCTAATCAAACAGAACAAACAAGCAAGGAAAATAGTACTAGAGATTTGAATAAAGAACAAATTGACAGTAACCAGAGGGGAAGTGAGAGAGAGAAAGTGGGTAAAAATAGAGGAAGGGCCATCAAGAAACATGTATAAAGGACACATGGACAAAGCCAAAGATGGTAGGTTCAAGGGTGGGAAGTGGGGATGGGTGGAACAGGGTCTGTCCTGTGGTGAAAATTGAGACAATTGCATTTGAACAACAATCAAAAAAGAATACATTATATAAAAAAATAAATAAAGAATAAAATAGGGTGCACAAAAAAAAGAAACACTAATTAAAAGAAAGTTGAAATTGCTATGTTAAGTTCAGACGAAGCAGACTTATGAACAAAGAAATGCATCATGAATAAAGATCAATATTACTAAGTGAGAACAGGGTAAATTCTCCATAAGACATGCATCCTTAGTGTGTATGCACCAAACAAAAATTCCAAAATATGTGAGGCAAAAATATTGACTTCAAGATGCCCTGACTGGTGTAGCTCAGTGGATTGAGCACAGGCCTGTAAACCAAAATGTCACAGTTCGATTCCCAGTCAGGGCACATGCCTGGGTTGCAGGCCACTTCCCAGTACAGGGCACATCAGACACAAGCATACATTGATGTTTCTCTCCCTCTCTCCTTCCCTTCCTCTTTAAAGATAAATGAAATCTTTAAAAAAATATTGACTTCAAGATAAAAGAGTCAAATTCATTATTTTGATTGGAGAATTCAACACCATTGTAACATTACTAGGCAGATCAAGGATATAGATAAACAGAAGAATACTGGCAAGGATCTCCTATTTGTTCACTATCTGTTAGTACTTTAAATCCAATAGCATATTCTCCTTGTCTTACTACATATCTCCTATGCCATGCCCCTGATCAGTGGAGTAAGAAATTTTATCTTACTGTTTTCTATCTACCTTTTTTAAGTCTTTTTTTATTTCTTTCCCCCCTCTCTAAACCTAGGCTTTACTCCTTACTCTTGTTAGTTTCCTTCCCCCATCCTTTCAAATTCATTTTTATTTACTGTAGACATCTCATATTTACATTTTGCTTTTCTACAATATTCTTATTCCTTATTAAATTTCATTCAATTACTGTTGCTAGCAACCCTGCAGTGAGTTTTCTTCAATTTCTCTCCCATTGATCTAGTACCTTTACAATTTTATATCAAACCTCATAGTATACTCTTACCTATCTTACTTACCCCATTGAACCCATAGTTCTTTTGTGTTTTACTTATGCTCTAAATATTGCTCTCTCCATTTCTTCACTTTGGTTCCTCCCAAGTCTTATAAGTACTTCTCCCTCTTACAACACAACATTTTGCCCACTTTTAGTCATCCTACATTCCCTTTGTCATATCATATAATATCTGCAGTCCCTCTTCACATTTATTAATCTTTGCTCAATTTCACTTGAGACTGCTGATGTAGTAGAGGGGTTCTTTTTACTGGTGTGAGGTTGATGGTCTGGTAATACTGCTGTGTTAACCAACATCTATACAACAGCAAACAAGATAAGGTGGGAGTTGTCGACACCAGTTAACCTGCTAGAAGGGAGAACCCACAAACAAAGGAACCACCAACAGGTAAAACTCAAGTACAGCAAAAGAGCCCATCCAAATGAAAGAAAGGGTAGCCCTAGAGCATCCAGAGAAGGTGTTCATGGAATATTTCATCCAACAACAGTGAATGCACATTTTTTCTCATACTTACAGATATAGAACACATTCTGAATAGTAACAACAATAAAAAACAAAAACAAGGAGAAACATAACTAACTTAAAAGAATAGAATCATAAAAATAATACATGTACCCAGAATGAAATTAAACTAGAAATCAACAACAGAAAGATAACTGGAATACCCTAAAATATTTGGACATTAAACAGTATTTATAAAAGTCCATGCATCAAAGAAGCCTCAAATATAATTTAAAAATATTTGCAATTCAATAAAAATAAAAATAAAAATAAAAAGAATAAAATAAAATACACGGTATGTAGTGAAAGTAAATCTTAGAGGAAAATTTAGAACATGACTGCATACAACAGAAAAGAAGAAAGAACTAAAATAACCAATTTAAGATGGAGGTGAGGTATGTGGGAGAAGAGCCCAGTTCTCTCTGTGCCCAGCTGGAACACCAAGCCAATCTTCTAAAGAACAGAGTGAACAGCTACTGGAATCCCAGTTTATATGAAGTTTGGAGGTCAAAAATCAAAGAGGGCATTGAAAAACAGATGGTGAGGACATTGCAATGGGATGGTAAGGTTCCTCGGATCTGCACAGGCACTGTGGACACTGGTACCAGAGAAATCGGGGTGCTGGACAACACCTAGAGAAGGGAGTAGATGGGCCATGTCAGACCCTGACTTGGATAGTCTCCAGACTGGTTGGAAAGTTGGACTGTGTGAAAAGCCGTGGGCTTGTTAAGAACAGTGGGCAGCAGCTTTGTAAGTAACTCCAGTAGCAGCTGACTCACCCTGAGGGCGATTTGAGCTGAGTGTGAGAAGAGACTGAGTGGCTAAGTGGAACCATGCACCTAAGCTTGACTGGAACTGTATCCAGAGGCTGAATGGTTGACTTGAGCCTGGCAGGTCACAGAGGACCTGGGCCGGAGGCTGGGCAACTGGGAGTACTAAAACAAGTTCCCCATTCTCTCAAAACCATAGGAAGGGGGAAAAGTGAAGCCCAGCCCTGCTTTTCCTGAGGCATACCAGAAGGCCAGCAGAACTTACTGAATGAGTTTAAACTCAGTAGGAGGAATATTTTTTATTTCCTTTATCTTTTCTATCCTTTTTTCCCTTCCCCCAATTGAGTTAATAAGATGTGGAATTATGAAAGATACAGAGACATATCCAAAGTGGGAGCACAAGGCTAACCCCCAAAATGGAGAAACTGAGACAATTGTAACTTTGCCATCCCATAGAGCTCTCATTTACTGTTTATGTGTATTATTATTATTTCATTATTTTTACCACATTTACTTTATGAATTTTTTATTTATCTTCTATATGATTAGTTTTTCTCATTTTATTTCTCTGTTTAATTGCATTGTTTGAATGGTTTTATTTATTCTCTCTTTATTTTATTTTAATTTTCCTTCTTTCACTTTACTCATGTTCCAAAAATGTACTACTCTTGATCATGTATTTCCTATTCTGGTTATCCAAATCATATATATTTTTGCCATACTATTGTTGTTCCAGTACTATCGTAAATAGTTGTTGTTCCATACAATTGTACATAGTACATAGCAACCCTCCTTGATCTTAGCCCACTCCACTTTATTCCTGAGCACTGCTATTTTTGTGGTTAACTCTAATCTCTCTCATACTAAGCCTACTTTCTATCTTTTACTCTCACTCTATCTCATTGTCTCAACCTGCACAAGCACTCTGTTTTCTGGATTTAGCTCACAATCCTCCTCCCATCTCACAAGAGTCTTATCTCTCTTGCACCTTTTATAAAAAGTGGCTCATTGGGTTATACACCACAATTAATGCTATACTAATCCTATCTCTTTTCTACTTGCTTGTACTTTAAATCCCATGAAATACTCTTCCACTGTCTTAATTCATTTTGCATACCACGTACCATTGATCATGTACAAGAATAGGTGTAGGCTGCAAAAATCATAACACCTGCTAGAGGAGAAAAAGGACCAACAAAGGAACCATCAAAAGGTAAAAACCTAAGTACAACAAGCGAGCCCACACAAACAGAAGAAAGAGCAAACCTAGAGCTTCCAGATAAGGAGATCAAAGAGACCACACCACTGAACCCCATAGAATTTCTACCATAGAAGCTCACCCTTCAAAGACAGCTAGCAAAGCAAAACATCAGAAGCACAGAAATAAACAAAAAGAGTCACCCAAAATGGGTAGACAAAAAAAGAACCTGCAATCAAAAGGAATGGAAGACTCACCACTAAATAAGATAAATAAAATGGAGGTAAGCAAACTATCAGATGTAGAGTTCAAAATAATGGTTACAGAGATGCTCAATGAACTCACAGACAAATACAAGGAACTGAGTGAAAACTACATCAGCATGGAAAAGGAAATAGAAACTATAAACAAAAAGCAGGAAGAAATTAACAATAATATATTGGAAATAAAAACACACTGGAAAAAATTAAAAGCAGGGTGGATTAAGCAAAGGATCAAATCAGCAAGCTGGAGAACAAGGTAGAAAACATGCCTAGAAAAAGCAAGGAAAGGAAGAGACAGAGAAAGAAGAATGAGATGGTAGAGAATTGAAAGTTAACATGAAATGTAATAATATCTGTATAATAGGAATACAGGAAGAAGGAGGAGGAGAAAGAGGAAGAGGAAGAAGGAGGAGAAGAAGAAGAAGAAGAAGAAGAAGAAGAAGAAGAAGAAGAAGAAGAAGAAGGAGAAGGAGAAGGAGAAGGAGAAGGAGAAGGAGAAGGAGAAGGAGAAGGAGAAGGAGAAGGAGAAGGAGAAGGAGAAGGAGAAGGAGAAGGAGAAGGAGAAGAAGAAGAAGAAGAAGAAGAAGAAGAAGAAGAAGAAGAAGAAGAAGAAGAAGAAGAAGAAGAAGAAGAAGAAGAAAGAAAGAAAGAAAGAGAGAGAGAGAGAGAGAGAGAGAGAGAGAGAAAGAAAGAAAGAAAGAAAGAAAGAAAGAAAGAAAGAAAGAAAGAAAGAAAGAAAGAAAGCAACAGATAGAAAAACTGTTTGAAAAAGTAATGATGAAAAACTTCTTTAATGTAATGAGAGAAAAAGTATTGGGAACCTCTCTGCCTAATTTCAAGACTTGTAACCACCCCACATAAATAAGGCCAAGTGAGCAAACTTTGGATTGTGAGCCACTAAGGAGACAAAGCTTATCTCCCTGGCAGGAGCAATGCTCCTGCTTCATTCATCTCCGGTCCCTAAAGCTTGGTCGGTTAGTCAATGATGGGTAAGACCCCTCAAAGGGGGGCAACCTAAGCTAGACACAATCACTTGGGAGGCCCTCAAGAAAGGACTTGGGGAGCTGCAGCAAAGAGGGGGTGATGGATCCTCACTCCCTGGCTATTCTGACATAGCCTGAGTCCCCATTTCCATCTGGAAAAAGCAATTTCTGGCTCCAATTCACTTGAGCCTAAAAACATATGATGAGAAGAGCAGTGTAGCCCTCTGCTGGCTCGAGGGGGTTTCGGGGTGATCGGGCATAAGAAAGAATTTGTAAAGTCCTGTGAAGCCTGCTTTGCTAAGAGTGCTCTCATTCATATAATAAGGGTCTGAGCAGGAAATGATTTTGTCTCCCAAAGTTTTTGCAACCCCCTTACCTGACAGACATTGACTCAGATTAAGCCCTCAGGTTCCTTTGAAATGTTATCTATTGTTTGATCCTTGCCACCTGAAATCAATTGATGAGCTCTACCTGTATTCCTGTGTGTTCCAAACCTAAGAAAAGCTGTTTAAGAAGGGGCTCTTGGTCTTTCTCCTTTGAGAGGTTGACCACCTCTCCTTCTCAAGCAGATCATGTCTTGGTAGTTTTATTTTAATCTATGGCAGATGGGGGGACTTGCATGCAAGGTTTCTCCAACAAAAAGTCACACAAATCCAGGAAACACAGAGTCCAAATCAAGAAGAACACAAAGAGGCCCACTTCAAGACACATCATAATTAAAATGACAAAATTGCAAGACAAAGAGACAATCTTAAAGACAACATGAGAGAAGCAAGAAGTAACATACAAAAGAGCCCCAATGAGACTAGCAGCTGACTTTTCAATGGAAATGCTCCAAGTCAGAAGAGAACAGCAAGAAATATTCCAAGTAATGAAAACAAAGAGCCTATAACCAAGCATACTCTATTCTGCAAGCTTCTCAATTAAAATGGAAGCATTATGCTGAGTGAAATAGGCCAGGCATTGAAGGAGAAATACCATATGATCTCACCTTTGACAGGAAGCTAAACAATAAAACAAACAAGCAAACAGAATAAAAACAAAGACACTGAAATAGAGAACAAGTGGGCAGTGACCAGAGGGGAGAGGGAAGGGATTTTAAGGGAAAAAATGGGGAGGCGGAAATGGGAGGGAAGTGGGGAGATGGGGCGGAGGGGGGGCTGGGATGGGAGAAATAGACAAAAAAAATGTTCTTGACAAATAATTAAATAAAAAGTAAAAAAAAAAAAAATGGAAGCCAAATAGGTAGCTTCCCAGACAAAAGAATTGTCAAAAATATATTTCCTCCAAACTAGCTCTGTAAGAGGTGCTAAAGGGACTGCTTTAAGGAAAAAAATAAAACAGTGAAAGAGAGAGGAGAACACAGGTAGGAAAAAATGGTAATGAATAAGTACCTATCAGTAATAACCTTAAACATAAAAGCATTAAATGCTCCAATCAAAAGACATAGAATAGCTGAATGGATATGAAAGCATGACCTACACATATGCTGCCTACAAAAGACACACCTCATAAAACAATACCTTCACTGACTGAAAGTGAAGGGCTGGAAACAAATATTCCAAGCAAATAAACAGGAAAAATAAGCCAGGGTAGCAATACTCATATCAGAAAAAAATTGACTTCAAAAAAAGGGCCATGAAAAGAGATCCAGAAGGTCACATAATACTCAAGGGAAGAATCCATCAAGAAGAAATAAACATTGTAAATATTCATGCACTCAATATAAGAGCACCAAATACATAAAGAAAATCTTGGAGAACATCAGGAAATATATTGACAGCAACAAAATTATAGAAGGGGATTTTATCACCCCACTGAAAAGAAATGGGTAGATCTTCCAAACAAAATATCAACCAAGATATTGAGGAATTGAACAATGTCCTAGGTCAAATGAACTTATTATATATGTATACACACACACATACACACACACACACGCTTTCATTCCAAAGAAAGCAAAATAGACATTCTTTTTAAATGTTCATGGAATATTTTCAAGAAAGACCACATGATAGGACACAAAACAATTCTCAACAAATTCAAAAAATTAAAATCATATCAAAAGTTTTCTCTCACTACAAAGAACTGAACTAGAAACCAACCTCCAGGAAAAAACTAAAAAACACGCAAACTTGTGGAGATTGAATAGAATGCTGTAAAACAATGAATGGATCAAGAATGAGACCAAGAAAGAAATAAAAAAGTTTCTGAAACAAATGAAAATGAACTCAGAACAACCCAGAATTTATGGGAAACAGTGATGATAGGCCTAAGAGGGAGTTCATAGTGATAAAGCCCTATGTAAAAAAATAGAAACATATCAAATAAACAACCTAACCTTACACCTTTAAGAACAACAATAAATATAGCCAAGAGCATGCAGAAGAAAAAAAGTAACACATATCAGAGCAGAATTAAGTGGCATAGAGACTAAAAGCACAATTCTTGGAATCAATAAATCCAGGGGCTGGTTCTTCAAATGGATTGACAAAATTAGCAAGCATTTAAGCAGATTCATCAAGAAAAAAGAGAGAGAGACCAAAAAAGACGCAATCAGAAATGAAAGAGGAGAGATTACAGCTGATACCTCAGAAATACAAAGGATTGTAAAAAACTAGTATGAAGAAATATATGCCAAGAAATTTGAAAACTAAGGTAAAATAGATGAATTTCTAGAAACAAAATTTTGCAAAATTGAAAAGAAGAAATAGAAATCGTGATCAGACCAATAACAGATGATGGAATTGAAGCAGTAATTAAAAAAAAAACACCTCACAACACACAAAAGCTCTGGACCAAAAGTTTTCATCGGAGAATTTTACAAAACCTTTAAGGAAGACCTAACCCTTATTCTTCAAAAACTATTCCAAAAAATTTAAGAAGACTGATGACACCCAATGTATTTTTTATGAAGCCAGCATCATTTTAATTTCAAAACAAGATAAAAACAAAATAAACAAACAAACGAAAAAACAGAAGAAAACCAGGCCAAAATCACTGCTGAACATATACATTGAAATTCTCAATAAAATGTTGGCAAACTGCATCCAGTAATATGTTAAAAAGATCATATACCATGACCCAGTGGAATTCATCTCAGCTATGCAAGGAAGGTACAGTATTCACAAATCAATAAGTGTAATATATCATATAAACAAAAACAAAGACAAAAATCACATGCTCATATCAGTAGATGCAGAAGGAGCATTTGATAAGGTACAGAACCCATTTATGATAAAAATACTCAAGGAAGTGGAACAGAAGGAGCATTCCTTCACCTAATAAACGCCATATATGAGAGAACTGCAGCCAACATCATGGGCAAAAACTAAAAATGTTCCCACTAAGATCAGGAACAAGACAGGGTTGTCCACTTTCACCACTTATATTCAACATAGTATTGGAAGTCTTAGCCACAGCAATTAAACAAGAAAAGGAAATAAAAGACTTCCAGATTGGAAAATAAAAAACAAAACTGTCATTGTAACCCTGCCTGGTGTAGCTCAGTGGATTGAGCACGGGCCTGCAGACCAGAGTATCGCGGTTCGATTCCCAGTCAGGGCACATGCCTGGGTTGCAGGCCAGTTCCCAGCAGGAGACACACAAGAGGCAACCATACATTGATATTTCCCTCCCTCTCTTCTTCTCTTCCCCTCTTAAGAAAAATAAATAAAATCTTTAATAAAAAAACTGCCACTGTTTGCAAACGACATGATAGTATACATAGAAAATTATATAGACTCCACCAAAAAATTGCTGGACCTCATAAATAAATTTTGCAAAATAGCAGGATATATAGTCAATATTCAGAAATCAAAGGTATTTTTGTGTACCTGCAATAAAATACCAGAAACAGGAACCAGGAGATAAATTCCATTTGATATAGCCACAAGAAAAATAAAACGCCTGTGAATAAACATAGCCAAGGAGGTAAAAGACCTGCACTCAGAACTACACAACACTGAAGAGAGAAATTAAGGAAGACACAAACAAATGAAAATATATACCGTGTTCATGGATTGAAAGAATTAACATTATCAACATGTTCATATTGCCCAAAGCAATTTATATAGTCAATAAAATCCCTATTAAAGTACCAATGACACATTTCACCTGTATGGTGCAAAAACTTCAAAAGTTTATATAAACCATAAATGGTTTATGGTTTCCTCGAATAGCCTGTAGGAATATTGAGAAAGAAGAACAAAGTAGGAGAGATCACAATACCTGATGTCAAACTGTATTAAAAGACAACTGTAATCAAAACAGCCTGGTACTGGCATAAGAACAGACACATGGACTAATGGAACAGAATAGAAAGCCCAGAAATAAACCCAAGTCTCTATGGTAAGTCATGACACCATAAAAGTCCTAGAGGAAAACATAATCAGGAATACTGAAATATTCTATGCATCAATATTTTCACTTATAGGTCTCCTAGAGCAAGGACATAAAGGAAAGAATAAACAAGTGGGACTTCATCAAAATAAAAAAGCATCTGCATGGCTAAAGAAAACATCATTCAAATGAAAAAAGAACAATCTGTATGGGAAAACATATTTGCCAATGATACCTTATAAAAGGGTTTAATCTCCAAAATACATAAAGAATTCACAGTATTCCACTCTGGGAAGACAAACAACCTAATTTAAAAAATGGGCAAAATACTTAAACAGACACTTCTCCAAGGAGGATATACTGAAGGTTCAAATACATATGAAAACATGCTCAATATCACTATTCATTAGAGATGCAAATTAAAACTACAATGAGATTCCAGTTCACACCAGTCAGAATGACCATCATAAACAAAGCAACAAACAAGTGTTGGAGTTGTTGTCGAGAAAAGGGAACCCTAGTGCACAGTTGGTGGGATTTCAGACTGGTGCAACCACTATGGAAAACAGTGTAGAATTTCCTCAGAAAATAAAAAATGGAACTGCCTTTTGACCCGAAAATTCCACGCTATGATTATATCCTACGAATGCTGAAACACCAATCCAAAAGAATTTATGCACCCCAATATTCAGAGCAGCACAATTTCCAATAGCTAAGTGCTGGAAGCAGCCTAAGTGCCTATCAGTAAATGATGGGTTGAAAAACTATGGTACATTTAAATGATGGAATTCTACACTGCAGAAAGAAATAAGGAGTTACAGCATAGATGGACATGGAGAACATTATGCTTAGTGAAATAAGCCAGGCAGTGAAAGACATATATCACATGTTCTCACCTTTAAGTGCAACCAAAAGTTGCACTTAATTTATTAAGTGCAAATTAATAAAACAAACAAGCAAGCAAAATATTACCAGAGACATTGAATTCAAGAAGAATCTGATAGTAATCAGAGGGGAGTTGAGAAGCGACAATGAGGGCAAAGGGGGATAGATATTTCAGGAACAACTATAAACAACACATGGACAGAACCAAGGGGTATGGAATCAGGGGAGGGAGGTGGGGAAGGCTGAGGATGGTGGGATTGATGGGGGAAAAAAGTTAGAAAACTGTACTTGAATAACAAATTCAAAAATATTTTAATAAAAAGAACTAAAATCAATAATCTAAGCTTTCACTTTAGAACCTGAACAAATTGTATTAATTTATTCCCAAGGAGAAGAAAATAATTAGTAAACTCTAAGCAAGATATCAATATATTTGAAAACAATAAACAATAGATAAAAGCATCAAAACAAAAACTGTTTTTTCAATATATTATTAAAATAGATAAATTTCTAGTTAGCCTAATCAAGAAAAGATAAGATGAATATTACTGATATCATAACTGAAAAAAGCTATCACAAAAAACCCACTGACTAAAATGATAGTGTCAGTTCCACATATTTAAATTAATTAATGTAATTCACTAAATTAACAGGCTAAAGAAAAAATTATATCTCAATAAATGCAAGAAAAAGAGTTGACTACTTCCAACACCCATTCATAATAAAAAATTATTAGTAAATTAGTAATAGATAAAGTTTCCTCAATTAAAAAAAATCTACAGCCCTGGCTGGTGTAGCTCAGTGGATTGAGCGCGGGCTTGTGAACCAGACAATCGAGGTTTGATTCCCAGTCAGGGCACATGCCTGGGTTGCAGGCCAGTTCCCTGCAGGCCAATTCCCAGCAGGGGACGCATGAAAGGCAACCATACATTGATGTTTCTCTCCCTCTCTCCTTCCCTTCCCCTCTAAAGATGAATAAATAAAATCTTAAAAAAAATAAAATAAAAAAAATCTACAGAATTTCTATAGCTACCATCATACTTAAGGAAACTAGATTTTTCACCCTATATGATCAGAACCAAGGCAGGGTTGTCTAGTCTCACAACTCCTACTCTACATTTTTCTAAAAGTCTTAGCTCATATGATACAAAAAAGAAAGAACATATAATTTGTACAAATTTGCAAGTTAGAAATAAAACAGTCATTTTTCAAAGCTGGCCTGATTGTAGAAAATCTCAATCTTTATCAACAACTATAAGGAAAAGTCTTGAAACTAACAACAATTATAGTAAGGTTAAATAATTAAAAAGTTTATGTACAAAAGTCAATTGATCTCATATATATTAACAATGCGTGATTGAAATTTAAAATTAAAAATATGACACTTGTAGTAGACCGATCTGCCTGATTTTAGGAATTGTATCTCTACCCCTTATGGCTAACGGTGAGAGACGACCTTTGGAATGCCAGCCGCAGGAGACAAAGCCTGTCTCTGGCAGCAAACGCTGCCTCAGTTCCTCTCCCTGCCCCCAGAGCTTGGTCAGAAGTCAATGATGGGTAAGACCCTTCACAGTGGGGGGCAACCTAAGCCAGACTCAATCACCTGGGAGGCCTTCATGGAAGGACTCAGGGGGCTGCAATAGAGAGCAGTGGACTCTCACCCCCCAGCTTTGTCAAAGCCTGAGTCCCTATGTTCTCTGGGAGAAGCTCTTCCTGGCTCTAATCCCCTTAAGCCTGAATTCTTGATGGGGAGAGGTGCAGCTCCTTGCCTGGCTAGAGCGTGCCCTGGGGAAAATCTGGCTTCACAAAGGCTTGCTTATTAACCTGTGAAATCTGCTCTGCTAAGAATGTTTTCATTCATATGATAAGGATCTGAGAGGAAATGAGTATGTCTCCCTAAGTTTCTGCAACTCTCTTCCTGACAGACACTGACTCAGACTGAAACCCTCAGATCTCTTTGTAATGTTATCTACTGTTTGATCCTTGCCGCCCTGTGTTCCTGTGTATTACAACCCAGTAAAAGGCTATGGAAGAAGGGGCTGGAGGCCTTTTTCTCCTACTAGAAACTGGCCACAGCCCACTCCTCCATCCCCAAACAGATCCAGCATGTTTCGACCACATTTACTCATTCACGCATGTCCATGGCACCGGGGAGGGGGACCTCGCAAAAGTAGTTGCCCCCACAGACACTATTCAAATTAACTACAAAAATTAAATAGTGAGATATAAATCTAGCAAAGTATATATAAAAGCTATGCAGAAATTACAAACTTGGATGACAGAAATAAAAAACTAAATTAATGGCGAGTTAGTCCTTGTTCAAATAAACTCAAATTGTCCTTTTCCTTCAGTTCTTCCCAACTTGACCTATAGATTTAACACAATCCTAATAAAAATAATTGAAGGTTATTTTGTGAATACTGGCAAACCAATTCTAAATTTTATATATAAATGTCAAAACCTTAAATAACCAACACAATACTGAAGGAGAAGAAGGCACTAGAGAAGACAATCTAAATACTTCCTGTAAAATCACAGTAATTAAAACACTGAGTTATAAGAAAATTAAAAAAATATATCAATTAACAAAATGAAGAAATCAGGAGTAAACCCGCACAAATGTAGTCAATGAATCTTTGACAAAGGAACAAAAATATTTCAGTGGAAAAATGATGGTCTTTCAACAAACTACACTAGAATAAATGAACATTACTTATAAAACTTTATTCTAAACACTAATCTTTTATTTTCATTAAAATTAAAATTAATCATAAGCCTAAATATAAATTTAAAAACTATAAAATTAATGAAGATAATATATGATGAAATCTAGATGACCTTGAGTTTAAGTGTGATTTTCAGATATAATACCAAAACAATGTAAATAAAATAAAAATAATAACAATACTAAGTTAAATTTCATTACAGTTAAATTTGATCAATAATATTCACTGCTAATGGACTAAAAGGACAAGATGTAGACCTTGTAAAAATATATGCAAAAGAGAATCTAATAAAGAATAATAGAATCTAATAAAGAATAAATATTTATTTGTTTGTGCATATTATTTTGATTATAAATATGAAAATAGCATGAATAGGACTTCCACCAAGAAGGAGGCATAGGTGGATATCTGTGCCTTCTCACACAACCAAGTTTAGAGACAACTAAATATTAGCAATAGAAAACATAGCCAGAACACAGAAAATTGAACTTTTCGGAAGTCTGTTAACAACAAATTCTTCAGTCTGACCGGTAAGGGGCAAAACCAGCAGCTGGTGGAGCGGGGTTGCACAGGAAAACTCGGTCAGATGGACTCAGGTGCACAGAATCCAGGCTCAGGGTTGGACCTAGTGAGTGACCAAGCGAGCGACCAAGCCAGCGACCATGGGGAAACAGCAAGGGAGCTTGGCTGCGGGTTGACTGTGGTTGCGCATTTGTGAGCGGATAGACAAGCTAGGGAGTGGGCGATTGGACCGAGACCCAGCGGGGTCCCGCAGCCAGCGCACGGAGGGCACTGCCATTTCCCTGCTCTGACCCCACCTCCACATACAGCGTCATGACCCAGCGACTCTGAGTGGCCTGGCCCTGGTCAGCCACCTAAGGCTCTGCTCCTCACCCAGCAGCAAGAAACAGCAGAGGGTGCCACCATTTCCCCGCTCTGACCAAACCTCCACATAAGCATTCATAACCCAGCGACCTGGGAGTCCAAGTCTCCGTTCCTCACACTTAAAGGACCTGAACAGACCAAAAATGGCTCAAGAAGATCTCAAAGCCCCAGAGCCTATAAATCTAAGCAATGAAGAAATAGCAAAACTCTCAGACGCACAGTTTAAAACACTGGTGATCAGGATCCTCACAGAACTGGTTGATTATACCCACAAATTAGACAAATATATGAAGGCGAAACTAATTGAAATGAATGGAATTGCACGGGAAACCAATAGCAATGAAAAGGAAATTGGGACTCAAATCAATGGAGTGGACCAGAAGAAAGCAAATAATGGCCAAACAGAAAAGAGTCAAGAAACAAGAATTCAAAGAAATGAGGAGAGTCTTAGGAACCTCCAGGAAATCTTTAAACGCTCCAACATCCGAATTATAGGGGTACCAGAAGGGGGAAAGGAACAGCCACCAGTGGAAAACTTATTTGAACAAATAATAAAGGAGAATTTTCCCAATCTGGCAAAGGAAATAGACTTCCAGGAAGCTCAGAGAGTCCCAAAGAAGTTGGACCCAAGAAGGAACACACCAAGGCACATCATAATTACATTAGCCAAGATTAAAATGAAGGAGAGAATCCTAGAAGCAGTAAGAGCTAAGGGGACAGTCACCTGCAAAGGAGTCCCAATCAAACTGTCAGCAGATTTCTCAAAAGAGACCTTCCAGGCAAGAAGGGGCTGAAAAGAGGTATTCCAAGTCATGAAATCCAAAGACCTACAACCAAGATTGCTCTATCCAGCAAAACTTTCATTTAGAATGGAAGGACAGATAAAGTGCTTCTCAGATAAGATCAAATTCAAGGAGTTCATCATCACCAAGCCCTTATTATATGAAATGTTAAAGGGATTTATTGAAGAAAAAGAAGTTAAAAAAACATGAACAGTGAAAGGACAACAAACTCACAGTTATTAACAACCACACTTAAAACAAAAGCAAACTAAAAGGACAGCTAGATCAGGAGTGGAAACACAGAAATGAAGATCTCAAGGAGGGTTAGCAACAGGGGAGTGGGAGGAGGAGAAGGGGGGAGAAGGTACAGAAAATAAGTAACATAGTAGATAGAAAATAGATGGGGGGGCAAGAATAGCATGGGAAATGTAGAATCTAAAGAACTTGAGACACATGATTATAAACTAAAGGGGGGGTAATGGTGGGGACGGGGGGTAGGGTGGAGGGGAATTAAGGGGGGAATGGAACAACTGTAACAGCATAATAAATAAAAAATTAAAAAAAGAAAATAGCATGAATAAATCAATAAATTAAAACTTCTTAAAATTCAGCATTAATAAAACAAATGATTCAATTAAAAAGTGGGAAAACGCCTGGCTTATTTCACTTAGCATAATGGTCTATGATTCCATCCATGCTGTTCCAAAGGGTAAGAGCTCCTTTCTCTCTGCTGTGTAGTACTCCATTGTGTAAATGTAGGGCCATTTTTTGATCCACTAATTTATTGATGGGCACCTAGGCTGCTTCCAGCACTTGGCTATTTAAAATTTTGCTGCTATGAACATTGGGGTGCATAGGTTCTTTTGGATTGGTGTTTTAGGATTCTTACTGTATACTTGCAACAGTGGAATTTCAGGTCAAAAGGCAGTTCCATTTTTAGTTTCCTAAGGAAATTCCACAGTGTTTTCCACAGTGACTGCACCAGTCTGCATTCCTACCAACGGTGCACTAGGATTCCCTTTTCTCTGCATCTTCTCTAACACTTGTTGTTTGTTGATTCATTTATGATGGTCATTCTAACTGGTGTGAAGTGGTATCTCACTGTAGTTTTAATTTGAGATGGCTAGTGATGGTGAGCATCTTTTCAGCTGTCTCTGTATGTTCTCCTTGGAGAAGTGTCTGTTCAAGTATCTTGCCCATTTTTTAAATTGGTTTATTTGTCTTCCTGGAGTGGACTTGTATGAGTTCTTTATATATTTTGGAGATCAAACCCTTGTCCAAGGTATCATTGGCAAGTGTTTTTTTCATATACTTTGTTCTCTTTTTACTTTAATGCTATTTTTCTAGCCATGCAGAAGCTTTTTATTTTGATGAAGTCCCATTTGTTTATTCTTTCCTTTATGTTCCTTGTTCTAGGTGACATATTGGTGAAAATATTGATGCATGAAATATTTGAGATATTCCTGATTATGTTTTTCTTTAGGACTTCTATGGTGTCATGACTTATATTTAAGTCTTTTTACGACCTTAATTTTTTTTGTATGTATGGTGTAATTTTGTGCAATTTTCACTTTTTTGCATGTAAATGTCCAGCTCTCCCAACACCATTTGTTGAAGAGGCTATTTTTACTGCCTTTGTGACAGCATGGATGGACCTGGAGAGCATTATACTAAGTGAAAAAAAAGCCAGGCATTGAAAGCCAAATACCATATGCTCCCACCTTTAAGTGGAACCTAATCAACAAAATAAACAAGCAAGCAAAATATTACCAGAGACATTGAAATTAAGAAGAATATGACAGTAACCAGAGGGGAGGTGAGAGGAGATGATGGGAGAGAAAGTGAGGGGAGGGATTTCAGGAACAGCTATAAAGGACACATGGACAAAACCAAAGGGGATGGAATCAGAGGAGGGAAGTGGGTATGGGTTGGGTGGGAGGGGAGTGGTGGGGGAAAATACAGACAACTGTACTTGAACAAAAATAAAATTATAGCAAATATAGAAAATATATATAATATAAAAAGGGGAAAATTGATCTAAACTGATATCTCAGCCCTGGCTGGCGTAGCTCAGTGGATTGAGCATGGGCCTGCGAACCAGAGTATTGTGGTTTGATTCCCAGTCAGGGCACATGCCTGGGTTGCAGGCCAGTTCCCAGCATAGAACTCACGAGAGGCAACCATACATTGATGTTTCTCTCCCACTCTTTCTCCTTCCCTTCCCCTCTCTTGAAAAATAAATAAATAAAATATTATAAATAAATAAATAAATAAATAAATAAATAAACTGATATCTCACCAAAAAGATCATCTAAATAAATGTACAAAAGGTAATTATATCTTATATAGTATTAGAAAAGTGTCTATTAATACAAAATGTGTTATCAGTACACACATGTATTAGAATACCTAATTTCAAAATGCTGACAACATTAAATGCTTGAGAAAATGTAGAGCCACAGAAAATCTCATTATTACTGGTGGGTCCACAAAGTGGTACTGCAACTTTGGGAGACTATTAAGTAGATATAAAGGTAAAATAGTCTAAATTATTGGTATGTGGTGATTGTGGGCTTCTCCCAAGATGTGTTGAAATTCTAACCTATAATAACTCAGAATGTAGCCTTCTTGTGAAACAGGGTATTTTAGAGGTAATAAAGTTAAAATGAGGTCATCAGATTGGTGCTTAATCCAATAAGATTAATATGTATGAGAACACAAAATTTGGAGCCAGTCATAGAACATATAAGAAAGATTCTGATGGAAATGTGAAGGATTGAAGTGATGAACTTATAAGCCAAAAATTACCAAAGACACCCAGTAAAACAAACACCAGATTTGGAAGAGACAATAAAGGCTATTTCTATTACAGGTTTCAAAGACAGCATGTCCCTGCTAACACTGCAGTTTAAGACTTAGAGTCCCCAGAAGTGTGTAACAAAAACTGTACATTGTTCTAAGCGATGAAGATTGTTTTACTTTTTTTTAGCAAACCTTAGTTAGGCAGTGCACAAGTTTGAACAATCATTCTTCTAAATATTTTTTTCAAAATAAGTTGAGACTCTGTGTCCACATAAAACCTGAAAATGAATATTTATTGAAGATTTCTAAGTGACAAAAGTTAGAAGAAACACTATTCAATATGTGAATTGATAAATAAACTATTCCGTACAATGAAATATTATTCAGTCATAAAAAAAAGCTATTAAAGCCCTGGCTGGTGTAGCTCAGTGGATTGAGTATGGGCCTGTGAACCAAAAGATCATGGTTCGATTCCCCATCAGGGCACATGCCTGGGTTGCAGGCCAGTTCCCAGCAGGGGCCAGTTCCCAGCAGGGGATGCACCAGAAGCAACCATACATTGATATTTCTCTCCTTCTCCCCTTCCCTTTCCTTCTAAAGATAAATAAATAAGATTTTTTAAAAAGTTATTAAGTCATGAAAACACATGGAGAAAAATTTTCCATATTGCTATGTGAAAGAAGCTGGTCTAAAAAGGCAACATATTGTATGATTACAACAATTTGACCTTCTAAAAAAGGGGAAAATGGTGAAATTAAAATTCAGTGGTTGCCTAGAGGTCAGGTATGAAAGAGAAAAATATGAATAGGTGGAACACAGGAATTTTTTAGGACAGGAGAATTACTTGGTATGATACTCTAATGCAGGGGTGTCAAACTCATTTTCTCTGGGGGCTGCATCAGCCTCGTGGTTGCCTTCAAAGGGCTGAATGTAATTTTAGAACTGTATAAATGTAACTACTCTTTAACACTTAAGTGAGAGCTCAGCACTGCTGCCAGGTAGAAACCAGGTGCCAGGCTGGATAAAACAGGTGGAGGCCCAGAAGTGACCCAAAGGCCTAGTGTTTGCCACCTGCGCATTAATGGACATATGAAATTATGGTCAAAAGAAATGTAACTGTGCCACACAAAAAGTAAAGTCTAATATAAATTATGGACTTATGATAATAATAATTTATTAATATTGGTCCATCAATTATAACAATTGTAGAACACTAATGCAAGATTTAAATAGTAGGGGAATTTGTGAGGATGGGGTATTCATAACACATGGGTTCTCCACCTCTCTTCTAGACTTTTCTGGAAAACTACAACTTTCCCAAAGACAAAATTTGTTAATATTAAAAATAAATAAATAAAACTGTCAGAAAGACAAGAAAATTACACAAAACTTAAGTTAACACCAGACTGCTCTTTAACAACAAGAGTGACAATGGACTTAAATAATACTTTGAAAATACTTAGGGAATAAAACTTTACACTTTATTAAATTATAATTCAAGAGTGGAGAGGCTCAAAAATATTTTTCTCTAAATAATTGTTTAGAGAAAATATTTTTTTCTAACTAATTGTTTAAGTCCTTCTGGCTGGGTTAATAATCAAATGAACAAGACAGGTTAACAGGAGAAAGGTCCTCAATTTATTACGGGTATACATTCAGGGCTTCCATAAAAATAGGCGATCTGAAGACACATTTGGCAGTTGAGGTTCATATGACATTTTGAACTGAGATGTGTTGGTGATGCTATGGTTTGGATTCAAAATGGTAGAAAGGAAATTTACATTGAGGTAGAAAAGCAAATGTTTAGTAAATAAATGTTTGCGTGTCCATCTTTAACTGCGAGACACAGAGAGGACTCTGAACAAAATGGGCCTTGTTAAATTCCTTCCTGTCACATACTAGTTTATATAAAACTACATAAAACTCTCTTCTTGGAGTAGGTTCTCTATCTAAATCCCTTTTAGCTGGTTAGGAGAAGGATCAAGGTTTTCCCTGAGTCTTTCTTATTTAAAAATAACTAGCTTAAGCCCTGGCTGGTGTAACTCAGTGGACTGAGCTCGGGCCTGTGAACCGCATAATCACAGTTGACAATGAAACCTTGTCTGAGGTTTCATTGGCAATTATGTTTTTCCATACACTTGGTTGTCTTTTTATTTTAATACTGTTTTCTTTAGCCATGCAGAAGCTTTTTATTTTGATGAGATCCCATTTGTTTATTCTTTCCTTTATGTCCCTTGTTCTAGGGGACACATCAGTAAAAAAGTTACTGTGTGAAATATCTGAGATTTTCTTGCCTATTTTCTTCTCTAGGACTTTAATGGTGTCACGGCTTATATTTAAGTCTTTTATCCACCTTGAATTTATTTTGGTGTATGGTGTAAGTCTGTGCTCACGTTTCATTTCTTTGCACATAGCTGTCCAGTTCTCCCAACACCATTTGTTGAAGAGGCTATCTTTACTCCATTTTATGTTACTGCCCCCTTTGTTGAATATTAATTGACTATAGAGAGTTGGGTTTATTTCTGGGCTCTCTGTTGTGATCCATTGGTCTATGTGCCTGTTTTTGTGCCAGTACCAGGATGTTTTGACTACAGTGGCCTTGTAATACAATTTGATATCAGGTATTGTGATCCCTCCTACTTTGTTCTTCTTTCTCAAAAGTGCAGCTGCTATTCAGGGTCGTTTATGGTTCCATATAAATTTTTGAAGTGGGAGGATGCTGGGAAGATGGCGATGGAGTAAGATGGAGCTGATACTAGCTCCTGTACTCATGGGTGAAAATCCTACCAGATCTATAGAGAAACAGCACAATAAACCATCGGTTGGCCAGCATTTATGAAATTAAAAGACCAGAGATTGTGACCAATGCTGAAACACCAGACGGCGGCAGAGTCAACTACTGGAGCTGGGTCTCACGCGGCCCCTGTGATGCTGCCAGAGCAACAGGCCTGGGAGCCGGGGAGTCAGGTACGGGAGCCTGACACTCCAAGCCCCTGTGACGGTTCTGGGAGACAAAGGAATCAGGAACCGGAACGGGGACATTCTCCACCCCTGTGCCGATGCCATAGCTACCAGCCTGGGCAACGGAAGGGTCAGTTGCAGGAGCTGGGACACCAAAGGCCACTGTGACGCTGCCATAGAGACAGGCCTGGGCCATGAGGAGCCAGCTACGGGAGCCAGGACGTTCTCAGCCCCTGTGCCGCTGCCACAGTGACTGGACTAGATGCCAGGGAGTCAGGTACAGAAAGCAGGACACTCCAAACCCCTGAGACGGCCCTGGGCAGCAGAGGAGCCAGCTACGGGAACCCGGTTGTTCTCAGTCCCTGTGCTGCTGGCATAGCGACGGGACTGGAAGCTGGGGAATCAGGTAAGGGAGTTGGGACATTCTAAGCCACTGTGCCACTTCCATAGAGACAGGACTAGATGCCGGGGAGTCAGATACGGAAGCCGGGACACTCCAAACGCCTGTGACGGCCCTGGGCAGCAGAGGAGCCAGATACGAGAGCCGGGACATTCCCAGCTCTGTGCCGCTGCTATAGTACCAGGCCTGGTGCTTGAGGAGGCGGCTACTAGAGCTGGGACATTCAGCAGTGGTAGACGACCAACGCAGGGACCAGCGCAAGGACCAGCATGAGAGTAGGTGGAGATGAAGAACATCAAGAAACTTCAAAGAGTCTGCACCACTGAACTTCACAAGGATCATACCACAGAAGTTCACACCATAAAAACAGGGTTTCAGAACAGATCAATTTTAGAAGCAGAGATTAACAAGAGTCTCAAACAATGGGAAGACAAACAAACAATCCCCAAATGAAAGAAAAAGCAGAAATTTCAGAAAGAATGTTAGATGAAATAGAGGCTGATCTACTATCAGATAGTGAATTCAAAGCACTGGTTATTACAAAGTTCAAAGAGCTCACAGCCAACAACCAGAAAACAGAGGGGAACTACAATGATCTCTCTGCAAACTACAGCAATATGAAAAAGGAAATGGAAATTATCAGCAAGAGACAAGAGGAAATGAAGAATACAATTTCCTAATTGAAGAACACAGTAGAAAGTTTTAAAAGTAGGATAGATGAAGCGGAGCATAGGATTAGTGAGTTGGAGGACAAGGTAGAAAGAATCTCATAGAAAGAGCAAGAAAATGAAAAGAGGCTCAGAAAGAATGAAGAGGGATTAAGAGAAATGCAAGACAATATGAAACGTAATAATATCCGAATAATAGGAATACCAGAAGGAGAAGAAGAAGAACAAGGGATAGAAAACGTATTTGAATGAGTAATGAGAGAAAACTTCCCTAATTTGATAAGAGAAAAAGTCTCACAAATCCAGGAATCACAGAGAGTCCCAATCAAGAGGAACCCAAGGAGGCCCACTTCAAGACACATCATCTCCAAAATGGCAAAATTCCAAAACAAAGAGAGAATCTTAAAGGCAGCAAGGGAGAAAAAAGAAATAACATACAAGGGAGCCCCAATAAGGTTAGCTATTGACTTCTCAATGGAAACACTCCAAGCAAGAAGAGAATGGCAAGAAATATTCCCAGTAATGAGAAACAGAGGCCTACAACCAAGACTACTTTACCCAGCAAGGCTCTCAATCAAGATAGATGGCCAAATAAAGAGCTTCCGAGACCAAAGAAGCTTGAAAGAATATGCCTCCACCAAACCAGCTCTACAAGAAATAAAAAAGGAGTGCTTTAAGGGAAGGAAGGATAAGAGGGAGACAGAGAGGAACACAGGTACAAAAATGGCAATGAATAACTACCTATCAATAATAACCTTAAATGTAAATGGATTAAATGCTCCAATCAAAAGACACAGAATAGCTCAATGGATAAGAAAGCATGAACCACACATATGCTGCCTACAAGAGACCCACCTCAGGACAAAAGACCATCACAGACTAAAAGTGAAAGGCTGGAAACAAGTTTTCCAAGCAAACGGACAAGAAAATAAAGCTGGGGTAGCAATTCTCATATCGGACAAAATAGACTTCAAAAGAAGGGCCATAAAGAGAGACCCAGAAGGTCATTTCATTATAATCAAGGGAAGAATCCACTAAGAAGACATTAACATTGTAAACATATATGCACCAAACATAGGGGCACCAAAATATATCAAGAAAATCTTAGAGGACTTCAAGAAAGATATTGACAGTAACACAATTATAGTAGGGGATATGAACACCCCACTATCAAAAATGGACAGATCTTCCAAACAAAATATCAACAAAGATATTGTGGCATTAAATAACATCCTAGATGAAATGGACTTAACTGATATAGATAGAGCCCTTCATCCCAAAGAAGCTTAAATACACATTCTTTTCAAATGCACATGGAACATTTTCAAAGATAGACCACATGATAGGACACAAAACAAGCCTCAAAAAATTCAAGAAAAATGAAATCATACCAAGCATCTTCTCTGACCACAAGGGACTGAAATTGGAAACCAACTCCAAAGAAAAAAACCCAAAGCACCCAAAATCATGGAGACTGAATGGTATGCTATTAAACAAAGAATGGGTCAAGAATGAAATTAGGGAAGAAATCAAAACGTTTCTGGAAACAAATGAAAATGATCTCACAACAACCCAAAACTTATGGGACACAGCGAAGGCAGTCCTGAGAGGGAAGTTTATAGCAATACAGGCCTAGCTAAAGAAGACAGAAACATTTCAAACAAACAACCTAACCCTATGCCTGCAAGAACTCGAGGAACAAGAACAAAGACAGCCCAGAGAAAGCAGAAGGAAGGAAATAACCAAGATTAGAGCAGAATTAAATGACATTAAAACTAAAAGCACAATTCTAAGGATCAATGAATCCACGAGTTGGTTCTTTGAGAAGATAAAGAAAATAGACAAGCCTTTAAGTAGGCTCATCAAGAAAAGAAGAGAGAGGACACAAATAAACACAATCAGAAATGAAAGAGGAGAGATTAAAACTGATACCACAGAAATAGAAAGAATTGTAAGAAATTACTATGAAGAACTGTATGCCAAGAAATTTGAAAACCTAGGGGAAATGGACACATTTCTAGAAAAATACAATCTTCCAAAACTCAATGAAAAAGAAGCAGAAAATCTAAATACACCAATAACAGCAAAAGAAATTGAGCAGTAATCAAAAAACTCCCATCACACAAAAGCCCTGGACCAGATGGTTTCACAGGAGAATTCTACAAAGCATTCAAGGAAGAGCTAACCCCTATTCTCCACAGACTATTCCAAAAAATCCAGAAGGATGGAAAACTCCCAAATTTGTTTTATGAAGCCAGCATCATCTTAGTTCCAAAACCAGATAGAGACACAGCAAAGAAAGAAAACTTCAGGCCAAAATCGCTGATGAACATAGATGCTAAAATCCTCAACAAAATATTGGCAAATTGCATCCAATAATATATCAAAAAGATCATACACCATGACCAAGTGGGATTCATCCCAAGGATGCAAGGATGGTTCAACATTCGCAAATCAGTAACTTTAGTACATGACATAAACAAAACAAAGACAAAAATCACACGATCATATCGATAGATGCGGAAAAAGCTTTTCATAAGTTACAACACCCATTTATGATAAAAACACTCAGCAAAGTGGGAATACAGGGAGCATTTCTCAAAATAATAGAGGCCATATATGAGAGACCTACAGCCAATATCATACTCAATGGGAAAAAAACTAAAAGCTTTTCCACTAAGATCAGGAACAAGACAAGGATGTCCACTTTCACCACTTCTATTCAATATAGTATTGGAAGTTTTAGCCACAGCGATCAGGCTAGAAAAGGAAATAAAAGGCATCCAAATAGGAAAGGAGGAAGCAAAACTGTCACTGTTTGCAGATGACATGATAGTGTACATGGAAAATCCTACAGACTCTATCCAAAAAGTGCTCGAACTAATTAATGAATTTGGCAAAACAGCTGGTTACAAAGTCAATATCCAGAAATCAAAGGCATTTTTTATACCAACAGTGAATCAGCAGAAGCAGGAATCAAGGAAAAAATCCCATTTGATATAACAAAAAGAAAAATAAAGTATCTGGGAATAAACCTAACTAAGGAGGTAAAAAACCTGTATGCAGAAAACTACACAGCCCTGAAGAAAGAAATCAAGGAAGACACAAAAAAATGGAAACATATACCTTGTTCATGGACTGGAAGAATTAACATCATCAAAATGTTCCTTACTACCCAAAGCAATATACAGATTCAATTCAATATCTATTAAAGTACCAATGGCATATTTCACAGACATAGAACAGACACTTCAAAAATGTATACAGAATCATAAACGAGCCCAAATAGCAACTGCTCTTTTGAGAAAGAACAAAGTAGGAGGGATCACAATACCTGATATCAAACTGTATTACAAAGCCACTGTAATCAAAACAGCCTGGTGCTGGCATAAAAACAGGCACATAGACCAATGGAACAGAAAAGAGAGCCCAGAAATCAACCCAACTCTCTACAGTCAATTAATATTCGACAAAGGGGGCAGTAACATAAAATGGAGTGAAGATAGCCTCTTCAGCAAATGGTGATGGGAGAACTGGACAGCTACGTGCAAAAAAATGAAACTTGAGCACAGACTTACACCATACACCAAAATAAATTCAAGGTGGATAAAAGACTTAAATGTAAGTCGTGACACCATTAAAGTCCTAGAGGAGAAAATCGGCAAGAAAATCTCAGATATTTCACACAGCAACTTCTTTACTGATATGTCCCCTAAGCAAGGAATATAAAGGAAAGAATAAACAAATGGGATCTCATCAAAATAAAAAGCTTCTGCTTGGCTAAAGAAAACAGTACTAAATTAAAAAGACAACCAACTGTATGGGAAAACATATTTGCCAATGATACCTCAGACAAAGGTTTAATCTCCAAAATATACAAAGAACTTACACAACTACACTCTAAGAAGACACCCAACCCAATTAAAAAATGGGAAAAGTACTTGAACAAACACTTCTTCAGGGAGGACATACAGAACATTCAGAGACACATGAAGAGATGCTCAATATCATTAGCTATCAGACAGATGCAAATTAAAACCACAATGAGATACCACTTTACACCAGTCTGGTTTGCTATCATAAACAAAGCAACAATTTGGGGAAAAGGGGTCTTTAGTCCACTGTTGGTGGGATTTCAGACTGGTACAACCATTATGAAAATCTCTATGGAATTTTCTCAGAAAAATAAAAATCGACCTGCCTTTTGACCCAGCAATTCCACTGCTGGGATTATATCCTAAGAATCCTAAAATATCAATTTCAAAGAACCTATGCACCACAATGTTCATAGCTGCACAATTTACAATAGCCAAGAGGTGGAAGCAACCTAGGTTCCCATCAGTAAATGAATGGATCAAAATTTTGTGGTACATATACACAATGGAATTCTATGCTGCAGAGAGAAAGAAGGAGCTACTACCTTTTGCAACAACATGGATGGAACTGGAAGGCATTATGCTGAGTGAAATAGGCCAGGTGCTGAAAGACAAATACCATATGATCTCACCTTTAATAGGAAGCTAAACAACAAAACAAAGAAGCAAGCAGAAAAAAAAAACTAAGACACTGAAATAGAAAACAAGGGGACAGTGACCAGAGGGGAGAAGGAAGGGAAGTTAAGGGGAAAAAGGGGGAGGGATTTGGAGGACCAAATAGGAAGGACACAGGGACGAGAAGTAAGGGGGGTGGAAATGGGAGGGAGGTGGGAGCAAGGGTCGGGGGAGGGATGGGATGGGAATAATAGACAAAAAACTGAACTTGAAAAGTAACTAAATAAAATTAATTAAAAACAAAAAAAAATTTCTTAATTGTGATGCTTCTCTTAATACACAAATTGAGAAACATTTCAGTCAACAAAAGGGAGATAATAAGGAGCCCCATCCCTTCATGTTATACGGAGATGCTTTAGGAGAAGGAAAATGGGAGGGGCCAGTTGAATTACTAGTATGGGGAAGAGGGTATGCTTGTGTTTCAGTCTCTACAGATCCTCTGTGGCTACCTGCTGAGAGTGAAACCCTTCCATGGAAGAATGACCCCACCAGCCCTTGGGGATAACTCAGAATGAGAGGTTCCCTCATCTTCAGGCCCTGACCAACTAGCTGTCCCAAATGGCTCTGACCAAATGCTGATACCAGGTTCAAGCCTGTCACTAGAAACAGGGGAAGCAGGCCACAGAGGCCACTCAACCACCTGAACCCAAGGGGTTAATGTGGGAAGACTTAAAAGCCCTTAATAGCAGGGCAGAAGAGGTCATGGAGTATATAGGCGTATAATACATTCCTAAAAGTTGATTTATAGCCTATTTGTCAGTGGTATCCTCTAATTCCATCAAAGCCATGTTGGTACTTGTTCTGTTAGCTTGTTTTGGAGGCTTGGGCCTCACTGCTGAAACTCAGCATATATACTGGAGCCATATCTTGATCCACCCATATTTAAGCTGGATACCTGATGGAATTCAGAGCTTCTTTTATCTAGCAATGATACCAAATGGACAGAAGATGCTTGGCTCACACTGGACAGTTCTTTAGAGGAAAAACAACATTGGTTATCCATCCCTACAAATACTGTCTATGTGTCAGAACATTTGCCTGCTTGTTTTTCCACACTATCTGACATTCTGTGTTTACCTATAACTTTTAAGTGGTATGCACATGCCACTGACAGTAAGGGATTTCAAGCTAATATACCCCTCATAGGAACCATAGGTTTTAAAGGAGAAAAGGATGGGGACAAGAGTAATCCCTCTGGTGTACACCTTTGTAAAATTAACACAAAAACAACTAAGCCTATTACTTGGTCATTGTGCATAGATCAATAACACCCCATTAACAGCTGAAAACTGGGGTGACAAATGCAAAGTGAATGCTAGTGTGTGTTCTACCACTGTCCCTGTCAAACCTAATACCATATACTGGAGTATGAGGTGTCATGGTGGGGGAACTGGAACCCTTATTATAAGAGCCATGTTCTTGAACCACACTAGCCCTTGGCATACTAATTCTTGAAAAATGGGACTGTGATTCATAGAATGCCTTCTAGGAAGCTTTCAGTATAAAAAAGATTTGGATCCCAAAAGAGGTTTTTATATTATAGAGAATGTTACTAGTTCCTGAGTCACTGCATGTACTTCTCACGCCTATCTTTTTCTAGCCATTCCAGGAACACCTCATTTAACCTATAATAATAACTCTAAGATATTCAGTCTGTATACATCCCCTGGCTCTATCTATGCTAGCTGCCTTACCCATGCTAATGTTACTCAACTCCATCTCACTGCAGTTTTTATACTTTGAAGACAAATGAAACTTGGCTGCTGGTTAATGTTACCCATGAATGGGAAGATCCAGGAGGTCTGGCCACCCTCAACCATGCTCTCTCTCAAGTGAGAGTACTAAACTTCTTAGGAACTCTCATCACTTGTATTGTCTCTACTATCATTATAGCTGCCTCTGCTGTAGCGACTGCCACTGCTCTGGCTGAATCCATCCAGGCTACTCATGCTGTTGATGCCCTTCTCACCAATACAACTCAAGAAATGATCTAACAAACACATCTTTACTAAAAGATCCTTGCCAGGCTCTCATCCATAGTGTCTTCAATAATATAGGTGAGAGAACGGCTGGATGCTCTTGTACCTTGCCAACTACTCACTTGTGGTGCAGGCTTCTCTAAGCTGTGTGTCACTCCCCTGAAGTGGAACTCTATTACACATTCTTGGGAGGAGGTCCAACATCACTCGTGAAGGGCCTTTTCCTCCAATCTCAAAGGACAAATGGATCATCTCCAGCTTGAGTGAGCCAGCAGCTTCTGCATATTAAACGACTCACTGAACAGGAGGTCTTTCAGACCCTGCATGACAATTTACAATGGCTCAACCTGAAAATTTGGTCTGAAGGACTGAATTTGCATGTCTTGGTCATGGGAGCTATGGGATGCCTCCTAATCATTGTGGTTTTTTGTGCCTTGAAATGCATATACGAATTGTTTTCCAGGGATTGTATAGATGAAGAGCAACTAGCAGGCTTCCTTAAACTTACCACCATGTCCATCATAAGAAACAAAAAAAAGGGGGAGATATTGGAAACCACTATGTGTAGTTTCAGAGATTATAGCTCTGCAAACACAAGCTCTGAAAAGAGCTGGTAAGTTTCCCTGGAAAACCAGGTCATAACACAGGTGGCAGACACGACTCGATTCTAACACTGAGGGCCCCATGGGAATCAGGCCTAAAATGTACATTTTTGTCCTTTTAAGCCATCTCTGCTCATCAATAAGCCCTGTGGGTATAACCCAAATGTTTGAGTTCAAGGCATAAGGAGTGAAACTCCCTATTTCATGATATATGCCTTTACAGCCATCTGGCATCTGCATGTCTCACAGGCCTCAACCTGAAAAGATTTCTGTTTCTTCAATTGTCAATTACAGATTGTTTTAGTATTTTTATGACTATAGCCTTATTGGACATTGATTGATAAGCTATGCATATATGCCATATTCCCCTGTACTTCCCAACCCTAATATAAAGCTGTGTCAGAAAAGGACTCAGGGCATTCTCCACTAGAGGGAGTCACCACCCCTTTTCCCACTACAGCAACAAGATTGTGTCCTGGACAACTCTTTATTCTCATCTGCAGTGGCCTGGGGAACTTCACTGCCTGGAGTTCCCCACAGAGAAGTATCTATTCAGGTCCTTTGCCCATTTTTTAATTGTGTTGTCTGTTAATTTGGTGTTTACTTTTGTAAGTACGTCACAAATTTTGGATATTAACCCCTTATCAGATTTATTGTTAAATATGTTCTGCCATTCTGTGCATTGTCTTTTTATTTTGTTGATGACTTTCTTTGCTATGCAAAAAAATTTAGTTTAATAAAATCCCATTTGTTTATTTTTTCTTTTGTTTCCCTTGCCTGGATATATGTATCTGATTAAAAATTTCTATGAGCAATATCGGTCCAAGATTTTGACACCTACGTTTTCTCTAGAATTTTTATGGTTTCAGGTCTAGCCCTCTGAATATTCCCTGCTAATCTCTTCTAGTCTGTAGTATTTATTTTGATAAATCAGCTCAGATTTTTGACAGAGAATTTCTTGTACGTAACTGACTTTCTGTCTTGCTGCCTTTAAAATGCTATCTTTGTCTTCAAACTTTGCCATTTTAATTATGCTATTTCTTGGTGTAGGACTCTTGGGTTCAACTTCTTTATACTCTATGTACTTCCTTAACTTATATAGCATTTTTCTTCACCATGTTAGGAAATATTTTTGCCATTATTTCTTCAAATACGTTCTCTATCACTCTCACACTTACCTTTTTCTGTAATCCTGTAATGCCAATGTTGTTATGCCTAATGTTATCACAAAAGTCCCTTAGACTCCCCTTGTTTCTCTTAAGCCTCTTCCATTTTATTTTCTCTTTGGGTAGATATTGCTATCTTGTCCTCCAATAACTGATTTGGTCCTCTGCTTCATTTAATTGACTCTCGAATTCAAGAGAATTCTTAATTTCAGATATTATAATCTTCATCTCTGACTTGTTCTCATTTGTGTTTTTGTATCCTTTTTAAGCTTACTATCCCAAATTAAAGTTCTCACTGATATCATCCATTCTCCTCTTAAGTTCTTCAGCATCCTTATTACCATTGTTTTAAACATTGCATCTGGTATTTGTGTTGCTTCCATTTCATGTATATCTTTTAACTCTCTTTGTGGGTACTTCTGTTGTTCTTTTGTTTGGAACAGTTTTTTGTTGTTTTCTAGTTTGATCTCTTTGTGTTAGGTAGCTGTGCTTCAGAACCTGCTTTAATTGTTTAATGTTAAAGATATCTGCTGGGGTCAGTTGTACAGTCCTTTGGAATAACTGAATCCAGGGTCCAGGAATGATTCTTGTGGATTCTGTGTTCCCTTTGTTGCAACTGAGTCTTAAATGCTGTTGGCTGTTTTGTGGGTAGAGTTTTCCTTTCAGGCTGAGTGACTTGAAGAGTAATCCTAAAACTGTGTGTGCTGCTGTGCAGTTGTTTTCCCTTGATGTGGCATTGTTCTGTACAGGGTCTGGAGTGTGTAGGATTCCCCTTTTGAGTATGCTGATTGTGTGACTAATAGGTACATGCTTTGGTATGAATTGAAGAGCATCACTAATTTTATTGGTTCTGCGTCCACTTGGGTGGGGTTCAGATACATGTTGCTTTCAGACATTGTGTGTAACCAACCCTAGGCTATCTCTCTGTAGTTACCTGGCTGTTCACTGTTTGGGTCTGTGTTTAATGGATCTGCTTATGAATATGAGGGGTCATTCTGTGTAAAAGTGTCAACTTTTTCCTGACTGAAATTGGTGGTAGGTCTGTATAAGAACTGAGGCAACTTGAGGTCATGCTCCCCATTTCAGCCACTTTGCCCCTCCTTGAGGTTGCCAGGTCTTCCTCCTGAGCTTTTCCATAAGTGCCTGTATGATAACACCAGGCCTGTTGCGATAGGACTAACAGGTTTCCCACTTTGTTAGTTGTGTAGTCTGTATGTCACTCAGTGAGGTGAGATTAGCCCCACCCAAAGGAACCCCTTTACCCTTCTAGGGGCTCCAGCACTCACTTCCTCATGGTGGCTTGCTGCTGGTTCAGGATGGGTACTTTTAACTTCCCCCTTTGTAGAAGTGAAGCCAGTATTTCTGGACTTCAGGGGATAGTACAAAAAGTGTTCTATTAGGGCTGGTGCTGGACCAGCCCATAGTTAGAAGCCAAGCTCTCTGTCTCATTCTCAGGCAATATCCTCTATAAATTTCACACTTTGAAAGTTCCTATTCTGAGTTTCTCTTTCTTTTCCTTGCATAGATGTACCCAGTGAGGCAAACTGGGAACTGGCTGGACTGTTCTGTAGTTTCCTCGTTGGGGTAGTGCCTGCAACCTTGTGGCATAAGAGTGGGAACTCCTTTTCCTTCCCATGATAGTGGAGGCTGTGAGTGGGTTTGTCTCACTGCAGACTATCCAAGCAGCTCACCTCTCATCTAACTCCCAGTTAACAACCTTTATCAGAGACTGCCCAGAACTCTCTTCTCCATATAGCATCTGGCTTGCTTGCAAACTGAGAAGCCATGGCTTAAAAAACCCTCACTGCACAAATTTCCTATCTCTCTATCCAGCTGATGTAGATCACAAAGAAACTGAAGATTCAATGTAGCTTGGCATGGCTGCAAAACATTCAGAACAGGCACAAACAAACAAAAATATTCCTAGCTATTCTAAGTTTCTTGCAGCAGTAGCAGCAGCAACAGCAAGAGTGGCTCACAATGGGGGCAAGGCACTGTCAGTTTGCTTGAGAAGAGGGAAACAGTCTCTGTTTCCCAAGCCACTTAGTTAAATTCTCTAAGTGTTTGCAAAAAGTGACACATTTAGTTCTTTATTCCCAATTTGGATGCCTTACCTGATTACTCTTGCTAGGACTTTCCGTGCTATATTATATTTCAATAGTGAGAATGGGCACACTTGTCTTGTGTCTTATTGTAGAAGAAAACTTTTGTTTTTCACTATTGAGTGTATTACTTGAGAGTGTGTCATATATGGCCTTACAACATTGGGGTACTTTCAGAAATTCTGCATTCATGAATGGTAAATGTTTGTGAGGGTTAAAAACAGATCAGCCATACAAAATTAATCCCTCTCCTCATTTCATTAAGTAGCACAGAGTTGCTAATCTGAGGTAAACAGAAGAATTGGCTCACTCCAAAGACAAAACTGAGAATGCTTTCCTGATCTATTTAGTTTACTTGCTCTATTTTAACCTTAGAGTTTAATTTTTTCTTTTTACATAAACATCTAGTATTAAGAAAACATATTCCTCTAATAACCTCACTTCATGTTATATCAGCTCTGTTATTTCTGACCTTTGCACAATTCTTCAGGTTGAGATCTCAGAAAACATTGTGTCATAGTCTATATCTACTTGTGCCTTCTCCCCCAGAATCCCTTCATGATATTTATAATGTGTAGTGGGGGGTGCCCAAGACTCCAGAGCAAGACAAGTTCATTTATTCAACAAACGTGTAGCTAACTATCAGAAGTCAGGCAACAAAGAAGTGTATGGGGATAAAATGATAAGAAAGAGAACTTTAGGGAGTACATCGTTTGGTAGAAAGACAACAAATATTCCATGCTAATACAGTTTATCACTACTGTATAATTTTTTGAAAAATTGTCACAACAGGATCTATAAAGTAGAGCAGCTCTAACTCTGTTGGGAGCTGCTTTTAGCAAAAGAAATAAAGAAATGCTATCATGGCCCAAGGGCATTTCTTCCAAACAGAGAAAATAATGCAATCAGTCATGAATTAAAATATTCTAGAAATTACTCTGGAAAATTATAATTCATTGGAATGGAGAAGAAGTGGCATTGAAATTACCAGACATTCTTATTTTAAGAAATATACTGGGTTATTTTCATTGTCTAGTGGTTTGAGAGCTATTCTTTCAAAAAGTTATATCATTGTTAGCTCTGTAAATCAATTTTCTATTTCTTGTTTGCTAATTATTTGTCTTCCTATTTTTCTATTACTAAACTTATTATATAATTGTTAGAGAAATATCACCCCAAGACAACAATGGTTATGAAGTATTTTATTAAGGAAACACAACATGTAACTCAGAGCTAAGGGGTTCTTGTGTAGCAGATGTAGTTATTTGGGTATACACACACATACATACATACATATATACACACACATACACACATGCAGAGATTGTACTATTACAGTGAAATTAACTACTACTAAACTGTAGAGATATGGTTACAAGAAAAAGTTAAAGACAGATGACATTTGATATAGTCCCATTTGTTTATTCTTTCCTTTATATCTCTTACCCTATGGGATGTATCAGTGAAAATATTGCTGTGTGGGATATCTGAAATTTTCCTGTGTATGTTCTCCTCTAGAAATTTTATGGTGTCACAACTTCTATTATAGTCTTTTAGACATCTTGAGTTTATTTTGAAGTATGATGTAAGTTGGAGGTCTGTTTCATTTTTTTGCATGTACTTGTCCAGATCTTCCAACACCAATTGTTGAAAAGGTTATTTTTACTCCATTTTATGTTCTTCCCCCTTTGTCAAATATTAATTGATTATATTGACATGGGTTTATTTCTAGGTTCTCTATTCTGTTTCATCAATCTATGTGTCTGTTTGTATGTTGCTACCAGACTGTTTAAATTATAGTGGTCTTGTAACACAGCTTGATATCAGGTATTGTGATCTCTCTTCAAACTAAAAAGTTCTGTATGGCTAAAGAAAACAAAACATCAACAAAATGGAAAGGGAATCAACGGTATGGGAAAACCTATTTGCCAATGATAGTTCAGACAAGGGTTTAATCTACAAAATATATAAAGAAGTCACACATCTCAACACGAGAAAGACAGACAACCCAGTTTAAAAATGGGCTAAGGACCTGAACAGACACTTCTCCAAAGAGGACATACAGAGGGCTCATTGACACATAAAAAATGCTCAACATAACTAGCCATTAGAGATGCAAATTAAAACCACAATGAGATACCACGTCATACTGGTGAGAAAGACCATCCTAAACAACTCAACAAACAACAAGTGCTGGAGAGAGTATGGAGAAATGTGAACACTGGTGCACTGTTGTTGAGAATTCAGCCTTGTGCAACACCTGTGGAAAACAGTATGTAATTTTCTCAGAAAACTAAATATAGACCTGCCTTTTGATCCAGTGATTTCACTGCTGGAACTATACCCTAAAAACCCAAATCATCAATTCAAAACAACCTGTGCAGTGCAATGTTTATAGCAGCATTATTTACAATAGTCAAGAGCTGGAGATATTCTAACTGCCCATAATTAAATGAGTGGATCAAAAAACTCTGTTATATCTACACAATGGAATACTACACAACAGAAAGAAAGAAGGAACCCCTACCCTTCCTTACAGCATGGATGGAACTGGACAGCATTAAGCTAAGTGAAATAAGTCAGATGATGAAAGACAAATACCATATGATCTTACCTATAAGTGGAACTTAATCAACAAAACAATTAAATGAACAAAATATAACCAAAAACATGGAAATAAAGAACAAACTAACAGTGATGGGGAAAGGGGTGGGGGATAATGAAGGAAAGAAGGGGATGGGCAAGCCAAGGAACAAACATGGAGGACACCTGGGTACAAACAATAGGAGCTATTTGTGGAGGCAACTTTCCCAGCAAGTCCCCCCATCTGCCATGGATGAAAATGAAACTACGAAAACATGATCTGCTTGGTGATGAGAGGTGGCCAATCTCTCACAGGAGAAGAGCCAAGAACCTCTTCTTCAACTGCTTTTATTAGATTCAGAACACATAGGAATACAGGTAAAGCTCATTAATCAATGACAGGTGGCAAGGATCAAACAGTAGATAACATTTCTGAGGGCTTAGTCTGAGTCAGTGTCTGTCAGGTAAGGGGGTTGCAAAAATTTTTGGAGATGTACTCATTTCCTGCGCAGACCTTTATCATATGAATGAAAGCACTCTTAGCAAAGCAGGATTCACAGGACTTTAGGAGCTCTTTCTTATGCCCGATTACCCTGGAATCCACTCTAGCTGGCAAGGGGTTGCACTGCCTTCCCCATCATAGATTTTAGTCATAAGTGGATTAGAACCAGGAAGTACTTCTCTCAGATGGAAATGGGGACTCAGGCTATGTCAGAATAGGGAGGGGTGGCAAGGGTCCATCACTCCCTCTTTGCTGCAGCCCCCTGAGTCCTTCCTTGAATGCCTCCCAAGTGATTTGTCTGGCTTAGGTTTCCCCCTCTCTGAGGGGTCTTACCTGTCTCTGACTAGTTGACCAAGTGTTGGGGGCAGGGGATGAAGCAGAAGCAGTGCTGCTGCCAGAGATAAGCTTTGTCTCCTTAGTGGCTTGCAGCCCAAAGGTGACTCACTCAGCCTTAGCCATGGGGGACAGTTACAACTCCTGGAACCAGGCAAACTGGTTCTGAACAGCTATTGACTGTATGAGAGGGTGAGAAAATAGGTCAGGGAAGAACCATGAGGAAAAAGGCAGGACAAGTATAACAAAACAACTGTTAAAAATAAACATTTGAATTATTCTTACACTTGGGTAATATGAGCAATCATACCTGGATACCCAAGTATTGAATTTTATCCATTTATTTAATATCCAAGAAATTAATTCTAAAATGTTTATCTTTTCTGGAATCTGTGGTTAACAGTTGTGGTCATCAGGGTAGTACCTTCAGGGATTTTTTTGCATTCTTTTATTTTTATTGTTTTTTTAAATTTAATTATTCTTCAAGTACAGTTTTCTGTCTTATACTCCCATCCCAGCCCACACCCCTGTGCTCCCCACCTCCCCCTCATTTCCAACCTTGTAAGTTTTTGTCCATTTGTCCTTTAAACTTTTCCTGTGAATCCTTAACTTTTTCCCCTGAAATTCCCTCCCCTCTCCCTTCTGGTCCCTGTCAGCCTGTTGTTTATTTCAGTGTTTTTGGTTATATTTTGCTTCCTTGTTTGTTTTGTTGTTTAGCATCCTGTTAAAGGTGAGATCATATAGTATTTGTCTTTCACCACCTGGGTTATTTCACTCAGCATAATGCTTTCCAGTTCCATCCATGTTGTTGCAAAGGTAGGAGCTCCTTCTTTCTCTCTGCTGCATAGAATTTTATTGTATATATGTACCATAAATTTTGGATCCATTCATTTACTGATGGGCACCTAGGTTGCTTCCAACTCTTGGCTATTGTGATGTGCTGCTATGAACATTAGGGTGCATAGGTTCTTTTGGATTATGTTTCAGGGTTCTTAGGATGTACTCCTAGCAGTGGAATTGCTGGGTATATTCATTTTTAGTTTTCTTTAAAAATTCCATACTGTTTTCCATAGTAATTGTACCAGTCTGCAATCCAACAACAATGAGCTAGGGTCTCCGTTTCCCCACAACCTCTTTAACATTTGTGATTTGTTGCTTTGCTTATGATGGCCATTCTGAACAGTGTAAACTGGTATTTCATTGTGGTTTTAATTTGCATCTCTCTGATAGCTAAGGATGTTGAGCATCTTTTCATGTGTCTCTGGATCCTCTGTATATTCTCTCTGGGGAAGTGTCTGTTCAAGTCCTTTTTCCAATTTTTAATTGGGTTGGTTGTCTTCTTAGAGTGGAGTCGTGTAAGTTCCTTGTATATTTTGGGGATTAAACCCTTGTCTGAGGTATCATTTGCAAATATGTTTTCTCATACAGTTGGTTCTCTTTTTATTTTAATACTGTTTTCCATAACCATGCAGAAGCTTTTTATTTTGATGAAATCCCACTTGTTTATTCTTTCCTTTCTGTCTCTTGCTTTAGGAGACATATCAGTAAAAAAATGTTGCTGCGTGAAATATCTGAGATTTTTTTGCCAAAGTTCTCCTCTAAGATTTTAATGGTGTCACAGCTTATATTGAAATCTTTTACCCACCTTGAATTTATTTTGGTGTATGGTGTAAGTTGGTACTCAAGTCTCATCTTTTTGCACATAGCTGTCTAATTCTCCCAAGACCACTTGTTGAAGAGGCTATTTTTATTCCCTTTGTTAAACATTAATTGCCCATAAAAACTTGGGTTTATTTCTGGGCTCTCTGCTTTATTCCATTGGTCTGTGTGCCTGTTTTTATGCCAGTACCAGGCTGTTTTGATTACAGTGGCCTTGAAATACAATTTGGTATCAATAATTGTGATCCCCCTACTTTGTTCTTCTTTCTCAAAATTGCAGCTGATTTTGGGGGTCATTTATGGTTCCGTATAAATATTTGAAGTGTTTGTTCTATGTCTGTGGAATATGCGATTGGTACTTTAATACATATTGCAATGAATCTCTAAATCGCTTTGGGTAATATACACATTTTGATGATGTTAATTCTTCCAATCTATGAACATGGTCTCCATTTGTTTGTGTCTTTTTTTATTTCACTCTTCAGTGTTGTGTAATTTTTTGTATGTAGGTCTTTTACCTCCATGGTTAGGTTTATCACAAGATATTTTATTTTTATTTTTTTGCTATATCAAATGGGATTTTTTTCTTGATTTCTGCTTCTGCTGTTTCATTGTTAGTATACAAAAATGCCTTTGATTTCTGTATATTGACTTTGTATCCCACTGTTTTTCCAAATTCATTTATGAGGTTGAGCAGTTTTGGGGTAGAGTTTATAGGATTTTCCATGTACACTATCATGTCATCTGGAAACAAATGACAGTTTTGTTTCCTCCTTTCCAATTTAGATGCCTTTTATTTCCTTTTCTTGTCTGATCGCTGTGGCCAAAACTTCCAATACTATATTGAGTAGAAGTGGTGAAAGTGGACAACCTTGTCTTGTTCCTGATCTTAGTGGAAAAGCTTTTAGTTTTTTCCCACTGAGTATGATGTTGGCTGTAGGTCTCTCATATATGATGGCCTTTATTATATTGAAGAATGCTCCCTCTATTTCCACTTTGCTGTGTGTTTTTATGATAAATGGGTGTTGTACCTTATCAAAAGCTTTTTCCACATCGATTGATATGATCATGTGATTTTTGTCTTCACTGATATGTATAGAGAGCCCTTCATCTCAAAGACGCTAAACACACATTCTTTTAAAATGCATCTGGGATATTTTGAAAAATAGACCACATTATAGGACACAAAACAAGCCTCAACAAATACAAGAAAATTGAAATCATCCCAAGCATTTTCTCTGATCACAGGGGACTGAAATTATAAACCAACCCAAAAGGAACAAACCCAAAGCACTCAAAACCTTGGCGATTGAGTGGCATGCTATTAAACAACAAATGGGTCAAGAATGAAATTAGGGAGGGAATCAAAACGTTTCTGGAAACAAATGAAAATGAACTCACGACAACCCAAAACTTATGGGAAACAGTAAAGGCAGTCCTGAGGGGGAAGTTCATAGCAATACAGGCCTACCTAAAAAAGATAGAAACATCTCAAGAATACAACATAACCCTATGCCTACAAGAACTCGAGGAACAACTACAAAGACAACACAGAGCAAGTAGAATGAAGGAAATAACCAAGATAATTAAATGACATAGAGACTAAAAACACAATTCTAAGGTCAATGAATCCAGAAGTTGGTTTTTTGAAAAGATAAACAAAATAGACAAGCCTTTGACCAGGATTTTTCATCAAGAAAAAAGAGAGAGGACCCAAATAAACACAATCAGAAATGAAAGAGGAGACATTTCAATGGACACCACAGAAATAGAAGGAATTGTAAGAAATTATTCTGTGTGCCAAGAAATTTGAAAACCTAGGGGAAATGGACAAATTTGTAGAAAAATATAATCTTCCAAAACTCAATGAAAAAGAAGCAGAAAGCCTGAACAAACCAATAACAGCAGATGAAATTGAAGCAGTAATCAAAAACCTCCCGTCACACAAAAGCCCTGGACCAGATGGTTTCACAGGAGAATTCTACAAAGCATTTAAGGAAGAGCTAACCCCTATTCTTCACAGACTATTCCAAATACCAAAGTGATGGAAGACTCTCAAACTCTTATTATGAATCCAGCATCATCCTAATTCCAAAACCAAATAAAGACACAATGAAGAAAGAAAACTTCAGACCAATATTGCTGATGAACATAGACGCTAAAATCCTCAACAAAATATTGCCAAATCTCATCCAACAATATATCAAAAAAATAATGCACCATGACGAAGTGGGATTCATCTGACGGATGCAAGGATGGTTCAATATTCACAAATCAGTAAATGTAATACATCACATAAAGTATCTTCAGTTTTATAACAATTTTTGTATATGTTCAACTGTGGCCAACATGCATATCTTATTCTTAGATGTTGTTTCTTTGTGCATGCCACTAGATTATTGCAGAGTAAGAAAAAAATAAAAATACTAAATAGCCAATTTTATCAAAAGAACAATATTAACAATAACAATCTTAATAGTTAATATTAATTATTTTAATTATCATATATTGGTGGTTAACTATGCACAGAGATTGTGCTAAGTAGTTACCTTTAATTTCTCAAGTCTCACCATGATCTAATCAGCTCCTACTGTTATTTTCTTATTTTACAGATTATGAAGGTAAAAATGTGAGAGACTTAAAAAAGTAATATAGATACACAAAATTAGTAAATAGTTCCAGTAACTAAGAATATTTTATTTATTATCATAATGTTTATTTTACTTGACTTGATATACTTTATTAGAAGCTTTTATTAACATAAATCTCTAAACAAAGAAAATAAAAGGGGTGAATGAGAGAAGCTGGTCCATGAACAGGAAGGACTGTTGACCAGGTTTACCATATGACCAGAAAAGGGTGAGCAAAACATAACACTGGGAAGACCATCGCTAATTCAAAGGGCAGAGAACAGATCTGTCCTGCTGGTGCTGAGCGCTGATGCAGAAGAGACACAAACAACTTGAAAATGTGAAAAAACTAGAGCGGGACCCAAAGAAGAGGCTTCCCAACAGTAGAGAAAGAGAGATATATTTCACTTTCCTGTAGGAGAGAAGCCACAAACTGCTGCATATTTGAGCAGGTGGAAGCAGAGAACGACAGGATAACTGAAAGAGACTGCACCACTGAAATTCACAGGCATTCCACTACAGAAGTTCACAATATAAACCTAGGGAGTCTAAACAGATCAATATAAGAAGCTGAAGCTAACAATAAGAGTCTCACAAACAATGGGAAGACAAGGAAACAATCACCAAATAAAAGGAAATGAGGAACCCTCAGAAAAAAAATGATATAGAGCCAAGTCAACTATCAGATATTGAATTCAAAGCACTGGTTATCAGGAAATTCAAAGAGCTCACAATGAGCTACCAGAAACTACAGGGGAGCTACAATGATCTCACCATAAACTATATCAACATGAAAAAGGAAACGGAAACTATTAGCAAGGGACAAGAGGAAATGAAGAATAAAATTTCTAAATTGAAGAACACAGTAGAAAGTTTCAAAAGTAGAGTTGATGAGACAGAAGATCGGATTAGTGAGTTGGAGGACAAAGTAAAAACATCTCACAGAAAGAGCAGAAAAAGGAAAAGAGGCTCAGAAAGAATGAAGAGGGATTAAGAGAAATGCAAGATAATATGAAACGTAGTAATATCTGAGTTACAGGAATACCAGAAGAAGAAGAAGAACAAGAGATAGAAAACATATTTTAAAGAGAGGTGAGAGAAAATTTCCCTAATTTGATGAGACAAAAAGTCACACAAATCCAGGAATCACAGGGAGTCCCAATCAAGAGGAACCCAAGGAGGCCCACTTCAAGACACATCATCACCAAAATGGCAAAATTCCAAGACAAAGAGAGAATTTTAAAGGCAGCAAGGGAAAAAAAGAAGTAACATAAAAGGGACCCCAATAAGTTTAGCTACTGACTTCTCAATGGAAACACTCCAAGCAAGAAGAGAATGGCAAGAAATATTCCAAGAAATGAGAACCAGAGGCCTACAACCAAGGCTACTTTACCCAGCAAGGCTCTCAATCAAGATAGAAGGCCAAATAAAGAGCTTCCAAGACAAAAGAAATCTAAAACAATATGATTCCATCAAACCAGCCCTAAAAGAAATATTAAAAGGACTGTTTTAAGGAAAGGAAGGAAAAGTGAGAGAAAGAGAGTAACATGGGTAAAAAATGGCAATGAATAAGTGCCTATCAATAATAACCTTAAACGTAAATGTAATAAATGCTCCAATCAAAAGACACAGAATAGCTCAATGGATAAGAAAGCTTGACCCACATATATGCTGCCTACAAGAGACCCACCTCAGGACAAAGGACCATCACAGACTAAAAGTGAAAGGCTGGAAACAAGTTTTCCAAACAAACAGACAAGAAAAAAAAAGCCAAGGTAGCAATTCTTATATCGGACAAAATAGAGTTCTAAAAAAGGGCCATAAAGAGAGACCCAGAAGGTCACTTCATTATACTCAAGGGAAGAATCCACCAAGAAGAAATTAACATCATAAATATATATGCACCCGACATAGGAGCACCCAAATGTAAAAAGGAAATCTTAAAGGACTTCGAGAAAGATATTGACAGCAACACAATTATAGTAGGGGATTTTAACACCCCACAGTCAAAAATGGACAGATCTTCCAGACGAACTATCAACAAAGATATTGTGACCTTAAACAACACCCTAGAGGAAATGGACTTAGCTGATATATAGAGCCCTGCATCCCAAAGAAGCTAAATACACATTCTTTTCAAATGCACATGGAACGTTCTCAAAGATAGACCACATGATAGGACACAAAGTGAGCCTGAACAAATTCAAGGAAATTGAAATCATACTAAGCAGTTTCTCTGACCACAAGAGACTGAAATTGGAAACCAACCCCAAAGGAAAAAACCCAAAGCACCCAGAATCAGGGGGACTGCACAGTATACTATTAAACAAAGAATGGGTCAAGAATGAAATTAGGGAAGCAATCAAAAAGTTTCTGGAAACAAATGAAAATGAACTTACAACAACCCAAAACTTATGGGAAACAGCAAAGGCAGTACTAGAGGGAAGTTCATAGCAATACAGGCTTACCTAAAAAAGATAGAAATATCTCAAGAAAACAACATAACTCTATGCCTACAAGAACTCGTGGAACAACAAGAAAGACAGCCCAGAGCAAGTAGACAGAAGGAAATAACCCAGATCGGAGCAGAACTAAATGACATAGAGACTAAAAGCAAAATTTTAAGGATCAATGAATACAGGTGTTGGTTCTTTGCAGGTGTAGGCTCATCAAGAAAAGAAGAGAGTGGACACAAATAAACACAATCAGAAATGAAAGAAGACAGATTACAACTGATTTCACAGAAATAGAAGGGGTTGTAACAAATTACTATGAAGATCTGTAATTTGCCAAGTAATTTGAAAACCCAGGGAAAATGGACAAATTTGTAGAAAAATATAATCTTCCAAAACTCAATGAAAAAGAAGCAGAAAAACTGGGCAGACCAATAACAGCAAATGAAATTGAAGCAGTAATCAAAAACCTCCCGTCACACAAAAGCCCTGGATCAGATGGTTTCACAGGAGAATCCTACAAAGCTTTTAAGGAAGGGCTAACCCTTATTCTTCACAGACTATTCCAAAAAATCCAAAAGAATGGAAAACTGCCAAACTCTTTTTATGAAACCAGCATCATCCTAATTCCAAAACCAGATAGAGACACAGCAAAGAGAACTTCAGGCCATAATCGCTGATGAACATAGACACTAAAGTCCTCAACAAAATATTGGCAAATCACATACAAAATATATAAAAATGATCATACACCATGACCAAGTGGGATTCATCCCAGGGATGCAAGGATGATTCAACATTCGCAAATCAGTAATTGTAATATATCAAATAAACAAAAGCAAAGACAAAAACCCCATGAACATATCTATAGACGCGGAAATAGGTTTTGAAAGGATACAACACCCATTTCTGATAAAAACACTCAGCAAAGGGGGAATAAGAGAGAGCATTCCTCAATATAATAAAGGCCACATAGGAGGGACCTACAGCCAACATCATACTTAATGGGCAAAATCTAAAATCTTTTCCATTAAGATCAAGAACAAGACAAGGATGTCTACTTTCACCACTTCTATTCAATATAGTACTGGAAGTTTTAGCCACAGCTATTAGACAACAAAAGGAAATAAGGCTTCCAAATTGGAAAAGAGGAAACAAAACTGTCATTGTTTGCAGATGACATCATAGTGTACGTGGAAAATCCTATAGACTCTACACAAAAACTACTCGAACTTATAAATGAATTTGATAACACAGCAGGTTAAAAAGTCAATATCCAGAAATCAAAGGCATTTTTATATACCAACAATAAATCAGCAGAAGCAGAAATCAAGAAAAAAATCCCATTCGATATAACAAAAAGAAAAATAAAATATCTGGGAATAAACCTAACCAAGGAGGTAAAAGACTTGTATGCAAAAAACTACACAGCACTGAAAAATGAAATCAAAGACCATGCAAGCAAATGGAAACATATGTGTTGTTCATAGATTGGAAGAATTAACATCATCAAAATGTCCATATTACCCAAAGCAATTTACAGATTCAATGCAATACCTATTAAAGTACCAGTGGCATATTTTACAGACATAGAACAAAAACTTCAAAAATTTATATGGAACCATAAACAACCCTGAATAGCAGCTGCTATTTTTGAGAAAGAAGAACAAAGTAGGAGGAATCACAATACCTGATATCAAATGGTATTACAAGGCCACTGTAATCAAAACAGCCTGGTCCTGGCGTGAAAACAGGCACATAGACCAATGGAACAGAACAGAGAGCCCAGAAATCAACCCAACTCTCTACAGTCACTTAATATTGAACAAAGGGGACAGTAACATAAAATGGAGTAAAGATAGCCTCTTCAACAAATGGTGTTGGGAGAACTGGACAGCTATGTCCAAAAAAATGAAACTTGACCACCAACTTACACCATACACCAAAATAAATTCAAGGTGGATAAAAAGACTTACATATAAGCCGTGACACCATTAAAGTCCTAGAGGAGAACATTGGCAAGAAAATCTCAGATATTCCACGCAGCAACATTTTTACGGATATGTCCCCTAAAGCAAGGAATATACAGGAAAGAATAAACAAATGGGATCTCATCAAAATAAAAAGCTCTGCATGGCGAAAGAAAACAGTATTAAATTAAAAAGACATCCAACTGTATGGGAAAACATATTTGCCAATGATACCTCAGACAAAGGTTTAATCTCCAAAATATACAAAGAACTTACATGACTCCACTCTAAGAAGACATATAACCCAATTAAAAATGGGCAAAGGACTTGAACAGACATTTCTCCAAGGAGGACATACAGAAGATCCAGAGATACATGAAGAGATGCTCAATATCACTAGCTATCAGAGAGATGCAAATTAAAACCACAATGAGATACCACTTTACACCAGTCAGAATGGCTATCATATACAAAGCAACAAACAACTAATGTTGAATAGCTTGTGGGGAAAAGGGGTTCCTAGTTCACTGTTTGTGGGATTGCAGACTGGTACAACCATTATGGAAAACAGTATGGAATTTTCTGAAAAAACAAAACAACAACAACAAAAAAAACTAAAAATGGACCTGCCTTATGACCCAGCAATTCCACTGCTGGGATTATATCCTAAGAACCCTAAAACACCAATCCAAAAGAACCTATGCACCCCAATGTTCATAGCAGCACAATTTACAATAGCTAATGGCTGGAAGCAACCCAGGTTCTCATCAGTAAATGAAGGCATCCAAAATGTATGGTACATATACACAGTGGAATTCTATGCAGCAGAAAGAAAGAAGGAGCTCCTACCCTTTGCAGTAGCATAGATGGAACTGAAAAGCTTTATGCTGAGTGAAATAAGCCAAGTGGTGAAAGACAAATACCATATGATCTCACCTTTAACAGGATGGTAAACAACAAAACAAACCAGCAAGCAAAATAAAAACAATGACACTGAAATAGAGGACCAGATAGAGGACACTGAACAGAAGCCAAAGGGGAGAGGGGAGGGAATTTCAGGGTAAAAATGGGAGGGATTTACAGGAACTAGTATAAAGGTCACACGGACAACAACTAAGGGGGGTGGAAATATGAGGGAGGTGGGGAGCACGGGAGGATGGACTGGGATGGGAGTAAAAGACAGAATACTGTAGTTGAAAAATAATTAAATAAAAAAGCAGCAAAATGGAAATAAAAGAAAATAAAAGAGTACATTTTATTTCTCTTGAATTTACTTGTATACTGGATAAATGTATACTCAGTGTGTACTATGAAATTATTTCAGCAACATGAATATATTTTACAACTTTAAAATAGATCCTTCAATTGAAAATGTAGATTGTTCAAGCAGAGTTGAAAGTTATCAATTCAACAGTGGATGAGATAAAGTAAAAAGTTAACTTTCTATATTTCATCGATGTTTGGAGACCTCCATGAGGGATAAGGCACTCAGCGACTTATATTGAAAGTGCTTGATTAATGTCAGACTACATAATCTTATTTAATATTTTTACTCCTGATATGATTCTGTTAATTAGAAAAATTCCCTCTGCTGCTTAGAATTATGAAAGAAATCTACTTGTATCCTGCATATGATGTCAGGGCAAAGAAATAATTTTATCTTTTGGAAAACATGCACATTTCACAATTGACTCTTCTCAATGAATTTGCAACAAATGGCCTCCAGAAAGCTGGCTTCTTTCTTTAAGTTTCAGTCCCTAACATAAAAACCACTTTTGATTAAATAAGAAATAAACCGCCTTTCATTTTTTTCTGTAAAGGTTATAAAATATAGTTTTTTCCCTATAATTTATTTTCTGTGTTCAGGCCAACAAATTTCTATATTTTCACAATAAAAAATAAGAAGAACAGATTCAGATATCTACATTTCTTTTTTTATTTATTTTTTAAATATATTTTATTAATTATGCCATTACAGCTGTTCTATTTCCCCCTTCATTCCCCTCCACCCTGCACACCCCCTCCCCCACCATTCCCCCCCTTTAGTTCATGACCACGTGTCTCAAGTTCTTTAGATTCTATATTTCCCACACTATTCTTGTTCTCCCTCCTATCTATTTTCTAGCCACCATCTATGCCACTTATTTTCTGTACCTTCTCCCCCCTTCTCCTTCTCCCACTCCCCTGTTGCTAACCCCCCATGTGATCTTCATATCTGGTTCTACTCCTGATCTAGCTGTCCTTTTAGTTTGCTTTTGTTTTAGGTGTGGTTCTTAATAACTGTGAGTTTGCTGTCCTTTCACTGTTCATATTTTTTATCTTCTTTTTCTTAGGTAAGTCTCTTTAACATTTCATATAATAAGGGCTTGGTGATGATGGACTCCTTGAATTTGATCTTATCTGAGAAGCACTTTATCTGTCCTTCCCTTCTAAATGAAAGTTTTGCTGGATAGTGTAATCTTGGTTGTAGGTCTTTGGATTTCATGACTTGGAATACCTCTTTCCAGCCCCTTCTTGCCTGTAGGGTCTCTTTTGAAAAATCCACTGACAGTCTGATGGGAACTTCTTTGTAGGTGACTGTCCCCTTAGCTCTTGCTGCTTCTAGGATTTTCTCCTTCTTTTTAATCTTGGCTAATGTAATTATGATGTGCCTTGGTATGTTCCTCCTTGGGTCCAACTTCTTTGGGACTCTCTGAGCTTCCTGGATTTCCTGGAAGTCTATTTCCTTTGCCAGATTGGGGAAGTTCTCCTTTATTATTTGTTCAAACAAGTTTTCCACTGGTGGCTGTTCCTTTCCCCCTTCTGGTACCCCTATAATCCAGATGTTGGAGTGTTTAAAGATGTCCTGGAAGTTCCTAAGTCTCTTCTCATTTTTTTTGAATTCTTGTTTCTTCATATTTTCCTGTTTGGCCATTATTTTCTTCCTTCTGGTTCACTCCCTTGATTTGAGTCCCAGTTTCCTCTTCATCACTATTGGTTTCCTATGCAATTCCCTTCATTTTAATTAGTTTAGCCTTCATATGTTCCTCTAATTTTTGGCTATCATCAACCAGTTCTGTGAGCATTCTGATCACCAGTGTTTTGAAATTTGCATCTGAAAGTTTTGCTATTTCTTCATCGCTTAGATTTATGGGCTCTGGGGCTTTGAGATCTTCTTAGCCATTTTTGGTCTGTTCGTGCCCATTAATTATGAGGAGCGGAGTCTTAAGTGTTTACCAGGGTGGGGTCACCCAGGTCACTGGTTTGTGATGCTGTATGTGGGGGTGGGGTCAGAGTGGGAAAATAGCGGCCCCCTCTGCTCCCTCTTGTCACTGGGGCCTGATTGGTCCCATCGTCTCACCTCCCACTCCTTCGTTGGTCTATCTGCACACAAATGCTTGGACATACAAAATAGATGAGGAGTTCAATTCCAAACTAAAACCCTGCCTGTAATTTTTCAAAACCTCACCATAGGCAATTGCAGGACTTTGCTAGGTAAGCATCATGAACAGAAACTGTCCCCTCATACACACATTCCTGACACATAGTACAGAAGATTTGTAGAAGAAGTTGCAGTCAAGGACTCAGGCTCCCTGACTGCCAGTCTGACCTTCCTTACCTGAGTATGTGCCCAGGAACCTCCACATAGAAGCCTCTTTAGCAGGGGCCTCAGCTGAGGTACTTATCTCCACTTTGACACAGTACCATTCTCCTCCTAGCCCTTCCCTTTTTTCCTATTCTCCGTCCTTGGGTTTAAACAGGTGCAGGAGCCTCATGCTTAAACTGTTATGAGTAAAAATTTGATTCTTACTTTTAGTTTGGCTACTTGTTCTAATTGACAGCCCTTACCCTAATATTCAAAATACATACCAGATTTGGTTAGGTCTCAAACCACCTTTGTTATCTCATGCCTAGCCTGATGCATCCTGTTACATGGCATGCTTTGACATGCCTATTTGTAAGGTAATTGAATTTGAATCTCTTCTTCTAAGCATAGCTCTATTACCACTTCATCCAGGAATTCTTGAGCACCCAACCTCTAATAATCTCTTCTAAAATTGTGTAGAGTATTGTGTACTTTGAGTATATTTCATGCACCAAGAGAATCATTGTTCACATCAAAGCTTGAAAAGGGTTGAGTAACCCAGGCATCACTCCAAACCCATAAAATCACAGTGTTGATTGCAACAAGACCCCCAGAAGTGTATGTGAATTAAACTTTGAGAAACAATGATAGAGGCCATCATTCTCTATCATTTGAATTAGCATTTTCTGTGTTTGTCTATAACATGTTGATATGGAACAGCTTATCAAGTAGACTTCAAACATTCCAATAGTAGATATTATGTCTGGGGATACCACTCTGGTATATTCTGTGGACAAACTAACTAGCAAAGAAAGGTTGGTAGACACAAAAATTAAACAGAAATCCTTAATCTAAAATAAACTTGCTCATTATTTGACATTTGTCTTCCAAAAAGCTATATCATATTAGTGACTGCTGATGAAAATACAGGGCAGAAAACTAAGGGCTGAGCAAGGCAGTCTCTCCAAATCTATTTTATTTTAGCCTGACCTTCTTTCTTCTCATGTCCATTTGGCCATATCTTTATATTGAGACATTTTCAGGAATCACAAATTCAACTTTTACTTTATTTGGTTTGTTTATTAAGTGCATTTTACTTACTTATACTCAAAGCAATTGTAAACATTCCCATCTATCAGCTTCTTATTTCATGGAGGATCTTCTACTATTTCACCAGTATTTAAATGCATGGGTTTTTTCCAGATGGCATTTCAGCCAACTTAGATAATATTTATTCTTAGACCCATCAAATATGCCTTACTTTTTTCAGATATCAAAATATGCACATATTAATTATTTGTGGATTTACTTTACTACAACTAAGCTATCACAGAGTTAGCAAGCTATAGCTTTTGAGATCATAGCTTATTTTTTCTAAATAAAGTTTTATTGGAACATACAAACACTCACATATTTACATATCATCCATGGTTCTTTTCACACTACAATGGAAGAGTTGAGTAGTTAATTGTTACAGAGACAATACAGACCTCTAATTCTAAAATGTCTGTCTCTTTAAGAAAAAGATGCCAACTCTTAAATAGTCAATTATGTGAAAAAAATTGACAACTAAACATTACATTTGGCACATGACAGACAAATGACTGGGTGATTATTTTTTTTAATTTTAACATGCCCTGCATATTTAGCATCAAAGAGTGACACACAAAGAAAGGGGAACAGAAGAACTAGCATTTAAAAAAGGAGTAAAACATCACATTATGTTTTTTTAACCATGATAAATAACCTATTATTCATGTGACTACTGAATATATTTTGAGCTCTGCATCTTCAATTGTGTTCCATGCACAAACTTGATCTCATATATCAGTGCACCTTTACATTATATATTCAGAAATTTATAGAATATCTATTCTATTTATTGATTCACTATTTGTCTAGGATGTGCCATGACTATAATATATTCATAACTCTATTCTAGGTATTATAGTAAACTAAATCAAACTATGAATATGATATCTCAGTCTTAAAAAAGTGTTTACAGTCCCTGTAGGATTATGTGAGCAACTGGACTGCACCATATAAATCTACATTGATCACTAGATTTGATTAAACTACCCTGGCTTGTGAATGTCCATCTTCTGTGTACTTACTGAATTAAAGGTTATATATAAACTTGATAGAAAATAGTGACTTCAGATAGTCTAGACCATTGAAAGAATGGTTCATGTAACTATTGGCAAGTAGTTGAACTTCATTGAAAGAGCCTCAGTTTGGTATTGATGAAGCAACACACGACATGAATAAATGACAGGGAGGCTAGAAACAAGAGTCTATACATGTATGTTCCTGACAGATAAACCAAGAAAACGTGGTGCCTAGTATCCAAAGGTTCCTACTCACCCTCATCAAACATGACTGTCAGTATTTATGCTCCTATCTTCTCTTCCCCTTGAATATGGGTTGTATATAAAACTTATGTTTTGTTCAGTGGAATGAGGCAGAAGTTACACTGCACTAAAATGTTTTGCATTTTCCTATTGAGTCTCCAAAGAATTCATTCTAGAGGAAATTAAATTTCATGCAAGAAATCCTGCTTTGGTGGTACCATCATACTTTGAGCAATAGGCTCTGGAGGATGAAACATCCTTTGAAGAGAGAAAGGGAAAATAAGGAGTACTGAACTCTAAATCTGAGAATGAAGAATCCATTTACAAAGTGGTTACTCCAGACCTAGCTGCACCAGCAGATGGCACATGAATCAGAAATAAATCACTTAGCATAGCCCTTGTTAAATCCTGGAGACCTGGATCATAAAATTGAGAGCAAAAATAAGAGATATTTTAAATAAGTCATCAACATAAATTGAAAATTGTAGATGAACAGGTATCAAATTTAGGCTGCTGTTGCCTGGAAAGCATGAACTTGGATGTAGGTTATATCCATGTAGGGGGCATGCCAGAGGCAATCACACATTGATGTTTCTCTCCCCCTCTTTCTCCTTCCCTTCCCCTCACTCTAAAAAGACATAAGTAGGCCCTGGCTGGTGTAGCTCAGTGGATTGAGCACGGGCCTGGGAACCAGAGGATCGCGGTTCAATTCCCAGTCAGGGCACATGCCTGGGTTGCAAGCTAGTTCCCTGCAGGCCAGCTCCCAGCAGGGGATGCATTAGAGGCAACCATACATTGATGTTTCTCTTCGTTTCTCCTTCTCCTCTAAAGATAAATAAATAAATAAATATTAAAAAAAGAAATAAGTAAGTATATAAATAAATACTCTTTAAAAATAAAAATTAAATAGAAAGAAAAAATTTAAAATAATAATGATGATAATGATGATGATGATGTATGCTGGCAATCTGGTCCAAATGACTGAAACCTAAAGGATAAATATGTTATATTAAGGGTGAGGACTGTTATGAAGTTTTTAAAGAAGATACTATTTTAGGGAAACCAAGTAGAGCACAGCAGGGGTATGATAACCAAAGCTCATCAAGAGAAAAATGAGAGAATCAACCCAGTTGGAAGATTTCATCAGTGCTGGGAGTAGCATGGAAAATAGTTACACATAAAACTCCTGTGAGATAGGGCTAAAACTCTAAGGTGTACCTAAGCCCCTCTGAGACCTTTTAGACTAAGCTTACTTCTGCTATCTATTTCTTAAGGGAAACAACTAGAATGCCTTAAATGTGACTTAGTATTTAAAATGAGTATTTTTTTATGAAATCTACTTGAAGCACTAAAATATGTGTACACACAAGAAAGCACAATTTTTAAGTCATTTGTTATTAAATGATACTGATATATTGGTACAGGATAGAGAGCTAGATGGCAAAATTGTGGACTGGGTGACCACCATTACCTACTTTCAGTGATGTTGCTAAATTGTTCAGGATTAAATACATGGGGAAAATTGAACTTCATAAATACTTTCACTGTTCATAAGAGCAGAGGTGAAAAATATTAGGGATAGATTGCTTGAAACAGAAACACTGAAATTCTTTTAGGGTTATTTAGAGCAAAATAGTAATGGGAAAAGATTACTCTAGAGAGACATATATGTCTCTTTTCTGAAGAGACATATAAAAGTATCTGAACAGAGTGAAGCAAAACAAACTTTTTCATATATGAGATCTATAAAGAAAAGGAAGCTGAGGATACAGCAAATGTTTTTACTACAATTGTGGCATTACTATAATAACAGCATATTTTCTATGAAATAGAGCTTTTACTTAGAAAGTTAAACAACCAACCTGATGGTCAATCTTCACCCATTGTTTTTTCTTCTTGAACTCCAATAGCTTCTCTATACTAGAAAAAGAGCAATGTTTTGATACAGAAGTGTTATTACCACTCTGCTCATAAAACACTTTCATGAAAACTGCCAAAAACTTACATGGCAAACAGGCCCTACATAATCTGGCTGCTATCTACCACTCAATATTTCTGTGCTGTACATCCTCTCTCTCTCTCACACACACAAACACACAAATGCACACACCATACCTTCATACACACCCATGTTGTTGTGTTCTGTCGGACTTTTAAAATTTTTCTCAGATTCACAAAATTTCTTTCACAAAGAACTCCTTTCACCTTCCTTAAACTAATTCTGAAATTGTTAGAGCAGTCTTTATTTTCTTTAAGTCTTTACTCCTCTGTTTAGCCACATCAAAACAAATGTATTAAATGATCTGATAGTATCACACTCTTCTTTATAGAAATTATTTCCACTGTTATTTTCCACTTAGACATGTGATTATTTAAATAATGTCTTGGACAAGGATGATCCCTTTCACCACTTCCATTCAATATAGTACTGGAAGTCCTAGCCACAGAAATCAGACAAGAAAGAGAAATAAAAAGCATCCAATATAGAAAGCAGGAAGTAAAACTGTGAATGTTTGCAGATGATATGATAGTGTACATAGAAAATTCTACAGACACCACCAAAAAATAGGAGACCTAATAAGAGAATTTGGCAAAATAGAAGAGATCAAAGGCAATATTCAGAAATCAAAGATATTTTATATACCAAAAATGAAAGATTAGAATAATAAATTAGGAAAAAAATTCATTTTTTGTAGCAACAAGAAAAATTAGGTACCTAGGAATAAACATTACCAAGGAGGTGAAAGACCTGTACTCAGAAAACTACACAACACTGAAGAAAAAAATTAATGAAGACACAAATGAATGGAAGCAATCCAATTCATGTATTGGAAGAACTAACATCATCAAAATATCCATATTATCCAAAGCAATTTATAGATTTAACAAAATTCTTATTAAAATACTAATGACATATTTTATAGATATAAATAGATGATATAGATATAGATGATATAGATATAGATATAGATATAGAAAAAACATTTCAATAATTTATGTGAAACCACAAATGACCCGTGATAGCCACAGCAATTTTGAGTAAAAAAAACAAAGTAAGAAGGGTCACAATACCTGATATCAAACTATATTACAAAGATACTGTAATCACAACAGTATGGTGCTCACATAAGAACAGACATAGAGACCAATGAAACAGAATAAAGAGCCCAGAAATAAACCCAAGTCTTTATGGTCAATTAATATTCAACAAAGAAGGCAGAAGCATAAAATATAGTAAAAATAGCTTCCTCAACAAATGGTGTTAGGATATCTGGACAGCTATGTGCAAAAAAATGAAACTTGATCACCCACTTACATCATACAAAAAATAATTTCAAGGTGGATAAAAGACTTAAATATAAGTAGTAATAACACAAAAACCCTAGAGGAGAACATAGGCAGGAAAATCTCAGATATCCCAAACAGCAGTATTTACACTGATAGGTCCCCCAGAGCAAGGGACATAAAGGAAAGAATAAACAAATTGGATCTCATGAAAATAAAAGGCTTCTGCACAGCTAAAGAAAACATCACCAAAATGAGAATAGAACCAAATGCATTGGAAAATATATATGCAAATGAAATCTTAGATATTCCAAATATATAAAGAACTCACATGACCCCACTCTAAGAACACAAATAACACAATTGAAAAATGGGAAAAGGATCTGAAAATACATTTCCCCAAAGAGGACATATAGAGGGCTCAGAAACTTATGAAAAGATGCTCAGCATCATTAACCATAAGATAGATGCAAATTAAAACCACAATAAGATATCACTTCACACCAGTGAAAATGACCATCATAAACAAGTCAACAAACAAGTGTTGCAGCAGTTGTGGAGATGAGGGAACTCTAGAGTGCTTTTGATGGGAATGCAGACTGGTGTACCCACAGTGGAAAACAGTATGAAAATTCCTCAGAAAACTAAAAATGGAAATGCCTTTTGACCCAGAAATACCACTGTTGGGATTATAACCTAAGGATCCTGAAACACCAATTCCAAAGTACCTACAGACCCCAGTATTCATAGCAGCACAATTTACAATAGCCAAATGCTGGAAGCAATCTAACTGCTCATCAGTAAATGAGTGATCAAATAACTGTGGTCCAGGGAGTGTTCAAGGCTGCAGCTGGTAGAACTGGTGAGGCAAGGGCTGGCAGAGTGGGTGGTCCCACATTAGCATGCAGAGAAACCAGGAAGACCAACTGGGGAGCTGAGGAAAAAGACAGACCATGCAACACAGGGTTCCAGTATGGGGAAATAAAGACTAAAAGCTTCAGACTGAAAGCACCTGTGGGGATTGGGGTGGCAGTAAGAGAAACTCCCAGCACCACAGGAGAATTCATTGTAGAGACCTGGTGGGTCCTAGAATGTACATGAACCCACCCACCTGGGAAACAGCAGTGGAAAGGCTCAATTTGTGGGTAGCATGGGAAATGACTGAAAACTGGCAGAGAGCTAAGCAAGCAGCATTGTTCCTTCTTGGACCCCTCCCCTACATACAGCATCACAATGCAGAGACAATGGGTTGCCCCATCCTGGTGAACACCTAAGGCTCCATCCCATACTACATAACAGGCACACCAAGACAAAAAAATGGCCAAAATGAAAGAACAGATCAAGGCTCCAGAAACAATACAACTAAATGACTAAGAGATAGCTGACCTATCAGATGCACAGTTCAAAACACTGGTGATCAGGATGCTCACATAATTAGTTGAACATGGTCATAAAATAGAGGGAAAAATGAAAGCTATGCTAAGGAAAATGAAGGAAAATGTACAGGGAACCAACAGTGATGGGAAAGAAACTAGAATTCAAATCAATGTTGTGGGCCAAAAAGAATTAAGGAACATTCAACCAGAACAGAATGAAGAAACAAGAAGTTTAGAAAATGAGGAGATGCTTATGAACTTCCAGGACATTTTTAAAGGTTCCAACATAGGAATCATAGAGATGCCAAAGGGAGAAGAGGAAGAGCAAGAAATTGAAAACTTATTTGAATGAATAGTGAAGGAGAAATTCCCCAATCTGGCAAAGAAAGTAGACTTCCAGGAAGTCCAGGAAGCTCAGAAAGTCCCAAAGAAGTTGGACCCAAGGAGGAACACACTAAGGCACATCATAATTATATTAGTCAAGATTAAATATAAGGAGAGAATCTAAAAGGCAGCAAGAGAAAAGGAGACAGTTATGTACTGTGCCCATAAAGAGTGCCCATAAGACTGTCAGCTGATTTCTCATAAGAAACCTTGCACACAAGAAGGGGCTGGAAAGAAGTATTCAAAGTCATAAAGGCAAGGACCTACATCCAAGATTACTCTATCCAGCTATCCACTCTAAATCAAAGCTATGATTTAGAATGGAAGGGCAACTTAAGTTATTCCTAGACAAAACCAAGTTAAAGAAGTTCATCGTCACCAAACCCTTATTACATGAAATGTTAAGGGGAATTATCTATGAAAAAGAAGATTAAAATATGAAGATTAAAATGACAACAAACTCACAATTATTAACAATCAAGCCTAAAAGAAAAAACAAAACAAAACAAAGTAAGCAAATAACTAGAACAAGAACAGAATGACAGAAATAGAGATCACATGGAGGTTTATCAGTGGGAGAGTGGGAGGGGGAGAGACTGGAAAAAGGTACAGAGAATAAGTAGCATAAATTGTAGGTAGAAAATAGACAGGGGGCGGTTAAGAATAGTATAGAAAATGTAGAAGCTGAAGAAATTATGTATGACCAATGGACACAAACTAAAGGGGGGAATGTGGGTGGGAGGGATATGCAGGGCAGAAGGGAATAAAGAGGTGAAAATAGGACAACTGTAATAGCATAATCAATGAAATATATTTACAATGGAATACTATGAAGCAGAAAGAAAGCAGGAGCTCCTACCCTTCATGGCCACATGGATGGAACCCCAGGAGCCTTATGCTAAGTGAAATAAGCCAGGCCATGAAAGACAAATACCATATGATCTCATCTTTAAGTAGAACCTAATCAACCAAACAAACAAGCAAGCAAAATACAACCAGAGACATTGAAATTAAGAACAAACTGACAGTAATCCGAGAGGAGAAGGGAGATAATAGGGGGTAATATGGGAAGGACCACCATGGAACATGAATAAAGGACACATGGACATAGCGAAAGAGCATAGGTTTGAGGGTGGGAGGTGGTGATTGTTGGGATGAAAAAGGAGATAACTGTACTTGAGCAACAATAAAAATGAATAAATAATGTCTTGGAGATTATGAACTACATCCTTCTTTTGGGATGTATCGTTTGTGTTTTGCCTGGCTCCCAAAACAAAATTGTTGCTTGAATGAACCAAATGATTGACAAAAACACAACCAAGGTTCACACAGCAGGGTTAACTGTTTAAGGTTAACTATCTAAACCTGTTGATTATTTCACATTTGTTGAGTTTGATTCATGGACACTAGTTTTATGTATTTGATTCTAAACCCTATGATAAATATAGGACATAAATTATTTTTTTCTATATGATGAAGGAAGCTGAAATAGGGTAGAGAACAGTTGTTTTTTGCAAAAACTTCAATAAGGAGAATCCTAGAAACTTGCAAATAGAACTCACTTCCCTTGGGAAATACATCTGATAAAATACTGCTCCAAGCAATGACTTAGATTTTTACTGCCTTTGTTTTATTCTATGATTTTGATGATTTTGTGTTTAACATCTAAATCTTTATTTAATTTTAAGTTTATTATTTTGTGTGGTATGAAATGGTGGCCTAGTTTCATATTTCTGCATGTATCTGTTCAATTTGCCCAACACCATTTATTGAATAAACTATCTTTAGCCCATTGTGAGTACTTCCTGTGTCAAATGTTAATTGATTATAAAGGTATGGGTTTATTTCTGGGCTCTCTATTCTGTTCCATTGATCTATGTGTTTGTTTTTGTGCCGGTATCATATTGTTTTATGGCCTTGGCCTTATAATATAGTTTGATATTAGGTAGCATGACTCCTCCAACTTTGTTTTTCTTTCTCAGAATTGCTTGATAATGTCGTATGAGCTTTTTGATGCATTGCTGTATTTGGTTTGCTGATATTTTGTTGAGGACTTTAGCATCTATGTTCCTCAGGGATATTGACATATGATTTTATTTTTTTGTAGTGTCTTTATCTGTTGTGTCTTTATAAAGACACTACAGAATAATTCTAGCCTTATAAAAATAAGTTTTGGAGCCTTCCCTCCTCTTGAATTTTTTGAAGTATTTGAGACAGAAAAATATCAGTTCTTCTCAGAATGTTTGATAAAATACACCTGTGAAACCATCCCGTATGGAACTTTTGTTTGTTGTGAGTTTTTTAAATTAATGCTTCAGGTTTACTAAGTGTAATCTATCAATTCAGATTCTCTGAATCTTCTTGATTTAGTTTTAGAAGATTGTATGTTTCAAGAAATTTATCCATTTCATTCAGGTCATCCAATTTATTGGCATATACTTGTTCAAAATAATTTCATACAATTCTTTGTGTTACCTTGGTGTCAGTTGTTACTTCTTCTCTTTCATTTATAATTTTATTTATATGGGTCCCCTCTCTTTTTTTCCTTATGAGTATGGTTAAAGGTTTGTCAGTCATGTTTATCTTCTCAAATAACCAGCTGTTGGATTCATTGATTTTTGTATTGCTTTTATTGGACTCTACTTTATTTATTTCAGCTTGGATCTTTGTTATTCCCTTCTTTCTACTCACTTTGGGCTTTGTTTGTTGTTCTTTAATAAGTTACTTTAAGTGTAAAATTAGACTTTTTATTTGAGCTTTTTCTTGTTTTTCTCAGAAACAAAATGAACAAATGGAACTACATCAAGCTAAATGTTTTTACATAGCAAAAAAAATCAACAAAATAAAAAGACAACTCACAGAATGGAAGAACATATTTGCCAATTAATCTGATGAGTGGTAATATTCAAAATTTATGACAATGTAAAAAAATCAACACCAAAAAACTAACAAACCAATTACAAAATTGGCAAAGGACCTTCATAAACTATCCTCCAAAGAGGACATACAGATGGTAAATAGACATATGAAAAGATGCTCAGGATCACTAATTAAGATATGGAAGCAACCCAAATATCCATCAGTAGATGAGAGGATAAAACCACTATGGGACATTTACACAATGGAATACTACTCAGTCATAAAAAAGGAAAATTTTACCCTTTGTCATAATATGGATGGACCTGGAGAACATTATGCTAAGTGAAATAAGCCAGTAAGAGAAAGACAAACACAATATGACTTCACTCACAGGGAAAATCTAATGAACAAACTGAATTAACATGGGAAATAGGGACAAATTCATAGATGGAGAGCAGGATGACAGTCAACAGGGAGGGCTGTTAGGGGTGGAGAGATTGAGCAAAAAGGAAAAAGGACTAATAGACATGGACAATAGTGTGGTAATTGCAGGGGAGAGGGGAGTATAACAGGTCTGAATGGTAATGGAAAAATACAATATGTTTTAAAGATAAAAATAATAGAACTCACAATTTCTGGAATCTACCAAAGTTCTCTATTTCAGTGGCTTTTCCTTTTAACTTAGCTGCCATGTTCTTTATTGTTTCCGATATAAATAAATGCACAAAAACTCCATAAAATAATTATTATAGAACTTCTAAAATATAGTCATTGGGCACTAGAACAGAATGGAAAGGAGAATAAAATAGGGGTCTAGGATAGGCACCAATAATATGGACTTTGGAATCACAAAGCTGGGGTAACTCCTAGAATTGCCTTTGCTGTCTGTTTGATGTTACACAAATTAATTAACTTCTTTTAGTTTGATTTCTTCAATTGTAAACAATTATCAATACCTGGTATGAATACTGAGGAAATGCATTATAAAATTCCAATTACTATCATAGATTCATATTCAGTTTTTAAAGATTCTTGCATGCTGGAGTTCTACCACTACTGTTTAATATTATGACCACTAGTTTATTTTCCTGGACAGTCTGGCCAGATATCCACGCTGTAATTGAGTCACATATACCATAAATATGAGCTGTACCAGTGGGATTTACATTTAGAATTGACAGAAGGATAAACTTAATGTTCTTCCCAAACATTTAAGTCAGCAGGCTTTTAGTTGTAAATGAAAGAGTCAGAGCACTATTATATATTTTCTACTGACTTTTCTGTCATAAGTTGACCCAAATTTAAGCATTTAAACAATTATGAATCATATTTCTTGATTAGTTTTCTTCATTATCTAACACTCAGAGAAGAAACTTCTTCAGTGACATGCAGCTGAGAGGAATTTGGACTCATGTAAGCACTTCTAAAAGTGAATGGAGGAAGTGCAGATGATTCTTATAGAAAGGTCGTGATCCATTGTTTATCATCTGTACATATGTGTCTATAGTACAAGTCTTACTGGAGATAATATGACAACATATCATAGGTCATCTGCCTGCACTCATTTATTTATAGTTTAGAACTAATCTAAAGTGGGCAGTGACCAGAGGGGAGAGGGAAGGGAATTTAAGGGGGAAAATGGGGAGGGAATTTGAGGAACAAGTATGAAAGACACAGGGATGAGGACTGGGGGGGGGGCAATGGGAGGGAGGTGGGGAGACGGGGCGGGGGGGCTGGGATGGGAGAAATAGACAAAAAAATGTACTTGAAAAATAATTAAATAAAAATTTTTAAAAAGTTTAGACTCACACAGTTTTAGGGTTATTTCCTCTTGATAGAAACAACTGCATTTATCTCTCAAGCACTTGATTTTGAAAATATTTTTTATTATTCAACAGTCACAGTTCACATACAATATTATACTAGCCTCAGATGTAAACACTTCATATGCCCTTGACTATTTTATAACTGCAATTTGTAATTATTAATTTCTTCACTTCACCTTCCAACCCTAATTGGTAATGGAAAAAGTACAATAAAGATTAAAAATAAAAAAGATTAAATGATTTATTCTTTTTTTTTCTTAGAGGTTTGTATATCATTCTGGAAATAGCCACCTAGGAAGTATATATTCTGGGGGAAAATGTCGTGAAGACATCACTCACACTAACCAAACCTGATCTTGGTCTTGAAATTCCAAAGAAGACATTGCAGTGTAATTGAGGAGGTAGACAGGGAATAGAATGCAATGCTGTGTGACAGGCAATAGCATAGAGTACATTTCAGTATAAGATAGGGGTTTCTAGAAAGGTGTTCCCAATTATACTTTGTGGATTGACATCTAGAAAGATTCTTAGATGGATAAATTTTGTTTAACTAAAAAATTAAGCAGTTTTGTTTATATCGTATATGACTCCCTTCTGGCAGCTTTAGTCTCTCACATTTTCCCAAAATAAGTCTAACTTCTCTGCTGGTTGCATTGGTTGAATTGATTATCTGTCAAAAAAAAAAGTAGAATCCTTTCTTTTAAAAATGTCAAGAGAAATATCCTGGGAATTTTAAAAGGTCAAAGGATATTTAAACAAACTATTCTTTTGAGCATTTCCATGACATAATGTTATCTAATAAGTAACAATTTAGTCATGTAATGGATTCTTAACAAAAATTAAAAATCATAAGTAAAGTTAACATTTCTTCAGTTATTTTAAGCCAGGATTGCTAAGTTAAGGAATTACTTTCACACTCTCAAAGTATATAATTAAGCAATTTAAGTATATAATTAAGACACAGCATGAAAATTTAAATACACACAAAAAACATCTTGGAACTGTTTACAAATGCTCCTGTAAGTACAACCTGTACCCATCAGAAGAAAAAATATCTTTTTTTTTCTATACAACATAGTGTCCTGCAGATGCACCATTTGGTCAACACTCAAGCCTATGACATCATGTTGGATTCATAAACTTAAATCCCAAAGAAACCTCAGTTTATTTATGTGCCTTAGTGTAGCCAGAAAGAGGAAGAAGATTGTTATCTCCAATATGGTGTTAATAACAGAACTACATGTCATATGTTTTATGTAAAACCGGTGTCTTCTTTAACCACATATTTTCCAATCACTTTTGTTTTCTTAAGAAGAATCAGCAACTCCCTGCAAAGTTCTAAATGGAGAGATAAAATTTAGACAAAATAATTTTAATTAAAACTAGTATGTATTCAATTATTAGTCATTTCTACCTGGGAAGGAAGAAATACCTTACATCATATGTAAAAATATCAAATACAAGTGTATTTGTATTTTAAAGTAAGTCTTACCACCCACATCCCTTTTATGTGGAGAACAGAGGCCTTTTGTCTCCACTCACTGAAGGCAAGAAATTTGAAAAAGAGGCCCACTCTTTTTGGAGGCACCTATTCAGGTCCTAGTCTCAGCAGCTTCAACAACCTATGAATTCTCTTTTGGAGAGATGAAAAATAGTTTTATTTTGCTACATATTGTTCCAGCTGTTTTTTTAAGGGATGATAAAGCAGATAATGGTGAGAACATGTCAAGTGTGGACTTGGTTATTCTAGCACCACATTCTCATTTATTAGGATATTCACTCACCTCTGGGTCTGCCTACCACCTAATTTTTCTATTAAAAGGTTTACTAATGCCCTGGCTGGTGTAGCTCAGTGGATTGAGCGCAGGCCTGCGAACCAAAAGTTTGAGGTTCGATTCCCCATCAGGGCACATGCCTGGGTTGCAGGCCAATTCCCAGCAGGGGCCAGTTTTCAGCAGGAAATGAGCCAGAAGCAACCATACATTGATATTTCTCTCCTTCCCTTCCCTTCTAAAGATAAATTTTAACATTTCATATAATATGGCTTGGTGATGATGAACTCCTTGAATTTGATCTTATCTGAGAAGCACTTTATCTGTCCTTCCATTCTAAATGAAAGTTTTGCTGGATAGAGCAATCTTGGTTGTAGGTCTTTGGATTTCATGACTTGGAATACCTCTTTTCAGCCCCTTCTTGCTTGTAAGGTCTCTTTTGAGAAATCCACTGACAGTCTGATGGGAACTCCTTTGTAGGTGACTGTCCCCTTATCTCTTGCCGCTTCTAGGATTCTCTCCTTCATTTTAATCTTGGCTAATATAATTATATTGTGCCTTATTGTGTTCCTTCTTGGGTCCAAGTTCTTTGGGACTCTCTGAGCTTCCTGGATTTCCTGGAAGTCTATTTCCTGTGCCAGATTGGGGAAATTCTCCTTTATTATTTGTTCAAATAAGTTTTCCACATAAATTTAAAAAAACATAATTAACATATCTAACACCTCACATAGTTAACTCTTATTTTTTTGTATCTGAGGTGAGAATGATTTAGTTCTGCTGTTTATTAAAATCCTAATTATAAATTCAAAAAAAAGATAAATTTTAAAAAAAGATTTACTAATGCTCCAAATTTCCTGTCTCCTTTAAAGTAACATAAAATGGTCACAGGTACTGGGAAAAAATGAAAGAGCTCTGTTCCTAAAATAATAATAATAATAATAATAATAATAATAGTAATAGTAATAATAAATAAAAGTAAGGTTAGCATACTATGTGAAATTTCATGTAAATAATTGAAATTTGCTTTAAGATGTGAATGTGATGCTAAACTTGGGTTCCCACTTCTCCTAAGTTGAAATCTCAAATCTTTACAATATCACACAATGCCACCCATTTGTCTGTACACTATTCATTACTTTAATGTTTTATGCTCTCAGATAATAATTTTCTATGCTCCATGTTCTTACTTCAGTTTCTTTAATGTGAGAAGTCATCACCCCTCAGACTTTCACATATGCTGTTAGTTCAGCATGGAAAATTACCCCAAAGTACATCACACTCCCATTTGCACCTATCAATCCTCCCTGTCTCAAAGCTAACCCTCACTTTCTCATGCAATTCTTTTAGATATCTCTGCACAGCCTGAAAGGGAAAAATAAGGTTTTCATTAGGTTAGCTCAAAGTCTTGGGTTTTACTACTGGCTATTTCCATCCCTGGGAGAAGGTTTGACAGATAATCACATGACTGAATGACTGGGGAGTTTCATGTAGTGGTAAATAGCCTACAAGCTCAGGTAAGATGGACCCAAATTCAAATCTAGATTTTTCTATTAGTGGTGCCCTCTTATGAATTCAAGAAAACCTCACTTTAAAGCTGGCCATTGTTTCTATTGAATAGCAATAATAATTATTGCTATTGCTATTATTATTGCTATTATTATTATTTAAGAATAAATGTTTACATAACAAATATGAGTTAGGAGTAAAAATTGAGAAAGACAAATTAATCAAGGCATTTGTGATGGCTAAGAGAAATTTTTTCCTTATATTTATTGTTGACAATATTACAGATGTCCCCATTTTCCCACCTTGGCCACCTCCATCCAGTGTCTGCCCCATTCCTGGCTAAGATCAATTTGTGTGTTCATTTATGATATGAACCTTCTGGTGTGTTTTTGTTATTGTTGGAGAGATGGCAGCACAAGTTGTTACTGTTAATTTCTTTCCTCTGCCTTGTTGTTTACCTGAGACAGCAATGTTGAAAAGATAAGGGGCATAACTTAGGTTACCTACTACTTGATTTGACCAAGAAGTGGTTTGAAAATTCAATGTCAATCAATTACTACCAGAGTTACTGGTTCAGTAAATTTATGGTTTCCAAGAATGCAAATGCTACCAAGAATGCCAGGAATACAGACTGCATGCTGAGAAACAGTCAGTGCTATGCAGTAGGAAAATATGCTCATACATGAGGAATAGCACTGACTGTTTCTTATTGCAAAATGACAGCCATAGAAGGGATGTTGGAGACAAGGGATCCACTTCAGAGCTAAGAAAAATAAATATAGGAATGGATTCAGGGATTCACTTAAGATTACATAGTATAATAGTATCAGAACCAGAGCCAGAACACAGGTCTCCCATCCCTTATTTAGTTCTCATCATATTTTTCTCCAAACTTCATTTGTAGACATATACTACTCCTATCCTGCCAGAATGACTCAGGGAAAATGAGATCTTCCTGTGACATCACTTAGGGCATATTCAGAACACTTTAGAGACATCTGAAGTTGTAAGTATAGTTAGGAAAGAATTGACATGCTGTGGACAAAGGAACATATTAAAAATTGAGTGCACTGTTGGTGGGAGTGCAGACTGGTGCACACCACTTGTGGCATATTCAGACATCACTTAGGGCATATTCAGAACACTTTAGAGACATCTGAAGTTGTAAGTATAGATAGGAAAGAATTGATATGCTGTGGACAAAGGAACATATTAAAAATTGAGTACACTGTTGGTGGGAGTGCAGACTGGTGCAGCCACTGTGGAAAACAGTATGGAATTTCCTCAGAAAACTAAAAATGAAACTGCTTTTTGACCCAGCAATTCCACTACTGGGATTATATCCTAAGAACATTTAAACACCAATTCAGAAGAACCTATGCACCCCAATTTTCATGAAAAATTTACAATAGCCAAGTGCTGGAAGCAACCTAAGTGTCCATCAGTAAATGAGTGGATAAAAAAACTATGGTACATTAACACGATGGAATACTTAACAGCAGAAATAAAGAAAGAGTTCCTACCCTCTTGTGGCAGCATGGATGGAAATGAAGAGAATTATGCTAAGTGAAATAATCCAGGTGGTGAGGGACAAATGCCATATGATCTCACCTTCAGGTGGACCCTAATCAGCAAAACAAACATGCAAGCAAAATACAACCAGAGACATTGAAATTAAGAACAATCTGACTTCCGCCAAGATGGAGAAGTAGGTGGAGGGTCCACCTCGCCTCTGTGCACAACCAAATCTAAGAACAACTATTTTTAACAGCAGTCACAACCAAGCCACACGGAAAATCGACAATACGGAGTCCAAAGGACAACTAGATACTTGGCTGGACCGGTACGAGGAGCGAGGCCAGAAGCAGAGCAGGTTAGCAAGAAAAAATTCCCGGGGCGGTGCCCGGGGCGCGCAGGCAACCAAGGGCTGATTGCCAGCGAGCTGGCTGCCGGAGCGCACAGGGAATAGGCGCGGTGGGTCGCTCAGTCGCGCGCATTTACGTGCGGAGAAACCAGTGAGAAGGGAAACCCGCGCGGTGCAGCAGGCTCGCAAAATTAGGATCGGATAAGCAAGCCCGAGGCGTTTGAGTCACTGGATGTGCTGGGCTAGCGGAGAGGAACGCCATCGCTCCCTCTCTGACCCCGCCCCCACACACAGCATCACAAACCAGCCACCTGGGTCGCCCCGTCCAGGTAAACAACTAAGGCTTCGCTCCGCTCACTAAACAGCACGAATAAACCAAAAATGGCTCTAGAACAACTCAGAGCCCCAGAACCGATAGACCTAAGTGATGAAGAAATAGCCAGTCTTTCAGATGCACAGTTCAAAACACTGGTTATAAAGATCCTTACAGAACTGGTGGATTTTAGTCACAAATTAGAGAAACATATGGAAGCTAAATTAATTGAAATGAATGCTGATACAAAAGATACCAATAGTGATGGAAAGAAAATTGGGACTCAAATCAAGGGAGAGGACCAGACAGAAGAAAAAGATGATCAAGCAGAAAGGAATGAAGAAATAAGAATTCAGAAAAATGAGGAGAGGCTTGGGAAACTCCAGGACATCTTTAAACGTTCCAACATCCGAATTATAGGGGTACCAGAAGGGGGAAAGGCACAACCACCAGTTGAAAAATTATTTGAACAAATAATAAAGGAGAATTTCCCCAAGATGGCAAAGGAAATAGACTTCCGAGAGATCCAGGAAGCTCGGAGAGTCCCGAGGAAGTTGGACCCGGGAAGGAACACACCAAGGCACATCATAATTACATTAGCCAAGATTAAAATGAAGGAGAGAATCCTAGAAGCAGCAAGAGCTAAGGGGACAGTCACCTACAAAGGAGTTCCCATCAGACTGTCAGCTGATTTCTCAAAAGAGACCTTACAGGCAAGAAGGGGCTGGACAGAGGTATTCCAAGTCATGAAAACCAAAGATCTACAACCAAGATTGCTCTACCCAGCAAAACTTTCATTTAGAATGGAAGGACAGATAAAGTCCTTCTCAGATAAGGTCAAATTCAAGGAGTTCATCATCACCAAGCCCTTACTATATGAAATGTTAAAGGGGCTTACCTAAGAAAAAGAAGATAAAAAAGATGAACAGTGAAAGGACAGCAAACTCACAGTTATTAAGAACCACACCTAAAACAAAAGCAAACTAAGAGGATAGCTAGATCAGGAGCAGAACCATAGAAATGAAGATCACAGGGAGGGTTAGCAACAGGGGAGTGGGAGGAGGGGAAGGGGGGAGAAGGTACAGAAAATAAGTAGTATAGACAGTAGATAGAAAATAGATAGGGGGGAGGGTAAGAATAGTAGGGGGAAATACAGAATCTAAAGAATTTGAGACACATGTTCATGAACTAAAGGGGGAAATGGTGGGGGAGGGGTATGCAGGGTGGAGGGGAAGGGAGGGGGGAATAGAGCAAATGTAATGGCATAATCAATAAAAAAAAAAAGAACAATCTGACAGTAACAAGCGGGGAAGTGGGAGGCGATAATGTGAGTAAGGGGAGAGGGTTTTCAGGAAGAACTATAAAGGACACATGGACAAAACCAAGTGGGGATGGAAGCAGAGAGGGAGATGGGGATGGCTGCGGTTCGGGCTGGGGGCAGGGGAGTTGTGGGTGGTAAATACAGACAATTGTAGTTGAACAACAATAAAGTAAAATAAAATAAAATAAAATAAAATAAAATAAAATAAAATAAAAAAAAATAAAATAAAATAAAATAAAATAAAATAAAATAAAATAAAAATAAAATAAAATAAAATAAAATAATAAAATAAAAATTAGAATGTTTAATTTTTGTCTCAGATATGTGTCCTACCTTGTAAAAATCTGGAGAATCATCTAATACCAACTAAAGTGTATAAAACATTAAGTGAGCTTCAAAGAAAAGAAGTCTTGTATCCTATTTTGAAGTTTAGCAGTTTGAAATGTTGAACAATGCTGAGATACCTTACCCAGATTTATGATAAAAATGTAAGACAAACTATTCTTCAGTAAATTAATAATTTGTAGATAGCAGTATCTTTTTATAGAAGGCAATATTTTTCCTCTTTCTCTACCTCCTAATACTGTTCCTCTAATTTCATTTCCTGTAACAACTTTCACATTTTAAATATTCTTATGTGCTATTCAAAATGCAATGCACATACAAACACATATAAAGCCATACTTATTATCAACTTCACTATCAATCAAGTATAAAGCTATATTCATTATAGATTTATACGTGATTAAAGATATATTGTATAAAGATATGTATAAAGATATATTCATTCAAGGATATACTGAGCTATATCCTTGAATGAATATATCTGTTATGTATAAGTTGTGAAATATTCTTTGTAACCTGCAGAATAATCTTTACACTAATATACGCTTTTAAAGCATTGAATGTACAACCAAACACTGCTGAGTGATTACTTGTGTCTATATATTATTACAATGCAATTACAATCCTGCATATGCATTTATACTGCTCCTTTTGTCTTATTTCAAATTATAGTTCATTTAAATCACACATCCACAAAAATTTAGTACCCTGCCTTTCTGTCTGAGAAAGGGAAAAGCCACTGTCTCCAAAGCTGTGTTTATTGTTCAAAAAGGGAAGATGATTTTCATTTATTTCTCTCTCTAAATTTTAGGGTCATAATATTGAGAAATCTCAAAAACTCTTGCTTAAGTCATGTTCAATAGTCATCCTGGGGCATTTTAAAAGGCACATTGGACCACAGAGAAAAGATTGTTTAAAAAGAAACCTCCATGACATTGTCACAACCTTGTATTGCAGTATTCATGCCAGAGTTTATATGAACATTTAATTTCATACTGCAAAGTCAGAATATTCCCTTCTCTCCCTTGTGTGTTTTCAAATATTTGTTTAGCTTCATACTGCAAGCCAGTTACATCACTCAAAACCAGAAAGGTCATAAACTTCATCTTCACTGTGTTCCAAGGCTGCCTAGCTACTTACTCTCCACAACATTCTCTTACTCATACTAGCTTAACATGGAAATGATGAAACCATTCACTTACCACACAATCAAAAAATTTAATACTTCTATTAAGAGAAGACATTGATTCTCAGCTTGTAAAATATCAAGCTCAGGTCCATTTTTTAATTTTTATATTTTTAATAAGTGAGTTCATGTAACTCTATATCTTTATTTGTAACATAAGAAAATTCCTTTCAAGTTTTTAAGGTGTGCTTATGTCCAAGGTTTTTTTTAAAATTAATTTATTTTTCACACTATTAGAAATGTTCCCACCACTCCTTTGCCTACCTCCACACCACCTCCACCACTAGTCCCTCTGGTCTCCCTGCACTGTTGTCTGTGTCTATGAGTAATGCATATAAGTTCCTTAGTTAATTCCTTCATTTTCTTTCATTAAGTACCAATTGCCCCCTACCTCCTGACAGCTGTCAGTCTGTTCCATGTATCTATACCTCTGTTTCTTTCTCTTTTTTTTGTCACTTTATTTTTCCTGTTAGATTCCATATAAGTGTGATCATTGGTACTGTCTTTTTTGGGAGGGCTTATTTTACTTGGTGTGATAATCTACAAGTCTATCTATGCTGTGGAAAAAGGTAAGATTTCCTTTATATGACCCCATAGTATTCCATTTTCTAAATCTGTTGCAGCATTTTTATCAACTCATTTAATGATGGGCAACTTGGGCTGTTTCCTGATCTTGGCTATTGTAAATTAGTGCTGCAATGAATGTAAGGGTGCTAATTGGTATTTTGATCCTTGTTCAAAAGGCAGTTCCACTTTTAATTTTTTAAGGAAACTCTATACTGTTTTCAACAGTGGCTGCACCAGTCTGCATTCTGCCCCCAGCCCTGGCCACTATGTTTATCTTTTCTCCACATACTTGCCTTATTTATTGATTTATTAATGGTAACCATTCTGGTGTATATGAGATGATATCTCATCATCATTTTAATTTTATATCTTTGATAATTAGTTATGTTGTGCATTTTTTATGTCTGTTGGCTATCTGTATGTCCTCTTCAAAGAAGTGTTTATTCAGGTCCTTTGCCCATTTTAAAAATTAGATTGCCTTCCTTGTGTTAAGTTGTATACATTCTTTGTCTATTTTGGAAATTAACCCCTTGTTAGATGTATCATTGGTGGATATTCCCTCATACAGTGGTTTCCTTTTTTATTTTGTTGTTGGCTTCTTTTGATGTGCAGAAGATTTTGGTTTAATGTAGTCTCATTTGTATATTTCCTTTATTTCCCTTGCCCTAGGAGAAATATTGGCAAAAATATTGCTACAAGAGACTTCTGAGGTTTTACTGCCTATGTTTTCTTCTAGGATTTTTATGGTTTTGAACCTTACATTTAAGTCTTTTATCTACTTGGAATTTACTCCTGTGTATGGTGTAAGTTGCTGATCTAGTTTCATTTTTTTGCATATACCTATTCAATAAATACCATTTATTGAAGAGGCAGTCTTTACATCGATGTATGTTCTTATCTCCTTTGTCAAATATTAATTGACCATATAGGCATGGGCTGATTTCTGGAATCTCTATTCTGTTCCATTGATCAAAATGCCTGCTCTTAAACCAGAACCAGGTTATTCTGATTATAATGACATTACAGTATAATTAGATATCAGGTATGGTGATTCCTCCAACTTTGTTCTTTTAAATCAAGATTACTAAGGTTCTGCAGGGTCATTTTGTTTCCAATAATATTTGGAAATATTTGCTCTAGATCTGTGAAGTAGGCCATTAGTATTTTATCAGGAATTGCGTTGAATCTATAGATTGCTTTGAGTAGTGTAGACATTTTAATGATGTTATTTTTCTAATCCATGAACATGGTTTATGCTTCCACTTATTTTTATCCTGCTCAACTTCTTTCTTCAGTGTTCTATAGTTTCCAAGTATACTTTCTTTTTTACCTCCTTGATTAAAGTTACCTCAGTACCTTACTTTTTGTTTTTGTTGCCATTGTAAATTTATTGTTTCATTTTCTTTTTTTATTTTATTGATTGTGCCATTACAGTTGTTCTATTCCTCTCCTTCATTCCCCTCCACCCTGCACCCACCTCCTGCACCATTATCCCCCATTTAGTTTATAACCACATGTCTCAAGTTCTTTAGATTCTATATTTCCCATATTATTCTTGCCCTCCCCCTATCTATTTTCTACCTACTATCTATGCTTCCTATTTTCTGTACCTTCTCCCCTCTTCTCCTCCTCGTACTTATCTGTTGCTAGCCCTCCATGTGATCTCCATTTCTATGGTTCCTCTCCTGATCTAGCTGTCCTCTTAGTTTGCTTTTGTTTTAGGTATGGTTGTTAATAACTGTGAGTTTGTTGTCCTTTCACTGTTCATGTTTCTTTAACTTCTTTTTCTTCAATAAGTCCCTTTAACATTTCATATAACAAGGGCTTGGTGATGATGAACTCCTTGAATTTGATCTTATCTGAGAAGCACTTTATCTGCCCTTCCATTCTACATGAAAGTTTTGCTGGATAGAGCAATCTTGGTTGTAGGTCTTTGGATTTCATGACTTGGAATACCTCTTTTCAGCCCCTTCTTGCCTGTAAGGTCTCTTTTGAGAAATCCGCTGACAGTTTGATTGGGACTCCTTTGTAAGTGACTGTCCCCTTAGCTCTTGCTGCTTCTAGGATTCTCTCCTTCATTTTAATTTTGGCTAATGTAATTATGATGTGCCTTGGTGTGTTCCTTCTTGGGTCCAAGTTCTTTGGGACTCTCTGAGCTTCCTGGATTTCCTGGAAGTCTATTTCCTTTGCCAGATTAGGGAAATTCTCCTTTATTATTTGTTCAAACAAGTTTTCCACTGGTGGCTGTTCTTTCCCCCTTCTGGCACCCCTATAATTCGGATGTTGGAGCATTTAAAGATGTCCTGGAGGTTCCTAAGCCTCTCCTCATTTTTTTGAATTCTTGTTTCTTCATCCTTTTCTGTTTGGTCATTTTTTTCTTTATTCTGTTCCACTCTCTTGATTTGAGTCCCAGTTTCCTTTCCATTGCTATTTCTTTCCTGTGCATTTTCCTTCATTTCAATTAGTTTAGCCTTCATATGTTCCTCTAATTTGGGACTAAAATCAACCAGTTCTGTGAGCATCCTGATCACCAGTGTTTTGAACTGTTCATTTGAAAGTTTTGCTATTTCTTTGTCATTTAGAGTTATGGGCTCTGGGACTCTGAGTTCTTCTTGAGCCATGTTTGGTCTGTTTGTGCCTGTTATGTATGAGGAGCGGAGCCTTACATGTTCACCAGGGTGGGGCCACCCAGGTTGCTGGGTTGTGATGCTGTATGTGGGGGCGGGGTCAGAGTGGGGTAATAGTGGTCCCCTCTGCTGCTTCCTGCTGCTGGGGCCAGCGAGGTCTGTCTCACTGCTAGCTCCTTCACTGTTTTTTTTTTCCTTAGATTTTATTTATTTACCTTTAGAGGGGAAGGGAAGGATAGAGGGCAAGAAACATCAATGTATGGTTGCCTTTCATGCGTCCCATTCTGGGAACTGACCTGCAGGGAACTGATCTGCAACCCCAGTATGTGTCCTGACTGGGAATCGAACTGCGATTGCCTGGTTCGCAGGCCCGAGCTCAATCCACTGAGCTACACAAGCCAGGGCTTCCTTAGCTGTTTTATCTGCACTCCAATGTGTGACTGCGGTCAGCCAGCTGCCTTGTGCCCTCACTGAGTCTGCCCGTTGCAGCCCCACACCTGGGATCTTCCAACTGTGTGCCTGTGTTGGTCTGCCTGAGTTTTCCTGGGCAGCCCTGCTCACCAGCTGCTGGCTCAGCCCCTCTTACCAGTCTAGCTGAAGGGTTTCTTGTTGTAGGACTTCGGTAGTTTAATTTTCTGTGAAATGGCTGAGTATTTGTTTTACTAAAACTTTGTTGTCTTTAAACTTGGTTGTATGAGAAGGTTCAGTGTTTCCACCTGCGCCTCCATCTTGGCGGAAGTCCTCGTCATTTTCTGATAATGCACTATTTGTGTATAAAAATGCTACTGATTGCTGACTGTTAATTTTATATTCTGATATATAGCCCTAGTAGCTTTTTAGTAGAATTTTTAGAGTTTTCTCTGTAAATACTGGCACGTTATTATTTCCAATTTTCTCCTTTCCAATTTGAATGACTTTTATTTCTTTCACTTATCTGATCACTGGGGCTAGAGCTTCCACTACTATGTGGATAAGAATGATGAAAACAGACATCCTGTCTTTTTTCTGATATTCAGAGAAACACTTAGTTTTTGCCTATTTGGTATAATGCAGGCTGTTAGTTTGTTATACATGGACCTATAAAATTAATTTATATTTCCTCTATTTCCAATTTGATGAGGGTTATAACATAAATAAGTGCTGTAATTTATCAAATATTTTTGCAACTATCAGTATGGTTATATAGTTTTATCTTCATGTTGTTTATGTAATATATCACATGGATTGATTTGCAAATATTGCACCTACCTCACATTCCCAGGATAAATCTTACTTGATCATGGTGTATGATCTCTGTTATGTACTGCTGGATCAGGTTTGCTAATATTTTGTTGAGGATTTTAGCATCTGTACTCATTAGGGATATTAACTTCTACATATTTTTTTCTTTGTAGTGTCTTTATCTGGCTTTTGAATTAGGATAATGCTGGCCTCATAAAATTAGCTTGGGAGTTTCCCTTCTCTTAATTTTTTTTTAATAGTTGCTAGTTCTTCTATGAATGTTTGGTAAAATTTCCCTTTAAATCTATCTGGCCAAGGGCTTTTATTTGTGTGGAAAATTTTGACCTTTTGTTCAATTTTACTATTTGTAATCTTTTTATTCAGATCCAGTGATTCTTCCTGATTTAGTTGTGCAAGATTGTTTCAATGAATTTATTAATTTCTGTTATATTGTCTAATTTGTTAGCATAAAGTTGTTCATATTTTCTTAAAATCCTTTGTCAGTCATTTCCTCTCTTGTTTCATTTCTGATTATATTTACCTGAGTCCCCTCTCTCTCTTTTTCCCATGAGCCTGGTTAAAGTTTTGTCAATCTTGTTTATTTTTTCAGAGAACCAGCTCTTCGTCTAGTTATTTTCTGATTTTTAAAGTATTTTCTTTCTAATCACATTGGTTTTTTCCCCAGTTCCTTTAAGTATAAACGCCAATTGGTTTTTTGCAATTTTTCTTGTTTCCTGAGGTAGGCCACTAATGGCCTATGAATTTGCCTTTTAAGACTGCTTTCACTGATTGATAGATTTGGGTTGCTGTGTTCTCATTTTCATTTTTTTCAAGGTAACTTTTGACTTCTTTCTTGATCTCATTGCTAACCCATTCATTGTAGGGGACTGGTTTGCTTAAGTCTGGCAAATGTGACTCAGCTCTGTATGGAAAACCTACAGAAGAGAAGTGGTGGGCAGGAGCCAGACCTTCAAATCAAGCTTTCCTGGGGGAATCAGGCCTAGCAAATGCATACAGACTGTTATGGCTTGCTCTTGCTAAAACTCCATCACCTTAGTCTAGAACAACAAATGTGTGTTGTCTATCTTCAAGGTAACTTCCAAAGCCTGTGTGAATTTTTCCAAGGACAGAGCTAATCAGCTCATTGCCATTCCCCTCTGCATGTTATTTTCATTTCCTTGATTGTACCTAAAATGTAGACAACAATATTCTATGTAATAGGTAATAAATCTTTCTCTGATATAAGACCCAAGGAAAATAATAAAAGCCTGTCTAGGCAATGGTCAAAGCATTCTCCTCTTGAAGTAGTGGCTGAGGCACCCATAGGCACTCTCCCCTTGAGAGAGTAGCAATGCCTGTTCCCTTTTTCTCCACAGGATTGTTGCCTGTGAATTCATTCTCATCATCAGCCACAACAAGCAGACTTTGCTGGCTGAAGTCTGCCACAATTCACTGTTTTACTATCATGTTATTTAGCCACCATGACTTTGTATGTTTTCTTAGGGTTTTCTTTTTCTTGTGATTGATTTTGAGTCTCATATCACTATGGTCAGAGAAGATGCTTGATAACATTTCAGTCTTCTTAAATTGTTGACATGTGTTTTGTGGTTTAACAAGTTGTCTATGCTAGAAAATGTTTCATGTGCAATGGAAATAAAATGTATATTCTGCTGCTTTGGGATAAACTGCTGTAAAGATCAGATAAATCCATCTGATCTAGTAATCATAAGGCCAATGTTTCCTTGCTGATGTTCTGTGTGGAGGATCTATTCATTGATGTCAGTGGGGTGTTAAAATTTCCTACTATGGCTGTGTTTCTGTTAATCTCTCCTCATATACCTGCCAAAATATCTTTTATATATTTAGCTGCTCCTATTTGGGCCGCATAAATATTTACCAGATTTATACCTTCTTGTTGGATTGCTCTTTTTATCATCATCTAGTGTTTTTATCTCTTACTATAATGTTTGATTTTTAGTCCGTTTCATCAGATGAAAGTACCACTACCCCAACTTATTTTTCATTTCCATATGCATGAGATGTCTCATTCCATCCACTTAATTTTAGTCTTTGTATATTTTTTATTTTGAGGTCATTCTCTTTAGACAGAATATATATGAGTCTTTCTTTCTCCACCATTCAGCTACCCTATGTATTTTGATTACAACATTTAAGCCATTTACATGTAAATTGTTTATTGACAAGTACATTTTATTACCATTTTATTTAACTCTGTTTTTATTTTCTCTTCTTCTACTTTATAAACCTGGCCCTTTAATATTTCCTTTCGTCTTCTTTTTGTGGTTACATGTATCTTTAGTTTTTTCTTCCTTGGGAGTCTTTTTATTTCTCCTTCAGTTTTAAATGATAGCCTTGCTAGGTAAATTATTCTTAATTGTCGGTACTTTCTCTAAATCACTTTGTATATATTATTCAACTAGTCCACTTTCTTCTGGCCTATAACATTTTTGTTGAGAAAGCAGACAGCTTTATGGCAGCTCCTTTGTACATGATTATTTGCTTTTCTCTTTCTGCTTTTCATATTCTCTGTGTCATTAACCTTTGCCATTTTAATTATGAGGTGTCTAGAGGTACGTGTGTTTAGGTTTATCTTGTTTGGGAATCTCTGTGCTTTTTGGACTTGTGGTTTTTTTTTCCCACCATGTGAAGGAAATTTGTTGTCATTATTTTTTCAAATATGTTCTCATTCCCTTGTTCTCTCTTTCTTCTACTGCTGGTATCCCCGTGATACAGATATTGTTATGTTTCATGTTGTGCCAAAGTTCCATTAAACTATCCTTATTCTTTTCTATTTTTTTCATTTTGCTGTTCTTTATGTATTTTGCTGCACCTAGTCTTCCAAATCACTGATTTTATATTCTCCATCTAATCTATTTTTATACCTTCTGATGTATTCTTGATATTAGATATGGAATTCTTTATTTCCAACTAGTTTTATTCCATGATTTCTATGTTCTTTTTCATGCAATTCTAGTTCTCACAAAGTTTCTTGAGCATCCTTATAACCATTACTTTGAACTGCATATCCGATGGATTGTTTGCCTCCATCACTTTTATTTCTTTTTCTGGTGTTTATTCTGTTCTGGGCCTGTTTTATTTTCCCCTCTCCATTTCAGCTGTAATTTTGCATTTGCTTCCATGTACTAAATAGATCTGCTGTTACTCTAAGTCATATAGTAGGTGATTTGTGAACCCAGTGGTGTAGTCCCCTTTATCTCCTTAGCTGTATGCCCTAACAATGTCCTTTGTTTGGGTTATCTGGGATTTCCTATTGTAGTTGTGTTTTATTGTTTTTGGCCTAATGTTTGTGAGATTCTTTCTTAAGCTGGCTGACTGTGAAGCTCAACCTTGATCATGGCACAAAACTGTTGTGCAGGTACTTTGAAAATGATAATAATAAAAATAAATGATATATATGATGAATAAAAATAAAAAATAAACTAAATAGAAATAAAATAATAAAAATAAATAATAGTAAAGTAAAATAAAATTTTAAAAGACTAAGAAAAGAAAACTGAAAGAGAAGAATAAAAAAGAAAACAGAAAGGAAAAAGAAAATAAAGCAGGGAAAGGAGAAAAAAGAAATAGAAAATAAAGAAGCAACAAAATTTTAAATTTTCCTTGGCAGAATTTCATGTCTGCTGTGATCTCCCTCTGGATGTGATGTTTCTGAAATTTGTTGGATGTTGCTCTAATGTTGCCTGAAGCTGACCACTTTGTGTGTTGGTTTTGGGCCCCATAGGAGGGACTCTGGAACAGGCCTGAGTCAGACTCTGTCCATTCCTGGTCCTCAGTAATCTGCTTAAACCTACAGGTGATCAGGTGATGCACAGTTTGAGGCTATCGCTGCTGGGCCTGGCTTCACAGAGGAAGGACCAATATGGGCTCCACGACCTGCTTTTTACCTGGGAGTAGGCCAGCTACCATCCTAAGGTAGCCTGGGATCTGGCTCTACCTGCCTCTCATCATCTGCTTCCTATTAGGCTCAGTCACTGATAGATTATCTGGTGGAATCTAGAAGATTGGGTTAGTGGATCTATAAAGTGGAGGTGCTGTTCAGACTTCAGAGATGTTGGTCGGTATGATCCTTTTCTCCAGACTCAACATGACTGAGTTTGTCCTGGATTTTGCCCTAACTATGGCAAGTCAGAGCCTCCATTAGTCAGAGTTAGCCACTGGAGCCCAGAGTTTGGATCTGCTGGGAGGGTATTTCCATGGAATTTCCTGTGAAGAGTACATTCTAGTCAGGTTTATGAGAAAGTGGGGGGAATGATGCTATTCTAAACTTAGTTTCTGACACTCCTAAATCTACCCAGACTTCTATGCCAAAGTCTATGTTGATGACTTCTTAGCTGGGGTTAAGATCTGCTGGGTGGGGTGAGAGAAATTTCAGAGGCTAAGGTAATTGCTTTTATCCAGATTGATCATGCTCAGAGGAGATTGCTCCACCTTGGTAAAATGTCATCTGTGGTATCTGAGAATGATACAGCACTAGGATCTTGATGGCTGACCACCTCTGAGTCCTTTACTGCTATATCTCTCCCTAGTGCCACAATTCCCAGGCTCTTTTAAAATAATATCAGTCTTCACTGTCTTCTCCCTCCAGGCCTCAGAGTAGTTTGCTTCAAGTGAAATTCTCCTCATTAGCTGTTTAAGAGGTTGCTTATGTCTCCAGTGGCCTCCATCTCTTCTTGGTAGATAGAAACTCCCTACTTTTCACAGTTGGTTGCTATGTGCATGCTTCTTTCAAGTTGTGGTGCTCTTGTCTGGGGAGCCCAGCCTAGGATTTAGGTAACTCACCTCTCAGAGAGAATTTCCTGCAGCTGAGATATCCCTCTGGCACATCAGGCACCAACCATGGAAATGGGTACCAGTGCCTTTTGTGTCTCTGCCCTTCTTACCAGTCTTGCTGTGGCTTCTTGATTATTAGTTATAAGGGTCTTCTTCAGCTGGACTTCAGTTAGATTTTCAGTGTGGTTATTTCTCAATTTAGTAGTATTTCCACTTTGGTCCTGGGAGGTGGTGAATTCAAAATCCACCTACTCCCCTGCCACCTTGAAAAAAAAAACACCTGTCAGAGTTTTTATATATGGTATATTTAGATCCTTTTCAGCAAAACATTGGTATAAGGAGCAAATATACCCAAATATTCTTTTCAAAATTTTCTGTCCATGTTATGTTTACTTAGAAAGCATATACCAGAAGGGAGGAAATTTCAGGGGGGAAAGGGGAAGGATTTACAGGAACTAGTATAAAGGACAAGTGGACAACAACTAAGGGGGGTGGAAATGGGAGGGAGGTGGGGAGCACTGGGGGTGGGCTGGGATGGGAATAAAAAACAGAAAACCTGTACTTGAACAATAGTTTTTTTTAAATGTGGTTCTTTAAACCAAAACCAAAACCAAAAAAGAACTCTAAAACATTCTCCAAAGCAAAGATGAGTGAAGATATACTAATCAATATTCAATATTCAATAGGCAGTATTGCCACACAAACAAAAGACAACTCTGTAAACCTTGAGCAAATCCTACTGAAACACGACACCATCCCCAATTAGGGAAGACCATGTGGACACAGGGAGGTTCCACCACATTCACCACGAATAGAATTAACACATCAAAGGAGACCATGCATCAGTCTCTACAGAGGCCCTAACCAAGCAGCAATCAACTTCTACCAGCCACAATTAAACCCAAGCCATGACTCGGATGCTTTGAGTTGGTAATAGTTAAACCAGCTTTTTAAAAAAAATTTGCTTGGTCATAAAATCTTGTGCCCACTGTGAGTCAGCATTGTCACAAACACATCCTTCAAGAAGCACCTGCTTTTAGACCCATTCCTTTTAGATGAAGTGCTGAGATCAGTGGTTAATGCTACCTTTATGCTTGCTGACAGGAGTATAATTCCTTGTCTCTCTTACAGTAGACAGTCCTGCCAAATTGCAGTCATTCTGCAGACAGGTAGCAGTCAGTTGCTTGCTGGGTGGTGAGGAGACAGAACCACAAAAGGGCACTGGGAGTAGGCAGCTGGGAATGAAAGGCTGTTTTTCTGTTTTCTCTGTCAGCCATTGTGCATAAGCCTGTCCCATTGTGCATAAGTTCTGTCACAGATACCAGCATGTTCCTTCTCCCATGGTTTGGGCTGAGTTTGCCAGCAAAAGCAGCTGATTTTACCTTTCATTTTTTCATCACTAACTTTAGAACAGAATCTCTTGAATAATATTAAAAACTGAGATGGAAGAAAAAGTGCAGCAGTTCTTAAAAGGTTTCTGTCCCCTTTTCAATCTAAGAAAAATAAAACTACAGTGGCTGCTTCTACATCACACTTAAACAACACAGGAAGCATTCTAGAACTTCCCACAGCCAATGGGCAGGGGGAGTGGAGCCTGAGATGTCCACAGAAACTACTAAGCCCACTGACATTCCTGCCTCTTCTCACCAAGGATCTGTTTCAGGGATGCCCCAACCTGCAGTAAGAGCTACCTTTCACCTCCTTAAAGGTGGAGATCAGAAAATAAGGGAGGCACACCTAGGACAAAGGAAGACTGCCTTTTCTGCTGCAAATCCAGAACACTAAGAGTCAAGCATAATCAGTGGCAACCACCGTGTAATTCTTCTGAACAAGATCTGGAGACTGACAGACTCTGATTGAACAGTGCTCCTGGATTTGAAGCTCAGCCCCATTGCTTTTCTGGTCTTCATGATCCTGACAAAGCCATAACCTCGCTAAGACTCAGTTTCCCCAATTACGAAGTGGGTGTAATGTTAGTATCTACCTAATAGGGTTGTTGAAATTATTGCGGGAAACAAAAAATTTGTACTCAATAAATAAAGAGCAAGGCAATAGAAAAAGAAAGCATATGGTTTCTCATTATTAAATATGTGCAAAGGACTTGAACAGACACTTCTCCAAGGAGGACATACAGAGGATCCAAAGTCAATATCACTAAGCATAAGAGAGTTACAAGTTAAAACCACCTCAAACTGGTCAGAATGGCCAACATAAACAAATCAAAGAACAAGTGTTCGAGAGGATGCAGAGAAAAGGGAACCCTAGTGCACTGTGGGTGGGAATGCAGACTGGTGCGGCCACTGTGAAAGACAGTATAGAATTTCCTCAGGAAACTAAAGATGGACCTGATTTTTGACTCATTAATTCCGCTGCTGGGATTATACCCTAAGAATCCAGAAACACCAATCCAAAAGAACCTATGCACTCCAATGTTCGTAGCAGCATCAGTTACAATAGCCAAGTACTGGAAGCAACCTAAGTGCCCATCAGCAAATGGGTGTATCAAAAAACTATAGTACATTTATACAATAGAATTCTACACAGCAGAGAGAAAGAAGGAGCTTATACCCTTTGTAATAGCATGGATGGAAATGGAAAGCATTATGCTAAATGAAATGAGCCAGGTGGTGAGGGATAAATACCATATGATCTCACTTTAAACTGGAACATAATCAACAACAAAAAAGCAAACAAAATATAACCAGAGTCATTGAAATTAAGACCAATCTAGCAATAACCAGAGGTGGTGGGGGAAGGGACACTGAGGTTTTCAGGAACTACTATCAAGGACACATGGACAAAACCAAGGGGGAGGGTACAAGCAAGAGAGGGAGGTGGGTTTAAAGGTGGTGGGGGGAGGAGTGGGGAGAAAATATAGACAACTGTAATTGAACAAAAATAAAATAATTAAAAATAAAAATAAATAAATATGTCATATTTCCATTCTACCAAATTAAATTTATTAGGATAAGGTTGTTTTATAACATTATATAAGTTTCATTTATCCATTTTTTTCACTTTTCTCTTACCTGAGGATATGCTTATTGACTTTAGGGATAAGGGAAAAGAAGGAAAAAGAGGGGGAGAAAATATTGATGTGCCAGAGAAATATTGATCATTGCTTCTTGTATGTGCCCTGACCAGGGACTGAACCTGTAACCTAGTCATGTGCCTTGACAGGGAATCAAACCCATGGCCCTTCAGTTTATAGGATGATGATCCAACCAATTGAGCCATACCATCTAGGGAAGATGTACAGTTTTAAAATCTATTATATGTATAATGTATTGTTGTTACTGTAGACAGAACCAGAAATTCCTCCAGTTGGCCAAGATGGTGGCGTGGGGAGGTTCTTACATTAAGTATGCTGAAACCTAGGAAGAGGAATGAACTGGGCCAGAGAGTACCAAAAGCTAGCAAGATAATTGAATAGAAGAAGAAAAAGCTCTACCCTCCTTACTCCTTTAAGAACCACAGACTTGAGAAGTAAGTAGGGGATGGCTTTTGAGATGGGAGCCCACTATTTGTATAGGTCATGATACCTGAATAAGCCTCTTTCTTTTTGTACCAGTGACATTCTCCCAAGTCTGTTTTTTTAGTAGCAGCTGCCAGCCAAACCTGCATTTTTGGTTACATTGTGTTATCACCACTCAAAGTTATCCCCTTTACCATTGCATAATCCTCCTTTGCATCTTGTAACCTTCACATTGTTGGCTGTGTCTATGAGTTTCTTTATTTTGCTTGTTTGCTGCTTTTTGTTTTATAACCCACATATGAGCAAATGATATGGTTATTAACCTTTTTTCTTCTGACTTATTTCACTTAGCATGGCACTCCTCATATTGTCACAAATGGACAAATAAATAAAATTCATTTGTCCATTTATTTAATGGCTGAGCAGTATACCATTGTATATAGTATTTACCACATTTTCTTTAACCAATATCCCTTCTTAAAGATGGTTAAATTGTTTCAGCTCTTGGATATGGTGAATAACACTGCAATGAACATAGTGGTACCATATATACCACATAAGTTTTAATGTTTATGTTTTCTTCTATGCATTTAATCATTGCAGTCTTATAGTCAAGTCTTTAATCCACCTTGACATTTGTGTGTGTGTGTGTGTGTGTGTGTGTGTGTGTGGGAGTGTCATGCAAAACAAGTCACAATTTTGTGTGTGACTTTCCATTTTTTCAACACCATTTATTGAAAAGATTTTTCTACCCTGGCTCCTATGGCTCACCGGATTGAGTGGTAGCCTGAAAATCAAAGGGTCATCAGTTCAATTTTCAGCCAGGGCACATGCCTTGTTTGTTGGCCAGGTCCCCAGGAGGGGGTCTGTGAGATGCAACCAGACAGTGATGTTTCTCTTCCTCTCTTTCCTCCTCCTTTCCCCTTTTTCTAAATATAAATAAGTAAAATATTTTTTAAAGGCCTTTCTTTCTTCATTTTATGTTGTTGACTTCTTTTTCAAAAACGAGTTGTCAATAAATGTGTAAGTTTGTTTCTGGGCTCTCAATTTTTTCCCATTGGTCCCTGTGTCTATTTTTGACCCCATAGTGTTTTTTTTATTGTAGCTTTGAAGTATAATTTGAAATCAAGGTATGATACCTCTGGCTTTGATCTTTTTCTCAAGATTGCTTTGGCTATTTGGGATCTTTTGTGGTTCCATACAAATTTGGGAATTTTTGTTCTGTTTCTGTGAAATATGCTACTGTGATTTTTACTGGGGTTGCATTAAATCTATATATTGCTTTAGGTAATATAGTTAACAATGTTAATTATTTGAATTAATGAATATGAAACATAGTTTTGTTTCTTTGTGTCTTTTTTATTTCTTTCAAGAAGATCTTGCAGTTTTCAGTGTATAGTTTTTTAACTTCCTTTGTTAAGTTTATTTCTAGGTGTTTTATCCTTTTTGTTGCAAACACTATTTTGAGATGCTAAATGGAAAGTTTTTTAAATTTCTGTTTCTGATAGTTTATTGTTAGTATATAAGAACACAATGGATTTTTGTATATTGATTTTGTATCCTGAAACTTTAATGTATTAGTTTACTGTATTTAATTTTATTATTATTTCTTAATTGTTCAGTTACAGTTATTCCACCTTTTTGCCCATTGCTGTCCCCTTCCAACCCCCCACAGTCAATCCCCCTGACACTGTACATTCCCAAGAACAGTCTATTGCTCCTAATAATTTGGGGGGGTAGCTTCAGGGTTTTCCATGTCTTTTGCAAATAGACCATTTTACTTCTTCATTTCTAATTTGAATAAGTTTTTTTTTCCTTCAACTTTGGCCTGATTGCTCTAGTAAAAGCTATTAGTACTGTATTAATAACTATAGCAAGAGTGTTCATCCTTGTCTTGCTCCTGATCTTAGAGAAAAAGCCTTCATTTTTACACCACTTAGTGCAATATCAGCTGATGATTTGTTATATATAACCTTTATTATGTTGTTATACTTCTTTTCCAAATTCATTTTATTAAATCTTTCTTTTTCTCTTTCTTTCTTTCTTTCTTTCTTTCTTTCTTTCTTTCTTTCTTTCTTTCTTTCTTTCTTTCATTTCTTCTTTCTATTATTTTATTGTTGTTCAGTTACAGTTGTCTGTATGTTTTTAAATCATAAGTGTAGTTGTATCTTGTTAAATGACATTTGTGTATTTATTGACATGATTGCATGATATTTTGCTTTATTTATGTAATGTATCACCTTGATTGATTTGTGTATGTTAAAATATTCCTTGTATTTGATTTGCTAGTATGTTGTACATGATTTTCACACCTATGTTCATCAGAAATATTGGCTTATAATTTGTGTGTGTGTGTGCTCTCTTTTCTTAGTTTTGGTGTCTGGGTTTGCCTTGTAAATAAATTATGAAGTATTACTGCTTTAATTTTTAAAAGAGTTTGAGAAGGATTGATATCTAATCTTTTTTTAAAAGATTTTATTTATTTATCTTTAGAGGGGAAGGGAAGGAGAAGGGGAGAGAAATATTAATGTATGGTTGCCAGTTGTGTGTCTCTCTCCCTTCTCCTTTCTCCCCCTAAAATCATTAAATAATTTTTAAATAAATTAAAATAGAAAAATAAAACAAATGTACATTTTATCACAAAAATTGATAAAGATCATATCATGTGTTAATTTTCTTTATATTTGAAGAATTATTTTCCTTTTTTTAAGGATTTTTTAAAATTTTATTAATTTATCTTTAGAAGGGAAGGACAGAAGGAGAGAAATATCAATGTATGGTTTCTTCTGTTGCATCCCCTGCTGGGAACTGGCTCCTGCTGGGAACTGGCCTGCAACCCAGGCATGTTCCCTGACTGGAAATCAAACTGTGGTTGTTTGGTTTGCAGGCCTGTGCTCAATCCACTGAGCTACACCAGCCAGGGTGATATTTAATATTTTTAAATGTTTGTTAGAATTCACTAGTGAAGCCATGTGGTCCTGAACTTTTGGTTTCTGAGAGGTTTTGATTACTGTTTTAACTTTTTCTCTGTTGACTGATATATATAGGTTCTTCAGTTCTTCGTGGTTCAGTACTAAGAATTATTGCATTTCTGATAGGTTATCAAATTTTGTGTTATCAAGTTTTTTCAGACTTCCAGCCAATATGGAGGTGAAGGTAGATACACTTTGCTTCATCTCACAACCAAAAGAAAGACAACAACAAAATTTAAAACAAAAAATACCCAGAACTGCCAGAAAATCAAACTGTATGGAAGTCTAACAACCAAGGAGTTAAAGATAAGACACTCATCCAGACCTGTAGAAGGCAGTGAGACAGAACAAGAACCCCAGGGTTCCAGTGCAGGGAAATAAAACCTAAAAACCTCTGATTAAAAAAAAAAACTGCAGGAGTTGAGGTGGCAGGAGAAACTCTCAGCCTCACAGCAGAGTTTGTTGGAGAGACCCATAGGGTACTAGAATGTACACAAAACCACCTATCCAGGAATCAGAACCAGAAGAGACCAATATACTTGTAGGTAATGAAGGAAATGACTGAAAAGCAGGCCAGAGATGAGGAAGCAGCATTGTTCCTTCTTAGACCCCTCCACCTCATATAGCACCACAGTGCAGCAACCTGGGTTGCCTTGTCCTGGCAAATACCTAAGCTCCACCCCTTACTACATGCCAAGATATGCCAAGACAAAAAAATAATAGAGGCCCAAATGAAAGAACAAATCAAAGCTCCAGAAAAAATTCAATTAAGCAATTAACAGATAGACAAATTATCAGACGCACAATTCAAAACACTAGTAATTAGGATGCACATGGAAATTGTTACGTATATCACAAAATAAAGGAAAAGGTGAAGCTTATGAAAAATGAAATAAAGGGAAATGTACAAGGGAACCAACAGTGATGGGAAGGAAACTGAGACTCAAATCAATGGGTTTGGGTCAGAAGGAAGAAATAAACATTCAACCAGAACAGAATGAAGAAACAATAATTTTTTTAAAAATGAGGAGAGGATTAGGAACCTTTGGAAAAACTTTAAACATTCCAACACCTGAATCATAGGGATGCCAGAAGGAGAAGAGGAAGAGCAAGAAATTGAGAACTTTGGAAAAATAATGGAGAACTTTTACTTTCTGGAAAAGGAAATAGACTTCCAGGAAGTCCAGGAAGCTCTGAGAATTCCAAAGAAGTTGTACCCAAGGAAGCACACACCCAGGTACATCAAAATTAAGTCACCTAAACATAAAGATAAGAAGAGAATCTTAAAAGCAGCAAGAGAAAAGGAAACAGTCATCTACCAAGGAGTTCCCATAACACTATCAGCTGATTTCTCAAAATAAACCTTGCAGGCAAGAAGGGGCTAGAAAGAAGTATTCAAGTCATGAAAGGTAAGGACCTACATCCAAGATTGCTCTATCCAGCCAAGCTATATTTAGAATGGAAGGGCAGATAAAGTGTTTTCCAGATAAGGTCAAATTAAAGGAGTTTACCATCACCAAGCCCTTATTATATGAAATGTTAAAGGGACTTATCTATGAAAAAGAAGATAGAAAATACGAACAGTAAAATGATAACAAACTCACAACTATCAATCACCTCACCTAAAAAAAAAACAAAAATAAAACTAAGCAGCAACTAGAACAGGAACAGATTCACAGAAATAAAGATCTCATGGAGGGTTATCAGCAGGGAGGGGGAGGGTGGAGAATGGGAAAAAGGTACAGGGGAAAAGAAGCAGGAAATAGAGAAACCAAATTATATACATATGACCTATGGACATGAACTAAGTTCAGGGAATGATAGCAGGGGGACACAGGGCAGAAGGGAATAATGGGAAGGAAAAATGGGACAAATGTAATAGCCTAGATTCTGAATTGTTGTGATCTCCTATGTATTTGTTTCATGGACTTTTTTCATTTCTTCTTTAATCTCATTGTTAACCCCTTCATTGTTTCATAATATGTTGTTTAGCTTCCATGTCTTTTTTTTCTAGTGATCCATTTGTAGTTTTATAATTAATTTCCAGTTATGGTCAGAGAATATGCTTGATGTGATTTTAATATTCTTGTAATGGAGTAGTTCAAACCAGAGGTTCCTGGAAACCAGGAGAGATCCCAGGTCCAGGTGAAGCACACTCACCAATCCTGCAAAAAGTAATGGAGCAGGATAGCTGCTGATGCTCATAGATTAAAATTCCCGTGTCTTCTGCAAGGCAGGAAAAACTTCAAGTAGAAGACACAGTCATTTAAGGCACATTGAATAACAAAGGCAGATTAAAGTATCCCATGCCTTCATGAAGGAAGGGGTTGTGGAAGGAGGCTGCTGCCCAGGGCAAAATGTAAACAAAGATAACATAACTGTGAGAACAATTGCAAGTAAAGTCACTCATGACATAGCCAGGGGAAAGCTCATACAACCTCCGTGTAAGCTGTGGAGGCCATATGCCCAACCCCAAATGAATGGATGCCTGTGCACCTTTGTGTGTCTGGAAAACTTTTGCCCTAACTAAAAATGACAGATCAAACATGGCCAAAGATGCTGAGGAGCTGACAAAAATGGCAGACACTAATACATGGTAGGAAAAGATGGATACCCCACCAGCTTTCTGTACACATGGGATTTGGGGAGGGACTTTTAAAAAAAAGGGCAGAAAGGCTCCCTCTCATGTGTATGTTCTTGTTACAGAGAAGTCACTATCTTGCTTTGGAGCTTGGTGCACACTTTCTGCCTGGCCTTTTGGCATTTGGACATTCTGGGCCTCTGACCCTACTCCCTGCATGAACAAGAGCATTCATGGGACCAGGCAGATGCCAGGCCCACCAAGGGCTTAGACCCTCCATAGATGGGATCCCAGTTCTGAAGGCAGGGTTCCATGCTGGGATATGAGCTCCCCTAGGCTATAGCCTCTGGGACAGTATGCAGGGCATGTGGTTCCTGGACCACTACAGGGAATTGGGAGCAGTGCACCCCAGATCCTAAAAGAGAGAGCTGCTTTGAGAAGATGGCAAATCTGAAACCCACAAGTGCACATGGCAAAGAGGATGGAGATCTGTTTATGAGAGCAGTTTAAGGACAGTAAAGGAAATGGGCAACTTCTGGGCATGTATTTTGCTAATAGTATTTTGGGGAGCAAGAGAAGTTCTGGTTCTCAAGGGAGAGAAGGGCTAAGAGCAGGAGTGCTCTCAACCTTCACAAGGTTGGAACCCTGTTAATAAAAGTTTGTTTCCTTCAACAGAAATCATTGTGTCATATATAAGGTTACCAAGCAGTTGAAACCCAGTTTTCATGGTTACATTCTTAAACTTACTGAGACTTATTTTGTGTCATAACATGTGGCCAGTTTTATAAAATGTTCCATGTGTACTGCAAAATAATACATTTTCTGCCATATAGGCATGAAAATCTCTGAAGATATAAATTAAATTAATCTAATCTAGTGTGTCATTTAAAGCCACAGTTTCTTGATGATTTTCTGTCTGGAGGAACTATCCATTGATGTCAATGTGGTGTTAAAATCTTCTCCCTTGACTGTACTGCTTTCAGTCTCTCCTTTTATGTCTATTAATTTCAACATATTTTTAAATATCTCAAATTTATTCCATTATTTTCCAATTTAATTGCATTGTGTTTGGGAAACATGTTTTATAAATTTAATCATTTTATATTTACTGAGATTTGTTGTATGTCTTCACATATAGACAATTATAGAAAATATTTAATGTTCACTTATTAAAAAATGTGTCTCTCCTGTACTGGAGTGGAATGTTTCATGGATTTCTGTTAGGTCTACTTGGTTTACAATGTGGTTTAAGTCTTTTATTTTCTTGTTGATATTATCCCTACTTGTCCTATCCATTCTTGAATGTGGATATCTAAGTCTCCAATAATCATTGTTGAATATTTTTGTTATTTTTTCTCAATTTAGTTCTATCATTTTTTTAAATTTTGTGTATTTTTATTCTCTATTTTTTAGGTCCAAAAATGTTTATAACTTAAATACCTTATGAATATACCCTTGTTTCATTATAAAATGTTATCTCTAGTCTTGTTTTTGTTTTAAATTCTACATTTTAAGTTATCAAGTTGCTTCAGCATTCTCATGGTTGCTTTTGGTCTGATATTTTTAATGTATATAGGTTACAAACCAAAATGTCATACTTAGTAGTTCATATAATTTTGCATTTTTATAACTGCAGAGCAATAGAGTCACATTTATATTTATTTAGTTTGTTATATTAACTTTCCTATTTAACATTTCTGGTTATTTTTATTTTTTTCCTATTGATTCACATTACAATCTGGTGTCCTTCCTTATTACAAACAATTTGGCTATATTCTTTGGTATGTAACTGCACATGTAGGTCGCTTTCACATCTTGAATATTATGAATAGTGCTCATGGGAGTGTTAATATCTCCTCAATGTCATGATTTTAAATCTTTTGAATACATACCACATAATGAGATTGCTAGATTATAGAAGGGTTATAATTTTAATTATTTGGAAAAATTCGTACTGTTTTCCACAGAGACAATAGCATTTTACTTTCCTCCAACAGTGTGCATTGATTCCATTTTCTTCACATTCTTGTCTGTGACTTGCTGTATTTTTTTTTAACAATAGCCATCCTGACCAGTATGAGGTGATATCTCATTCTGGTATAGATTTGCCTTTGACCGATAATTAGTGATGATGCTTATTCTTTTTAAATAATGTGGTTTTTTTAGATTTTATTTATTTATCTTTAGAGGTGAAGGGAAGGGAAGAGGGAGACAAATATCAATATATGGTTGCCTCTTGTGCATCTCCTGCTGGGAACTGACCTACAACCCAAGCATGTGCCCTGACTGGGAATTGAACTGCAATCCTTTGGTTCACAGGCCCACACTCAATCCACTGAGCTACACCAGCCAGTAAATGATGAGGTTTATTTTTATCCACTACTGACCATTTATATATTTTCATTGAAATTTATCTATTCATGACCTTCATATTTTTTAAATCAAATAATTAGCTTTATTGTTATTAAGTTCTAATCCCCTGATTAGTTATATGGTTTTCAAATATTGTCTTTCATTTCATAAGTTGCTGTTACCTTTTTCTTGCAGAATCTGTTTAAACTGATGCAGTCCTACTATTGTTACCTATACTTTTGTTGTCATGTCCTTGGAATAATTGGCAAGACCAATATATAAAGCTATTTTCCTGTGCTTTATTTTTTTATTTGTTCAGGTCTTTCATTAATTTTGAGTTGATATATGCATGGTAAAACATGAGTCTAATTTCATTTTTTAAACATATGAATATCTAGATTTCCCAACACAGTTGAAGAAACTATTCTTTCCCTATATTTTACTCTTGGTTCTGTTGTCAAAGATCAACTGACCATAAATATGTGTATTTATTTTTGTGCTTTCTCTTCTGTTTCCTTGGTCTTTGTGTCTGTCTTCATGCTAGTACTATACTTGTAAATTACTGTAACTTCATAATCCATTTTGAAATCAGGGATGGCAATACTCAGTGCTTTGTTTCTTCATGAGATTAGTTTGATAATTAAATATTTTTTGTGGTTTCATGTGAATTTTAGAATTGCTTTATTCTATTTCTGCTTAAAAGGACATTTGGGTTATTCATTTAATTTTTAGATATCTAGCTAATACAGATCCTTTAACAATATTCATTCCATGAACATGGGGCATTTTTAAAATTTTTCTTGTGTCCTTAATTTCATTGATTTTTGTAGTTTTGCATAAAAATTACTCATATCCATATTTAACTATGGTTGTAAAAGTTTTATTATTATTTTTTAAATGGCTTTATTGAGATGTACTTTATATACCATACAACACTCCATTTGAAGTATATAACACAAAAGTTTCTTTAAATGTATTCACAGATACATGCAACCATCACCATAAGCAATTTTAGAATATATATATTACCATAAAATAAATCCTGTGACCATTTACCTATTACCTAACAATCCTCAACACCCAATCTGACAAGAACAATCACTAAGCTATTTTCTGACTTTATAGCTTCCCTTAAATTCAATATTTCATATGAATGCAGTTATATACTGTATTTTTGGACCATAAGATGCACCTAGGTTTTAAAGGAGGAAAATAGGAAAAAAATTTTTGAAGCAAAAAATGTGGTAAAATATTTAATAACATAAGTAACATAATATTTCACCAATGTGAGTGTAAACATAACTCAACAGCAGCATTAACAGCCAACATTCCTCCTAAATTTAGAGGTGGTGCATCATAGTCCAAAAATATGGTAATATTCAATATTTTGCTATTGGCTTCTTTTACTCAGCATAATGCTCTCATGGTTCATCTTTGTTGCAGTATTTTATTACTTTTTATGGTCAAATAATATATATTGCCTACATATATCACGTGCTTGGTATATTCGTTAATCAATGGAAATTTGTTTTCTTCTACTGTGGTGTTGGCCATGGTTCTCCAGAAAAAACAAAATTAATAGAATATATGTGTGTGTATTTGTTAATTATCTATCTAGTTGTCTATCTATCTACTTACCTATCATCTATCTTTCTAATCTATACATGTTTGTATGTGTGTATGTGAAAGAGATTTATTATAAGCAACTGTTACCGAACAAGAGGAGGTCCGAGGGAGGGGCAATACAATATTCGGCCCACCTAGGGATGCCCAAAACTGCTATACAACAGGGGCCCCTCCCGACAACCAAAATACTAAAATCTACTGGGCCCTTCTGTCCGCCGCCAATTGGAAACACATCTCTTAATGCCAGAGATTTGTGAAAAGGAAACAAAATGTTTATTTAATGCTATTCAGGCCTAATGCCACCACTAAAATATCAAAGTCCTTTAGGTTATACACCTACACCCACACAGCGCTCCCTTCCCTCTTGTCCCAACTCCGGGTACCGTAAATCAGGAAAAGAGCACACGTCTGTGTTGCAGGCCGCTGGCACCGTCAGCTGTGTCACTGTGCAGGATCTCGAGTTAATCCAAAGTACTGTGGTACCCTCTCATGGTCCACTGGCAAGAGTCCTTTGTACCCAGTTCCAATCAAAGTCTCTGTTGCTTTTCAGGCCCCGCGGCCAAAGGGGGCACCCCAAAGCCGCGTGGGCCTCTTCTACCAAAGCTGCAGGAGTCCGCACTCCACCAAAAACATGTGGCTGTCTTCTTCACCTGGCTGCAGGGATCTCCATTCTGGCAAAGCTGCGTGGTTCTTCCCTTTCATCTGGGAAAGAGGGGGTCCACACCCTGCCAATACCGCGTGGCTCCCTCTTTCACCCCACCAACAGGGGGTCCTCACTCTGCTGAAACCGCGTGGCTCTCTCTCATTTGGCCAAGCGGGGACCCTTCATGTCCTGGAGCCAGTTCCTTCTCTCTCAGGAGTCCAGACTTTAGTTACATCCTCCTGAGTCTCAGTCCACTCACTCAGGAGAACAGCCCTTAGTTACATTCTGAGTCTCTGCTAGTTCCTTCTCTCTTAGGAGAGCAGCCCCCAGTTCCCATCCTGAGTCCTCCTAGTTCCATCCTCAGTCCCTGCTAGTTCCTTCCCTCTTCTCCCTTCTGCTCCAAACTTGGCCACTGCTATTTAACATATCTATGAAACCAGTTAAAGGTTATAGATATGTTAAATAACCATTCCTCCGGAGGTTAGCTCCAAAACTGTTGCTATGCAAAATAGCTCTCAATGGCCTGGCTCCATTCTTTCTTCCCCCTGTGGGGGGGGGGGTGAGGACATCTTATATGTCTCTCCAATATTCCTATACACTTTGAATTCTGGACACTTTTCTAAATCTTTTTGGGGGGCCCCCCCTGTCTGCACCCTGTATCAATTCCCTCCTTTCAGATATACACGTTCTTTATAATCATATAAAGGAAAATGGACGCAGATCTCATCTTCTTGTAACTGCTTCGAGCTGAAAATGGACGCTGTCCTACATACTCCGGGGTCAGGGGTTCCCTGAAAGGGGAGGGGGGTGCAGCACAGAGGGAGTCTTTCCTGTAAGGGGAAAGACCTTACAGGGTCCTGGTCAGTTGGCTGTCACCTGGATGTCGCAGGCTTGGTGTCCAAAGGCTGGCATTACTGAACTGTTGGCATTCCGGTCAGGTCATATTCTGGAGGTGACAGATTAGGCAAGAAATTGGAAGCACAATTAAATCATAACTATTAATTGACAAAGGCAGACACTCCAGTAAAGAATGGCTTATCCAGTGGAAGGTGTACAAGGCATGCTACACCTATCTAAAAACTCTTGTGCTCCACTATACTTCACTCAGGCTGAGGGGAATACATTAAGATTTCCCTCCTTTCAGATTTCTGCGCCCTTTCTGCCCAAGCCATCGAGACAGAAAAGGGAAAATCAGTTTCAAGTGAGGCCACAGACCGCTGAAAGGAGGGAATTGATACAGGGTGCAGACAGGGGGGCCCCCCAAAAAGATTTAGAAAAGTGTCCAGAATTCAAAGTGTATAGGAATATTGGAGAGACATATAAGATGTCCTCACCCCCCCCCCCCCCCCCCCACAGGGGGGAAGAAAGAATGGAGCCAGGCCATTGAGAGCTATTTTGCATAGCAACAGTTTTGGAGCTAACCTCCGGAGGAATGGTTATTTAACATATCTATAACCTTTAACTGGTTTCATAGATATGTTAAATAGCAGTGGCCAAGTTTGGAGCAGAAGGGAGAAGAGGGAAGGAACTAGCAGGGACTGAGGATGGAACTAGGAGGACTCAGGATGGGAACTGGGGGCTGCTCTCCTAAGAGAGAAGGAACTAGCAGAGACTCAGAATGTAACTAAGGGCTGTTCTCCTGAGTGAGTGGACTGAGACTCAGGAGGATGTAACTAAAGTCTGGACTCCTGAGAGAGAAGGAACTGGCTCCAGGACATGAAGGGTCCCCGCTTGGCCAAATGAGAGAGAGCCACGCGGTTTCAGCAGAGTGAGGACCCCCTGTTGGTGGGGTGAAAGAGGGAGCCACGCGGTATTGGCAGGGTGTGGACCCCCTCTTTCCCAGATGAAAGGGGAAGAACCACGCAGCTTTGCCAGAATGGAGATCCCTGCAGCCAGGTGAAGAAGACAGCCACATGTTTTTGGTGGAGTGCGGACTCCTGCAGCTTTGGTAGAAGAGGCCCACGCGGCTTTGGGGTGCCCCCCTTTGGCCGCGGGGCCTGAAAAGCAACAGAGACTTTGATTGGAACTGGGTACAAAGGACTCTTGCCAGTGGACCATGAGAGGGTACCACAGTACTTTGGATTAACTCGAGATCCTGCACAGTGACACAGCTGACGGTGCCAGCGGCCTGCAACACAGACGTGTGCTCTTTTCCTGATTTACGGTACCCGGAGTTGGGACAAGAGGGAAGGGAGCGCTGTGTGGGTGTAGGTGTATAACCTAAAGGACTTTGATATTTTAGTGGTGGCATTAGGCCTGAATAGCATTAAATAAACATTTTGTTTCCTTTTCACAAATCTCTGGCATTAAGAGATGTGTTTCCAATTGGCGGCGGACAGAAGGGCCCAGTAGATTTTAGTATTTTGGTTGTCGGGAGGGGCCCCTGTTGTATAGCAGTTTTGGGCATCCCTAGGTGGGCCGAATATTGTATTGCCCCTCCCTCGGACCTCCTCTTGTTCGGTAACAGGAGCTGTCAAGTTTATATCTGCAGTGTAGGCAGACAGGTGTGATGCTCAGTGTAGTCTAGAGTGCAGTACCAGTTTAAAGACTGGTAAACAGAAACTGCAGAGAAAATTGTGTAGATAAATTTCAAATGCTGTCTTCTAGAGAATTTCTTCTAGCTCAAAAGAAGCTGTTTTTTTTTGTTCTATTCAGGCCTTTAATTGATTTGAAGAGGTCCATCACATTTACTCAAAGCTCATAGATTTCAACTTTAATCCCATCCAAAATCAATCTTCATTTTGGCAACCACAAATAATCATTATAAATGATGTTGCTATGATTATTTCTGTACAAGTTTTGATATGGACATATAAATTCATTACTTTTGGAAATATACCTTGAGGTAGAATTGCTAGGTCATATGATAACTATGTGTTTGCTTGAAAACCTAGCAGATTTCTTTTCATAGTAACTGTATTATTTTAAATTATTACTAGAAGTGTATGAGAGATCCTATTTTCCATATCTTCAACAATGCTTATTTACTGACTTTAAAAAATTCCAGCCATCTTACTGGCTGTAATGTGGTATTCATTTGTGGTTTAGAGTTACACTTTCCTAATGACAAATAATGTCACATGTTTTCCAGGAGCTTATTGGCCATTGCATTTCACTTTGAAAACTTTTTTTTAAGATATTTTGCCAATAAATATATATTTAAAATATTTTACTAGTTTAGTATTTTACTTCTTAAATATAATTATTTGAATTATTCTGACTTACTTTTATTAAATGATGTGTGATAATGTTTAACTATTATTTTGCATGTGGCTCTCCAGTTATACCAATGCAACTTTCAGAAAAAAGTATAAAGGACACATGGACAAAACCAAAGTGGGGTAGGATCAAGGGTGAGATGGATTGGGTCGGGGAAAGTGGGGGGTGGAAAAGAAATACAATTGTTCTTGAACAATAATAAGAAGTGTGAAAAAATTAAATAAAAAAATTAAAAGCAAACCATGGCCCACATACAAAAGAGCCCATGATCTGTTCATAAATAAAGTTTTATTGTAATACACACACACACACACACACACAAAGTCTTGAATGGACCTTGATTTCTTTCAGAAAGTCAATTGACAATATACACAAATTTATTTCTCAACAATCTATTCTATTCCACTGGATTCCAGTATCAAAGTGTCTCAATTATGATTGCATTATAAGTTTTGAAATAATGTGAGCCTTCTAACATTGTTTTTATTTTAATTTAGCTATTTTTGGCCTCTTGAATTTTATATAAATTGTAAGTTCTGTTTACCAATATCTGCCAAAAACCCATCTTAAATTTATATGAATTGTTTTGAATCAGTAGTTTAACTTGGAAAGTATTGTAGTTCACCTAATATTCAGTGTTTTTATTAATTAATGTGGGATGTTTTTCTATTTATTTATATATTATTTCATTTTTTAAGAATATTTTCAATTTTGAGAATATAATTTTCCACTATGCTTGGTTAATTAAGTGAGGCAGAGAAATAAAAATACCAAGTGATTTCACTTGGATGTGGAATAAAATAAATAAATAAACAAACAATATAGAAACAAACTTATAAATACAGAGAATAAATTTGGTGGTTGCCAGATGGGAGAAGGGTTGGGGAAATGAGTAAAAAATGGAAAGTGATTAATATATACTAACTCAGATAAAATATAAACTATAATGGGGATGTAAAGTACAGCATACGGAATATAGACCATAATATCATAAGTGTGTATGGTGTTAGATGAATATTAAATTTACTGGGGTTATTTCTTTGTAAGTAATATGTTGAATTGGCCAAAAAGTTAATTTTTTCCCAGAAGATGGCTCTAGTGTTTAGTTGTCTTTAACTTCATTAGAAATAATCTTGTTAGATTGTATGGTGACAGCTATCATAGCAGCGTGCATTAAAAATCTACTTATCAAATTGGTGAATTTTCATGTAGCCATTTTAATATTGAAAATGGAAGAAAATAAGCAACATTTTTGGCACACTATGCTTTATTATTTCAAAAAAGTAAAAACACACAAAAAATATTTTTGCAGTGTATAGAGGTGCCATGACTGAACATGTCAAATGGTTTGCAAAGTTTGTTTTTTTATTTAATCGTTGTTCAAGTATGGTTTTCTATCTTTTACTAGTTTACAAAGTTTTTTTTGGAAATTTCTCACTGGACAGTGCTCCCCAGTTGGGTAAATCAGTTAATGTTGATAGTAATCTAATCAAGACATTATTTAAGATCAATTAATGTTATACCACATGGGAGATAGCCATTATATGCAAAATATCCAAATAAATAAAAATTGTTGCTGAAAATGAAAAATGTATTATATGAAAAATATTCTAAATGGACAGCTTAGCCAACCCATAGCATGCTTCTCTCTGACTTAGTGACCTGCATTATGAGCTAAGCACTCAGTGAAAAAGGAAATAGCTTGCTTCTCTTGGATTAGGACCACTGCACTACAAGCCAGGTAAGAGTGATCAGGACCTTAGTATTTTCAGACTGTCATGTCCAAAAGAGAGCTCCCATTCCAGAAGTGGAAACTTCAGGAAATAAATGATCCCCTATTCTTAGGTCCAGAACTTAGCATAAGCAAAAATTAGCTGAGGGTAGCATTGGAATGCTGAAATTTTGTCTTCCAGAGGACACTTTGCAACTGGGCCTGAGGTAGAGGCAGCACTTTGCTCTTGGCTGCTCCAGTCTGGAGTGGACTTCTAGCTGGGATAGTTAGAACAAAAGGAATCATTCTTGTTTAAAATACACAGCTTCTCACTTTTCTTAGTGAATTTTCATGGGATACATTGAATATGTCTTATTTTTTATTTGCTATATGCCTTGAGAATAATTTCCAGAGGCTTCATTTTTTAAAAAAATATTGTTTCTGTTAGTTTTGCTATTGGGGACAGGGGTGATTCCTTGGTTTCTCAGAGCTGTCATATATTAGAAATCAACTTATGGGCCAAGATGGAGGCATAGGTAGATACACTGTGCCTCATCGCACAACCCAAATTGACCCGTGCACCAGCCCTCAGTGTCATTGCCATTATTGGATGAGATACAAGACAAATTCACACAGACTACTGACTCCTGCAGAGGAAAAGGGATAGCACAGCTACCCTCTCAAGGGGACAGTGTCCCAGAGTGGTCTGACCACTGTCTCAAGAAGAGAGTACCACATGCCCTTGCCTTGACAGGCCTTTATTGGGTTTAATTTGCACAGGAATACAGGTAAAGCTGTAAATCATTGTCAGGCAGTAAGGATCAATAGATAGCATACAAAGAACTACTAGGGCTTATTCTGAGTCAGGGTCTATTAGCTAAAAGGCTACAAAACTTTGGGAAACAAACTTATTTCCTGCTCAGACCCTTTTCATTTAATTGAGAGCACTCTTAGAAAAGTGGGTTTCTCAGGATTTTATATATTCTTTCTCAGGCCTGATCACCTGGGGAACTCGCCCTTTCCAGCACAGGGCTGCACCACTTCTTGACATTGTTTCAGGTTTAAGTCAGGCAGGGGAAGAAACTAGCCAAGTGATTAGAAAACTCCTTGCAGGCAGAATGAGGACTCAGGCTATGTCAAAGCTGAGGGGCGAGGGTCCATCACCCCATTTTGCTGTAGCCCCCCAAGTCCTTCACTGAGGCCTCCACATGATCATGCCTGTCTTAGGTCATTCGCCCCTTGGGGAATCTTACCTGTCATTGGCTAACTGTCCAAGCATTGGGGGCCAGTTATGGATGAAGTAAAAAGAGCAGAGGCGGCGCTCCTTTCAGGAAGATAAGCTTTGTCTCCTTAGTGGCTTATGGTCTGAAGGTTGCTCACTCAGCCTTAGCAATGGGGGCGTTACTGCTCCTGAAACCAGGCAGGGCAGCTCCCAACACAAAAGAAGGATAACAACAAGTTAAAAAAAAACAGAACTGACAGAAAATTGTACTGTATGGAAGTCTGACAAGCAAGGAGTTAAAGAAGAAACATTAATTTAAACTAGTAGGAGGGGCAGAGGTAAGCAGCTGGGTGTGAAGGACTTGCAGAAAGGTGGAGGCTGGAGGACCTGGAAAGGCAGTGGCTAGTCCCACATTTGTGTGTGGATGAACTGGGAGGAACAACTGGAGAGCAAGACGGACCTTGCCACCCAGGGTTCCAGCACAGGGGGGAATAAAGCCTCAAAACCTCTGGTTATAGAAACCTGTGGGGGTTGTGAAGGTGGTAGAAACTCCAAGGCTCTCAGGAGAGTTTGTTGGAGAGACTCACAGGGTCATAGAACATACACAAACCCACTCACCCAGGAATCAGCACCAGAATGGCCCAATTTGATTGCAGGTAGTGGCAGGTGTGACTGAAAGCTGACGGAGAGCTGAATAAGCTGTACTGTTCCCTCTTTAATCCCTTCCCCACATACAGCAGTGTGACAATGTAGCAGCATGGGTTGCTGTGCCCTGGAGAATACCTAAGGCTCTGCCTCTTACTACATAATAGTCAGGCCAAGACAAAAGAAAATGTCCCAAATGAAAGAGCAGATCAAAGCTCCACAGAAGTGATAGGCCTGTGCACCAGAGGAGTGAGCTACAAGAGCCGGGACACTCACAGCCCCTGTGCCACTGCCATAGCAACAGGACTCCACGCCAGGGAGTCAGGTACGGGAACCCAGACACTCGTGGCCCCTGTGATGGGCCTGGGTGCCAGAGGAGTCAGCTACAGGAGCCAGAACACTCCAGGACCCTGTGCTGCTGCCATAGCCATGGGCCTGGGGGCTGGAGGAGTCGGCTACGGGAGCCAGGACACTCAGAAGTGGTAGGTGACCAGCACGGGGACCAGTGTGAGAACCAGCACGGGGACCAGCATGAGGACCAGCACAAGAGTGGGTGTAGATGGAGAACATCAAAATACCTAAAGGAGTCTGTACCACTGATATTCACAGGTATTATACCACAGAAGCTCACACCATAAACCCAGGGAGTCAGAACAGATCAATTTTAGAAGCTGAGACTAACAAGAAGAGTCTCAAACAATGGGAAGACAGAGAAACAATCCCCAAATGAAAGAAAAAGCAGTAACTTCAGAAAGAATGTTAAATGAAATAGAGGCTAATCAAATATCAGATATTGAATTCAAAGTACTGGTTATTATGAAGTTCAAAGAGCTCACAATGAGCTACCAGAAACTACAGGGGAGCTAAGATGATCTCTCTGCAAATTACATCAAAATGAAAAAGGAAATAGAAAATATCTGAAAGGGACAAGAGGGAATGAAGAATAAAATTTCTGAATTGAAGAACACAGTAGAAAGTTTCAAAAGTAGGATAGATGAGGTGGAAGATAGGATTAGCAAGCTGGAAGACAAAATAGAAAGCATCTCACAGAAAGAGCAAGAAAATGAAAAGAGGCTCCGAAAGAATGAAGAGGGATTAAGAGAAATGCAAGATAATATGAAACATAATAATCTCCGAATAGTAGGAATACCAGAAGGAGAAGAAGAAGAACAAGGGATAGAACATGTATTTGAAAGAGTAATGAGAGAAAATTTCCCTAATTTGATGAAAGAAAAAGTCACACAAATCCAGGAATTACAGACAGTCCCAATCAAAAGGAAGCCAAAGAGTCCCACTTCAAGACACATCATCATTAAAATGGCTAAATTCCAAGACAAGCAGAGAATCTTAAAGGCAGCAAGGGAGAAAAGGAAGGAACATACAAGGGAGCCCCAATAAGGTTAGCTACTGACTTCTCAATGGAAACACTCCAAGCAAGAAGAGAATGGCAAGAAATATTCCAAGTAATGAGAAACAGAGGCCTACAACCAAGGCTAGTTTACTCGGCAAGGCTCTCAATCAAGACAGAAGGCCAAATAAAGGGCTTCCAAGACAAAAGAAGTCTAAAAGAATACGCCTCCAGCAAACCAGCACTACAAGAAATACTAAAAGGAATGCTTTAAGGGAAGGAAGAAAAAGAGGGAGACAGAGAGGAACACAGGTACAAAAATGGCAATGAATAAGTACCTATCAATAATAACCTTAAATGTAAATGGATTAAATGCTCCAATCAAAAGAGACAGAATAGCTTAATGGATAAGAAAGCATGACCCACACATATGCTGCTTACAAGAGACCCACCTTAGGACAAAAACCATCAGAAGCTAAAAGTAAAATGCTGGAAACAAATTTTCCAAGCAAACTAACAAGAAAAAAAAGTTGGGGTAGCAATTCTCATATCAGACAAAAAAGACTTCATAAAAGGGCCATAAAGAAAGACCCAGAAGGTCACTTCATAACACTCAAGTGAAGAATCCACCATGAAGACATTAACATCATAAATATATATGCACCAAACATAGGGGCACCAAAATATATCAAGAAAATCTTAGAAGACTTCAAGAAAGATATTGACAGCAACACAATTAGAGTAGGGGATTTTAATACCCCACTGTCAAAAATGGAGAGATCTTCCAAACAAAATAGCAACCAAGATATTGTGGCATTGAACAATGTCCTAGATGAAATGGACTTAACTGATATAGATAGAGCCCTTCATCCCAAAGAACCTAAATACCCATTCTTTGCAAATGTACATGGAACATTTTCAAACATAAACCACATGGTAGGACATAAAAGGAGCCTCAAAAATTCAAGAATATTGAAATTATACCAAGCATCTTCTCTGACGACAAGGGACTGAAATTGGAAACCAACCACAAAGGAAAAAACCCAAAGCATTCCCAAATCACAGAGACTGAATTGTATGCGTTTAAATAATGAGTGAGTGAAGAATGAAATTAGGGAAGTAATCAAAACATTTCTGAAAACAAATGAAAATGATCTCACAACAACCCAAAACTTATGGGAAACAGCCAAGGCTGTCCTGAGAGGGAAGTTTATAGTAATACAGGCCTACTAAAGAAGATAGAAACATTTGAAACAAACAACCTAACTCTACGCCTGAAAGAACTCCTGGAACAACAACAAAGACAGCCCAGAGCAAGCAGAAGGAAGGAAATAACCCAGATCAGAGCAGAAGTAAATGACATGGAGACTAAAAGCACAATTCTAAGGATCAATGAATCCAGGAGTTGGTTCTTTGAGAAGATAAACAAAATAGACAAGCCTTTAAGTAGGCTCATCAAGAAAAGAAGAGAGAGGACACAAATAAACACAATCAGAAATGAAAAAGGAGAGATTACAACTGATACCACAAAAATAGAAGGGATTGTAAGAAATTACTATGAAGAACTGTATGCCAAGAAATTTGAAAACCTAGGGGAAATGGACACATTTCTAGAAAAATACAATCTTCCAAAACTCAGTGAAAAAGAAGCAGAAAATCTAAATACACCAATAACAGCAAAAGAAATTGAAGCAGTAATCAAAAAACTCCCATCACACAAAAGCCCTGGACCAGATGGTTTCACAGGAGAATTCTACAAAGCATTTGAGGAAGAGCTAACCCCTACTCTCCACAGACTATTCCAAAAAATCCAGAAGGATGGAAAACTCCCAAATTCTTTTTATGAAGCCAGCATCATCCTAATTACAAAACCAGATAGTGACACAAAAAAGAAAGAAAACTTCAGGCCAATATCGCTGATGAACATAGATGCTAAAATCCTCAACAAAATATTGGCAAATTGCATCCAACAATATACCAAAAAGATCATACACCATGACCAAGTGGGATTCATCCCAGGAATGCAAGGATGGTACAACATTCACAAATCAGTAAATGTAATACATCACATAAACAAAAGCAAAGACAAAAACCAAATGATTATATCAATAGAGGTGGAAAAAGCTTTTGATAAGGTACAACACCCATTTATGATAAAAACACTTAGCAAAGTAGGAATAGAGGGAGCATTCCTTACTATTCCTTACTATTCTTTCCTAAGGCCATATATGGGAGGTCTGCAGTTGACATCATACTCAATGGGAAAAAACTAAAATCTTTTCCACTAAGATCAGGAACAAGACTAGGATGTCCACTCTAACAATTTCTATTCAATATAGTATTGGAAGTTTTAGCCACAGTGATCAAGCAAGTAAAAGAAATAAAAGCATCCAAATCGGAAAGGAGGAAACAAAATTGTCACTGTTTGCAGATGACATGATGGTGTACATGGAAAACCCTATAGACCCTACTCAAAAACTGCTCGAACAAATTAATGATTTTGGAAGAACAGCGGGTTACAAAGTCAATATCCAGAAATCAAAGACATTTTTGTATACCAACAATGAATCAGCAGAAGCAGAAATCAAGAAAAAAATCCCATTCCATATAGCAAAAAATAAATAAAATAAAATAAAATAAAATAAATAAAATAAAATAAAATAATAAAATAAAATATAAAATAATAAAATAAAATAAAATAAAATAAATAAAATAAAATAAAATAAAATAAAATAAAATAAAATAAAATAAAAAATACCTGGGAATAAACCTAACCAAGGAGGTAAAAGACCTGTATGCAGAAAACTACACAGCCCTGAAGAAAGAAATCAAGGAAGACACAAACAAATGGAGACATATACCGTGTTCTTAGATTGGAAGAATTAACATCATCAAATTGTCCATACTACCCAAAACAAATTACAGATTCAATGCAATACCTATTAAAGTAGCAATGGCATATTTCACGGACATAGGACAAACACTTCAAAAATTTATATGGAAACATAAATGAGCCCTAATAGCAGCTGCTATTTTGAGAAAGAAGAACAAAGTAGAAGGGATCACAAGGCCACTGTAATCCAAACAGCCTGGTCCTGGCGTGAAAACAGGCACATAGACCAATGGAACAGAACAGAGAGCCTAGAAATAAACCCAACTCTCTACAGTCAATTCATATTTAACAAAGGGGGAAATAACATAAAATGGAGTAAAGACAACCTCTTCAACAAATGGTGTTGGGAGAACTGGACAGCTAGGTGCAAAAAAATGAAACTTGAGCACCAACTTACACCATACACCAAAATAAATTCAAGGTGGATAAAAGACTTAAATATAAGCCTTGAAACCATTAAAGTCCTAGAGGAGAACATTGGCAGGAAAATCTCAGATATTTCATGCAACAGCTTTTTTACTGATATGTCCCCTAGAGCAAGGAATATAAAGGAAAGAATAAACAAATGGGATCTCATCAAAATAAAAAGCTTCTGCATGGCTAAAGAAAACAGTATTAAATTAAAAAGACAACCAACTGTATGGGAAAACATATTTGCCAATGATACCTCAGACAAAGGTTTAATCTCCAAAATATACAAAGAACTTACACGACTCCACTCTAGGAAGACATCGAACCCAAATAAAAAATGGGAAAAGGACTTGAACAGACACTTCTCTAAAGAGGACATACAGAATATCCAGGGACACATGAAGAGATGCTCAATATTGTTAGCTATCAGAGAGATGCAAATTAAAACCACAATGAGATACCACTTTACACCAGTCAGGATGGCTATAATAGACAAAGCAACAAACAACCATGGAGAGGTTGTGGGGAAAAAGGGACCTTAGTTCACTGTTGGTGGGATTGCAGACTGGTACAACCATTATGGAAAACTGTATGGAATTTTCTCAGAAAAATAAAAATTGACCTGCCTTTTGACCCAGAAATTCCACTGCTAAGATTATACCCCAAGAATCCTAAAACATCCATTTCAAAGAACCTATGCACCACAATGTTCATAGCAGCACAATTTACAATAGCCAAGAGTTGGAAGCAACCTAGGTGCCCATCGGTAAACGAATGGATCAAAAAATTGTGGTACATACACACAATGGAATTCTATGCAGCAGAGAGAAAGAAGGAGCTACTACCCTTTGCAACAACATGGATGAAACTGGAAAGCATTATGCTGAGTTAAATAGGCCAGGCATTGAAGGACAAATACCGTATGATTTCACCTTTGACAGGAAGCTAAAGAATAAATCAAACAAGCAAACAGAATAAAAACAAAGACACTGAAATAGAGAACAAGTGGGCAGCGACCAGAGGGGAGAGGGAAAGGAATTTAAGGGGAAAAAGGGGGAGGGATTTTGAGGAACAAGTACAAAAGACACAGGGATGAGGACTGGGGGGGCGGGATGTGAGGGGAGGGAGACGGCACAGGGGGTTTGGGATGGGAGAAATAGGTAAAAAAAAAGTACTCGAAAAATAACTAAATAAAATTTATTAAAAGAAAACAAAAAAATAAAATAAAAAGTTTCTGTGTGGCTAAAGAAAACAGTATTAAATTAGCAAGACAACCAACTGTATGGGAAAACATATTTGCCAATGATACCTCAGACAAGGGTTTAATCTCCAAAATATACAAAGAACTTACACGACTCCACTCTAGGAATAAATTTAACCCAATTAAAAAATGGGAAAAGGACTTTAACAGACACTTCTCCAAGGAGGACATATAGAAGATCCAGTGACACATGAAGAAATGCTCAATATCGCTAGCTATCAGAGAGATGCAAATTAAAACCACAATGAGATACCACTTTACACCAGTCAGGATGGCTATCATAAACAAAGCAACCAACAACAAATGTTGGAGAGGTTGTGGGGAAAAGGGGACCTTAGTTCACTGTTGGTGGGATTGCAGACTGGTACAACCATTATGGGAAACAGTATGGAGTTTTCTCAGAAAAATAAAAATCGACCTGCCTTTTGATTCAGCAATTCCACTCCTAGGATTATATCCTAAGAACCCCAAAACATCAATTTCAAAGAACCTATGCACCACAATGTTCATAGCAGCGCAATTTACAATAGCCAAGAGCTGGAAGCAACCTAGGTGCTGATCAGTAAGTGAATGGATAAAAAAATTGTTGTACATATACACAATGGAATTCTATGCAGCAGAGAGAAAGAAGGAACTACTACCCTTTGCAACAACATGGATGGAACTGGAAAGCATTATGCTGGGTGAAATAAGCCAGACAGTGAAAGACAAATACCATATGATCTCACAAGTAACAAGATTTCAAAAACATGAGGAGAGGTTTAAGAACTTCAGGGACAACTTTATACATTCCAACTTCCGAATCATAGGGGTGCCCAAAGGAAAAGAAGATGACCAAGAAATTGAAAACTTATTTGAACAAATGATGAAGGAGAACTTCCCCAATCTGGTAAAGGAAATAAACTTCCAGGAAGTCCAGGAAGCTCAGAGAGCTCCAAAGAAGTTAGAGTGAAGGCAACACACACCAAGGCACATCATGATTACATTACCCAAGATGAATGGTAAGGAGGAAATCTTCAAAGTAGCAAAATAAATGGAGACAAAAAACGTTACCTACAAAAGAGTGCCCATAAGACTATCAGGTTATTTCTCAAAAGAAACCTTACAGGACAGAAGGGGCTGGAAAGAAGTATTTGAAGTCAGGAAAGGCAAGGATCTATATCCAAGATTACTCTATCCAGCAAAGCTGTCATTTAGAATGGAAGGGCAGATAAAGTGCTTCCCAGATAAGGTCAGGATGATCACCAATCCCTTATTAATGTTAAAGGGACTGTTAAATTTTAAAGGGACTTATGTGAGAAAAAGAAGACAAAAATATGAACTGTAAAATGACAAAAGCTCACAACTATTAACAACCTTACTTTAAAAAAAGAGGAAGAAGAAGAAAACTGAACTAAGCAACAACTAGAACAGGAATGGTTTCACAGAATAGAGATCACATGGAGGGTTATCAGTGGAGAGGTGGTCAGGGGAGAAGGCATGAAAAGGTACAGGGGATAACGATTATAAATGATAGGTATAAAATAGACAGGGGGAGGTTGAGAATAGTGTGGGAAATAGAAAAGACAAAGAACTTGTATGTATGACTCATGGACATAAACTAGAGTGGGGGTAATGCCAGCAGGAGGGGCTGTGCAGGATGGAGGGGAATAAAAGGGAGAAAATGGGACAACTGTAATAGCATAATCAATAAAATATATTTTAAAGAAAGAAGTCAATTTATTACACAGAAGAAAGAAAACTATTTTTATTTGATAGTGTACCTTTATTTGAAAATAAAAATAAATCAATCCTTTCTGGACATAAATTAATATGTAAAAATAATCACACTGCTATTAAGAATGATTTAGACTTCCGCCAAGATGGAGGTTTAGGTGGATGTGCCGTGCCTCCTCACACAACCAAGTTTAGGGACAACTAAATATTAGCATCAGAAAACACAACCAGAACACGGAAAACTGAACTTTTCGGAAGTCCGCTAACAACAAATTCTTCAGCCCAACCGGTAAGGGGCGAAACCGGCGTCTGGTGAGGAGTTACAAAGGAGGGCTCGGTCGGACCCGGGTGCGGAATCCAGACGCACGAATCCAGACGCACCGGTTCCAAACCCAGGATTGGACCTAGTGAGCGACTGAGCAACCCACTGGGTGAGCGACTGCAGAGGAGACAGTGGGGAGGCGGTGCAGCGTGTTGACTGCGGTTGCCTAATTGCGCGCAAGCGAGGGAGTGGGCGGTTGGACCGGCCCCGGCGGCGATAGACGGTAGACGGCGGCCAAGGTGATTGAGGGCGCCGCCATTTCCCCGCTCTGACCACGCCCCCACATACAACGTCACAACCAAGCGACCTGGGACTCCAAGGCACCGCTTCTTCCACTTAAAGGGCCAGAACAGACCAAAAATGTCGCAGGAAGACCTCAAAGCCCCACAGATAAATCTAAGCGACGAAGAAATAGCAAAACTCTCAGACGCACAGTTTAAAACACTGGTCATCAGCTTCCTCACAGATCTGGTTGATTATAACCACAAATTAGAGAAACATATGAAGGCTAAATTAAGGGAAATGAATGGAATTCCACAGGAAACCAATAGAGATGAAAAGGAAACTAGGACTCAAATCAATGGAGTGGACCAGAAGAAACCAAATAATGGCCAAACAGAAAAGAGTCAAGGAGCAAGAATTCAAAGAAATGAGGAGAGTCTTAGGAACCTCCAGGACATCTTTAAACGCTCCAATATCCGAATTATAGGGGGTACCAGAAGGGGGAAAGACACAACCACCAGTGGAAAAACTATTTGAACAAATAATAAAAGAAAATTTCCCTAATCTGGCAAAGGAAATAGACTTCCAAGAAATCCAAGAAGCCCAGAGAGTACCAAAAAAGTTGGACTCAAGAAGAAACACACCAAGGCATATCATAATTACATTAGCCAAAATTAAAATGAAGGAGAGAATCCTAGAAGCAGCAAGAGCTAAGGGGACAATCACCTACAAAGGAGTCCCCATCAGACTGTCAGCAGATTTCTCAAAAGAGACCTTACAGGCAAGAAGGGGCTGGAAAGAAATATTCCAAGTCATGAAATCTAAAGACCTACAACCAAGATTGCTCTATCCAGCAAAACTTTCATTTAGAATGGAAGGACAGATAAGGTGCTTCTCAGATAAGACCAAATTCAAGGAGTTCATCATCACCAAGCCCTTATTATATGAAATGTTAAAGGGACTTATCGAAGAAAAAGAAGTTAAAGAAACATGAACAGTGAAAGGACAACAAACTCACAGTTATTAACAACCACACCTAAAACGAAAGCAAACTAAAAGGACAGCTAGATCAGGAGTGAAAACATAGAAATGAAGATCTCAAGGAGGGTTAGCAACAGGGGAGTGGGAGGAGGAGATGGGGGGAGAAGGTACAGAAAACAAGTAGCATAGACAGTAGATAGAAAATAGATGGGGGGGGCAAGAATAGCATGGGAAATATAGAACCTAAAGGACTTGAGACACATGGACATAAACTAAAGGGGGGTAATGGTGGGGTTGGAGGGGCAGGGTGGAGGGGAATGAAGGGGGGAATAGAACAACTGTAACAGCATAATCAATTTTAAAAAATAAATTTAAAAAAAATTAAAAAAAAAGAATGATTTAACAGAAAATAAATATTTAAATGGATATTATTTAAAAGTGACAAAAATTTTAAGTGCCTATACAAAAAATTAGAATATAATTATATTATATTTAACAAAATATTTTATTTTATTATTTGATTTAATATTGATTATATTTATTATATTTTCCATTGCCTTTTAGCCCCCTTTTTACCTTACTGTCTCCAGCAATCACCACACTGTTACCCATGTCCATGACTTCTTTTTCATTTTTGCTCAATCCTTTCATCCCCTCACCTCCCCTGCAGCTTTCATCCTGGTCTCCATGATGAGTCAGTACCCATTTCCTTGTTAGTTCAGTTTATTCATTAGATTCCACATATCAATGAAATCATATGGTATTTGTTTTTCTCTGACTGGCTTATTTCACTTAGCATAATGTTCACTATGTCCATCTATACTGTCACAAATAGTAATTTTTTTTTTACTCATATCATTTTGTGTAAATATCCAAAAATTGTTTTATCCATACATCTACTGATGGACATGGGCCATTTCCCTTTCTTGGATATTGTAAATAACACTGCAAAGAACATAAGAGTGCTTTTATTCTTTCTAATTAGTGTTTTGAGTTCCTTCAGCTATATTCCCAGAAGCAGGATTGCTGAGTTAAAAGGTAGATCCATTTTTAACTTTTTGAGGCATCTGCATACCACTTTCCACAGTGGCTGCACCAATCAGCATTCACACCAACAGTGCAAAAGTGTTCCTAACTTTCTCCACATCCTTGCCAGGACTTTTTGTTTTTTTAATGTATTGATGATAGCCATTCTGGCAACAATAAGATGATATCTCATAGTGGTTTTAATTTGCATTGCCTTAATGATTAATGACATTGAGCATCTTTTCATGTCTATTGGTCATCCGTATATCCTCTTTGGAGAAGTGTCTATTTAGATATTTTGACAATTTTTTCTTTTTGGTGTTGAGTTTTATAAGTTCTTTATAAAAATTTTGGATATTAATTACTCATCAGATGTATTGACAAATATGTTCTTCCATTCTATGGGTTTTCTTTTTTATGATAATTTTCTTCTATGTGCAAGACATTTTAGTTTGATATACTCCCATTTATTTATATTTTCTATTGTTTCTTGCCTGGGCGATGTATCCAATAACATACTTCTGTGAGCAACATCCAAGGTTTTGCTGACTATATTTTCTTCTAGGAATTTTATGGTTTCAAGTCTAACATTTAAGTTTTTGATTTTTGACTTCATTCTTGTGTGTGGTATCAGAAGTTGATCTTGTTTCATTTTTCTGCATGTACCATATTTTTAAGACTGTAAGATGTACTCTTTTCCTCCCAAATTTTGGAGGGAAATGGGATGCATCTTACAATCTGAATGTAGCTTATCTGGCTCTCTGTGGCATGGGGAGTGCTGGCAGCAATGAAGTGGATCACAAGAGGCAGAAGCCTCCTATTTTTTTCTACTCTAAAACCTAGGTGTGTCTTATAGTCTGAAAAATATGGTATCTGTCCAATTTTCCCAACACCATTTATTGGATAAACTATCTTTAGCCCATTTTAAGTGCTTCTTTTCTCTGTCAATTACTAATTGACTATAAAAGTGTGGGTTTATTTATAAGATCCCTATTCTGTTCCCTATTGTTCCCTATTGCTCTGTGTGTCTGTTTTTATGTCAGTACCATCCTGTTTTGATTACCATGGCCTTACAGTAGAGTTTGATATTAGGTAGTGTGATTTTCCAACTTTGTTCTTCTTTCTCAGGATAGGTGGTGCCATGTGGGGCTTTTGGGGTTCCATGTATATTTTTGAAATATTTGTTCTAGTTCTGTGAAATAAGTAATTACAATCATGGTAGGAATGGCATTGATTCTATAGGTTGCTTGGGGAAGTATGGACATTTTAATGATGTTAATTCTTCCCACCTGGTAACATGGTTATGTGCTTTCATTTATTTGTGTCTTCTTCGATTTCCTTCTTCAGTTTCTTATAATTTTTTCAGAACAAATCTTCAACATCTTTGGTTAGGTTTACTCCTAGGTAGTTTATTTTTTGTAGCAATTGTGAATGAGATTATTTTCTTAATTTCCTTTTTTAGTTCATTATTGGCATATAAAAATGCAACTGACATGAATATTACTTTTGTACCCTGCTACTTTGCTAAATTCATTTATCAGTTCTAGTTATTTCTGTTAGTATTTGCAGTTCTTATTGCACAGAATCATGTCATCTGCAAATAATGATAGTTTATTTCTTCCTCTCCAATTTGCATGCCTTTTATTTCTTCTTCTCTTATGATTGCTTTGGCTAGGACTTCCAGTATGATGTTAAATAAGAAAGGTGGAAGTTGACATACCTGACTTGTTCCATCATAAATAGAAGGCTAGTGGTTTTTTTACCCATTGAGTATGGTGTTGGAAATTGGTTTGTCATATATGACTTTTATTATGTTTAGGTATGTGCCCACTAATCCCACTTTGCTGAGAGTTATATTTTATCATACACGGGTGCTAGATTATATCCAATAATTTTCGTCATCTATTGATATGATCATGTGGTTATTATTCTTTATTTTATTGATATGGTGAATTACATTAATTGATTTGTAAATGCTGTACCACCCTTGCATTCCCAGAATAAATCCCACTTGAACAAAGTGTATGATCTCTTTGATGAATTCCTGTATTAAGTTTGCTAACATTATGTTCAATATTTTTTTTTGTTTAGGTTTTGTTGTTTATGTTCCTGTTAAAGGAGAGAGCATATGATATTTGTCTTTCACTGCCTGGCTTATTTCACTTAAACAAACAAGCAAAATATAACCAAAGACACTGAAAGAGAGAACAAGCTGACAGTGACAAGAGCAGAGAGAAGAGGGAATTTCAGGGGAAAAGGGGAATGGTTTACAAGAACAAGTATAAAGGATACGTGGACAAAAACTAGGGTGGGGAACTGGGAGGGAGGTGGAGAGAGCTGGGGAATGGGCTGGGATGGGAGTAAAAGAAAACTGTACATGAACAACAATTAAAATAAAATTTAAAAAAGAAAAAATATCTTATTTTATTATTTTTAAAATTTTTTATATTTTATTTACTTTCTAAAAGATTTTTTAAAATATTATTTATTTATCTTTAGAGGGGAAGGGAAAGAGAGAGGGAGAGAAATATTAATGTATGGTTGCCTCTCATGCATCCACTACCAGGAACTGGCCTGCAACCCAGGCATGTGCCCTGACTGAGAATTGAGCCATGATCTTTTGGTGCACAGGCCCACCTCAAACCATTGAACTACACCAGCCAGGGCTATTTACTTTTTTTTAGAGAGTGGGGAAGGAAAGGAGAAAGAGAGGAAGAGAAACATCAATGTGTAGTTGCTCTCACATACCTGCCCTACTTGGGACCTGGCCCAAAAACAAGCGTGTGAGCTGGCTGCAGTTGAACCAGTGGCACTTTTGTTCACAGAATGGCACTCAGTCCACTGAGCCACATCAACCAGAGCTATGTTCAAGATTTTAGCATGTATATTCATCAGGGATTTAGACTTTAGTTTTATTTCTTGTTAGTGTCTTTATCTGCTTTTGGAATTAGCATAATGCTGTCATCATAAAATGATATTGGGAGTCAACCCCTCTCTTGATTGCCTGTAATAATTTGAGAAGGAAAGGTGTCAGTTATTCTCAGAATGTTTGGCAAATTCACCTGGGAAGCCATAAGGTGTAGGGCTTTCATTTATTGGAAGTTTTTTTTATTAGTGTTTCAATTTCACTAGGTGTAATATATTTAGATTCTCTAATTCTCCCTCATTAAGGTTTGGCAGATTGTATTTTTCTAGAAATACATCTATATTTCTCAGATTGTCCAGTCCCTTAGCATTCAGTTGTTCATAATATTTTTATACAATCCTTTGCATTTCTTTAGTGTCAGCTGTTATCTTTCCTGTCTCATTTCTGACTTTACTTGTTTGGGTGCTTTCTCTTTTTTTCTTAACAAGTCTAATGAAAAGTTTGTCAATCTTACTTATCTCTCCAAAGAAATAGCTCTGGGATTCATTGACCTTTTGAATCATTTTTAGACTCTATTTAATTTACTTCTGCTCTGCTCCTTATTATTTTTATCCATCTACTAATTTTAGTCTTCCTTTGTTTGTCTTTTTAAATGTTTTTATTGTTGCTCAAGTACAGTTGTCTCCATTTTCTCACTACCACTCTCATCTCTACCCAACCATACCCACCTCCCACTCTCAAACTTACCCCCACTTCGGGAATGTATATAAGTCCTTACAAGTACCTTGATGACACTTCTGCTTTTCCCCACCATTATCCCCTCCTCCTTCCTGTCTGGTTACTGTCAGTTTGTTCTTGATTTCAATGATTCTGGTTATATTTTGCTTGCTTTTTTGTTTCATTGCTGAGGTTCCTGTATAGGTGAGATCATATGGTATTTGTATTTCACTATCTGGCTTATTTCACTTAGCATAATGCTCTACAGATCCACCCATTCTACCATGAAAGTTAGGAGTTTCTTCTTTCTTTTTGCTGCATAGTATTCCATTGTATAAATGCACCACAAATTTCTGATCCAGTCATTTACTGATGGGCACTTAGTTTGCTTTCAGCACTTGGTTATTGTAAATTGTGATGCTATGAACTTTGGGGTGCATAGATTCTTTTCAATTGGTGTTTCAGGGTTATTAGGGTATAATAGCAGCAGTGGAATCGTTGGGTCAAAAAGTAGTTCTAGCCCTGACTGGTGTAGCTCAGTGGATCGAACGCAGGCCTGCGAACCACACGATCTCGGTTCGATTCCCAGTCAGGGCACATGCCTGGGTTGCAGGCCAGTTCCCAGCAGGGGACTCACAAGAGGCAACTATACATTGATATTTCTCTCTCTCTCTTCTTCCCTTCCCCTCTAAAGATAAATAAATAAAATATATATTTTAAAAAAGTAGTTCTATTTTTAGTTTTTTGAGGAAACCCCATATGGTTTTACACAGTAGCTGCACTAGTCTGCATTCTCACCAACAGCTTACTAGGGTTACCTATACTCTACAATTTCACCAGTACTTGTTGTTTGTTGATTTGTTTAAGATGGCCCCTCTAACTGGTGCAAAGTGACATCTCATTGGGATTTTAATTTGCATCTCTCTGATGGCTAGTGATCCTGAGCATACTTCAATATGTTTCTGGGAACTCTGTATGCCCTCCTTGGAGAAGTGTCAGTTCAGTCACTTTGCCCATTTTTGGATTGGATTGTTTATCTTCCTGGTATGTAGTTGTGTGAGTAATGACTTTATATATTTTGGAGATCAATCCCTTGTCTGAGATATTATTGGAAAATATATTTTCACATATAGTTGCCCCCCTTTCATTTTGCTAACGTTTATTTTAGTCATGCAGAAGCTTTTCATTTTTATGAAGTCATAGCTCTTTATTCTTTCCTTTATGCCCCTTGCTCTAGAGGGCATATTGGTGAAAATATTGCTACATGGAATATCTGAGACTTTTCTGCCTATGTTCTTTTTGAGGACTTTTATGATGTCACAACTTCTATTTAAGTCTTTTATCCATCATGAGTATATTTTTGTGTATGGTGTAAGTTGGCACTCATTTAATTTTTTGTGTGTAACTGCCCAGTTATCCCAACACCACTTATTGAAGAGGCTATTTTGACTCAAATTTATGCTTCTGCAAACTTTTTCAAATATTAATTGACAATATAAACTTGGGTTTATTTCTGGTCTCACTATTGTGTTACATTGGTCTGTGTGTCTTTTGTTTTTCCCATACCAGACTGCTTTCATTACCATGGCCTTGTGATAGTTTGATGTCAATATTTTGATCCCACTTATCTTGTTTTTTGTCAAAATTTCTCTGACTATTCAAGTTCATTTATAGTTCCATATAAATTTTTTAAATATTTGTTCTATATCTGTGAAATATGTCATTGGTACTTTAATAGGCATTGTGTTAAATGTATAAATTGATTTGAGTAGTATGGACAGCTTGATGATGTTAATTATTCAAATACATGAGCACAGTGTATGCTTCCATTTGTTTGCATCTTTCTTAATTTCTTTTTTCAGTGTTGTGTAGTTTTCTGAGATCAGATCTTTTATCACCTTGGTAAGTTTATTCCTAGGTACTTTATATTTCTTGTTGCTATAGCAAATGGGATTTTCCCTCTAACTCATGTTTCTGATACTTCTTGTTGGTGTAAAAATGTCTTTGATTTCTAAATATTGACTTTGTATTGTGCCGTTATATCCAATTCACTTATTATTTGGAGTAGGTTGTTGGTGAAGTATATAGAATTTTTTATATACACTATCATATCATATGCAAACAATGACAGGTTTGTTTCCTCATTTTCAATTTGGATGCCTTGTAATTATTTTTTGTCTGATCAACATGGCTAGGACTTCCAATACTCTGTTGGACAGAAGTGGTGAAAGCAAACACACTTTTTTGTTCCTGATCTTAGTGGGAAGGCATTCAGTTTTTACCCATGGACTATGATGTTGGCAGTAGGTTTCTCATATATGGCCTTTGTTACATTCATGTATGCTTCCTCTATTTGCAATTTCCTGAGTGTTTTTATTATAAATAGGTGCTGTACCTTATCAAATGCTGTTCTGCATCTATTGATTTTATCATGTGATTTTTGTCTTTCTGTTTGTGATATATTATGGTTTTTTTTAATTTGTGAATATTGTAGCATCCTCACATCCCTGGGATGAATCCTAATTGGTCATGGTGTATAATCTTTTTGATGTATTGCTAAATGTGGTTTGCTAATTTTTAAAAAGAATTTAGCATTTATATTTACCAGTGATACTGACATTCAGTTTTCTTTCATTGCTGTGTCTTTATCTGGTTTTGGGATAAGAATGATACTGATTTCATGAAAAGAGTTTGGGAGTCTTCTGTTTTCTTGGTTTCCTAGGAATAGTCTGTGAAGGACAGAGGTTAGCTCTTCCTTAAATGTTTTGTAAAATAGCCCTTAGAAACTGCCCACAATAAAGATTTTGTGTGTGGGGAGTCTTTTGATTACTGCTTCAATTTCACCAGCTGTTATCAGTGTGTTCATGCTTTCTTGTCCTTCATCATTCAGTTTTGAAAAAAATATATTTTCTAGAGATGTATCCATTACATCCAGATTGTCCAGTTCATGAAATACAACTGTTAATAGTTATTTCTTACACTCCATTGTATTTCTGTGGTAGCAGTTGTAATCTCTCCTCTTTCATTTCTGTGTTTACTTGGGTCCTCTCTCTCTCTTTTTTTTTAGGAGTCTACATAAAGGCTTGATGATTTTATATATCTTTTCAAAGAACCAGCTATTGGATTTATTGATTCTTAGAATTGTGCTTTTAGATTATAGGTCATTTAATTCTGCTCCGATCTTGGTTATTTCCTTTCTTCTACTTGTTTCAGAATGTATTTGTTGTTCTTCGAGTTCTTGTAGGTGTAGGGTTAGGTTGTTTGTTTGAAATGTTTCTATCTTGTTTAGGTGGGCCTATATTGCTATGAACTTTCCTCTAAAGATTGCCTTTACTGTGTCCCATAAGTTTTGGGTTGTTGTGAATTTATTTTTGTTTGTTTCCAGAAACTTTTTAATTTCTTCCATGAACTTACTCTTGACCCATTCGTTGTTTAATAGCATACTATTCAATCTCCATTACTTTGAGTGTTTTGGAATTTTTCCTTGAAGTTGGTTTCTGCTTTTAGACCCTGTGGTCAGAGAAAATGCTTGACATTATTTCAATTTTCTTGAATTTGTTGAGGGTTGTTTTGTGTTCTATCATGTGGTCTATCTTTGAAAATGTTCCATGTGCCTTTGAAAAGAATGTGTATTGTATCTTTGGTATGAAAGGCTCTCTCTATATATACACATCAGTTAAGTTTGTTTGAATATTGTTCAATGCAACAATATTTTGTTGATATTTTGTTTGAAAGAGTTATCCATTTTTGACAGTGGGGTTTTGAAATCTCCTACTATAATTTTGCTGCTGTCAATATCTTTCGTGAAGTCTTCCAAGATTTTCTTTATGTATTTGGGTGCTGCTATGTTGGGTGCATATATATTTACAATGTTAATGTCTTCTTGATGGATTCTTCCCTAGAGTATTATGAAGTGGCACTCTGGGTCTCTCTTTATGGCACTTTTGAAGTCTATTTTGTCTAATATGAGTATTGCTACCCTTGCTGTTTTTTCCTGACTGTTTGCTTATAAAATTTGTGTCCAGACCTTTACTTTAAGTCTGTGTAGGTCTTTTTCTGAATTGGGTCTCTTGTAGGCAGCTTATGTGTGGTTCATTATTTCTTTTTTTTTAATTTATTGAGTTATTTTTCAAGTACAGTTTTCTTTTGTCAATTTCTCCCATCCCAACCCCCCCTCCACCCCGTGTCCCCACCTCCCTCCCATCCCCCCCCCCACAGACCTCATCCCTGTGTCTTTCATACTTGTTCTTCAAAATCCCTCCTCGTTTTTCCCCTTAAATTCCCTTCCCTCTCCCCTCTGGTCCCTGCCCACTTGTTCTCTATTTTAGTGTCTTTGTTTTTATTCTATTTGCTTGTTTATTTTGTTATTTAGCTTCCTGTTAAAGGTGAGATCATATGGTATTTGTCCTTCAATTCCTGGCCTATTTCACTCAGCATAATGCTTTCCAGTTCCATCCATGTTGTTGCAAAGGGTAGTAGCTCCTTCTTTCTCTCTGCTGCATAGAATTCCATTGTGTATATGTACCACAATTTTTTGATTCATTCAGCTATTCTATGTCTTTTGATTGGAGCATTTACTCCATTTATGTGTAAGGTTATTATTCATAGGTATTATTCCTTGCCATTTTTTCATATTTGTGTTCCTCTGTCTCTCACTCTTTTCCTTCCTTTCCTTAAAGCAGCCCCTTTAGCAACTCTTGTAGAGCTGTTTTGGTGGAGGTATATTCTTTTAGACTTCTTTTGTCTGGGAAGCTCCTTATTTGGCCTTCCATTTTAATTGAGAGCCCTGCTGGGTAGAGTAGTGTCAGTTTTAGACCTCTGGTTCTCATGCTTGGAATATTTCTTGCCATTCTCTTATTGCTTGGAGTGTTTCCATTGAGAAGTCAGCTACTAGCATTATCGGGGCTCCCTTGTATATTATTTCATATTTCTCCCTTGCTGCCTTTAAGATTCTCTCTTTGTCTTGGAATTCTACCATTTTAATTATGAAGTATCTTGAAGTTGGCCTCTTTAGGTTCCTCCTGATTGGGAACTCTGTGTTTCCTGAATTTGTGTGAGTTTTTCTCTCATCTAATTTGGGAAGTTTTCCATCATTACTTTTTCAAGCAGGTTTTCTATTTCTTGCTCTTCTTCCTCTCTTCTGGTATCCCATTATATGGATATTGTTACATGTCATGTTGTCTTGCAGCTCCCTTACCACGTCTTCATTCTTTCTGATTCTCTTTTCTTTTCTTTCTTTCTTTTTTTTTGCTCTATCAGGTTTTTTTTTCTACCTTGTCCTCAACACGTTGTTTCAATCCTCTGCTTCACCCAGCCTCCTTGTAAGTCCTTCTAGTGTGTTTTTTATTCCCAAGTTTTTATAGTTCATTTCTTCCTGGTTTGGGCTCATAGCTTCTATTTCTCTTTTGTTGCTGATACAGTTCTCACTCAGTTCCTTATAGCTGTCTGTGAGTTCCTTGAGCATCTTTATAACCATTCTTTGAATTCTATATCTGATAGTTGGTTACCTCCATTTCATTTGGCTCATTTAGTGGGAAGTCTTCCATTCCTTTTGATTGCATGTTCTTTTTTGTCTTCCCATTTTATGTGACTCTTTTTGTTTTTTTCTTCACTTCCTAACTTTTTCCTTTGCTAGCTGTCTTTGTAGGGTGAACTTTTATGGTAGGAATTCTATGAGGTTCAGTGGTATAGTCTTTTTGATTTCCTTGTCTGGATGCTCTAGGTTTGCCCTTTCTTCTATTTTTGTTGGCTCTCTTGTTTTTAACTTTTGATGGTTCCTTAATTTGTGGTTTTTCTCCTCTAGCAGGTACACTGATATTCACAGCTCCCACCCATTCTTGTATATGATCAGTGACAGCAGGTAGGCAAAATGGGTTAAGACAGCAAGAGAGTATTTTATGGCACTTAAAATACCAGCAAGTAGAGAAAAGATAGGAGATTCTTTGAATAAGTATATAATTAACTGTAATATTTCACCCAACTAGCCATTTTTTATAAAGGGTAAAAGAGAGAATAGACTCTTGTCAGAGGGGAGGGTGATTGTGAGCTAAATCCAGAAAACAAAAACACTTGTGCAAGGTTAGAGGATGAGATATAGTGAGATTAATGGATAGAAAATAGAAGTAGTATGAAAGAGAATAATTAACCACAGCAATAACAATACTCAGGATTAAAGTGAAGTGGGAAAAAATCATTCATGGAGGGTTGTTGTGTAGTATGTACAATTGTATGGAACAACAATTATTTAGAATAGTACTGGAACAACAGTAATATGGCAAAAAATATATGATTTGAATAATTAAAATAGAAAGTACCCAATCAATATGTGTGTGTTATTGGAACACAAGCGAAGTGAAAGAAGGAAAATTAAAATGCAATAAAGAGAGAATAAGGAAAACCAGTCAAACAATGCAATTAAACAGGAAAATAAAATGTAGAAAACTAAACATAAGAAAGAGAAATTAAAAAGTATGAATAGAAGTAAAAATAATAACAAAATAGTGATGATAAACATACATGAAAAATGCCAGCTTTAAGGGGTAGTAAAGTTTCATTTGTCTCAGTTTCTCAGTTTTTGGGGTTAGCCTTGTGCTCCCCCTTTCAATCTGTCTCTGGACACCTGTAACTCCACATCTTATCATCTCACTTGGGGGAAGAAAAAAAAGAGGGAGGATCCAAAAAGAAAAAAAAATAGGCCACCTGCTGACTTTAAACTTGTTCAGTGAGTTCTACTGTTCTTCCCGGATGCCACAGGAAAAGGGGCACAGGGGTTCACTTTTCTCCCTTCCTATGTTTTGAGAGGATGGGGACACAGTTTGGGTCACAATATCCAAAGTTTCCTGGCCTCAGGCCCAGTTCCTCCCTGAACTGCCAGGCTCTAATCAGCTACTCAGCTGCTCACAGCATGAGTCAGTCTCCAGCACAGAGCCAGAGCCTGAGCAGGGTGCAAGTTTCTGCTCAGCTACTCGATCTGGGCATGCAGTGTGAGAGAAGTGGGGCTCACAGTTTTGTTCAGCCACTCACTCTGGGCACAAACAGCTGAATCACCCTCGGGGAGAGCCAGTACTACTGGAGAGTTCCTTACAAAGCAGCTGCCCACAGTTCTTAACAAGTAGATGGCTTTTCACACAGCCCAACTTTCTAACCAGTCCGGACACTAATCCAGTCAGGTTCCAACACAGCCCAACTCCTCCCTTCTCCAAGTGTTGCCTGGCATCCCAGTTTCTCTGGTGCCAGTGTCCACAGTCCCAGTGGATATGTACTGCCTTTGTGTGTCTCCTACTTTGTCTCTATTCCCCCAGTAACTTCCCGCATCCAAGTTCCACCCTGTGCCTGGCTGCCCTTCCTGCTCTGGTAGGGAAGGGAGCTGGTGCTCTAACTCTCCTCCCTTATCCTGTGGCAAGCACTTGGGCCAGAGACTGCAGCAATGTTGGTCCTTGTGCAGATCCCAGGGACCTTACCATCCCAGTGCAATCTCCTAACCATTTGTTTTTCAATATCTTCTGCATTTTTTTGCCTTCAAACTTAATATAAGCTGGGATTTCATTGGCCGTTCACTCTGTTCCTCAGAAGATCAGCTAGGTGTCCCAGCTGGGCAGAAGAAGAACTGGGCTCTGCTTCTACCTACCTCGCCACCATCTTCCCCTCCCACCAAAAATCTTCTTTATTTATTTTTTAATTCTTTTTTTCCTTTTTCTATTGTTCAGTTATAGTTGTTCCCTTTACTCTACTCTGCCCTCCCCAGCCCCACCTCCCACATTCAATCCTACCCCCATTGTCTTTGTCTATGGGTCCTTCATATGTGCACCTTGGTGATCATTTTCTTCTTTTCCCCATTATGCCCCTACTCCCACCCCTCTGGTCACTGGCAGTTTGTTCTTTATTTCTATGTCTCTTGTTATATTTTGCTTGCTTAGTTTTTGTTGTTGTTGTTGGTGGTGGTTAGGTTCCACTTGTAGGTGTGATCATTTTAGATGTAGAGTCATGTTGTTTATTTGAGATACTTCTATGATCTTTAGGTAGGACTCTATTATCATATACTTTCCTGTCAGTACTTCCTTCACTGTGTCCCATAGGTTTTGGATTGTTATGTGTTCATTTTCACTTGATTCCAGGTACTTTTTGATTTCTTCCTGTATATTGTTGTTAACCTATTCATTACTTAATAATATTTTAGTCAGTCTTTATTTATATGAATGTTTTTAGTATGTTTCTTTGTGCTACTTCTGTAGTTTTAAGCCACTGTTATCTGAAAAGATGCTTGGGATGATTTCAGTTTTCTTGAGTATGTTAAGGCTTGTTTTCTGTCATATCATGTGGTTGATATTTGAAAACTATTCATGTGAATTTGAAAAGAATGCATACTTTGTTTTGAGGGTAAAATATCTATAAATTACAATTAAGTTCATTTGGTTTAGGGTGTCATTCAATTCTCCATATCTTTGTTGATTGTTAGCTTAGATGATCTGTCCATTGTTGTCAGTGGGGTGTTTAAAATGCCTATGCTGACTGTATTGCTATTGATCTCTTTCTTAAAGTCCTCCAAAGTTTTTCTTATGTATTTAGTTACTCTTATATTCATTGCATATATGTTTACAAGACTTATATCCTTATTGGACAAGTATTATGTAGTACCCTCTTTTTATCTTGTTATAGCCTTTCTTTTGAAGTCTATTTTATCTGACATAAGTAATACCCCAGTGTTTTTTATGTTCTTTTATTTGGAATAATTTTTCCAAACCTTCGTTTTCAGCATAGATCTTCTGTAGATCTTTTGTTCTGATGTGGATCTCTTATAGACAACACCTATGCAAGTTGTGTTTTTTATCCATGTATGCATCCTATGCCTTTTGAATGATGCATTTAATCTATTTATGTTTAAGGTTATTATTAATAGGTATTTATTCATGGCATTTTCCTCCTTTGAGTCTGTGTTCTTCTCTCTATGTTTCTCTATGTTTCTTCATCTTCTTGAAATAGTCCCTTTAGCATCCCTTGAATGCTGGTTTGGTGGAAATATATATTTTTAGCCTGGTTTTGTCTGAGAAGCTCTTTTTTTTGCCTTCCATTTTAAATGAGAGCCTTGCTGAGTAGAGTAGTCTTGGTTGCAGGTCTTTTGCTTTTCATTACTTGGAATTTTTTGTGCCATTTCCTTTGGGACAGTAGCATTACTGTTGAGAAATTAGCTGTTAAACTATAAGGGATCCTTTGTATATTACTAGTTGCTTCTCCTTTGTTGCCTTTAGGATTCTCTTTTTGTTTTTAAATTTTTCATTTTATTGTAATGTATTTTTTAATAGGCCTCTTCAGTTTCACTTTGGTTGAGGCCCTCTGTGCTCACTGAGCTTGTGTGATGTTTTTTCTCACTAAAGTCAGGGAAGTTTTCTGTCATTATTTTTTCAACAGGTTTTCTATCTGTTGCTCCTTTCTTTCTCTCTCTGAATTCCTATGAAACTAGTATTGTTATGTTTCATGTTTTCCTTCAGCTCCCTTAAACCATCTTTGTTTATTTTGAGTCTTTATTTTTTGCACTGACTGGTTATTTTGTTCTAACTTGTTTTCCAATTCACTGATTATATCCTCTTCTTAATCTTGCCTGCTTTTAATTCTTTTTTGTTCATTCTTCATTTTAGATACTATATTCCTTATTTCCTCCTGTTCCTTATTCATAGTTTTTATTTCCTTTTTTAATGCTGATATAGTTTCCACTAATTTCCTTGTAGTTATCACTGAGTTTCTTTAGTATCCTTAAAACTGTTACTTTGAAGTCTATGGCTGATATATTGCTTGTCTCAATTTTATTTGACACTTTCTGGAGATTCCTCCTTTTCTTTCAACTGGGAGTTGTTTCTTTTGTCTCAATTCTAAGTGACTTGTTTTGTTTGTTTTGGCATATTAGAATGATCTTCTTGGACTCCCTGTCTTCATGGTGTGGCTTTCTGTGGTAGCAGTCCATTGGGATTCAGTATAACAATCTTCCTGAACTACTGAGCTGGATTCTCCAGGGATGTCCTTTATAAAGTTTTTGTGGGCTCTTCTGTGGTAATTGGTTTCTGGTTGTACTTGGCTTGTTCCTTGTTGCTCCCCCCACTTTGAATGGCTGGCTGAGAAATATAACCCCCACAACATATTGTTTACTGTTGTACAGTACCTTCCAGATTAAATAAACAAACAGTAAACAAAAACCACACCTGCAAACACACCCACCCCAAACATTACTGCAATATCAACAACAAATGAGCTAAGGTTTATAAAGGTGGAAAGAGAACAAGAATACCATACAAAAAGGAAAAAGAACATGAGGTGACTAATGAACAGAAAAATGATATTGAGTAGGTAGGGGGAGGATAAATAATAAGAGTAGAGAATAGAAACAAAGCAAAGAAAAGGAGAAATAAAATTTTAACATGTAAATAGAATAAGGACATAATAGGTCAAACTGGAGTAAAATACAGGAATCGTGTAATGTAAGATTTGGAAATAAAAAAATGAAAATAAAATAAGAACCACATTGCAGTAAAATAACTTCTTCAGTGATACACATGACAAAGGAGCCAAGATGGCTAAATGTGGACAGAAAATAATAATAATGTAAAAATGAAAAAGGAAAAAAAAGTTTGTGAGATGTCTAAAGGAAAGAACAAATTTTGACAAGATAAAGGGAAATAAATAATAAGTGTAAGGGTTAGAAACCAGGCTACAAAAGGGAGAAGATAAATTTTAAAATGAAAACAAGACAGGGTTGGAGGAAGGTGAAATGGAGTAGGACAGGGGAACAGTAAAATACGAGACTTCAAATTTTTTAAAAATTGTAAACACCTAGGGATATAATTAAATAAATGAAACAATAATCCTTATGTCAATAACAATTGTGCAAATATTAATAAAGGTAGAATGAAAATGAGCATATTATAAGAAAGGAAAAAATAGTGTGATATGACTAATGAAAAGAAAGATGATTTTGAGAGGATGGAGGAGGGGAAATAGTAAAATAGGTATGTAAAGAAGGCACAGAAGGGGAAAACAAAATTTAAAAAAGAGAGAAAGATAAAGGCAAAATGGTTTAAGAGATGAGAAGAGTAAAATATGAGATTGGAATTAAAACTAAAATAAAAATAACAAATATAAAAATAGAGTAAGAAATAAAAATAGAAATAAAATTGAAGACAGAGAAACAATGTTAAAAAAGCTGTGCAAAAGAAAAAGAAGCACAATTAATGAAAAGGAATGAGGTGGATTTTATCTCAGTAGAGTCCAGTGTTAGCTCACCTAATGGCTTTTTCAGGATCTGTCCATGATGTCAGCTGGTGCCCCAGTCTAACTTTAGGCAGCCTGTTTGAGGCTACAATTGATCCACAGTCTGTGGCTGTTTCCTTCAGGTCTGGCTGGTTTCCAGTGTTCTATCCTGATGACTTTTTATCAGCACAAGGCCCAGAGATAGTTCACCCACCATCCAACAGCACTGCATGTACCACCTCCACCTGCCTCCAGAGAGGACTTCTGATATGATCAGGAGACTGGGATCCCTGAATCACCCTCCAGGATGTACATTTTAGCCTTCAGGGAAGATGGTGAATATGTTCTGCACCCTGCACCACACATCTTGGTCTGTTCCATATTATTTCTGCTAATGTATAATTTCTGGTGAACTAGATGTCTGTTTCATGTGTGGGACCAATCCGTGTAAAAGAATTAGCTCTTTTCTGCTTGGCACTATTGCAGCTCTGTGTGAGAGCTGAAACTGAGCAGGTTCCTGAATACTTCTTGCCTCACCAATTTCTAATAGATCTGCTCTGTTGTTTTCAGTTGAATAGGGCCAGAGGAAGAGCCAGCATGCATCTGATAAAATTTCATAAAGGGCTCCTTTGGAGATTTTCTTTCCTTTCCCTATGGATATATGTCCAGCAGGGTATTCTTTATTTTTTAATTTAATTATTGTTCAGGTACAGTTTTCTGTCTTTTACTCCCATCCCAGCCCACCCCCCATTGCTCCCCACCTCTCTCCCATTTTCATCCCCTAGTTTTTGTCCATGTGTCCTTTATACTTGTTCCTGTCAATCCTTCCCCTTTTCAGCTGAAATTCTCTCCCCTCTCTCCTATGGTCTCTGTCAGCCTGTTCTGTATTTCAGTGTCTTTGGTTATATTTTGCTTGCTTGTTTGTTTTGTTGTTTAGCTTCCTGTTAAAGGTGAGATTATATGGTATTTGTCTTTCACTGCCTGGCTTATTTCACTCAGCATAATGCTTTCCAGTTCCATCCAGGCTGTTGCAAAAGGTAGAAGCTCCTTCTTGCTTCCTGCTGCATAGAATTTCACTGTGAAAATGTACCATAGTTCTTGATCCATTCATTTACTGATGGTCACCTAGGTTGCTTCTAACTCTTGGCTATTGTAAATTGTGCAAATATGAACATTGGGGTGCATAGGTTCTTTTGGATTGGTGTTTCAGGGTTCTTAGGACATATTCCTAACAGTAGAATTGCTGGGTCAAAAGGCATATTCATTTTTAGTTTTCTGAGAAAATTCCATACTGTTTTCCATAATGGTTGTACCAGTCTGCTATCCCACCAACAGTGAACTAGAGTCCCCCTTTTCCCACAACCTCTCCAACATTTGTTGTTTGTTGCTTTGTTTATGATGGTCATTTTGACTGGTGTAAAGTGGTATCTCATTGTGATTTTAATTTGCATCTCTGGACTCTGTGGTCACTAGCCCGGGAGAATTGAGAGGCACATTGTTGGGCTCAGACTCATAGTCACTGGTCTGGCTGGCAGATTAGGCTGGGCTGAGAGGCAGGCTTTCTCAAGAAAATTTTTGGAAAGTAAACTGAAGGATTCTTCTGCAGCAGCTGCTTAGCCTGCTCCCCACCCAGGCTGGCAGCGATCCAGAGGATGTGAGGAAGGCCTTGAGTTCCCTCACGGAACTGGAAAGGACCATGCCAGATCCCTCGGGACCCAGACAGCCTGGCTGGCACGCTTGTGCCCACACCCCAGCCCATAGCAAGGACCCCCCTCCCCAGGGAAAGTGCTCTGAAAAGAACCTAGATGGCCTTTGTGGGGCACTGAGAAGAGGCACCAGGCTAGCTCTTGGGAGAGCACTGGCAGAAAAACCACACCAATCGCCCCTCAGCCTGCTGCAGCCAGAAAAATCTCTAGCAGGGGATTCTTAAACTGTCCTTACTGTTCTGCATAGATAGCAATCCTGCAGATGAGGAATGGGCAAGTCTTCCCCTTCCCATAAGTTTATATTCTGTGGTGTGAGTGGCCCTACTTGGCTGCAAGGAATCTCAGGTGCTCAGCTGTTCTAGTTGCTGGCTTACTACTTTTGCAGAAACTCTGACCCAAACACTTCTTTCTATGTGCAGCCCATCCCACTTGCCAGCCCTTCTGGATGGGACCCTGCAATCCCTTTATTGTGCAAGTTTCTACTCCTCCTGGCCAGCTGGGTTCATTGGGCATGACTCATATTTTGAATCTGACCTTTTCTGTTGGTAGTAAGGCCACTGGATGCATTTAGGTTCTCTGCCCAGCCATGCCTCTTCTCTCCTCCTATAAAAAGCCCTGTTGTGGCACCCACACTGCAGCTCCAAGACACTGCCTGGTGCTCTGTGCACTCCACTTCCCAAAAAGGCAAAACATTTTTCTTGGTCAGGGATGGCCACACCCTCCCAGTGCCTTCAACCTTCTTAAGAGCCAGAATTTCTCTCATGGATTCTCCTGGTTGGCGCTGAAGCCATTGATGTGCTGCTTGCCATGGGTATGTAACTCAAGTCTCCCAGATTCTCTATGTCCTCCAAGTCTCTCTTAGTTAGGATTTAGAGTTCCCTGTAGGGGACTGCCTTACAAACACACTCCTGAAGGGGCTAGAGCCACCAAGCTGTGCTTTCTTTCCTTTACTCTCTCCTTTGATTCAGGCACCTTATGCAAGGTATTTCCCCTTTAACTTGTAAAATCTCAACATACAGTGAAAAACCTCTTCTGCATTCCTAGTTGGTGGTAAAAAATAAGAAAATTTCACCCTTTGTGTCAGTATGGATGGACCTGGAGAACATTATGCTAAGCGAATATAAGTAACAAACAAACTGAACTAATAAGCAAAACACAGACTGACTCATAGATGGAGAGAAGATGATAGCTAGTTGCGGGGAGGAAAAATTAAGGGGTGGAGAGGTTGGACTTGTGGACCTGGACAATAGGGAGGTGATTGCTGGGGGAAGGGTGTCATTGAACTACATGGTAATGGGAAAATATAATAAAAATTATATAAAAATTAATATCAGCTAAGATTGCAGCGATCGTTCAGGTCATTTGTCAGGAGATCAGTATAAAATCCATGCTGGGTGCATAAGCAAATGGGCTCAGCTTCCAGCTACTTGGTCACAATCTTTCACCTTTTCTCATTCTCTTATTTATGTATCTATTTAGAATTACTAAAGTCACCTTTAGTAAAGCAGTGATTTCTCTGATCTAAAAAGATTAAAATTATCAAGATAGTCTTAAAATTTCTAATATTTTTATTCAGAATATTAATCTCATTTTAGAATTCACACATTTACTTCATGTGTAACGGGGAGAAGCCTTGTGGGGTATTAATATTCTACTTCCCTTTTGAAGACTAAGAAATTATATTATCTTACATAGGATAAAAAGCTTGTAGAAATTGTGAATAGGCAACAGGATGCAGGAGGCTGGTAAGAATAGTGATATTTAAAGAAATAGTAATTATTTAAAAATGTGTGCTTACTTTGAAAGACTTAAATGTTTTTTTTAATATCGGTTATAAAACTAATACAAACTTGTCTTTTTAAATACTACATTCTATGACGCACATGTTTTCAAAAGAATTAAAAAGTTGAGAAAGCACTCTTTATTGATATATAATTGACATATAGCACTGTGGACATTTATGGTATACACAATGTTAATTTAATATACTTATATATTGCAAAATAATCACCACTGTGGCATTAACTAATACCTTCATAAATTTAGATTATTATTATTTATTTTTTTGTGAAACATTTAAGGTCTAGGTCTTAGCAATTTTCAAGTATGTAATGCAGTATTGTTAACAATAATTGAAATACTGTATATTAGATCCCCCAAATTTATTAATCTTCTAATTGTGCATTTACACACTTTTACTAACATCTTCCCAGTTTTCCACTTCCTACCTCCTGGTAAACACAATTTTACCCTCTATCACTACAGCACAACTTCTTCTTTTTTTTTTAATTTTACATGTAAGCAATATCATATGGTGTTTGTCTTTCTGTATCAGACACATATAATTTAGCATAATACCCTCAAGATCCATCTATGTTGTCAGAAATGGTAGGGTTTCCTTTTTATCTCAGGACTTAATGACATACTTTCAACAAAATACCACATAATTTTTCTTTTGTTCAACCAATTACAGATACTGGGGCTGTTTCCATATCTTGGCTACATTAAATATTACAGTGCAGATATTTTTCAATATCTCACTTTTACTTTTTGATATTTATCCAAAACTAGAGTTGGTGGATCATATAATAGTTTTTTTTTTTAATTTTGAGGAACATCATTACTGTTTTTCACAGGAACTGAAAAAATACATAGTCCTACCAGCAGTTCCTTTTTCTCCACATCTTGCCAAACCTTATCTTTTGTCATTTTGATGGTGGCCAGTCTAATATGTATTAGTTGATATGATATGTAGTTTCAACTTTCATTTCCCTGATTATTAGTGGTGTCTATCATTTTTCATGTGCCTGTAGCACTTGTATGTCTTCTTGGAAAAATGACTATTCAGTTCCTCTGCACATTTTTAAATGGATTGTTTTTTTGTTAATGGGTTGTATGAACTTTTTATATATTTTGCATATTAACTCTATATATGTTGCCTTTTTTTTATTTTGTTGATTGTTTATTTTCCTGTTGCAGAAGCTTTTCAGTTTGATGTAATCACACTTGTTGATCTTTGTTTTTATTGCTTGCATTTCAGGTGTCTTATCCAGACAATGTTTGCTAAAACCAATGTCCAGGAGCTCTTCTTCTATGGTTTCTTCTAGGATTTTTATAGTTTCAGGTCTTATATTTTTTAATTTAATTCATTATGAGTCAGTTTTTATGAGTGACATAAGAGGGGTCTAATTTAATTTTTCTGCATGTATTTACCCAGGTTTCTCAGCATCATTTCTTGAAGTAATTATTTTTTCCTCATTGAGCATTCTTGATACATGTTTCAAACATTAGTGGACCATTTATGAAGAGCTCCTCCCTATTTCTGAGCTTGCTATTCTGTTCCATTGGTCTAAATGGCTATACCTTCATAGTATTGTTTGAAATCAGAAAATAAGATGCCTCCAGCTTTGTTCTTCTTTCTCAAATTCCTTCAGTTATTCAGGTTTTGTGTGTGTGTGTTTTCATACAAATTTTAGGTATTTTTTATTTCTACTAAAAAATGACATTAAAATTTCGATAAAGAGTGCACTCAATCTACATAGGGCTTTGTGTGTAGTGTGGTCATTTCAACAATAATACTTCTCCTGACCCATGAACATGAAATATTTTTCCAACTGTTTATGTCTTTTAAAAATTATTTTATCAAATCTTATACTTTTTATTGTATATGTATTTCAATTACTTAAGGAGTTATATTTTCTTATTTTTGATGGTACTGTGTATGAGTTTTTAAAGATATGTTTTTGGAATATAGATACACAACTAATATCTGTACATTGATATTTTATACAGCAACTCTACTGAATTTGTTGATCATTTCAACGATTTTTGGTTGAGTCTTTAGGAATATATATATATATATATATATATATATATGTATTCATGTTGTCTATAAATGAAATATTATTTTGTTTTTCTAGATTGTGATGTGTTTTTTTTCCCTATTACTCTAGCTAGGACTTCCAGTAATGTGTCAAATAAATATCGTGAAAATGAACAACCTTGTCTTGTTTCTAACTTTCAGAAAAAGCTTCCATTTCAAACATTCACCACTGAGTAGGCCAGATAGCAAGTTGTTTCATATTGCATTTGTTATGTTGATGTATATCCCTTAATAACAAATTATTGAAAATTTTTATAATAAAGAGATGTTGTATTTTGTTAAATGCTCTTTCTTTATCTATTGAGCTAACCATATAATTTTTATTGATTTTCAAATACACTTGTCTTCATTTTCCCACCAACACTTTCCCTCTGCCCTACCTATACCCACCTCCCACCCTCAATCTCATCCCCCATTGGCTCCATCCATAGGTCCCTTATTCATGTTCATTTACATCCTTTTCCTTTAATTCCCACCCTTTTTCCCTTTCCCCTCCCTTCTGGTTTCTCCCAGTTTGTTATCGATTTCAGTGCCTCTGGATATATTTTGTTTGCCAGTTTGTTTTGTTAATTAGGTTCCACTGATAGGTGAGATCATATGGTGTATGTTTTTCACCGCCTGACTTACTTATCTAAGCATAATATTTTCCAGTTCTATCCATATCTTTAAGTACATTAATGTGGTATAAAACATTTATTGCTTTGTGTGTGTTAATCAGTCTTAGTGTCCCAGGAATAAATAGCACCTGTCATGAGGTATAATTCTTGTAATATGCTATTAAGTTCAGTTTACTATTATTTTGCTGATAATTTTGCATTAGTATTTATCAGTAATATTAATCTATAGTTTTCTTATAGTATCATAATTTGTCTTTGGTATTAGGATAATGCTGACCTTATAAAATGAGTTTGAGAGTTGTTCCTCTTTAATTTTTAGAAGTTTGGCATTAATTTTTCTTTAAACATTTGGCAGGAGTCAACAGTAAAACTATGTTGCTATGGACTTCTTTTTGCAGGGTGGGGTTAATTTTATGTTACTGATTCAATTTCTTTACTCAATGGGTTTATTCATATTTTTTACTTTTCATAGTTCTGTTTTGGTAAATTGTCTCTAGAAGTTTATTAATTTATTCTAGGCTACCCAATTTTTGACATTTAGTTGTTCTTTGTTATCTTTTATGATGCTGTGTAGTTCAGTGTTATCAGTTGTAATGTCTCCTTTTTTATTTCTGATTGTAGCTTCTCTCTTCTCTCCTCATTAGTCTAGTTTGTCAGTTTTGCTCATCCTTTAAAAAGTTTTAATTTTTTAAAACTTTCCTATTGTTTATTTGGTCTCCATTTCACTTTTTTCTGCTCTGATATTTTTCTCCTTCTTTCTGCTAACTTTAGATTTAGTTTACTCTATTTCTAGTTTCTTGAAATATAAAGTTAGATTGCTTATTTGACATCTTTTGTTTTTATTAGCTATAAATATCCATTTAAAATTTTTTGCAACACCACATAGATTTTGGTGTGCTGTGTTTTTATTTTTATTTGTTTGAAGATTTAAAGAAAATGGCCTTTTTCATTTATGTTTTTGAACTACTGGTTTTCTGTAGTGTGTTGCTTAGTATCCACATATTCATAATATTTTCCAGCTTTTCTTTTGTTGTTAATTTTAGTTTTACACTATTGTGGTTGGAAAGATATTTATTGTGATTTTTGCTAAAGCTTGTTTTGTTGCCTACTGTATGATCTTCCCTGAGTGATTAATCATGTACACGTGAGAAACAGGTGCATTTTACTGCTGTTGAAGGGAATGTCTATATATTTCTGTTAGGTCCATTCGGTCTAACGTGTAGTTTATATTCAATGTGCCTTTGCTGATTTTACATCTGCACAATCTGTTTACTGTTAAAAGTTGGGTACAGAAGTGTTTTATTATTGCACTGTTGTGTATCTTTCCCTTTAGATTTCCCTGGTTTTGCATAATATATTTAGATGCTTCAATGTTGGATGTGTATATATTTATAATTGTTAAATCTTTTTGATGCACTAGCCCCTTTTATCATTATATAATGAATTTCTTTGTCAACAAACAAGACCATTTTATCCCCAAGACCATTTTTTACTCAAAGACCATTTTATCTGATGTAAGTGTAGAGGCCCTTGCTTTCTTCTGGTTTTTATATGAAGAAAATTTTTTTCTGAAAGGATTAAGATATATAACATCAAGAGAGTTCTATTAATTAGCACGAACAATTAGAAAGACAAGAGGGCAAGGGCTATAAAGAGTAGGATGTATCTTGACAATTTGTCACCATCTGCCATCCTTCTCATGAATTATAGATTAAGGGTTTTGTTAGGCTTTGTCATCTTGGTATAAAAGTAGTCTTTGATAGTTTCTTATAATCTTTTTTTATAACATTTCTTGTTTTTTATAATTATCTTAAAAATCTAGCTATATTGGTTTTATTGGTTTTGATTGTGGTTGACTATTTTTCCTGTACATAAAGATCCAATTGTTTTAAAATTTTTATTGAATGGTTTATTCTTTCCTTTGGTCTAAACTCTATAATGTTGATCTATACCTTTCTTACTTCTCTATTTTATTTTTATTGTTGATACTATTACAGATTTCCCCTTTGTGGTCACCTCTACCCAACTCCCACTCACCCCATTCCTCTGTCCATCACAATACTGTTGTCTGTGTCTATGCATTATGTACAAATGTTCTTTGGCTAATAAGTTCACTTTCTTCCATCCAGGTAATTTGTGCCCCCTCCCCTATGATAGCTGTGAGTCTGTTCCATATATCCAAGTCTCTCTTATTAATTTGTTTGTCAGTTTATTTTTTCACTAGTTTCTATATATGAGTAAATTTATATGGTCTTTCTCTGACTGGCTTATTTAACCTAGTATAATAATTTCCAGGCCCTATTGCAAAAGGTAAGATTTCCTTCATTTTTATGACCACATAATATTCCATTGTGTAAATGTACCACTGCTTTTAAAAAGATTTTATTTAGTCATTTTTAGAGAGAGGGGAAGAGAAGGAGAGAGAGGGAGAGAACTATCAATGTATGGTTGCTTCTCATGTGTCCCCTGCTGGGAATTGGCCTGCAACCCAGGCATGAGCCATGACTGGGAATCAAACCAAAGTTGTTTGGTTCTCAGGCCTGCACTCAATCCACTGAGCTACACCAGCCAGGGTATCACTGCTATTTAATCCACTCATTTTATCTCCTGTATACATAAGCTGTTTACAGGTCTTGGCTAATGTGAATAATCCTTCTTTGAACATAGGTGTACATATATTCTTTTAAATGTTTATTTTGAGATTCTTGAATATATTCTAAGAAATGGGATCACTGGGTCAAAAGGCAGTTCCATTTCTAATTATTGGAGGTAACTTTATACTGCTTCCCACAGTGGCTGCAAAAATCTGCATTTTTACCAACAGTGCATTAGGGTTTCCTTTTCTCCATACCTTTATCAGCACTTATGATTTGTGATTTGTTAGTGGAAGCCATTCTGGCAGATGTCAGTTAATATCTCATTGTGGTTTTAATTTGCATCTCTCTAATGATTAGTGGCATTAAGAATTTTTTTGTATCTCTATTGGCCAATTTTTATTGGATTGTTTTATTGATGTTGAGTTTTGTAAGTTTTTTAAATTTTTGGATATTAACTCCTTATTAGATGAATCATTGGCAAATATGTTCTCCCATTCATTGGGGTGTCTTTTCATTCATTGATGGTTTCCATTGCTATACATAACTTTTCTATTCTTTTTCACATTTATTTATTTTTTAATTCAATCTTTTTATATTTTTTCATTACCATTTAGTTCCCTTATACCCACCTCTCCCCAGCAATCACCACACTGTTGTTAATGACCATGAGTCTTTTTCCTTTTTTACTCAATTCCTCCACCACCTAATCTCTTCCCACTCATTACCTGTCATCTATGTGTCTGTCTCTCTTTTACTTGTTAGTTCAATTTGTTCATTGAATTCTACATATGAGTGAAATCATATGGTATTTGCCTTTCTCTGATTGGCTTATCTCTCTTAACAGAATGTTCTCCAGATCCATCAATATTGTTGGAAAGAGTAAAATTTTCTTCTTTTTTGAGACCAAGTAGTATTCCATTCTGTAAATGGCTCATAGTTGTTTCATCCACTTATGATTGATGGATACTTGGGCTGCTTCCATATATGTATCTTGGGTATTATAAATAATGATGCAATGAACAAGCAGTACTTCTATTCTTTTGAATTAGTGTTTTGGGTTCCTTTCAATATATTCCCAGAAGTGGAATTGCTGGGTCAAAGGGCAAATCCATTTTTACTTTTATTGATGTATCTCCATACTGCTTTCCACAGTGGCCACACCAATCTGCATTATAACCAATAGTGCAAAAGTGTTTTCCTTTCTCCACACCCTTGCCAGCACTTGTTTGTTGATGTATTGATTATAGCCATTATGACAGGTATAAGATAGTATATCTTGTGGTCTTTATTTGCATTTCTGTGATGATTAGTGATGTTGAACTGTTTGCAACTGTTGGTCTGTTGGCCATCTGTATGTCCTGCTTGGGGAAGTATCTATTAGTATCTAATGGGTCTTTTGCCCATTTTTAAATTAGGTTCTTTGCTTTTTTGTGTGTTGAGTTTTGTAACTACTTTATACATTTTGGATATCATGATTTATCAGATGTATTGGTGAACATGTTCTTTGATTCTGTGGGTTGTCTTTTAATTTTAATTTCTTGATGATTTTCTCTGTTGTGCAAAACTTTTAGTCTGATGCAATCCCATTTGTTTATTTTTTTTCTTTTGTTTCCTTTGCCTGAGAAGCTATATCTGATAAAAATCACTACAAGCAATGCTCAACATTTTTCTGCCTATGTTTTCTTCTAAGATTTTTAAAAGGTTTTTATTTGTTTATCTTTAGAGGGGAAGGGAAGGATAGAGGGAGAGAAACATCAATGTATGGTTGCCTTTTATGTGTCCCCTGCTGGGAACTGGCCCGCAGGGAACCAGCCTGCAACCCAGGAATATGCCCTGACTGGGAATCTAACCACGATTGTCTGGTTTGCAAGCCCGCGCTCAATCCACTGAGCTACACCAGTCAGGTCTTCTAAGATTTTTATTGTTTGGGGTCTACATTTAAATCTTCGATCCACTTTGAATTTGTTTTTTGTGTGTGGTGTAAGGAGGTGATCTAGCTTCTATGCATAACTTTTTAGTTCTATGTCATCCCATTTGTCTATTTTTTAGAAAATTTGTTCCCCTTACCTGGGGTATTATATTAAAAAAATATTATTATGGTGAATGTTCAAGATTTTGCTGCCTATAGTCTTCTATGATTTTTTGTGGTTTCAAGTCTAAAATTTGAGTCACCAAGCTATTTTGAGTTTATTCTTGTGTATGATGTAAGAAGATTGTGTAGTCTAATTTTCTTGCATGTGTCTGTCTAATTTCCTAATATTATTTATTCAATGGACTATCTTTACCCCATTGTACATCTTTCCTATTTTGTAAAATATTAAATATATGTTTTAATAAACCTAGTGACCTTGTGAAAGCTACCATATTTTATGATCTGGGTTGATGCATGGGAAAAAAGTAGTTTTAATCCAGAACCAACAAAAGGCATTATTAGTTATCAGATTAAAAAGCAGAGGCCCCCACAGTTTTAAAGTGAATGACTTGAGAATTTAATGGCTGTTAAACTTTCTGAGGCCTAATAGGTACCATAAGGAAACGTGATATTCAATTTTGGATAAACTGTAAAATGCTAGGTGGCTTTTACAGTATTCTTTCTCCTGTCTTTTCAGTATTCTATCAAAATTTATAATTTATTACAATGTTGAAATATCTTTAAATGCTTTCATTGGTAGAATATTTATTGATTTTTCTTACTCCATACACCTACTATCCCTTCAAGGATTTTTTTTTAATCTTATGGAGCCTACCACAATTTTTATTTGAATTCCTGTTGTGTTTTCTGACCACTGATGAAATCCTAATTATATTCTTCAGTATAATGCAAAACATATGCAATTTTTAAATCTACTATACATTTTGATCAAGGAGGATAACAAAGGGCTTGTATATCATGGTAGACACCTACTAAAATTGAGTGTTTGGTGATTTAAGAAGGGAAATAATCTGAAAATCAACATTTGCTTATTTATGACTAATTCTATATCATGAGATGCCCTTCATTCAAGTAAAAGTTAAATTTTCTTATGTTCTTTGCATATTTAAGACCATAAAGGTGAGTTATTCCTATTTAAAATGAAAGCTACAGGGGAAGAAAATGGCTGAATATCTAGAAGCTGAGTCACTTTGCTTTTGCCCCCAACTTGGATTTTTGGCTGATCTTCAAAAATTAACCTGAATAATCAATGAATGTTAGGTGATTTGAAGTTTTGAAGATTTGAAGAGTATGGAAGATGATTTGTACCATCCAGTAAGGATATTTTATAATTTGAAGTGGAAATAACCTGGGTGTGGCACTTTCAGCAACAGAAGTGTAATGGGGCATAGACTGAGAGGCTCCAGGGGCCCTCACAAGCCTAGCTGGGGGACTGGGAAAGGTAGCAGAGTTATACTGACTATCAGTAATAGCAGACTAGCCTCCTAGCCCACATAGAGCCTGGAAGGGACACATGACTTTAACCTATGATGTAACTAGGAGGCAGCTCCCCCAGTTACAGTGCCTGGACAAGAGCTCAGAGATGGTTTACTCCATGCTATGGGGCCACACCTTCTGGGACTAACTATGGCAGCCAAGAAAGTCAGAGGATATGGGAGTGTGAGCAGGTGTGGCCTATTGTGGGAGGAATCAGAAATGGGGTAACATAGGAGGTTGCAGGTTCGGATTTAAATTAAAAGATGGGTTGCCATGAAGGAAGGGGGAACAATGGGACACCATGCAGGAAGAAAAAGGGTGAAAGGACCATTGTTAGTAGGCCATAAGGAGGTGCCATGTGGTTTTGGATTAAGAACTAGAGATCACGGAAACACAACTGATGGGTCTGGGAACTACAGGAGACTTGGCCAACTGAGCAGGGACTACTGAGAGGTACTGGGAGTCTGGCCAAACTACAGACTTCTATTTCTTTTCCTGGAATGCAGTACCCCTGTTGTTTTAAAACAACAACCAACCTGGACCTTGAGATTTAACAGTGACATTCCACCATTACTCTAAACCTGTATAACTTTTGAATAAATAGTTCCTTTCCTTTTTACCAAGCTATGGCATTGAGATCCACAGTGCATACCGGTGGCAGGCAAAGATGAACCTAGAACAGAAAGCCCTGGCTAGGGGGTGTTTTGGTAACAGTATCTGGGCTCCCAAGCAGGTAAATTCTGTAACAGAAGGACTAGACAGAAATTGCAGTTTTGGAGCTCCTTCCCCTCTCAGACCATGGGACCCCAGTCCTTCCCAATTCTACCCAGCTCTAATCAGAATGTTTTGGGAGGATATACGGAGTCTTGAAGACCCAGGTTATACACACACAGCCAACGGCATTTCCATAGCTGTAGCAACAACTTGGAGAATGCCAGACAGAGACCCAAACTTCTGAATTTAACCAGTGCCAAGACACACTGGATCTATGAGTTTTCTCCCTCTGAGATTAGCTTGGAGAAGACATCAGAGATTGGCATAACAATGTGAGAAGGCCAGAACAGAGGTATTGTTGAGCAGATTGGGGAAGGAAACCAGTTTCCCCAGTTTTTTGTCTGTGAGAGGTGTCTTGCCTCCACTCCCCAGAATGAGTTAATCAGCAGCTGCTGATGCAGCTCTAAAGAGGAACCTTGCAGAATGAGAAAACCTATTTTTGACCCATTCAGAAATTTCCTCAATGCATCAGGCTGTGCTAGATCTCCAAGTCCCTTCCCATTGAATCCAGCTGGGAAGACAGATCAGAAAGTTGCACAATGAGAGGTGTTCTGGGCCTTACTTAGTTCAGTTAGCAAATAACCTGGAGTTTGTGCAGAACAGAGAGGTCTGGACTGTGTATCTCATGAAAAAAACTGTAAATTGGCAGTTATATGGGCAACAGTTGAGCACCTGAGATTCTTTGTAACCAGGTAGATCACTCCCCCACAGAGTACAAACCTCTAGAAAGGAAAAGACATGCCCATACCCACCTGCAGAATTAAAAAAAAATACATCAAACAGAGATATTCTGCAGAAAAGTCTTAGGCTCAAGATCCATTTGCTGGGCACATTTCCAAAAAGGAAAGAAAGAGAAATTCCAATGGGGACATTTCTGAACTTTTCTCAGCTTGACATGCCATGCTCATTTCCTGGAATCTATTCCACTGAAACCAGCTATGCAGAGAGAGCATAAACAGGTGAAATAAAGGATAATCAGGTCCTTGTTCAGCCTTGGCTCATACAGAGCTGCCATCTGTGCCAAGCAGGAAAGAGCTCACCTTTTCACATGGTTTTGCCCCTCATGTGAAATAAACAGCTAACTCATCATAAACTATACATTACTGAAAATAAATCTGGAACAGACCAAGATGTGGGATGCAGAGGTAGGGGAACACAATATCTTCCCTGAAGACTGAGGAGCACCTCCCAGTGGAGATCCAGAGGTCCCATCCTCCAGATTCCACCAGAAGCCCTCTCAGAATAAAACTTATCCAGAGTGAGATTAAGACTAATGGCAAGGCCACACATAGAGGCAGGTTGAGGTAGCAACTGTGATGCTTTTGGACATCAGATGACCCACCTTTGGGCTTTGCTCTTGGGCATAAAATGACAGCAGTGAAGAGCAGCAAGGTCCATCCTGGATGTATGCAAACCTGAAAGAGACAGCCACAGACTGTGGATTGCTTACAGCCTCAGACAGGTTGTCTAGAGATAGATGGGGACAGCGCTTTACATTACCAGAGTCATAGCAAAAAGGAACAGCTAGCAAAAAGCACTAACTCTAATGAGATAAATCCCACCCCATTCTTTGTTGTTATTTGCATTATTATTCCTTTCCCATAGCTTTTTAATATTTTATTTTTTTCAATTTTTCTATGTATTTGCTATTTTTAATTCAAATCTCTTATTTTACTTTTCTATTTTTATACTTTTTTACCTCTCCCTTCCTTTCTTATTTTCATTTTAAATTTTATTTTTTCTATTTTTACTTTGTTTACATATCTTTCTCTTATTCTCTACTCCCTCTAGCCTCTCAAAATAATTTCCTTCCTTTAGTCTTTTTATACTCATTTTTCTTTCTTATGATATTCTTATCTTTCTACTTTTATTACTTTTTCTTAATTGTCACTGATATTGCTATTGCTTTGGGGATATACTTTTGCTGTTGTGTGTTTTGTTTTCTGTACTGTTTTGTTTTCTTCTACCAACACTCATACAGCAGTATACAAGATGTGGTGAGAGTTAAGACCCTTAGACAGTCAGCCAGAGGTGAGAACCCACCACCCAATAAGGCAAAAATCAAAACCCAAATACAACAATACAGTCCACATAAACTGCATAAAATACATACTTACAGCATCCAACTTAGGAGATCAAGAACACTGTGCCAGTGAGTCCCACAGGACTCCTACCACAGAAGGCAACCCCACAAAGACAGGGAGACAAAGCAGATATATCTAATACTTAGAAACAAACAATCATCACCTAAAAAGGAGAGACAAAGAAACAACTCCTAATCAAAAGAAAAAAAGAAATCCCCAGAAAAAAAGCTAAGTGAAATTGAGGTAAACAATTTATAGAGTTCAAAGTAATGGTTATAAAGATGCTCAAGAAACTTAGTGAAAATAACAAGAAAATTTATGCAAGCAACAAAGAACTTCATGGGAATTACATCAGCATGAAAATTGACATATAAACTATGAATAAGAACCAGGTGTAGATGAAGAACACAATATCTGAAATGAAGAATAAACTAAAGCTAATTAAAAGGCTAAGTGAAGCAGAGGATTGAATCCTCGAGTTAAAGAGAAGATAGTAAATAAACACCCAGTCAGGGAAATAAAGCAAAATCTCAAAAAGAATGAGGATAGTTTAAGGGAGTTTGAGGACAACATAAAACATAACAATATTCACATCACAAGAATACCAGAAGGAGAAGAAAAAAGGCAAGTGGTAGATAATTTGTTTGAAAAAATAATGAAAGAAAACTTCCCTGACTAGGTAAGGAAAAAAGTCACACACAACCAGAAGGTACAGACAGTCCCAAGCAAAAGAAACCAAAGAGACACACTCAAAGACACATTATGATCAAATGTCAACATTTAAAGACAAACTGAGAATCTTAAAGGCAGCAAGGGAGAAACAGTAGTAGCATATGAAAGAGCTGTGATAAGGCTGTATCAGCTGAATGCCCAACAGAAACACCACAGGCCAGAAAGGAATGACATGTAACATTTCAAGTAATGAAAATCAAGGACCTGCAAATAAGACTATATCCAGCAAGGCTCTCTTTTAAAATGCAAGGCAAAAATAAAGCCTTTCAGACAAAACAAAACAAAAACAAAAACAAAAAGAAAAGCATGCATCTCCACCAAATATAACATTGAAAGATATGATGAAAAGTTTGCTTTAAGAAGAAATAGAGAGAGGTACACATGTATAAAGAGAAAATAGCAATGAATAAGTACCTAATAATAATAACCTTAAATTTAAATAGATTGAATGCTCCATTCAAAACACAGATGATACCTGAATGAATAAGAAAACACGACTTATGCCCTGGGTGGTGTAGCTCAGTGGATTTGAGTGTGGGCCCCCAAACCAAAGGATCACAGTTTGATTCCCATTCAAGGCACATGCCTGGGTTGCAGGCCAGTTCCCAACAGAGGACCCACGAGGGGCAACCATACATTAACATTTCTCTCCCTCTCTCCTTCCCTTTTTCTCTAAAGATAAATAAATAAAATCTTTAAAAAAATGACTTACATAAAATGGCAATAAGTACCTATCAATAATAACCTTAAACATAAATGGATTAAATGCTCAAATCAAAAGACCTAGAATAGCTGAAAGGATAAGAAATCATGACCCACACATATGAAGCCTGTAAGAGACCCACCTAAGAACAAAAGACCTATGAAGGCTAAAAGTGAAGGGTTGGAAAAAAGATATCAAGTAAATGGACATGAAAAAGAAAAGCCAGGGCAGCGATACTCATATCAGACAAAATAGACTTCAAAACAAGTGCAATACAAATAGATCCAGAAGGACACTTCATAATACTCAAGAAAAGAACACATCAAGAAGACATAAATTTTATAAATATATAGGCACCAACATAAGAGCACCAAAATGCATAAGAAAAATCTTGGAGGACTTCAAGAAAAATATAGACAGCACCACAATTATAGTAGGGGATTTTAACACCCCACTGTCAAAGATGGACAGTTCTTCAAAACAAAATATCAACAAAGATATTGTGTCATTGAGCAATGCCCTAGATGAAATGGACTTAACTGATATATATAGAGCCATTCATCCCAAAGCAACAAAATACATATTCTTTTCAAATGTACATGGAACATTTTCAAAGACAGACCACATGATAGGACACAAAACAAGCCTCAACAAATTTTTAAACAATGAAATCATATCAAGCATTGTCTCTAACCACAAAGGATTGAAACCAGAAACCTATCTCAAGGTAAAATGCAAACTCATGGAGATTGAATAGCATGCTATTAAACAATGAGTGTGTCAAGAGTGGGATGAGGGAAGAAATAAAAAAGTTTCTGGAAACAAATGAAAGTGACAACACACAATCCAAACTCACAACAATCTGAAACTTATGGGACACAGTGAAGGCAGTCTTGAGAGGGAAGTTCATGGCTACACACATCTACCTAATAACCTTACACCTATAAGAACTGGAGGAACAACAATGAAAACAGACCAGAGCAAGCAGAAGGAAGGAAATGAAAGAGGAGAACAGAATTAAATGACATAGAGACTAAAAGCACAATTCTAATGATCAATAAGTCAAGCAGCTCTTTCTTCAAAAAGATAAACAAAATTGACAAGCCTTTAAGCAGACTCATCAAGAAAAAATCAAAGAGGACCCAAATAAGCACAATCAGAAATGAAAGAGAGATTACAACTGATATCACAGACATAAAAAGGAGTTAAGAAACCACTGTGAAGAACTATACCACAAGAAATTTGAAAACATAGGTGAAATGGAAAAATTTCTAGAAAAATATAATTTACCAAACTCAATAAAGAAGAAGCAGAAAGTTTGAAGAGACCAATAACATCAGACAAAATTGAAGCAGTAATCAAAACATTCCAAACACAGAAAAATCCTAAACTGTAGGGTTTCATAGAAGAATTTTACAAAGCATTCAAAAAAGAGGTAACCTCTATCTGTCACAGACTATTCCAAAAAATCCAAGAAGATGGAAGACTCCCTAACTCTTTTTATAAAGCCAGCATCATCTTAATTTCAAAACCAGATAAAGACATAACAAAGAAAGGAAGCTTCAGGCCAATATCACTGATGAACATAGATACTAAAATCCTTGACAAAATATTGGCAAACTGCATCCAGCAATATAGTAAAATATCATGCAACATGATCAAGTAGAATTCATCCCAGAGACACAAGAATGGTACAATATTCACAAATCAATACATGTAATACATCACATAAACAAAAGCAAAGACAAAAATTACACGATCATAGCAATAGATGCAGAAAAAGCATTTGATACATTACAGCATCCATTTATGATAAAAGCACTTCAGCAAAGTGGAGATAGAGGGGGAATTCCTCAATATAACAAAGGACATATATGAGACACCTGCAGCCAACATCATACTCAAGTGGCAAAAAATTAAATGTTTTCCACTAAAATCAGGAACAATCTAGGATGTCAGCTTTCACCACTCTTTGCCATGTCCACAGTTGGATCCCTTCCCTGACAAAGTCAGGAGGGGAGGTCCAAGACTTCAAGAAAGCATTTTCCAACCTGGTGGACGTGGCATGGGGGGGCTCTGCTATACCCATTGTGATTGTTCTTGCTTTGGGGATTTTGACCTCTTCCACCCTGATTATTTTGAATACCACTGCTGTGATCCAAATAGCACAAGCAGATTTTTCCCTGTTCACTAAAAAAAGTAATAATACTTTAGAAAGTACATTGAGTGATGTGACTCCAGATTATTTAGAGAGTTCTTGGAACAAAGAAAGTAACCATAGTAACACACCAGAAGAAATCAGGAAGCAAAATATGAGTATTGGAGAATTAATAGAAAAGTTATAAAAGATCACCCTTGAAAGCCCCCTACTACGACAGGATAGCCCCATGAGACAAAGGATTCTCCCAAAACCTACAAAAACACTGAGAAAAATCCCACCTACTATTAAAACTCCATGGGGACCTGCTTATTTATTAAGGCCAGACCTTGGTATCCCCCTAAGGGACAGTGAAGTCTCCAGCCTGTCCCAACGCCACCTAAACCTACACTTCCTTATTATAGAGTCTGGGATGAGGACGGAGTTAAATGGGTTTCTAAAAACAGTAATAATATAATGGCAAGAAGCCTACCCTTCTTAGAGAGACTCGCAAGAAGTGATAGCACACCACAAAAATGCATGACAACACAAAGAAAACTAGAAGTTAGAAAAAGCCTCATAAGATATTTTTCTGGGCCATGTTACCTTACATACTGGCCTGAGAAGAGAGAAAAAATATTAAAAGAAATAAAAGAATTAGAACCCCTAGCAAAAGAGAAAATAATGAAGGGCATAGACAAGTACACAGGTCAACCAGGAAGGCATGGTTACCCCCCAAGTCAATTTTAGACATACCTAATACGCAGAATAAGAATAGGCCCCCTGCGACAGCCTAACCAAGGCAGACAGCCAAGTTCCTGTTCAGACCAAGAAGCATAGCAACAGTAACTGCAAAAGCCAACGAATCTGAAATTGCTTGCCAGCTAGAATTGTACAAAAGCTTCAGCCTTACTTTCAATAAAGGTCTTCAGAGCATCTCCTGCCTTGAGCTGCGTAGTTGCCTGATTTCCGCGCCGGCTCCTACCTTCACCTCGAGGGGACCCTTAGACCCACTGAGGCTGGACCTCGGCAACTCTTGTTCCAAATATTATTGGAAATCCTAGCCACAAAAATTAGAAAAGAAAAAAAGAGGCATCCAAATTGGAAAGGAGGAAACAAAACTGTTAATGTTTGCAGATCACATGATAGACTACACGGAAAATCCTATAGAATCCACCAAAAACTACTTGACCTAATAATAGAATTTGGCAAAACAGCAGGATACAAAGTCAGTATTCAGAAATCAAAGGCATTTTTGTACATCAACAATGAAACATCAGAAACAGAAAGCAGGAAAAAAATTTCATTTACTATAGAAACAAGAAAGATAAAGTACCTAGGAATAAACCTCATCAAGGAGGAAAAAACATGTACTCAGAGCACTACATAATATTGAAGAAAGAAATTAAGGAAGACACAAACAAATGTGCGCTATGTACATACGCACTATGTGTACTATGCTCATGGATTGGAAGAATTAACATAATCAAAATGGCCATACTACCAAAAGGAATTTATAGATTCAATGCAATACCTATTAAAGTACCAAGGACATATTTCACAGACATAGAACAAACCTTTCAAATATTAAATGGAACTATAAATGACCCCAAATAGCTACAGCAGTTTTGAGAAAGAAGTATGAAGTAGAAGGCATCAAAATACCTGATATCAAACTGTATTACAAAGCCACTGTAATCAAAAAAGCCCAGTACTGGTATAAGAGCAGACATATTTCTGTTCTCTAATGAAACAGAATAGTGAGCCCATAAATAAACCCAAGTTTCTGTGGTCAATTAATACTGGACAAAGGGAGAAGAAGCATAAAGTTGAGTAAAATTAACCTCTTCAACGAATGGTGTTGGGTGAGCTGGACAGCTACATACACAAAAATGAATCTTGATCACCAACTTACATCATACACAAAAACAAATTTAAGGTGGGAAAAGGACTTAAATATAAGCCATGACACCATAAAAGTTCTACAGGAGAACATAGGCAGAAAAATCTCCCATATTTTATTTTATTTTTTTATTGATTATGCTGTTACAGTTGTTCTATTCCCCCTTTCATTCCCCTCCACCCTACCCCCCATCCCCACCATTAACCCCCCTTTAGTTTATGACCATGTGTCTCAAGTTCTTTAGATTCTATATTTCCCGTACTATTTTTGCCCCCCCATCTATTTTCTATCTACTGTCTATGCTACTTGTTTTCTGTATCTTCTCCCCCCTTCTCCTCCTCCCACTCCCCTATTGTTAACCCTCCTTGAGATCTTCATTTCTGTTTCCACTCCTGATCTAGCTGTCCTTTTAGTTTGCTTTCGTTTTAGGTGTGGTTGTTAATAACTGTGAGTTTGCTGTCCTTTCACTGTTCATGTTTCTTTAACTTCTTTTTCTTAGGTAAGTCCCTTTAACATTTCATATAATAAGGGCTTGGTGATGATGAACTCCTTGAATTTGATCTTATCTGAGAAGCACCTTATCTGTCCTTCCATTTTAAATGAAAGCTTTGCTGGATAGAGCAATCTTGGTTGTAGGTCTTTGGTTTTCATGACTTGGAATACTTCTTCCCAGCCCCTTCTTGCCTGTAAGGTCTCTTTTGAGAAATCCACTGATAGTCTGATGGGGACTCCTTTGTAGGTGACTGTCCCCTTAGCTCTTGCTGCTTCTAGGATTCTCTCCTTCATTTTAATTTTGGCTAATGTAATTATGATGTGCCTTGGTGTGTTCCTTCTTGGGTCCAACTTCTTTGGGACTCTCTGAGCTTCCTGGATTTCCTGGAAGTCTATTGCCTTTGCCAGATTGGGGAAATTCTCCTTTATTATTTGTTCAAATAAGTTTTCCACTGGTGGCTGTGCCTTTCCCCCTTCTGGTACCCCTATAATTCGGATGTTGGAGCGTTTAAAGATGTCCTGGAGGTTCCTAAGACTCTCCTCATTTCTTTGAATTCTTGTTTCTTGACTCTTTTCTGTTTGGCAGTTATTTGCTTTCTTCTGGTCCATTCCATTGATTTGAGTCCCAGTTTCCTTTTCATTGCTATTGGTGTCCTGTGCAATTCCATTCATTTCAATTAGTTTTGCCTTCATATATTTGTCTAATTTGTGGCTATAATCAACCAGTTCTATGAGGATCCTGATGACCAGTGTTTTAAACTGTGCGTCTGAGAGTTTTGCCATTTCTTCATCGCTTAGATCTATGGGCTCTGGGGCTTTGAGATCTTCTTGTGACATTTTTGGTCTGTTTGCGCCCTTTAAGTGTGCGGCGCCTTGGACTCCCAGGTCTCTGGGTTGTGAGGCTGTATGTGGGGGCGTGGTCCGAGCAGGGAAATGGCGACCCCCTCTGCAGTTTCTTAAAGCTGGGTGAGGAGCAGCACCTAAGGTGGTTCACCTGGGCTGGGCCACTCAGAGTCGCTGGGTTACGACGCTGTATGTGGAGGTGGGGTCAGAGCAGGGAAATGGCGGCGCCCTCCACTGCCTTTCACCATGGGGACCCGCCGCCCCGGTCCAACTGCCCACTCCCTCGCCTGTCCACCGACGCACAAATGCGTGACCACAGTCAACAAGCAGCACCGCTCCCTCGCTGTCTCCCTGTAGTCGCTCACCTGGTCGCTCACTATGTCTAACCCTGCGCCTGGATTCAGCGCGCCTGAATCTGTCTGACCGAATTTTCCTGGGCAACCCCACTTCACTAGCCGCTGGTTTCGCCCCTTACCGGTCAGGCTGAAGAATTTGTTGTTAAGGGACTTCCAAAAAGTTCAATTTTCCGTGTTCTGGCTATGTTTTCTATTGCTAATATTTAGTTGTCTCTAAACTTGGTTGTGTGAGAAGGCACGGCATATCCACCTATGCCTCCATCTTGGTGGAAGTCCAAAATCTCCCATATTACATACAGCAATATTTTCACTTATATGTTCCCTTGAACAAGGGGCATAAAGGAAAGAAAAGAATAAACAAATGGATTTCATAAAAATAAAAGCTTCTGCACAGCTGAAGAAAAAATGCATTAGAATGAAAAATAGAACCAATGTTTTCTTTTTTCATTAGAATGAATAAAGAAGCATACAAGGAAACCATGTACAGGGAAAACATATTTCTAATGATACCTCAAACAAGGGTTTAATCTCCAAAATATATGAAGAACTCACAGGACTCCACACTAGGAAGACAAAAAAAAAAACAATTAAAAATGGGCAAAAGACTTGGACAAACACTTTTGCAAGGAGGACATACATAAGGTCCAAAGACATATGAAAAGATGTTCAGCTTCACTAGCCATCAGAGAGATGCAAATTAAAACCACAATGAGACACAACTTCCTACCACTCTAAATAGCCATCATAGAGAAATAAACAAACAAGTGTTGGAGAGGATGTGGCAAAAAGGGAACCCTAGTGCACTGTTGGTGGCAATGCAGACTGGTGCATCCACTGTGGAAAACACTACAAAATTTCCTCAAAAAAAAAAATAGAACTGCTTTTTGATCTAGCAGTTCCACAACTGGGATTATATCCTAAGAATCCTGGCACCAAATCCAAAAGAACCTATGCACCACAATCTTCATACCAGCATAGTTTACAATAGCCAAGTGCTTGAAGAAACCTAAGTGCCTATCAGTAAATGAATGGGTGAAAAACTATAGTACATTTACATAATGGCATACTACACAGCAGAGAGAAAGAAGGAGAGTTGCAAAAGTTACCCTTTGCAACAGCATGGATATAACTGGAGAGCATTATTCTGAGTGAAATAAGTCAGGCATTCAGGGACAAGTACCATATGATCTCACCTTTAACTGGAACCTAATCTACAAAACAAACAAGTAAGCAAAATATAACTAGAGACATTGAAATTAAGAACAATCTGTAAGCAAAATATAACTAGAGACATTGAAATTAAGAACAATCTTACAGCAACCAGAGGGGATGTGAGAGGTGGTAATGTGGGGAAAGGGAGGAAAAGAGGAATGGTTTTCAGGGACAATTAAAAAGGACACATGGACAAAACCAGGGTTGGGCAGTGGAAATAGGGTAGGGATGTTGGAATGGCTTGGGTGGGGAGGGAGTGGTGGGGAGTATATGCAGACAACTACTTAAACAACAATAAAATAATTTAAAACATATGTCGGTAAGTAGTTTGGGTTATTTCACATTTATCAAAATGCCACTTTTCAAGCACTTTTAACCATTTTGAGTTCTTCCAATAAGTTTAAAAGCCTTTAAAATGTTCTATATTTTGAGAAGAGTTGATTACATATATCAACAAGAAAATAACCCCCCACAAGGAAATACATTTTCATAAAACATGTATTGTGAGACCTTCTCATTGGGCTTGTAGGTAAAATTTGACCCTTCCGCAAAGTTAAACACACACTTTTTCCTCCAGAAATCAAAACATAATATTTTCTCCTTCATTGTTTTCCCTTGAGTATTAAAAAGAGGGATTAAATAGGAAAGTGAGGACAATCTTATAGGGGAAGAGTTTAGAAGAATTAAAAGCTTATTCTAACAGCAAACAAAAATATGGGGATAAACTACTAAAAATATAGAGGTTTTGCTGCACCATTAATAAAATGCTTTCTTTTTTAATGTTCCCACAATCCCCTCACAGCTCCTGAAGTTCCAGAAAGGGGTCAATAAGAAGTCTACCCCAGTCCAAAACCAAAGAAAGTGCTTGTAGACCACCTAAGTTGTAAATATTATGTTGCTTTACTTTTTAATAGTTCAGAGTGATTTTCCTGAACTAAGATATTCTTTTTTCTTATATAAAACTAGTAGTTATCAAAATCCAGAAATTAACATAGAATATTATTTAAACTTATTCCAGATCTTATTCTAATTTTATTGATTGTTCAAATTTGGTGGTATATCCAAAGAAAATCATAATCATGTCCTGTATTGCACTGATTTGTCATGCTTCTTTTTTAAAGATTTTACTTATTTATCTTTAGAGAGGAAGATAAGGAGAGAGGGAGAGAAATGTCAATGTATGGTTGCCTCTTGTGGGTCCTCTGTTGGGAACTGGCCTGCAACCCAGGCATGTGCCCTGACTGGGAATTGAACCGCCATCCTTTGGTTCCCAGGCCTGCATTCAATCCTCTAAGCTATACCAGCCAGGGCTGATTTGTCATGCTTTTTAAGTCTTTTTTAATCTGGAGAGTCTTTCATCTATTTTTGGCTATGTTGACATTAATTATTGATGAGCGTGTCATTTTAATTTTTAAAAACCCAGTTGGATTCTCCTGATAATTTCTTGGTATTAGATTCTGTGGAAGAATTTTCATAGTAATATTAAAGACTTCCTGTTGGCTTGTTTTTTTCATTGCATCACATGAGGAGCCACATAATGTTGACTTGACTTAATTCTGAATATGTTAGCTTTGGTCACTGGGTTTTTGCCAGGTGCAACTTCTCTAAAGTTTCCATTTATCTTTTTGTAATTAATAAGTAATTTGTAAGACTTCACTATTAGACTATGCAACTATGTTTTCACTCCTCAAATTTTCACAACAAAACATAAGCATCCATTGATAATACTTCTTTAAATTATTATTATGATACTTAGCATGCTATTTAGTCTCCATGAGTTTCAATATTTTTGAGTTTTTTCCACAGGGTTGGTTTCTAGTTTCAGGCCCTTGTGGTCTGAGAAAATTCTTGATATGATTTCAATTTTCTTGACTTTGTCGAGGCTTGTTTTGTGTCTTATTACGTAGTCCATCTTTGAAAATGTTCCATGTGGATTTGAAAAGAAAGTGTATTTTGCTTCTTTGGGATGAGAAGTTTTATATATATATATATATATATATATATATATATATATATAATGCATATAGAGTAGACAGTCAGACAGGCATGAACATACCAGGCACAATAGGCCAGGCATAGAATGTAACAAAGGTGGAAAGTTCCAGGTGCCTAGCATTTGCCAAAACTAGGAAAACAAGCTAGACATTGACCCCACAGCAACATTTTCTCCCCTAGCATGTCACTAATCATGCTATTTAGACCCCCTTAGAGGAGGGAGAGGGCATCAGAGAAAAGCCTCATATGATTCCCTTACGAAGACAGGAGATGATGAAACAGGCCTTAACAGGTCCTGTTAAAGAAGAAAGTAGTTAGCTACTTCCAGGTAAAATAGGTGCTGGGCAACACCCCATGGCAGCTCTTTGAGCCACCTAACTACTCCCTCAATTCTTTCTTTTTAGTGTACTTTTGCTGAACTCAAGAACTAAGGCCTAACTCCACATTCCTTGTTAACAGAAAGAGGAAGAAGAATGAGACATTAACTTTCTCAGAGCCGTAGGCTAATAAGGAAGCATAGTAAGGATAGATCATCCAGAGCACTCACATTTTAATTATAGCTTTCTCTTTTTTAATAGATTATTTTATTGTATTTTCCATTACCATTTATCCCATTTATACCCTCTTCCACCTTACCCCACCTCCTCCTCCCTGCAGTTACCAAACTGTTGTCCATTTCCATGAGTCATTTTCTTTTTTTCCTCAACTCTTCCACCCACCTACCCCCAAGAGTTGTCAGGCTGCTCTCTATCCATTAATCTCTCTATTTTGCTTATTAGTTCATTTTGTTCATTATATTCCACATAGGAAGGAAATCATATGGTATTTTCTTACTCTGACTGGCTTATTTCACTTGGAATTATGTTCCCATGTCCATGCAGGCTGTCACAAAAGGCACATTTACACAATGGAATACTACTGGGTTGTGAGAACAAACTTTTACTCTTTGTAACAACTGTAGCCTTCTAAACATAGGTTTTGTTGCCACATCTTTAGTGAAAGCTAGTCAAGTAGAACTAAGTATCATTCCTAAGCAAAGAAAACAAACTGCAGTGTTTTAAACCTTGAATGTACACCATATCCAAACATTCTATTCACTAAAATATAGCTATTTTTGCTGACAGTAGATCCATGAAACCTGACATCTGAAGTGCTTACAACAAATTCCTATTGTTTCTGCTCTGTGTAGGGGTAGTAATCTCTTTTTCAGTGAACTCCATTGAAATTAGAACTCAATTGTGTAAAATATACTGTATTGAAACAATGACTTGTTCTAGACAATATTTGGGGACAGAAGTGACCTCCTGGGTCATGACAATGGTCTAAGTAGCAGCATCCTATTAACACCAGCTGACCACCCTTTAAAATATTTTCTATAATATGGCTATCACTAATGTAAACTACTTTTAAAATATAAACACATCAATGACTCATGGACTTTCTGACATATAGATCGGGCACTCAGAGCAGGCACCATGTGATGGGCCCACTGTAAAGTTTAGCACTTAATGTTGTGCATATGACTGAGAATCCTACAGACCTGAAACATTTGCCCAACAGGAGCAAACATGTTGCTTCTCTCCTCATTTCCTTACAACTAAGGACAGAATCAAAGTGTTTTCCTTATAGCAAACTCATTTACTTACTCAGTCTCTCACTCACTAATTTATTCATTCTTTTGCTTTCATGTTTCCCCTTAAAAATAAACATTTTTCAAGACTGCTACCTATTTTAATAAACTTAGAGATTCAAAAATGAGAAAGGTGTAATGATTTTTTCTAAAGACTCAATATGGACAAGAAAGTGATAAAAACAAAAACCGTATATGGTGCATTGTGGTAAATGCACTGACAGAGATTACAAATCAGGTAATAAAGGCTCATAGAATAAGAACAGCACAATGAACTCAACTGGGTTTCTGTTTGTGTGCATGTATGTGTACATGTGTGGCTGGGCAGCAGTGGAGTGAATGGTTGAATGACAAGGTTATTTGTCAGGGCAGCCTTATGGGAGGTATTGATATCTTAAGGAGCGTTAAAATCGGTACTGAAGTGAAGTGGGCAAATATAAAACAAAGGGCAGGACTGGCAGTCTAAATAAATTAAATGAAGTGATTAAAACTATGGTATGCCCTTAGAAATATAAGGAGTAGCTCATATAACAGAGTTTCTTATTGCTAGAAAATAACATTAAGACAAGAACTGGCCAAATATAATTCTGTCTCATTAATATAGAATCACAGCACAGGTAATCTTTTGGACCATTTTAGGAGTTTTGATACTTATTTTCTAGTATAAGAGCAGCAACTTAAGTAGTAGAAACAAGGGACTGCCATGGTCACATTAAGTTTATAGAAACACAGATCTACAATAGCTTCCCTATTTGGAATACAAAATGAAAATATTATTTTTAAAAATAAAAAAAACTTTTTGCAAACTCATTTTATGATAAAACATCACCCAAAATAATGCAAGCTACTTATAGTTCTTATTTATCCCACATAGAGTGTATGTTTGTTTTACCAAAGAAATATTAACAAGTTCTAATATAAGATGTATTCCAGACCTTATTGGCTTGTCAGAATATAAATGATGCAATGCTAACCTACTAAAAATACTGAATTCTGAAATGACCTGACCCACAAGTATTGGATATAAGAAGTATATATCTGGGTTGCCCAAGAAGCTGTGTAGTTGGAGGGAGACAAAGTAATCAGCATTTAATACTATCAAATAAGATCTGTCAAATATTTTTCAGAAAATTATGCACCAAATATTATGGAATATTAAATAAGTACTGAAAGAGGAGTTGGTCCTGAGAAATCTGTGGAGTATTTTTGGAGTGGGATGTTTTTATTTAAAACAATACAGCCCTCATTATGTAGTAGGAGCATCCAGAAAAGGGTGATCCAGGGAGATCTTGTAATTCTTCCTGTCCAAATTCCAGACCTTATTGGCTTGACAATCATATTAAATAAATTTCTGTACTTATAAAGGCCCTAATGTCTCTCAGGTTCACGTTTTTTTAACTGCCTAAATATCAAAGCTTGCTCAAGCTGCCCAGGCAAAGGGCTGAGCTTTCTTATATTTATTGTACCTTTCTGAAAACTGAGTCTGAGTGTATGGCAAATACCTGGAAAACAAAGGCCTTCAAACATGGCCTGAATTGTTTAATAGATTTTTCCTGTCATCATCCAAATCGAAGATGGTTCCAGATTATTTATACTGTTCCATATTAGACTTTCTGCCTTTATTATGACCTCTCTCAAAATATTGTTTTAATTATGGCCAGGGTTATATAAAGCAATGTTGCGTGTATTATACCTTGACTTTCTATGTAATTTATCTTGGTTATTTCCTGTGGTATTTTTGTTCAATTTCCCTTTTCTTCAGCATCTTTATATTAATGGATGCTGATACACATCTGTTTATTATACCTCTTCGGAGCCTTTTGTGCCTTATTCATTTAATAACAGTCAGTGGATGAGGGAGACTAAAGGAATGACCTGACCCAGGACTGTGGATTTTCTTCTATTCTCCCTGAATTTTTGTCATTGAGCCTAAATCCTGAGATTTCCTCTCTTCTCTGGACCAGTGGGAAAGTAGTTGGGCTGAAATAATGCTTTATATATCACAAGTCCTTTATGAAACCACTTTAAATTTATTTCTCACTAGCAAAATGAGATATTTAACTTAAGGCATATTTTTTACCCTTCATCTGGCAACTTTTTGCTTAGAAAAAAATAGTACTTAGCTATTGCTTTTTAATCCAGCTGCATCTTTCCTGCTACTTTGCAGTATTGAGAGAGAGAGAGAGAGTGAGCTGTGAGAGCTGTGGAATGCTCTGGAATTTTTTTCATTCACCAATATTCTGTTGATCTTAACAATAGATCCCTAATAAGCAAATAATCTTTGAAGTTCTTTGTTGCCTCTGTGGCTGAAATTGGTTGTCAGCTTCTTTACTTGACCAATTTTCACTAAAGTTGACAAAACTCTACAGATTACAGTTTAAAACTGATAGTTTTTCAGAGTTCATACAGATCATATTTTCTTTTTTTAATATTTTATTTTTATGCAGTTACATCTGTCCCACCCTATTCTCCTCCAGCTCCCTCCACCCAACTTATGTCCCACTTCTATAATCAATCCCCCAACTGTTTTCCATGTCCATGGGTCCTTCACATATGTTCTTTGACTAATACCTTCACCTTATTGATAGATAACATTTCTATTTCTCATTCTTTTTGTTTTCATCTGAATTCAGAGAGAAAAGGACTAATTTAGCTAACTCGTACTTGAAGATTAAATTGACCCTTATGAAACAAAATCTTGATTGCTTTGTTTACAAAAATTTGGTGACCTTGCTCTCTCAGGGTGTGTCTAAACCCCTTCAGCTGACTTTCAATGTCATTCCTGATCTGATCCCTGTCAACTTTTCAGCTTCACTGGTTACGATTCTCCTTTCATAGCCTAGGCTCAACACATCCTGTATCAAAACTATTCACTATTCTTTGCACATGTCTATATCCTATTCATTTTAGGTCATTGTCATCTGTCTGGAATTTCGTTTAGGTGAGATAAAAAGATTTTGAGCTGCTTATTATCTAGAACACCTGGATAATTATTTTATTTTTAAAGCATTTTTAATTGCTGTTCAGGTACAGTTTTCTGTCTTTTCCCCTCCCCTCTCCCCACCACCTTAGCCCTCCCCACCTGTCTCCCTTGTTTCTATCCCCCTTTGTTATTGTTCATGTGTCCTTTATAATTGTTCCTGCAAACCCTTTACCCTTTTCCCCTACACTTCCCTGCCCCTGTCTCCTCTGGTCACTGTCAGCCTGTTATCTATTTCAGTGTTAGTGGTTCCTTTGTTGGTGGGTTTCCTCTTATAGCAGGTACACTAGTGTTCACAGCTTTCACCTACTCATTTTTGTGATCAGTTGGAGGGGGAAAGCAAAATGGTTTAAGACAGGGGGAGTGAGTGTATCTATAGTATTTAAAGTACCAACCCATTGAGAAAAGATAGGAGATCCTTTGGATATGTATAGTGTTAACTGTAAAATCTCACCCAACTATTAACTTTCTTGAAATGGTGGAAAAAAATATGACTCTTGTTAGATGCAGGGAAAGACTGTGAGTTGGATCTAGAAAGCAATGAGCTTGTGGGAGGTCAGATTATGAAGTAAAGTGAGAGTAAAGGACAAAAAATAGGTGTAGTGTGGGAGAGAATTTAGTTAACCACCACTGTAATAAAATTCAGGAAACAGTAAAGTGAGCTAAGATTTGGGAGAAGTGCTGTGCAGTATTGTGTGGAACATCAATTATTTACAATAGTAATGGAGCAACAATCATACGACAGAATCTATGTGATCTACATAACAAGAATAGGAAATATAGGAACTCGAGTAGTGTGCTATTGGAATACAAGTGAAGTGCAAGATGGAAAAATAAAAATACACTATGAAGCAGAGAACAAGGGAAACGAGTCAAACAATGCGATTTAACAAACCAAGTGAGGAAGACTAAACAGAAAGAAGAGAGGTAGAAAAGTACTAAAAAATAAAAGATGTAAGAATAATGAAAAATAATAATGATACAAATGTACAATAACTTTCAATTTCTCTGGAACAGCAGAGTAAAATTTGTTTCACTCTCTCAGTTTTTTGGATGACCCCTCTTTGGATCTAACTCTGGTCTTTTCATAGCTCCAGGTTTTGTTGCCTCACTTGTGGGAATAAAAAAAAAAAGAAAGAACAAGGAATAAAAAAATAGAGAATGAAAGAAAGAAAGAAGGAATTATTAAAAATAAATAAATAAAAGCCTTCTGTTGGCTTTAAACCAGCCAAGGCAGTTCTGCGGGTCTTCCTAGTTGTAGCAGGATGAGGAGGGATTCATTTTGCTTTTCTCCCTTTTTGAGCTGCACTGCTCACAGTTGCCCAGCTTCCAGCCCAGTTCCTCAGTTTGCTGTGGGGCACCCAGTGCCCTTCTGTGCCCAGCCTACACTGTCAGTCCACCAGTTGTGCTGTCCTTGAGGTGAACCAATTAGGGGCAACTCACATACCACCTTCTTGCTGTTTGCTGTCCTAGATGCTAGGGACTCTCAGAACCTCTTCAGGGTAGTTCAGCTCCCTCAGTGAGTTGTCTTTCTGGTGATTGCTGACTCCCTGAGCCCTGCAGTTCTTCTCTGCAGGGGTGTCTCGGCCTTCCTCTTAGAGAGCCAGTAGGCCCTGCAGAGCCCTGGACTCAGGGAGTCCTCTGGGTAGTGGGAGGTTCCTCTGGGTAGTGGGGCCAGGCACACTCCTTCCTGGGGCTGCAGGCTGGGCCTGAGCACTGGGACAGGACTGGCAGCCACCGGACCATGTGGTCAGGTATGCTCTATCCCAGGTCTTTGGGAATGAGCTCCTGGCCCAGCAGGAGGCTGGGCCGGCTACTGCAAAGAATTTCCCAAACAGCTTCTGAGTACCTACTCTCTTTCTTTTTAGAAAATTCCTCCTATTCAATCCTGCCACTCCAAACAAGCACCAGGCCTCTCACACATCCCAAGTCTCCAACCAGACTGGAGACTGACCAGGTTAGGGTTCATCACTGCCCAACTCTCCCCAGCTGGTGTCCACAGTCTCAGTGGGTACACACTGCTCCTGTGTGTTTGCCACCTCATCCTTCCTCCCCCTCTGCAACTTCAAGCATCCAGATCCCTCCTGGTGATGCTCAAACATTGTTTGGCAAGGGAGGAAGCCATTGACCTGGCTCTATCCCAAGAATCCTGTGGCAGACCTGGCTGGCACAGAACTTGGGGCTGCAGTCACCCTGGTCCCCATGCTGGTCTCAGGGACCTTATTGTCCTGAAGCAATCTCCTTATTTTCTAATTTTTCAATGTCCTCTACAAGTTTTGGTCTCCAATCTTCACATATGTTGGGATACTGCTGGCTGTTCATTCTGTTCCTCAGAAGATTGGCTAAGTGTTTCACCTGTGAGCAAGGGGAAGTGGACTCTACTCCCACCTATCTCACTGCCATCTCCCTAGATAATTATTTTAAATAATAATTTTTATTTATAATGGAATGCATGGTAAAATAAAAGTTATATTTTTATCCTCCAAGGAATTAGTTTAAAATATTGTAAAAATAAATTAGTTCTATGTACTTGTTCATTCTTCCAGCAAATGTTAATAATAGGATAAACAGTGATATGTAGAAATATTTGGTATAGAAATTATTGATCTTCACTTAATTTTGTATTAATTAGACAAGTTACTCTAATTAATTGATCAGTTACTTAACAATGGAACCACCAATTTTTATGTTTATTTCTTTCTTATGTAATAGCCCATTGCTGGCATTTTAGTTGGGGTGGCTTATCACCACACAGTTATTGAAAGAACCAGTTTGCCTCCATTTTATGGCTTTGAAATTTTTAAGTGCTTCAGAGTTTCCATATCCATATGGAAGATTAATACAAAAGGTAGTAGAGACAACACAGTTCTTCTATAAAAATCCCAGACTACAGCAGCATATCTAAAGTGTGTTACATGCCATGGGTAAGATTTAATAGCAGAGCCAAACCTACATGCAAAATGTTATGACTAAAAATCTTTTTTTCATTGTCACCAGAGGAGAAAGTGTGATTGTTCACCATTCCCCACATATGTGCCCACTCAGTCATATGCTTCTATGATTTAAATCAATAGATTTCTCTATGAAAGTTTATGTCATAAAATTAATACTTTGTATTATTCATCAATAGTAGAAAAGAAAAAATGTGGACTTGTAGGGAGTAGTACGTACTTTTAAATCTAGCAACTCTACTTGCCAATGTCTCTTCTCTCAAGTAGATGTTGGGGAAGCAGATTTTTTTCCAGTCAGCAGTTTTATCCCTGATTGATCCAATGTATCAACAATTCCATCTTCTAGGCAGTTGAAACTCCCCAAGAATGGTCATATGCCCCATTTTAGATCAATAAAGTCAGCATAGATTATTTTTGGGGGGGTAATTTTTAAAGTTTTTTTTGAAGATTTTTATTTATCTTTAGAGGCGAAGGGAAAAAAAGAGGAGGAGAAACATCAATGCATGGTTGCCTTTCATGAATCCCTTGCTGGAAACTGGCCTGCAGGGAACTGGCCTGCAACCCAGGCATGTGCCCTGACTGGAAATCGAACCGCGATCTTTTGGTTCGCAGGCCCTTGCTAAATCCACTGAGCTACACCAACCAGGGTTTGGGGAGGGGGTATTTTATTATTATTATTTTTTAGAAGTCAAATGGATTTAATATTAAATATGTTTAGGTCATATCCAACATTTGAGAGCAGGTATTCTATTCTGCATGCACCTTTTAAAAATGTAAAAATAACAAAAATTTAGGTCAAAGACAGCAAACTTCAAATACACTTTTTCATAGATAATATCCAAAAGTTTTCTGTTAAATAGTCTGAACTAAACCATTTATATTTTAACACATCTATCCTTTGTCAAATGTTCTTTTTTTATATACCTGATTACATTTTTATTGATTTATTTTGTGCCATATGACTTCTGATAGTCTATGTTATAGCTACCATTATATATTGATTTCTTGAAGAGTCCTATTCCTTTATTTTTTTAATGACTTACTGGGATTTATAGATTTCAAGATTTTTAAGGATGAATGGTAAAACACAATAGTGATCTCAGGGATCACCCTAAGATTAAACATTGCTACAACTGAACTGACACAATTTAATTGTATACAATATTTTTAAGAGCAGCTCATCACTGGTTTCTCTTAGTGTTCTTCCTCCAAGTTGTATTCCTAAGTTTTCTTCATTTGTTTGTTTGTTTGTTTGTTTGTTTGATTTTATTTAGTTATTTTTCAAGTACAGTTTTTTGTCTATTTCTCCCATCGCGGCACCCCCCCACCCTGTGCTCCCCACCTCACTCCATCTTCAACCCCCTTAGTTCTCATCCCTGTGTCCTTCCTATTTCTTCCTCCAAATCTCTCCCCATTTTTTCCCCTTAAATTCCATTCCCTATACCCTATTTTCACTATCCCCTTGTTCTCTATTTCAGTGTCTTTGTTTTTATTCTGCTTGCTTGTTTGTTTTGTTGTTTAGCTTCCTGTTAAAGGTGAGATCATATGGTATTTGTCTTTCAAAACCTGGCCTATTTCACTCAGCATAATGCTTTCCAGTTCCATCCATGTTGTTGCAAAAGGTAGGAGCTCCTTCTTTCTCTCTGCTTCATAGAATTCCATTGTGTATATGTACCACAATTTTTTGATCCATTAATTTACTGATGGGTACCTAGGTTGCTTCCAACTCTTGGCTATTGTAAATTGTGTTGCTATGAACATTGTGGTGCATAGGTTCTTTGAAATTGATGTTTCAGGGTTCTTAGGATATAATCCTAGCAGTGGAATTGCTGGGTCAAAAGGCAGGTCGATTTTTATTTTTCTGAGAAAATTCCATACTGTTTTCCATAATGGTTGTACCAGTCTGCAATCCCACCAACAGTGAACTAAGGACCCATTTAACCCACACCCTCTCCAACATTTGTTGTTTGTTGCTTTGTTTAAGATAGCCATCCTGACTGGTGTAAAGTGGTATCTCGTTGTGGTTTTAATTTGCATCTCTCTGATAGCTAGCAATATTGAGCATTTCTTCATGTGTCTCTGGATCTTCTGTATGTCCTCCTTGGAGAAGTGCCTGTTCAAGTCCTTTTTCCATTTTTTAATTGGGTTGAATGTTTTCTTAGAGTGGAGTCTTATAAGTACTTTGTATATTTTGTAGATTAAAACTTTGTCTGAGGTATCATTGGCAAATATGTTTTCTCATACAGTTGGTTGTCTTTTTATTTTAATACTGTTTTCCTTAGCCATGCAGAAGCTTTTTATTTTGATGAGATTCCATTTGTTTATTCTTTCCTTTATGTTCCTTGATCTAGGGGACATATCAGTAAAAAGTTGCTGCATGAAATATCTGAGATTTTCTTGCCAATGTTCTCTTCTAGAACTTTAATGGTGTCATGGCTTATATTTAAGTCTTTAACCACCTTGAATTTATTTTGGTGTATGGTGTAAGTCTGTGCTCAAGTTTTATTTTTTTTTGCACGTAGGTGTTCAGTTCTCCCAACACCACTTGTTGAAAAGGCTATAATTACTCCATTTTATGTTATTGCTCCCTTTGTCGAATATTAATTGACTGTAGACAGTTGGGTTGATTTCTGGGTTTTCCGTTTTGTTCCATTGGTCCATTTACCTGTTTTTATGCCACTACCAGGCTGTTTTGATTACAGTGGACTTGTAATACAGTTTGATATCAGGTATTGTGATCCCTCCTACTTTGTTCTTCTTTCTCAAAATAGCAGCTGCTATTCTAGGTTGGTTATGGTTCCATATAAATTTTTCAAGTGTTTGTTCTATGTCTGTGAAATATGCCATTGGTATTTTAATAGGTATTGCATTGAATGTGTATATTGCTTTGGGTATTATGGACATTTTGATGATGTTAATTCTTCCAATCCATGAACAAGGTAGATGCTTCGATTTGTTTGTGTCTTCCTTGATTTGTTTCTTTAGTGCTGTGTAGTTTTCTGCATACAGGTCTTTCACCTCCTTGGTTAGGTTTATTCCCAGATATTTTGTTTTTGTTTTTGTTACATCAAATGGGATTTTTCCTTGATTTCTGCTTCTGCTGATTCATTGTTTGTATACAAAAATGCCTTTGATTTTTGGATACTGACTTTGTAACCCGCTGTTTTGCCAAATTCATTAATTAGTTCAAGCAGTTTTTGGGTAGAGTCTATAGGATTTTCCATGTACACTATCATGTTATCTGCAAACAGTTACAATTTTGTTTCCTCCTTTCCTATTTGTATGCCTTTTATTTCCTTTTCTTGCCTGATTGCTGTGGATAAAACTTCCAATACTATATTGAATAGAACTGGTGAGAGTGCATATCCTTGTCTTGTTCCTGATCTTAGTGAAAAAGCTTTTAGATTTTGCCCATTGAGTATGATGTTGGCTGAAGGTCTCTCATATATGGACTTTATTATATTGAGGAATGCTCCCTGTATTCCCACTTTGCTGAGTGTTTTTATCATAAATGGGTGGTGTACCTCATCGAAAGCTTTTTCCACATCTATTGATATGATCATGTGGTTTTTGTCTTTGCTTTTGTTTATGTGATGTATTACATTTATTGATTTGCAAATGTTGAACCATCCTTGCACACCTGGGATGAATCACACTTGGTCTTGGTGTATGATCTTTTTGATATATTGTTGGATGTGATTTGCCAATATTTTGTTTAGGATTTTAGCGGCTATGTTCATCAGTGATATTGGCCTGAAGTTTTCTTTCTTTGTTGTGTTTCTATCTGGTTTTGTAATTAGGATGATGCTGGCTTCATAAAAAGAATTTGGGAGCTTTCCATCCTTCTGGACTTTTTGGAATAGTCTGTGGAGAATATGGGTTAGCTCTTCCTTAAATGCTTTGTAGAATTCTCCTGTGAAACCATCTGGTCCAGGGCTTTTGTGTGATGGGAGGTTTTTGATTACTGCTTCAATTTCTTTTGCTATTATTGGTGTGTTTAGATTTTCTGCTTCTTTTTTGTTGAATTTTGGAAGATTGTATTTTTCTAGAAATGTAAGCACTTTCCCTAGTTTCTCAATTTTTTTGGCATATAGTTCTTCATAGTAATTTATTATAATTCCTTCTATTTCTGTGGTATCAGTTGTAATATCTCCTCTTTCATTTCTGATTGTGTTTATTTCCGTCCTCTCTCTTCTTTTCTTGATGAGCCTACTTAAAGGCTTGTCTGTTTTGTTTATCTTCTCAAAGAACCAACTCATGGATTCATTGATCCTTAGAATTGTCCATTTAGTCTCTATGCCATTTAATTCTGCTCTGATCTGGGTTATTTCCTTCCTTCTGGTTGCTCTGGGCTGTCTTTGTTGTTGTTCTTCGAGTTCTGGCAGGCATAGGGTTAGGTTGTTTGTTCTAAATGTTTCTATCTTCTTTAGGTAGGCCTGTATTGCTATACACTTCCCTCTCAGGACTGCCTTGGGTGTGTCCCATAAGTTTTGGGTTGTTGTGAGATCATTTTTATTTGTTTCCAGAAACATTTTGATTTCTTCCCTAATTTCATTCTTGCCCATTCATTGTTTAATAGCATACCACTCAGTCTCCATGATTTTGGGTGCTTTGGGTTTTTTCTTTAGGGGTTGGTTTCCAATTTTAATCACTTGTGGTCAGAGAAGATACTCGGTATGATTTTAATACTGTTGAATTTGTTGAGGCTCGTTTTGTGTCCCATCATGTATTCTATCTTTGAGAATGTTCCATGTGCATTTGAAAACAATGTGTATTTAGCTTCTTTGAGATGAAGGGCTTTATATATATCAGTTAAGTCCATTTCATCTAGGGTGTTGTTTAATGCCACAATAGCTTTGTTGATATTTTGTTTGGAATATCTGTCCATTATTGTTACTGGGGTGTTAAAATCCCCTACTATAATTGTGTTGCTGTCAATATCTTTCTTGAAGTCCCCTAAGATTTTCTTGATATATTTGGGCGCTCCTATGTTGGGTGCATATATATTTATTATGTTAATGTCTTCTTGGTGGATTCCTCCCTTGAGTATAATGAAGTGACCTCCTGGGTCTCTCTTTGTGGCCCCTTTTTTGAGGTATATTTTGTCTGATATGAGAATTGCTACTCCAGCTTTTTTTTTCTTGTCTGTTTGCTTGAAAAAAAAAATGTTTCCAGCCTTTGACTTTTATTCTGTGATGGTTTTTTGTCCTGAGATGGGTCTCTTGTAGGCAGCATATGTGTGGATCATGCTTTCTTATCCATTCAGCTATTCTGTGTCTTTTGATTGGAGCATTTAATCCATTTACATTTAAGGTTATTATTGATAGGTACCTATTCATTGCCAGTTTTGTACCTGTGTTTCTGTTTGTCTCCCTCTTTTCCTTCCTTCCCTTAAAGCAATCCTTTTAGTATTTCTCGTTGGGCTCGTTTTGTTTTTTTGGAAGCATAGACTTTTAGACTTCTTTTGTCTTGGAAGCTCTTTATTTGGCCTTCTATCTTGATTGAGAGCCTTGCTGAGTAAACTAGCCTTGGTTGTAGGCCTCTGGTTCTCATTACTTGGAATATTTCTTGCCATCCTCTTTTTGCTTGGAATGTTTCCCTTGAGAAGTCAGTAGCTAACCTTATTGGGGCTCCCTTTTATGTCATTTGTTTTTTCTCCCTTGCTGCCTTTAAGATTCTCTCTTTGTCTTGAAATTTGCTATTTTGATGATGATGTGTTTTATAGTTGGCCTTCTTGGGTTCCTCTTGATTGGGACTCTCTGTGATTCCTGGATTTGTGTGACTTTTTCTTTCATCAAATTTGGGAAATTTTCTCTCATTACTCTTTTGAATACATTTTCTATCCCTTTTTCTTCTTCTTCTTCTTCTGGTATTCCTATTATTCAGATATTATTACGTTTCATATTGTCTTGCATTTCTCTTAATCCCTCTCCTTTCTTTCTGAGCCTCTTTTTTCTTTACTTTTCTTTCTGTGAGATGCTTTCTACTTTGTCCTCCAACTCACTAATCTGATCTTCTGTCTCATCAACTCTATTTTTAATACTTTCTACTGTGTTTTTCAATTCGGAAATTTCATTCTTCATTTTCTCTTGGCCCTTGGTAATAGTTTCCATTTCCTTTTTCATGTTGATATAGTTCGCAGTGAGATCATTATAGCTCCCCTATAGTTTCTGGTAGCTCATTGTGAGCTCTTTGAACTTCCTGATAACCAGTGCTTTGAATTCAATATCTGATAGTTGACTTGCCTCTATTTCATCTAACATTCTTCCTGATGGTTCCTCTTTTCCTTTCATTTGGGAATTGTTTCTTTGTCTTCCCATTGTTTGTGATACTCTTCCTGTTAGCCTCCGCTTCTTAGATTAATCTGTTTTCACACCCTGGGTTTATGGTATGAACTTTTGTGGTGGAATGCCTGTGAATTTCAATGGTGCAGCCTCTTTTGGTTATCCTGTTGTTCTCTGCTTCCACCTACTCAAGTATGCAGCAGCCTTTGGCTTCTCTTTTACAGCAAAGTGCACTTTGTCTCTCTGACTCTTCTATTGGGAGGCCTCTTCTATGGGTCCAGCTCTGGTCTTTTCATAATTTCAAGTTGATTTTGACTCTTGTGAGTAAAAGAAAGAAAGGACAAGGAAATAAATAAAAGGAAGAAAAAAGGGTAGGGGAATGGAAGAAAGAGCAATTAGTTTAGAAAGAAAAGAAGAAGGAATAAAACAGAAAATCTGAGAAAAGAGGACAAAAGTATCGAAAGATGAAAGTAATAAAATTTAAAAGGAATAACAGATTACTTTAAAAAAGCTAAAAGATAAAGAAAAGGGATGGGAAAAGAAAGAAAAGTAAAAAAGAGAATACAAGTAAAACAAAGTAAAATAAATAGAAAAAACCAAAAACAACAACAAAAAAGGAAATGTCACTTGTTGGTTTCAAACTAGCGGAACCAGTTTTTCTTGCTGCAGTTTTCTGAGGGTCGATTTTTGTGATTGTTCTGCCAGTCCTCACTGAGGAGCCAGTCACTTGGCGCCTCCCCCCAGCTCCCTACAATGGGTAACTAGGACTTTCTCACAGTGCTCCCCTCCCAAGGGTTACCGCCCTGGGCTGGTTTGCGGTCCTTGCATGTGCCTGCGCAGGCCTAGTTGCCTGGTTCCCTCGGGATTGAGCACAGACCTGCCCCAATTCTGTGGTGAAGCTCTAGGCCCTCTGCCCAATCTCGAGTTCCCTGCCAAGCTGGGTGTGGAGCAGACCAGGCATTTGTGTTTATTGGATTCAGAGCCCCATGCTGTACCTATCAGTTCTCCTGGGCTGGCAACCACAGAGTCCTCCGTTGGGGCCCTTTGTCCTCAGCACCCTCTCCTCAAACTCTATCAAACCAGTATCTCCTGGCACCCCATCTTGCTTGGCCAGAAAGGGAGGGGGTTGAGGGTCTCAGCTCTCTTCCCAGGACCCCTCAGTGCTGGGGCTTCCAGATAGTCCGAGGGGGATGGACTGGAAGCTGGGAGTCAATCTGAGGACTGGGCACTGACCTAGAAAATCTGTACGCGCATCTTGGCACTCTGCGTGGTGTGTACCGATCCCCCGAACTTTGTGCGGGCTGATTTCCCTTCTGCTCCTGTGTTTGTCTGGGTCCCCTGGCCTCTCTGGGACCCAGACAAACCCTAGGGAGGGAGCCACTCGGGGGAACACGTCTGGGCGCTGAACGCTGTCCCAGGCTCCGTCAGACACTCGCCCAGACACACTGTGTACCAGGTACTAGACCCCCGAACTGTGCACAGGCTGAAATCCCCTTTGCTCCTCTCCTGTTGGACCACTTGGCAGGTCCCCGCTGAAAAATCCTAAGGAGGGAGCCGTCCAGGCACTGAACTTTGGCCCAGGTGCCATCAGGCACTTGCCCAGATACACTGCGCATGGGGAACTTAGTCCCTCGAACTGTGCACAGGCTGAAATCCGTTCTGCTCCTCTTTGCCTGGGCCACTTGGCCAGCCCTGGCCAAAAAATTCCAGGGAGGGAGCCATCAGGGTGCTGAACGTTGGCCCAGGAGCCACTGTGCACTTGCCGGGCGCTGGTCCACCAGCCATGCACTGGGTGGAGATCCCTGCTGTTCCTCTTTGCTCCATCCCCGAGACCACCGTACTGCTACTGTCTCCCTACCATCTGGTTTCTCCATGACCGTAGAGGTTTCTGGTCCCTTATTTTCATATATGCTTGGCAACTGCTGGCTTGCTGGCTTCTCCTCCTCCTATCAGACAGGTTTCTCTCCCTTTTGTACTAGGAACTGGTATGTGCTCCATCTTACTCCATTGCCATCTTGAAAGTCTCCTACATTATTTTTTCAAATTGAAATAGCTCTAGTACTTTCACTGATTTTGTGACAAGAGCTCAAGAATGCACTTTATTTTATTTCTATTTCTGTTGTGTACCTAAGGCATGAGAACAGTCTGTGCTATCATTAATAGTCCATTTTAACAAGTGAACTTAGAAAGCCTCCCTTCCACCCACCCAACTCCCTCTCTTCAAATGAACCAGAAGCACATGGGTTAAAAATTCCGTGGAAGCCAAGATTTTTCTGTCCAGCTCTGAGACATTATTGCACAATCTTCATCATGTCATCACCACCAAATTTAATTTAGAATGCCTCCATCTACTGACACCCATAAATGGTCCAGCTTAGATGTCAGGTGAGCAGTTCTAAGTCATTTGTTATCAGGCTGATACCTATGTGGCAGATACAAAGAATACTGGGATGAAGGAACAAGGACAGATTTTCATACATTTTAATAAATGTGTGGTATGCCCTACTCTGTGCAAAGCATTTTTCATATTTCATGCCATTAAATACTCATAACTCTGCGAGTATCTGTCATTAGTCATTCCCAAGTGACAAATAGTATCAATTTAGAAAAAAAAGCTCAAAGTAAAAAAAAAAGAAAAAGAAAGCAGGAGGATTAGAATTTAAATCTCTCAGTTTTTCTGAGTTCAGATTAGTTAAGGTTATATGATTTTTTTTTTCTTGTTTGGTTGTTTCAACTCCCTCCCATGACCCTAGTCTCCCACAAACATACACATACACTTAAACCCAGAGGTTGCACTTTGCCTTGTCTTATGTATAAGTTCAACAAATATACTCATGGGTTAGGACAGAATAGGTTTGGCAGGGACTCTTATTCAATAATAATTCCAAACTGTGTTTCTTTTTTCAGCTTCTGAAGTTTCCATGATCTTAGATTTAGACTATTAATATTTTACTCCTCTACCTGCCCATATATTAATTTACACTCAGAAGCATTTGCCTTACTTCAACAGTGTCTCTGCCTTCTTCTAATAATAATCTGAAACTAAGTAAACAAAAGATATTACAGGTGAACCACTTGAACCAAATGAATGTTCTTGGTTCCCAATACCAAGAAATCCCAGGATGTTTAATGGGATCTCATAATAGAGAGCACATAGGACTCTGTCTCCTTGTGCTCTCAACAAATACTGTAAAGCAACTGTTATAGCCCAGAATCCTCCATCATGTGTTCCTCTTCAGGGTTCTGTCCAGCAATGCAGAGACATGAGCCTCTGCTTTGCAATCAGACTCAGCTGGCTCAGGCCTCACCGTTCTCAAGGGAAAAATGGAAGTACAGAGTCGTGAAAGTAGAGTTGAACTTTTTCTCCTTTAATTCATGATTTCACTAATCTGCACAAGATTATGATATTTACTTTTGAATATTATGAGAATTACACAGAATATACCTATTTTCTTAGTGCTCAGCATGTGTTCACAAAGTTTAGACATATCATTATTAGAAAGCAAATTTAATTTTAGTGTTAAACATTGGCTGCCACTATCCCATATGATGAAACAGTCAATATCTATCTAAGCTCATAGGTAATGGAAGGCTATTAATAAACATTGCCCCTACATTCAGCATCACAAACCAGATACCTGGGTGGCCCCGCCCTGGTGAACACCTATGGCCCTCCCCTCATATGTAACAGTTGAGAACAGACCAAAACATGGCTCGAGAACAACTCAGAGTCCCAGAGCCAATAACTCCAAGTGACCAAGAAATAGACAAACTTTCAGATGCACAGCTCAAAACGCTGGTGATCAGGAGGCTCACAGAATTGGTTCATTTTAGTCACAAATTAGAAGAACATATGAAAGCTAAACTAAATTAAATGAATGGTAATGCACAGAAAACCAACAGTAATTGAAAGGAGATTGGGACTCAAATCAAGAGAATAGACCAGAAGGAAGAAAAAAATGTCCAAACAGAAAAGAATGAAGAAACAAGAATTCAAAAAAACGAGGAGCGGCTTAGGAACCTCCAGGACATCTTTAAACGTTCCAAAATTAGAATTATAGGGGTACCAGAAGGGGAAGAGGAACAGCCATGAATGGAAAACTTATTTGAACAAATAATAAAGGAGAACTTCCCCAATCTGCCAAAAGAAATAGACTGCCAGGAAATACAGGAAGCTCACAGAGTCCCAAAAAAGTTGGACCCAAGGAGGAACACACAAAGGCACATCATAATTACATTACCCAAGATTAAAATGAAGGAGAGAATCCTAGAAGCAGCAAGAGATAAGGAGACAGACACCTACAAAGGAGTTCCCATCAGACTGTCAGTGGATTTCTCAAAAGAGACCTTACAGGCAAGAAGGGGATGGAAAGAAGTATTCCAAGTCAGGAAATCAAAAGACCTACATCCAAGATTGATCTATCCAGCAAAGCTTTCATTTAGAATGGACGGACAGATAAAGTGCTTCTCAGATAAGATCAAATTCAAGGAATTCATCATCACCAAGCAAGCCCTTATTATATGAAATGTTAAAGGGACTTATCTAAGAAAAAGAAGATAAAAAAGATAAACAGTGAAAGTACAGCAAACTCACAGTTATTAACAATCACACCTAAAATGAAAGCAAACTAAGAGGACAGCTAGATCAGGAGAGGAACCATAGAAATGAAGATTACATGGAGGGTTAGCAACAGGGGAGTGGGAGGAGGAGAAGGGTGGAGAAGGTACAGAAAATGAGTAGCACAGATGGTAGGTAGAAAATAGATAGGGGGAGGGCAAGAATAATAGGGGAAATATAGAATCTAAAGAACTTGAGACACATGATCATAAACTAAATGGGGGGAATAGTGAGGGAGGGGTGTGCAGGGTGGAGGGGAATGAAGGGGGAAATAGAACAACTGTAATGGCATAATCAATAAAATATATATTTTAAAAATACTAAAAAAACCGAATAGGCACATTTATATGTATTATTTGTTTAACAGTGTTTTACATAAAGTGACCATTATACATATATTTAAGTAAAATAAACATGTATTATTTTCCTATAATCTATCCATTATGCTACTTTTGATCTTTGTACTTACATATTTATTTGTGTATAGAGATAAGGTAGGTGTGAGTGACCCTGCAAAGAGAAAGTATGCAGGGCTTTATGAATACAAATAAAATAAGCTCTATTGGAAATTAAGAACTATATACAGGGAAGGTCAAACAAATTCTCAAAATCTACTTTATAATTAAATTTGTGATGGAGTTGGAATATGTTCTGTATGTTCAGAGAGGGGCAAGTGTATAGGTTGGGGAGATCACAGAAATATTTGGGATATGGAGTTTAACAAATGAATAATGGAGATTACTACTCTTTGCCAGGCACTAAGATGGGTATAGGTGTTTAACACTACTTATCTCATTTAATTTCATAATACTTTAGGGTGAACATTATTTGTCATCATCATACAGATTTGGAAACTAAGATGAAAGTCACAAAGCTAATTTGAAACAAAGCAGGTTCTTGGGTTTGTAATTGTTTAATCATCATTAAAGGCTTCCTCCTCAAATAAGAAAAGAGTCTTAGGTTATTTCAGGTAGAGAGAATGACAAACCCAATTCTGAGGCACATAAGGGGAAGGAGAGAAAAAGGTGTTTTATTAAAGTAAAAGAAAACTAAAAGAGTGTTAAAATTTTTGTGCTTAGCTCAAAATAATGAAAGAAAAGGAACAATAAAATTATTATGGACTTGGCACAGTTCAGCATTTGAGAAGTGGGTTTTTTTTTTACTTTTTAAAATGATTTTTATTTTAAAATTAGAGTCGACGTACAATATTGTATTAGTTTCAGATGTACAACATAGTGATTAGACATTTATATATTAATAATTTCTGAAGTGACCATCCTGATAAATCAAGCACCTGACACCAAAAACTGTTGTAAGAAAATGTTTTTATTGTGAGGTGTGATCCTTTGCATTGTAGGATATTTAGCAGCATTGCTGGTCCCTACCCACTAGATGTCAATAGCACTCCCCAGTTGCAACAATTGAAAAAATGTCTCCAGATTTTGGTAAATGACCCTGGTGGGGGGCAAACTTACTTCTGACTGAGAACAACTGCATTCTAACAAAAGACTTCCCTGAACAATGCTTAAGTATTGATTTTTAGCAGATAATTAAAATAGAATTCTTCTAAGCCCTGAGTGGGAAGCTCAGTTGGATGAAGTGTCATCCCTATATGCTAAGGTTGCAGGTTTGATCCCCAGTCAAGGTACATACAAGAGTCAACCAATGAAGCATGAATGGGCAGAATAACAAGTTAATTTTTTTCTCTCTCCCTTCCTCTGTCTCTAAAATCAACAACATAAAAAGTGTTCTTCTCACCTAAAAATCTGAATTAAAGTGTTTTCTCATTTTCTGGTCCTGCAGTTTAAAGACAAATATTAAAGAATTTTAAAAACAAATAGATGGTGCATGTTTCTAGCCTTCTCTCCTTCTTTCCATTGTTCAATTATAAACTTGGACTCTGGGTCTGATGAAATCTGTGATGTCATTGCTTCTGTTTGGCTGAGTACCTCGGGATTCCTACCCTAGATTTGGTGCGGACTCTGGCTAATGGAGCTTGACCCCTTTTCTTATCTGGTACCTCTTTATTTTTTTAAACATTTTTATTGATTATGCAATTACATTTATTCTATTTCCCCCCTCTGTTTCCCTCCACCCTGCACACCCATCCCCCACCATTCCCCCCTTTAGTTCATGAACATGTGTCTCAAGTTCTTTAGATTCTATATTTCCCCTACTATTCTTAACCTCCCCCTATCTATTTTCTATGTACTGTCTATGCTACTTCTTTTCTGTACCTTCTCCCCCCTTCTCCTTCTCCCACTCCCCTGTTGCTAATCTTCCACGTGATCTTCATTTCTATGGTTCACTCCTGATCTAGCTGTCCTCTTAATTTGCTTTTGTTTTAGGTGTGGTTGTTGATAACTGTGAGTTTGCTGTCCTTTCAATGTTCATCTTTTTTATCTTCTTTTTCTTAAGTCCCTTTAACATTTCATATAATAAGGGCTTGGTGATGATGAACTCCTTGAATTTGGTCTTATCTGAGAAGCACTTTATCTGTCCTTCCATTCTAAATGAAAACTTTGCTGGATAGAACAATCTTGGTTGTAGGTCTTTGGTTTTCATGACTTGGAATACCTCTTTCCATCCCCTTCTTGCCTGTAAGGTCTCTTTTGAGAATTCAGCTGACAGTCTGATGGGAACTCCTTTGTAGGTGACAGTCCCCTTATCTCTTGCTGCTTCTAGGATTCTCTCCTTCATTTTAATCTTGGCTAATATAATGATGATGTGCCTTGGTGTGTTCCTTGTTGGGTCCAACTTCTTTGGGACTCTGTGAGCTTCCTGTATTTCCTGGCAGTCTATTTCCTTTGGCAGATTGGGGAAGTTCTCCTTTATTATTTGTTGAAATAAGTTTTCCACTCGTGACTGTTCCTCTTCCCCTCCTGGTACCCCTATAATTCTAATTTTGGAACGTTTAAAGATGTCCTGGAGGTTCCTAAGCCGCTCCTCGTTTTTTTTTTTTTTTTTTTTTTGAATTCTTGTTTCTTCATTCTTTTCTGTTTGGTCATTTTTTTTCTTCCTTCTGGTCTACTTTCTTGATTTGAGTCCCAATCTCCTTTCAATTACTGTTGGTTTTCTGTGCATTACCATTCATTTAATTTAGTTTAGCTTTCATATGTTCCTCTAATTTGTGACTAAAATGAACCAATTCTGTGAGCCTCCTGATCACCAGTGTTTTGAGCTGTGCATCTGAAAGTTTGGCTATTTCTTCATCACTTAGATTTATCAGCTCTGGGGCTCTGAGTTGTTCTTGAGCCATTTTTGGTCTGTTTGCACCCGTTAAGTATGGTTGTACATAGCAGAACCTCAGTTATTTAACAGGGTAGGGCCACCCAGGTCGCAGGTTTGTGATGCTATTTTGTGGGGGCGGGGTCAGAGATGGAGCAATGGAGGTCCTCACTGCTTGCCCAGTCCCTCCCACTGCTCGCCCGGGCCTGATTATCCGTGAGAGTTGCCACCCTGCCGTGAGGTCTCAATGCTTACCTCCTCACTGGTTTATCTGTACGTATATGCTCAACCAAGGCAGACAGGAGCTGCGCCTCTTCCCTGTGTCCGTCCGTAGCTAGCCCACACCTGGGATCCACACCTTTGGCTGCTTGCTCACCACCCAGTCAAGGATCTTTTTGGCCAACCCGCTCGCTGCTGGCTTCGCCCCTCTTAGCGGTTTAGCTGAGCATTTCATTGTTTTGGGACTCCGTATTGTCGATTTTCTATGTGGTTTGGTTGCATTTATTGTTGTTAAAACTTTGTTGGTTTTAGATTTGGTTGTACATGCAAGCAAGGTGTTTCCACCTACGCCTCCATCTTGGCAGAAGTTGAGAAGTGTTTTGTACATACATAAATTATTTGCCAAAAAATTGACGGTGTGTCTTTGCATTTGTCTTGGCTAAACATCTTCCGACACTCACTATTTGGGAAAGAATATTGTTCCAACTTTGAAGTGACATTACAAACTGGCTTTTTCCCTTTATTAATTCCCTATGCTTCACACATGGACTCATGTTCACACACACACACACACACACACACACACAACTCCTGTCCATTCTATAGCCCTCTGCTACATCACATATTTTAATTCCTCTGTGCACTAGAATTTACTTTTTGTAATTTAATTTATTTACTTATTTATTTTTTACATTTTTATTGTTATTCAAATGCAATTGTATCCATTTTTCTCCCACCACTCAACTTTACTTCGCCAACCTCACATCCTACCCAAGGTCCTACACTCCTTTGGTGTTGTCCATGTGACCTTTATACATGTTCCTAAAAAGCCCTCCCACTTTTCTCCCTTTATCCCCACCCACCTCCCCTCAGGTTACCAATAGTTTGTTCTTAACTTCTCTGTCTCTGGTTTTATTTGGTTGGTTTGTTTGTTTTATTGAATAGGTTCCACTTCTAGGCAAGACCATATGGTATTTGTTTTTCACAGCATGGCCTATTTGTCTTCCAATAATGCTCTCCAGATCCATCCATGCTGTCAGAAAGGGTAGGTACTCTGACTTTATTTCTGCTGCATAGTATTCCAATGGCTAAATGGACCATAGTTTTTGATCCATTCATTTACGGATAGGCACTTAGGTTTCTTCCAGCATTTGGCTATTGTAAATTGTGCTGCTATGAACATTGGGGTGCATAGATTCTTTTGGATTGGTGTTTCAGGGTTCTTCAGGGATATAATCCCAGCAGTGGAATTGCTAGATCAAAAGGCAGATCAATTTTTAGTTTTCTGAAGAAATTACATACTGTTTTCCAGTGTGGCTGCACTAGCCTGCCTTCCCACTGAAAGTGCACCGAGGTTCCCTTTTCTCCACAACCTCTCCAACACGTGTTCTTTATCTCCTTGCTTATGATGACCTTTGTCAATGGTGTGAGGTGATATCTCATCGTGGTTTTAATTTGCATCTCTCTGATAGCTAGCGATAGTGAGTATCTTTTCATGTGTCTCTGGACCCTGTGTATGTCATTCTTGGAGAAGTGTCCGTTCAAGTCCTTTGCCCATTTTTAAATTGAGTTACTTGTCTTCTTAGAATGGAGTTGTGTGAGTTCTTTATATACTTTGGAGAACAAACCTTTGTCTGAGGTATCATTGGCAAATATGTTTCCCCATATGGTTGGTTCTCCTTTTATTTTCATACTGTTTTCTTTAGCCGTGAAGAAGCTTTTTTTTTTAATGAGATCCCATTTGTTTATTCTTTTCTTTATGTTTCTTGTTCTAGAAAATATATCAGTGAAAATACTGCTGTGTGAAATAACAGATTTCTCTGCCTATGTTCTCCTTTAGGACTTTAATGATGTAGCTGTCTAGATCTCCCAACACCATTTGTTGAAGAGGCTATTTTTACTCCATTTTATGTTGCTGCCGGTTTGTCAAAAATTAATTGACCATAGAAACTTGGGTTTATTTTTGAGCTCTCTGTTCTATTGCATTGGTCTATCTATCAGTTTTCATTCCAGTACCAGGGTATTTGGACTACAATGGCCTTGTCATACAGTTTGGTAACTGGTATTGTGATCCCTCCTACTTTTCTTTCTCAAAATTGCAGGAGCTATTTTAGGGGTCATATATGGTTCCATATAAATTTTTGAAGTGTTTGTTCTATGTCTGTGAAATATGCCAGTGGTATGCCGGTTGGTACTTTACCATTGAATCTGTACATTGCTTTGAGTAGTATGAACATTTTGATAATGTTAATTCTTCTAATCCATGAACACACTATATGTTTCCATTTGTTTGTGTCTTCCTTGATTTCTTTGTTCAGTGTTGTGTAGTTTTCTTCATACAGGTTTTTTACCTCCTTGGTTAGGTTTCTTCCTAGGTATTTTATTTTTCTTGTTTTTATATCAAATGGGACTTTTATCCTGATTTCTCCTTCTGATATTTCATTGTTAATATACAACAATTCATCTTATTTCTGTATATTGACTTTGTATCCCTCTATTTTGCCTAATTCATTTATTAGGTGGAGCAGTTTTTGACAGAGCCCATAGGATTTTCTATGTACACTATCATGTCATCTTCAAACAATGACAATTTTTGTTGCCTCTTTTCCAATTTGAATGCCTTTTACTTCCTTTTCTTGACTGATTGCTGTGGCGAGGACTTCCAATACTATGTTGAATAGTAATGATAAAAGTGGACAACTTTCCCTTGTTCCTGATCTTAGCAGGGAAGTTTTAGTTTTTGCACATTGGGTGTGATGTTGGCTGTAGGTCTCTCATATATAGTCTTGATTATGTTGAGGAATGCTGTCTCCATTCTCACTTTGCTGAGTGTTTTTATTATAAATGTGTGCTGTACCTTATCAAATGCTTTTTCGCATCTATTGATATGATCATGTGTTTTTGTTCTTGCTATTCTTTTTTTGGTGTATAACTTTTATTGATTTGCATATATTGTATCATCCTTGCATCCCTGGGATAAATCCCACTTGGTCATTGTATTGATCTTTTTAATATATTGCTGGATGAGATTTACCAATATTTTGTTGAGGATTTTAGCTTCTGCGTTCATCAGCAATATTGCCCTGAAGTTTTCTTTCTTTGTTTTGTTTTTATCTCATTTTGGTATTAGGATGATGCTGGCATCATAAAAGGAGATTGGGAGTCTTCCCTCCTTTTGGATTTTTTGGAATAGTCTGTGAAGGATAAGGGTTAGTTCTTCCTTAAATGCTTTGTATAATTTCCTGTGCAACCATCTGGTCCAGGGTTTTGTGTTTCAGGAGGTTTTTTATTTCAGCTTCAATTTTGTCTGCTGTTATTTGTCTGTTCAGGCTTTCTGATTTTTCTTCATTGAGTGGAATTTCATATTTTTCTAGAAATGTTTCAAATTTTTTTACCTAGGTTTTCAATATTCTTGCCATACTCTTCTTTATAGCAAATTCTTACAATCCTTCATATTTCTGTGGTGTCAGTTGTAATCTCTCCTTTTTAATTTCTGATTGTGTTTATTTGGGTCCTCTCCCTTTTTATCTTGACACTGTTTAAAGGCTTGTTGATTTTCTTTATCTTTTCAAAAGACTAGCTCTTGGATTCATTGATCAATAGAATTGTGATTTTTTTGTCTCTATGTCATTTAATTCTGCTCTGATCTGGGTTATTTCCTTTCTTCTACTTGCTCTCGGCTGTCTTTCTTGTTCCTCAAATTCTTGTAGGCATAGGGTTAGGTTGTTTATTTAAAATGTTTCTTTTTTTGAGTTTTTTTAAATTTAATTCTTGTTCAAGTAAACTTTTCTGTCTTTTACTCCCATCCCCGCCTGTACCCCCAGTGCTCCTCACCTCCCTCCCATTTCCACCCCTGTTAGTTTTTGTTCATGTGTCCTTTATACTTGTTCCTGTGAATCCTTCCCCTTTTCCCCTGAAATTCCCTCCCCTCTCCCCTCTGGTCCCTGTCTGCCTGTTCTGTATTTCAGTGTCTTTAGTTTTATTTTGCTTGATTTTTTTTCTTTTGTTAAAATTAAAATCACAATGAGATTCCACTTTACACTGGTCAGAATGCCCATCATAAGCAAAGCAACAAACAACAAATGTTGGAGAGGTTGTTCTGAAAAGGGGACCCTAGTTCACTGTTGGTTGGATTGCAGAGTGGTACAACCATTATGGAAAACAGTATGAAATTTTCTAAGAAAACTAAAAATGAATATGCCTTTGACCCAGCAATTCTACTGTTAGAAGTATATTCTAAGAACCCTGAGACACCCATTTAAAAGAATCTATGCACCCCAGTGTTCATAGAAGAACAATTTACAATAGCCAAGAGTTGGGAGCAACCTAGGTGCCCGCCAGGAAATGAATGGATCAAAAAATTATGGTACATATACACAATAAAATTCTATGCAGCAGAAAGAAAGAAGGAGCTACTACCCTTTGCAACAGCATGGATGGAACTGGAAAGCATTTGCTGAGTGAAATGTTTCTGTCTTTTTTAGCTAGGCCTGTATGACTGTGAACTTCCTTCTTAGGAATGCCCTCACTGTGTCCCATAAATTTTGGATTGTTGTAAGTTGATTTTCATTTGTTTCCAGAATTTTTTTTATTTCTCTAATCTCGCCCTTGACCCATTCATTGTTTAATAGCGTTCTATACAATCTCCATGATTTTAAGTGTTTTTTCTTTCTTGAAGTTGGTTTTTACTTTCAGTCCCTTGTGTTTGGAGAAAATACTTGATATGATTTCCATTTTCTTAAAATTTTTGAGGCTTATTTTGAGTCCTAACATGTGGTCTATCTTTGAAAATGTTCCATGTGCATTTGAAAAGAATGTGTATTTAGCTTCTTTAGTATGAAAGGCTCAATACATATCAGTTAAGTCCAATTCATCTAGATCATTGTTCAATATCACAATATCTTTGTTGGTACTTTGTTTGGAAGATCTGTCTATTTTTGACAGTGGGGTGTTCAAATTCCCTACTATAATTGTGTTGCTGTAAATACCTTTCTTGAAGTCCTGTAAGATTTTCTTTATACATTTGGGTGCATTTGGGTGCTCCTATGTTTGGTGCATATATGTTTTTTTAATTTTTTTATTGATTATGCTGTTACAGTTGTTCTATTCCCCCCTTCATTCCCCTCCATCCTATCCCCCCATCCCCACCATTACCCCGCCCTTTAGCTTATGACCATGTGTCTCAAGTTCTTTACATTCTATATTTCCCATGCTATTCTTGCCCCCCCCATCTATTTTCTATCTACTGTCTATGCTACTTACTTTCTGTACCTTCTCCCCCCATCTCCTGCTCTCACTCCCCTGTTGCTAACCCTCCTTGAGAACTTCATTTCTATGTTTCCACTCCTGATCTAGCTGTCCTTTTAGTTTGCTTTCGTTTTAGGTGTGGTTGTTAATAACTGTGAGTTTGTTGTCCTTTCACTGTTCATGTTTCTTTAACTTCTTTTTCTTAGATAAGTCCCTTTAGCATTTCATATAATAAGGGCTTGGTGATGATGAACTCCTTGAATTTGATCTTATCTGAGAAGCACCTTATCTGTCCTTCCATTCTAAATGAAAGTTTTGCTGGATAGAGCAATCTTGGTTGTAGGTCTTTGGATTTCATGACCTGGAATACTTCTTTCCAGCCCCTTCTTGCCTGTAAGGTGTAGTTTGAGAAATCCGCTGACAGTCTGATGGGGACTCCTTTGTAGGTGACTGTCCCCTTATCTCTTGCTGCTTCTAGGATTCTCTCCTTCATTTTAATTTTGGCTAATGTAATGATGATGTGCCTTGGGGTGTTCCTTCTTGGGTCCAACTTCTTTGGGACTCTCTGAGCTTCCTGGATTTCCTGGCAGTCTATTTCCTTTGCCAGATTGGGGAAATTCTCCTTTATTATTTGTTCAAATAAGTTTTCCACTGGTGGCTGTGCCTGTCCCCCTTCTGGTACCCCTATAATTCGGATGTTGGAGTGTTTAAAGATGTCCTGGAGGTTCCTAAGACTCTCCTCATTTCTTTGAATTCTTGCTTCTTGATTCTTTTCTGTTTGGCCATTATTTGCTTTCTTCTGGTCCACTCCATTGATTTGAGTCCCAGTTTCCTTTTCATCGCTATTGGTTTCCTGTGCAATTCCATTCATTTCAATTAGTTTCGCCTTCATATATTTGTCTAATTTGTGGCTATAATCAACCAGTTCTGTGAGGATCCTGATGACCAGTGTTTTAAACTGTGCATCTGAGAGTTTTGCTATTTCTTCATCGCTTAGATCTATGGGCTCTGGGGCTTTGAGATCTTGCGACATTTTTGGTCTGTTCTGGCCCTTTAAGTGTGAGAAGTGGTGCCTTGGACTCCCAGGTCACTGGGTTGTGATGCTGTATGTGGGGGCGTGGTCAGAGTGGGGAAATGGCAGTGCCCTCCACTGCCGCTTGCCGCGGGGACCCGCTGGGCCTGGTCCAACCGCCCACTCCCTCGCCTGTCCGCTTGCGCACAAATGGGTGACCACAGTCAACACGCAGCACCGCTTCCCCGCTGTCTCCTTCGCGGTCTCTCGCCTGGTGGCTTGCTCGGTCGCTCACTAAGTCCAACCCTGCGCCTAGATTCCGCGCATCTGGATTCCGTGAGCCTGAGTCCGGCTGACCAAGTCCTCCTGTGCAACCCCTCACCAGCCTCTGGTTTCACCCCTTACCGGTCAGGCTGAAGAATTTGTTGTTAATGGACTTCCGAAAAGTTCCATTTTCCGTGTTCTGGCTGTGTTTTCTGTTGCTGATATTTAGTTGTCTCTAAACTTGGTTGTGTGAGAAGGCACGGCACATCCACCTATGCCTCCATCTTGGCGGAAGTCCTGGTGCATATATGTTTTAAATGTATATATCTCCTTGGTGGATTCTTCCTTTGACTATTATGAAGTGACATCTGGGTCTCTCTTTATGGCCCTTTTTATGAAGTTTATGATGTCTGATATGAGTATTGCTACCTCAGCTTTTTTTTTCCTGTTTGTTTGCTTTGAAAATTTTTTTCTAGCCCTTCACCTTCAGTCTGTGTAGGTCTTTAGTCCTGAAGTGGGTCTCTTGTAGGCAGCATATGTGTGGGTCATGCTTTCTTATTCATTCAGCTATTCTATGTCTTTTGATTGGAGCATTTAATTCATTTATGTTTAACATAATTATTGATAGGCATTTATTCATTGCCATTTTCATACCTGTGTTCCTCTCTCTCTCTCTCTTTTCCTTCCTCTTTTTAAAATAATCTCTTTAGCATGTCTTGCAGAGCTGGTCTGGTGGAGGTGTATTCTTTTAGATTTATTTATTTTTCTTCAGAGAAGCTCCTTATTCGGCCTTCTATCTTGATTGAGAGTCTCGCTGGTTAAAGTAGTCTTTATTGCAGGCCTCTGATTCTTATACTTGGAATATTTCTTGCCAATCTCCTCTGGCTTTTAGTGTTTCCATTGAGAAGTCAGCTGCTAATCATACAGAGTCTCCTTTGTACTTTACTTCCTGTTTCTGCCTTGTTGCCTTTAAGATGATCTATTTGTCTTGGGATTTTGCCATTTTAATTATGATGTGTCTTGAAGTGACCTCTTTCAATTCCTCTTGATTGGGCCTCTCTCTGTTTTCTGGATTTTTGTCACTTTTTTTCACATCAAATTGGGGAAGTTTTCCATTATTACTTTTTCAAACAAGTTCTCTATCCCTTGCTCTTATTTTTTTCCTTCCAGTACGCCTATTATATGGATATTATTGTGTTTTATATTGTTCTGCATTTCTTTTAATATCTATTCATTTTTTTCTGAGCCTCTTTTCATTTTCTTGCTCTTTCTGGGTGTTTTTCTACTTTGTCATCCAACTCACTGATCTGATCTTCTGCTTCATTGATCCTGCTTTTGATTCCTTGTACTGCGTTCTTCAGCTCAGAAATTGTATTCTTCATTTCCTCTTGGCCCTTGCTGATAGTTTCTATTTCCTTTTTCATATTGATATAGTTTGCAGTGAGTTCATCTTACTTTCCCTGTAGTTTCTTGTAATTCACTGCGAGCTCTTTGAGCTGCCTGATAACCATTGCTTTGAACTCAGTACCTGATAGTTCACTTTCCTCTATATCACTTAGCATTCTTTCTGAGTATTCTTCTTTTTCTTTCATTTGGGGATTGTTTCTTTGTCTTCCCATTGTTTGTGAGACTCTTTTTATTAGCCTCAGCTTCTTAAATTGATCTGTTCTGACTCCCTGGGTTTATGGTGTGAACTGCTGTGATAGAATACCTGTCAGATTCAGTGGTGCTGTCTCCTTGATATGCCTAGCTCACTGTTATTCAGCTGTCTTTTCAGTTGGTTCTGTGTATGTCTTTGGGTTTGATTGTTGTTGGGTCGTTCTTTGGTGGTTCCTTCCCACCAGCTGGTTAACTGAGAGTCACTCTGTCCACCACCTCTTGTATTTTGTTGTGCTGGTGTGAGCAAGTTTTTTTGAAGCTGGTTCTCCCATGTGTACAAGGTTTTGAGGATTCTCTCTTCCTCTTGTTCAGTTGTATGTTGTGGGTAATTTCTCCACTATTTCATTGTATTTCCAAATTAGCCCTGGATTGAGGTTAGTGTTGCTTGCACTCCCTCCTTCACCTTTTTCTGTTGTTCTCTGTTGGTGGTTTCTTTGTTGTTGTCTTTTCTCTTTTAGTGGGTATCCTGGGGTTCACTGCTTCCACCTACTCTGTTTTGTGATCATTTGGAGGGGAAGGCAAAATGGTTTAAGACAACAAGGGAGTATTCTATGATATTTATATGGTAGCAGACATTAAAGAAGATATAGGAGATCCTTTGGCTATTTATAGTGTTTACTTGTATATTCCACCTAACTAGCCACTCTGTAGAAAGGATGAAAAGAAGATAAGACTCTTGTTTTGAGGGAACAATTGTGAGTTGGATCTCAAAAGCAGTGAGGTGGTGGGAGGTCAGTTTCTGAGGTAAGGTGAGAGTAAAGAATAGTAAATAGGTATAGCATGTGAGAGAATAGAGTTAACCACTACAGTAATAGAGTTCAGGAAACTGTGAAGTGGGCCAAGATCTGGGAGTGGTGTTGTGTGGGTATTTACAATTGTATGGAACAGCTATTACTTACAAGAATATTAGAGCAACAATCATATGACAAAATCTACGTGAACTGGATAACAAGAATAGGGAGTATACGACCTTGAGTAGTGTGCTAATGGAATGCAAATGAAGTGAAGGAAAGTAAATTAGCAATATACTATGAAAGAGAGAACAGGAAACCTGTCAAATGATACAAATTAACCAGCCAAGCAGAGAAGAATAAACAGAAAGAAAAGGAATACAAAAATACTATTAAAATAAAATATGTATGGATACTGAAAAATACAAAAATGCAATAACTATTAGGTTCTCTGTAATAGCAAAGTGAAAATTGTCTCACTGTGTCAACTCTTGGGGTGACCCCTCTCTTGGTCCATTGCCATTCTTTTCACAGTTCCAGGATTTTTTTTTATCACTTGTGGGTATTTTTTTTAAAAAGGAGAAGAAGAAGGAAGGAAAAAGAAATAAAATTGGAAAGAAAGGAAGAAGAAATAAAACAAGAAATAATGAAAGAGAGGAAAAAGGAATTGAGAGATAAAAAATAACTAAAACTATAAAGTAAAGAATTACTTCTAAGAAAAGGCTTTTTTAAAAACTTCAAACTGACCAAGTCAGTTTTGCTGGTCTTGCTGGCTGCAGCAGGCTGAGGGGCTATTGGATTCACTTTTCTTCCTTCCTGATTTACACTCAGTCAGCCTTTGACACACTCTCCCCAGAGCTAGCCTGGCCTCTCTCCTTGGGGTTTTGGGTGTGGGATCCAGGCCTTCCTCAGAGAGCACTCTCCCTAGGGTTACAGGTGAGGGTTCTGGGCCTTCTGCAGAGTGCACTCTTCCCAGACTGTGGGCATGGGCACTTGGCCAGGCAGCAATTGGTCTCTCTGTTTCAGATGCACACACTACTTAGGGTTACAGGAGTGCATGCAGGGTCTTCCAGGCTACCTTGGGAGCTGGAGCACTGCCTAGTTTGGTGTGGAGGAGGATGGAGTAGCTGCTGCAAGAGAATTTCCCAAACACTGTCTCTCCTTTCACTTTTTCTTTTTTTAAATATGTTTTATTGATTATGCCATTACAGTTGTCCCATTTCTCCCTTAATCCCCCTCCAACCTGAACACCCACTCCCCCATTCCCCCCTTTAGTTCATGTCCATGTGTCACAAGTTCTTTAGATTCTGTATTTCCCATACTATTCTTGTCCTCCCCCTGTCTAATTTCTATTTACCATCTATGCTACTTATTCTCTGTACTTTCTTCACCCCCTCTTCCCACTCCCCTGTTGCTAAAACTCCATGTGATCTCCATTTTTATGGTTTCTGCTCCTGATCTAGCTGTTCACTTAGTTTGCTTTTGTTTTAGGTGTGGTTGTTAATAACTGTGAATTTGCTGTCCTTTCACTGTTCATCTTTTTTATCTGCTTTTTCTTAGGTAAGTCCCTTTAACATTTTATATAATATAGGGTTGGTGATGATGAACTCCTTGAACTTGACCTTATCTGAAAAGCACTTTATCTGCCCTTCCATTCTAAATAAAAGCTTTGCTGGATAGATCAATCTTAGTTGTAGGTCTTCGGATGTAGGTCCATGACATGCAATATTTCTTTCCAGCCCCTTCTTGCCTGTAAGGTCTCTTTTGAGAAATCCACTGACAGTCTGATGGGAACTCCTTTGTAGGTGACAGTCCCCTTATCTCTTGCTGCTTCTAGGATTCTCTCCTTCATTTTAATCTTGGCTAATGTAATTATGATGTGCCTTGGTGTGTTTCTTCTTGGGTCCAACTTCTTTGGGACTCTGTGAGCTTCCTGGATTTCCTGGCAGTCTATTTCCTTTGGCAGATTGGGGAATTTCTCCTTTATTATTTGTTCAAATAAGTTTTCCACTCGTGACTGTTCCTCTTCCCCTCCTGGTACCCCTATAATTCTAATGTTGGAACTTTTAAAGATGTCCTGGATGTTCCTAAGTGTCTCCTCATTTTTTTGATATCTTATTTCTTCATTCTTTTCTGGTTGGATGTTTCTTCCTTCTGGTCCATTTTCTTCAATTGAATCCCAGTTTTCTTTCCATCACTATTGGTTCCCTGTGCATTTTGCTTCATTTCACTTAGTGTAGCCTTCATATGTTCCTCTAATTTGTGACTAAAATCAACCAGTTCTGTGAGCATCCTGATCACCAATGTTTTGAACTGTGCATCTGATAGGTTGGCTATCTCTTTGCCACCTAGAAGTATTGGCTCTTGGGCTTTGAGTTGTTCTGCTTAAGCCATAATGTTTTGGTGTTTGCACCTGTTACATATAAGGGGCGGAAGCTTAGCTGTTCACCAGGACAGGTCAATTCAGTCATTGGATTGTGACTGGGGCCAGGGTCAGAGAAAGAGAAATGGTGTTTGTTCTGCTCTCTCTCAGATTGCGGTCCCCTCTACTGCTTCCCACAAGCAAATTGTGCCCTTTTGATGCTGGTTTCTGGGTGGTTGGGCTTGTGTACATTCTAGGAACCTGTTGGTCTCTCCAACGAACTCTCCCATGAGCCTGGGAGCCTCTCCCAGCATCTCAAACCCCCTAATTTTTTAATTGGTGCTTTAGGCTTTATTTCCTGGTGCTGGGGTCCTGAGTTACATGATCTGTCTCACTGTCCATTTTTTCACCTGGTTTATCTGCGTATAAATGTGTGACCACAGTTAGCCAGCCACCTTGTACCCTCAATAGATCTGCCCATTGCCACCCCATGCCTGGGATCTGCCAACCACCATCTGCATGCCTGGGTTGATCTGGCAGCCACTGCTTTTGCCTGCCTCAGCCCCTCTTCCATTCTTCGCTGGCCACTGACTCTGCCCCTCTTACCAGTTTGGATGAATGGTTCATTGTTGTCAGACTTCTATACAGTTCAATTTTCTGTTTTTGTTGTGTTTTTGTTTCTAAATCTTTGTTGTTCTTAAATTTGGTTGTGGGAGTAGGTACAATGTTTCCACCCATGCCTCCATCTTGGCTGGGAGTAGAAACTATATTCTTATGTCAAATTTAAGAATGTCTGTTTATCCAAGGACAAAATTTAGTAAAAGTCAATGCATGTACAGAATAACTGAAAAGGCTTAAAAATATTTACATTCAGATGTATAAATAATATCTAAATATGATGAGAAATGAACCATCTAATTTGAAAATGGACAATACACTTAAAAATATAGTGTATAAAAGTGGAGGTTAAACTTGCAAAAATATGTAAAAAAGTACCTAATTAAAAGTGAGAATAACTTTTCCATACAGACAGAAGGAGATAAATTTAAAGGACCCAGAAAATGTGGTTAGATGTGTGAGAGTAGTTTCATCATAAATGAAGGAGAAGATATTACAGCAGATACCCTGACATAAAAAAGGATCATAAGAGACTACTATGAATAATTATGTGCCAACAAACTAAATAAGATAAAAATATGAATAATCATTCAGAGGAAGGAAGATGGCGATGGAGTAGGATGGAGCGAATTACAGTTCCCGTACACACGGAAGAAAATCCTGGCAGATCTATGGGGGAACAGAGCAAATAGCCAATAGTTCCCCAACATTTATGAAAATAAGAGGCCAGAGATTGTGACAGACACTAAAGGACCAGACAGTAAAGAGACAGCTGCAGGTCAGTGGGGTCTCAGGGACCTGAACAAAGACAAAAGCAGCTATGGCATTGGCTGGCGGCCAGAGGCCTTGACCGGCAATGAGCGCCTGGTGCATCTGCCAAAAGAGCCCTAGCACCCAGCAGCCTCTGTAGGCGACCAGCGCTGGGGGTGTCTGCCAGGGACTCTTCAGGAGCCCCGCCAACTGTCGGGTGTGCAGCAGACTCTTTGGGAGCCTAGGGCCTGCTGCAGGGTCCTTGGGAGAGAGCTGGGTCTTCAGCCCCTTCCCTCCCCATCTAAGCAAGTCTGGGCAACACTGGGCAGAGACCTGTGTGCTTGAGTTTGCAGAGAGGGTAACAAGGACAAAGGGCCATGTTCAACCACCGACTCTGTGGTCTCCACCCTGGGAGAAGCGAGAGGCTCATTGTCCGGTTTGAACTCTGATAGTCACCGGTCTTGCTAGGGGATTAGGCTGGGCTGAGAGGCAGCCTTTCTGGAGAAATTTTTTTGGAAAGTAAACTGAAGGATTCTCCAGCATCAACAGCTTGGCCTGCTTCGCTCGCAGCCTGGCGCCGATCCAGAGCATGGGTAGAAGCCCTTGAATTCTGCCATAGAACTGGGAAGGACCCTGCAGGATCCTATGGGATCCAGGCAGCCTGGCTGGTGCCTACATGCCCACACCTCAGCCCACAGAGGGAACCCCAAGGAAAGCACTCTGAAAAGAACCTAGATCACCTTAGTAGGGCACTGGGGAGAGGCGTGGGGCTAGCTTTTGGGAGAGCACTCCCAGAAACACCACACCAATTCATCTTCATTCTGTTGCAGCCAGAAAAACTAGTTTGGCCAGTTTGAAACCAACAAGAGGGGTGTGTGTGTGTGTGTGTGTGTGTGTGTGTGTGTGTGTGTGTGTTTAGTATTTTCTTTAGTAATCTTGTATTTATTTTATTTTATTATTGTCTTATCTTTCAATAATTTTTCCTCTCCTTTCTTCCTGTTTTATTCCCTATTCCTTTCTTTCCAAAATTATTGCTTTTTAGTCACTTCTGCCTTTTTTAAAATTTCTTTCTTTGTTTTCTTTTACCCACAAGGGACACAAACAACTTAGAACTGCAGCCAGACCAGAGTTGGACCCAAAGAGGAAGCATCCCAACAGTAGAGAAAGAGACACAAATTTCATTTTGCTATTACAGAGAGGCCACAAGTTGCTGCATATTTGTATTATTATTATTTTCATTATTCTCACTTCTTTTATATTTTAATAGTATCTTTGTATTCCTCCTGTTTCTGTATAGGCTCCTTAGCTTTGGCTGGTTATATTGTATCATTTGAAAGGTTCCCCTCTTCTCTTCTCCAAAGAGTATTGTTATTTTTCTATACTTCACACCACTTGCTTTCATTTAGCACAATACCCTAAGTTCTATACCATGTATTCATGTTATCTAAATCACATAGAGTGTGTCATACGGTTGTTGCTCTAATATTATTGTAAATAATAGCTGTTCTATACAACTGTAAATACTTCACAACACATCTCCCGGATCTTAGCCCACTTTACAGGCTCTTGAATTCTATTACTGTAGTGATTAACTCTATTTGCTCACATGCTACACCTATTTACTATTCTTTATTCTCACCTTACCTCAAAATCTGACTGCCCAAAACCTCACTGCTTTCTAGATCAAACTCACAAGCCTTCCTTCCTCCACGAGAGATTTACCTTTTGTCCATCCTTTCTTAAAAGTGTCAAGTTGGGTTGAAGATTATGATTAATACTATATATAGCCTAAAGATCTTCTATCTCTTCTCTACTAGCTGTGACTGTAAATGTCATAAAATACTCTTCTGCTGACATAAACCATTTTGCCTCCCCCTCCGACTGATCACACACACACACACACACACACACACACACACACAAACACACACACACAGGAGTAGGTTAAATCAGAGGTCACCAGAATACCTGAAGGAGACTGCATCATTGAATTTCACAGGTATTCTACCACAGAAGTTCACACTATAAAACCAGGGAGTCAGAACAGATCAATTTTAAAAAGCTGAGGCTATCAAGAAGAGTCTCACAAACACTGGGAAGGCAAAGAAACAATCCCCAAATAAAAAAAAAGGAGGAAACCTCAGAAAGAATGTTAGATGAAATATAGGCAAGTTAACTACCAGACATTGAATTCAAAGCACTGGTTATCAGGAAGTTCAAAGAGCTCACAATGAGCTAACAGAAACTACAGGGCAGCTACAATAAACTCAATGCAAACTATATCAACATGAAAAACGAAATAGAAACTATCAACAAGGGCCAAGAGAAAATGAAAAATACAATTTCTGAATTGTACACAGTAGAAGGAATCAAAAGCAGGCCTGATGAAGCACAAGATAAAATGAGTTAGCTGGAGGACAAGATAAAAAAAAAAAAAAAAAGAAACAGCAAGAGGCCCAGGAAGAATGAAGAGGGATTAAGAGAAATTCAAAATTATATGAAATATATTAATATCTCAATAATACGGATACTTGAATGAGAAGGAGAACAAGGGATAGAAAACCTATTTGAAAATGTAATGATGGAAAACTTACATAAATTGATGAGACAAAAAGTCACACAAATCCAGGAAACACAGAGAGTCCCAATCAAGAGGAACTCAAAGAGGCCCATTTCAAGATACATCAGCATTAAAATGGCAAAATTCCAAGATAAAGAGAATCTTAAAGGCAGCAAGGGAGAAAAAAGAAGTAACATACAAGGGAGCCCCAATAAGGTTAGCTACTGATTTCTCAATGGAAACACTCCAATCAAGAAGAGAATGGCAAGACATATTTCAAGTAATGAGAACCAGAGGCCTGCTACCAAGGCTACTTTACCCAGCAAGGCTCTCAATCAAGATAGAAGGCCAAATAAAAAGCTTCCAAGACAAAAGAAGTCTAAAAGAATATGCCTCCACCAAACCAGCTCTGTAAGAGATGTGTAAAAGGACTGCTTTAAGGAAAGGAAGTAAAACAGAGAGACAGAGTGGAATACAGGTACAAAAATGGCAATGAATAAGTACCTATCAATAATAACCTTAAATGTAAATGGATTAAATGCTCTAATCAAAAGACATAGAAGAGCTGAATGGATAAGAAACCATGACCCACACATATACTGCCTAAAAGAGACCCACCTCAGGACAAAAGACCATCACAGACTAAAAGTGAACAGCTAGAAACAAATTGTTCAAGAAAATGAACAACAACAAAAAGCCATGGTAGCAATTCTCATATCGGACAAAATAGACTTCAAAAAAAGGGCCATAAAGAGAGACCCAGAAGGTCACTTCATAATCCTCAAGAAAAGAATCCACCAAGAAAGCATTAACATCGTAAACATATATGCACCCAACATAGGAGCACCCAAATATATCAAGAAAATCTTAGAGGACTTCAAGAAAGATATTGACAGCAACACAATTATAGTAGGGGATTTTCACACCCCACTGTCAAAAATGGACAGATCTTCCAAACAAAATATCAAAAAGATATTGTGACATTGAACAGCACCCTAGATGAAATGGACTTAACTGATATATAAAAAGCTCTTCATCCCAAGCAAGCTAAATACACATTGTTTTCAAATGCACATGGAACATTTGCAAAGGTAGACCACGTGATAAGACTCAAAAAGAGCTTCAACAAATTCAAGAAAATTGAAATCATACCAAGCATTTTGTTCAACCACAAGTGACTAAAAGTGGAAACCAACCCCAAAGGAAAAAAATTAAAACATCCAAAATCATGGATACTGAACCACAAGCTGTTAAACAATGAATGGGTCAAGAATAAAATTAGGAAAGAAATAAAAAAGTTTCTGGAAACAAATGAAAATAAACTCACAAAACCCCAAAACTTATAGGACACAAGGAAGTCAGTCCTGAGAGGGAAGTTCATAGCAATACAGGGCTAGCTAAAGACGATAGAAATATTTCAAACAACCTAACCCTACGCATACAAGAATTCAATGAATAACAACAAAGACAGCCCAGAGCAAGTAGAACAAAGGAAATAACCAAGATCAGAGCAAAATTAAATGACATAGAGACTAAAAGCACAATTGTAAAGGTCACTGAATCTAGGAGGTGTTTTTTGAAAAGATAAATAAAATCAACAAGCCATTAAGTAGGCTCATTAAGAAAAGAAGAGAGAGAACCCAAATAAACACAATCAGAAATGAAAGAGGAGAGATTAAAATTAACACCGCAGAAATAGAAGGAATACTAAGAAATTACTTTGAAAAACTGTATCTCAAAAAATTTGAAAACCTAGGCGAAATAAACAAATTTCTAGAAAAATATAATCCTCCACAATACAATTAAGAAGAAGCAGAAATCCTGAACAGACCAATAACAGCAGATGAAATTGAAGCAGTAATCAAAAAATTCCTGTCACACAAAAGCTCTGTATCAGATGGTTTCACAGGAGAATTCTACAAAGCATTTAAGGAAGAGTTAATCCCTATTCTTCACAGACTATTCCAAAAAATCCAAAATGATGGAAGACTCCGAAACTCTTTTTATGAAGCAAGCATCATCCTAATTCCAAAACCAGATAGAGACACAACAAAGAAAGAACACTTCAAGCCAATATCACTGATGACCATACACGCTAAAATCCTCAACAAAATATTGGCAAATCACATCCAAAAATACATTAAAAAGATCATACACCATTACCAAGTGGGATTTATCCCAGGGATGTAAGGATGTTTCGATATTCAGATATCAGTAAACGTAATACATCACACAAACAAAAACAAAGACAAAAACCACATGATCATATCAATAGATGAGGAAAAATCTTTTGATAAGGTACAACACCCATTTATGATAAAAACACTCAGGAAAGTGGGAATAAAGGGAGCTTTCCTTAGTATAATAAAGGCCATATATGAGAGACCTACAGCCAACATCATACTCAATGGGAAAAATTAAAAGCCTTTCCACTAACATCAGGAACAAGACAAGGTTGTCTATTTTTCCACTTCTATTCAATATAGTATTGGAAGTTTGGGCCACAGGCATCAGACAAGAAAAGAAAATAAAAGGCATCCAAATCAGAAAGGAGGAAACAAAACTGTCATTGTTTGTAGATGACATGATAGTGTACATGGAAAAATCTATAGACTCTACCCCCAAACTGCTGGAACTAATTAATGAATTTGGTAAAACAGCAGGATACAAAGTCAATATCCCGAAATCAAAGGCACTTTTTTTAAAAAGATTTTATTTATTTATCTTTAGAGGGGAAGGGAAGGAGAGAGTGAGAGAAACATCAATGTATGGTTGCCTTTCGTGCATCCCCTGCTGGGAATTGACCTGCAGGGAACCGGCCTCCAATACAGGCATGTGCCCTGACTGGGAATCGAACCGCGATTGGCTGTTCGCAGGCCCACGCTCAATCCACTGAGCTACACCAGCCAGCCAGGGCTTCAAAGGCACTTTTTTGCACCAACAATGAAACATCAGAAGCAGAAATGAAGAAAAAAATCCCATTAGATACAGCAAAAAGAAAAATAAAATATCTGGGAATAAACCTAACCAAGGAGGTAGAAGACCTGTATGCAGAAATCTACACAACACTGAAGAAATAAATCAAGGAAGACACTAACAAATAGAAACATATACTGTGTTCATAGACTAGAAGAATTAATATAATAAAAATGTCCGTACTACCCTAAGCAATTTACAAATTCAATGCAGTACCTATTAAAGTACCAATGGCATATTTCACAGACATAGAACAAACACTTTAAAAATTTATATGGAGCCATAAACAACCCTGAATAACAGCTGCACTTCTGAGAAAGAAGAACAAAGTAGGAGGGATCACAATACCTGACACCAAACTGTATTACAAGGCCATTGTCATCAAAACACCCTGGTACTGGCATAAAAACAGGCACATAGACCAATGGAACAGAACAGAGAGCCCAGAAATCAACCCAACTCTCTACAGTCAATTAATATTCGACGAAGAGGGCAGTAACATAAAATGGAGTAAAGATAGCCTCTTCAACAAGTGGTGTTGGGAGAACTGAACACTTATGTGCAAAAAAAAAAAAATTAAACTTGAGCACAGACTTAAACCATACACCAAAGTAAATTCAAGGTGGATAAAAGACTTAAATATAAGCCAGGACACCATTAAAGTCCTAGAGGAGAACACTGGCAGGAAAATCTCAGATATTTCACGCAGCAACATTTTACTGATATGTCCCCTAGATCAAGGAATATAAAGGAAAGAATAAACAAATGGGATCTCATCAAAATAAAAAGCTTCTGCATGGCTAAAGAAAACAGTATTAAATTAAAAAGACAACCAACTGTATGGGAAAACATATTTGCCAATGATACCTCAGACAAAGGTTTAATCTCCAAAATATGCAAAGAACTCACATTACTTCACTATAAGACAAGCAACCCAATTAAAAAATGGGCAAAAGGACTTGAACAGACACTTCTCCAAGGAGGACATACAGAGGATCCAGAGACACATGAAAAGATGCTCAATATTGCTAGCTATTAGAGAGATTCAAATTAAAACCACAATGAGATACCACTTTACACAGGTCAGAATGACCATCATAAACAAAGCAACAAACAACAAATGTTGGAGAGGTTGTGGGGAAAGGCTGGCCCTAGTTCACTGTTGGTGGGATTGTAGACTAGTACAACCACTACGGAAAACATTATGGAATTTTCTCAGAAAACTAAAAGTGAATATGCCTTTTGACCCAGCAATTCCACTGTTAGAAGTATATCCTAAGAACCCTGAAACACCAATCCAAAAGAACCTATGCACCCCAATGTTCATAGCAGCACAATTTACAATAGCCAAGAGTTGGAAGCAACCTAGGTGCCCATCCATAAATTAATGGACAAAAAACTATGGTACATTTACACAATGGAACTCTACGCAGCAGAAAGAAAGGAGCTACTACCCTTTGCAACAGCATGGATGGAACTGGAAAGCATTATGCTGAGTGAAATCAGACTGATGGTAGAAGACAAATACCATCCGATCTCATCTTTAACAGGAACATAAACAACAAAACAAACAAGCAAGCAAAGTATAACCAAAGACACTGAAGTAGGGAACAGGCTAACAAGGACCAGAGGGCAGTGGGGAGAGAATTTCATGGGAAAAGGGGAAGGATTCACAGGAAGAAATATAAAGGACACACGGACAAAAACTAAGGTGGGGGTGGGAGGGAGGTGGGGAGCATGAAGCGTGTGGTCTGGAATGCGAGTAAAAGACAGAAAACTGTACTTTAACAATAATTAAAATTTAAAAAATAAAAAATAAAAATAAAAATACATGTAATAAAAAAGAAGATTCAGATACTGAGCAAGATATTTCTAGTGAAAATGAATTAGACATGAATGGGGAGGGTTTTTTAAAGGATAAAGAATCAAAGTAGAGGAAAAATTTAATAAGAAGCAAATTAGAAAACAGTTACAAAATATTTTGTGTCAACTTCCACTAGTTTAGCCAAACACACACACACACACACACACACACACACACACACACACACACACGCCAAGACAGAACTTGGAGTTGTTTCATCAGAAATATTTTAGATCTGATTTGCATCTCTCTGGTGGATAGTGATTCTGAGCATCATTTTACATATCTCTGTGCCTTCTGTATGTCTTACTTAAAGAAGCATCTGTTCAGGTCTTTTGCCCATTTTTTAATTGGATTGTTTGCTTTCCTAAAGTGGAGCTTTGTTAATTCTTTATATATACCAAGCGAAAGGGAAACAAAAACATAAAAATAAAAACACAAAATGACAGTAACCAGAGGGAAAGGAGGATGGGGATAATGGGAGTAAGAAAGGGAACGGTCAGTTCAAGGAGCATGTATGAAGGACCCAAGGACAAAGACAAGGGGTGGGACAAGAATTGGATATGGGAGGTGGGAGTGTTTAGGGCCAAGTAAAGTAATGGGGGGAAATTTGGGACAACTGTTATTAAACAACAATAAAAATAAATAAATAAATATTTTAGATCTAGTCTTATTTTAACAAATAAATATATTATATAATAAATATATCAATTCTAGCTTGAGCTACTTTTTCAGAAGAAAGGGATAATAAAAGAATAGACAAAACTGAATTGAAACCATTTTTAAGCCTTTTAGTTCACATCAGAGTAATTGCAGTAATTTACAGAATATATGGGCTACAGATGGTAATAGGATTGAAATTTTTAGACTTACAATGTTTTATGAGGACTTAGACTTACTCATAATTATATAAGGTTTGATGACAAACTTACATAGAACACCTTAAAGTGGACAGATTACTGGCTGTGAGAGACATATTTTTAGACAATTGTAAATTCTGTTATTCTATGGGATAGAATGTAAGAATAGAAAAATGTTACCTAGAGGCAAGTGTGGGTTTAAGCCCAGTAAATATGCTATAAAAGGTTTGCTGTGGTTGATTAAAAGGCATTTTACATGGAAAATCTTAACATATATACCATTAAGCAGGCCAAAGTTCCTTACCTGGGTACTAATAAAAAGTAGACATAATCAAGGGATTTGCAGAACCCACTTATTCTTCAGAGCATAATATTACAACAGATACTGGTTGACTGATATAATCATTTTTTCTTTTGTTTCCTTTTTCATTATTGTTCTTCAAGTACAGTTGTCTTCATTTTTCTCCAACAATCCCCCATCCCACCAATTCCTGCCTCCCACCCTCAAAATAACCCTCTTTGGCTTTGTCCATGTGTCCTTTATACATGTTCTTTGATCATCCTTCTTCCCACCATTATCCCCTCACACCTCCCCTCTGGTTATTGTCATTTTGTTCTTTATTTCAATGTCTCTGGTTATATTTTGGTTGTTTGTTTGTTTTGTTGAATAGGTTACATGTAAATATGAGATCATATGGTATTTCTTTCACTGGATGGCTTACTTCACTAAGATAATACTTTCCAGTTCCATCCATGCTGTCATGAAGGGTAGGAGCTCCCACTTTCTTTCTGTTGCATAGTACTTCATCGTGTAAATGAACAAAAGTTTTTTGATCCACTCATTTACTGACAGGCACTTAGGTTGCTTCTAGCACTTGGCTATTGTAAAATGTAGTGCTATGAACATTGGGGTGAATAAATTCTTATGAGTGGGTAATTCAGGATTCTTAGGGTATAATCACAGTAGTGGATTTGCTGAGTCAAAAGGCAGTTTCGTTTTTTTTTTGAGGAAATTCAATACTGTTTTCTACAGTGGCTAAACCAGTCTGCATTACCAACAGGGTACTAGGGTTCCCTTTTCTCCGCAACTTAGCCAGCACTTGTTGCTTGTCGATTTGTTTATGATGGCAACTCTGACAGTTGTGAAGTGGTAAATTTGTGTTTTTAATTTGCATAACTTTGATGGCTAGTGATGCTGAACATCATTTCTAATGTTTCTGGAACCTCTGTGTGTGCTCCTTAGGGAAGTATCTGTTCACATCCTTTGCCAATTTTTTAATTGGGTTGCTTATCTTCCTAGAGTAGAGTCATGTGAGTTCTTTACATATTTTGGAGATCAAACCCTTGTCAGAGGTAACATATGCAAGTATATTTTTCCATACAGTTGATTCCCTATTCATGTTGCTGATGTTTTCTTTAGCCATTCAGAAGCTTTTTATTTTGTTGATGTTCCTTTTACCTATTCTTTTTTTTTATGCACCTTGTCCTAAGGAACAACATATCAGTGAATATATTACTGCAGGGAAATCTCATATTTTACTGTCTATGTTCTCCTATAAGAATGTTGTGGTGTCACAACTTATATTTAAGTATTTTATTCATCTCGAGTTTATTTTGGTGTATGGTATAAGTTGGTGGCCAAGTTTCTTTCTTTTTTTTTTTTTTTTTGTAATCAGATGTAACTGTTCAGATTACCCAACACCATTGGGAAAAGATGCTATTTTTGCTCCATTTTATGCTTCTGCTCCCTTTGTCAAATGTGAATTGACCATAGAGACTTGGGTTTATATCTGTGCCCTGTGTTGTGTTCCACTGATCTATGTGTCTGCTCTTATGCCAATACCAGACTGTTTTGATTACAATGGTCTTGTAAAATAGTTTGATATCAGATATTATGATCTGTTCTAATTTGTTCTTCTTTCTCAAATTTGAATGGCTACTTGGGGTCATTTATGGTTCCATATAAGTTTTTGAAACATTTGTTCTATATCTGTGAAATATGTCACTGGTATTTTGATGGAAATTGTGTTGAATCTGTAAATTGTTTTGGGTAGTATAGGCATTTTGATGATGTTAATTCTTCCAATCCATGAACATGGTATATACTTTTTTTTGTTTGTGTCTTCTTTAATTTCTTTCTTTAGTGTGTGCAGTTTTCTGTGATGACTGCATATGTGTTTATGTATTTTTGATGGATTCTTCCCTTGGGTATTATGAAGTGTCCTTCTGTGCCTCTTTTTTGGCCTTTGTTTTGAAGTCTATTTTGTCTTACATAAATATTGCTATCCTAGATTTTTTCCCTGTCCATTTGCTTGAAAATATTTTCTTCAACACTTTACTTTCAGCCTGTGTAGCTCTTTTGTTCAAAGATGGGTCTCTTGTGGGCAACACAGGTGCTGGTCGTATTTTCTTATCCATTCAGCTACCCTATATTTTTTGACTGGAGATTTCAATCCACATACATTTAATGTTATTATTGATAGGTACTTATTCATTGTCATTTTACACCCTTCATACCTGTGTTCTTCTCTTTCTCATTCTTGTCCTTCCTTTTCTTAAAGCACTCCCTTTAGAATACCTTGCAGAGCTGGTTTGGTGGAGGTGTATTCTTTCAGCATTCCTTTGACTGGGACATTCCTTATTTTGCCTTCCATTTTAATAGAGAACCCTTGTTGTATAGAGGACTCTTGGTTGCAGGCTTTGCTTTTTATTACTTGGAATATTTATTTCCATTCTCTTCTGTCTTGTAGTGTTTCTGTTAAGAAGTCAGCTGCTACTCTTATTGGAGCTCCCCTGTATGTTACTTCCTATTTTTTCACTTGCTGTCTTTAAGATTCTCTTTTTGTCTTGAGATCTTGCCATTTTAATTATGATGTAGCTTGGAGAGGGCCTCATTGGCTCTTCTTCATTAGACTCCTCCGTGCTTCCTGGACTTGTGTGACTTCTTCTCCCACCAAATTAGGGAAATTTTTCATCATTACTGTTTGAAACAGGTTTTCTTTCCCTTGTTTCTTTTTCTCTTTCTGGCATACCCATTATATGGGCATTATTATGTTTTACACTGTTCTGCAGTTCCCTAGATTCCTCTTCATTTTTTTCTGACTGTTTTTCCCTTTCTTGATCTTCCTGGGAGTTTTTTTCTACCTTATCACCCAGCTTGCTGATTCAATTCTCTAGCTTACTTTTTACTCCTTATAATGTGTTCTTTGATTCAGAAATTGTATGCTTCATTTCCTTTTGGCTCTTGTTAATTGTTTCTATGTCCTTTTTCAATGCTGTTGTACTTCACAGTAAAATCCTTATACCTTCTGTGTAGTTTTTAGTAATTGTCAATGACCTCATTGATCTTCCTCATAAACATTATTTTGAACTCAGTATCAATAGTTGACTTGCCTTTATTTCATTTAGTATTCTTTCTAAGGATTCCTCTTTTCTTTTCCTTTGGAGGTTATATCTTTGTCTTCTCATTATTTATGAGAGTCTTTTTGTTTGTCTCTTCTTCTTAAATTGATTGTTTTGTACTCTCTGAGTTTGTGGTGTAAATTTCTATGGTAGGAGACCTGTGAGATTCAGTGGTGCTGTCTCCTTGATCTCTTGAGTTTGATGCTCTTGGGATACACTTTATTCTATTTATGTTTGCTCTCTGGACGTAATTAGGTTTTGATTGTTGTTGGGTCATTCATTGGTGGCCCATTCTAGTTCTTAATCTAGTCACTCTACACTCAGCAGTCAGAATAAAGCACCATCAGATAGGAAAGAATCCCTCCCAGGATTAGGGCTATCATTTCCCTTCAGGCTGCTGCTGTCCTAGGACAGGGGAGTGTTCTGCCTGAGCACGTACCTGCTGCCATATGGATATGACTCAGCACTCTATTCTCTCCCAGGGATCACAGGGACTACTCTCTCAGCTCTCTCCCCAAAACTTCCATCCCCATTCTCTCCTTAGTGTACTCTGGCCCACTCAGCCCCACTTTTGCAGGAGCCTAGGGTGGGTGGCTACAAATAAAAATTTGTGCATTAGCCCTTTATATGTTCTTTTGAGTCTCCAGCAGTCAGTCTCCGACAGAGAACAGTCCTGTTGCTTTGTGTCGCTGGTTGTTATCTGTGTATTTTGGGGGCTCTGGTGCTTTAGGTCATGGATCCCAGCTTAGGATTTAGATCCTACAGTTCTCCAGGGGATCCCACCAGTTGCTTAATGATCCTTCCAGTGCTGCCTGTGGGCTCTAGCCAGCCTTCTTGAGTCTTCACCACACTCCTTACTGGTCACTTTGTGCTGGAGTTTATTCTTCTGTCTGTCCAAGTTTATAAGTCCTCTCTCTCAATGTTGTTCGGGTGTTTGATCTGGGTGATTTCTCCCCAATTTAGTTGTGAGTCCATGGGAAGATGTTAAATTGGGAAGATGTTAAAACCAAAATGGCATACCACAGTAACACCAGTAAGAATGGCCATCATAAAAAAAATCAATAAACAGTAAGTGCTGGCAAGGTTGTGGAGAAATGGTAACCCTAACACCCTGTTGGTGGGAATGCAGACTGATGCAGTCAATGTAAAAAATAGTATGGAATTTTCTCAGAAGAATAAAAATGGAACTGCATTTTGACCCAGCAGTTCCACTGCTGGGATTATATCTTAAGAATCCTGAAACACCAATCCAAAAGAACCTATGCACCCCAATGTTCATAGCAGCACAATTCACAATAGCCAAGTACTGGAAGAAACCTAAGTGCCCATCTGTAAATGAATGGATCAAAAAACTATGGTATATTTACACAATGGAATATTACATAGCAGAAAGAAAGAAGGAGCTTCTACTTCATTCCATTGCCATCTTTCACTCCTCTGCCATCTTTCTGTCCTCTCATTTAACTGATATAAATCTTATCTCTTACTTGAAAATTAAGCAACTTTCATATGTAGGTACTATTCATAAAAATAAACCAAAACTACTCCCTGAAATTGTGACTTCTAAAAACAGACTCCCAAAATCTAACATATTTGTTTTTGGTGCAGATCACAACACATGTATCTTGTATACCAAAAATGGGAAAAAAGTAATTCTAGTTTCAATAATGCATTTCAATAACACCATAAATTTGGATTTACTAAGTCTGAATAGTAGTATATTACAATCAAATGAAATCTGGGGTTGACATTATGGAAAAAATGACAAGTGTAAACAGTGTGACCAGGAACACCAGAAGATGGACTATCATTCTTTTTTACCCAGTTTTTAATATTGCAGGAATAAATCCTCAGACTATATATATGCTGAACATTAAGGTGAAAATAAGTCACAGAATATTTATTAGAAATTTTGTAATGCAGTTAGTGTCAGAACAAATTAAAAGGTGTTCACAAATCTTCACAGGTGTGCCTAAGTCTTTACACCTGCAATTTCATCAACTTCAAAGACAAACTGAATGAAATTCTAATGATGGCATAGATATATCTCCCCCACAAACTGGAAAAAAAAGATGTGTTAGGTGCTATGCACCCAAAACAAGTTGCTCATTAAAATATATTTGCAAGTGTTTTGAAAAGTATGCCTTGAACATAACAATATTGTTTTTGATGACTGTTACAAATGATTTGCAAAGCCAACTATTGAATATTCTGATTAATTAATGTTAAAATAATCTTTGGTTGTATTTTGTAACAATATTGACATTTCTGTTATTTGAAAAGAAAACCTCTTGTTCTTAATTTCAATGTCTCTAGTTATATTTTGCTTGCTTATTTGTTTTTTTTGTTTTTTTTGGTTTGGTTCCACTTAAAGGTGATATCATATGGTATTTTTCTTTCACTGCCTGGCTTATTTCAATTAGCATAATGCTCTCCAGATCCATCCATGTTGTCACAAAGAGTAGAAGCTCCTTTTTTCTTTCTGCTATGTAATATTCCATTGTGTAAATATACCATAGTTTTTTGATCCATTCATTTACAGATGGGCACCTAGGTTTCTTCCAGTACTTGGCTATTGTGAATTGTGCTGCTATGAACATTGGGGTGCATAGGTTCTTTTGGATTGGTGTTTCAGGATTCTTAGGATATAATCCCAGCAGTTCTGGGTCAAAATGCAGTTCCATTTTTATTCTTCTGAGAAAATTCCATACTATTTTTTACATTGACTGCATCAGTCTGCATTCCCACCAACAGGGTGTTAGGGTTACCATTTCTCCACAACCTTGCCAGCACTTACTATTTATTGATTTTTTTTATGATGGCCATTCTTACTGGTGTTACTGTGGTATGTCATTTTGGTTTTAATTTGCATCTTTCTAATGGCTAGTGGTGCTGAGGCCCTTTTCATGTCTCTCAGCCCTCTGTATGTTCACCTTGGAGAAGTGTCTGTTCAGGTCTTTTGTCCATTTCTTACTTGTTTTTTTTTCATGTGTTCCTGAGTGAAGTTGTGTGAGTTCTTTATAAATTTTGGAGATCAAACTCTTGTCTGAAGTATTATTGGAAAATATGTTTTGCCATACAGTTGGTGATTTTTTTATTTTAATACTATTTTATTCATAAAAATAGCCATGAAGAAACTTTTTATTTTTATGAGATCTTATTTGTTTATTGTTTTCTTTATGTCCCTTGTTCTAGGAGAAATATTGTTGAAAATATTTCCACATGGAATATCTGAGATTTTTCTGCCAATGTTTTTCTCTAGGACTTTTATGATGTCATGACTTATATTTAAGTTTTTATCAACCTCGAATTTATTTTTGTATATGGTGTAAGTTGGTGATCGAGTTTTTTTTTTTTTTTTTTTTGCATGTAGCTGTCTAGGTCTCCCAACACCATTTGTTGAAGAGGCTATTTTTACTCCATTTTATGTAACTGCCCCCTTTGTTGAATATTAATTGACCAGTAGAGACTTGGGTTTATTTATGGACTTTCTATTCTGTTCCATTGGTTTATGTGTCTGTTCTTATGCCAGTACCAGTAATCAGAGAGGAGGTGGGAGGGGGTAATTGGGGGAAAGGAAGAAGGAATTTTAAGAACAACTATAAAGGACACATGGACAAAACCAAGGAGGGGTGGAATCAGTGGGGCAGGTGGGGATGGCTGAGGTGGGGGTGAGTGGTAGGGGAAAAATGCCAACAACTGTATAAACAACAATAAAATTAAATTAAAAAAATAAAATTTAAATTTAAAAGAGTAAAAATAAGAAAAAAGTTTTATTTTTGGTTTTTATATTTCTTTGTTTAAAAATGTGTTGATTGTAACTGAAAATAAATTTTAAAATTGTGTATTTTATTATATAAATATAATAAATGCAAATTTGTAGTATTTTTATTTTTTATTTTTTGCCTTTTGACACATAATATTAATCAACGTGTCTCTTGGATACATGCGATATATGAAGTAGTGTTTTTGACCAAGGTCTTTACAGGGTTAATATATGCTCTTTGGTCTCCATATGTTTGAATGATTTTAGGTTTTTTTAAAATTATAGTTTATTTCTAGGTTCATTTCATTGTGTTCTCTGGAGATGATTAATGATTTCAACCTTGAGCTTGTTAAGACTTATTTTGTGTCCTCACATGTCATTTAATCTTCCTAATATTCCATGTGATTTTGAAAAAAAATGAACATTATGCTGCTTTGGGATGGAATGTTCTGTAAATATCAATGAAATTATCCAATCTAGTGTATCCTTTAAGGTTGCTGTCCTCTTGTTGATTGTTTTCTCAAAGATCTATACAGTAATGTCAGTAGAGTGTTAAAATCTATTACTCTGACTGTATGCTATTAATCTCTCTTATGGCCCACCAATAGTTTTCTTTTTTGCATATTCGGTTGTTTCTTTATTGTTTGCATATATGTTTACAAGGGTTATATCCTCTTGTTGGATTTATTCCTTTAGTATTATGTTTTGACTTTTTCTCACTTATTATGACCTTTGCTTTGAAGTTCATTTTTAAGGTATATTTATTAATGCCCTAGCTTTTTATATTTGTTTCTATTTGGTGAAATATTTTTTCCACCCCTCTTTTGCAGCCTATGTAAATCTTTTGTTCTGAGAGGGGTCTCTTGTAGACAGCATACATGTGGTTCATGTTTTCTCACCCATTTAGCTACTCTATATCTTTTGATTAAAGCATTTAATACATTTATATTTAATGTTGTTATTGCCATAAATACTACATACTTATTTAGTGCCATATTTATTTTTATGCCTAAATTACTCCTTCTTTTTATTTCTTCTTCTTCGAGCAGTCCCTTTCACATTTTTTTGCAATGCTGGTTTGTGATAATGAACTCCTTTACTGTTTCTTATTTACAAGTTCTTTATGTCATGTACAATTTTAAAAATTAGCCTTGCTGCATAGAGGAATTCTTGGTTTCAGACTTTAGCATTTCATTACTTTAGATATTCATATATTCTCTTCTGACCTGTAGTGTTTTTGTTGAGAAATTAGCTGACAGCATTATGGAAACTTCCTTGTAGGTAACTAACTACTTTTATCTTGCTGCTTTTAATATTTTCTCTTTGTCTTAATTTTTGCCATTTTAATTATTAATGGATTTTATTGTGATTATCTTTGGGTTAATTTTGATTAAAACGTCTGTGTTTTCTGCAATTGTGTGACTTTTTCTTTACCAGGTTAGAAAATTTTTCTGTCATTTATTTAAACAAGATCTCTATCCCTCTTTCTCCTTTTTTGATACCCTTATGAATCACATATTGTTACATTTCATGTTGTCCTAAAGATCTCTTAAATGATCCCTATTCTTTTTAATATTTTTGCTGCTCTGAATTAATATTTTTCTACCTTGTCTTATTATTTTCTGATTTGATCTTCTGCTTCATCTAACCTACTCTTTATTCTTTCCAGTGCATTCTTTATTTCAGACATGTTATTCTTCTATTCTGTTTATTTCTATGTATTAAATAGAACTATAATGACTCCCAGTCTTGGTGGGATAGCTTTTCATAATAAGTGTCCTGTGGGAGTTATTGGTACAGTCTCCTTGCTCTCCTGACCTGTGTGCTCTAAAAATGAACCTTGTATGAGTTCTGCGGGCCATTTAGTTTTTATTGGTTATTTTAAAAAATATATTTTATTGATTATGTTATTACAGTTGTCCCATTTCCCCTCCTTTATTCCCCTTTGTCCTGCACAGCCCCTCCCACTTGCATTCCCCACCTATAGTTCATGTCCATGGGTCATGCATATAAGTTTTTTGGCTTCTACCTTTCTTACACCGTTCTTAACACCCCCCTGTCCATTTTTTACCTACCATTTGTGCTACTTATTCTTTGTACCTTTTTCCCCTGTCTCCCATTCCTATTCCCCCACTGATAACCCTCCACATGATCACCATTTCTGTGAATCTGTGTCTGTTTTATTTGTTTGCTTACTTTGCTTTTGGTCCTGTTGTTTTATTTACTTTTTTTAGGTTCGGTTGTTAATAGCTGTGAATTTGTCATCATTTTACTGTTCATATTATTTTTTTTTAGCTAAGTCCCTTTAGCATTTCATATAATAAGGGCTGGGTGATGATGAACTCCTTTAACTTGACAATTTCTGGAAAGCACTTTATCTATTCTTCTACTGTAAATGCTGGCTTTGCTGGATAGAGTAATCATGGATGTAGATCCTTGCCTTTCATGACTTGAAATACTTCTTTCCAGCCTCTTCTTGCCTGCAATGTTTTTATTGAGAAATTAACTGATAGTCTTATAAGAACTCCTTCGTAAGTAACTGTCTCCTTTTCTCTTGCTGATTTTAGATTCTTTTCTCTTTAATATTGGGTAATTTAATTATGATGTGTCTTGGTGTGTTCCTCCTTGGGTCCAACTTCTTTGGGACTCTCTGAGCTTTCTAGACTTCCTGAAAGTCTATTCCCTTTGCTAGATTGGTGAAGTTCTTCTTCATTATTTTTTCAAATAAGTTTTCAATTCCTTGCTCTTCCTCTTCTACTTCTGGCATCATTATGACTCAGATGTTGGAATATTTAAAGATGTCCTGGAAGTTCCTAAGCTTCTCCTCATTTTTCTAAATTCTTGCTTCTTCATTCTATTCTGTTTGAATGTTTATTTCTTCCTTCTGCTCCAAACCATTGATTTGAGTCCTGGTTTCCTTCCTACCACTTTTGGTTCCCTGTTGATTTTTCTTTATTTCACATAGTGCAACCTTCATTGCTTCCTGGCTCTTTTTTATGCTGTTGAAGTACCTAGGAGCATCCAGACAACCAGTGTTTTGAACTGTGCATTTGCATTTGATAGGTTGGCTATCTCTTCATTGCTTACTTGTATTTTTTGTGGAGCTTTAATCTGTACTTTCATTTGGGCCATTGTCTTTTGTTTGTTTGTTTGTTTGTTTGTTTGTTTTTTGTACCAGCATGTCCATAATGCAGTAAGAGGAGGAGCCTCAGGTGTTCACCAGGGCAGAGCAACCCATGTGGCTGTGTTGTGATGCTGTATGTGGCAGAGGGGTCCAAGAAGGAACACTGCTGCTTGCTCCACTCTCTGCTGGCTTTCAGTCACTTCCCAAGTTACCCACAAAAAAAATTGGATACTTTTGGTTCTGATTCCCAGTGGGTGGGTTTGTGTACATTCTAGAACCCTGTGGATCCTTCACAGGAACTCTCCTGTGAAGCTGGGAGTTTCTTCTGCCAGCTTAACCCTCACAGGTGTTTTCAGTCAGAGACTTTGAGGCTTTATTTCCCTGCACTGGCACCCTAGGTTGTATGGTCTTTCTCACTCCTTATTTGTTCCTCCGAGTTTATCTGCACACAAATGTGGGACTGCCCAGTCTGCAAGATACCACCCAGTCTGCTTGCCTGCCCCAGTACTCCAATAGCTGCCTTTCCACCAGTCCTCTATGCCTGGCTGCATGTTTCTGACTCTCCTACTGGTCTGGATGAATGTTTCTTCTTTAACTCCTTGGTTGTCAGACTTCCATACAGTTCAATTTCTTGTCAGTTCTGGTTGTTTTTTGTTTTTAAAATTTGTTGTTGTTCTTTTGGTTTTGCAAGGAGGCACAGTGTGTCTACCTATGCCTCCATCTTGGCCAGAAGTTTCCATTTTTATTGGTTCTTAATTGTGGTTGTCTCATTTATGGGTGGGCCTGACCCTCAGGCACATTGACCATGAGGCTCAACCATCATGCAAACTGACATACAGGTGTTAACAAAACAAATCCAAAACCAGCTCAAAAAACAAAACTACCACCACCTTCAACAAAAAGAATAGGAAAAAAGGAAGACAAAAAAAGAATAATTAAAGACAGGAGAAAATAAATCAGAGGAAAAAAACACAGAAGACAATAAGAAGGAAAATAAAAATAAGATAATAGTAATAAAACTATATATAATAAGTGTAAAATTAAATAAATAATTGAAAAATGAAAAAAATAAGAAAATAGAAAAATAGAGTAAGAAAAGGAAAGAGAGAAATGAGAATTATGAAAGAGATGTGTCACCTGGTATCTAAATGCTATCTTCTTGAACAGTTAGTTCTCCGAAGCATGAGAGTTCAAACAGGGGGCATGTAAATAGGCTAATGTACTCAAGATATTCTGTGATTAAGTAACCTATAGTACACCTTATAGCTTTTCTATAAAGTTTTTAAATTTCTTAAATATTTTTTAATATCAAATATAAGAGAAACTTATTTTAAACATCTCTTAGGTATTTTCAATGATTTCTGAATTATTTGTAGGAAACTCTTAGTTTTATAGAGTTTGATATAGGTGTCCACCATTAAAGTCAAGTCATGTTTTATATCAAAATTTATGTTAAGCAAAGCTAAGTTACTTGAGTTTTGGTCTAAGTATACTTCAGGTACGCTTGGCATACCTTTGCCCATTTGCATAGTGTTCATCCTCAACCTTCATCACAGGAAGGATACATGGGACCTTCAGCAATGCATAAACATTAATAAAAAACTTGATGTCTGTGTGATCTCTGCTTAATGACACTTTGGAACTGTTTTCATTAAGTCATTTAGCAATAACACATTACTGTGAATCTAGTTGTCAGGTATTGAATTTTCAGTTCTTTGAAGAAATAAATTTTAAGAAAATGTGAGATGAAGGAGTACATTTTATAAAATATTACAGTGAAGATCAAAACAAACCTTGGAACAGCAAGAGTTTTAAGTATGCTATTAAAAATCTGTAGTGAACAGTTAAGGAAATTACCATAATTTTGAGGTTTTTTTCACTGAAAAAAAAAAGTGAGCTTGCCAAAGGAGAATTTTAGTGTAGATTTTGCCTTTATTCGGTGATCTTACAAAGAACAAATTACAGTTAAAGATTGAAAGGAAGTGCCTGCCATTGTTGTTCCCCATCTAGTCGTTGCTATTTACATTTCTTTGTTGAGCTTCCATCTTCATAAGCTTTTTAGCAGATACATGTTGAACATTTCTGTTTTATGGTCAAGAGAGTATATGAGACCATGGAGATTGATAACTGATTTGTCTGTTTTATTCTGTTTTCATGACTATATATTTTACCTTATTTTGACTTATAAGCAAAACCTGGAAAACCTACAAAAATGTGCTTTGTGGTTATCTGGGAATAATACAGAAAATATTGCTGTTATTTTTGGTGACAAAATTCAATTTTGTAGAGTTTATTGCACCATAAAGAGAATGTGAATTTTGTTTAAAAATTATGAAAGAGATAAGACTGTACAAATATGAGATAGAAAAGGAAAAAAGAATAAAAAAGAAAAAGATGGGGTTTCTCTCAGCAGGTTCTGTGCTTGCTGTGATCGCCATTTTGATATGCACTTTGTGTATCTTGTTGAATCCTGCAACAATGTTGTCTAAAGCTGGACACTTGTTGGCCAATTCAAGGTATCCCAAGAGGTTCTGTGGTGAAAGCTAATATCAGGGATGGTTCCCACCTGGCCCTCAGCTACCTGTCCTAAGCTTGTCAGGGCAGAGCCCATAGTAATCTGGTGGGTGGGGTCTCTGGAGCCCAGAATTTGGGTCAGTCTGGACTCTCACATTTTCAATGTTCCAACTTAGTGCTGTTCTCCCTTGTCCAAGGAACAGTGCCCAGTGGGGGACCTGGAACAGAAGGGGCAATGCAAACAGTCTAGCAGGGGATGCTTGCAATTTGTAGGGGAGGGAAGCTGAGATTCTTCCCCTTCCCAAAGCTGTGTAGCCTGAACTTACTGGGTAACTTGGATCTATTTCCTTGTATTACAGCTGTAGAGTCCACAAGCCTGCCTGATTCCCAGACAGAAGCTCACCCAGAAAACACAGTTGCAAAAACCCAGCACTGCATTGTTCCCTGACACTCCTGTGCCACCTAACCAAGCAGAGGAAGCTTTTTTAAAAATCAGGACAACCAGGACTGTCTGTGGCTCCAGTCTTGATGTGTATGCCCACCATGGAGGGAACAACCAAAACTCTAAGCTCTGCCCAGATTCTGAAGGGGACAAATGTCCCACTCCTGCATGCTAATTAACCAAGCAGATGGGACCAAATTTTCAGTCTAATGTTATACCCCTTTTCCTCAAAAGACAGTTCAATCTGAACAGCTCAACAGATAGAGGAAGGGACACTACCCAAGTGCTCCTGGTGGGCAAGACTGGTCCTCTTTCTCAAGCCATGCATTCTAGACTCAAACAAATTCTCTGTCCAAAGTCCTTCCAGTGAATAGAGGACCCTTCAAAGTCTCTGCTGAGTGTAGTGAGTAGACACCTCCACTATCCTGAGATGGTGTCTTCTCTAGCAGTCACAGACCCCAGCAGATTTCCAAGGCTGGTGTTGTAACAATGGGGTTCCTCATTCCTTGGGATGATGTGGTCTGAGACTCCCATGTGGACCTAATCCCCACTGATTTCCACAGCCTGGTGCTATGTGGGCTACTCTTCCCTTTTCTGTTGCTCTGAATTGGAGATATTTGCATGGGGTTGACACCTGGTGAGCTCTGCTGTACAATATGTGTCTGGGTTCCCAACCCCCACACCTGTGCAAGGGGTATTACTCATTCCTTGTCTCCTCATGTCTTCCTCCATGCTCCTGTTTATGAAATTTTAGGTCAACTACAATTCTGAATTTCTCTGCTTATATAGACATATTTTAGTTGAGTCTTAACACTGTAAATTTGTCTATTGTTTCATAGATTATCTTTAGAGAGTAAAATTGCTAATACCTAAAGTAATATTCTTTCCTAGAGATGAATTTTCACAAATTGTATATATTCTCTAAAAATACACTTGAATTTTTTCTTTACTTTTTAATTTTTTTACAGGTCTTAGGGTTTATTTGTTTATATTGTTTGTTCATTTCTGAGTAAAAAATGATTCTAGCAAGCCTTCTTGTTTGGTGAACAGATTGTTCTTGGCTCCTTAATTTACCACTGCATCATTTTATCATTCCTTTAGAAAAAAATGTAGAGGGCATATGCATAAATTTCTAAATTGGGGTAACACATCAGTTGTAAGGCAGAAGACAGTATACTTCTATAGCTTAACATAACAGAAGTGTATCTCCTGCTTTCATAACCCACTATGGTATTCTAGGTCTGAGGTAACTAAGGAACCTAGGCTCCTATGTCATGTGTCATATGATCCATTGGAGTCCTACATTGTTTTTCACCTGGTTAGGAGAAAAGGAGGATGTGGAGGAAATTCATATGCCATTTAAAAGGCCCTGTCCCAGAGTAACAATCACTATATTTATCATCATTTTGTTGACAAAATTAGTTCCATATTTATACCTAGAAATGAGAGAGGAAGGCTGATAAATGTTATATCTTCATATGTAGTTTCTTTTAAGTATACCTTCACCTATGTGTATAATTGAAGAGAGATTACACATGTTGATGGACACCTACCATCTCTGCCATATTCATTTTCTGCCCCTCTGACTTGTAATTATCAGTGAAGACTTTTATCACATAGAGTACACATTCACTCCTGTCCAAGTAAGACAACCCAAAGTCCTATCTAGTCACAAAAGCCAATTCAGAGTTTAAGTTCTGGGTGATGTGTAGTCCTTTGTTGCAGTTTTAGGTGTGACAGTTTTCAGTCCTGACAAGTCACTTTATCCACTCTATAATGATAGAAAAAAGACAAAATAATTGCAATAAACATTCTCATTCAGAGAAGGTAAAAATAGAAAACACGTGTTAACAGACAGTGAAGATAAATTCCTGCTGACAGGTGCCATGAAGAACCCATGCTGCGGCAATGGGAGAAATTCCCTGTTTGGATGATGGCTTTTCTTCCTGCGAAAAATTATTTTGTCCAGGTTTCTCCAAATGACCTTGGTCTTGCTGTCTGTCTAGATTGATACTTTCTCTCTGTTCTCACCATTTTTGAGGTAGTCACATGGGAGTATGTACTCCTTATATATATATATACAAATCCTTTTCTGTGCCACTTATTTTGCAATTATTTCTCAACCCCAAACCTACCTATGTTCTACTTTGTAATACTGATTCCAGCACTATGCAGTTCACATTTCTGTTTTTCCCAGGTGGCTCCCTGTTAGTCTCTACCAATAGTGACACTAAGAGGAAGCTGTTAGAATGGTGTAGAGGCTGAGATGTGTTTTTGTCACTAGACTGCTGAGTAGTGCTTATTCACCACAACTGCAATAGTTCCTTCCTATCCAGCAGCTGAATCCAGTTTGGTGTTTGTCCAATGCTTGCAGATCCATCTAGTTTGTACATCCAGACCTCAGAGATATAAACACGAGGCCAACAATTCCTGAGATTCACAGGCACAAAACACCCCTAACTCGAAACTTTTTAAATTTAATAATTTCAACATTTATCCTTTGTTCCTCCAGCAGTAAAGATAAGAGTTGATTCCTAAAGTGACTATGTCCAAAATATCTTAGTCTTGCTCTCTTTGTAGCCTTTATAGTTATCTAAGACAACGTTGTATGTGATTTATAATTATTTATATTCACATTACTTCTCGTTAAATATCTTTTGTGATTTCTGTCACTTGGTGGAGCCTTGGCTGATACAGATATCGATTCCAGAGAAAGCAATAGAAAGTAAAAACAATAAGATGGGCGATTAAAAAATTCTTTGGTATTTTTAATTACTACTTGTCTCCCCTATATCTCCTACCCCCTGCAATCATCACACTGTTGTCCTTGGCCATGAGTCCTTTTCCTTTTTTGCTCAGTCCCTGTACCCCCTAACTTTCCCAGAGCTGTCAGCCTGTTCTCTAGCTACAAGTCTGTCTTTATCTTGGCTGTCAGTTCAGTTTGGGCTTTAGATTCCACATATGAATGAAATCATATGGTATCTTTTGCTTGTTTTTTCTGACTCATTTATTTCACCTAGCATCATATTCTCTAGGTCCATTATGCTTTCACAAAGGGCAAATGTTCTTTATGGCAGAGTAGTATTTCATTACATGAATACTGCATAGTTGTTTTACCCATTCATCTAATGATGGACAATTGGGCTTCTTCTGTATCTTGGTGATTCTAAGTAACTCTGAAATAAACATAGGGTGCTTATGTTCTATCAAATTATGTTCAGGTTTCTTTGAATAAATCCCAGAAGTGTAATTCTGGGTCATTAGGCATTTTAATTTTTAATTTTTGAGGTATCTCCATACCTCTTTCCCCAGTGGCTATACCTATCTTCACACCTACCACCAGTGCAAAAGTATTCCTCTTCCTCCACATCTTGCCAGCACTTGTTGTTTGTTGATGTAATGATAATAGTTATTCTGACTCATGTGAAGTGACATCTCATTGTGGTTTTAACTTGCACTTTTCTGATGATTACTGATGTTGAACATTTTTTTCATATGTCTATAGGCTATCTGTATGTTCTTTTTAGATAAGTGACTATTCAGGTTCTTTTCCCATTTTTAATTGGATCATTTATTTGTTTTGGTGTTGTTTTGTAAGTTCTTTATAAATTTTGGATGTTAAACCCTTATCAAATATATCAGTGAATATATTCTTCTGTGCAGTGTTTTTTCTTTTCTTTCATTTTGTTGATGGCTTCTTTTTCTCTGCAAAAAAGTTTTTGGTTGATGTAGTCCCATTGGCTTATTTTTCCTACATCTCTGTAGCCTGAGGACATATATTAGAAAAGTTATTGCTATGACTAATGTCCAATATTTTACTGCCCATGTTTTCTTCTAGGATTTCTATGGTTTGGCTGTAATGTTTAAGTCTTTAATTCATTATGATTTTTTTTCTTGTATGTGGTATATGAAGGTAGTCTAACTTTATTTTTCTGCATGTATTGTCAAATTTTTCCAAAGCCAGATAAAAGCATTACAAAAAATTGTAAGCCAACATTTCTGATAAACATAGATACTAAAATCCGCTAAAAATATTAGCAAACCAAAACAAAAATAAATCAATAAAATCTTGACTTTATCTTGATTTTATAAATAGTTTAAATAGAAATATTTGAACATAAAATCATTGAAGATAAAATTTGATTCTATTACAATCAATGATTTTATCTTCAAATAGAATTTATTCCAAAAAGGCAAGGTTGGCATTACATTATCAAATAAATAAATGTTTATTTGATTTACCATTACCAAAATATGAAGGGTAAAAGTCACATGATCATATCAGTATATGCTCAAAAATAATTTAATAAAATCCAGCACACATTTGTAATAAATTATCTCAGCAAAGCAGGAATAGAAGGAACATACCTAAACATAATAAAGGTCATATATGACCAACCCATTTCCAGCATCATATGCAACAGGCAAACACTAAAAGCATTCCTTTTAAGATCAGGAATTAGACAGGGATGCCCACTTTCACTTCTCTTATTCAACAGAGTACTGGACATCTTAGCCATAGCAATCAGACAATAAAAATAAATTAAAGTCATCTAAATTGGAAGAGAAGAAGTAAAACTATCTTTATTCTAACAATTCCACAAAAAATACTAGAACTAATAATTGAGTTTCAGTAATTGGGCAGGATACAAAATTAACATTCAGAAATCAGTTGAATTTTTATTCACCAATAAGGATATATGTGAACACACACTTTTTTCTTTACTTTTGAAACAGCAGAAGCAAAAATCAAGAAAAGAATTATATTTGATATAGCAACAATAAAAATAAACTGTCTCTGAATTACCCTAACCAAGGAGGTAAAAGACCTATACTCAGAAAACTACACAACACCTAAGAAACAAATTAAAGAAGACACAAATAAATGGAAGCATATACTGTGTTCATGGAATGGAATAATTAACATCATGAAAATGTCCATCCAAAGCAATTTATAGATTCAACACAACCCCCATTAAATACCAAAGACATATTTTCCAGATATAAAACAAATATTTTAAAATTCATATGGAACAACAAATGACCCTTAATACCTCCAGCAACTTTGACAAAGAAGAACAATATATGAAGGATCACAATACCTGGCATCACACTATATTACAAGGCCACAGTAATCAAAACAGTCTGATGCTGACATAGAAACAGACACATAGATCAGTGGAACAAAACAGAGAGCCCAGAAAAAAAACCTATACCTCTATGGTCAATTAATGTTGAACAAAGGGTACAAAAGCCTAAAATGGACTAAAACAACCTCTTCAACAAATTGTGTTGGTAAATCTGCACAGCTACATGCAAAAAAAAAAAATGAAACTCATCTACAAACTTACAACATGTACTCACACACACAAAAAAGACTCAAGATGGATAAAGGACTTAAATATAAGTTATGATAGCATAAGAGTCTTAGAGGACAACATAGGCAGAAAAATATCAGATTTCCCATGCAGCAATATTTTCAGATATGTCTCCTAGAGCAAGGGACATAAAGGAAAAAATACTAAATAGGACTTAATCAAAATATAAAGCTTTTGTACAGCTAAAGATAACATAAGCAAAATGAAATGGTAACCAACCATGTGGGAAAATGTACTTGTCAATGATACCTCTGATATTGGTTTGATCTCCAAAATACATACAGAATCCACACAAGTTTGATGAGGACTGCGGCTCGTAGCATCCGAGACATTGTGGATAGGGGAGAGACACTCACACAGACTACTGAGTCCTGTGGAGGAAAAGTGATGGCATGGCTTTTTCTCTCAAGGGAAGCCAAAGCCTTGGCCTCTGCCATGACAGGCCTTTATTGGGTTTCTCTGAACATTACCTGATGGTGCTCATTTACTATGCACAGGTTGGCTTTAGGTAGTTACCTTTTACAGAAAACAGAAGAGCCAATGCTGCTAATCACATCACAGAAGAAGGATATTTGCAAATGAAAAGGGAAAAGTGGTTGAACTGGTTATACTCCATACTGGGGAGTTTTAGCAAAAGCAAGACTCAAAAGGGCCTAGATACATTGCAGGCCTGATTCCCTACTGGAGAACCTATTATTGGGCATGGGTCCTGTGCATCTCCGAGTGGGAGTTGGGCCCACACTATGCAGAACAATCTCCTCCATTTCCCTCCTTGTTTTTAGTTAGAACTGCTATAGATCCCACAAAGCTTGCTGCTTGCTGGTCTCTCACATGACTCTGGGAAAATAATTCACAGATACATCAAAGTACACAGAGCATTATTATAATCAGTAAGCAACCAGCAGTTCCAAAGACCCACATTCTCAGATTAGGCCCATCAATCATTGTCAGGCAATAACATTCAAAGAACTATGAGGGCTTATTTAGAGTCAGGGCCAGATAGCTAAGGGGCACAAAACTTTGGGTAAACAAATTCATTTCAGGCTTGTACCTTTATTATTTAAATTGAGGGTATCAGCAAAGTAGGTTTCATAGGATTTTATGCATTCTTTCTTAGGCCTGATTGCCCTGGGAAACCTGCCCTTTCTAGCACAGGGCTGCACTCACTACCGGCATTGTTTCAGGCTCAGGCAGAGCAGGGAAAATAAGACAGCTAAGAGATTAGGAGACTTCTTGCAAACAGAATGAGAACTCAGGTTATGTCAAAGCCAACGGATGAGGATCCATCACCCTCTTTTCCTACAGCCCCCCAAGTCCTTCCCTGAGGGCCTTCTTGTGATCCTGCCTATCTTAGATCAGTCCTCCCTTGAGAAATCCTACCTGTAATTGGCTAACCAGAAAAGCACTGGGGGCCAGGCAGGGTGAAGTAAAAGAAGATACAGTGGCCCTGCCAGGGAGATAAGCTTTGTCGCCTTGGCTTCTGGTCTGAAGCTTGCTCACTCAGCCTTAGCCATGGGGAGTTACAGCTCCTGAAAACAGGGTGGTTCCAAACATTTAATCTCCCCCTTTTTCATTTGTAAATGCAATTGTAACTGTTAAGACTGTGGAACCTACTATTTGCTGTTCTCCAACACAATCCTAAGAAAACAACCTCTCTCTCCCTCTCTCTCTCTCTCTCTCTCTCTCTCTCTCTCTCTCTCTATATATATATATATATATATATATATATATATATATATATATATGTAATAAAGCACAACTAAAGATTAAGATGAGGGGGCACCCAAGGGCTGTTAGGACCCAAACCCATAAATTCAGTCCATTGAACCAGTTTGTAGGGTTCTACCATTTAATATTATGAGGCACCAAGGGGTTGTTTTTCTCTTTAGGAGATGTTTGAGTCTTGGCCTCTGTCATCGGGGCAGTCCCCATTCTCCTCCATTGGCAGACCCGGGCCCATGAGGGACTGTGTGAGTGTTTGTTTTCCTTCTGGTTGTTCAGGGTCAGCTGGGCCATCTAGTATGTCAGTTGATTGGTTCTCAGCTCCAGGCAGCCAAGCTTGGTGACTGTCCCACTCATGATAAGGCTTTACTGTTGTAGCTGGTAGCCAGACAGGGTCTGTATGGATGGAAACACACACATACCCTCTTCCCAAAATTGAGAGGTCTACAGGGCCCTGCCAAGATCCATCTCCCAGAGAATCTCTATATAAAACCTGAGGATAAGATGACTTTGCCTCTTTCTTCTGAAAATGTTTCTCAATTGGAGTACAGAGTGATTCATCACAATTTAGAAAATTATAGATAAATATGGCTATAAGGTCAAATTTGGGGGTGAAGGACTCATGACTCCCCCTTTTTCTGTTTTTTAAGAAGATTTTTAAAAGCACAGTGAGCCCGGTCTACAATGGCCTGACTTGTTGGATTGTAAGGTATTCCTGTTTTATGTTGAATATTCCAACACTGAAGAAAAACCTGAGTAGAATGGCCAGGGTATACAGGGCTATTATCAGTTTTAATTTGCCAAGGCCATCCTAAATTACTAAAGGCCTCAAGCCAATGGGCTTCTATATTTTTAGCAGATTCCCCTGTTAAGGAAGATGCATGTGGAGCATCAGAATAAGTATCAATAGAAATACAAATATATTAAAGTTTCCAAAGGGAACATAATGAGTGACATCTGTTTGCCAAATTATTTAAGAACCTAGTCCTTGAGGTATAACTCCTGTAAGTGGGGGTGCCTTGTTAAGGGCTTGGCAATCAGGACATTCTTTAATAATTTGCTTAGCTTGGAAAGACAGGTCCCCTGCTTTTTCTGCAAGCTGAAGTGAATTTAAGCAGCAAGTTAATTGCCCTGTTGTTCTCAGGACCTGGTAGCTCCTAGGTTCAGAGTTTTCAAGGAAAGTGGGAAAGATGAGGGAGGGTGCTTTAGTTAAATATGTTTTAGACAAAAAATGGTTATGTGCCAAAGGCCTTTTTGACTCGATTGACTAACCGTTCCCTCCGGGATAATAGCCAGTTCTTCCCCGAGGAAACAATCAGTGTACTGAGTTAAAAAGTGGTACTTAATTTTCCATAGAGAAGGGCTAGTTCTCCCTGGGAAACAGTACACCTAAATATAATTTTTATAATAAAAGTCACAGCTCTGGCATAAATAAGGAAGTTTCTTGATATTTCTTTAACATGTCACATCACGCAGAATGGTTTTCTACACAAGTCTACTCAAGGGAGACACACAACCCAATTAAAAAATGGACAAAGGACCTGAACAGATACTTCTCCAAGAAGAACAGAGGGCCCAGAGACATAGGAAATAATGCTCAGCATCACTAGACATCAGAAAAATGCAAATTAAAACCACAATGAAATACCACTTCACACTGGTCAGAATGGCCATCATAAAAAAACCAAAAACTATTGTTTCTCAAGTGCTATTGAGGTTGTGTAAAAGGGAAACCAAAATACACTGTTAGTGATATGCAGAATAGTACAGTCACTGTGGAAAACAGTATAATACTTCTTCAGAAAACTAACAATGGAACTTGCTTTTGCCCTAGCAGTTCCACTGCTCAGATTATGCCCTAAGAATCCTGATATACCAATTCAATGCTATACATTCCAATGTTCATAGCATCATAATTTACAACACCCAAGTGTGGAAGCAATCTAAAAGCCAATCAGTAAATTAGTGGATCAAAAACTGTGGTACATTTACACAATGGAATACTATGCAGCAGAAAGAAAGAAGGGATTCCTGCTCTTTGTGAAAACATGGATAGAACTGGAGAGCATTATGTTACATGAAATAACCCAGGTGGTAAAATACAAATACCGTATGTTCTCACCCACAAGTGGAACCTAATCAATAAAACAAACAAGCATAGAAAATATAGCCAGACATTGAAATAAAGAACAAACTGACAGTAACCAAAGAGGAAGCAAAAGGCAGATAAGAGAATAGAAAGGGAAGGTTTATCAAAGAACATGTATTAAGGACCCATGGACCAAGCCAAATAGGGGAAAGATTGTGGTTGAGAGGTAGGGGTGAGTGGAGCAGAGACAAGTGATGATGGGAAAATGGATATAGCTTATTTATGTAACAATAAAAATATTTTAGGGCCGAGATGGAGGAATACATAGATATGCTTATCTTCCTTGCACAACCAATAGAAGAACAGGAGCTAATTTAAAAACAAAATAAATCAATCAAAATTACCATAATATCAAACCATATGGAAATCCAATAATGAAGGTGTTAAGAAACATTCATCCAGACTTGTAGGAGGTGCCAAGAAGATGTATGGCAAGGTGGCAGCTAGCCTACTAGGTGGTCCCACATTCACTTGCATCTATACCTCAAGGAACAACTGGCGAGCAAGACAAACTGCAAAACCCAGGGTTAGAGCAAAGGGAAATAAAACTTCAAAACCTCATAGCTCTGAAAACATGTGGGTGTTGTGGTGAGACAAGAAACTCCCAGTTTTACATAAAAGTCCATTGGAGGGAGCCTTGGACCTAGAACATACACAAACCCATCCACCTGGGAATCAGCACCAGAAGTACAAAATGCTCTTGTGGGTAGCATGAAAGTAACTAAAACTGGGGCAAGAGACCAGCAAGGGGTATTGTTCCCTCTCAGAACTCACCCCCACATATAGCACCACAGCACAGCTATGTAGTTTGCCCCACCCTGGTGAATACTTCAGGGTTCACCCTGTACAACATAACAGGCACACTGAGACAAAGAGATATGGTCCTAATGAAAGAACAACTCAAAACTCCAGGAAAACAACTAAGCAATGAGGAGATAGCCAGCCTATCAGGTGCAGAGTTCAAAACACTGGTAATGACAATGCTCACAGAAATGACTGAGTATGGGCACAAAAGAAAGGAAGAAGTAAAGGCTTTATAAAGTGAAACTAAGAAAAATATATAGAGAACCAACAGTGAAGGGAAGGAAACCAGGACTCAAATAAACAATTTGGAACAGAATAAAGAAAGAAGAATCAAAAATGAGGAGAGGCTTAGCAACCTCCAGCACAACTTTAAATATTCCAACATCTGAATCATAGGGGTGCCAGGGAGAAGAGGAAGAGCAAGAAATTGAAAACTTATTTGAAAACATAGTCAAGGACAACTTCACCAATCTGACAAAGGAAATAGACTTCCTGGAAGTCCAGGAAGTTCAGAGTCCCAAAGAATTTGGACCCAAGGAAGCATACATGAGATTTGATCCATGAGATGCAGAATGAATGTTGTGTTTGCATGTGTGAAACAACATTAATTGCAGTGTACATCTTCATAAGAGCTCTTGGGTGACCAAGTGCATTGTCAGTTACTAGTAATATTTTTAAAGAACAATATTCAGTATAGTATGTTATAAATATATGTGCCATCATTAAGATTTTGTTGTTTCATTTTTTGAGCACAGGAAGAGTAGATGCAGCATAATTGTAAAGGATTTTAAGTATGGTAAATAAGCTTTGGCTTCAACTTAAAGTCACCAGCTGCATTAGTCCTGAACAAGAGTGTCAGCCTGTCCTTTAAAACTTTGAAGCCAGGCATTGACTTCTCCTTTCTGGCCATGAAAACCCTACATGGCATTTTCTTCTAATATAAATCTGTTGTTTAGTGTAACCACCTTTCTCAATTATTTTAGTTTGCTCTTTTACAAAGCTTGCAGTTTCTATAATAGCACTTGCTTCTTCACCTTACATTTTTGTTATATACATGGCTTATTCTTTTAAATGTTACGAACTAACTGCTATTAACCTTAAATTTCTTTCTGCAGTTTCCTCATCTTTTTCAGCTTTCAAAGAATTGAAGAAAATTAGGGCCTTGCTCTGAACTAAGCTTTGTCCTAAGGGAATGCTGTGGCTGATTTGATCTTCCATCAAGACAATTAAAACTTTCTCCTAATCAGCATTAATTTGCCCAGCATTTGGATGCTCACTAGAGTAGCACTTTTAATTTTCTTCAAGAACTTTTTGTTGATTCACAACTTGTGTATTCACAACTTGGTTAATTGTTGGCATCCAAGGCCTAGCTTTCATCTTTCAGTTTCTGATATGCCTTTCTCACTAAGCTTGTTTCTAGCTTTTTATTTGAAGTTAGAGATGTATGACCCCTCCTTTCTGTTGAATATTTAAAGGCCATTGTAGGAGTATTAATTAACCTAATGTCAATATTGTTGCATGTCATGGAATAGGGAGTCCTTAAAAGAATGAGAGAGACAATAAATGGCTGGTCAGTGGAGCAGTCAGAACACAGATAACATTTATTAAGCTTGACGCCTTATGAGTGTGGTTTTGCACTGCCCCAGGAAAATTACAATAGTAACATCAAAGATCACTGATCAAAGATCATCATAACAAGCACAATAATAATGAAAAAAATTTGAAATGTTATTAGAATTACCAGAATGTGACACAGAGACACTAAGTGAACAAATGTTGTTGGAAAAATGGTGCCAATAGACTTGCTTGAAGCAGGGTTGCCACAAACCTTCAATTTATAAAAAATATGTTATCTGGAAAGTGTAATAAAGCAAAACAATAAAATAAGGCATGCCTGTACTTACATATTTCCACTACATTTGCCAAAATTCTGGTGCAAATAAAAGGTAGTTTGAGATTGTAGATGATGCTTCACTTTGCTTGGAGTCTTTACAGAGGATTTACAGAATTATCTGCCACCCTTCTTGTATTCTTGAGGTCTAATTTGATAACTCATGAAATATAATTCTTGCATATAGTTATTGAGGTAATATTTTAAGAAGGAAAAAATATAGGAATCTAAATGTAACTGGAAGCACGGGGTCCAATCACTTGTCATAATGCATACATATAACACAAAAATTTGTATGGAAAGAAAGAGTTTTTGTGGGTTTTTTTTTTGCCCTGGCTGCTGTGGCTCAGTGGATTGGGCATGGGCCTGCAAACCAAAGGATTGTGGTTCAATTCCCAGTCGGGGCACATGCCTGGGTTGCAGGCCAGTCCCCAGCAGGGGACTCACGAGAGCAGCCATGCATTGATGTTTCTCTCCTTCCCCTCTAAAGATAAATAAATAAAATATTTTTTAAAAAAGAAATAAGTTTTTATCAACAGTGTTCCCAATTGGGGATTGACAAAGCTGGAAACATTCCTGCTTTGTATGCTCACATAGAACTTCCCTTGCTTCCCAAAAGGTTGCACACCAAAACCATGCCACCCCCTCATTCTTTCTGTCCATTTGGAGCTTAGCTTGGCCATGCAAACAGGTCACTGTCCTCTCTGGGGTATGCATCTATGGGTTTTTCAGAGTCTTAATCATCTTGCAGAAGCTTTCTCTTTTCTTCTCTCTCTCTCTCTCTCTCTCTCTCTCTCTCTCTCTCTCTCTCTCGCTGGGGTGTGCTTCCAGATCACGCTAGCCTGTTGTGCAAGGGAAGCTCCATCCATGAGGGGCCTCGGGGTGCAGCTCTCCAGGCATAAGAGTGAAACCAGTTCAGGACCCACATGCTGCTGTCCTCATCCTGCACTGGATGGTAGTGTCTTAGAGGGTGGAGCCCAGTGGGGCACACATCCCAGAGTGGGACCCTGCCTCTGTGAAGCTGGCTTCCAACCATATGGACACTAAACCCCAAGAGGTCCCAGTGTCTGCCACTACCACCAGTAGATCTGTGGCAATGGTGGGAACCACCATAGCTAGGCTCCTGCTGGAAGAACATACAAGTGGCAGATAGTCTTGTCCCCAGACCACACTGGAGCTGTCACTGACCCTGGCTGGTGGCAACCATTGTGGCTTCCCATCTGGGCAAGAGACGCAGAGATCTTAGGCCCATGTTGGAGTGATGGGCCACAGGCAGGCAGCAGCCACTTCAGCCTCCTGTGTGGAGGAGTGGTGCAGGGCCTGTCACTTGACTGAGATCTTTATCCCTCCAGTGTGAGTCTGCTCCTCTCTCCCTCTCTCTTCTTACAGGAGCCTGCTGTGCTCCTGGCCAGGCGGATCTCAGAGTGCTCAGGGAGCTGTAGGTGGTCTACTCCCAGAAAGGCTTATGGGCTCAGAAGCCTGAGCCCTCAGCCACCAACCAGCCAGCCAAGGGAGGGGAGAGCAAAAGCATGTGTTTGCCACACACTCCATGGTAGAAGCAGATGGGAGGGTATGTCTGTAGAGTAAATGGAGGTAGTTTGGCTTCTTCACCCATTATCTGGGTAACTAAGGGAAGCAGCATTCCCATAACCTTGAATGGGCCTGATAAGTAGTGTTCTCATAGCCTTGAGACTGAGTTTGATAAACGTTCCCATAACATGAAATGGGCTCACATGTGTAGAATCAAGCTATGTTACATAATTTTTTGGCTTTTTGCTGACTTTGTTTGTTCTACTATTTAAGATGGGTTACGGGTTCCCTGCTGAGTCATACTGGGGATCAAGGGCCATGATGTGTGCCACACAGACATGTAGGGGGACATGCAGCTTGTAGCATACATTGCTCATGCACTGGCGAATAAAGGCAAGTCAGACATCCCAACAGCTCTGTGAATATTCTTCTGTCTGCCCAAATACCATGAACCTGTCAAGCCTTGATTGGCGGCAACACAATGTCCTTCTCATCATGTCACCTCCCTAGATCCAGGAGTCAGCCCTTGGCACTTTTCTGCTGAGTCATGCATGTGTCGTACCAGTTGCTGGGGCAAGGCACACATGTGCAGTCTTCTGTGCTTTTTCTGCCCCTCCCAATTTCCCAGGACAGTTCCCTGTCACATAATCTCTTGAGTTTTGGAGATTAGACACAGCATAGTTTTAGAAAAATTTAGGGGCAGAAAATCCTTTACAAAGTAACATGGTAAAGTCAACCACTTTCTCCAGAAGTCAGTGAGTCTCTTAAATGTTAGTTTAGAGTTAGACTGTTTGAGGTTAATTTCCTGAATTACCATTTGTAGTTGTTTGACCTTGGCAATGTTACTTGCCTTCTCTGTATTTTTCTTCATGTTTAAATTAGGCTTATAGCAGTAGCAATTAATTAAAATAATTTGTTACAAGAAGCCGGCAAGTTATTCACATAAATAACTTGGAAGTGTGTTTGATAGAAAAAAAATGTGCTCAGTATGTTTCTAGCTGCAATAATCATACTTATTTTGGAATCAGACATACTTGACTCAAAGCCCAAATCTACTACCTACTGATTTGACTGCATAGAGCTCTAGTTCCCTCATCTGAAAAACAGAGACAAAAAGATTATATAAGGAGTCAACCAGGCTGTGTACATAAGCATATTATTACAATAGTATACATTTAATATTGAGTAGCTTTTGAAAGATGATGGTAATGTATTTAAAATAAAAGTTTGGTATGAAGTCAGTATTAAATAAATATTAATCTTCCATCTCTGAGCATCTAACCTCTCACTCTATCAACATCTTTAATCTGTACTAAAAATGGTGACAGCTAGAAGGAAAAAAGTCATTTAACCCAGATTAACTGAAATGTTTTGTATGTAAAAATGAACTCAGGTTTATAATAAATGGCTATTAAAGTCACCATTTACTGATTATTTTGTTGATGCTTCACACATTGTCTTGGTATTTTGTAGAGTATTAGAAACCTATTATTATTAACAATTACTACTCTGGCTTTTCTGCTGGATAAACCAAGGCTCAGACAATGTACCTACCCATGCACAGATGTCACAGGTAACACATGGTGTGCATTGGTTTTGAAATTAGAAGTGCCCATACACTTTTCATGATACATGCCTCAAAACTAAAGTAAATGGCTTCTTCAAATATAGATTTAGGATTTTTAAATAATTTTTTAAAGATTTTATTTATTTATTTTTAGAGAGAGTAGAAGGGAGACAGAAACAGAGGTAGAGAAACATTAATGTGTAAGAGAGAAACATTGATGGGTTGCCTCTCAGCCTACAATCTAGGCATGTGCTATGACTGGGATTGAAACCAGTGACCCTTTGAGTCATAGGCTGGTGCTGAATCCACTGAGCCACAGCAGCCAGAGCTACATTTAGGTTTTTATAATTTTTATATTAATTTTTCAGATTCTACTGTATCTTCCTATAAATTATTACTAACTATTGATATTGTTAAATTAAAGATAAAAACTAAATTGGTTCTGAGATAAAAGCAGAATATCTAGGAAGCAAACGAGTCTTTTTAAAGGAATGGTGACTGAGAAAAAAGTCATAGATCCACCCTGAGCTGGTAATTATCTCAGCCAAGTTACCTTAAGCAAACAGACTAGTAGGAGATTATAAAATGATGACTAGGTCAAAGAAAATTACACATGCTCAACAGGTAAAAGAGACTCTGAACTAAGCCACTCCACTATTTGAAAAGTCTGAGCTTTTAGGAGGAAATAATAGTATGTATATAATGTCTTTTTTCCCTAATAATGAGACTACTGATGTAGTAAATAATACATAAATTAATGACAACTTTCTTCATACACTAAGAGCTAGGTTGTGAAATTTATAAATTTTACAATCCTAAATGATATCTAGAAATAATTATAATATTTTATTAAAAATAAATTAAATAAAAAACAACAACAAATCAGCTTTAAGGAATAGAGTCTGGTCTGTCTTTGAATAAGCTTCAAAATGGTCCTTTGAATAAAAGTACCAGAAAAAAATCAAGTTTTGGATTTTTAGCTAACTCAAAAGGAATGTAATTCTGTCTTAAAATTGGTCACTTACTCAAGTACAGTCAACCCCAACATAATTCAATTCAACCACCATTTAGTGCTCTTTCTGCCACTCTGCTTGGCAGCAAGAATCAGCAATCACTAAAGATACTATCTTTATCCTCCAGAAACATCCAGCCTTTTCTGGCAAAACAGCTAGTCTAATAGAAGTAAGTGTGCAGATTTTCCTTTCACTTGATATTTGCTTTAGCAAAGAAATATAAATATTCAAAGAATAGTTCTGAATTCAGGATAGGTTGCTGTGGTAAATGTAGAAATGCATATTTCATTATTATGATTCACTTCTCTTTCACACTTATGTCTTGGAGAAATTTGGGAAGACAGAGGTTAACTCAAATATTTAATTATTTGAAAAGTATTTAAAATCCATCATAGAATTTATGTAATTTTCCAAGGTTATAACAAAATAGGTTAACTCTGATGTCAATGTACCCAGGCATTACAGTCTACACTGTGTTGTATGCACTTGCATTCTGTCTCCTACAGAGTGTTTCCTAATTCCTGTACATTCCCTGCAATGTTGTGGTTCCACATTCACTCTGGTTCTGAGTTCTTGTTTCTGCTGGATCAATAACATATTTTAGCTCAAAGTTGTATTTTCAGTAGCTCCTTCTCTAATCATCCTTGGTTTTAGGCTCTCTCTTAACTACCACCAAATTCTACTGAAAATTTGGCGATGTAGAAAGATTATATCACAGCAATGCAAACAATTTTCAGTTCAATATTAGACATTTTGATAGTTGAAAATTCACTCTTACTTCCCAAATTCAGACTCCAGAGTCTTGCATGTCCAGTTCTCCCCTTTCGCATTTGAATCCTCTTTCTTAACCACATTCTCCAGTCAGTTCATTTATAATGCAGATAATTTATTCATATATTAACTTTTGTTTATTCCTTTGCCTGGGATAGAGCTAATTTAGTTGTGTACAGTTGTAACTACTCCCCTAAGCATCATTTTATAAAATTTCTAAAAAAAAGATTCAGAGCAATAATTTCAATATAACATATTATTTTGCTCTTCTATCATAGGTGAATAAACTAATTATTTAACTATGAAAGTCACACCTTGTCTCCCAGATGAACTGTACATTCTTTGTGAATGAGGTTCGTATTTTAAATTTCTTTGAATGGTCTATTTCAGTTAATATAGTAATCTAAATTGCTGCTTATGGAAGGCAGATAATGTTCTATATGCTGAAAGGGCATATATGATCCTTTTGATAGGAACACCAAAATGTAGAGAGTAGAAGGTTACATGAAAGCATATTTTACATCTAGGCTCTACTATATAAATTTGAGGTAAATCATTTAACTGTTCTGAGGTTCAGTGTCCTCATTTGCCTAATTGATTTACTATCAAAGGGATGTTGTAAGAATTAAATAAAATAATAAATAATGTTTTTCTTCTCTTCACAGTACATAGATTTTTTGAATTAAAAATATATAAAATGAAAACTTTTAAATATTCTCCATGCTTATCATGCAAATGTAAATGAAAAATTTCAGTTGATTGAAAGTCTTGGTGTTATGTCTCATTTTTATTTCACCAACTTGACTTCATTTTCATCAGGCAGCAAGCAGTGCATGAGGCATGTTTCTAGCATCCATAAACTTGATGCTTTAACATCTGCCCTGCATGCATATGCAGGATGCATTCACCACTCTGTGACAATCTAATAATATGCCTGAGTCACTTGACCTTGCCCTCCTGCTTCCTTCCATTACTGCTCCCTTTATCCTTTCAAGGGCACAATTTTCAAACCCAAATAAATAAATCCAGCCCTAGTTGGGTTGTCAAGTTGGTCTGAGCATTACCCTATACACCAAAAGGTTGTGGGTTTGATTCTTTGTTAGGGCACATATACCTAGGATGTGTGTTCAGTCCCTGGTTGGGAAGCATAGAGAGGCAAATGATTGGTGTTTCTCCTTCTCTCTTTCTCTTTTTTTTTCCTTCTCTAAAATCAATACACTTATCATTGGGTAAAGGTTAAAAAATCTACCCAAGAAAAAAGTCAACTGGGACTAATTGACTTAAAGGCACAATAATAATTAGACATTCCCATTGTTAGCTCATTCAACTGTGATCTCTGTTTCAAAATAAAATGTATTAATAGAAAGTTTGAGGTAAAGTAAGGACAAATGATCAGAAGATGATTGTTATTAAAACCGTAATGTGTTATACTCCCAGATCCTAAGAGAGGAAGTAAACTTTATGCCATGGTGGTAGGTATGGAGCAAAGAAGAAAATGGGGTATGGCCAGGATCAGCCATGAGGCAGAAAGAAAAGAGGAAATGTGGGTAAGACCTCTTATTGAGGTTTTTGCAAGAAAGAATGGGTGAAATAGGCTAAACATGATTAAGTTTTGCTCATTTAAATAATTTCCAGTTTCTGGGTCTAGGAATATCCCTAGTGGTGTGAAACTTGACCTTGTGGAGACTAGTACACATGTGTAGTATATGGAGTTTGAGAGCCTAATGAAGGAGGTGGTTCGGAGTGTGAACTCTGGATTGATTTTTTTTTTAATTTTCACCTGAGGAAATATCTATTTATTTTAGAGAAAGGCAAGGAAGGAGGAGAGAGAGGAGAGAGGAGAAACATCAATGTAAGAGAGAAAAAAAATCGATTGGTTGCCTCCAACCAACTCAGCCACCCAGCCAGGACTCTCTTAGTTAGGTTTTTAAAAATTCATTAGAATAGTCTATAGTTACATCATTTATTTTATTTATGAACAACTGTCAGAATTTGATTTTTTGGACCTTAATATTATTAACTTTTAAAAAATATATAATGGCTCTAATGGAACTCAAAAACCACTATGGGAGCCCTGGCTGGTGTAGCTCAGTGGATTGAGCGCGGGCCTGGGAACCAAGAAACCACGGTTCGATTCCCAGTCAGGGCACATGCCTGGGTTGCAGGCCAGTTCTCTCCCTCTCTCCTTCCTCTCCCCTCTAAAGATAAATAAATAAAATCTTAAAAAAAAAAACACTAGGGGAGACAGAAAGATCAAGTATCCAACCAAATATACGTAAACTGACACTTGTGAATATTGTAAAGAGTCATAAGATACATGAGGGTATTTTGGCCTAGGTTGACAGTTCAGGAAAAGAATACCAGAGAAACTGACCCCTGAGATGATACCTAAAGGAAGAGTAGAAGTTACATGGCAAGGTAAGGGAAATCTCTCTTCTCGAGGTTTACAACAGGGGCAAAATCAGAGCTTTGTTTGCTGCTTCTCACTCAGCAGCCATAGGGTCATCTACAAAACAAAACAAACAACAACAACAATAACATACAATGAAATAGAATATGTAGTTTTAATATATAATTTGAAAATAAAGACACATACTGTTTAGTGGTCAATGACCTATGTTTTCTAAAATAAGAAAAGCTAAATTAGAGGTTTAAAAGATAAAATTAGGAATTTATTTTTTTCTAAAATTTAAAAACTAAATTAGCAATAATGTAATAATATGAATATAAAGTTAAAAATCAAAATATAAAATACAGATTATTGTAATGGAGAAATATCACAGTGCATGTAATATGTATTTAATGAGCAGGTAATAGCATATTTATTCATTTGTTCATTTACAAATGTTTATGGAGCAGCTACTAAGTTATAGATATACAAGACATGATAAGGAGTCAGATTTCCTATGCTAAGTCATTTCTAACAAGAAGATACCTGATTATAACATAAAAGACAACGTAAATTCAGAAGACACCAAGGAGTGAAATTACATCAGACAAGAATCCCAGTGGTCTTTCTAAAAGAAAAGGCACTTGAGTGGAGCCGTAAAGAATTAAATAGACTTCAGGACAAGATGGAAGCATAGTTAGATACACTTTGCCTCCTCACAGAAACTAAAGGACAACGACAAATTTAAAAATAAACAGAACTGCCAGAAAATAAAACTGTATGGAAATCTAACAACTGAGGAGTTAAAGAAAAAACATTCACCCACACAGGTAGGAGGGGTTGAGTCTGGCAGCTAAAATGGAGAGGATTTGTAGCACGTTGGCAGCCAGAGGACTGGGTGGTCCCACATTTGCATGCAACCAGAGCAAAAGGAACAACTGGGTAGCAAGACAGACCACACAACCCAGGGGTCCAGTGCCAGGAAATACAGCCTTGAAACCTGACTGAAAAATCCTGTGGGAGCTGAGGCAGTAGGAAAAACTCCCAGTGTCACAGGACACTGGAGAGACCCCCAGGGTCCTTGAATGTACACAAAACCACACACCTAGGAATCAGCACCAGAATGACACAATTTGCTTATGGATAGTGGAGGAAGTGACTGAAAGCTGTTAGAGAGCCAAGCAAGCAGCACTGTTTACTCTTGGACCCCTCCCCAATATAGCACCATAATGCAGCCATGTGGGTTGCCCCATCTTGGTCAATACCTAAAGTTCCACCCCTAATTACATAATAGACACACTGAGAAAAAAATATGGCCCAAATGAAAGAACAGATCAAAGCTCCAGAAAAATACAACTAAGCAACAAAAAGATCGCCAACCTATAAGATGCACAGTTCAAAACACTGGTAATCAGGACACTCACAGAAATGACTGAGTATGGTTGCAAAATAGAGGAAAAAGTGAAGGCTATGAAAAGTGAAATAAAGAAAAATGTACAGGGGACCAACAGTGAAGGGAAGGAAACTGGACTCAAATCAATGGTTGGAAGCAGAAGGAAGGTATAAACATTCGACCAGAATGAAATGAAGAAATAAGAATTCAAAAAAAATGAGGAGAGGCTTAGGAACCTCCAGAGCAACTTTAAATGTTCCAACATCCCAATCACAGGGGTGCCAGAAGAGGAAGAATAAGAAATTGAAAACATAGTCAAGGAGAACTTCCCTAATCTGGCAAAGAAAATAGATATCCTGGACGTCCAGGAAGCTCAGAGTCCCAAAGAAGTTGGACCCAAGGAAGCACACACCAATGCACATCATAATTACATTATCCAAGATTAAAGATGAGGAGAGAATCTTAAAAGAACCAAGAGGAATGGAGACAGCTACTTACAAAAAAGTTCCCATAAGACTTTCAGCTGATCTCTCCAAAGAAAACTTGCAGGCAAGAAGGGGCTTGGAAAAAGTGTTCAAAGTCATGAAAGGCAAGGACCTACATCCAAGATTACTCTATCCAGCAAAGCTATTATTTAGAATGGAAGGGCATATAAAGTGCTTCCCATATAAGGTCAAGTTAAAGGAGTTCATCATCACCAAGCCCTTATTATACCAAATGTTAAATGTACTTATCTAAGAAAATAAGATCAAAATACGAACAATAAAATGATAACAAACTCAGAACTATCAACAACTGAACCTAAAACAAACAAACTAACAAACAAAAAGCAACTAAGCAAAACACTAGAACAGGAACAGATTCACAGCAATAGAGATCACATGGAGGATTATCAGCAAAGGGGGTGGGGGGAGAATGAGGGAAAAGGTACCGGTAATAAGAAGCATAAATAGTAGGTACAAAATAGATACAGGGAGATTAAGAATAGTATAGGAAATGTAGAAGCCAATGAACATATATGTATGGCCCATGGACATGAACTAAGGTGGGAGAATGATGGTAGGAGTGGGTGTGCAGGGTGGAGAAGAATAAAGAGGAGAAAAAAATGAAACAATTGTCAATAGCATAGTCAATAATATATATTAAAAATAAATATTTTAAATCTAAAAAGAAAAGAGTTAAATAGCAATATTCATTCTAAGAATCTTGCCACATCTAACATGAAGGTAAGAAAGACAGGCTGAGAACACAAAGAAATGAGGAGACTAATATCTTTCTAAGAAATTTTAAAATAATTTCATAATTAAAATATCAGCACTCATTCTTCATATTATATGTAAGGAGTTTTGAGACAACACAACTAATTAGCTCCTTAGACAGAAACAGACTTTCTGCCTTCTGATTCCACATGTGTCAGGCACTGACTTCACACAGGAAAAATGAAAGGACTGTAATATAATGATGAAGTATTTTTAGGGACATGTCCTCACCTAAAAGCCCTTTTTCAGATTTTGTGTTGCCAAATGTGCTGGAGATTAGATTCATTTCTCTGTCCACTATAACCTTCTGAGGAAGGTTATGCTGCAATTAACCCCACTAGGAAAAACACACAGATGACAGTGACAGGAAAGGACCACAGCAAAAAAATCACCTCACCTGTGGTGTTAGCAAATAAGAAAAGCAAAACTTTAAGTTAGGATGGGAAGAATTTTTTAAAAATAAGAAACTTAGATAACAAGTATTACATTGATGTTAGGGTTTTTTTCTGTCATTTTTTTTCCAGAACATTTGTTGACACAATAGAGAAACAGATTTTTTTTTCATATTTCCATGAGGGGCCCATATAGGGACAAAACCGTGTCTTTAAAACAGCTAAAGCTAGTGCCCTGAATAGTACATAATTGTCCATTTCCTACATAGCAATTTTATTAATTGTTTAATACATTCACTCAGAAAACAGTAATTGAAACTTTACTGTAAAGTCTTATATTGTGCTACGATTTGAGATAGACTATGTTTTCTGTTTATTGAATGCTTAATATCTCTTAAGGTGGGAAAGAAAAGCAAAAAAAAAAATGAGTGAAATAATTCTAACTTGTCAGACCTGGTTGAACTTAGTTATATGATCACTTTAAGGTTATCTCAAGTATTATAGTCCTTTTTTTTTTTTTTGCCTTACCATTCCCAAACTGGTTTTGTGCTTTTTAATCTTTGTCATCATTCTGTATTTATTTCAATTACAGTATCAGCCACTTAATGCAGTGACCATAGCTTTATGTGCATTTCTCCATCATTAGATTACAAACTCCTGAAGGTCAAGCACAATATTTTATTTATATTTACATTTTGCATATAAGAATACAGAATGTTGTAAATGTCTAAGCAATGCTTCAATAAATAAAATTAAATACACAACAAACAACTGTATGTTTCATATGAGTAGGGATTATATCATTTTAATGGTTGCATCTGAGAGAATTCTGAGCTTGCTATAGAGTAAGAATTTGGTAATTTTAATGAATATATGTGTATAACTAGAAGGCAAAGTGTTTATTGTAACTAACAATATAGAGAGATTAATGTGAATTAAAACATATAACAAAAAAAGTTTATAGATAATAAGAATGTGTTAACTGGGCCATGGAACACCAAAAATTTTTGGAGGAGATAAAGGAAAGAGGCAGGAACGTTAGTGGGAGATAACTTACATAAAGATATATTATTGACAACCTAGTATGTTTAAAGACAGCTAGAAGAGAATATTGGCATATGGGTCACCTAGTCCAATCAGTCAAACTTATATAAGAAGAAACTTCTTCCTTTTGCAATAGTATGGATGAAACTGGAGAGTATTATACTAAGTGAAATAAGCCAGGTGGTGAAAGACAAATACCATATGATTTTACCTCTAACAGGAACCTAATGAACAAAATAAAATGAGCAAAATAGAACCAGAGGCATGGAAACAAGGAACAGACTTAACAGTAACCAGGGGGAAGGGGAAGGGGGAGAGAGGGAAAGAAGGGGAAGGGTCTAGTCAAGGAACATGTATGGGTGGCCTATGGACATGGACAAGAGGGAATTGACTGGGAGCATGTGGTCAGGGCAGGAGAGATCAACTTGGGAAAAATTGGGCAACTGTAATAAGAACAACAGTAAAAGTAAAAGAAAAATTCAACAGACAGAACTTATAAGCCCTGTTAACACAGTACATGGATATTAATACTCCAATTTTTGTCAATCAAGCACAGTTATTGCCTAGTGAAGCAATGGCAAGTTTGTAGAATCTTTTTTTTAAACTTTTTTTATTGATTATACTGTTACAGTTGTTCTATTCCCCCCTTCATTCCCCTCCACCCTACCCCCAATCCCCACCATTATCCCCCCTTTAGTTTATGTCCATGTGTCTCAAGTTCTTTAGATTCTATATTTCCCATGCTATTCTTGCCCCCCCATCTATTTTCTATCTACTGTCTATGCTACTTACTTTCTGTACCTTCTCCCCCCTTCTCCTCCTCCCACTCCCCTGTTGCTAACCCTCCTTGAGATCTTCATTTCTATGTTTCCACTCCTGATCTAGCTGTCCTTTTAGTTTGCTTTCGTTTTAGGTGTGGTTGTTAATAACTGTGAGTTTGTTGTCCTTTCACTGTTCATGTTTCTTCAACTTCTTTTTCTTAGATAAGTCCCTTTAACATTTCATATAATAAGGGCTTGGTGATGATGAACTCCTTGAATTTGATCTTATCTGAGAAGCACCTTATCTGTCCTTCCATTCTAAATGAAAGTTTTGCTGGATAGAGCAATTTGGTTGTAGGTCTTTGGATTTCATGACTTCGAATACCTCTTTCCAGCTCTTTCTTGCCTGTAGGGCCTCTTTTGAGAAATCCACTGACAGTCTGATGGAAAGTCCTTTGTAGCTGACTGTCCCCTTATCTCTTGTTGCTTCTAGGATCCTCTCCTTCATTTTAATCTTGGCTAATGTAAGATGATTTGCCTTGGTGTGTTCCTTCTTGGGTCCAACTTCTTTGGGACTCTCTGAGCTTCCTGGATTTCCTGGAAGTCTATTGCCTTTGCCAGACTGGGGAAATTCTCCTTTATTATTTGTTCAAATAAGTTTTCCACTGGTGGCTGTGCCTGTCCCCCTTCTGGTACCCCTATAATTCGGATGTTGGAGCATTTAAAGATGTCCTGGAGGTTCCTAAGACTCTCCTCATTTCTTTGAATTTTTGCTTCTTGACTCTTTTCTGTTTGGCCATTATTTGCTTTCTTCTGGTCCACTCCATTGATTTGAGTCCCAGTTTCCTTTTCATCGCTATTGGTTTCCTGTGCAATTCCATTCATTTCAATTAGTTTCGCCTTCATATATTTGTCTAATTTGTGGCTATAATCAACCAGTCCTGTAAGGATCCTGATCACTAGTGTTTTAAACTGTGCGTCTGAGAGTTTTGCTATTTCTTCATCACTTAGATTTATAGGCTCTGGGGCTTTGAGATCTTCTTGAGCCATTCTTGGTCTGTTGGTGCCCTTTAAGTGTGAGGAAGGGAGCCTTGGACTCCCAGATCGCTGGGTTGTGACGCTGTATGTGGGGGCGTGGTCAGAATGGGAAATGGCAGCGCCCTCCCTGCCGCTTGCCTTGGGGACTGGCCAGGTCCCGGTCCAATCGCCCACTCCCTCGCTTGTCTATCCTCGCACCACTGCGCGACTACAGTCAACCTGCAGCCCTGCTCCCTCACTGTTTCCTTGTGGTTGCTTGCTTGGTAGCTTGCTAGGTCGCTCACTAGGTCCAACCCTGCGCCTGGATTCCACACACCTGAGTCCATCTGACCGAGTTTTCCTGTGCAACCCTGCTCCACCAGCTGCTGGTTTCACCCCTTACTGGTCAGGCTGAAGAATTTGTTGTTAACAGATTTCCGAAAAGTTCAATTTTCTGTGTTCTGGCTGTGTTTTCTGTTGCTAATATTTAATTGTCTCTAAACTTGGTTTTGTGAGAAGGCAGGGCTTATCCACCTATGCCTCCATCTTGGCAGAAGTCTCAAGTTTGTAGAATCTTAACATGTCATTAATGCTTCACTTTCATGATTAACTTCAAAAAGAAATACGTATTTAGCAATATAAAAATTTTATTAGTATTTAATAAAACTTTGTGGCAATATTACCTAAAAATAAATAAGATTTTGACAATGGCATTTTTATCTCAAATATGTTTTATCTCAAATATATAACTTCTGTTAAAGTTAATTAAATAAACTTATTAAACCAGGGTATTTAGTTATTTGTGACTATACTATATGACTAGAATCCTTGTTTTTCCCTTTCATAAATTACTTTATTGTTGTTCAATTACAGCCATCTGCATTTTCTCCCTGCCATTCCCACCCAGCCTAGACAAACCCTTCTCCCTCCCCTGCTTCCATCCTTCCCCTTGATTTTGTCCATGAGTCCTTCATGGTAAGTTCCTGAAAACCCTTCTCCCCACAGCTCCTTCTCCTCTCCCCTTGGCTAATGTTAGATTGTACTTAATTTCAATGTCTCTGGTTATACTTTGTTTGCTCTTATCTTTTGTTGACTATGTTCCAGTTAAAGGTGAGATCATATGGTATTTGTTCCTCACTACCTGGCTTATTTCACTTAGCATAATGCTCTCCAGTTCCATCCATGCTGTTGCAAAGGGTAGGAGCTCCTTCTTTTTCTCTGCTGCTTAGAATTTTATTGTGTAAATGTACCACAGTTTTCTGATCCACTCATTTGCTGATGGGCACTTAGGTAGTTTCCAGCACTTGGTTATTATAAATTATGCTGCTATGAACATTGGGGCACATAGGTTCATTTGGATTGGTGTTTCAGGGCTCTTAGGGTATAATCCCAGCAGTGGAATTGCTAGGTCAAAAGGCAGTTCCATTTTTAATTTCTTCAGAAAATTCCATACTATTTTCCACAATGGCTTCACCAGTCTGCTATTCCACCAATAATACACTAGGTTCCCTTTTCTCCATATCCTCTCCAACACTCGTTTGTTGATTTTTTTATGATGGCCATTCTCACCAGTGTGAGGTGGTATCTCACTGTGGTTGTAATTTGCATCTTTCAGATGGCTAGTGATGCTGAGCATCTTTTCATGTGTATCTTGGCCCTCTGTATGTCGTCCTTGGGGAAGTGTCTGTTCAAGTCCTTTACCCATTTTTTAATTGCGCTGCTTGTCTTTTTAGAGTGGAGTGGTTTGAGTTCTTTATATATTTTATTGTTTCCTGTTGGTGGTTCCTTTGTTGATGGGTTTCCTCTTCCAGCAGGTATCCTGGTGTCCACAGCTTCCACCTACTCTTTTTTTTTATCGTTTGGAGGGGGAAGGCAAAATGGTTTAAGACAGCAGGAGTGTATGCTATGATATTTAAAGTTCCAACCCGTAGAGAAGAGATAAAAGATTCTTTGGACATGTAGAGGGTTAACCATGATATCCCACCTAACTAGCCACTTTTTAGAAGAGGTGGAAAGTAAATAAAACTCTTGTGAGTGGAGGAGAGGGATTGTGAGTTGGATCTAGAAAGCAGTGAGCTTGTGGGAAGTCAAATTATTAAGTAAAATAAGAGTATTGGATAGAAAATAGGTGAAGTATGTGAGAGAATAGAGTTAGCCATGAGAGTAATAAAGTTCAGGAAACAGTGAAGTGGGCTAAGACCTGGGAGGTGTGCTGTGTAGTATTTACAATTGTATGGAACAGCAATTATTTACAATAATAATGGAGCAACAATCATATGACAGAATCTATATGATCTGGATAACAAGAATAGGAAGTTTAGGACCTATAGTAGTCTGCTAATGGAACACAAGTAAAGTGAAAAACAGTAAATTAAAAATACACTATGAAAGAGAGAACAAGGGAAACCAGTCAAACAATGCAATTTAACCAGCCAAGTGAAAAAGACTGAACAGAAAGAAAAAAAACATAAAATAAAAGATGTAAGAATAATGAAAAATAATAAGACAATTATACAGTAACTTGCAAGTTCTCTAGAGCAGCAAAGTGAAATTTGTCTCACTGTCTCAGCTGTTGTGTTGACCCCTCTTTGGGTCCAATTCTGGTCTTTTCACAGTTCCTGGTTTTATTGTTTCACTTGTAGAAATTAGAAAAAAAGAAGGAGAAGGAGGAGGAAAGAAGAAGAGATAAAAGGGGAGTGAGCAGAAGAAGGAATAAAAATAGAAAGAAGGAAAGAGAGAAAGAAGGAGTTAAAAAATTTACTAAAAAAGGCCTCCAGCTGGCTCAAACTGATCAAGACAGTTCTGCTGATCTTTCTGGCTGCAGCAGACAGAGGGGGATTAGTTTCACTTTTCTCCCTTCCTGAGCTGTACTGGACCAGCCTTCAGCTCAGCTCCTTAGTTTGCTGCTGGGCCCCCAGTGCCCTTCTGCACCCAGACTAGGCCTTCAGTCCACCAGTTGTGCTGTCCTTGAGGTGGACTAATTAGGGGCAACTCAAACACTACCTTGTTGTTTTTTGCCGTCCTAGATACTAGAGACTCTCAGCGCCCCTTCAGGCCAGTTCAGCCCCCCCCCCCCACTGAATTAAGTCTTTCTGGGGATTTCTGACTCCCTGAGCCCTGCAGTTCTCCTCTGCAGGGGTGTCTGGGCCTTCCTCTTAGAGAGCAAGTCAACCCTGCAGGGCAGGGGTGCTGCTGTGATGCCAGTGTGTGCCTCCTCTGCTGTTTCCCTGGGGATGCAGGGGTTGGATGTGGGTTCTGTCCAGGGCCAGCAGGTGTGAGACAATTAGCCTCTGGTCCCCCAGGTTAGGATGCACACTCTCTCCTGGGCTTCAGGTGTGAGTGTGGGGCCTTCTGCACCATCATGGGACCACTATGCAGCTGTGTCCAGAGAAGACCGGTTTGTCTGCTACAGGAGAATTCCCCAAACAGCCATCCAGTGTTCCTTTTCTCACTTTTTCTTTTTCAAAGATTCCTCCTTCTCAAGCCTGCCACTCCATACAAGGGCCTGGCCTCTCACACAACCCAATTCTTCAACCAGACTGGGAACTATCCAGGTCAGGGCCCATCCTGGCTCAGCTCACAACTCTCCCCAGCTGGTGCACACAGCCCCCACATGTTGGTCACTTTGTCCTTATTCTGTTCCCTGTGACTTCAAGCATCCAGGTCTCTCCCAGTGCTGCTCAAACCTTGTTTGACAGGAGAGTGAGCCATTGACCTGGTTCTCACCCAACAATCCTGTGGCAGACCTGGTGGGCATGGGGCTTGGGAATGCTGCTGCCTTGGTCCTTACACTGGACCCAGGGACTTTGTTGTCCTGAAGCACTATCCCTACTGTCTGATTTTTCTATGTCCTCTATAATTTTGGGTCTCTAGTCTTTATACATGCTGGAATACTGTTGGCTGTTTGCTTTGTTCCTCAGAAGATTGATTAGGTGTTTCACTTGTGTACAGGATGAAGCGGACTCCATTCTCACCTATCTTGCTACCATCTTAAAAAAACCTAGAATCTTTTAAAGAATATTAGAGAGAACTTCCTTCAGAAAAACCAGCATATACATTAGAACTAAATGGATCTTCTTTCAAATACCTATCTTATTACTTACTATCACAAAATATACTTAACTTTTCAGATATTTTTGAACCTGATTTTCATTTGTAAATGCTTACCTTTTTTTTTAATATGTTTTATTAATTATGCCATTACATATGTTCTGTTTCCCCCCTTCATTCCCCTCCACCCTGCACACCCCCCCACCATTCCTTTAGTTTATGACCACGTGTCTCAAGTTCTTTAGATTCTATATTTCACATACTATTCTTGCCCTCCGCCTATCTATTTTCTACCTACCGTCTATGCTACTTATTTTCTGTACCTTATTCCCCCTTCTCCTCCTCCCACTCCCCTGTTGCTAACCCTCCATGTAATCTTCATTTCTATGTTTCTGCTCCTGATCTAGCTGTCCTCTTAGTTTGCTTTTGTTTTAGGTGTGGTTGTTAATAACTGTGAGTTTGCTGTCCTTTCACTGTTCATCTTTTTTATCTGATTTTTCTTAGGTAAATCCCTTTAACATTTTATATAATATAGGCTTGGTAATGATGAACTCCTTGAATTTGATCTTATCTGAGAAGCACTTTATCTGTCCGTCCATTCTAAATGAAAGTTTTGCTGCATAGAGTAATCTTGGATGTAGGTCTTTGAATTTCATGGCTTGGAATACCTCTTTCCAGCCCCTTCTTGCCTGTAGGGCCTCTTTTGAGAAATCCACTGACAGTCTGATGGGGGACTCCTTTGTAGGTGACTGTCCCCTTAGCTCTTGCTGCTTCTAGGATCCTCTCCTTCATTTTAATCTTGGCTAATGTAAGATGATGTGCCTTGGTGTGTTCCTTCTTGGGTCCAACTTCTTTGGTACTCTCTGAGCTTCCTGGATTTCCTGGAAGTCTATTTCCTTTGCCAGATTGGGGAAATTTTTCATTATTTGTTCAAATAAGTTTTCCACTGGTGGCTGTTCCTTTCCCCCTTCTGGTATCCCTAAAATTCAGATGTTGGAGCATTTAAAGATGTCCTGGAGATTCCTAAGTCTTCTCATTTTTTTGAATTCTTCTTTCTTCATATTTTCCTGTTTGGCCATTATTTTCTTCCTTCTGGTTCACTCCCTTGATTTGAGACCCAGTTTCCTCTTCATCACTATTGGTTTCCTGTGCAATTCCCTTTATTTCAATTTGTTTAGCATTCATATATTCCTCTGATTTGTGACTATAATCAACCAGTTCTGTGAGCATCCTCATCACCAGTGTTCTGAATTGTGCATCTGGAAGTTTTGCTATTTCTTTGTCGCTTAGATTTATAGGCTCTGGGGCTTTGAGATCTTCTTGAGTCATTTTTGGTCTGTTCGCACCTGTTAAGTATGAGGAGCAGAGCCTTAGGTGTTCACCAGGGCAGGGCCCCTAAGGTCGCTGAGTTGTGACGCTGTATGTGGGGGCCAGGTCAGAGTGGGAAAATGACAGCCCCTCTGCTGCCTCTCACTGCTGGAGCCTGCTCGGTCCCATCGTCTCACCACCCACTCCCTCACTGGTGTATCTGCACAGGAATGAGCCAGTATAGTCAACCTGCCGCCCTTCACCCTAGCTGGATCCGCAGGTCGCTCACTGGGTCGGCCCTTTGCAACCCCATGCCTGGGATCCGTGCACCTGAGTCCATCTGACTGAGTTTTCTTGTGCAACCCCCTCTGCCAGCCGCTGGGTTCACCCCTCTTACTGGTCAGGCTGAAGAATTTGTTGTTTTCAGACTTCCAAAAAGTTCAATTTTCTGTGTTCTGCCTATGTTTTTTATTGCTAATATTTTGTTGTCTCTCAACTTGGTTGTGGGAGAAAGCACGGAGTCTCCACCTATGCCTCCATCTTGGTGGAAGTCCAATGCTTACCTTTAAATACCTCAAAATACTATTGTTTTGATTAAAATAAATAATTTGTATGAAGTATTTAGTATAAAACCTTGAATATACTGAACAGCTATACATGCCATTATTTTTAAATAATTTACTTAATTTATTATTATTCTGTATTTATTTCATTCATTTATTTATTTATTCACTCATAAATTTATTGTGTTATAACCTTTATTGTGTATGGTTGTATTATATGTCCTACTATTAGGTCAGTGAATTAGACAAAAATTTCTACACTTGTTCATACTATGTCAGAAAGAGGAAATAAAAAATAGCAACTAGTAGATAAAGTAAACTGTACAGTATCTACTTTAAATGATAATTACTGAGAAAGGGAGTAAACCAGAAAAAGGACTAGGGAGTGTCAGAGGTGGAAGAGCTCCTATTTTAACTGTAGTACTCGGAGCGACTTGCTAAAAGGTGACACTAAGTCCAGACTTTTAATAGCATGAAAAAGTAAGCCACTCAGATATCTGAGAGAGAACATTCAGTCAGAGAAAGGAGCATTATCTATGGCCTTGAGGTGAAGGTGGCAGGGCCTAAGTGCAGCAAGGAGAATGCCATTGTTGCAGCACAGAGAGCTAAGGAAGGCTGAAGATGTATTCAGGGAGGAAATATGGCCAGCTATTTAAAAAAATAATGACTTTTGCTATATTTCTGAGTGATATGGAAAAGAATTGAGGGAATTAAGCAGAGATGTGGCATGATCTGACAGCTGACATATTTCATAAAATAGTTCTGGCTACTACATGCAGCAAGAAGAACTAGTTCTGGTCAGGGTACAGGCAGTAGAATGATGGGAAAGTCAGATTCTGGATACAGTGCAGATATGTTAGATGTGGAATATGAAAGAACAGTATTGAGAATGAGGACAAGGCCTTGGCCTAAACCATTGGGAGAATGAATTTGCCTGACATGTGTGTGAATGATATTGGAAGGAGCCATCATATCCTTCTTTAGTCATCATGCCTCCCCAAGAAAATTGTCAGTTCTACCAAAAATATCTATGTCTATATTCCACTTGTGTCACTACAAGTAAAGAAACAAAAAAAATATATTGGTTTTCTATAGCCAGTGGTCACTATTTGAACAGAAATAGAACTAAGTTTTCTTGTGGCCTGTCTATGTTACTGTACTATGATAAGCACTTCACATACATTATTTCATTTAATGTTTAAAGAGATTTTTGTCACTGTTTCAAACATGAGACTCTGAGTCATCTGTTTATACTTTCCACTGAAATTGTGACATCTAGGATCTGAATCATATGACTTATTATTAAAATGCACCCCAGATCTATACAACAAGAATTTCTTATTTTGGCTCTAAGAATATAAGTTTTTAACAATAACCTATGTTTCTAATATACACTAAACTTTTAGAATCACTGTTCTAAAGCATAACATGCTCACTGATTAAATACATTTGAAGATTGCTATAATTGCACTCCATTACTACTATGTTTTTAGTCATTTTATTTGTATTTCAAATATTTAAATATGATTGTCTATAGAAAATATCTGCATATCGCTCCTTTATCACTAAAAAGTTGTTTCAATGTGGGTAAGTCACTATCTCTCTATAAATAAAGATGAGTAATACATTATATATTTGTTAAAAGGATTACATGCAAAGTGTCCAAACCACACCTCTATTTACAGGACAAAAAGAGTAACTAGCTTACCAGATAATATATTATTTTCTTGAAGGAAAAACAAACTATCAAGTGATATCTGTTCTTGATGTCATTGTATAATAATTGGTGTTTAACAAAGTGATATTAATAGTAAAAAATTCTGATTTCAACTCAAGAGCAGCATATATTTTCTTTTAAGAAACATCAGAGTTAAGAATTAACTTCTGGGAACAAAAATAATTTTTGATAAGCAGAAGTTAATTATTACTTAAATATAATAAAAATGAAGGAACTACATTTAATTGTGTTATTTAGGCTATTTGGTTAATTACTCCTTGTCTACCATCCACCATACTATACTCACTCACTGTTTAAACTACAAAACCATAGGCCTATCCTGGATACAGATTTAGCTCCACAAACCATACAAACAGTTTGATCAAGTTAAGAGTTTACCGAAAATCCTTCTACAAGGGGGACTCGTCCCAAAATCAAACAAATCAGAATTATCTTCTGGAGGAGGGGGGGTGCCTTATAATACAGGCTAAGAACCCATCCATGTAAATGTACCAGCTAGTATTATTGTGTGAGGCTACATTCAGCTTCAGTGATTTTTTGAAGGCTTTTTCAGCATATTTGCCCATTTCATAATAATGAACCTGCCCACACCACACTGAGTTTTCAGCAGTTATTGACCAAAAACAGCAAGAGCCCCACACCCCACTTTGCCCATTCACTTAATCTCACCCTGAGTGATTTCTTTTGTTTGTTGTTTGCCCAGATGTAAAAAGTCCTCAAAGAAAATATATTTTTTTCTGAGTGGAAGACATGACACAAAAAAATGTCAGAAGCCAAAAGCTATCAAAATCGATGAATTAAAAATTGTTTTAAGCAGTGATAAAAAGTCTCAATAAGTGTATTGCATGATATGGAGAGTACTTTGAAGGTGACTGATGTTTAAACATGTAAGAATAAATACATAATTTTAAAAAAAAATTTCATTTTTTGGGTCCCCCCTCATATTATGCTCACTGATATCAGTCCAATATTGGAAATGAGTACACTTTGTTCCTACAATCTCTTGTAAAGCCAGATCAACCTTCAAATATGATCTAAGGGCCTCTCTGCATGTTAGTATTTCCACTGATCTAGACCTTCATTTAGTCAAAACAAACTTCTAATTGGAATTATAAGGGAGGCACTTAGAACACAAATTCCTCCAGTATTTATTTTCAAAATTATTAGTTCTAATTACTTATCACAAATTCATCCAGTATTTATTCTAAAGATTATTAGTTCTAACTACTTATCACATGCAGATTGGTGCAGCCATTATGGACACAGTATGGAAAGTCCTCAAAAATTAAAAACAAAAGTGCCTTGTGACCCAGTGATTCCACTTCTGGGCATATACCAAAGTAACCTGAAACACCAATTGGAAAAATATAGGGGATTCAAGATAGCAGTGAAGTAGATGGAAGGTATACTTACCTTCTCCCAGGACAAAACTGGAATTACAACTAAAATATAGAACATTGAGCCCTGGCTGGTATTGCTCAGTGGATTGAGTGCCAGCCTGTGAACCAAAGGGTTGCCAGTTCAATTCCCAGTTGGGGCACATGCCTGAGTTGCAGGCTAGGTCTCCTTGAGGGCATGTGAGAGGCAACCATACATTGATGTTTCTTTCCCTCTCTTCCTCTCTCCTTCCCCTCTTTCTAAAAAGAAAAGAAAATTAATGAAATAAATAAATAAAAATAAAATACAGAATGATCAACCTTAATAACAAACTGAAGACTAACTGAAGAAAAACCTTATAACAAAAGATGTATTTTTAAAAAAGAGTGGGAAGGGCAGAGACTCAAAAAGGACTGGTTTCCCTCCATGGGCAATGGCTGATATTCCAGAAAAATATTGTAGCTGCAAAGGTTTACCCTGAGAAGCATGGAGTCTCAACCCCAAGCTGGCTCTTCATCTCAGAGCATCAGGGCCAAAAATCTTGCTGTGAAAAGCAACAGAGATTCTGCCCACCAAGGAGAAAGAAGAGTCTGCTAGAAACACAGACTCCCTCTTAAATGGCTAAAACACAAATTCTTCTTCATAGACACTCACCCTGGGGTCTGGAAAATAGAGGGCAGAGGGAGGATGGAGCAAACTAGAGTCATATAAAGAGAGATTGGAGTTAGTGTCTCTAGGGAAAGAACAGAGAAGACAGCCAACAGGATCTCAGCAGAGTCTCTCTCCCACACAGCAGACACCACCTTTCTTAGGTGTAGAACTCCCCTTGTTAAGGCTTCATACTTAGGGAATGCAATAGCCCCACACTCTAGACTTTCTGTTGACCCATCTAAGGGACTGGTGCCCTGCCTGGGCTAGGGTGTAGAGATCTGGGCAGACTCATGGGGTGTTAGTGACTGAGTGGTGTGTCTTTGAGATAGAGGCTATGGCTATTTTCCCCACTTTCTCATGAACCTTATTGGTGTTTCACCATCACCAGATATTTGGAACCTACCTTCCATGTTCCCAGTGACCCCACACTCTCAATTCCTGGTGGCCTTGATCACTAAGCAGAAGCTCCCCAGGAGGTCAGGGTGGAATGTGAGACAGAGTTTTAGCTCTGGGACAGAGCAACTCTCCCTTTTTTCTCCCAAGGTAGACCAGAACCAATCCTTTACAGGAGATCCACTAGTCCCACCTTTCTGACATTTGGTGGCAATGCCCTGCTGAGTGAGCTTGGGCTCCTGACAGAATCTGAAAAAGACTGAGGTGTGTGGCTTCAAAACTGAGGCAATTTTCCCCTCAAATTCCCTACTAATGCAGTGGCTTACTTTCACAAAGCCAATTTTTTGGGCCTGATAAACTCTGCTGGCCTCTCCCTGATGACTCTCTGAGACCCCAGCCCACCACAAATGTCTGTAGGCACCCAACAGGGGACAGCTAAACTGGGTATACTGGAGACTTTTGCTAAGTAGCCACTGTCCCTCACTTTAAACCTATAGCAATCTATTGAACCACCAGAGTCTCTACCAGTAACTGAGCCTATAGGCAAGTATCCAACAGATAGAGAAAGCAGAGTCAGATTTTAGTGTGACACATGAATTTTGTTGACCTGCCCTCTGGTTCAGTACTGGTGAAAGCCACCCTTGGTGTGCAGCTTGATCCTTATCACACACACACAAAGGCCCTGTAGACAAAGTCACAAACTGTAGATTGATTAAAAACTCATAACAGATTTTCCAGTACCAGTCATAGGGAATATCTGCCACTGACCTTCAACAGAGTCACTCCTAAGAGTTCTCAGAGCAGACATACCCAGTGACCAGCTTCAGACAGCATCAAAGCAGGATCCAAGTAGCTTTATAATGGGTATATCCAAAGGGAGAACTTGGTAGGCACCAGAACCTGCTGAAGTAATTCCACTTTGTGAAGTACCTGCAAGATAGTTTGTACACTGTGTTCGGGGTCAACCCACAAAGTCATCCAGTGTGAAGATTGACATTATACATGAATGGCACAATAACAATCAAGTCTCAGTTGCAACAACACAGCTCACAAAAATCACACAAAGACATTCCTGGAGACCTTGGCTCAGGTGATCAAGCAGAATGTGCTACTGGGTTCCAAAGATACCTACTACATGAGGCCAACCTACCAAGACTGAGAAACATAGGAGATCGACTTTGTACATAGAGAAAAACACAAAGAGGCAGCCAAAATGGAATGAAAAGAAATATACCACAAATAAATAAAAGAGCAAAATAAAAAGGGGGCAAGAAATTTTCCAGATAAAGAGTTCAAAACAACAGTTATAGATACTCAAACAATTTATTGAGAAATTCTATAAACAGTGTAATTTCAAAAGCATTATAAAAACCATAAACCATGAAAAAGAAGCAGTCAGAAATAATGAATAAAATATCTGACTGATGAATACTTTAAGAGTACTTCATACACTAGAGAGAATAAATACTAGGTTAGATGAAGCAGAGGATTAAATCAACAATTTGGAAGAGAAGATAGCAGGAAACACCTAATGACAACAGTGAAAAATAAATAAACAAGCATATAAATAAATAAATAAATAATTTAAGGGAACTTTGATACAACATTCTTTTTTTTTTCTTTTTTAAAAGCTTTTTTTATTTATCTTTAGAGAGCAGGGAAGGAAGAGAGAAAGAGAAGGAGAGAAACATTCATGTGCGAGAGATACATTAGTCAACTCCCTCTTCCACACCCACAACCAGGGCCCTAGCCTGCAACCCAGGCATGTGACCAGACTGGGAATTGAACCAGCAACCTTTCAGTTCACAGGCTGGCACTCAATCCACTGGGCCACACTAGCCAGGGCCACTCTGTCCTATTTTTAATTATTTCCTTAGATCTTGGCACTTTCTAACATATAAGTTATTATTTTATTGGTTGTCATTGTCTTCTTCCCCTACTAGGATTTTTTTTTTAATTAAATAAATTTATTTATTTTTTTGAATTGTTTATGCTGTTACAGTTGTTCTATTCCCCCCTTCCTCCAACCTGCCCCCCCAACCCCCCCATTACCCCCCCTTTAGCTTATGTCCATGTGTCTCAAGTCCTTTAGGTTCTGTATTTCCTATACTATTCTTGCCCCCCCCCATCTATTTTCTATCTACTGTCTATGCTACTTGTTTTCTGTACCTTCTCTCCCCGTCTTCTCCTCCCACTCCCCTGTTGCTAACCCTACTTGAGATCTTCATTTCTATGTTTCCACTCCTGATCTAGCTGTCCTTTTAGTTTGCTTTCGTTTTAGGTGTGGTTGTTAATAACTGTGAGCTTGTTGTCCTTTCACTGTTCATGTTTCTTTAACTTCTTTTTCTTAGATAAGTCCCTTTAACATTTCATATAATAAGGGCTTGGTGATGATGAACTCCTTGAATTTGATCTTATCTGAGAAGCACCTTATCTGTCCTTCCGTTCTAAATGAAAGTTTTGCTGGGTAGAGCAATCTTGGTTGTAGGTCTTTAGTTTTCATGACTTGGAATATTTCTTTCCAGCCCCTTCTTGCCTGTAAGGTCTCTTTTGAGAAATCTGCTGACAGCCTGATGGGGACTCCTTTGTAGGTGATTGTCCCCTTAGCTCTTGCTGCTTCCAGGATTCTCTCCTTCGTTTTAATTTTGGCTAATGTAATTATGATATGCCTTGGTGTGTTTCTTCTTGAGTCCAACTTTTTTGGTACTCTCTGTGCTTCTTGGATTTCTTGGAAGTCTGTTTCCTTTGCCAGATTGGGGAAATTTTCTTTTATTATTTGTTCAAATAGTTTTTCCACTGGTGGTTGTGTCTTTCCCCCTTCTGGTACCCCTATAATTCGGATATTGGAGCGTTTATAGATGTCCTGGAAGTTCCTAAGCTTCTCCTCATTTTTCTGAATTCTTATTTCTTCATTCCTTTCTGATTGATCATTTTTTTCTTCCTTCTGGTTCACTCCATTGAGTTGAGTCCCAGTTTTTTTTTCATCTCTATGGTTTTCCTGTGGAATTCCATTCATTTCCCTTAATTTAGCCTTCATATGTTTCTCTAATTTGTGGCTATAGTCCACCAGATCTATGAGGAAGCTGACGACCAGTGTTTTAAACTGTGCGTCTGAGAGATTTGCTATTTCTTCATCACTTAGATTTATCTCCGGGACTTTGAGGACCCCCTGCGACATTTTTGGTCTGTTCTGGCCCTTTAAGTGAGAGAAGCGGCGCCTTGGAGTCCCAGGTCGCTGGGTTGTGACGCTGTATGTGGGGGCGTGGTCAGAGCGGGGAAAATGGCGCCGCCGCCGCAGCTGGTCCCACCGCTCACTCCCTCACCCGCGCGTAACCGGGCACCCACAGTCAACTCGCTGCCACTGCCTCCCCACTGAGTCCTCCGTAGTCGCTCCCCCGGTGGGCTGCTCACTAGGTCCAATCCTGGGTTTGGAACCCGTGCGACTGGATTCGCGCGTCTGGATTCCGCGCCCGCGCCCGGGTCGATCGAGTTCTCCTTTGTAACTCCTCACCCGCCGCCCGCCGGTTTCGCCCCTTACCAGCCGGGCCGAAGAATTTGTTGTTTGCGGACTTCCGAAAAGTTCAGTTTTCCGTGTTCTGGTTGTGTTTTCTGATGCTAATATTTAGTTGTCCTTAAACTTGGTTGTGAGAGGAGGCAGGCACATCCACCTTAAACCTCCATCTTGGCGGAAGTCCCCCGATACAACATTCTCATTACAGTGATAACAGAAAGAGAAGACAGAGACCAAGAGATTAGAACCTCTTTGAAGAAATAAAGGCTAAAACTTCCCTAACTTGGTAAAGGAAAAGACACACAAGTCCAGGAAGTGCAGAACCACAAACAAGATGAAATCAAAGAGGACAACACAAAGACACATAGCAATTAAAATGGAAAAAATTAATGACAAATGGAGAATATTAAAAACAAAAAGAGAAAAAGAGCTACCTGCACAGAAGCTCCCATTAGACTGTAAGATAATTTCTCTACAGAACATTTCAGGTCAGAAGGAATGAGTATAAAATATTCAGAGATGAAAAACAAAAATCTACAACCAAGACTATTTTACCCAGCAAGATTATTATTTAAAGTGAAGGAGAAATATAGAGCTTCCAAGGCAAGAAAAAGCTAAAGGAGTTTGTCACCACCAAGCAATCATTAAAAAATATTAAAGTTTCCTTGAAGAAGAAGAAAAAGAAAAAATAAGGCATCATTATAAAGAATATAATGGCAATAAATATGTACCTAGCAAAATTACTTTACATGTAAATGGCTTAAATGTTGCAATCAAATGACATAGAGTATTTGAATACATAAAAACAAAGACCCATTTGTATGCTGTCCACTTCAGAAGTGGAAATAAAAAAAGTTGGGGTAGCAATACATTCATCTGTCAAAATATACTTTAAAACAAAAACTATAATAAGAGACAAAGAAGGACACAATGCAATGATAAAGGGAGCAATCAAACAAGAGGATATACCTGGTAAACATTTATGTACCCATCATAGGAGTACCTAAATATATAAAGCAAATATTGATGGAGATAAAGGGAAAGATTGACAGTAATGCAGTCATAGGAGGAGGTTTTTAACATCTCATTGACATCAATGGATAAAAAGAAAATCAACAAGAAAAGAGCAGCCTGAAATTAAACATTTAATCAGATAGATTTAATTGATATCTTCAGAGCATTTCATCCCAAAGTGGCAGAATATACATTCTTTTCAAGTTCACATGGGACACTGTCTAGGATAGACCCTGTGTTAGGATACAAAACAAGTCTCAGTAAATTTATGAAGACTGAAATCATATTAACCATCTACTTTGACCACAATGATATTGAAGTAGAAATCAATCACAGAAAATAAATAGGAAAATACCCAAAGACATGGAGGCAAAATAGCACTTTACTAAATAATGAATAGTTAACAATGAAATTTAAGAAATCAAAAGATACCTTGAAACAGATGAAAATGAGAACACAACAACTCAAAATTTATTACATAGCAAAAGCAGGTGGAGATAAAAATTCAAAAGCATATAAGCCTACATTAAGAAGCAACATTTTTACAGATATGTCCCCTAGAGCAAGGAATATAAAGGAAAGAATAAACAAATGGGATCTCATCAAAATAAAAAGCTTCTGCATGGCTAAAGAAAACAGTATTAAATTTTAAAAAAACCAACTGTATGGGAAAACATATTTTCCAATGATACCTCAGACAAAGGTTTAATCTCCAAAATATACAAAGAACTTAAAAGACTCCACTCTAAGAAAACATCGAACCCAATTAAAAAATGGGAAAAGGACTTGAACAAACACTTCTCCAAGGAGGACATACAGAATACCCAGAGACACATGAAGAGATGCTCAATATCATTAGCTATCAGAGAGATGCAAATTAAAACCACAATGAGATACCACTTTACACCAGTTAGGATGGCTATCATAAACAAAGGAACAAACAACAAATGTTGGAGAGGGTGTGGGGAAAAGGGGTCCTTAGTTCACTGTTGGTGGGATTGCAGACTGGTACAGCCATTATGGAAAACAGTATGGAATTTTCTCAGAAAAATAAAAATCGACCTGCCTTTTGACCCAGCAATTCCATTGCTAGGATTATATCCTAAGAATCCTAAAACATCAATTTCAAAGAACCTATGCACCACAATGTTCATAGCAGCACAATTTACAATAGCCAAGAGTTGGAAGCAACCTAGGTGCCCATCAGTAAATGAATGGATCAAAAAATGGTGGTACATATACACAATGGAATTCTATGCAGCAGAGAGAAAGAAGGAGCTACCACCCTTTGCAACAACATGGATGGAACTGGAAAGCATTATGCTGAGTGAAATAGGCCAGGTGCTGAAAGACAAATACCATATGATCTCACCTTTAACAGGAAGCTAAACAACAAAACAAACAAGCAAACAGAATAAAAACAAAGACACTGAAATAGAGAACAAGTGGGCAGTGACCAGAGGGGAGAGGGAAGGGAATTTAAGGGGAAAAAGGGGGAGGGATTTTGAGGAACAAGTATGAAACACACAGTGATGAGGACTGGGGGGGGAGGAAATGGGAGGGAGGTGGGGAGCATGGGGCCGGGGGGGCTGGGATGGGAGAAATAGACAAAAACTGTACTTGAAAAATAACTAAATAAAAATTTTTAAAAAGAGCAGAAAAAAAAGAAATCTCAAACAATCTAACTTTATGGACAACAGTGTGGTGATTGTTGGAGGGAGGGGGCTATCAAGGTAAAAGGTAATAGAAAAAATACAATAAAGAGTTTTAAAAAGCAATCTAACTGTTTGCCAAGATGGAGGCATAGGTGGATGTGCCGTGCCTTCTCACACAACCAACTTTAAAGACAACTAAATATTAGCAATAGAAAACACAGCCAGAACACGGAAAATTGAACTTTTCGGAAGTCTATTAACAAATTCTTCAGCCTGACCTGTAAGGGGCGAAACCAGCGGCTGGTGAAGCGGGGTTGCACAGGAGGTCTCGGTCAGATGGACTCAGGCGCGGAATCCAGGCGCAGGGTTGGACCTAGTGAGCGACCGAGTGAGCAACCAGGCGAGCGACCACGGGGGAGACAGCAAGGGAGCGGTGCTGCGTGTTGACTGTGGTCGTGCATTTGTGCACGGGCGGACAGGGCTGTTGGACCAGGGCCCGGCGGGTCCCCGCGGCAAAAGGCAATGGAGGGTGCCGCCATTTCCCTGCTCTGACCCCACCTCCACATACAGCGTCATACCCAGTGACACTGAGTATCCCGGCCCAGGTGAACCACCTGAGGCGCTGATCCTCACCCAGTTGTGAAAAACAGCAGAGGGGGTCGCCATTTCCCCTCTCTGACCACGCCCCCACATACAGGGTCACAACTCAGTGACCTGGAAGTCCAAGGCGCCGCTTCTCACACTTAAAAGGCACGAACAGACCAAAAATGTTGCAAGAAGATCTCAAAGCCCCAGAGCCCATAGATCTAAGTGATGAAGAAATAGCAAAACTCTCAGACGCACAGTTTAAAACACTGGTCATCAGGATCCTCACAGAACTGGTTGATTATAGCCACAAATTAGACAAATATATGAAGGCGAAACTAATTGAAATGAATGGAATTGCACAGGACACCAATAGCAATGAAAAGGAAACTGGGACTCAAATCAATGGAGTGGACCAGAAGAAAGCAAATAATGGCCAAACAGAAAAGAGTCAAGAAGCAAGAATTCAAAGAAATGAGGAGAGTCTTAGGAACCTCCAGGACATCTTTAAATGCTCCAACATCCGAATTATAGGGGTACCAGAAGGGGGACAGGCACAGCCACCAGTGGAAAACTTATTTGAACAAATAATAAAGGAGAATTTCCCCAATCTGGCAAAGGATATAGACTGCCAGGAAATCCAGGAAGCTCAGAGAGTACCAAAGAAGGAAGCTCAGAGAGTTCTAAGAAGGAACACACCAAGGCACATCATAATTACATTTGCCAAAATTAAAATGAAGGAGAGAATCCTAGAAGCAGCAAGAGCTAAGGGGACAATCACCTACAAAGGAGTCCCCATCAGACTGTCAGCAGATTTCTCAAAAGAGACCTTACAGGCAAGAAGGGGCTGGAAAGAGGTATTCCAAGTCATGAAATCCAAAGACCTACAACCAAGATTGCTCTACCCAGCAAAACTTTCATCTAGAATGGAAGGACAGACAAAGTGCTTCTCAGATAAGATCAAATTCAAGGAGTTCATCACCACCAAGCCCTTATTATATGAAATGCTAAAGGGACTTATCTAAGAAAAAGAAGTTAAAGAAACATGAACAGTGAAAGAACAACAAGCTCACAGTTATTAACAACCACACCTAAAACGAAAGCAAACTAAAAGAACAGCTAGATCAGGAGTGGAAATATAGAAATGAAGATCTCAAGTAGGGTTAGCAACAGGGGAGTGGGAGGAGGAGAAGGGGGGAGAAGGTACAGAAAATAAGTAGCATAGACAGTAGATAGAAAATAGATGGGAGGCAAGAATAGCATGGGAAATATAGAGTCTAAAGGACTTGAGACACATGGTCATAAGCTAAAGGGAGGGTAATGGTGGGGGTGGGGGGTAGGGTGGAGGGGAATGAAAGGGGGAATAGAACAACTGTAACAGCATAATCAATAAAAAAATCTTAAAAAAAGCAATCTAACTTACACTTAAAAGTACTAGAGAAAGGTCAAAAAATCCCAAAGTGAGTCGAATAGAGGAAATAATAATCAGAGCAAAAATAAAACAGAGTCTAAGAAATTACAAAAGATTAATGAACCCAGGAGCTTTTTCTTTGAAAAGATGAACAAGAATGATATATTTTAAACAGATTTATCAAGAAAAATAGAGAAAAGCCAAATAAATAAAATCAGAAATAAAAGAGAAGGAACAACTAACACCATAAAAGTACACAGAATTATAAACAAAATATTATACACAATTATATGTTAACAGATTGGACAATTTGAACAAAATTGCACAAATTTTCCAAATTTTTGTTCAAATGGATAAATTTCAAGAAGTGTACAGTCTTTCAAAACTGAATCAAAAAGAATTAGAAAATGTGAACAGGCTGATTACAATTAATGAAATTGAAGCTATAAACAATCAACTCCCAGCCAACAGAAGTCTTGGACCTGACAGTTTAAGGGTGAATTATACCAAAAATTTAAAGAAGAACTAACACCTACTCTTTTCAATCTATTTTTTTTAAAAAAAAAAAAAAAACCAAGAGGAGAGCCCTGGCTGGTGTAGCTCAGTGGATTGAGCGCCGGCCTATGAACCACGCGATTGCGGTTCGATTCCGTCAGGGCACATGCCTGGGTTCCCAGCAGGGGACTCACAAGAGGCAACCATACATTGATGTTTCTCTCCTTCTCTTCCCCTCTAAAGATAAATAAATAAAATCTAATTTTAAAAAAATCAAGAGGAGAGAAGACTCCCAAGTTCATTTTACTAAGCCAAAATTATCATAATTCAAAAACCAGATAAAGACACTATAAAGAAAACATGAGCCAATATCTCTGACAAACATAGACACAAAAGTTCTCAACAAAATTTTAGCAAAGTGAATCCAGTGAAAAGATGATATACCAGTAGTCATCAAAAGATGACCTAGTGGGATTTATTCTAGGGATGCAAGGTTGGTACACTATCTATAAGTCAATAAATGATACATCACATAAACAAAATGAAGGATGTAAATTGCATGATCATATCATTAGATTCAGAAAAAATATTTGATAAAATCTAGCACAACTTTATTATAATGAAAACTCTCAAAAAGTTGCAGTAAAGGGAAAATAGCTCAACAGAATTAAGGCCATACATATATGACAAACCAACAACCAACACCATATTCGACAGTCAAACAAACTAAATTGTTTTCCTAAAGATCAAGAAAAGGTGGGGATATATACTTTCAGCACTCTTATTCAACATAGTACTCTAAGTCCTAGAAACAACAATCAGACAAAAAGAAGAAATAAAAAGCATACAAATTAGAAGGAAAGAAGTAATGCTATCATTATTTGAAGATGACATAAAATTGTATCTAGAAAATGCAGCCCTGGCTGGTGTAGCTCAGTGGATTGAGTGCGGGCCTGCGAACCAGAGAATCGGGGTTCAATTCTCAGTCAGGGTACATGCCTGGGTTGCAAACCACGTCTGCAGTAGGGGGAGAGCAAAAAGCAAGCACACAATGCTGTTTATCTCCCTCTCTCCCTCCCTTCCCCTATCTCTGAAAATAAATAAATAAATATTTTTTAAAAACTTGAACATTTTGAATAGTAACCTTTTTCTTTTTTTCTTTTTGAATTTATTAGGCTGAGATACTGGTTGATAAAATTATGCAGGCTTCAGGTGCACAATTCCACAACACATCATTTGTATACTGTATTGTGTGTTCACTACTCCAAGTTTCCTTCCATCACCATTTTCATTCCCTATACTCTTGTCTATCTCTCTCCACCTACCCTGCCTCTCAATAAACACATTGTTGTACATGTCCATGAGTGTTTTTTTATTTTATCTTTTCTGCTCAATCCCTCCACCTACCAGGCAGCCTTCTAGTCCCCCCTAATAGCTGTTAGACTGCTCACTATTTATGAGTCTGTCATTATTTTGCTTATTATTTCATTTTGTTCATTAAATTTCACATATAAGTGAAATTATATGAAATTATATGAGAAATTGTATTTCTCTGATTTGCTTATATCATTTACCATAATTCTCTCCAGGTCCACCCATGTTGTCACAAAGGGTAAGATTTTCTTCTTTTTTAACATTCAAGTAGTATTCCATCATGTAAAGTTACCAAAACTTTTTTATCCATTCATCTATTGATGGATACTTGGACTGCTCCCAAATCTTGACTACTTGTAAGCAACACTGAAATGAACACAGGATGTTATATATTCTTTCTAATTAGTGTTTTGTGTTTCTTAAGATAAATTCTTAGAAGTGGAATTGCTGGGTCATAAGGCAGTTCTGTTTTTAATTTTTCGAGGTAATTCCACACTGCTTTCCACAGTGGCTGCGCCAGTTTTCATTCTCATCAGTGTATAAGAGTTCCCTTTTATCTACATCCTTGACAATACTTGCTGTTTCATAGGAATATTTATGACTTATCACTTTGGGTAAGCAAAACAAAAGAAAAATAATCAAATGGGACTATACCAAACTGAAAAGTTTTGCATAGAATAGGAAACTGTCAACAAAATGAAAAGTTACCCTACAGAAAGGGAAATTTGTTTTTGCTAATGATACATCTAATAAGAGGTCAATATCTAAAATCTATAAAGAACTTACATGATTCAACATCAAAAATACAAATAATCCAGATTTTAAAATGGGCAAAAGTTCTGAATAGATACTTCTTCAAAGAGTACATACAGATGGCTAAGAGATATATGAAAAGATGCTCGATGTCACTAATAAGCACAGGGATGCATATTAAAACCACAATGAGATATTACTGCAAACCAGTCAGAATGGCTATTATCATTAAATCACCAAACAATAACTGCTGGCAGGGATGTCGATAAAAAGGAACCCTGTGCACTGTTGGTGGGAATGACTACTGGTGCAGTCACTGTGGAAAAAGAGTATGGAGTTTCCTCATAAAACTGAAAGCTGGACCTCCTTTTTAATGGCATGCAGGCCAGGGCCCCAAATAAAGGATTTGAAATGGGGACCCAAACTTGGGGTATCCAGAAAATATTAAAATATAAGATATCCTCATCCCCACAAGTCTGGACTGGGGGATGAGACACATGGAATAAGGCCACTGAGAGTTATTTTGCATAACATCAGTTGGCCAGCTTCATACCTGATGTGCAAAAATGATTGTTTTGAATATCTATAACAGCTTCCTAGCTTCATAGATATGTTAATTAGCTGTGGACATGCTTTGAGCTAGGAAGATGGGCATGACTTTAACCCATGCTATAACTGAGCGGCAATTTCCCTTTACGGCACTTACTTGAGAGCTTGGAGATGGTTCGCTCCCCACCATGGAATCACACATCGAAACTAACTATGGCAGCCAAGCAAGGCTGGAAAAATGTGGGACTGCTGGCAGGTGTAGTTTATTGTGCAAGGGAGTCAGAAATGGGTTGCTGAGGAACACCCATGCAGGGATTTAACCCCAGGTGTTGCAGCCATATGGGGCTAACCATGTGGTTTGGGGGCTCCCTTAACTACACAGCTTAGGAAGCAGGAAAGCAAGATGTAGCAGCTAGGCAGAGCTGTATTTTAGCGGTTTAGAAGAATGCAAGAGGCATTGTGGGAAGAAAAGGGGTGAAAGGACTCTTGCTGGTGGGCCATGAGAAGGGGCCACATGGTTTTAGATTAAGAACTGGAGATCATGGTGACACAGCTGATGGTGCTGGGAACCGTGGAAGACCTTCCAACTGAGCAGATTACTGGGAAAAACTGGAAGCTAACTGAATCACAGACTTCTATTTTTCTAAGACATGGTACCCCTGACTGGCCTGCCTGGGCAAAGGGGGGAAAGAAGGACTGTGTGTGTTTATGGCTGTTTTAAGGAACTTTGAGATTTTTAATGATGACATCCCACCATTACTCTAAATCTGTATATCTTTTGAATGTATAGGTCCCTTCCTTTTCACCAAACTCTGGCATTGAGAGCTGTAATTCCAATTCCCTGGCAGCAGGCAAAGAATTCACAGTGACAAAGGGACCCCATAAGCCCCTGGTCCATTCTATAACAATATTACCCAATGATTCCACTTCTGGGAATATATCCAAAGAAACCCAAAACACTAATTAGAAAGAATACATGCTCCCTGATGCTAAGTCCAGTGTTATTTACAATAGATGAGTTCTGGAAACAGCCCAAGTGCCCCCTAATAGATGAGTAGATAAAAAGCCGTGTTGCAATTATATAATGGAATACTACTTGGCCTTTAAAAAGCATGAAATTTTATCATTTGCAACAGCATGGATGAACCTGGAGAGTATTATGGTGAATGAAATAAGTCAGTCAGAGACAAAAGATATGATTTCACTTCTATGTGGAATCTAATGAACAAAATAAACAAACAAAATAGAAACAGACTTAGACACAGAGAACAGAGTAACAGCTGTCAGAGGGGAGGGATTTGGGGGCTACATAAAAAATGTGAAGTATTTAAGCAAAAAAATATTAAAAAACAAAAACAAAAATAATAAAACTCATAGATGCAGACAACAGTATGCTGATTACCAGAAAGGGGAGTAGGGGTGGTAGAAGTGGGTAAAGGGGTGATAAATGTTAGGAAAAGAGACAATTTAAGGTGGAGAGTGCAAAATTCAATATACAGTTGATATATTATAGAATTGTATACTTTAAGCCTACACAATTTTATTAACCAATGTCACCCCCAATAAATTCACTAAAATAAAAAAATATATATTTATATCTCTATGTTTATTGCAGTGTTACTTAAAATAATGAAGATGTGTAAACAACCCAAGTGCCCATCAGTATATGAGTGGATAGAAAAGCTGTAGCAAATATATACAATGGAATATTATTTTTCCATATAAAAGAATGAAATCTTACCATTTGTAATAGCATGGATCAGACTAGAAAACATGCTAAATGAAATAATTCAGTCAGAGTAAGACAACTACCATATGTTCTAACTTATACATGGAATCTAAGGAACAAACAAAATAAGAAAAGACTCATAGATTCAGAGAACTGATGGTTGCCAGATGGGAGGGGTGTTGGGTGACTGGGTAAAAAAGGTGAATGGATTAAGAAGTACAAGTTGGTAGTTTCACAACAGTCATGGTGATATAAAGTACAACATCAGGAATATAGTCAATAATATTGTAATAAATATGTATAGTGCCAGGTAGGTACTGGAAATATTGTGGGGAACACTATGTAAAGTATGTGATTATCTAATCACTACACTGTACTTCTAAAAATAATACAAAATAATAATGAATATAAACTTTAATTGAAATAAAATTTTAAAAAGAGCATTTCCTGGTCAGAGCTTAGTACCAACTCTCAGAAATCTGCCTATGGATAGTAAAAATAGAAGAACTCAAGTGCAGAGTTAGATATAAGGCAGATGATTAGTAGATCCAGGAACAGAGATAGGGGCACAATAATGTAGTCATAAGGAATACTGAAGGATAGTAGAGGCAGGAAAGAGATTCCATCCTCCCTATTCTTCACCCTCCAGTATTACAGACTCTCAGTAGAGGAAATTAGTAAGTGAAAAAACAGAAATCATTCTGTAAAAATGTGGCAATATTTATATTTTAAAGAGCCAAGAAAGTCAGGGTTTCATTTACTAAAGTAAGAGACTGAAGTCACATAGAATGACCCAATAAGCTGGTTGGTCCTGGGTACTGACTTACTACTTCTTAAAGGACCATTGTCCAGGTATTAATTCAGCCCCAGGCCTGGAATAGAACTCCAAGCAGGGGGCCAAAGAGGACCTAGTAGACTCTAGGGTAAATGCTTACATGGCTAAATTGCTGATATTGGTTTGCCAAAAGTATCGATTGTCTCTAAGATCTATGCCTGTCAACCTGTCAGGGGGAAAAGGAAAGTCAAACCGAGTCCAGAATAACTGGCTCTAAACTTTTAGACTCTTGGCCTAAAGAGATTGAAGGTTGTAAGAAAGAGTCAGGAATAAAAGCAGGATGTTGTAACTTCCTAGGCCAGCCACTGGAGCCTGGTCTTTCTGCTCTTTATTCCTAGGGCTCCTGGGCACACACAGACACTTACACACAAATACATATTCTGAAACCAAATCTGGAGTCTATCGCTGCTCCTTTGGGTTAAAATCTATGGTAGCCTTTGTACAGGTTGCTCTAATCTGTCCTATATATACTGTTCATAAGAGGCTGTATGATTACTTAGTCATATGAACAATTATTTTTAACCAATAATTTTTTTAGCAAATGTTCTGCTTCCACCAAAGCCAGGGACCAAGCAGGTCATTCCATGAACATTTTTTTTTCCTTACTTCAGGATATGTTACTGTGTTAACAAAAGTGCCACTAGAGAATTCTGTTTGCTAGGATGGAAAAATAAATGTGATTTGACACTGATACTTTTTCTGTTATTATATTTCTGGTTTCTATATCCATGGTACATGTTGGAAGGGGGTGTCTAGCTACCGCAGCTCCCTAAATTCCTCTGTGTTAGTGGTCTACTCAAGGATCTTTTCTTCATTGATGTGTCTGCTTTAAAAATTCTTTTTTTTCTCTCTATCTCAAGTGCTCATGTCTTTAGTAATGTATTATAAAGAAATATTCTTGATTAAATTAGTTTGTATTAAGGTGTGAATGGCTTAGAACTCATTTGATTCACCAATGGATATTACATCTTAATGAACACCTTGCTGGTAATTATCATAATGCAAGTAAAGAACTTCATGTGAGAAGAGAGCCAAAAATACTTGCTTAGAACATTCTAAAATGTATTACTGAACTCTAGTATTTTATAAAAGCTGTCCCTAGCTCAGGTCATCAGAGGGAATACGAAATTTATGGAAACTTTAAAAGGAAAGAGAGAATTTGGATTGAGAATGGTCTGTACAATTGCTTTAATTCTGTTTTATTTTAGCTTCTCATAAATGGCTTTACCAAGAAAAACTCCTGCAAGAAGTCAAAATTAGCTCTTTCAGCAGAGAACTGAAACTAATAAGTATAGAAGTATACTTAGAAGTATAAGAAGTACAGTTAATGGATATTCCATACAAAAATAATGAGCTATGGGTTTCAATTGCTATCAAACTAATGTTGCATCCTTATGACAGGAATACTAATCAAGTTTAGAACATCCGATTCATTTCTGATTTTTTTCTTAAATAACCAGATTAGACACCCATATGATATTAAACTTCTTGTCCATTTCCATAAAATGTTTTGCTTTATTTGGGGATAAAATTTGTTGAAATTAAACTGAAAGTGACAGTTAAAGTTATAACTAGTTTTCCTGTAAATGGATGTATTAGTGCGGCATTCATATTGTCTTTTCTTAAGTGAAATTGGTATCACATCATAATTCCTACAGCAAATTCAATTTTGATATGCAAAACAGAAACATTCCTACAAATTTTATTTTTCCTTATTATCTGGTATAATTTTCTCTCTTCCCAAAGTTTCTGTCACTTTTCTAAAAGACCCACCAGCTGAACTGGTTACCTTTTTGCTAATGTAAACATGAGTGTGCACGTATGTTTTGGACATTAAAAAGACGATCAGAGTTAAGAGTTGTGTCAGAGTCAGCACTGTATTTCCATATCACTGCAGCTAAATCAAGATTTAATTTGGGGGGCTATGTGTGGGCCCACCTGAGATTGAGGGAAAAGAAGTGAAGTAATAGCAGAATATGAAACAAGGTTTTGTATTGAAGAATTGGGACAAATGAAGGAAGCTTAAGCAAACCTGTGCTACTAATACAAGACATGAAGCTGACATGGTTAGTGCAAGAGATATAGTTAGGAGAAGGTGACTTTTCTGCACTTTTGTGTTCTGGTGAGGTCATCCTGGTGGGAGGAGAGGCAGGGTAACCATGCATGTCAGATGAAGGTATAAGATTGCTCCTCTGAGTCCATTCTTAAGTGTGCCTTTGCAAGTAATACAAGCAAAAGAAATATAGAAGTTAATATTGCATTATAATGCTCTCAAATTAGTATGTCTCTGATTAACCATTAAGGAGAATTTCATACAAGATATTGTGCCAGGTTACATGTCAACCACCTGGAGAACACCTATTTGTTGACTTGAATGCACATCATCTGCCAGGTTTAGCCTCTCCATTGCAAAGTATAGAACATTGTCATGCTGTTGGTCTTTTTCTTTGTTCTTAATGTTTCTTGTCCCTACTAAATGCATTATTTTTTTAGTTATGTGAATGTCCCCATTAAATCTACAGCCAAGTAGATTTCTGCCTGTTCAGAAAATGTTCTGATTCTTCCTAGGTATTAGGAGTTCACTTTAAAGAAATGTCAACAATATTACATTTATCTATAAGAGTTTGGAAAGCACCTACTTTCATCCCTAGATGTTGTCTTAGTGGCCCAAATTCTCTAGCTTCAAATCAACATTATATAAACACTCAGATTGCCGATACAGTTAGAGCTGCCAAATCTATCAGAAGAGTAAAGGTTTGTTCCATTTCAAATACAGAAGTTTAATGGGCAACATAATAAACTGCCTGCTGACTTTGTAAAAGCATACAAGCCATTAGCTTTTATTTGTCATCCACTTATCAGAGTTGACTGCCATAAGAAGTTCACTGAGAACTCAGGCTATTTGATTCTGTTAGGAAATGTCATTCTCGATGGGTTGCACAATAAAATGCTCTATCCATAGCTTGCCCCACTGAGGCTCAGCCTCCCTTCTATTCAACATTTATTCCAGTTGGCTTTTCAACATACCTTTTGAACTGGTTTACTATGCCCAATGCTGAGATTCTCTCACTCTCAAAGACGGCAATTTACTAGTGTTTACCTAAAATTAACCATGCCTTTCTACATAATTTTTAATACTTCAGAGTGATTTCCTTTATCCATTTAATTCTTCTTCTTTCTTCTCCTTCTTCTTCCTTCATTCTTCTTTTTTCTCCTTTCCTGCTTTACTTTCTTTGTTTCCTTCAGTTTTCAATTTAAATTTAATAAGCAACCTACTCTGCTTATTAATTCAGGGATTTATGATTTAATGCCAATTCTCTTCTGTCTTATAGGAAATGCCCTCTTGTCCCTAAAATGAGACTTAAAGATGCAAATGTGTAATTCTTTTCTGAAAAGTGTCCTTCAAACTCTCTAGGCTAACTTGGATTCTTCTTTGGGTGAAATCAGAGGCCACATGCTGACCCCTCCCTTATTAATGTCTCTTCTGGTGCTGACACAGCTCACCTTGATCACTTTGCTCATGGGTGCCTTGGGTCACTTCTGTGCTTCCCATTGCATTAGGCACAAAATAAATTTTCTGTATTATTTATTGGATTACTAAAAGTCACACACAGAAGTTAACAAAAAGTAGTTCTGATTCCTCTCTATGCTTGTTCATACCTTGCTGAATGAATTATTCCCCACTTTTGCCTTGAACACCTTATCTCATTACCATCTTCTTTATTTTACATCTATAGTTAATCTAGCCTCTCAAAAATATATTTTTCACCCTCTTAATAATTCAAAGTATCCTTCGGTTCTTGGGAGAATAACTTGAATTTATTGCCTACAACTTATCATCTCTAACTAACCATTCTATCCCAGAGATTTCTAAAATTGTGGTCCCCAAATGGGCAACATTGGTATCTCCTGTGAATTTGTGGCAAGACAAGTCTTGGTGCCTGTGCAAGAACTAATGGACTAGAAGCTATAGGGTGTGACCCAATCATCTGTGTTTTGTAAATCCTCCTTAGTGATACCAGTGCATGTTAATATTTGAGAGCTACTGCTTTTGTATTGTTTTTCCCATGAGATTAGAGATCTTGATTTCATTGTCAAACTAAAATACCACATTTTTTGTTCTCTCCCCATGAATATTTAGAAAACATTAAAAAAGCTCAATAAGTACCATGCATGAAAAATAGTGTTTGTGACATAGAGCTAAACTAGTTCTTACAAAAAAAATTATATTAATTAGAATTACTAAAAGAAAGACTGATTTATATTATTTTCATAAGTATTTAGAGGGCCTTTTAGTTTCTAACTATTTGATCATTCATTGGTTTCTAATTTTGTTTCATATAATTGAAAAACAAGATTTGTGTTATACTGAATTTTGTTATTTTTAAAAATATTTTTTGAGGATGCTGGGAAGATGGCGACGGAGTAAGATGGAGCTGATACTAGCTCCTGTACTCATGGGTGAAAATCCTGGCAGATCTATGGAGAAACAGCACAATAAACCATCGGTTACCCAGCATTTATGAAATTAAAAGACCAGAGATTGTGACCGACGCTGAAACACCAGACGGCGACAGAGTCAGCTACCGGAGCTGGGTCTCACGCGGCCCCTGTACTGCCGCCAGAGCAACAGGCCTGGGAGCCGGGGCCTCAGGTACGGAAGCCGGACACTCCAAGCCCCTGTGACGGTCCTGGGAGACAGAGGAGTCAGGAACCAGAGCGGGGACACCCTTGTGCCGATGCCATAGCTACTAGCCTGGGCAACGGAAGGGTCAGTTGCAGAAGCTGGGACACCAAAGGCCCTTGTGACGCCACCATAGAGACAGGCCTGGACCCTGAGGAGCCAGCTACCGGAGCCGGGAAGCTCTCAAATCCTGTGTCGCTGCCATAGCGACGAGACAGGACGCCGGGGAGCCAGGTACGGAAGCCCGGACACTCCAAACCCCTGTGACGCAGCTGAGGAGCCAGCTACGGGAGCCGGGAAGCTCTCAAATCCTGTGCCGCTGCCATAGCCACGGGACTGGACGCCGGGGAGTCAGGTACGGAAGCCGGGACTCTCCAAACCCCTGTGACGCAGCTGAGGAGCCAGCTACGGGAGCCGAGAAGATCTCAAATCCTGGGCCGCTGCCATAGCGACGGGACTGGACGTCGGGGAGTCAGGTACGGAAGCCTGGACACTCCAAACCCCTGAGACAGCCCCGGGTGGCAGAGGATCCCTCTACGGGAACTGGGAGGGTCACAACCCCTGTGCTGCTGCCATAGCAAGGGGATTGGACACTGGGGAATCAGGTACGGGAGTTGGGACTTTCTAAGCCTCTGTGCCACTGCCATAGAGACATGACTAGACGCCGGGAAGTCAGGTACGGAAACCGGGACACTCCAAGCCCCTGTGACGGCCCTGGGCGGCAGAGAGAGCCAGATACGGGAGCCAGGACATTCCCAGCCTCTGTGCCACTGCCCTAGTAACGGGCCTGGGTGCTTGAGGAGGCGGCTACTAGAGCCGGGACATTCAGCAGTGGTAGGCGACCAACGCAGAGACCAGTGCGAGGACCAGCGTGAGTGTAGGTGGAGACGAAGAACATCAAGAAACTTCAAGGAGTCTGTACCACTGAACTTCACAAGGAACATACCACAGAAGTTTACACCATAAAACCAGTGTTTCAGAACAGATCAATTTTGGAAGCAGAGACTAACAAGAAGAGTCTCAAACAATGGGAAGACAAAGAAACAATCCCCAAATGAAAGAAAAAGCAGAAACTTCAGGAAGAATGTTAGATGAAATAGACGCTGATCAACTATCAGACAGTGAATTCAAAGCACTGGTTATTACGAAGTTCAAAGAGCTCAAAGAGCTCACAGTGAGCTACCAGAAACTACAGGGAAATTATAATGATCTCTCTGCAAACTACAGCAACATCAAAAAGGAAATGGAAACCATCAGCAAGACACAAGAGGAAATGAAGAATACAATTTCCGAATTGAAGTACACAGTAGAAAGTTTCCAAAGTAGGATAGATGAAGCGGAGGATAGGATTAGTGAGTTGGAGGACAGGGTAGAAAGCATCTCACAGAAAGAGCAAGAAAATGAAAAGAGGCTCAGAAAGAATGAAGAGGGATTAAGAGAAATGCAAGACAATATGAAACGTAATAATATACGAATAATAGGAATACCAGAAGGAGAAGAAGAAGAACAAGGGATAGAAAACGTATTTGAACGAGTAATGAGAGAAAATTTTCCTAATTTGATGACAGAAAAAGTCACACAAATCCAGGAATCACAGAGAGTCCCAATCAAGAGGAACCCAAGGAGGCCCACCTCAAGACACATCATCATCAAAATGGCAAAATTCCAAGACAAAGAGAGAATCTTAAAGGCAGCAAGGGAGAAAAAAGAAATAACATACAAGGGAGCCCCAATAAGGTTAGCTACCGACTTCTCAATGGAAACACTTCAAGCAAGAAGAGAATGGCAAGAAATATTTCAAGTAATGAGAACCAGAGGCCTACAACCAAGGCTACTTTACCCAGCAAGGCTCTCAATCAAGATAGAAGGCCAAATAAAGAGCTTCCAAGACAAAAGAAGTCTAAAAGAATATGCCTCCACCAAACCAGCTCTACAAGAAATACTAAAAGGACTGCTTTAAGGGAAGGAAGGATAAGAGGGAGACAGAGAGGAACACAGGTACAAAAATGGCAATGAATAAGTACCTATCAATAATAACCTTAAACGTAAATGGATTAAATTCTCCAATCAAAAGACACAGAATAGCTCAATGGATAAGAAAGCATGACCCACACATATGCTGCCTACAAGAGACTCACCTCAGGACAAAAGACCATCACAGACTAAAAGTGAAAGGCTGGAAACAAGTTTTCCAAGCAAACGGACAAGAAAAAAAAGCTGGGGTAGCAATTCTCATATCAGACAAAATAGACTTCAAAAAAAAGGCTGTAAAGAGAGACCCAGAAGGTCATTTCATTATACTCAAGGGAAGAATCCACCAAGAAGACATTAACATTGTAAACATATATGCACCAAACATAGGGGCACCCAAATATATCAAGAAAATCATAGAGGACTTCAAGAAAGATATTGACAGCAACACAATCATAGTAGGGGATTTGAACACCCCACTATCAAAAATGGACAGATCTTCCAAACAAATTATCAAAAAAGATATTGTGGCATTAAACAACACCCTAGATGAAATGGACTTAACTGATATATATAGAGCCCTTCATCCCAAAGAAGCTAAATACACATTCTTTTCAAATGTACATGGAACATTCTCAAAGATAGACCACATGATAGGACACAAAAGGAGCCTCAACAAATTCAAGAAAATTGAAATCATACCAAGCATCTTCTCTGACCACAAGGCACTGAAATTAGAAACCAACCCCAAAGAAAAAAACCCAAAGCACCCAAAATCATGGAGACTGAATGGTATGCTATTAAACAATGAATGGGTCAAGAATGAAATTAGGGAAGAAATCAAAACATTTCTGGAAACAAATGAAAATGATCGCACAACAACCCAAAACTTATGGGACACAGCGAAGGCAGTCCTGAGAGGGAAGTTTATAGCAATACAGGCCTACCTAAAGAATATAGAAACATTTCAAACAAACAACCTAACCCTACACCTGCAAGAACTCCAGGAAAAACAACAAAGACAGCCCAGAGCAAGCAGAAGGAAGGAAATAACCAAGATTAGAGCAGAATTAAATGACATAGAAACTAAAAGCACAATTTTAAGGATCAATGAATCCAGGAGTTGGTTCTTTGAGAAGATAAACAAAATAGACAAGCCTTTAAGTAGGCTCATCAAGAAAAGAAGAGAATGGACACAAATAAACACAATCAGAAATGAAAAAGGAGAGATTACAACTGATACCACAGAAATAGAAGAGATTGTAAGAAATTACTATGAAGAACTGTATGCCAAGAAATTTGAAAACCTAGGGGAAATGGACACATTTCTAGAAAAATACAATCTTCCAAAACTCAGTGAAAAAGAAGCAGAAAATCTAAATTCACCAATAACAGCAAAAGAAATTGAAGCAGTAATCAAAAAACTCCCATCACACAAAAGCCCCGGACCAGATGGTTTCACAGGAGAATTCTACAAAGCATTTAAGGAAGAGCTAACCCCTATTCTCCACAGACTATTTCAAAAAATTCAGAAGAATGGAAAACTCCCAAATTCTTTTTATGAAGCCAGCATCATCTTAATTCCAAAACCAGATAGAGACACAACAAAGAAAGAAAACTTCAGGCCAATATCGCTGATGAACATAGATGCTAAAATCCTCAACAAAATATTGGCAAATCGCATCCAACAACATATCAAAAAGATCATACACCATGATCAAGTAGGATTCATCCCAGGAATGCAAGGATGGTTCAATATTCGCAAATCAGTAAATGTAATACATCATATAAACAAAAGCAAAGACAAAAATCACATGATCATATCAATAGATGCAGAAAAAGCTTTCGATAAGGTACAACACCCATTTATGATAAAAACACTCAGCAAAGTGGGAATACAAGGAGCATTTCTCAAAATAATAAAGGCCATATATGAGAGACCTACAGCCAATATCATACTCAACGGGAAAAAACTAAAAGCTTTTCCACTAAGATCAGGAACAAGACAAGGTTGTCCACTTTCACCACTTCTATTCAATATAGTATTGGAAGTTTTAGCCACAGCGATCAGGCAAGAAAAGGAAATAAAAGGCATCCAAATAGGAAAGGAGGAAACAAAACTGTCACTGTTTGCAGATGACATGATAGTGTACATGGAAAATCCTATAGACTCTACCCAAAAACTCCTCAAACTAATTGATGAGTTTGGCAAAACAGCTGGTTATAAAGTCAATATCCAGAAATCAAAGGCATTTTTGTATACCAACAGTGAATCAGCAGAAGCAGAAATAAAGAGAAAAATCCCATTTGATATAGCAAAAAGAAAAATAAAATATCTGGGAATAAACCTAACCAAGGAGGTAAAAAACCTGTATGCAGAAAACTACACAGCCCTGAAGAACGAAATCAAGGAAGACACAAAGAAATGGAGACATATACCTTGTTCATGGATTGGAAGAATTAACATTATCAAAATGTCCATACTACCCAAAGCAATATACAGATTCAATGCAATACCTATTAAAGTACCAATGGCATATTTCACAGACATAGAACAAACACTTCGAAAATTTATATGGAACCATAAACGAGCTCGAATAGCAGCTGCTCTTTTGAGAAAGAAGAACAAAGTAGGGGGGATCACAATACCTGATATCAAACTGTATTACAAAGCCACTGTAATCAAAACAGCCTGGTACTGGCATAAAGACAGGCACATAGACCAATGGAACAGAACAGAGAGCCCAGAAATCAACCCAACTCTCTACAGTCAATTAATATTCGACAAAGGGGGCAGTAACATAAAATGGAGTAAAGATAGCCTCTTCAACAAATGGTGTTGGGAGAACTGGACAGCTACATGCAAAAAAATGAAACTTGAGCACAGACTTACACCATACACCAAAATAAATTCAAGGTGGATAAAAGACTTAAATGTAAGTCATAACACCATTAAAGTCCTAGAGGAGAACATTGGCAAGAAAATCTCAGATATTTCACGCAGCAACTTCTTTACTGATATGTCCCCTAGAGCAAGAAATGTAAAGGAAAGAATAAACAAATGGGATCTCATCAAAATAAAAAGCTTCTGCATGGCTAAAGAAAACAGTATTAAATTAGCAAGACAACCAACTGTATGGGAAAACATATTTGCCAATGATACCTCAGACAAAGGTTTAATCTCTAAAATATACAAAGAACTTACACGACTCCACTCTAAGAAGACACCCAACCCAATTAGAAAATGGGAAAAGGACTTGAACAAATACTTCTCCAAGGAGGACATACAGAACATTCAGAGACACATGAAGAGATGCTCAATATCATTAGCTATCAGAGAGATGCAAATTAAAACCACAATGAGATACCACTTTACACCAGTCAGGATGGCTATCATAAACAAAGCAACAAACAACAAATGTTGGAGGGGTTGTGGGGAAACGGGGTCCTTAGTTCACTGTTGGTGGGATTGCAGACTGGTACAACCATTATGGAAAACAGTATGGATTTTTCTCAGAAAAATAAAAATCGACCTGCCTTTTGACCCAGCAATTCCACTGCTAGGATTATATCCAAAGAATCCTAAAACATCAATATCAAAGAACCTATGCACCACAATGTTCATAGCAGCACAATTTACAATAGCCAAGGGTTGGAAGAAACCTAGGTGCCCATCAGTAAATGAATGGATCCAAAAATTGTGGTACATATACACAATGGAATTCTATGCTGCAGAGAGAAAGAAGGAGCTACTACCCTTTGCAACAACATGGATGGAACTGGAAAGCATTATGCTGAGTGAAATAGGCCAGGTGCTGAAAGACAAATACCATATGATCTCACCTTTAACAGGAAGCTAAACAACAAAACAAACAAGTAAGCAGAAAAAAAAGAACCCAAAAAACAAAGACACTGAAATAGAGAACAAGGGGATAGTGACCAGAGGGGAGAAGGAAGGGAAGTTAAGGGGAAAAAGGGGGGGGGATTTGGAGGAACAAATAGGAAGGACACAGGGACGAGAACTAAGGGGGGGGAGGAAATGGGAGGGAGGTTGGGAGCAAGGGGCAGGGGAGGCTGGGATGGGAAAAATAGACAAAAAACTGTACTTGAAAAATAACTAAATAAAATTAAAAAAAAAAACAAAAAAAAAATTTTTTTATGACCAAGAAAAGAATCATCCATGCAGGGGTTACATAATCATGTTTCTTGTGTGTTTGAACAGAATGTCTATCTATAATTTTTGGTTATTGGTCTCTATCTGTGTTGTATTAAGCTTAATGATATAGTTGTTCAAATATTTTATAGTCTTACTATGTTACATGGAAATTAATACTGCTGACAGTTTTATATTGTGTGGGTTTGTTAATTCCATTTCAAATTCTGTCACTTTTTTTTTTTTTGCAAATTTTGATGCTCTATTGTTTGGTATGTAAAAGTTAGAACTTCATATTATATTGATACATTTTTTCATTATATAGTACCCTTCTTCATCTGCAAATATACTTTGCCTTAGAATTATTAATAAATCCATTGTAACATTATCTTGGTTATTATTGACCCTCTATCTCATTTTTTCCTTTTACTTTTGTGTGTATGATTTAGAAAAACTTGAAAGCCCTGGCCATGTAGCTCAGTTGCTTAGAGTGTCATCATGATATACCAAGGATGCAGGTTCAATCCCTGGTCAGGCATATATAAGAATTATTTAATGAATGCATAAATATGGGGAATAACAAATTGGTATTTATTTCTCTCTCTTTCCTTCTTTCTCTCTAAAAATCAATAAATTAAAAAAAGAAAAACTTGAAACTTGAATTCAGTAATCAATGGCTTAATATTTTAAGAATTACATGTTAAGAAATTAGAGTCTCTGTTTTGTTGGAGGAGCTAGAAAGTAAAAACCAAAACTTTATTATTATAAAAATAGGGATGCTGGGAAGATGGCAACAGAGTAGGACAGAGCTGATTCTAGCTCCTGTACTCATGGGTGAAAATCCTGGCAGATCTATAGAGAAACAGCACAATAAATCATCAGTTATCCAGCATTTATGAAATTAAAAGACCAAAGATTGTGACGGACACTGAAACACCAGACAGCGGCAGAGTCAGATAATGGACCTGGGACACACTCCACGCCTGTGCTGCCACCATAGCAACAGGCCTGGGAGCCGGGGATTCAGGTATGGGAGCCAAACACTACAAGCCCCAGTGACGGTCCTGGGCGCCAGAGGAGTCAGGTACCAGAGCTGGGACATTCTCGGTCCCTCTGCCGCTGCCATAGCTACAGGCCTAGGGCAAGAGAAGACTCAGCTGCAGGAGCTGGGACACTGGAGGCCCCTGTGACGCTGCCATAAAGATGGGCCTGGGCGAGCCACCTATGGGAGCCAGGACTTTCTCCACTCCTGCGCCACTGCCATAGCAATGGGACTACATGCTGGGGAGTCAGGTATGGGAGCGGGACACTCCAACACCTGTGATGGCCCTGGGAGGCAGAGGAGTCAGCTACAGAGCCGGGACTTCTCAGCCCTTGTGCCGCTGCCATAGCGACTGGACTTGAGGCTGGGGAGTCAGCTACAGGAGCCAGGACACTAGAGGCCCATGTGCCGCTGCCATAGACAGGGGCCGGGGTGCCAAGGAGTCAGCTACTGGAGCCAGACACTCAAAACCCCTGTGATGAGCCTGGGCACCAGAAGAGTTAGCTACGAGGGCCAGGACATTCTTGGCACTGGAGGAGTCGGCTACTAGAGCCGGAACATTCAGCAGAGGTAGGTGACCAGTGCGGGGACCAGCGTGAGGACCAGAGAGAGAGTAGGTGGAGACGGAAAACATCAAGATACCTGAAGGAGTCTGCAACACAAAACTTCACAGGTATCATACCACAAGAGTTAACACCATAAACCCAGGGAGTCAGAACAGATCAATTTTAGAAGCTAAAACTAACAAGAAGAGTCTCAAACAATGGGAAGACGAAGAAACAATCCCCAAATGAAAGAAAAAGCAGAAACTTCAGAAAGAATGTTAGATGAAATAGAGGCTAATCAACTATCAGATAGTGAATTCTAAGCACTGGTTATTAGGAAGTTCAAAGAGCTCACAGTCAACTACCAGAAACTAGAGGGGAACTACAATGATCTCTCTCCAAATTACAGCAACATGAAAAAGGAAATAGAAACTACCAGCAAGGAACAAGAGCAAATGAAGAATACAATTTCTGAATTGAAGAACACAGTAGAAAGTTTCAAAAGTGGGATAGATGAAGTGGAGAACAAGACTACTGAGTTGGAGGACAAGGTAGAAAGCATCTCACAGAAAGAGCAAGAAACTAAAAAGAGGCTCAGAAAGAATGAAGAGGGATTAAGAGTAATGCAAGACAATATGAAACGTAATAATATCCGAATAATAGAAATACCAGAAAGAGAAGAAGAAGAAGAAGAACAAGGGATAGAAAACATATTTGAATGAGTAATGAGAGAAAATTTCCCTAGTTTGTTGAGAAAAAAAGTCACACAAATCCAGGAATCACACAGAGTCCCAATCAAGAGGAACCCAAGGAGGACCACTTCAAGACACATCATCATCAAAATGGCAAAATTCCAAGGCAAAGAGAGAATCTTAAGGGCAGCAAGGGAGGAAAAAGAAGTAACATACAAGGGAGACTCAAGAAGGTTAGCTACTGACTTCTCAATGGAAACACTTCAAGCAAGAAGAGAATGAAAAGAAATATTCCAAGTAATGAGAAATAGAGGCCTACAATCAAGACTACTTTATCCAGCAAGGCTCGCAATCAAGATAGAAAGCCAAATAAAGAGTTTCAAAGACAAGGAGCCTAAAAGAATATGCCTCCGCCAAACCAGCTCTACAAGAAATACTAAAAGGACTGCTTTAAGGGAAGGGAAGAAAAGAGGGAGACAGAGAGGAACACAGGTACAAAAATGTCAATGAATAAGAACCTATCAATAATAACCTTAAACGTAAATGGATTAAATTCTCCAATCAAAAGACACAGAATAGCTCAATGGATAAGAAAGCATGACCCACACATATGCTGCCTACAAGAGACCCACCTCAGAACAAAAGACCATCACAGAATAAAAGTGAAAGGTTGGAAACAAACTTTCCAAGAAAACAGACAAGAAAAAATGGCTGGGGTAGCAATTCTCATAACGGACAAAATAGACTTCAAAAAAAGGGCCATAAAGAGAGACCCAGAAGGTCACTTCCTTATACTCAAGGGAACAATCCACCAAGAAGACATTAATATTGTAAACATATATGCACCAAACATAGGGGCACCAAAATATATCAAGAAAATATTAGAGGAATTCGAGAAAGATATTGACAGCAACACAATTATAGTAGGGGAATTTAACCCCCCAATAACAATAATGGACAGATATTCCAAACAAAATATCAACAAAGATATTGCAGCATTAAACAATGCCTCAGATGAAATGGACTTAACTGATATATATATAGAGCCCTTCATCCCAAAGAAGCTAAATACACATTCTTTTCAAATGCACATGGAACATTTTCAAAGATAGACCACATGATAAGACACAAAACGAGCCTCAAAAAATTCAAGAAAATTGAAATCATACCAAGCATCTTCTCTAACCACAAGAGACTGAAATTGGAAACCAACTTCAAAGAAAAAAACCCAAAGCACCCAAAAACATGGAGACTGAATGGTATGCTATTAAACAAAGAATGGGTCAAGAATGAAATTAGGGAAGAAATCAAAACGTTTATGGAAACAAATAAAAATGAACTCACAACAACTCAAAACTTACGGGACACAGCCAAGGCAGTCCTGAGAGGGAAGTTTATAGCAATACAGGCCTACCTAAAGTAGATAGAAACATTTCAAACAAACAACCTAACCCTACACCTGCAAGAACTCCAGGAAAAACAACAAAGACAGCCCAGAGAAAGCAGAAGGAAGGAAATAACCAAGATTAGAGCAAAATTAAATGACATAGAAACTAAAAGTACAATTCCAAGGATCAATGAATGCATGAGTTGGTTCTTCCAGAAGATAAACAAAATAGACAAGCCTTTAAGTAGGCTCATCAAGAAAAGAAGAGAGAAGACACAAATAAACACAATCAGAAATGAAAGAGGAGAGATTACAACTGATACCACAGAAATAGAAGGGATTGTAAGAAATTACTATGAAGAACTGTATGCCAAGAAATTTGAAAACCTAGGGGAAATGGACACATTTCTAGAAAAATACAATCTTCCAAAACTCAATGAAAAAGAAGCAGAAAATCTAAACACACCAATAACAGCAAAAGAAATTGAAGCAGTAATCAAAAAACACCCATCACACAAAACCCCTGGACCAGATGGTTTCACAGGAGAACTCTACAAAGCATTCAAGGAAGAGCTAACCCCTATTCTCCACAGACTATTCCAAAAAATCCAAAACGATGGAAAACTCCCAAATTCTTTTTATGAAGCCAGCATCATCTTAGTTCCAAAACCAGATAGAGACACAACAAAGAAAGAAAAATTCAGGCCAATATCCCTGATGAACATAGATGCTAAAATCCTCAACAAAATATTGGCAAATCGCATCCAAACAATATATCAAAAAGATCATACAACACGACCAAGTGGGATTCATCCCAGGCATGCAGGGATGCTTCAACATTGGCAAATCAGTAAATGTAATACATCACATAAACAAAAGCAAAGATAAAAACCACATGATCATATCAATAGAGGTGGAAAAAGCTTTTGATAAGGTACAACACCCATTTATGATAAACACTCAGCAAAGTGGGAATATAGGGAGCATTTCTCAATATAATAAAAGCCATATATGAGAGACCTACAGCCAACATCATACTCAATGGGCAAAAAGTAAAATCTTTTCCACTAAGATCAGGAACAAGACAAATATGTCCACAAAGATGTTCACCACTTCTATTCAATATAGTATTGGATCTTTTAGCCACAGCAATCAGGCAAGAAAAGAAAATATAAGGCATCCAAATCAGAAAGGAGGAATCAAAATTGTCACTGATTGCAGGTGACATGATAGTGTACATGGAAAATCCTATAGACTCTACCCAAAAACTGCTCAAACTAATTAATGAATTTGGCAAAACAGCTGGTTACAAAGTCAATATCCAGAAATCAAAGGCATTTTTGTATACAAACAATGAATCAGCAGAAGCAGAAATCAAGGAAAAAATCCCATTTGATATAGCAAAAAGAAAAATAAAATATCTGGGAATAAACCTAACCAAGGAGGTAAAAGACCTGTATGCAGAAACCTATACAGCACTGAAGAAAGAAATCAAGGAAGACACAAACAAATGGAAACATATACCATGTTCATGGATTGGAAGAATTAACATCATCAAAATGTCCATACTACCCAAAGCAATATACAGATTCAATGCAATACCTATTAAAGTACCAATGGCATATTTCACAGACATAGAACAAACACTTCGAAAATTTATATGGAACAATAAACAACCCTGAATATCATCTGCACTTTTGAGAAAGAAGAACAAAGTAAGAGGGGTCACAATACCTGATATCAAACTGTACTACAAGGCCACTGTAATCAAAACAGCCTGGTACTGGCATAAAAACAGCACATAGACCAATGGATCAGAACAGAGAGCCCAGAAATCAACCCAACTCTCTACAGTCAATTAATATTCGACAAAGGGGGCAGTAACGTAAAATGGAGTAAAGATAGCCTCTTCAACAAATGGTGTTGGGAGAACTGGACAGCTACATGCAAAAAAAAAAATGAAACTTGAGCACCAACTTACACCATATACCAAAATAAATTCAAGGTGGACAAAAGACTTAAATATAAGCCATGACACCATTAAAGTCCTAAAGGACAACATCGGCAAGAAAATCTCAGATATTTCACGCAGCAACTTTTTTACTGATATGTCTCCTAGAGCAAGGAATATAAAGGAAAGAATACACAAATGGCTAATGTAATTATGATGTGCCTTGGTGTGTGCCTTCTTGGGTCCAACTTCTTTGGTACTCTCTGAGCTTCCTGGATTTCCTGGAAGACTATTTCCTTTGCCAGATTGGGGAAATTCTCCTTTATTATTTGTTCAAATAAGTTTTCCACTGGTGGCTGTGCCTGTCCCCCTTCTGGTACCCCTATAATTCGGATGTTGGAGCATTTAAAGATGTCCTTGAGGTTCCCAAGTCTCTCCTCATTTCTTTGAATTCTTGTTTCTTGACTCTTTTCTGTTTGGCCATTATTTGCTTTCTTCTGGTCCACTCCATTGATTTGAGTCCCAGTTTCCTTTTCATTGCTATTGGTTTCCTGTGCAGTTACATTCATTTCAATTAGTTTCACCTTCATATATTTGTCTAATTTGTGGCTATAATCAACCAGTTCTGTGAGGATCCTGATGACCAGTGTTTTAAACTGTTCGTCTGAGAGTTTTGCTTTCTTCATCACTTAGATTTATAGGCTCTGGGGCTTTGAGATCTTCTTGAGCCATTTTTGGTCTGTTCGTGCCCTTTAAGTGTGAGGAACAGAGCCTTGGACTCCCAGATCACTGAGTTGTGATGCTGTATGTGGGGGGTGGTCAGAGTGGGGAATCCTAGAAGCAGCAAGTGCTAAGGGGACAGTCACCTACAAAGGAGTCCCCATCAGACTGTCAGCAGATTTCTCAAAAGAGACCTTACAGGCAAGAAGGGGCTGGAAAGAGGTATTCCAAGTCATGAAATCCAAACACCTACAACCAAGATTGCTCTATCCAGCAAAACTTTCATTTAGAATGGAAGGACAGATAAAGTGCTTCTCAGATAAGATCAAATTCAAGGAGTTCATCATCACCAAGCTCTTATTATATGAAATGTTAAAGGGACTTACCTAAGAAAAAGAAGTTAAAGAAACATGAACAGTGAAAGGACAACAAACTCACAGTTATGAACAACCACACCTAAAACAAAAGCAAACTAAAAGGACAACTAGATCAGGAGTGGAAACATAGAAATGAAGATCTCAAGGAGGGTTAGCAACAGGGGAGTGGGAGGAGGAGAAGGGGAGAGAAGGTACAGAAAATAAGTAGCATAGACAGTAGATAGAAAATAGATGGGGGGGCAAGAATAGCATGGGAAGTATAGAATCTAAAGAACTTGAGACACATAGTCATATACTAAAGGGGGGGTAATAGTGGGGGACAGGGGGGTAGGGTGGAGGGGAATGAAGGGGGGAATAGAACAACTGTAACAGCATAATCAATAAAAAATTTTAAAAAAAGAATAAACAAATGGGATCTCATCAAAATAAAAAGCTTCTTCATTGCTAAAGAAAACAGTATTAAATTAAAAAGACAACCAACTGTATTGGAAAACATATTTGCCAATCTTACTTCAGACAAAGTTTTAATCTCCAAAATATACAAAGAACTTACAAGACTTACACTCTAAGAAGACACCCTACCCAATTAAAAAATGGGAAAAAGACTTGAACAGACAATTCTCCAAGGAGGACATACAGAACATCCAGAGACACATGAAAAGATGCTCAATATTGTTAGCTATCAGAGAGATGCAAATTAAAACCACAATGAGATACCACTTTACACCAGTTAGGATGGCTATCTTAAACAACGGAACAAACAACAAATGTTGGAGAGGGTGTGGGGAAAAGGGGTCCTTAGTTCACTGTTGGTGGGATTGCAGACTGGTACAACCATTATGGAAAACGGTATGGATTTTTCTCAGAAAAATACAAATCGACCTGCCTTTTGACCCAGCAATTCCACTGCTGGGATTATATCCTAAGAATCCTAAAACATCAATTTCAAAGAACCTATGCACCACAATGTTCATAGCAGCACAATTTACAATAGCCAAGGGTTGGAAGAAACCTAGGTGCCCATCAGTAAATGAATGGATCAAAAAATGGTGGTACATATATACAATGGAATTCTATGCTGCAGAGAGAAAGAAGGAGCTACTACCCTTTGCAACAACATGGATGGAACTGGAAAGCATTATGCTGAATGAAATAGGCCAGGCATTGAAAGACAAATACCATATGATCTCACCTTTAACAGGAAGCTAAACAACAAAACAAATATGCAAGCAAGAAAAAAAAATAAAGACACTATAATAGAGAACAAGGGGACAGCAACCACAGGGGAGAGGGAAGGGAAGTTAAGGGGAAAAAGGGGGAGGGATTTGGAGGAACAAATAGGAAGGACTCAGGGATGAGAACTAAGGGGGGTGGAAATGGGAGGGAGGTGGGGAGCAAGGGGCGGGGGAGGCTGGGATGGAAGAAATAGACCAAAAAACTGTATTTGAAAAATAACTAAATAAAATTTTAAAAACTTTATTTATGCACACTAAAAAATAGAAAATAAAAAACTAAAAACAGTAAAGAAAGAAATTAATGTGCTAAAATGTATAAAGTAGCAAAGAAGCTTCAAGTAAAATAGGTACAGAGGGAAAAGACAAAGAGTAGTGGAAATAAACAGGACACATAATAGATTTGAAGGATAAGGAAAATGAAAAGATCAACTCTACCCCTCACTACTACCATTCCTAATACAATAAGCACTTAGAATTTTACCCTGAATGTGATGAGGGGAATCCTGTGAGTGACTAGCACGGGGAGATCTCACTTAGGCAGAATGCAACCATTCGTGGAGGAAGAGAAGTGGATAGCAAGCGCAAGCAACTTTTATGAGCTACTGGAACTCCAAAATAATGAAAAACAATGTTTAAATTATTCATGTATAAGAATAAATTTACTTATAAGTGAAAACATAATTGTTATCAGAAGAAATTGGTGTTACATGGAAAGAAGAACAAATATTATAGGCAATTATTTCCAGTAGTTCTTATATTTATTGATAAAGGACATGAAACTTTTAATTAAATGTGTAAGAACTTAGAAATATACACTGTAAGTATGACAGTTTCTTAAAAACAAGCTGATAAAATCTAAACAACATAAATGGCTTTGGTAAAAATGCTCTTATCTACAGAACACTTAAAGCCATGCTTTCAAGTGTCTATGTAATTGTAAATGGCCCCAGAGATTTGTATTTAGCCAAGTTGTTTAAATATAAAAACAATCTACAGACATGTGCAATAAAGAAATCATGAACTAAGAAACATAAAGAAAAAAATTACTCAGAAATAAAAATCCTGTGGCATTTAGGTCTTAATCCATTTTGAATTTATTCTTGTGTGGAGTTTAAGAAGGTAGCCTAGTTTTATTTTTCTGCACATATATTTTCAATTTTTCCAATACCATTTATTGAATAAACTATCTTTAGCACATTGTATGTACCTGTTTCCTCCATCAGATATTAATTGCCTATAAAGTTTGGGATTTATTTTGGGGTTTATTCTGTTTCATTGACTTACATGTTCTCTGTTTTTATACCAGTACTATGCTGTTTTTATTATTATGGCCTTACAGTATAGATTGATAACAGGTAATGTAATTCCTCCAACTTTGTTCTTCTTAAGATCTCTATTGCTATTCAGGGTCTTTTATGCTTCCATATAGGTTTTTTGAAATATTTGGTCTAGTTCTGTGAAATACATCATTGGTACATTGATAGGAATTGTGTTGAATTTATAGATTGCTTCAGGTAATATGGACATTTTTTTATTGTTGTTCAATTACAATTGTCTGAATTTCCCCCCTGTTGCTCTCTCCTGCTCCCCAAATTCATTCAATGAAGTTAATTCTTCCTATCCAAGAACATGCTATGTACTTCTATTTATATATATCATCTTTAATTTCTTTCTTTAGTCTCTTACCATTTTGTGAGTACAGGTCTTTTACTTCCTTGGTTAGATTTATTCCTGTGCATTTTATTCTTCTTGGAGCCTTTGAGGAAAAAATATTTTTTTAATTTATCTTTCTGATAATTATTAGAATCAAAATGCAAATGATTTTTGGATATTAATTTTTTATCCTGCTATTTTACTGAATTCATTTATCAGTTCAAGTAGACCCAAAACTGCAAAAATCCTTGAAGAAAGCATAGGCAGTAAAATCTCAGACATTCTGTTATATATCCTCAGTCAAGGGAAACAAAAAACAAATACAAATAAACAAATAGGACTACATCAAACTAAAAAGTTTTTTCACAACAAAAGAAACCATCAACAAAATAAAAAAGAGAACCTACTGGATGGGAGAACACATTCACCCACATATCTGAGAAAGCATTTGTATAACTTAACACCAAAAACTCGCCAAACAATCCAGTTAAAAAATGAGCAGAGGACCTAAATAGACACTTCTCCAGATAGAACATACAGATGACCAACAGACATGTGAAAAGATGCTCAACATAACTAATCAGTAGAGAAATGTGAATTAAAATCACAATGAGATATCACCTGAAGACTGTTAGGATGGCTATCATCAATAAATCAACAACAAGTGCTGGTAAGGGTGTGGAGAAAGGGGAACCATATTTCATTGTTGGTGAGAATGCAAACTGGTGCAGCCACTGTATGAAGCACTATGGAGATATCACAAACATTTTAAATGGACTTGTGTTATGACCTAGCAAATCCACTTCTGGGAATTTATTTGAAGACACCTGAAACACTAATTTGAAAAAAACATAAGCACTACTATGTTCACTGCAGCATTACTTACAACTGCCAAGATATGTGTGTGGGGGATGGTAAAGGCTGGTGTCATAGCTAAGGTTGAGTGCTTGACAAAACTGCACTTGACTGCTTGCATCTGCAAATCAGATCCAAGTCAGAAGCTGATGACAGTGGAACAAGCCGGGGTTGAGAAGGAGATAGATAACCACAAACTTCAGCTGAATGCGACTGTAGCTTTTGCAGAAGATATATGTATCAGTTAGATAGCCTGGGAATGGAACAATCTACACCCACGGTGTCTCCCTAAGTGTGCAAAACATCCTTGAGCTTTACCAAATCAATCTCTATATAATAAACACAGAGACCATGTTCCTGGTTCATTGTTTCTCCATCAGAGGACAATGCCCCACCTGGCCCCCACTTTTTCTTAAACTGTGTTGTGTCTTTCTTAATCTTCCATCACCCCCCTTCAGGGACCCCCACTCTGTGCTGGTCATGGCAGATATGAAGCAACCCAAATGTCAATCAATAGATGAGTGGATAATACAACTACAGGACATTTAAACAATGGAATACTAAGGCAGAAGCTATCCTGCAGAGGCAGACCACTCCCCTCTGAGCAGCAGCAGCCTGAGGGGAAACAAATGCCACAATTCCAGGAGAGATTCTACCCCACCATATGGTACTTAAATCTGACTACTGAATGCAGAGTGACTAGATTAACAACTAAAGGAGACAGCCACAGACAGTAGATTCCTAAAAGTCTCAAACAGACTGCCTAAGGTCAGATGAGGTCAACTTTTGACATCACTAGAGGTAGGACTAGAAAGAAAAAAATGTGGTAAATACTAAAGACTACCAAGATGAAATCCATGAGGTCTTCTCCATAATTTTTTATATTTTCTTTTCTGAATAGCTCTTTTAGAGTTATTTCTTGTTTATTAATTATGTGTGTATTAACTCATTAGATTTCACACTATAGTTTATTTCCATTCACATATTTTGCCCCTCCCTTCTTTTACCCCATTTTGCCTTCTTTTCTCTCATAATTTTCATTTTAAATTTGGTTTTCTCTCTTGCCACATTTGTTTCTTATCTGCACTCTTACTATTTCTCCCCTGTACAGCCTCAAAAAACCAATTTTTTGTTAATGTGCATCTCACACACTTTTTATCCATGCTTATATTAACCATGTTCTCTAACCACCTTTAGCAATATTTTCTCATTGATTGTGTATAGGGTAAGGGTAGTTGTTGCATTTTTTCAATTTTATCTCTATATTTTCACTAGTTTTGCATTTCAAATCTTGAATTTTACCATTCCCTTTCCTACTCTTTTCTCATTTCAAATTTTCAATATTGCCCTGCTTTAGCCTGTTTTTAATCTCTTCTTATTCTCTTTCATACTGCCCTTTTATTTTTCTTTATTCCCTTTTTTTCTTTTTGTTTCAAATTATAATTTTTCTTGTCTTACCCTGGTTTTCCTTCTCAATTTATTTATTTTAAATTCTGTTTACACCTAATACTATATGCTTCTGCTCTAATACTACTCTCTACCTTCTTCATCCCCCCTTTTTATTCTATATTTTATTTTTTAAGACTTTTTAAATTTAATTATGTATCAAGTAAAGTTTTCTGTCTATTACTCCCATTACAGCCCACCCCAACCATGCTCGCCACCCACTCCCATTTCCCACCACTTTAGTTCTTGTCTTGTGTCCTTTATACTTGTTCCTCTGAATCCATCCCCTCTTTCCATGAAATTCCCTCCCCTCTCTCCTCTGGTCAATTTCCCCTGTTCTATATTTCAGTGTCTGTTTTTATTTTTCTTTCTTGTTTCTTTTGTTATGTAGCTTCCTGTTAAAGGTGAGATCATATGGTATTGGTCTTTCAACACCTGGCTTATTTCACTCAGCATAATGCTTTCCAGTTCCATCCATGCTGTTGCAAAGGGTAGGAGCTCCTTATTTTCTGCTGCATAGAATTTCAGTGTGTATATGTACCATAATTTCTTGATCCATTCATTTACTGACAGACACCTAGGTTTCTTCCAATTCTTGGCAATTGTAAATTGTGCTGCTATGAACATTGGGGTGCATAGGTTCTTTTGGATTGGAGCTTTAGGGTTCTTAGTATATAATCCCAGCAGTGCAATTGCTGGGTAAAAAGCCAGGTCCATTTTTAGTTTTCTGAGAAAATTCCAAACTATTTTCCATAATGGTTGTACCACTCTGCAATCCCACCAACAGTGAACTAGGAATCCCTTTTCCTTACAACCTCTCCAACATTTGTTGTTTGTTGATTGTTTATGATGGCCATTCTGAGCAGTGTAAAGTGATATCTCATTGTGGTTTTAATTTCCATCTCTCTGATAGCTAGCAATATTGAGCATCCTTTCATGTGTTTCCGGATCCCCTGTATGTCCTCCATGAAGAAGTGTCTGTTCAAGTCCTTTTCCCATTTTTTAATTGTGTTGGTTGTCTTATTAGAGTGCAGTCGTGTGAGTTCTTTCTATATTTTGGAGATTAAACCCTTGTCTGAGGTATCATTGGCAAATATGTTTTCTCATACAGTTGGTTGTCTTTTTATTTTAAGACTGTTTCATTAGCCAGGCAGAAGCTTTTTATTTTGATGAGATCCCATTTGTTTATTCTTCCCTTTATATTCCTTGCTCTAGGAGACATACCAGTAAAAATGTTGCTGTGTAAAATAACTGAGATTTTCCTGCCAATGTTCCCCTCTAGGACTTTAACGGTGTCATGGCTTATATTTAAGTCTTTTATCCACCTTGAATTTATTTTGGTGTATGGTGTAAATCGATGCTCAAATTTCATTTTTTGCATGTAGCTCTTCAGTTCTCTCAACACCATTTGTTGAAAAGACTATTTTTACTCCATTTTATGTTACTGCCCCCCTTTATCAAATATTAGTGGCCTGTAGAGACTTGAGTTTATTTCTGGACTCTCTGTTCTGTTCCATTTGTCTATGTGCCTGTTTTTATGCCAGTACCAGGCTGTTTTGATTACAGTGGCCTTGTAATACAGTTTGATATCAGGTATTGTGATCCCCCCTACTTTGTTCTTCTTTCTCAAAAGAGCAGCTGCTATTCGGGCTCGTTTATGGTTCCATATATATTTTTGAAATGTTTGTTCTATGCCTGTGAAATATGCCATTGGTACTTTAATACGTATTGCATTGAATCTGTAAATTGCTTTGGGAGGTATGGACGTTTTGATGATGTTAATGCTTCCAATCCATGAACACAGTGTATGTTTCTATTTGTTTGTGTCTTCCTTGATTTTTTTCTTCATTGTTGTGTAGTTTTCTGAATACAGGTCTTTCACTTCCTTGGTTAGGTTTATTCCCAGATGTTTTACTTTTGCAATATGGAATGGGATTCTTTCCTTGATTTCTACTTCTACTGATTTATTGTTAGTATACAAAAATGCCTTTGATTTCTGTATATTGACTTTGTAACTCACTGTTTTGACAAATTCATTTATGACGTCAAGCAGTTTTTTTGGTAGAGTGTATAGAATTTTTGATGTACACTCTCATGTCATCTGCAAACAGTGACAGTTTTGTTTCCTCCTATCCGATTTGGATGCCTTTTATTTCCTTTTCTTGCCTGATCGCTGTGGCTAAAACGTCCAATACTATATTGAATAGAAGTGGTGAAAGTGGACATCTTTGTCTTGTTCCTGATCATAACAGAAAAGATTTTACTTTTTGCCCATTGAGTATGATGTTGGCTGTAGGTCTCTCATATATGGCCTTTTTATATTGAGGAATGCTCCCTGTATTCCCACTTTGCTGAGTGCCTTTATCATAAATGGGTGTTGTACCTTATCTAAAGCTTTTTCTGCATCTATTGATATGACCATGTGGCTTTTGTCTTTGCTTTTGTTTATGTGATGTATTATATATATATTTACTGAATTGCGAATATTGAACCATTCTTGCAACACTGGGATGAATCCCACTTGGTCATGGTGTGTCATCTTTTTTCTTTATTGTTGGATGCGATTTGCAAATATATTGTTGAGGATTGTAGCATCTATGTTCATCAGTGATATTGGCCTGAAGTGTTCTTTCTTTGTCGTGTTTCTATCTGGTTTTGGAATTAGGATGATGCTGGCTTCATAAAAAAAAGTTTGGGATTCTTCCATCATTTTGGATTTTTTGGGATAGTCTGTGAAGAATAGGAGTTGGCTCTTCCTTGAATGCTTTGTAGAATTCTCCTGTGAAACCATCTGGTACAGAGCTTTTGTGTGACAGGAATTTTTTGATTACTGCTTCAATTTCGTCTGTTGTTATTGGTCTGTTCAGGCTTTCTGCTTCTTTTTCATTGTGTTGTGGAAGATTATATTTTTCTAGAAATTTGTTTATTCACCTAGGTTTTCAAATTTTGAGGGATACAGTTCTTCATAGTAATTTCTTACAATCCTTTCTATTTCTGTGGTATCAGTTGTAATCCCTCTTCTTTCATTTCTGATTGTGTTTATTTGTGTCCTCTCTCTTCTTTTCTTGCTAAGCCTACTTAAAGGCTAGTCTATTATGTTTATATTTTCCAAAAACCAACTGTTGGATTCATTGATCCATAGAACTGTGTTTTCAGTCTCTATGTCATTTAGTTCCACTCTAATCTTGGTTATTTCCTTTCTTCTACTTGCTCTGGGCTGCCTTTGTTCTTTTTCCATGAGTTCTTGCAGGCGTAGGGTTAGGTTGTTTGTTCTAAATGTTTCTATCTTCTTTAGGTAGGCCTGTATTGCTATAAACTTCCCTTTCAGAACTGCCTTTGCCATGTCCCATAAGTTTTGAGTTGTTGTGAGTTCATTTTTATTTGTTTCCATAAACATTTTGATTTCTTCCCTAATTTCATTCTTGACCCATTTGTTGTTTAATAGCATACCATTCAGTCTCCATGACTTTGGGTGCTTTGGGTTTTTTTCTTTGAAGTTGGTTTCCAATTTCAGTCTCTTGTGGTTAAAGAAGATGCTTGGTATGATTTCAATTTTCTTGAATTTTTTGAGGCTCGTTTTGTGTCTTATCATGTGGTCTATCTTTGAGAATGTTCCATGTACATTTGAAAAGAATGTGTATTTAGCTTCTTTGGGATGAAGGGCTCTATATATATATATCAGTTAAGTCCATTTCATCTGAGGCATTGTTTAATGCTGCAATATCTTTGTTGATATTTTGTTTGGAATATCTGTCCATTATTGTTATTGGGGGATTAAATTCCCCTACTATAATTGTGCTGCTGTCAATATCTTTCTTGAATTCCTCTAAGATTTTCTTGATATATTTTGGTGCCCCTATGTTTGGTGCATATTTGTTTACAATATTAATGTTTTCTTGGTGGATTGTTACCTTGAGTATAAGGAAGTGACCTTCTGGGTCTCTCTTTATGGCCATTTTTTTAAAGTCTATTTTGTCCATTATGAGACTTTCTACCCCAGCCTTTTTTTTCTTGTCCGTTTTCTTGGAAAGTTTGTTTCCAACCTTTCACTTTTATTCTGTGATGGTCTTTTGTTCTGAGGTATGTCTCTTGTAGGCAGCATATGTGTGGGTCATGCTTTCTTATCCATTGAGCTATTCTGTGTCTTTTGATTGGAGAATTTAATCCATTTACGTTTAAGGTTATTATTGATAGGTACTTATTCATTGACATTTTTGTACCTGTGTTCCTCTCTGTCTCCCTCTTTTCTTCCCTTCCCTTAAAGCAGTCCTTTTAGTGTTTCTTGTAGAGCTGGTTTGGTGGAGGCATATTCTTTTAGACTCCTTGTCTTTGAAACTCTTTATTTGGCTTTCTATCTTGATTGCGAGCCTTGCTGGATAAAGTAGTCTTGATTGTAGGCCTCTATTTCTCATTACTTGGAATATTTCTTTTCATTCTCTTCTTGCTTGAAGTGTTTCCATTGAGAAGTCAGTAGCTAACCTTCTTGAGTCTCCCTTGTATGTTACTTCTTTTTCCTCCCTTGCTGCCCTTAAGATTCTCTCTTTGCCTTGGAATTTTGCCATTTTGATGATGATGTGTCTTGAAGTGGTCCTCCTTGGGTTCCTCTTGATTGGGACTCTGTGTGATTCCTGGATTTGTGTGACTTTTTCTCTCAACAAACTAGGGAAATTTTCTCTCATTACTCATTCAAATATGTTTTCTATCCCTTGTTCTTCTTCTTCTTCTCTTTCTGATATTCCTATTATTCGGATATTATTACGTTTCATATTGTCTTGCATTACTCTTAATCCCTCTTCATTCTTTCTGAGCCTCTTTTCAGTTTCTTGCTCTTTCTGTGAGATGCTTTCTACCTTGTCCTCCAACTCACTAGTCCTATTCTTCACTTCATCTATCCTACTTTTGAAACTTTCTACTGTGTTCTTCAATTCAGAAATTGTATTCTTCATTTGCTCTTGTTCCTTGCTGGTAGTTTCTATTTCCTTTTTCATGGTGATATAGTTAGCGGTGAGTTCATTGTAGCTCCCCTGTACTTTCTGGTAGCTCATTATGAGCTTTATGAACTTCCCAATAACCAGTGCTTTGAATTCAGTATCTGATAGTTGACTTGCCTCTCTCTTATCTAACATTCTTACTGAGGCTACCTCCTTTTCTTTCATTTGGGGATTGTTTCTTTGTCTTCCCCTTGTTTGTGAGATTCTTCTTGCTTGCTTCAGCTTCTAAAATTGATCTATTCTTACTCCCTGTGTTTATGGTGTGAACTTCCATGGTAGAATACCTGTGAAATTCAGTGGTGCAGTCTCCTTCAGGTATCTTGATGTTCTCTGCTTCAGCCTGCTCCTTTTGTCATGTGTGTGTGATCCGTTGGGCGGGAGGCAAAATGGTTTATGACAGCAGAAGAATATTTGATATTTATAGTCACAGCCGTTAGAGAAGAGATAGAAGATCTTTATGCTATATATAGTGTTAACCATAATCTTTAACAACCCAACTTGCCACTTATACAAAAGGGTGGACAAAAGCCTCTTTTGGGGGATGGAAGGCTTTTGAGTTGGAACTAGAAAGCAGTGATGTTTCCCATGGTCAGATTTTGAGGTAAGGTGAGAGTAAATAATAGTAAATAGGTGTAGTTTGTGAGCAAATAGTGTTAATTACTCCAGTAATAGAATTCAGGAGACTTAAAGTTGGCTAAAATCTGGGGGATTTATTATGAAGTATTTACAGTTGCATAGAACAGTATTATTTGCAATAATATTAGAGCAACAATCATATGTCCAACTCTATGTGATCTGTCTGTATAGGGGGTGTAGAGCTTTGGGTAATGTGCTAAAGGAAAAGAAGAGGTGTGAGGTATAGAAAATCAGCAATACACTGTAGAGAAAAGAACAGAGGAAACCTGTCAAATAATACAATATAACCAGCCAAGGCTAAGGAGACTATACAGAAATAGGAGGAATACAAAGATCCTCTTAAAATATAAAAGAAGCGAGAATAATGAAGAAATATAATACAAGTATGCAGCAACTTGTGGCTTCCCTGGTATAGCAAAGGAAAATTTGTCTCTGTCTCTATTGTTGCGATGCCTCCTCTATGGGTCCCACTCTGGTCTTTTCCAAGTTCCCAGTTGTTTGTGTCTCTTGTGTGTAAAAGAAAACAAAGCAACAAGCAAACAGACAAAACAAAACAAAACAACACACACAAAAAAGGCAGAGAAGGGAGGCAAAAGCAATTAAGTTTGGGGAGAAAGAAAGAAGGACTAAAACAGGAAAAAAAAGAAAGGAGAGGAACAAAGTATTAAAAGATAAAACAATAATAAAATTAAAAACATGTAAGATTACTAAAAACAAAACAAAAACACAAAACCAAAAAAACTTCCCTTGTTGGTTTTAAACAGTCGAACTTTTTTCTGGTTACAGCAGGACCTCTTTGTGGGCTGGGGTGCAGGTGCATGTGCCAGTCAGGCTACCAGACTGGAGTGCAGGCACCCACACACCCCCCCACTCTGCCTGGGCCCTTGGTCTCTGCGGTACTTCCCAGTCTTGTGGTGGGGCCCAAATGCCTCTGTCCCTTCTCTGGGTAGCTTCCAGGCTGGGTGGGAAGCAAGCCAAGCCATTGCAGGAGAGCACCTTAGTCCACTTTCAAAAAAAACAAAAAAACCTGTTCAGACAGCCTGCCTCTCAGCCCAGCTGAATCCCCAGCCTGACCAGTGGCAACAATGCACCTCTCAGTTCTCCTGGGCTGGTGAGCACAGAGTCTGCAGTTGAACACGGCCCTTTGTTCTTGTTACCCTGTGTAAACTCAAGCAGATAGGCCTCTGCCTGGCGTTGCTTAGACTGGGAGGGAGGGAGCTGATGACCAGCGCACTGGTCCCCTACCGAAGCTACTGGGTGCCTGGGCTCCTGTAGATGACGCCTCCGGCGCTGGTGCCAGACTAATGCCTCTGAACTCCAACTGGCTGCAGTGGCTGTTGCCCCAGGGCCACCTGGCAGCGGGCACTGGCCTGCTGCCACTGCTCCTGTCTCCACTCAACTCCCCAAGACCCCACTGACCTGCTGCTGACTGGTTCCTCACAACCATTGCTTTTCCAATTTCATAAATGCTGTGGATCTGTTAGTTGATTGTGCTGTTTCTCAGTAGATCTGCCAGGATTTTCACCCATGTGTATGGGAGCTGGAATCCGCTCTGTCCTACTCTGTCACCATCTTCCTTCCCTCCTCTAAATGCCTGCTGGATGGGCTGCCGGTTCTTAGCACGGCTCTTGTTGATGGTGGTGTGGGCACTGGCAGGACCTGGGTGGTAGGTGCACCCACAGGTGGAACCTGCCAGGGAGTGCTCATCACCCCATGCAGAGGGTCTGGATGCCCTCCCACCAGGAACCAGCGCCAGCATCCCCCTTTTTATTCATGATGTAAAATTTATTTTCTTCAAATACCTCCAACTCCCAACTGTTATCAGTGCTCCTCCTTCTACCTTCTCAAAATCATTTTTCTTTCAGTAGGTCATATCATGTTCACTATGCTTTCTTATAATAGTATTAATCTCGTCACATGCTTATTAACACTGGTTCATTGGCTGTAAATTGTGGGATTGCAAGGGCGAGTAAATTGTGGGATTGCAAGGGCGAGTTAATAATTGGCTGTAAATTGTGGGATTGCAAGGGTGAGTTAATTGTGGGTGTGAGTTTGTTTCCTTGGATGTGGTTTTGTTCTGGCAGGACCTGCACAACAGCATACAAGGAATGGGGAACAGAGTGACACTCAGTCAACCAGGGAGAGGAGTAGATCTACCAAGAAACAACCCATCAATCAATCAAACCCAACTATATCCAGAGAGAGAGAGAGTCAACATAAATGTCATAAAGGGCATCAAGTTCAGGAGATCAAGGAGATTGTACCACTGAATCTCACAGGTTCATACCATAGATGTTCATACCACAAACTCAGGGACTCAAAACAGATCAATTTAAGAAGCAAAAACAAACAAGAAGCATCTCACAAGTAATGGGAAGACAAAGAAACAACCCCCAAAGAAAAGAAAAGGAGGAATCCTCAGAAAGAATGCTACATGAAATATAGGCAAGTCAGCTATCAGATACCGAGCTTAAAGAATGGTGATGAGGAAGGTCAATGAGCTCACTATTACCAAAAACTACAGGGAAACTACAAGGAAGTTATAGGGAATTACATAAGCATGAAAAGGACATAGGCACAATCAAAGAAGCCAAGAACTAAAGAATATAATTACTGAATTGAACACAGTAGAAAAAAATCAAAAGCAAGCTGAATGAAACAGAGAATTGAATCAGCAAGCTGCAGGACAAGGTAGAAAAAAATTCCCAGAAAGAGCAAGAAAAGGGAAAAGGCTTAAAAAGAGTGAAGATGGATTAAGGAAATTTCAGGACAACATGAAATTTAATAATATCTATATAATAGGAATACAAGAAGAAGAGAGTCAATGGATAGAAAATTTGTTTGAAAAGTAATGATGAAAAACTTTCCTAATTTGGTGAGAGAACAAATCATACAATTCAAGGAAGCACAGAGGGTCTCAATCAAAAGGAACACAAAGAGGCCCACTCCAAAACACATCTTAATTAAAATGACAACATTCAAACACAAAGAGATAATTTTAAATGCAACAAGGGAGAAACTGGAAGTAACATACAAGGGGGCTCTGATAAGGGTAGCAGCTGACTTCTCAACAGAAACCCTACAAGCCAGAAGAGAATGGCAAGAAATATTCCAAGTAATGACAAGAAAAGGCCTGCAACCAAGGCTACTCTATCCAGTAAGACTTTCAATTAAAATGGAAGAAAGAAGGAGTTTCTCAGACAAAAGAAGCCTCAAAGCATATACCTCCACCAAACCAGCTCTGCAAGATATGCTAAAGGGACTGCTTTAAGAAAAGGGGGGGAAAAAGAGGGAGAAAGAGAGAGAGAGAGAGAAGAACACAGGCAAAAATGGGGTAAAATGGCAATGAATTAGTACCTATCAATAATAACCTTAAATGCAAATGCTTTAAATGTCCCAATCAGAAGATATAGAGTAGTTGAATGAATAAGAAAATATGACCCACTCATATGCTGTCTAGAAGACATACACCTCAGAAGAAAAATAAATACACTGCCTGAAAGTTTAGGGGTAGAAAAAATATGCCAAAAAATAGACAGGAAAATAAACCAGGGTACCAATACTTTTATCAGACAAAACAGACTTCAAAACAAAGGGTATAAAAAAGAGACTCAGAAGAACACTTCATAATACTCAAGGGAAGAATCCAAAATAATACATAAACATTATAAACATATATACATCCAACATAGAGAAACCCAAATATATAAGAAGAACCTTTGAGGACTTAAAAAAATATATAGATGGTAACACATTTATAATAATGAATTTTAACACCCCACTGTTAAAATGAAGAGACATTCCAAACAAAATATCAACACCGATATAGGGGAACTGAATGATGAATTAGATCAAATGGTCTTAACAAATATATTTAGAACCTTTTACCTCAAAGAAGGAAAATACAAATTCTTTACAAAAGCATATGGAACATTTTCTTTCTTTTTAAAAAAGATTTTATTTATTTATGTTTAGAGGAGAAGGAATGGAGAGAAGGAGAAAAATACCAATGTATGGATGCCTCTCCTGCATCCCCTGCTGGAAAATAGCCTGCAACCCAGGCATGTGCCCTGACTGCAAATAGAACAGCAGTTGTTTGGTTCCCAGGCCCACGCTCAATTCACTGAGCTACACCAGCCAGTGCTGGAACATTTTCAAAGATAGACTGACCACATGTTAGAACACAAAGCAAGCCTCAACAAATTTAAGAAAATTGAAAACTTATCAAACATTTTATTGGACCAAAAGAGCCTAAAAATAGAAACCAACCACACACACACACACACACACACACACACACACACAGAAACCTCAAAAATACTCAAACTCATAGAGACTGAAGACCATGCTATTACACACAAAAAAATGAGTAAATAATGAGATTAAGGAACAAATAAAAAATTTCTGGAAACAAATGGAAAGAAACATCTATGGGACACATCAAAGGCAACATTGAGGGAAATTCATAGCAATACAGGATTACCAAAAGAAGGTTGAAACATTTCATATAATTAACTTAATCCTACATCTACAAGAACAAGAGGAACAACAACAAACATAGCCAAGATTAAGTAGAGGGAAGGAAATAATCAAGATCAGAGCAGAATTAAATGACGTAGAGACTAAAAGAACAATTTGAAGAATCAATATGTGAGGAGCTTTTTCTTTGAAAAGATAAACAAAATTGACGAGCCTTTAACCAGACTCAGAGAAAAAAAGGGAGAGGACCCAAAGAAATAAAACCAAAAATGAAAGAGAGATTATAACTGACACCATAGAAATACAAAGGATTGTATGAAATTACTGTGAACAATTATATACCAAGAAATTTGAAAAGCGAGTTGAATTGGACAAGTTTCTAGAAAAAATATAATCTTTTAAAACTGAGTCAAGAATAAGCTGAAAGCCTGAACAGACCAATAATAGCTGATTAATTCAAAAGAGTGATAATAAACTCCTGACACACAAAATCCCTGGACCAGATGGTTTCACAGGAGAAATTTACAAAATATTTAAGGAAGAGCTAACCCCTATCCTTCACAGACTATTCCAAAGAATCCAAAAAGAGGGAAGACTCCCAAACTCTTTTTATGAGGCCTACAACATTCTCAACAAAACCAGATAAAAACACAAGAAAGAAACAAAAAAGGAGGCCAATATTGCCTGTGTACATAGACACTAAAATCCTCAACAAAATTTTGGCAAACCACATCCAGCAATACATTAAAAAGATCATACACCATGATCAAGTGGATTCATCCCAGGCATGCAAGGATGGTACAATACTTGCAAATCAGTAAGCATAACACATCATATAAACAAAAGTGAAGATAAAAGTCACACGATCATATCACTAAATGTAGAAACAGCATTTAATAAGGTATAGAACCCATTCATGATCAAAACATTCAGCAAAGTGGAAGTAGAGGGAGTATACCCCAACAAAATAAAGACCATATATGGGAAACTTACAGCTGATACCACACTCAATGGGCAAAAATTAAAAGCATTCCCACTTAGATGAAGAACAAGACAATGATGTCCCCATTCACTACAACTATTTAACATAGTATTGGAAGTCCTAGCCACAGTAATCAGACAAGATTAAAAATAACATGCATCCAAATTTAACAGGAGAAAGTAAATCTTCCATTGTTTGCAAATAACATAATAGTGTGCATAGAAAATCCTGTAGGCTCCACCAAAACTAGTTGACCTAATAAGTGAATTTGGCAAAGTGGTGGGATACAAAGTCGATATTCAGAAATCAATGGCATTTTGTATACCAACATTGAAATATCAGAAACAGGAATCAGAAAAAAATCTCATTTGCTATAGCAAGAAGGAAAATTAAGTACCTAGGTATGCCTAACCAAAGAGGTAAAAGACCTGTATTGAGAAAACTACACAACACTGAAGAAATAAATTAAAAGAGACACAAATAAGTAAAGCATATAACCTATTAATGGATTGGAAGAATTAAACTCATCATAATGTCCATAATACCCAAACAATATAGATATTCAACACAATCCCTATTAAAATACCGATCATATTTCACAGATACAGAAAAAATCATTCAAAAGCTTATATGAGACTATTAATGCCCTGAATAGGTGCAACAATTCTGAGAAAGAACAAATTAGGAAGGATCACAATACATGGTCTCAAACTATATTATAAGGCCAGTGTAATCAAAACAATGTGGTACTGGTATAAGAACAGACATATAGACCAATGTAACAAAATACAGAGCCTAGAAATAAACACATGTCTCTATAGTCAATAATATTAAATATAATATGGAGTAAAAATATCCTCTTCAACAAATGATGTTGGGAGAGCTGGACAGCTACATGCAAAAAAAAAGAAAAAGAAAAAAAAGAAACTCAACCACTAACTCACACCATGCACAAAAATAAAATCCAGAAGAATAAAAAACTTAAATATAAGTTGTGATACCATAGAAGTCCTAGAGGAGAATATAGGCAGGAAAATATCAGATATTCCACACAGCAATATTTTCACTGATATGTCCCCTAGTCCAAGGGACATAAAGATAAAAATAAACAAATAGGATCTCATCAAACTAAAAGCATGGCTAAAGAAAACATCATCACAATGAAAAGGGAACTAACCATATTGGAAAACATATCTGTCAGTGATTCCTTACACAAGGGTTTAATATCCAAAATCTATAGAATTCACATGACTCCGCTCTAGGAACACAAACAATTCAATTAAAAAAATGGGCACAGCACTTCCAGCCAAGATGGAGGTATAGGTAGATATGCAGTGAAATGGACAACAAATTTAAAAACAATATACAACCAGAACTGCCAGAAAAATCAAACCGTATGGAAGTCTGACAACCAAGGAGAAATATTAATCCAGACAAGTAGGAGGGGCAAAGACAGGCAGCTGGGGTGGAAAGGACTCACGGAAAAGCAGCAGCTGGAGGATGGGGGAGGGCAAAGTGGCTCCCAGACCCAGTGAGTTGGTGGCTGGCATAGCAGGTGTCTTACATATGTGTGCAGATAAACCAGGAAGAACAACTGAGAGGTGAGATAGACCACATAACCCAAGTTTCCAGCACAGGAAAACAAAGCCTCAAAGCTTCTGATTGAAAAAGCTTGTGTGGGTTTTAGTGGAGGGAGAAACTTCCAGCCTCATAGGAGAATTTGTTGAAGAGACTCACAAGTTCCTAGAAAGTACATAAACCCATCCAGGGTCGTAGAAACCTACAAACACAGGAATCAGGACCAATGGGGTCCAACTTGCTTGTAGGTATCAGAATAAGTGACTGAAAGCCTATCAAGATACCAGCAAGTGGCATTTCTCCCTTTTGGACCCCTCCCCCACATACAATGCCACAGTGCAGCCGCGTGGATTGCCCCACGTTGGCCAATACCTAAGACTTCACCCCTCACTACATAACAGGCCATCCAAGACAACAACAACAAAAAATGGCCCAAATGAAAGAACAGATCAAAGCTTCAGAAAAAAACACAACTAAGCAATGAAGAGACAAACAACCTACCAGATGCACAGTTCAAAACACTAGTTTTCAGCATTCTCACAGAATTCGTTGAATAATGGTTGCAAAATAGAGGAAAGAAGTGAAGGCTATGATAAGTGAACTAAAGGATAATGTACAGGGCACCAACAGTAACAGGAAGGAAACTGGGACTTAAATCAATGGATTTGGACCAGAAGGAAGAAATAAATATTCATCCAGAACAGAATGAAGAAATAGGAATTCAAAAATAGAGGCTTAGGAACCTTTGCGGAAACTTTAAATGTTCCAACATCACAATCACAGTGGTGCCAGAAGGAGAAGAGGAAGAGCAAGGGACTGAAAACATATTTGAAAATATATTGAAAAAGAACTTCCCCAATAAATAAATAAATAAACTTTGGAGAAGTCCAGGAAGCTTGGAGAGCACCAAAGAGGTTGGACCCAAGGAAGCACAAACCAAGGCACATCATAATTACATTACCCAAGACTAAAGATAAGCAAACAATGTTAAAAGCAGCAAGAGAAAAAGAGAGTTACCTACAAAGGAGTTCCCATAAGACTACCAGCTTATTTCTTAAAATAAACCTTACAGTCAAGAAGAGGCTGGAAATAAGTGTACAAAGTCATGAAAGACAGGGACCTACATCCAAGATTACTCTCTCCAGCAAAGCCACCCTTTTAGAATGGAAGAGTAGATCGAGTGCTTCCCAGATAAGGTAAAGTTAAAGAAGTTCATCATCCACAAGACCTTCCATTTTATATACATGAAATGTTAGAAGGACTTATCTAAGGAAAAGAAGATTAAAAAAAAATATATGAAGAGTAAAATGATAACAAACTCACAATTGTCAACAACTGAACCTAAAAAAAATTAATCAAATGACTAGAACAGGAAGAGTATCACAGAAATGGAGATAACTGGGAGGGTCATCAGTGGGAAGGGGGAGAAAAAAGAATGAGGGAAAAATATAGGGAATAAGAAGCATAACTAGTAGGTAGTAAGTAGACAGGAGGAGGTTAAGAATAGTATAGGAAACACAGAAGCCAAAGAAGTTGTATGTATGACTCATGGACATGAACTAAGAAGGAAGGGGATAATGGAGATGAACTAAGTTCATGGACTTAGTTCATGGACATGAACTAAGAAGGAAGGGCACATTGGAGAGGGGTGCAAGGTGGAAGGGAATAAAGGGGGGAAATGGGAGAACTGTAATAGCATAATTAATAAAATACATTAATAAAAATGGGCACTGGACCTAAACAGACACTTCTTCAAGGAAGCCATATAGAGGTCTCAGAGACACATGAAATGATGATCAGCATCACTAGCCATCAGAGAGATGCAAATTAAAGCCACAGTGAGATATCACTTCACACAGGTCAGACCTTCCATTATAAACAAATCAATTAACAATGATTGCTGGCAAAGTAGTGAGAAAAGGGAGCCCAAGTGCACTATTGGTGGAAATGCAGACTGGTGCATTCAATGTGGAAAACAGTATAGAATTTCCTTAGAAAACTAAAAATAGAATTGCATTTTAATCTGGCAGTTCCGCTGCTGGGATTATAACCTAAGAATCCTGAAACACCAATTCAAAAGAACCTAATGCATCTAAATGTTCATAGCAGCAAACTTTATAAGTGCTGGGAGCAACCTAAGTGCCCATCAGTAAATGGGTGGATTAAAAAAAAAAAAAACAGTGGTACATTTATACAATGGAATACTATGCAGCAGAAATAAAGAGGGAACTCCTTACCTTCATGACAGCATGGATAGAACTGGAGAGCATTAAGCTATGTGAAATTAGCCAGGTGGTGAAAGACAAATACCATTTGATCTCACTTATAAGTGAAACCTAATCTACCATACAAACCAGCAAGCAAAATATAACCAGAGACATTGAAATAAAGAACAAACAGAGAGTAATCAGAGGGGGAAAGGGGATAACTGGGTCAAGAAGGGGATGGATCATCAAGGAACATGTGTAAAGGACCCATGGACAAAGCCAATGGGGTGTAGGATTGAGGGTGGGAAGTGGTGGCGAGTTTGGCAGGGGAAAGTAGTAGTGGGAAAATAGAGACAACCGTACCTGAAAAAAAATAAAAGCAAAAAAAAAAAAAAAAAAAGAAAGGATGAAGAAAATCTTACCATTTTCAACAGCTTAGATGGACCTAGAGAACATTATATTAAGTATAATAAGTCGGTCAGAAAAATACAAATACCAAAGGATTTCACTCTTATTTGAAAGCTAATGAACAAATTGAATAAGAAGCAAAATAGAGACAAATTCATCAATAAAGAGAAGGCTGACAGCTCTGGAACATGTGGTTATTTGGTGGAGGGATGGAACAAAAAGAAAAAAATGATCAATAGACATGGACAAAAGTGGTAATTATGAAGAGGGAGGGCGGAAGAGTAAGTAGAAATGGAAAAAATACAATAGAAAGCTTAATGGAAAATAAAAATAAGAATTATTTAGGCAAAACAAAAGCTATGGCAATCAAATGGGCAATGGATATGTAATCCTCTGAGATATTGAAATTAAACCCATCTGGCAATTACACTTATTGAAAATACAAACTTATTGAATTATTACAAGATTAATTTTTATATACGTAAAATATAGAGAGATTACAGGATGAAAGAGGTTAGAAAATTTATAGTATTCTTCAAAGATTTGTATTAGGGAAAAATTGCTATATGTAAAATTGAAACATATAATGTGAAATCATTGTCAATGTACAATATTATCAGTGACTTTTGTGATAATTTTTGCTATTTCAGAAGATATTCTAGAAATCCATATTTCTTATTTTGAGCATTTATTTTTTTTAAATTAACCTTTGTTTTTCTTTTGTTATGTTCAAGTTAGAAAAAAATCTGATTTATACTATTATAATTCTATTGTTTTGTAAAATTATTGCTAAATACTTTTTGATGATGACATGAAACAGTCAACTAATCCATGTAAGTTATGCATACTAGAATCAGTTTAACCATACAAATTTTAATTCAAGCCCAAAGCCTTAAAACAATTTGGATAAAGAATAAAGCATGGGTTTGGTCATGTTTTCTTTTTTTTTTTATTTAGTTATTTTTCAAGTACAGTTTTCTATCTATTTCTCCCATCCCAGCCCACCCCGCCCTGTGCTCCCCACCTCCCTCCCATTTCCACCCCCCTTAATTATTGTCCTGTGTCCTTTATACTTGTTCCTCTAAATTCCTCCCATTTTTTCCCCTTAAATTCCCTCCCCTTTCTCCTCTGGTCGCTGTCCCCTTGTTCTCTATTTCAGTGTCTTTGTTTTTATTTTGCTTGCTTGTTTGTTTTGTTGTAGGTCATATTTAATATACTTGCAACTTCTCCCTTACTTTAACTCAGCTTACACTTTGAACCCTAATGCTTTCATTTAATACCTTAAAATTATTTAAAATAACCATGTATGAGGCAACATTGTGATTTCTATATTAACATTTTAAATTCTAATAACAACTTTGAGAGGTTAATATGACTGTTTTAAATTAGTAAGTTTAGGTTCAAAGAGTTTATGTAATTTTTTCAGATATTGCACAGCTAGAAACTTGCAGATCTACATGTTAATTTTAGGTTTTCCTGACTCCTAGACTTAGAGGTTTTATAGTACATAGTAATGCAAGATTATGGTTACTGAAATATCGTTGTTTGTTTTTTCCCCCAATCAAAAACACTTCAATGACTCCCTGCTGGCTAGGTCACAAAGAGCAACCTACACTTAGGCAAGTCATTGTCACTCACTCTAGTGAATACATGGTGCTTAAGGAAAAAAATTAAATCAAGTTCATCCTAATCCAGGATGACTCAGCTGGCTTAATAAAGAAAATTGAAGAACTACAAAAATTAATAGAGAAAATATTTTATGAAGAACATCTTTCAAAAACCCTGCATTTATTGTATGTTCCTTTGTTTTTTCTTAAAATGTGCACTTTTATATATTCAAGGAATATTCTTTTAATCTACAATATGTAGGAACTTTTCTTGAATATAGGATGCTATACACAGTAGGAAAAAAATCCAGGTTTATTAGTGTTGATTCATTTCAAAGTTTTAAAACTCCACAGTATAGATCTATGGTAGGATCTATGCCAGGTTTGGTAGTATACATGACTATACTAAACTGCCCCTTTTACTTAAAGAATGAGATACACAAAAAAAGTTAGATATTTTAAGTTATTTTCAGCAGTGTGCATAAGTTTTTATGTGTGGTTCTAAATGCTCCATGGAGGTGCAGTGAGGAGAGACCTCGATGGCATCTAGAAAGGCAAATGGCACTGCACGCATAGGTTCACTTAGAGTCAACATCTGGATGGCCCCCAAATTTCACTTATGGCTTTCAATTTTATAATTTTGTTAGGTAGCAGCTAGGGATGAGCTGTCAGAGGGAAATAAAGGCAGGGTTCTCACCATTACACCGTAATGAAAAACTTAATACAGAAGGCTGAAGCAAAAGGAAGACATGTCTCACCAACTGACTCAGCAGTGCTGAGCTTGTTTTGATAAAATTGTCAGGTGTCCTGAAACTTGCAATTATACAAGCAAAATTGCACAAGAGGAGAAGAGAGTCCTTGAGACTGTGCTAAGAACAGGGGCTCCTGTAAGCTTCTGAAACAATATTATAAAAATTGACAGCTGTTCTGAATATTACAAGCAGGAATGCACAGGAGGAAGAAGGTGGCCTATGCTGGGAAAGGAAGGCTCTGTAACAATTTCACTAAGACAAAGAGCCTTTACTAACTGAGAAAGAAAGCCTTTGTGGCTTCACATTATCCTCAAGATTTAGAAAGGAAGGTGAAAGGTTTTTTTCAGGCTCCACTGAGGAAAGAAATGCCTATCAGCCACAAAATTAGGCAATGGATAGAGCTTTATTGGGGCATGTGTGCCCGAAGAAGTTCTCTGATCTGCAGGCAGAGTGTATCAGAGAAGTGGCCACCTGAATAGGGAAAATGGTGGGGTTTTATTTTCATTGGCTCCCGTGGGAGCTGGGGATTGGTCCCCTTTGAACAAAGCAGCAATATAGCATTGGTGGTTTTTTCCTAGGACTCAGGTTGCTATGTGGATGTCCTGTCCTTCCAGCTCTCTGATTAGATGTCAGCATCTTTTCCGGGTGCCATTTTGACTGTAGTCTGGCTGAGGTTTTTGTAACAATCCGACCTCTTTGATAGGATAAGGGGCACCAGGTCCGTCCAGCTACTTCCTGCTGTCAGGGGAGCATAGAATGGACGGGCTAGAAGTTGGCTGTTTTTAGTTCACCAGAGAGGGGTGAGCAGATTTGTCTTAAGCAACATCTGGTTAACATAATCGGGGAAGCTTCGCAAATTCTTTCCTAGAGGTATCTCAGGAAACAGGGGCCAAGCACTAATAGTATGCAAATTATTATGACTGGCCCTAGGACCGGGGCCAGGGTGGTAAAGAGTAGGGAATGTCACCACGGGGTTATTGTTTCAAGAGTGGTGCAGTCTCGGCATAATTTCTCCCTGAGGTTTTGTAAGGTATTAACATTCTCTTCTACTATGCCACTCTCATTCACATAGAAGCAGCACTGTTCCTGCAGGAAGAAACATGTGCCCCTTTTTCTGCTGTTAGTAGGCCTAGAGCTCTGCAGTTCTGGAGGGCAACCTGGGCTACTGAAGTTATCTTTCTCCGCAAAGATGCTAGAGAGGTGGCTGAGGCATCAAGGGCCTGCTCCAACTCAGCCTGTAACTGGCAAGTGGCTTGGAGACTGTGTGTTAACCCAGCGCTGCCTATCCCAGCTGCTGCCAGGGCTGTGGTGAAGGTTAGACCTACTAACATGGGCAGGAAGATGGCTCGTTTTTCTTTATGTCTGGTTAATTTGTCCCTGAGCTCTCCTTCTTCATAATGCATAAGCTGTGGGGTCAGCATGGTTGGGAAGCAGGGAAAGGCCAAGGAGGAGTTCATTGGTCCACAGCAGTGTTACATTGCACCAGAAAAGGGTACCTGGGGGGCTGGTGGTGGTTTCCGCTATCTGCATGGTCTGGTTGTATGAGGAAGTGCCCGCAGTAGTATAACATACTTTGGGACTGTTCATTATGTTTTGAAAGAGGTATATCTTTTAGGAAAAAAGGTGTTGGGGAATTAGTGACATTGAGGGCAGTGGGTATGGGAACTGCTGCAATAAGGGAGCAGTCAAGAAAAGCACATAGGAAACAGTCAGTGATGTTTCCTATGTCAATGATATTGAAGAGTTGAATTCCTTGGTGTATGAGGCTTAGCCAAGAGAAAGGGGCACTCTCCTGTTTACCTTGTCAGATCTGTGTTTGCAAGTATTGTTTATGTGTTAATATGATATGGTATTAGTCAATAGGGTTTTATTCCATGGTCCTGGAACAAGAGTTTGGTGTATTTCAATGGAACTCCAGGGATGCAAATATGAGAGGCTTTGGTATAGTTTTCTCTTCACTCCCTGCTACCATTTGGATTCCCATGGGTCATAAATAGTAAAGTGCCACGGCTGGAGAGTACTCCATTCATGGTATATGCAGTAGTAGTAGGGGCAGCCTCCATATATGTCTGGCCAGAGTTTGCACTTACAATTCATCTGATCATAGAGAAAGCAGAGAACGTGCCAACTGTACCAGGCAGTCCAGCCATCTAGCCCTCTAAAGCTACTTTTGGGAGCAGAGAGAAGGATGGATGTAGAGCAATGAGAGGGAGGGCATCCACAGAAGTAACAGGGAAAAATTTACCTGTACATCTTTGTCATATATTTCATATACAAAGAACCTCCAAATGTATTTGCTTTGTAGTTTAGGAGGGGTTTTTGACAGGGATGGATAAGCAAGGAGGAGAAGGAGGATATGTAGAGAATTCATTGGGAGAACCTGGTGTTTGAGTAAATTGGACTCTGGTATCTCCTATGAGCTGCGCTGACTACTTTCTTGAGGCAGGGGCTGGCTTAAGGCGGGGAGAGGTGGACCCACACTGGATGACCCACCAGTTTCACTGCTGTGGGGGTGGATAGAATAAGAGTATGGGGTCCTGTCCACTTGGGCTGGAGTGGTCTGGGTCAGAGCTCTTTGAGTAATACCTGGTCTCCAGGCTGTAGGAGAGTGGCTGGGCCTGTCTCCGGACACTCCCCTCCCCACCACCGCTGGAGGAATAACTCTGTCAGCATGTTCACGGAGAAGATGCCAGAGGAGAGAGAGCTAGGGCAGATAGGCTGCCAGAGGGGGAGTATATACTGGCAGGTTATGGATAATAATAAAAGGGTGGCCGGGCAATAGTTTGAAAGGGCTAAGTCCTGTTGGTTCCCGTGGGGCTGCCTGTATTTGAGTGAGGGCCAGAGGGAGTAGAGAGGGCCATGAATTTCTGGTTTCTATGGCAAGTTTGGTTAGGTGGGTTTTCAGGATGCCGTTAGTCCATTCTACTTTACCGGAAGACTGGGGATGATAAGGAATGTGCAGCTTCCAGGTGATGCCAAGGGAGGTGGAGACCTGCTGGATGATTTGGGAGATGAAGCCTGGGCCGTTGTCTGACTGGACAGAGGAGGGCAGTCCAAATCGTGGGATAATGTGGTTGAGGAGGAAGTCAGCTACTGTATCTGCTGTTTCTCTTGTTGTGGGATAGGCCTCAATCCAACCTGAAAACGCGTCAACAAAAGTTAAGAGATAGTGGAAGTTCTTATGGGGAGGCATGTGTGTAAAGTTGAGCTGTCAATCCTGTCTGGGGAGGTATCCACATAGTTGATGGCCTGGGACCTGAGGCTTCATTCCTCCCTGGGTGGATGTCTTGGAGCAAATGGCACATCTAGAGTGGACTTCCTTGATGGCTTGGAAAAGACATGAATAAACAAGGGGTCTAGAAACCTCATCAGAGCTTTCAGACCAATGTGTAAAGACTGGTGAATTTCAGAGAGAAGTGCAATGGCCTGTTCTTGGGGTAGGGCTATGTTTCCGTTGAGAAAGACCCACCTCTCATTTCCTGGGTGCCTGCCCTGCCAAAGGAGGGTGGAGTACTCTCGGGGGTATAGGTCGGGCAAATATCAGTGGTCAGAAAGATGATGGGGTACGGTGGGGTGTGTGCAGTGAGTTCTCAAGCTGCAGCATCCACCAGGGCATTGCCGCAGGAAACTGGGTCCTGTGAGGCCTGGTGACCCTTACAGTGGACCACCACTATGGCAGTGGGCAGGTCTGTGGTCTGGAGGAATTTGGCAATGAGGGAGACATTAACAACCTTTAGTAGTGAGGAAGCCCCTTTCCTTCCACAAAGCTGAGTGGCTATGAACAATCAAGAAAGCATATCTGGAGTCTGTATAGTTAGTAACCTTCTTACCCCAGGCTAGAGTAAGTTCCTGGGTAAGAGCTATGAGTTCAGCTTTCTGAGAGGTGGTACTTTCAGGGAGCTTATTGGCTTCAAGGGTTTCAGTCAAAGTTACTACCACATAGCCTGCTCATCTTCGGCCATCAGCTCCGAGCACTGAACTTCCATCTATAAACAGAGTGAGATCTCTAACAAGCCTAAGGGAGAGGCTTGTTAGATATGCAGTCTAGAGGTTGACCCAGGAAGTCTAGTACTTCTGGGCAAGAGTGTGCAGGTTCTGTCTGTAGTGGGTGTTGGAAGGAGGGTAGCTGGGTTGAGGCACGATGAGAGCTGGAGATACAGGGCCATCCCCTCCATGAATAGGAGGTGGAATTCCTATAGATGGGAAGGGCTCAAGAGAGAGAGAGCTCAGTAGGATAGCATGTCCATAACGTGATGAGAGGAAAATATAGGTTGGTATAGAGTGAGTTTGAGGGCTTCCTTCTCGAGTTCTGCTGCACTCCCTAACACTCCTAACACCTGAATGCACAGCTGCCATCCATATAGGGTAGGGTCAAACTGTTTCAATAAGTAGGCAACTGGGCCATATGTTGGGCCTACCTGTTGAGCTAAGACTCCAACCGAAATTCCCTGTCTTTTGTCTGTAAACAGATGGAAAGGACAGGAGGGATTGAGAAGACTCAGGGAGGGGGCCTGTAACAACATGTGCCACAGGACAGTAAAGGCTTTTTGCACTAGCTTGGGGGAGGGGAGGGGGCCAGTAGGAGCTGCTTTGGCCGCTTCATACAGCATCTTGGTGAGTAGGGCAAAGTTGGGGACCCAATGTCTGAAAAATCCAACTAGCCCCAAGAAAGATAGAATTTGATCTCCTGTCGTAGGTGGTTGGAGATTGTGGATGAGCTGAATGCAGTCCACTGTGAGACTACGTGAGGTAGGCAAGAGAGAGAGACCTAAGTAGGTGACTTGCTGGCTTGACAACTGAGCCCTGTCAAAAGAGACTCCATATCCTTTTTGGACAAAAAAGTTAAAGAGATCTGCAGTATGTTGTCTGGAATCTTGTAAAGTGGGGCTACAGAGAAGGAGGTCATCTATACATTAGAGAACTTTGCTGGAACCTAGGTCACAGGAAGCTAAGTCCCGAGCTAAAGCCTGACCAAGTAAATGGGGGCTATCTCTAAATCCTTGTGGCAGGACTGTCCACGTGAACTCTTGTGACAGAGCAGTGTCAGGGTCTGTCCATGTGAAGGTGAAAAGAAACTGGGACTCTGGGTGTAGGGGGATAGTAAAGAAGGCGTCTTTGAGGTATAGGACTGAGAAGTGGGTTGTATTAGGAGGAATGTAAGAGAGAATAGTATAGGGGTTAGGGACTACTGGGTGGATAGAGATGACCGCTTTGTTGATGAGTCTAAGGTCCTAGACCAGGTAGTAGGCTCCAGATGGTTTTTTGACTGGGAGGATGGGAGTATTTCATGGAGAATTAATAGGAACAAGAAGTTTCTGGTGTAGGAGGTGAGTGATGCTAGGCTGTAATACTCTTAAGTTCCTGTGGGAAATAAGAAATTGGGGTTGGGATGGGAAAATGTTGGGCTGTCACTTCAGGCAAATGATGACGGGGGGGGGTGATGAGAAGCCACGGTTGGGACAGAAGTGTCCCATACTTGTGGGTTGACAAGGGAAGGAGAAATGGGCAGAGCTGAAGGAGGAGTCAGGTTTTCCAACAGCGGGAGGATAAGAGAGGAGGAAGGGGTCATGTTTTGCACTATCTGAAGAGTGGCATCTAATAATTGGAGAACACCCCATCCTAGAAGCAGAATAGGACAGGAGGGTATGACAAGGAATGAATGGGAAAAGGGAAAGCCGTCCAGACTGTAGCTAAGCAGAAGGGTTCCCCACAGGCGAGGCGGGGTCCCATCAAACCCCATAACTGAGATCTGGGAAAGAGTAAGAGGTACTGAAAAAGATGGTAAAACAGAGTAGGTAACCCCTGTGTCCACTAGGAAAGATATGGACTTACCCGCTACCTGCAGCATTACCCTGGGCTCGGCAAGGGTGATGGGGGTCTTAGAGTCTGGGCTGCTTCAATTGCCTAGGAGTCCAAGAAGCTCCGGCATGACCAGGGAAGAGTCTGCACCTGCGTGAAGATGCTGGGGACGAGCCTCTAAGGGGACAGGCATCCCTCCAGTGGCCAAGCTGTCAGGAATCCGGGCAAGGCTTCATTGGTGGCCGAGGTTGAAGACTTTGGCAGTGCCCTTCTTTGCCACACTTGAAACAGGTTTTCGGTGGGGTGTTCTTTGTCCCGGACTTAGGCTTCACCCCTGTACTGGTGTTTGTCACAGGCCACAGGGCCGCTAGCATGGCCAGGGTTTGCAGGGCTACCTTTTGCTGTAGGCAAGCCTGGCAGGCAGCCTCAGCCTCTGCTTTTCACAGAGGAAATAAATGCCATATTTACCAGATCTCGGATCGGGGTTTGGGGACCATCCTTAGCCTTTTTTAGTTCTCTTCTAATGTCTGGAGATGACTGGGAGATAAAGTGAGTAGCTAAGACAGTGGCCCCAGCATTAGAAGCCAGGTCAGGCAGGTATGGAGCATCATTGCCTTGGTTAGTCTGTTGAGAAACAGCACTGGATTTTCTCAGGGGCCTTGGGTGACGTCTCTGAGCTTATCATAATTGACTGCTTTCTGGGCAGATTGGTGCATACCTGCTATCAGGCACTCGACCATTTGGTCGCAGCATCTCTGACCCCCCCTGTCCTACCTGCTAGCCCCAGCCTGGTTCTGCCTCTGGCATGGCTTCAGCCCCTACTGGCATGAGGGGATTGGTGGTGTGGGTTTGGTCTGCATGAGCCCTAGCTGCAGTCCAGACGCAGTCGTGCTCGTCCAGGGTCATGGTGGAAGTTAAAATGATGTGCAGATCATGCCATGTGAGGTCCTAAGCCTGGACTAAGTACTGGAATTCCCTGATAAAATTGGTAGGGTTAGTGGAGAACGAGCCTAGGTGTTTTTCAATTAAAGAGAGGTCAGTTAGTAAAAAAGGGACATGGACCCAAACGACACCCTCTACTCCCGCCACTTCCTGGAGGGGACAAATACGGGAGTCTAGGAGCTCTATATTCAGGCCGGAGCAAGTATGTGAGCTAACTGGGGAAGAAAGGTCTTCAGAGGGAGGAGGAGAACCCAGTTGAGAAGGGAGGGCTGGGGCTGGAGTAGCCCTTGGCGGGAGCTGATAAGGAGGGGGAGAAGGAGGGGAAGCAAGGTCCACAGGGGAATCAGAAAAGGAGGAGGGAGGTTCTGGGGCAGTAGGCTTAGGAGGCTGGATAGGTTCAGGGTTCCCTCAGGTGAGAACTTGGGCTGTGTGATGTTGTAGACGATCAGCGGGTAAATACACACTCTCGGAGTCCGGAACCGAATTGATAAAAATTTTAATGGCCAAAGATTTTCCTGCGCAGGGGCGAACTTCCCCAACTGTGACCGGAGTCACGTAGCTACTCAGAGCTACAAAATGGAAGTCGCGCCTGGCTTACAGACTACTGGGTATTTATATTTTCTAGCAAGCAAGCAAAGGCATACAGAAGCAGAGGTGGCGGTTAGCTATTGGCTTATTTAAAAGCGGCGAGGGTCCCTGATTGGTGGGTGCTGCTGCTGGTGGGCACTTTCTGGCGGGCCGGGTTAGTTACCTTATTTTGCTAGAATTTTAAACCCAATTGTTCCCTGATGTTTGTTCATTACCCTGTTCCAGGAACTGCAGATTTAGGGTTGGGTAATGCCCTAGCTGTAATTTTCCTAGCTGGGTATAACATGTGACATTGAGCACACAGATCTGGATGAGAATCTAAGGCCCAAAAGCCCCAAATGTAGGGGACCTCAGACCATTTGCCAGTCCGTCTGCAAAAATTATCTAGGTCAGTAAGGTTAACGAAATCGAAAGTGCCTCCAGGAAGCCAGGTTTCATGATTATTGAGGTGATATAACAGCCAGGCCATAGTGGATAGAAAAATCAGCCATTTTCACTTGATGCCAGGGTCAATTACTTTCCAATTTTTCAGAAGGCACCCTAGAGGTGATTTAGGATCTGGCTTGGTCTCCTGCCCCCCCATTCCTGGTCTCATGAGGAGCAGCAGATGGGAATTGGCGTCCCTCAACCCAATCTGCTGATCCGATCTGGTAAAAATGAGGAGCTAGGCCCGGGGACGTCTCCTCCGGTGCCCAGAGCCTCTCAGCAGAGGGAGAGCAGCCTCTCCTAGAAGGGTCACCCCCATGCAGCGCTGCGATTTGGTGGAGAGCAGTCTTTCCCAGCAGACAGGGCCCAGAATCAGTGTTCAGGGACAAGAAACTTAAGGGCAATGGCACTTATCCTGGTTCTTTGTCCGGACTGGTAGGGTGGTCCCAAGGACTCCTCAGGGAGTGGGAAGAGGAGCAGTCTTCAGCAGACAACAACTCCTCCCAGGTTTTGGCACCAAATGAAAGGTTTTTTTTCAGGCTCCCCCTGATACAGGGTGCAGCCAAGGGGGGGGGGGCAAAGAAAGATTTGGAATGGTGTCCAGAATTCAAAGTATATAGGAATATTGGAGAGACATATAAGATGTCCTCACCCCGCCCAAGGGGGAAGGGAAGAATGGAGCAGGGCCATTGAGAGCTGTTTTACATAGCAATAGTTTTGCAGCTAACCTCTGGAATGATTATTTAACATATCTATAACCTTTAACTGGTTTCAGGGAGAAGGGAGGGGCTGCTACTCAGGATGTAAGGAGGGACTGCGCCCCTGAGTGAGAGCACCTGTGTGGGAGCTTGGAAAAGACTGGCTCCAGGACATGAAGGGTCCCCGCTTGGCCAGATGAAGAGAGAGCCACGCAGTTTGAGGCAGAGTGAGGACCGCCCTCTTGGTGAGTGAAAGAGGGAGCCACGTGGTTTTGGCAGAGTGCAGACCCCCTCTTTCCCAGGTGAAAGGGAAAAATCACGCAGCTTTGCCAGAATGGAGATCCCTGCAGCCAGGTGAAGAAGAAAGCCACATGCTTTTGGTGGAGTGCGAACCCCTGCAGTTTTGGTAGAAGAGGCCCACGCGGCTTTGGGATGCCCCTTTGGCCACGTGGCCTGGAAAGCAGGAGAGACTTTGACTGGAACTGGGTACAAAGAACTCTTGGCAGTGGACCGTGAGAGGGTACCACAGTACTTTGGATTAACTAGAGATTCTGCTTAACACAGCTCATGATCAAAGCGGCCTGAAAACCAGATGTGTGCTCTTTTCCTGATTTACAGTACCTGGAGTTGGGACAGTGGGAGAAGGGAGCGCTGTGTAGGTGTAGGAGTATACCCTAAAGGACTTTGATATTTTAGTGGAGGCATTAGGCCTGAATAGCATTAAATAAACATTTTGTTTCCTTTTCACAAATCTCTGGCATTGAGAGATGTCTTTCCAATTGGCAGCAGACAGAAGAGCCCAGTAGATTTTAGTATTATGTCCTTGGGAGGGCCCCTGTTGTTCCTTAGCAGTTTTTGGCATCCCTAGGTAGGCCAAATATTGTATTGCCCCTCCCCCGGACCTCTTGTTCGGTAACAGTTTTTGGTGACTCCGCCAGGACGATAATTGTCCGTGGCAGACCGACCCCCTCGGGTGCAAGAGAGTGAGGCTTCGGAATTTTTCTGGTCTCTGAGCATTTCTCTGCGCTCTTGAGGGCATCGGCTGCCTAGTCATACCTGGAAAGGTGAAAAGGAAATGAAGCGGGGAGGGAGCAGAGACATGAAATTGTTTTGGATTGAAAACTTGGTTTCTGACTGCTCTTTTGCAATAATGGAGCTGGAATTGTGGGTGATAGGGGGGGAATACCTGGTCTTTACGCCGCCTGTATTCTTTTTGCTCTGAACCTTTGTTTGCTTTGTTGAAACTGTATGAGTAGTTCTACAGGGAAGTGTGTAATGGTCCAGAAGGAGAAAGGGGTCTCAGAACCCCTCCCTGATAGTAGATCACAGTGTTATAGGAAAATGAAGCAACCAGACACCAAGGGATTCTGGAGTACGAGGTTTATTGTTTAACATGCATGGGCCCAGAGGAGTCATTTCCAAATTCTGAGCCCCGAACAAAGGATTCTTGGGGTTTATATAGTCTACGGGTCTTCCTGTCCACATGACAAAAGCGGGTTACAGAAGCAGAATGTGACAATTGTTCTATCAGCAGGGGTGCTAGTCCCAGCCCTACTGACTATCTGGCTATCAGCATTCCCAGCAGGGGTGCTAGGTGAGTCAAAGTCTCCTAGGACCTCTCCCTTCATTTCCAGTCCTCACTATCCGGCCAGCCGCCCTCCCAAACGGCCCCATCATTCTCTCTAGGGCACCTGGGGTCTGGGCAAATAAAGGTTAAACAGAGGTTTTTCAAAGTTTCCCATATCAACAGGAGGAGAAAGATGATGAGGAAAGAAACCTCATCCATGCTCTGAACCCAGGGAATGGGGGACCCCAGACAGCGGTAACTCCCGTGGTGATGTTGCTTTCTGGGGAGGTGAGGCCCACTGCGGCTTCTCCCACCCTGCAAATGGGAGAAGTCTCCACCATGGATTCGCAGCCTCTGCAAGAGGGCTCTGCTCACCCACCACAGCATGGGTTGCCAGGAGCCACTTTGGCTCCCAAAAATGGAGCTGCAGAGCCCCCACCTTCACAGGTGGGTGGAGCCTGCTCTCCACCTACATTGGTGACTGCAGCCCCAGTGCACCACCCCTACTGGGTAGAGGGTGGCTTTGTGGTGCTCCTACGCCTGTGGGTGGAAGGGGCCTTGGGGGCTTCTGGGGCTCCTAAAACCAGAGTCCTGGAACCTTCCCAGGTGGGTGGAACCAGAGTCGGGGTGCTGCCATTTTGGGTACAATGGATGAGCCACGTGAATGCCCCACCATGGAGGACAGAGCATGCAGGGTCCTCACCATCTTGAATGACCCTGCATGCATGGGTGCCACCATGTTGGAACTGGATAAGGCTTCTCTTCAGTTTATGAGCTGTATGCTGCTGCTGTGTGGACACTGAAGCAGTCAGGTTCTCTGTGTAACTGGTTTTGATAGAAATGGCTCTGGTTTTGAAGGTCATGAACCGAGGTCCAAGAGTGACCATTTGATTTATAGGGTATTTGCAAGGTCTAAGCTTAAGAAAGGTGCAAAATGTCCCTGTGAATCTAGGGACTTTTAGTGGAAGATACCTATAGTGCTAGGGACTTTTGTCTGCCACATACTGAGTTTAAGTACTGAGTTTAAGTATAGTCCTTCCCAGTGTGGGAAAGGAACCAAGATTAAAAGAGAATAATGGTTAAATCTAGATGAGTAGAAATATGTATAAAGGATATGAAAGTTTTAAACCTAGAGTGAAGGAAACCTCAACTACTTGTTTTCTGGTTTCATGGGAAAAGAGCAAATTTCTCACATGTAGTTCTGTTTCTGATCAGAAACCTGTATAATAAGACCTAGTGAAGGTTGCCTGTTAACTGGTTGGGGAGAATGCTTTTGCCACTGAGGACCCAGGAAGGGTCAATTGGGGCTGCTGAGTATATCAGCATGAGGCAAAACAACATGTCTCTGCCAAGAGACCGGGCCTGAAGGAGCATGTCTCCGTACCTGAAGACCTAAGGAAGGTTATCTGTAGCCAGTTGGGGAGAATGTTTTTGCCACCTGGGACCCAGGAAGGGTCAATTGTGGCTGATAAGTGTTTCAGCCTGAGGCAAAGCAGCATGTCTCTGCCATGAGACGGGGCCTGAAGGAGCATGTCTACATACCTAAAGACCTTTTTAAGGTCACCTGAAGACCTAGGGAATGTCACTGTAGCCAGTTGGAAAGAATGCCTTTGCCACCCGGGACCCAGGAAGGGTCATTTGGGGCTGATGAATGTATCAGCCTGAGGGAAAGCAGCATGTCTCTGCCATGAGGCTAGCCTGAAGGAGCATGTCTCTGTGAGGCACCAGTGGACGCATTGGTGCAAGAGAATGTCTCTACCTGTATTGTTTCGGAACTCTGTGTTTCAAATTTTGCTCTGTATCTGCTCTGAAAAGGAAATTGAGGATTCCAAGAGAGGTTGAAACTTCATACTCTATGGGAAGGTGAACAAGGAAAAAGATTTTCCATTATGCTTTTTATTTTCTCCCTACCTGATCCCTCCAGAATTTGGCATTCTTAAAGATGAGTGATAATGTAAATTTTCTTTGCATAAAGCCAATAAGACCAGTCTTTAATAGTAGTTTTGTTAATAAGACTTTGACTGGAATGTCATGCCTGAAGGAGTCATGTATGGGTTCTGGTCATCACCAGAAAGCCCTGAGGAACTGGGATTGACCTGTGAAGCTAACGAAAGCCCACGAGAAAAGCCTGGTACTTTAGTTGGTTGTGCGGTTCGTGCCAGTCTTTCCAGGGAAGAAACGAAGGTTGCTTCCCTGAAAGATGACTAAAAAGGAACCTATAGGCACAATAGAGGCTCGAGAATTTGAGTGAAACAAGTGGTACAGGCGAAGCAACATGGCAGATGTGTGGCTCTGCTTCTGTGCCCCAAAGGGTGGGCTGAGAAGTCAATCTGAAGGTTTCCTGTGTGAGTTCCAGCAAAGTAGACTTAAGGATGATAAGTGATCCAGGCTGCTCTTGGTGTGCTTATTCAAATGAACAGTCAAAATCAAAAGCAGGACCCAAAGTAGTCCCTGTAATAACAGTGAGGGTGATCTTAAGGAGAAAAATTGTAGTTCAAAGGAAATCACAATGCTCAGTATTGGACATCAGAATGGTGCAGCTGTCTTGAAAGTTTGTTTTCATTTGAAAGTTGAAACCAAGTTTGTGATGTTACCAAAGATGTACAATTTACAGGTGCAAAGGACCTTACAATGGAATGTCTTCTCAAAAGACAGTCTCATAGGCACAGAGACTGGTTTGGGGATTGTTGTGTGAATTAACCTGTGTGTTCTTCTGTTTTCATAGGGCGTATTCCTATGACCTGCCTATGCCTATAGATGATTAGTTACAATATAGGCCTCATTTAAAAAGCCCATCTTCATCGTCACCCCCCTGAGACTCAACAGTTTGATTCAACTAAGTAGTTAAGTTGATAAAGGGTTAGGGCAGTCTGTAGGTTTCACTTTAGAACTGCTTTTCCCTTTTCTGCCTTGATATCTTGGACAGAAAGGGCTCAGAAATCTGAAAGGAGGAAAATCCTAAGGTATTCCCCTCAGCCGAGTAAAGTATAGTAGGCCATAAGAGTCTTGGATAGATGTAGCATGCCTTGTACACCTTCCTCCAGATAAGCCGTTCTTTACTGAAGTCCCTGCCTTTGTCATTTAATAGTTATGATTTAATTGTGCTTCCAATTTCTTGCCTAATCTGTCACCTCCAGAATACAACCTGACCAGGATGCCAATGGTCCAGTAATGCCAGCCTTTGGATACCAAGCCTGCAACTTCCTGGTGACAGCCAACTGACCAGGACCCTGTAAGGTCTTTCCCCTTACAGTAAGACTCCCTCCGTGCTGCAACCCTCTCCCCTTTCAGGGCACTCCTGACCCAGGAGTGGGTAGGACAGCGTCCATTTCCAGCTGGAAGCAGTTAAAAGGAGATGAGACCTTTGTCCATTTTCCTTTATATGATTATAAAGTGGGTGTATATCTGAAAGGAGGGACATTGATACAGGGTGCAGCCAGGGGTGAGGGGGCCAAAAAAGATTTGGAATGGTGTCCAGAATTCAAAGTGTATAGGAATATTGGAGAGATATATGAGATGTCTCACCCCCCCCCAAGGGACCAATAGAGCAGGGCCATTGAGAGCTGTTTTGCAAACAACGGTTTTGTAGCTAACCTTTGGAGTGATTATTTAACATATCCATAACCTTTAACTGGTTTCATAGATATGTTAAATGGCTGTGGCCAAGTTTTGAGCAAGAGAGAAGGGAGTAGTGGGGATCCGGGATGTAACTAGGGGCTGCGCCCGGGAGTGAGAAGCACCGGTGTGAGAGCTTGGAAAAGATGGGCTCCAGGACATGAGGGGATAACTGCCCAGGTGAGGAGAGGGCCACACCGTTTGTGGCAGAATGGAGATCCCTGCAGCCAGGTGAAGAAGAAAGCCACATGCTTTTGGTGGAGTGAGAACCCCTGCAGCTTTGGTAGAAGAGGCCCACATGACTTTGGGGTGCCCACTTTGGCTGCATGGCCTGGAAAGAAAGAGACACTTTGACTGGAACTGGGTACAAAGAACTCTTGCCAGTGGACCGTGAGAAGGTGCCACATGGCTGGATTAGCTTGAGAGATCCTGCCTACAGGGTGATACAGCTGGTGATGCCAGTGGCCTGAAACACAGATGTGCGTTCTTTTCCTGATTTACGGTACCCGGAGTTGGGACAGTGGGAGAAGGGAGAGCTGTGTAGGTATAGGTGTATACCCTAAAGGACTTTGATATTTTAGTGGAGGCGTTAGCTAGATACTTTGATACTTTAGTGGAGGCCTGAATAGCATTAAATAAACATTTTGTTTCCTTTTCTCAAATCTCTGGCATTGAGAGATGTCTTTCCAATTGGTGGCAGACAGAAGAGCCCAGTAGATTTTAGTATTATGTCCTTGGGAGGGGCCCTGTTATCTAGCAATATTTGGCATCCCTAGGTGGGCCAGATATTGCCCCCTTCCTCGGACCTCTTGTTCGGTAACACCCCGAGGAAAGAAATGCCAATCAGCTACAAAGTTAGACAATGGATATTGCTTTACTGGGGTATGTGTGCCCGGGCACCCACAGGCAGAGTGTAACAGAGAAGTGGCCACCTGAATAGGGAAAATGGCAGGGGTTTTTTTTCATTGGCTCCCCGTGGGAGCCGGGAATTGGTCCCCCCTGAACAAAGCAGCAATATAGCATTTGGTGGTTTCTTCCCAGGACTCAGGTTGCTATGTGGATGTCCCGCCCTTCCGGCTTTCAGATTGGATGTCAGCCGTCTTTTCTGGGTGCCATTTTTATTTTGCACCATCTTGATTGTAGTCTGAATGCCATTTTGATTGTGTACCATCTTGATTGTAGTCCGGTGGAGGTTTATCCTATCCTGCCCACCCTAATGGGAGGGGAACCTAGAAGCTGACTAATGTATATAACCCCTGAACTGCAACAGTCAGCACACTCAGATTAGCTAAGTATCCACTTATGGCCTAGGTTCAAGTGTATGGAACAAATTTACTAACAAACTTACAAACAGAGGCATTACAAACAGAATATTACAATAATGTATTCTATGTCTATACATGGGAGATTTAGACTAGCTGGGTGTCTGCTTGCAGATTTGTGTTTCAGTGTTTCATGAATAAACTTGCTGATTCATTTTCACTATACATGTTTGTCTCTTGCTTGAATTATTCTCTTGAAAGTGAGACAAGAACTGAGGCAGGGGAGGGGCTTGTTGACTCAAGTCTCTTTTTCTTCCTTCCATAACATATTTTGGTGGTGTTATAGGAAGGTGCAGCCAGGGGGCCACCAAAAGAAGAATTTGCAATGGGATTCAGAACTCAGGGTGCAGGAAATATTAAAAAATATGGGATGTTTTCACATCCACAAGTCTGAGCTGGGGGGATGGGCTACATGGAGCAAGGCCACTGAGTTATTTTGCATAGCAACAGTTTCCACCATAACCTCTAGAATGGTCATTTAACATATCTATAACCTTTAACTGGTTTCATTGATACGTTAAATAGCTGTGGCCTAGAAACCTCATCGGTCATGGAGGAACCAGACTGTAGGGAGACAGCAGCGGTACAGTAGTCTCTGGGAGGAAGCAGGGAGAAACAGCCAGTGCAGGGTAGGGGAACCAGCGCCCAGTGGTGAGAGCACAACGGCACTTGGGACAGCGTTCAGTGCCCAGACGGCTCCCTCCCTGGGATTTTTGGGCCGGGGACCTGCCAAGTGGCATGAACAGAGGGGAGCAGAGGTTTATTTCAGTCTGTGCATAGTTTGGAGGTTCGACGCCTAGTGGGAACTGTGTCTGGGAGAGTGCCTAAGGGAGCCTGGGACAGCGATCAGCACCCAGACAGCTCCCTCCCTGGGATTTTTCCACCAGGCAGGCCGAGTGGCCCAGGCAAAGAGGTGTGGAAGAAATTTCAGCCTGCGTGCAATTTGGGGAACTAGTCGCTCCACACGCAGTGTGTCTGGTGAGTGCCTGGGAGATCCTAGGCTGGCATTCAGTGCCCAGAAAGCTCCCTCCCTAGGATTTTTGGGCCCAGACCTGCCAAGAGACCCAACCAGAGGGGAGCAGAGGAGATTTCAACCTGCACACAGTTCTGGATCCAGTGCTGGGTGTGGTGCTGCTCCATCCCTAGGGTTTTTTTGGCAGAGGTTGGCCAGGGGACCCAGACAAACACAGGAGCAGAAGGAATACACACCACACAGCATGCCATGAAGTGAGCACAGAGTTTCTAGGTCGGCGTCCAGTCCTCAGATCGGCTCCCAGGTTCCAGTCCACCCCCCTCACACTATCTGTAAGCCCCGGGCACTGAGGGGTCCTGGGAAAAGAGCTGAGACCCTCAACCCCCTCCCTTTCTGGCCAAGCAAAGTGGGGTGCCAGGAGAGACGTGTTTGATAGAGTTTGTGGAGAGGGTGCGGAGGACAAAGGGCCCCAACCAAGGACTCTGTGGTTGCCAGCCCAGGAGAAGTCAGATGTGCAGCCTGGGGCTCTGAATCCAGTAGACACGGCAGCCTGGTCTGCTTCACACCCAGCTTGGCAGCAAGCCCAGGATTGGGCAGAGGGTCTGGGGCTTCCCAACGGAAGGGGGCAGGCCTGTGCTCAATCCCAAGGGAACCAGGCAACTAGGCTGGTGCAGGTGCCTGCAAACACAGCAAACCAGCCTATGGCAGTAACCCCTGGGAGGGGAGCACTGCGAGGAAGTCCTAGTTCCCCATTGTAGGGAGCTGGGGAGAGGCGCCAAGTGTCTGGATCCTGAGAGGAGCTGGCTAAAAAAATCACAACAATGGACCCTCAGCCAACTGCAACCAGAAAAATTGAAGCCAACAAGTGACATTTCCTGTTCTGATGTTGTTTTCAAGAGATTATTTTTGTTTGTGCGTTTTTTGTTTTTTGTTTTTTTTTACTTTACTTTATTTTATTTTTATTCTTTCTTTCTTTTTTTTTTACTTTTCTTCCTTCTCCATTCCTTTTCTTTATCTTTTTGCTTTTTTAAAGTAATCTGTTATTTCTTTTAAATTTTAAAACTGTTTCATCTTTCCATACTTTTGTTCTCTTTTCCCAGGTTTTCTGTTTTATTTCTTTTTCTTTTCTTTCTAAACTTATTGCTCTTTATTCCATTCCCCTATCATTTTTTTCTTTCTTCCTTTTATCTCTTTCCTTGTCATTTCTTCCTTTTAGCCACAAGAGTCACAATCAACTTGAAAATATGAAAAGACCAGAGCTGGACCCATAGAAGAGGCCTCCCAATAGTACAGTCAGAGAGACAAATTGTGCATTGTTGTAGGAGAGAAGCCAAAAGTTGCTGCATTTTTGAGTAGGTGGAAGCAGAGAACAACAGGATACATAAAGAGACTGCACCACTGAAATTCACAGGCATTCCACCACAAAAGTTCACACCATAAACCCAGGGTGTCAAAACAGATTAATCTAAGAAGCTGAGGCTAACAAGAAGTCTCACAAACAATGGGAAGACAAGAAACAATCCCCAAATGAAAGGAAAGGAGGAACCCTCAGAAAGAATGTTAGATTAAATAGAGGCAAGTCAACTATCAGATTCTGAATTCAAAGCACTGGTTATCAGGACGTTCAAAGAGCTCACAATCAGCTATCAGAAACTACAAGGGAGCTACAACGTTCTCATCGCAAACTATATCAACATGAAAAAGGAAATGGAAATTATTAGCAAGGGCCAAGAGGAAATGAAGAATACAATTTCTGAATGAAAAAACACAGTAGAAAGCATTAAAAATAGGGTAGATGAAACAGAAGATAGGATTAGTGAATTGGAGGACAAAGTAGAAAGTATCTCACAGAAAGAATAGGAAAGGGAAAAGAGGCTCAGAAAGAATGAAGAGGGATTAAGAGAAATGCAAGACAATATGAAACGTAATAATATCTGAATAATAGGAATACCAGAAGGAGAAGAAGAAGAACAAGGGATAGAAAACACATTTAAAAGAGTAATGAGAGAAAATTTCCCTAATTTGATAAGAGAAAAAGTTACACAAATCCAGGAATCACACAGAGTCCCATTCAAGAGGAACCCAAGGAGGCCCACTTCAAGACACATCATCATTAAAACAGCAAAATTCCAAGACAAAGAAAGAATCTTAAAGGCGGCAAGGGAGAAAAAAGAAATAACATACAAGGGAGTCCCAATAAGGTTAGCCACTGACTACTCAATGGAAAGACTCCAAGCAAGAAGATAACGAAAAGAAATATTCCAGGTAATGAGAAACAGAGGCCTACAACCAAGGCTACTTTACCCAGCAAGGCTCTCAATCAAGATAGAAGGCCAAATAAAGAGCTTCCAAGACAAAAGAAGTCTAAAAGAATTTGCTGCCACCAAGCCAGCTCTACAAGAAATACTAAAAGGTCTGCTTTAATGAAAGGAAGGAAAAGAGAAAGACAGAGAGGAACACAGGTACAAAAATGGCAACGAATAAGTACCTATCAATAATAACCTTAAATGTAAATGGATTAAATGCTCCAATCAAAAGACACAGAATAGCTCAATGGATAAGAAAGTATGACCCACACATATGCTGCCTACAAGAGACCCACCTCAGGACAAAAGACCATCACATACTAAAGGTGAAAGGCTGGAAACAAATTTTCCAAGCAAATGGACAAGAAAAAAAAAGTTGGGGTAGTAATTCTCATACCAGACAAAATAGACTTCAAAAAAAGAGCCATAAAGAGTGACCCAGAAGGTCACTTCATAATACTCAAGGGAAGAATCCACCAAGAAGACATTAACATCATAAATATATATGCACCCAACATAGGAGCACCAAAATATATCAAGAAAATCTTAGACGAATTCAAGAAAGATATAGACAGCAACACAATTATAGTGGGGGATTTTAAAACCCCACTATCAAAAATGGACAGATCTTCCAAACAAAATATCAACAAAGACATTGTGGCATTAAACAACACCCTTCATGAAATGGACCTAACTGATATATACAGAGCTCTTCACCCCAAAGAAGCTAAATACACATTCTTTTCAAATACACATGGAACATTCTCAAAGATAGACCACATGATAGGACACAAAACAAGCCTCAACAAATTCAAGAATATTGAAATCATACCAAGCATTTTCTCTGACCACAAGGGACTGAAACTGGAAACCAACCCCAAAGGAAAAAATCCAAAACACCCAATATCATGGAGACTGAATGGTATGCTATTAAACAATGAATGGGTCAAGAATGAAATTAGGGAAGTAATCAAAAAGTTCCTGGAAACAAATGAAAATGATCTGACAACAACTCAAAACTTATGGGACATAGCGAAGGCTATACTGAGAGGGAAGTGTATAGCAATATAGGCCTACCTAAAGAAGATAGAAACATTTCAAACAAACAACCTTACTCTACGCCTGCAAGAACTCGAGGAACAACAACAACAACAAAAAACAGCCCAAAGAAAGTAGAAGGAAGGAAATAACTAAGATCAGAGCAGAACTAAATGACATAGAGACTAAAAGCACAATTCTAAGGATCAATGAATCCAGGAGTTGGTTCTTTGAAAAGACAAACAAAATAGACAAGCCTTTAAGTAGGCTCATCAAGAAAAGAAGAGAATGGACACAAATAAACACAATCAGAAATGAAAGAGGAGAGATTACAACTGATACCACAGAAATAGAAAGGATTGTAAGAAATTACTATGAAGAACTGTATGCCAAGAAATTTGAGAACCTAGGTGAAATAAACAAATTTCTAGAAAAATATAATCTCCCAAAACTCAATGAAAAAGAAGTAGAACACCTGAATAGACCAATAACAGCAAAAGAAATTGAAGCAGTAATCAAAAAATACCCATCACACAAAACCCCTGGACCAGATGGATTCACTGGAGAATTATACAAAGCATTTAAGGAAGAGCTAACCCTTATTCTCCACAGACTATTCCAAAAAATCCAAAAGGATGGAAAACTGCCAAACTCCTTTTATGAAGCCAGCATCATCCTAATTCCAAAACCAGATAGAGATACAACAAAGAGAGAAAACTTCAGGCCAATATCACTGATGAACATAGAGGCTAAAATCATCAACAAAATATTGGCAAATCACATCCAACAATATATCCAAAAGATTATACACCATGACCAAGTGGGATTCATCCAAGGGATGCAAGGATGGTTCAACATTCGCAAATCAGTAAATGTAATTCATCACATAAACAAAAGCAAAGACAAAAACCACATGATCATATCAATAGATACGGAAAAAGCTTTTGATACGGAACAACACCCATTTATGATAAAAACACTCAGCAAAGTGGGAATACAGGGAGCATTCCTCAATATAATAGAGGCCGTTTATGAGAGACCTACAGCCAATATCATACTCAATGGGAAAAAACTAAAAGCTTTTCCACTACGATCAGGAACAAGACAAGGATGTCCACTTTCACCACTTCTATTCAATCTAGTATTAGAAGTTTTGGCCACAGCGATCAGGCAGGAAAAGGAAATAAAAGGCATCCAAATAGGAAAGGAGGAAACAAAACTGTCACTGTTTGCAGATGACATGATAGTGTACATGGAAAATCCTATAGATTCTATCCAAAAACTGCTCAAACTAATTAATGAATTTGGCAAAACAGCAGGATACGAAGTCAATATCCAGAAATCAAAGGCATTTTTGTATATCAACAATGAATCAGCAGAAGCAGAAATCAAGGAAAAAAATCCCATTTGATATAGCAAAAAGAAAAATAAAATATCTGGGAATAAACCTAACCAAGGAGGTAAAAGACCTGTATGCAGAAACCTATACAGCACTGAAGAAAGAAATCAAGGAAGACACAAACAAATGGAAACATATACCATGTTCATGGATTGGAAGAATTAACATCATCAAAATGTCCATACTACCCAAAGCAATATACAGATTCAATGCAATACCTATTAAAGTACCAATGGCATATTTCACAGACATAGAACAAACACTTCAAAAATTTATATGGAATCATAAACGAGCCCGAATATCAGCTGCTCTTTTGAGAAAGAAGAACAAAGTAGGAGGGATCACAATACCTGATATCAAACTGTATTACAAAGCCACTATAATCAAAACAGCCTGGTACTGGCATAAAAACAGGCACATAGACCAATGGAACAGAACAGAGAGTCCAGAAATCAACCCAACTCTCTACAGTCAATTAATATTCGACAAACAAGGCAGTAACATAAAATGGAGTAAAGATAGCCTCTTCAGCAAATGGTGTTGGGAGAACTGGACAGCTAGGTGCAAAAAAATGAAACTTGAGCACCAACTTACACCATACACCAAAATAAATAATTCAAGGTAGATAAAAGACTTAAATATAAGCCGTGACACCATTAAAGTCCTAGAGGAGAACATTGGCAAAATAATCTCAGATATTCCACACAGCAACATTTTTACGGATATGTCCCCTAGAGCAAGGAATATAAAGGAAAGAATAAACAAATGGAATCTTATCAAAATAAAAAGCTTCTGCATGGGTAAAGAAAACAATATTAAATTAAAAAGACAACCAACTGTATGGGAAAACATATTGGCCAATGATACCTCAGACAAAGGTTTAATCTCCAAAATATACAAAGAACTTACATGAATCCACTCTAGGAAGACATTTAACCCAATTAAAAAATGGGAAAAGGACTTGAACAGACACTTCTCCAAAGAGGACATAAAGAATATCCAGAGACACATAAAGAGATGCTCAATATCGTTAGCTATGAGAGAGATGCAAATTAAAACCACAATGAGATACCACTTTATACCAGTCTGGATGGCTATAATAAACAAAGCAACAAACAACAAATGTTGGAGAGGTTGTGGGGAAAAGGGGACCTTAGTTCACTGTTGGTGGGATTGCAGACTGGTACAACCATTATGGAAAACAGTATGGAATTTTCTCAGAAAAATACAAATCGACCTGCCTTTTGACCCAGCAATTCCACTGCTAGGATTATACCCCAAGAATCCTAAAACATCAATTTCAAAGAACCTATGCACCACAATGTTCATACCAGTACAATTTACAATAGCCAAGAGGTGGAAGCAAACTAGGTGTCCATCAGTAAATGAATGGATCAAAAAATTGTGGTACATATACACAATGGAATTCTATGCAGCAGAGAGAAAGAAGGAGCTACTACCCTTTGCAACAACATGGATGGAACTGGAAAGCATTATGCTGAGTGAAATTGGCCAGGCATTGAAGGACAAATACCACATGATCTCACCTTTGACAGGAAGCTAAAGAATAAAACAAACAAGCAAACAGAATAAAAACAAAGACACTGAAATAGAGAACAAGTGGGCAGCGACCAGAGGGGAGAGAGAAGGGAATTTAAGGGGAAAAATGGGGAGGGATTTTGAGGAACAAGTATGAAAGACACATGGATGAGGACTGGGGGCGGGGAATGGGAGAGTGGGGGGAGACAGGGCAGGGGGGCTGGGATGGGAGAAATAGACAAAAAATGTACTTGAAAAATAACTAAATAAAAATTTTAAAAAAATAGCTGTGGCCTTGCCTTGAGCCAGGGAGTCAAGAGTGACTTCCACTCAAGATGTAACTGGGAGGCAACTCTCCAGCCCTTGTTACAGTACCTGTGTGAGAGCTTAGAGACAATTGGCTTCATGCTGTGGGGCCATGCCTTCCCAGACTCACTATGTCAGTGCAATAAACCTGGGAGTCCTGGTGGGTGTAGCTGATTGTGGGAGGAATCAGAAATGGGACTGCAGAGGAACATGGGCACTGGGAGTTAAACACAGACGTGGCAGCCATTGAGGGGAGAATCACACACTTTTAGCCAGAACGGGGACCCTTGCAGCCATGAGAAGAATCATCATGCAGCTTTAGCAGAGAACCACCACTTGGCTTTCTATTTCTTTTCCTGAAATACGGTACCTTGGACTGGGCAAAGGGGGGAAAAAGGACTCTGTGTGTTTGGGAATTTTAAGGGAGTTTGGGATTTTGATGAAAACATTAAGTCATTACTCTTAAGTCTGTATAACTTGAATAAATAATTCCTTTTCACCAATCTCTTACGTGGAGAGCTATAATTCTTGGTGAAGGGAAAGGCAAACCTAGTACAGGGAGGCCCCAGGAGAAGGGGGGTCAACTAGGTAACATTGTGGAAGCCCCTTCCCTGGTGGCCAATCCAGGAAAACCATGGGAGACCACATGTGCAGTACCTTTACAACTACTTATCACAGTAAAAGCATGCCAAAACTAGCCAGGAAGGATCTGTCCTATAAGAATAGAGTACCTCCAACCCATGAGGTCAATCTCTGCTTGGAGTTGACCTGCTCCCATGTTTCTCTGCTATAAACTCTGGGTGTTCGATTCAAATCTTTGTTCCGATTACCAAGAACCTGGTTACCTGTGCCCACCTGTGACATTGTGACTAGGATTCCACCCTTTGTCTCTAGCTGTCAAAAATGCAGTGAGTAATGGTCTCACCAGCAATGTTTTATTGCCTGTTTCACCTTCAGGGTTAAAGAAGATACAGCAGTGCTGTAGAGGAGAGGTATTCAGATATGTTAGGTCTGTGTTTGGAGACAGAAACAAGAATACGATATGAAATGAGTATTCAGGTTCCCCTGGGCTCCAAAGACTGAAGAGGCACATCTTCCCTCCACTCTGAGTTCTTTGGCATCCCTATGTGCCTGAGGGCCTTAGAGGTGTCTGGGGTTAATCCCTAAAATGTGCAGGAGTCTCATAGAGAACTCCCATCACTGTAATGTAACTCTGGCTCCTCTAGGCATGTGCAAAATAAGGGTTGGTCACCCAGCACTCCAAGTACCCCTGGCTATTTTAATTTATTTTATTTTTTTTATTTTTAGAGGGGAAGGGAAGGAGAGACAGAGAGAAACATCAATGTATGGTTGCCTCTTGTGTGTCCCCTGCTGGGAACTGGCTCGCAACCCAGGCATGTGCCCTGATGGGGAATTGAACTGCAATCCTCTGGTTCGCAGGCCTACGCTCAATCCTCTGAGCTACACCAGCCAGGGCAACCCCTGGCTATTTTAGATGACTGGGGGAAACTGAGGCAGGTAAGATCTGGGGACAACCAAAGGTGTGACAGCTTTTGAGAGCCCCTTTCATAAAGAGCACACACTAACTCACTACCCAAGATCCCCTAGTTCTTTCTACCTCTAAGCCATGGCCAGGGAACATTAAGTTTGAATCATTAACCTGTTGTAAGCCTGCTGCCTCTCTCCCCTGAGGAGTGATGTGTTTGTCAGGCAAATGTCTCTCTCTCCCTCTCAAAAGGTAGCAGTTCCCCATTCACAGGGCAGAAACCTTTTGTTTCCTCCTAAATTCTAAGGGTCCCTAGGAGACTTGTGCCAGTGGAGCAGTGGGCAGTGGAAGCTTGACTTGGGCGAACTCCCTGACCCTCTCTCCAGGGCCCCCTTTTTCTCTGACTTCCAGGCGAAAGAAGGTAGCCATGCCTTGGCTCATTCCATTTCTATCCATCATTTTTCTAAGGAACCAAAGCAGCTTGCTTGGGCTCTCTCCTGTTAATTCCTCCACCCTAAGTCTTTCCTTTGTTTTGCTGTCCCCAGAGGCAATAACATCCCCTCCCTTAATATACAAGAGAAAAACCTATACTTTTAAAACTGAAGAAGCTGAAGCAGCTGAAGGTCACCCAAGCTTGTTCTCCCCACTTCTTCTCCGGCTTCTTGCAGTTGTCAAGGCTATGAGATAATAAAACAGCTCACTCTGAGAATTGTGCATCTAACAATGGGGAAAAGAAACTTTTATTTCTGAATGAATTTAAAAAAAACAAACTAAGAGGGGCTGTGTATATTGCAGACAGGCTGTACAAATTAAAGAAGATTTGGAAAAAGAAATCTTAAAAGGGAATTTTAAATAAACTAATATAAAATTTGGTTGGTTCTATATCTTCCAAAAAGGCCAAGGTTCTGTTCAGCAAAATAATTATGTCACATTATATTAATAAAATGCTTAATTAACTAACATTCAGAGAAAATCATCTGTCTTAGACCTAAGAACTGAAGTTTTATCAGCCTATATTGAAGTTGCATTTCTTTTATTATCACTTTAAATAAATAATCAAATATCATTTCATAATATATTTCTTAGGTCAAGCATGTTTGGCAAGCTTTCCAGGGTTTAAAACATACAAGACTTTTCTTATGGCTTTGGAACATTTCAAAGGGTCCATGAAATATCCCAAAGATTTATTCTTTCTTCTTACAAAATAAAAATTTTAAACTAATCAGGATTATTTAATATATTTAAAATACATGGGAAGCTTTGTCAAATTAAAAAAAAAAAACTACATAGAAACCTCCAGGAGTTTACACATTCTAATGTACTTTCACTGATAATTCTAATAGTTATTTTAGAATGTTATACCTTGTAGAAGGGACTACGTGAATTGCAGAAGGACTGAGTATGTTGCAAAGAGTTTGCGTAAATTGTAGATGGTCTGTGCAAATTGAAGGAGGATTGTGTAGGGGGAAGAAGCAAATAGAGAAGAAACTGAGGAAGTGAAAAAAGAAAAAAATAAAGGAAAGAGACATATAGGAAGAAAAGGCATTGGAGTAGGAAACTCAAGAAAGAAAATGGGGATGAGGAAAATTAGAAATAATAAAGAAAAGAAAAGATACATAGATAAATGACAAAGACAATTCTAATAACAAATAAAAAGCCAAGAGCTCCCTTTAATTTTCCAAAGACAATCATTATTTCCCAATAGAAACTCCAGGTAAATGGACAGTTGGGGACAAATAAATTAATTTATCAGCCTGGTACACTTCTATTTACATTTTTTGGTATTATTGCAAAATGTTGTTACAAAAAATTGTTTGTCGTTTGTAATCACTGACTTATGATCTAACTTAGAGTAACTTACAGATTGTTCTCTCCCACTGCTACTCTATAGAAAAATTCAGCACAAAGAGGACCTGCTAGGATTTATGCTAATTAATTAGCTAGTCAACATACTGAACAGCATGCATCAAGGGAGGTGGGGGGGTTGGTGGTGGCTGCCAGTATACAATCCAAGATCAGGACTCTAACTAGACCTATTGAACTAGGACAAATGAAGGACAAGAAGGGAAGAATAAAATCTTGCCCTTTTGCAGGGACAATTCACTAAGGCTTTGGAAAGCTAGAACTAACATTAACCCTAAGTCTGCCAAGGGCTGAACATTTCCAGAAATGCATTCAACCACTAAGCAACTGATAGAAATAGTCATCAGTTTTGTTGTTGTTGTTATTGTCTTAACAATAAAGGCAGGGCAAAGGAAGAGCAAAAGCCCCCACACAATAGAAACCAAGGCTCACTTGTCAGTCATAGCTTTAAGCCTTATGCCATCTCAGGACAGCCAGCCCCTAGAAATCCAGGGAAGGGGAGGGGTAGCCTTGCTACCACCTATCTTCGCAAGACAGTCTTGACACCATCTCACAGGGTGGCCTCACCACTGCCCATTCCTTGCGATTTTAAAACCGGAAAAGACATCAGCATTCAGTCTGCCTGTCACTATCAAACCCAATAAGCAATGACAATGATTGAATCTTTATGGGTGATTTATTCAGGTATAAATGGATTCAGACCATCTTGCCAGACTTTTTATGCCAGGGAATAAACTAGGTGCTGTGAGAGCTTTGAGATTCAGGGAGGATTAGGTGAAAGAAGCTGCAACATTCTTGTTCTGGGCAGTTAGCTGTTCTCAAGGGTGGGTGGTCATCTGTCTCTCCCTGGAACACAAAGGCCCATGCCTCCAGTTGTGCCCAGGTGGTAATCTCTAGCAGTGTCCCAGGAGGTCAGCTGTTTTCCCAGGAGCCAGGATAGGCCTTATCTGTAGTTTCTGAAACAAAAGCTTTAACATATACATTACTTGCTAGGCTTATATCTTTTTACCTTAAGCTAAAATTTTCTAATTCTTGAGTCCCCTATCAATTTATCTTCTCTGGATCCTGCTAGTACCCCTTGAAAGCTAACAGCTGTTTTGGGGAACTACTCCCATTGGCTGAAGCAAGATAGCAACAGATATTCTACAAAGATCTGTCCAGAATGGGGATGTTTGTTCTGGATAAAGTCGTGTCCTGGCTACAGGGATACTGATATTCTCAGGTAAGGACTCCAGAGGTAGGCTGTCTAACCTTCAGATATTTATTCTTTCTAAATGGAAAATCAGGAGTTCATTCCAGACAGAACCCCACTAGGCTGTATTCTTTCCAACTGGTTGCAGTTTGACCCCTAAACTCTGAAGAAGGAAAGATACATATATGTAGAAATGTATATTATTTATATATGTTTATGTTTATTTATATAGTTGTTGTTGCAACACTGCTTGAACTCCATATTAACTGATGGGGAATGCTGGCCAATACATGGAAGCTTAAATCACAATACCATATTTCAACCTAAGAACTTTTGCAAATGCCTAGGCAGGTGGTTGAAAATTCTGTCTGTACAGTCATACTTCTATTTAAGGGGCTGAGAGGATCTATGCTCCAAATCTAAGCTAACTCTTACCACAGTGCCATTTAGTGGCCATTCTGCACTCTCACCTTTATGGGGAAAAAAACTTTAAAAGACCTGCCTTCTACATCTTCATCATTGCTGCCATACCCTGGACATTCAACTCAATTAGCAACCCTGATGCCTTCCAGTCCCAGGGCCTCTCCACTGACTAAACTTTTACCATTGACTGAAGCTTCAGGAGATTATAGCCCTCAAATAGTACCATAAACTGCCCTCTCAGAGCTTAAACAAAGTTCGACTGATTTAGGAAGTTACTCTGACAACACATATAAGTACATAGATACCTTCCAACGCCTTACCTTAGCTTATGAATTAAGTTGGAAGGACACTATGATTGTCTTAGAGCAGACCCTCTCAGATCTTTAACTGGAAAAGGTAATAAAGGAAGTCAGAAAGTTTGCCAACAGCTTAACAGCTATCTGATAACAAATACTCCACTGGAGAGTCAAATGTTCCACCTGTAGTCCCCGAATGTGACTACAGTGACTCCTCCCCAAAACAGCAAAGAAATCAATTTCTAATTTGCATTACGATAGGCCTCAAGGCAGGCTAACTGAAAACCATTAACTATTCTGAGGTCTCTGTGGTCAGCCAAGGTCCGAATGAGAATCCCACTAAATTTTTAGAAAGGCTAAGAAAGGCACATGTCATTTATCAAACACACCAATCTAGCTCTACAATCATATGAAGGACAGTTATTCTAAAAGATAAATTTATAGCCTGATCTGAAGCTTATTCAGGAACCTGGGGTCTCTTTAAATGAAATGCTAACCATGGTAAATACAGTCTTCCACAACCAGAATCAGAAAAAAGAGAGGCTGAAATTCGGGATAAGGAAAAAAAGGGAGGAAGTTAGGCCTGCCCAAATTATACTTACCATTGTGGGACAGCGATATCCTACAGGCCCTTTCAGGTCTACTACCAAAGTCACAAAGTCTTTTGTATGTCAAAAGATGGGGCATTGGGCCAAGGAATGTCCAAGCCATAAGAAGCCACCGCAGGTACCATGCCATAGGTATAAGAAGGCAGGTCTCTGGCTAGCACTCTGTCCCTTGGGCTGTAGGGCCCCCAGGCCTGAGGCCACAACTGCCTTAAAGATGTTAGCTCAAGACTGAAGCTGCTCGCCCCAGTTGGGCCCACATAAAGAGGTCATCATTAGTGGACTGGAGCCCAGGCTGCATGGATGTGGCTGGCATCAAGGTCCCTGACATCTCCAGCTGAATACATCACTCTTAAGTCAAACCACAGATGGAGCCAACTTCTTCAGGACTTCCAAAACACTAGGATGATACCACCTACTCCTGTGAGCTGGTAGAAGATCCCAAATTACTCTTCAAGAAACAAACCTGTTACAGATAAGTAATAAAACAACTAGGCCTTAATATAATTGTATTTTCCATATTTCTGACATTCTTTCTACCAGCCCATCAATAGCTCAACCACCTCTCCTACAAAGAAATTTTTCTCTCCCTGTTGAATTTAATCTTTATCAAGTAAAGTCCCAGGTCCTTCACTCTACTAATTTTCTTATCAATTTGATCACTTCTAGGACATAGTAATTGCAGGTCCCAGGTCAAAGTAATGACTCTTTGGGAATTTCATCTTATTCCCACTTTGAAAAAAAAAACAGCCAACAGCCCATCAACCCCTTATTAGAGACCCTGAAAAGAAGATAACTTAAGGACAAACAGTCCTTTTTCTGGCAAACAGTCAGCAAATATAGGAACTGTGTTGCAGCTGGTCAGAGCCAGGCAGATTCACTCTAGCTTCCTGGAGATGGAAGAAATTTCTCAGAGCCTTGGGGATGCCTGACATGGCTATATTCATGGGGGGTGGGGTGAGCCACACATGCTGCAAGCTGCATGTCTGTCTAGTGAGGACTTAAGTTGTTTAAGTACTAAAGGTTAATAAGATGCCAGAAAATTACATAATATAACATGATTCTTCACATATGAGCCCACTTCATGTTATGGGAACAGTTTATTAGACCCAGTCTCAAGGCTATGAGAACAGTACTTATCAAGCCCTTCTAAGGCTATGGGAACATGGCTTCCCTTAGCTACCCAGATACCTGGGTGAGAAAACCAGACTGCTTCCACTTATCCTACAGGAACCCAAACCACAACAGTGCCCTTTCCAGCAAGAAGCAGCCAGAGCTGTGGTCACTCAAAGGCCCCCAGTGATTTGGGTTCCTATTACTTGAAGGGAGAAATGTTAGGTAGCAGGTAGAAATGAGCAGACAGAGGGGAAATAAAGTCAGAGCCCTCTTCATTACAATCTAACAAAGAACTTAGTATGGAAGTCTAGAAGCAAAAGGAAGACATATCTCACCAATTAGCCATCCTGAGCTCAGTTTTATAAGATTACCAGCTATCCTGAGCAACACAAGCAAAATAGCAGAGAAGAAGGGAGGTCCTTGAGATTGTCCTGACAAAAGGGGGCTTCTGAAGCTTCTGTAACAATCTTACTAAGATTACCAGGTGCCATCAATATCACAAGCAGGAAGCATACAGGAGGAGATGGGAGTCCTTTGGATTCTATGCTGGTAAAGGGAGCCTCTGTAACAATTTCACTAAGACAAAGAGCCTTTATTGACTGAGAAAGCCTTTGTGTCTGTACATTACCCCCAAGATTTAGAAAGGGGAAAAGGAAGGAAACCCAAAAGTTGACTAAGGTATATAACCCCAGAACCCAAATAGGCAGTGTACTCAGAATAGCTAAGTACCCACTTGTAGCCTCGGCTCAAGTGTATGGAACAAACTTATAATTTTCTTTCCTCTACACATGGGGTATTTAGACTAGCTAGGTGCCTGCTTGCAGATTTGTGTTTGGGTTTCAAAAATAAATTTGCTATCTCATTTCCATTATACATGTTTGTCTCTTGTGGAGGTGACTTCTTTGGGAGTCCCCCAGAGTGCCACAGACACAAGAATGAATAAGTATGGCCAAGACATGCTGAGATCTGTTTGGGGCGGAGACACGGGCTGTGGCCAGTTTCTCAGGGGAGACAAAGGCCAGCAGTGGCCAGTTTCTCCCAGGAGAAAAAGGCCCCAAGCACCCTCTTCCATAGCCTTTTATTGGGTAATACACAGGAATACAGGGCAGCAAGGATCAAACAGTAGATAACATTTCAAAGAAATCTGAGGGCTTCAGATTCTGAGTCAGTGTCTGTCAGGAAGAGAGTTGCAGAAACTTTGGGAGACATACCCATTTCCTCTCAGACCCTTATCATATGAATGAAAGCACTCTTAGCAGAGCAGATTTCACAGGTTTATCAGCAAGTGTTTGTAATGCCAGATTTCCCCCAGGGCATGCTCTAGCCAGGCAAGGAGCTGCACCTCTTCCCATCAGGTATTCAGGCTTAAGGGGATTAGAGCCAGGAAGCACTTCTCCCAGAGAACATGGGGACTCGGGCTATGTCAAAGCCGGGGCCAGGAGAGGTGGGCGAGAGTCCATTGCTCTTTGTTGCAGCCCCCCCCCCCCAGTCCTTCCATGAAGGCCTCCCAGGTGATCGAGTCTGGCTTAGGTTGCCCCCCACTGTGAGGGGTCTTACCCGTCATTGACTTCTGACCAAGCTTTGGGGGCAGGGAAAGGAACTGAAGCAGCATTTGCTACCAGAGACAGGCTTTGTCTCCTGAGGCTCACATTCCAGAGGTTGTCCCTCTTGCCCTTAGCCACAAGGGGTGGAGATACAATTCCTAAAACTAGGCAGAGCGGTCTAAAACAGTCTCTCACTTGAGTTTGTGTCCTGCAAGTGACACAAGAAGCGAGGCAGGGGAGGGGAGCCTCCTGATCTGCGTCTCTCTCCCCTCTCAGTAACAATCACAAATTGACTTCATTAGAGCAACGAATGATTGGAGTCAACTGTACTTATGTAAACCAAACTTATTTGACTCTGCTGTCTAAACTACATACCAGGGGCTTTTTCTTTCTGTTGAATGAAATACTGGCCTTCATAGAGCCCTCCCATTTTGAAGACAGGGACTCTGAAAGTTCAACTCACAATCAAAATGTTGAAGCAAAGGAGAATGAATAGTTCTTAGGTATTATTTACTAAATCTAAGAAAACATTTACCCTACAATAGTATTTACCACTATAGGGATCAGAATAGCCAGACAAAAATAATTCCCTTGATTTTTACAAATAATCACTTCTGTAGTGATAATACTATTTTAAAACATTTTACTGTTTTTATTTTTTAAACATTTTTTCAAAACTTGATTTTGAGAATAGACCTCTTTGGTTTTGACCTGACTTTTCATATTACTTCTGAAAGCGAATGAGTGCCATTGCCTGTTAGAGGAGTATGTGGGAGTTCACAGAGGTGTCCTGATGAAAGTGATGCTGGCACAAGTGTGGCACCCATCACTGGCTCTTTCATCCTTGACCCACTAAAGACAATTGAGTCTGGCCCAGAGCAGTCTCTTCCTGTCCTTTGTTGACTTGTAAATTGTTAAATTGAGTCTTGAATTTTTAGAATGGGGGCTAGAGTAAAAATGCAGAAGGAAGCAAATCAGTGTGGGTATATGAGAGCCAGGACTGGAAGGGATTTTTATAGAAATTTTGTGGAAAGCAGCTCGGCTGAAACTGTATATTCACTGTAAGAACCACCTACTTTATTTAGCTATAAATTAAGGGGAAAGTAATTGAATTTTCAAAAGTCTAAAAAGCAGATTTATTTTGTTGTGAAATTATGTCTGTTCTCTGACAATATAAGTAAAATACTTATAATTTTGAAATGTCATATATTGTAACAAAGCAAAATGAATCCTTACATTAACTTGTAGCCCAATAATATGTTATCACTGTGATTGTCAAATACAGGTCAATTTTTCTTTGTTTTATAAAAACTATCTTTTATAAAAACTACATTACAAATGTCCCAGTTTTTCCCCTTATGTGCCCCTCTAACCCATCCTGCCCCCATCTTCATGATGAGTCCCATCACTGTTGTTCATGTTCATGGATCCTTCATACATGTTTTTTGAGTAATCCCTTCACCTGCTTTCAATCAGTGTTGATCTCCCTCCTTCCTTTTTATAGCTGTCAGTCTGTTCCATGATTCTATGCCTCTGGTTCTATTTTGCTCATTAGTTTTTGTTCATTAGATTCCTCTTATAAGTGAGATCATATGGCATTTGTCTTTTACCGACTGGCTTATTTTACTTAGAATAATAGTCTTTAGTTCCATCCATGCTGTCACAAAAAGTAAAGACTCCTTCCTTCTTTCTGCTGCATTCTTTGTATTTTGTTGTGTAAATGTACCACAGATTTTTTCTTCCCACTTGTCTACTGATGGGCACTTAGGCTGTTTCCAAATTTTGGCTTTCAATATGTGTTTTTGTCATATTGATGAAACATGTATATGATGTTTGCATACTTTTTAAAATTATATGAACAATATTTTGTTATATAGCACATTTTCCTTATGTGTTTTTATTGATTACTTAGATCTTAAGCTTAATACACATACTTCTGTTTAGACCTAATGTAATTCTTTCAAATGTTACATAAAATTCTAAACATTTACCTGTCACTCTCCTGGTGCTAGACACACAGGTGGCTCCCAATTCTCAACTACTATATAGTAATACTACAGTTAAAATTTTTGTATATATTTCTTTATAGACATGTGTGAACATTTATTCAGGTATGCATGCATAGATAACTCTGTGATACATACTCAGGAGCAGAATTGCTAAGTCAGAATATATGCATATTTGATGTGACTATCAGTCAGGACCTGCTCCAGCTCATACCTGTCCATACTAAAAAGTTTTTACATTCTCCATTTCTGCAAACACTTGGCTTTATCTATTTTTCTAATCTTTAGATTAGATTAGTGGTTTTTAACCTTCTCTCTTCTCTTGACACACATAAAATAATTAGTAAAATTCTGTGGACCACCAATAAATATATTTTTGCTTATATGACATAAAATAGGTATAATTTTTATTCTATTACATCACATGGCTATTGTTGTACTGACTATTGTCTTTTTTTTCAATCTAAGGGAAAAGAGATAAGTGCTCCTGACTAAAAAGTCATGTATTGCATGTTTAAAAAAATTTTTGCAGGACACCAGTGTGCCTCTTGCAACACACTAATTAAAATCACTGGATTAGTTATTAGGTGCAACTTGTGTTTTAGTAGGTATTTTAATTCTGGATGTTTTTATTTTAATTGTCAATAGCTTTAAAGCGAACTAGGTGAGATACAACTTAGGTACTACAAATATACGCTTAGCACCTACAGTAAAAGAATTAAAGTCTACACCAGTCATAGGGAAGGTCTACATTTGACTTTTTAAAAATTTGGACAACAACAGAAAAGTAAATGTCAAAGAACTCATGGAATCAATTGAGAACTTAGTCTAGTAGCTCTCAACCATATAATGAACAATATGTCATTGTGTAATAAATGTTTCAATATACCTCTTTAGTATTTAAAAATGGAATTTATAGATAGTGTAACATACCAACAGTATTTTTAAAAATATATTGTTCTAAGGTTATATAAAGATGAAAAAAGTAGTGGGGGAATGAAGACAACTGTAATTGAACAACAACAACATAAAGAGAGACTTCAACCAAGATGGAGGCATAGGTGGAAACACTTTGCTTACTCACACAACCACATCTAAAAACAACAAAGTTTTAACAACAATAAAGGCACCAAACCACAGAAAATAGGACAATACGGCGTCCGAAAACAATGTACCGCTCAGCTAAACCAGTGAGAGGGGCAAAGCAAGCAGCGGAGAGGGTCAGGGTAAAAATATCCCCCGACCCAGGCAGCGCTCAGGAAGCTGAAGGAGAGGATTCCATGTGCAGGGTAGCTAGGGCAAACCCAGGGAAGGTGGGCGCGGCTTGCTGTGTGTGGTCACTTGAGCATTTGCACTCAGATAAACCAGTGAAGACATGAGCATTGAGACAGACCACAAAGGCACCTGCGCAGGGCAGCAGGCTTGCACATTTGTGCTCAGATAAACAAGCTGTGGCAAGCAGAGAGGACTGCCATTGCTTCCTCTCTGACCCCACCCCCACATACAGTATCACAACCCAGCCACCTGGGTAGCCCCGCCCTGGTGAACATCTAAGGCTCCTCTCCTCATACATAAGAGGCACAAACAGATCAACACATGCCTCAAGAAAAACTCAGAGCTCCAGAGCCAATAAATCTAAGCAGTGAAAAAATAGCCAAACTTTCAGATGCACAGTTCAAAACACTGGTGATCAGGATGCTCACAGCACTGGTTCATTTTAGTCACAAATTAGACGAACATATGAAGGCTAAACTAATTAAATGAATAGAAATGTACAGAAAACCAATAGTAACGGAAAGGAAATTGGGACTCAAATCAAGGGAATAGACCTGAAGGAAGGAAAAAATGACCAAACAGAAAAATATGAAGAGACAAGAATTCAAAAAATGAGGAGAGGCTAAGGAACCTCCAGGACATCTTTAAATGCTCCAACATCCGAATTCTAGGGGTACCAGAAGGGGGAAAGGCACAGCCACCAGTGGAAAACTTATTTGAACAAATAATAAAAGAGAACTTCCCCAATCTGGCAAAGGAAATAGACTGCCAGGAAATCCAGGAAGCTCACAGAGTCCCAAAGAAGTTGAACCCAAGAAGAAACACACCAAGGCACATCATTATTACATTAGCCAAGATTAAAATGAAGGAGAGAATCCTAGAAGCAGCAAGAGCTAAGGAGACAGTCACCTACAAAGGAGTTCCCATCAGACTGTCAGCAGATTTCTCAAAAGAGACCTTACAGGCAAGAAGGAACTGGAAAGAAGTATTCCAAGTCATGAAAACCAAAGACCTACAACCAAGATTGCTCTATCCAGCAAAACTTTCATTTAGAATGGTAGGACAGATAAAGTGCTTCTCAGATAAGATCAAATTCCAGGAGTTCATCATCACCAAGCCCTTATTATATGAAATGTTAAAGGGACTTATTCAAGAAAAAGAAGATAAAAAAGATGAACAGTGAAAGAACAGCAAACTCACAGTTATTAACAACCACACCTAAAACAAAAGCAAACTAAGAGGACAGCTAGATCAGGAGTGAACCATAGAAATGAAGATCACATGGAGGATTAGCAACAGGGGAGTGGGAGAAGGAGAAGGGGGGAGAAGGTACAGAAAATAAGTAGCATAGACAGTAGATAGAAAATAGATAGGGGGAGGGTATGAATAGTATGGGAAATATAGAATCTAAAGAACTTGAGACACGTGTTCATGAACTAAAGGGGGAGAATGGTGGGGGAGGGGTGTGCAGGGTGGAGGGGAATGGAGGGGGGGAATAGAACAAATGTAATGGCATAATCAATAAAATAAAAAAATATTTTAAAAAATGGAACTGCCTTGTGACCCAGTGAATCCACTTCTGGGAATTTATCCAAAGAAACTGGAAATACTAATTCAAAAGAATGTATGCACCTTATGTTTATTGCATCATTATTCACAATAGTCAAGATTTGGAAGCAGCCCAACTGTTCATTAGTAGAGTGGTTAAAACAGCTATAGTGCATTTACACAATGGAATACTACTTGGCTATAAAAACAAAGAAAATTTTATGCTTTTTGACAGCATGGATGAATCTGGAGAACATTATGTTAAGTGATATAGGCCTGTCACAGAAACACAAATACCATATCTCTCACTCATATGTGGAATCTAATGAACAAACTAAACTAACAATCAAAATAGAGACAGAATCATAGACAGCAGGCTGGCAGATCTGTGGGGGAGTCATCGAGGAAGTGCAGAAATCAAGCAAAAAAGAAAAATTAATAGACACAAACAGTGTGATAATTGTGGCGAAGGTATGGGTAGAAGTCCAAGGACATATGAGGGGATAAATAAAAAGAAATAAATGAATAAAATAAGGAAATAAAAAACAATAAAAATGAACTGTTAAAAAATAATATGTAAAAAACTTATATAAATATGGACAAACAGTGTGGGAATTGACTGTGCAAACAAGGGTTGGGATGGGCAAAGGAGGGCAAAGGGGGAAAATTGGGACAACTGTAATCAAATAACAATAAAAAATTATTTAATAAAAAACTAATACAACTTCACAATAAAATGAACAATGCATATTTAAAAAATAGGCAAAATATGTAAATAGATATTTCTCCAAAATTGATACACAAATGGCCAAGAAATGCATGAAAAGATGTTCAACATTTTGATTCTAAGGTAATTGCACATTAAAACCACAATAAGAAAATATGCACTAGAATGACTAGAATCAAAGTCAGATAATAAGTGTTGGCAAATATGTAGGTAGCAATCCCCAACCTTTTTGGTACCAGGCACTGGTTTTGTGGAAGACAATTTTTTCATGGAAAGGGGTGGGGGACATGGTCTCAGGATGATTCAAGCCATTACATTCAACCTCACCTCTTGCTGCACAGTCTGGTTCCTAACAGGTCCACACCAGTATCAGTTCACAGTTTAGAGGTTAGAGACTCCTGATTTAGAGCAATTAAAATTCTTACTTGCTGCTGGTACAAATGTAAAATAATAAAGCTACTTCTACAAGTAGTTGGGAGTTCTCAAATAACAAAATTGAGTTACCAGATGATCCAAAAATTTCACTTCTGGAGAGTTCTATTCCCAAAAGAAATTGAATATGTCTGCATGAAAACTTTTACATAAATGATTATAGCAGCATTATGAAAAATATACAAAAGTTGGAAACAACTTGAACATTTGCAAACTGTGATTTAGCATAGTTAGCTAATGGGTTTTAAAAATTGGAAGCATAATGATGAAAAATTAAAAATAATACAATTAATAAAATAAATAAAATATAAAACTTTCTTATAAAAATCACTTGGTATTTTTCATTGTTGATTTAATTAGCATTTTCTTGATGACATATGATGTGGATGTTATATAGCATGCAAATATGTATAAAACACAGCAAGGGGATTCTGATAACATATAACACATAACATAATATATATTATATAGTATATAGTGTATGGTATAAGATATGTAACAAATATATCTTCGTTTGTTACTTAATTTTCCAGTTCTTGTAAGGTTTTTTGTTTGTTTGTTTTAAGAACTGCTTGTGGTTACAATGGATGGGGGACCACAGAGCATCGTGATTAAGGATTCTGACTTTATATCAGGCAAACCAAATGTCCATTCCTGGCTTTGAAACTTTCCGTGAATGAAGAGTTGTTACTGGTACCTCTCTGAAGTTAATCTTCAAGTTAAAGTGTGAATATTATTTCATTTTAAATTTCTAGGATTCTTAGAAATTTAAATTTCTTAGACCTTTAAATAAGATAGTTTATTTAAACTACCAGGATGTATGATTCATAGGATTTTCCCAATAAATAGCAGTAATTATCATTATTTTCTTGATTTAAATAACTAAGCCAAGTCTCACAAATCCATTCCCTTCTCCTCCTTTCCCATGACCTTTGCGTTTAATTAACAATATGGTGGGTGTCTTTGCACATGAGGCCTTTTTTTTACAATTTATACTTTTTTTTTTTACTTTAAGGACACAACATTTTAGAAGAATTTCAATTCATAATGAGCATGTTAGGCTATCATTTTACTGTTGAGGCATCCAAAAACAACAAGTAGCTAGTTTTCATCTCAGTGTCACAGAGATTGACAAGGTGAAGTCTAGTACCTAGGTCTCTTACCTTCCATTTCTTAGATCATTATTACAGTTATTCTGTATATCCCTTGCATAAGGGCAGTTTTTTTCACATTTTTATGCATGACTCAAAACATCTACTGTAATTCAGTTTGGGGAACATGTATTCACACATACAAGAAACTATCTCATATACACATCAATGAGTGATAAATATAAACACTTGTCAGTTCTATTCAGGGTAAAAAATAGCTTAACTGTTGGAATTTTAGTAGAAATGCATTACCATCAATGGCTAGCTGCCATTTGTAGTCTTGGTCAATAGGACAGGACACCTTTTACTTTATTATAGGATCAATAACAGCAGAGAACAAAGGTATATATTATGAAAATTAAGAAATGGGGATTTGTGGTGAAAGAAGCAAGAGAAGGCAAAAAGAACCAAGTCTAAGAATTCAAACCTTTCATTGATTTTATTTTTTTTTCACATTTCATTCAAATGACTGTTCAGTTTAGGAAAAGAACATGTCAGTTAACCTGATTTACATCTAAAGTAGCTTATTTTTTTGTTTGCTTTGCAGTCACATTGGTAGTATATGAGAAAGGACATCCTCAAAGAAGTTGATGAGTCCCAAGAGAAGAAGCCATTTAAAATAAATCATACCCTGGAAAACAGACCCAACTTTGAGGTAGATAGGTCAGCTTTAGGCATTAATCTCACAATAATCAATGGTGAAGATTCCCACAAAAGACACAGGTTGACTAGTTGGTTATTTTCTCCTGAAACAGAAGCCACATGGAGGTTCAAATTAAAATTTAATGGCTACAGAATGAAGGTACCTGAGTGGAAGATCCTATAACCATTCACATCTATTTGTATCAAGCTTAATTTTTTCTACTTAGTTATAATTTTCTACTTACTACTGTTCAATTGAATTAAACAACGATTTCAGTTAAGAGAACAATTCTCAGAATCGCTATAAAAATCATGTAAATCTCACAGTTTCAGTCTATTCTAGACATGCAATGTGATAAAGATGACATGGACTACAAGATCAGAAAAAACTGACTGACTGTGTGGTCTCATGTTGAATAAACATATGTTTTGTTAAGCAGTACACAATTATCTTGCTCCCAAGATGGCAGCAAAAGTTGAATAAAATATAATATACAAGGTCTGGTAAAAATAGTACCTACTTGAGTGTGGTTGGTAGGATAATGAGAAGGGTGCAATAATTTATTTTTAACTTAAACATTTCATCTAAAATGTCATTTGGTGTTGTCAAGTGTGGTATTTTTATGCTACAGAATTATATGCTTATGATTTTGTAATAAAATATTTTGTAATAAAAAAGAGTGTTATTTGTGCAGGACCCTGTATAAACACTCCTGATGTACTGAACATTTCAAAAAATATTAAAGAGTCAAGTAAAATCCTTTAGAGAAGTAAAGAAATGTTTTTTAAAAACTAAACAAGAAATTGATTTATACCTTGAAGAAGAATGTATTTCATTTAAATCTATAGTAATTTTAATAGGAAAAATAAGTGTTTGAATGCATGTGATGAAGTAGGAATTGCTTTAAGTATTTTACATATACTAACCCAATGTTCACAATAACCAAACAATCCTAATAGGCAGATATTATTTTTATCTTTATTCATCAGATATGAAAATCTTAGCACACACAACACATATAGGTTACCATCACACAGTTTTTGGTAGAAGATTCAGAATTATAACTTAGGCAGTCAGCCATTACAGTGTATCCTCTCACCCACCTTGCTGTGTGTGACAATCAGGAGAGGTAAAGTTATGCTTCAATAACAATTAGCTCCAAATTTCAGTGAATTAAAGCAAAAAATATTATTTCCCACTCATCCATGTCTATTTCTTGGCATATAGGGTGTCTAACCTAAAATTGCCTCACTCAAGGCCTCCATCATCTTGAACTGGTTGCCTCAAAAATAAAAAATTGGATATAATAAATATTTTTAAACATTTTTAAAATATTTTTTATTTATTTATCTTTAGAGGGGAAGGGGGGAAGGAGAGAGGGAGAGAAACATCAATGTACGGTTGCCTTTCGTGCATCCCCTGCTGGGAATCGAACTGTGATTGTCTGGTTCGCAGGCCCGCACTCAATTCACTGAGCTACACCAGCCAGGGCCCGATTATAATAAATATTTTAATGCCAAGATAAATGACAAATATTGAGTCAGCTTACATTTCACTAGCCCAATCAAGTCATATGGTCATGCTCCACTTTAAGGCAGTGACAAGAATCCTGCCTTAAATAACCGGTAGACAACATAACAATGTCTCTAGAATGAGAATAACTAGAATACTGGTGAAGAGTCATACTGACTTCAAAATGTCATATACTAACATATTTGTAGTCACATGTATGTATGCTCAAAAACACACTGAAAAGTGTATGTCTGCATTTAAAAGCACACTAAATATTTCAGTCAACTCTTTCTTTTTTTATGTCTTTTCTTCCCTTCTTTCTTTTTAACAAATGTATCTTTATTGAGGATCATTCTGTGTTATTTGCTCTGAGACTATATGGTATACTACTGATGCAGGATGTCTTTTTAAAAATATATAAATTTTAACAAGCAAAAGGTTGAATACCTACAGTATGAAGTGGGATAATGCTAACACCAAACTCTGATACTTTAGTCTGTGATCTGGTACTGAGAAGTACTATAAGTTAATTTCTTGATTTTTTATTAAGGTGGCAGAGTAGTTGAACATTATAACTGATGAGGTCCTCCCACAACCGCATCAAAATTACAAATAAATTGTAGAGCAACAATAGTTGAAAACCACCTGAAGTCTAGCTGAACAAAAATCTTATAGCTATAAAGAAGCCATTTGGAGACTGGTAGAAGGGGTGCAGATGCAGAGTGGGCAGGTCCCACATCTACTAGGGAAATTAAGAATGAGGAGGAATATTGCAACTGTTGAGGTAACTTCCCAAGGAGGAAGGGGTCCCAGCCACATTCTCAGCCCCTGCTTGGACAACAGTGTCAAAAAAGAAAGCACCCATATTTGACAGTGAAACACAGTGAGGCTTGCATCCAAGTGAGAGAAATGTTGTACTTTCAGGTGTTCCTCTTGAGAAGCTGTGCATGGACTCACTTGTTCACAGACTCACTTACTCTGGCCTCCAGTGTGGGGGTGACAACTCAAAGAATGCCAGCTACAAATGGGTAGAAACTGAATTGACTGGATTCATGGTGAGAACTGAAGGGTCGGGGGGTCAAGGAGGCTCTCTTTGGGGATAGTTATTAGCAGGTGATATTGTTTGAGCCCTCCCTCCACCCATGCAGTAAGTGAAAATACGCATCAAATTTGAATTTTCCATTAACCTGTCTTACACTGTTCACACTACCCTCGTGGTTCTCCAAGACTCTGCTCCACTGTACTCATGTACTCAGCCTAAGCTGCTTCTAGCAATTTTTCCATACAACTGGCTTATATCAACTTATACTTCAGACTTTCCTAAAAATATCTCAAAGTTCCACTAATACCAAACAATCGAATGCTGGCCTTTGTACACCCTGTACCTTTTGTAAACAGCCATAAGTCTATCCCTAACAGTGACCAGTCTGAACTTTGTAAGCATTGTATCAGACCTATTGTATAAGGAACTTGTATAAGCATTGTATAAGACCTGAACTTTTTGAGCATTGTAAGACCTATTAGGTTGTCCCATCATAGCATAAGCTGCAGCCATTCTTGGCCCAAAATGTATATTTAACTAAGCTGCAACAAACTAACACAAGAGGCAGTTGATATTAGCTCATATTTTGGTGCCAAGCAAACAATTCCAAGCTCAGCACTGGTGGCAGTCAGCCTTGCTCAGTAGTGTAAACTTTCTCAAGTGCCTCCATGTCTAGTCAAGTGACAACCAATCACAAATTTCTTTGTTGCTTCCACCATGAAACCCAAAGCTGCACACACATTTTAGCTAATCGTGGTCTGCACCAGAACCCCTCCCAAGATCTTCCCGAACAAACACCCAGTATCCAGCTTCAGACCACACCACAGCACCACCAAACAAGCTCCACAAATGACACACCTAAAGAATGGATTAAGCAAGTAACACCCACTTTGTGGGGTGAACAATTGCCTAGTACCTAGTCTGGTTTAGCAACAGCTAATCCTCAAAGCCAGTCAGCCCTAGAGTCAATTCTATGCACTGATGTGCCATTGACAATCATAGCTCAATGACAATAAGAACATATGCATAACCCACACAAATGACACCCCTGGAGCAACTGGCTCAATTAAACAGGTAGACCGAATCACTGGGCCTCATAGGACAACTGCTACTACTAGTCACTCTGTGAGAACAAGTCACTCTGTAAAAGACATAGTAGTTCTACTTGATACATTAAAGAATATTGGAAGTCAACCAATGAGAGCAGATAAGAAAACAAGTCCCAAATTGGTGGGAACTGTTCTGCCAGGTTTCAGGAGTCGTAACTGCACCCCCCCCCCAATAGCTAAGACTAACCTCCAGAATGCGAGCCACTAAGGAGACAAAGCTTGTCTCTGGTAGCAAACACTGCTTCTGTTTCATCCCCTTGGCCCCAATGTATGGTGGGATAGTCCATGACTGGTAAGACCCCTCAGAGGAGGGGCAACCTGAGCCAGACATGATCACTTAGGAGGACATCATGAAAGGACTAGGGGGGCTGCAACAAAGAGGGAGTGATGGACCCTCACCCCCCGGCTATTCTGACAGAGCCTGAGTCCCCATGTCCTCTGAGAGAAGCACTTCCTGGCTCTAATCCACTTAAGCCTGAAAACCTATGATGAGGGAGGTGGTACAGCCCCTTGCCAACTAGAGAGGGATCCAGGGTGATCAGGCATAAGAAAGAATTTCTAAAGCCCTGTGAAGCCTGCTTTGCTAAGAGTGCTTTCACTCATAAGATAAGGGTCCAAGCAGGAAATGAGTGTCTCCCAAAGTTTCTGCAACCCCCTTACCTGACAGACACTGACTCAGACTAAGCCCTCAGATTTCTTTGAAATGATATCTATTGATTGATCCTTGCCACCTGTATTCCTGTGTATTACAACCCAATAAAAGCCACTGAGGAAGGGGCTTCTGGCCCTTCTCCTCTGAGAGATTGGCCACCTCTCCTCCCCAAGCAGATCATGTCTGGGAAGCATTACTTTCATCTGTGGTGGATGGGGGGACTTGTGGGTAAAGTCACCCCCACACCAAATGAAAGAATGAGAGAAAACTCCAGGAAAAAATAACCTGGAATTAAATGGAGAAAAGCAATATACACAATACAGAATTCAAAATACTGGTAAAACAAATGTTCAATAAACATAAGGTAAGACTAGATAGACTCAATGAGGACTTATACAAAGATATAGAAATCATAAAAATGAACCAGTGGGAAATGAATACAATAAATTAAATGAAGAATACATTAGAGAGAATCAAAGGCAGATGATATGAAGCACAGGATTGCACCAGCAATCTGGAAGATAAGGTTGCAAATAAAGAAACCATTTAAAACAGCAAAAGAAAAAAATAGTATTAGAAATTAGGAAAACTTAATGGACATCTAGGAAACATTAGATGTAGTATCTTTCACATCATAGTGAAGAAGAGAGAAATCAAAAGAATGAAAATCAATAAATTGATTTGAATAAATAATGACTGAAAGCTCCCAAACCTAGTGAATGAATTAAATAAAAAGTCCAGGGAAAACAAAAATTTCATAAGATGAACTCAGATAGACCCAAGGCAAATCATGATTAAAATTCCAAAGATTAAGGATAAAGAAACTTAAAAGTAGCAAGAGAAAAGTAGTCAATTATGTACAAAGAAGCTGTCATGAAATTATCTGTTAATTTTCAATAGAAACTTAAAGGCCAGAAGGCAGTGGCATGAGACATTCAAGTGACAAAACACAAGGACCTGAAACCAAGATTACTCTACATAGCAATACTATTATTTAGAATCAAAGAAGAGATAAAGTATTTTCTGTACACGAGAAAGCTAAAAATCTTCATCAGTAGAAACCCATTATTATCAGAAATATTAAGGGACTTATTTAAGTAGAAAAATATTTAAAATATGAATAAAATATATAATAGAAAAATGTTAATGTCAAATGCAAACAATATAAGCATTGGATCAACCAACTGTAAACCTACTGATAGTACAATTGTTAAAAGGCAAAAGTGAGAAAATTAGGTATAATTTTAATAATAAACTAAGGAATATATGCAAAAGAACACACAAAAAAGTTTAAAAATAATGACAAAAACATAAACATGGAGGAGGTGAGTAAAACTGTAGTGATTTTAGGATTTTTTAAAACTCATTTTACAATAAATAAAATAGAATGCTATAAACATAGCTTGGCATATATAAAACAGAAGGTACCACCAATAAAAATTATAAGAAAAACACAAGAAAAAAGAAAAACAAGTACAGATATGAGTACACACATATATAAATGAGTGTTGGTTAAAAAAGTAGTTTAATTCTTAAAACATATACTGAACTCTGATACATTCTATCCTATTGCATAAGTTGTAAACATAAAGTTTATTTTACAGCCATTACCACATTTTGCCATGTATAATGTGCTCCTGTGTATAATGTGCACCCAAGTTTTTTTCCCAAACTTTCAGGAAAAACATCTTTTATTCTAACCTTTAATCTAATTATTTATCTATCTATCTATCTATCTATTTATTTATATTTAGAAACAAAACTGATTATTTTATTCCAGGGTAATAATATGCATACAGATATTGTTATTGTTTTTTAGAGTTATACTTTTAATTCATAAACATAAAAATAATTTAAGACATTTATATAGATATGGAATTAGTACTCCCCATATGTAATGCACATCTTTATTTTTCCCTCAAAAGTTTGGCCAAAAAAAGTAAGCATTATACAGGACAAAATGTGGTAACAGGTTTGTGACCTACAGTTTGGAAAACACTGGATTAAATAGGTTAAATTAATTAACCAAAATTTAATAGCTACTCAATATTGGAGACAGAATTGCAACCTTAGCTTCCCCAATTGCAAGCCTATACAAGTGCCATTAAGAACATGAAATTTTATTCAGGGCATGAACAACATATTTATACATCTGCAGGAGTTTTCATTGGAAGCAGTTTACAGAGAAATAAAAAGGAACTTATACCTTTTACCCAGAACTGCTCATGCCTACTTGTGAGGGTGCTGGATTTTCTCTGAATTGGGGGTGCAGACTTGGCTAGGCAGCTAACTCTGAACACAAAGTTAGGCAGCTAACTTTGATGTTTTGCACAACTGATATTTTAAAGCATTTTTATAAAATTCAACTCATTAATTGAATTTGAAAAGTCATTAGAATTGTGATCTTTGCACAGTGGTGATATTGTAGCTCATTAGGCCTGTGTGAATTTTAATATAAAGGAGATAAAATACATGATATACTAAATGCAGTGAGTTTAATGATAAAATAAGTACATAGCATAGCTTATTTTTCTTTTTGTCTATTAGAACTGCATCAGTCTTGGATCAGGGGCACACACATTCATCCATAGACAATGAGATGCAAACATATTTTATCCCAAACATTCAAAACCCAAATGGGAAATATGAGCAACAAAAAGTCAATGTTAGTAAGAAGGAATAAGAAGGACAAAGTGGGTGGAAGGAAAACGGCAAATGAAAATGGCTCCTATATTTTGTCCATCCTAAACCAAGAGCTGCACATAAGCTTCTTCCCACACTGGCAGGAAGTACTCACTTGTGGAGCTAGAAAGGACTCCAGCTTCACCCACATGGCTCCCACAGCCCAATCACTGAAGTATGAGGGCCACCTATACTGGCTTCCTCTACCTTAAATGAGATGGTACTCAAGTCAAACTGGGGGGTCTCCTTGAATGGCAGATTCAGGCAGCATGAGCATCATTTGGCAAGGATGGGGTAACAGATGGGATAGGTAGGAGGACATAAAGAAAACCATATATATTCCATAAAATTTTAAATATTAAAAATATATTTTTCTATTTCTTATTTTCTTTTCACAATAAAACAAGAAAGACTCATATGTCATTTTATATAAGTTATCACATGAGGTTTAATCTTTTTCTACCAATTATCCCAAACCAAATATCAAACTATATGTGGTAAAGGACACTCACTGCTTAATTTTCCCCAATTATTGTGTCATGATGTATTGGAAAATATAAAACAATCTGGATGATACATTAAATTTAACTTCTATAAAACCTTCCAATGTTTTTTTACTTTGCTTATCTCATCTTGGACTTGCAAGAATGAGTTTTAGCACTAGTCTAACCTGTTTGAATACCTCCAGCATTACTATACCAATCATTCTATTTTATGTCAATTTTATTCCATTTTCTGCACTCATGGAAAATGGAAACAGTGAGATAGTCAGCTGGGTGGTGGAAATACAAAAATGATCAGGGCAGGATCTATGAGTGAAGGGACTCTCTGTCCAGCCCAGAAACATGAAGGTTTGGTGATGGTTTCCAGAAGAGAAGGTCCATAGCAGTCTTGAGGGAAGACTAGAAATTAATCAGATGCTATTGGAAAATAAACACAGTTATAAGCAGAGCAAATAACACTATTGGATATATGAAAATGTGAATTAGTACTCAGAAAATTGAAAGCAGTTTGGTGTACAGGAACTTAAAGCTTTCTCTCCATCTGTCTGTCTCTCTCTCCTCTTTCTTGCTCTCCCTCTCACTCATTCTCTGTTTCTTTTCTTTTAGTTTGATATAAAGCCATTTTGGTTGCTGTTTAATTTCTTCTCATTTGTTCTAGTTATACCCGTGAGACTCAATGTTCAGTTAGGGGCTTTATCATCGCTAATATCAGAGAGAAAGAGAAGGGGAAGAGGAATGAAGAGGAGGGGGAGAAAAGAAGGAAAGAAAGAAGGGATGGAAGGAATCACAAATCCAATTAGCTCTAAAAAAAGTAAAGGTAATTATTTCCAATCTTACAGAAAGGCAATATTTTCTATCTCTGAAATCTCTAATCAATTTCTCAAACTTTATTGATTACCTTTCTTTAATTATGATGACAGAGTAATATGGAATATGCACACTAGCAGTCTCTCACATTCTCCTCCTGAAGCTGTTTCTCCACCTAAAATGACATGGTTGCTAATTAGGTTATATGAATTCTCTGATCAAAAATTAAGATACATTCTGGAAAGGAGAATGGATGTAGAGGGAGGACAAAAGTCGGGCCTACCTGAGTTCCAGGACAGTTCCTCTTACAACTGACAGGATTAAAATATTTTAAGCACTCTTTCAGTGCTTCTTAATGTTAAACATAATTTCTTTCAATGTGTCCCACATTTCAGGTTCACTCAATATCTTGATAATCATATTTAGGAAGAAAAATATACCAAAATGTCTCATTAAGAAAATGAGGTATAAAAACTTTTCAGTGACTTACCAGTGGCTCTTAAGTCAAGTGTGAAGGCTCTAAGGTGACCCAAAAGGCTCCACATAGTCAACTTTTGCCCCCATATCTTGTCTTCTCTTCCACTCTGGCCCTCAGCTCAATATGCCCACCATGCTAACTTCTCCCTCTCTCACTGGTCTTCCAAGGAGAACTCCTTCTCTGCCCGAGATCTTTGTGGAGGCTTCTTGCCAAGGACACCTTGCTCCACCAGCTGCCTAATCCTCCTCTGAATTCATCCACCTTGCTAATGGTGAGGCCTCAGATTCAACATCCTGTTATTAGGGAGAATGCCTCTCACTTCAGTCCAGGTTAATTCCTTCAAGTATATTTATATATGGAACATTTTTTGCTTCCTTTATTCTTAAAGCAGTAGAAGAGAATGATAATTCTATAGTAATTGTGTTGTCTGACTTCCCCACTAGAATGAAAGCTCTATATGAGAATATGGAACTTGTCTGATTTGTCTTTCTAGGCTTAATATAATGATTTACATATTAGTCATTTAATAAATATTTGCAAATAAACACATGAATTTTTAAAGAACAATTTTAAATGTTATTTATTTATTTTTAGAAAGAAGGGAAGGGAAGGAAGGAGAGAGAAAAACATTAATGTGTAGTTACCTCTTGTGTGTCCCCAACTGGGGACCTGGCCTACACATCAGGCATATACCCTGACTGGGAGTCAAACTGGTAACCCCTTGGTTTTCAGGGAAGTACTCAATCCACTGAGACACACCAGCCAGAGCTGAACATATGAATTTTTAAAATAATATTTACATTAGGTACAATAGCAGATCTGCCTAATGTCACAGATCAGACACTAAAGCCAGATTTACTACATATTCTTTATTCACTTTAATGTTTTAATCAATTATCTTGGAAGCTAGTAAACCTTGGTTCTGTCAGAGACAGCAGAGTATAAATACGTGGATATAAAATTTTGAAAATATATCTTACCTGCAGGAAATATAATTTTCTTAGGAAAGCAAATGGTTATTTTGGGGGAAATACCATGATAAGTTGTTTGGAAGGAAACAAATGAGAATAGGACAAGCTGAAGGGCTCTGCTCACAACACTGGAAGACTTAGCTTCTCTTAATCATGAGAGGGGGAAAGGCTGGAGAAGTGGGGCAAGAAAAAGCCTCTGGTGAGTGGTGAGAAAGGTGGAAACTTAAAGTTGGGGCACCCCTTAGAGAGAAGCAAACAGGGAAAGGCCACATGCAAGGCTGGTGGTCTAAGGAAATTTTGAGTAAGAGGGTGTTTTACATTCAACTTGAAGGGTTTTGTAGGACCTCTGTTCCCTTCTCTACCCCATCCCACCACAATTCCAAAACAGTTTATTCCACTTACATGTGCTATACTGAGGAGCCTTCTCTGTTTTTGTTTTATCATTTCTTAAATGTAGAAGCTCCAGTGGCCTTCCAGGAGTAAAGTGGTTCAGAGAAGAAATAGCACTTATGAACAAACAAGATATAAACATAATTAGTTAGGAAAAAGTAGAGAACTTGAGACTCAGGAAACCATAACGTGACACCAACTAGATTTCTAAAATTTCTGGAGGAAATTGAGACTTCTTACAGACTTAGAATTGGTCCACTTGATTTTATTTAGATCTTAAAAAATTAGGTCATCCCACATGATCTCTGCTTTAAAATGAATTGAAGTTAAGAATCATTTTGTGCATGTTCACATGTATTTGTCCTATTTGCCCGATTTTGCTACTGATTTGTAGCACACCAGTGTGGGGTTTTCGTGGCTTGGGGGAACATTTATGCACTTTGATGTTCACATAAAATGTTGATGGCTGTGAGACCCTGCTGAAAATAAAAATGCCAAGTTAAGCATTCTCTACTATTATGTTGATTATTAGTGAATATTTTAGTCATACACATGGAATTTTTATCTGTTTTCCCTGCTCATAGTTCATTAGATATTCTAATAAACTATGAGTATCTAATTAAACATAGTTAATTAGAGTATCTTAAAATAGAGTATCTTGTATAAATGAGACCAAATTTTGTTAACTTCTTAATAACTAGCTAGTATTTATAGCAAACTTCCTATTTACAGGGACTATGCTCTTCCTTTCTTCACAGTTTACAAAGATTAGTATCAAAGACTGAAGAACTGTTTCCAGTGTATTTCTGAATCCAGGGCTCAGCATAGTAAAGCAATTGGCAGAGCAGCACAGCAAGAGGACAGACATAAATTTCAAACTCCAGTGTATTTAGTACTTACTAACTGCATCTAAAGACAATCTAAAAGTAAATATGAAAAAAATAAAAAACTCGAATCACTTGCCTTGAAAAGAGAGAGGAGTCTTAGCACATTTACTGGCTTAAGAAGATCAGTGCTTAGTAGGTTCTCCAGATATCCAAGGTGCAAAAGTTTACAACCCGACATAATTTAAAGCTAAACATAGTGAGAAAAGAATATAACTTGGAAGTCACTTCTTTTTTCTTTTTAGAAATAGGGAAGTTGGGAAATATATTGATTATAACTTTTAAAAGTTCATTTCTACCTTCCATCTTTGTGGCCAACTTAACAAGAGGTTATATCTGACTGTTAGCATTCTTGAAAAGAATAATATGATGTATTATAGTAGTATAATACAACACTATATAATATGTTGTATTATAGTAGTAGTGTACAACACTACTATAATATGTTGTATTATAGTAGTATGGGATTTCAAATAGCATATTTTGGTAGTGAAGAAAGGAAGGAAAGAAAGGGGGAAGGAAGAAGAGGGAAGGAGGCCACAAGGAACAGAAAACTAATACCACAGACAAAAGTTATTTTAATGTTAGAGGAGGAATTAGCAAAGAACATGTAATGCTTCCACCTTCTACTCATATGACATTCTAATTTGAATATCACAGTTTTGAAAACTTTTATTCATTTTACTAGTGTAAATGCTGAGTATATCTATTTTTATATGTATATACAGATACATATAATACATACATATAAATTGAACAGACAATACATAACATCACATAATGTAGTAAAATACTTTTTTATAGAATTATATAGTTAGTACACATTTTCTCAAGCTCTTAAGGAGCACAGAAATGGATATTTTTGATCAGCACCAACTAACCTTTGTTATGAATCCTTACTTTTCAAAATTGTCAATAACATTAGAAAGGCTTGGATAACTTCTCTCTGGAGGCAGCAGATTGGCCACCTTTACTAAACCAGAAGAATCTAGAGGCAGGGACTTCCGCCAAGATGGAGGCTTGGGTGGAAACACTTTGCCTTACTTATCATACAACCAAATCTAAAAACAACAAAGTTTTAGCAACAATAAATGCAGTCAAACTACAGAAAATTGAACAATGTGGATTCCGACAACAACGAACCACTCAGCTAAACTGGTAAGAGGGGCAGAGCCAGCAGCGGAGCAGGTCCGACAAAAAAGACCTCCCAACTCAGGCAGCTAAGGGTGAATCCCAGGTGTGGGGTAGTGACAGGTGGACCCAGTGAAGGCTCAAGGCAGCTGGCTGGGCACAGTCACACATTTGCTCACAGATAAACCAGTAAAGGAGAGAGCAGTCAGGCAGACCACGCAGGCACCAGCAGCAGGAAGCAGCAGAGGGGAACACTATTGCTCCCTCTCTGACCCTGCCCCCACATACAGCATCACAACCCAGTGACCTGGGTGGCCCCACCCTGGTGAACACCTAAGGCTCCTCTCCTCATACATAACAGGCACAAACAGACCAAAACATGGCTCAAGAAGAACTCAGAGTCCCAGAGATGATAACTCTAAGTGGCCAAGAAATAGCCAGCCTATCAGATGCACAGTTCAAAACACTGGTGATCAGGATGCTCACAGCACTGGTTGATTTAGCCACAAATTAGAGGAACACAGGAAGGCTAAACTAAGTGAAATGAAGGGAAATGCACAGGAAAGCAATAGTGATGGAAAGGAAACTGGGACTCAAATCAAGGGAGTGGACCAGAAGGAAGAAAAGAATGACCAAACAGAAAAATATGAAGAAACAAGAATTCAAAAAAATGAGGAGAGGCTAAGGAACCTCCAGGACATCTTTAAATGCTCCAATATCTGAGTTATAGGGGCACCAGAAGGGGGAGAGGAACAGCCATGAGTGGAAACCTTATTTGAACAAATAATAAAAGGAGAATTTCCCCAGTCTCACAAAGGAAATAGACTGCCAGGAAATCCAGGAAGCTCACAGAGTCCCAAAGAAGTTGGACCCAAGAAGGAACACACCAAGGCACATCATTATTACATTAGCCAAGATTAAAATGAAGGAGAGAATCCTAGAAGCAGCAAGAGATAAGGGGACAGTCACCTACAAAGAAGTTCCCATCAGACTGTCAGCGGATTTCTCAAAAGAGACCTTACAGGCAGGAAGGGGCTGGAAAGAGGTATTCCAAGTCATGAAATCCAAAGACCTACAACCAAGATTGCTCTATCCAGCAAAACTTCCATTTAGAAAGGAAGGACAGATAAAGTGCTTCTCAGATAAGATCAAATTCAAGGAGTTCATCATCACCAAGCCCTTATTATATGAAATGTTAAAGGGACTTATCTAAGAAAAAGAAGATAAAAAAGATGAACAGTGAAAGGACAGCAAACTCACAGTTATTAACAACCACACCTAAAACAAAAGCAAACTAAGAGGACAGCTAGATCAGGAGCAGAACCATGGAAATGAAGATCACATGGAGGGTTAGCAACAGGGGAGTGGGAAGAGGAAAAGGGGGGAGAAGGTACAGAAAATAAGTAGCATAGATGGTAGGTAGAAAATAGATAGGGGGAGGGTAAGAATAGTATGGGAAATATAGAATCTAAAGAACTTGAGACACGTGTTCATGAACTAAAGGGGGGGAATGGTGTGGGAGGAGTGTGCAGGGTGGAGGGGAGTGAAGGGGGGGAATAGGACAACTGTAATGGCATAATCAATAAAATATTTTTTAAAAGAAAGAAAATAAATGAACTAGCAATCACACTTTAAAGCATAGGAATCTCATGAAAGTAATTTTAAGAAAAGAGTGTAGCATATGATTTTATATTTTAAGTTCAAAGGCTTAAAAAACATAAGTTTCAGATTGGAGAAAGTGGTTAATACTGTGGAGGGAATATAATCTCTGGGAGGCAAAATGAGGGGCCTTCTGAAGTACCATTGGGATTCATGGCCTGGGTTTGATGACATGATTATGAGCATTCTGTGCATATCACCTGGCTGTACACTTATTATCTGTTTATGTCTCTATGCATATGTTCTGCTTTCTATGCATTTACATTTATACAAATGGAGGGACAGGAACATAAATGATTCAGAGGAATTACATTCACCTCTCTGGGCTTTAATTTTCATATCTGTAAAATAAAGGGGCACAATTAATTTCTACATTCCATTTTATGTTTTATATTCTGTGATTGCTATGTTTTGCTTTAGATCTTAAACTTCAGCTCCTCACTTAACAGATGGTAAGATTTGCACATGCATTGAGAGAGATTAGCTGAGCTCAAGAGACCCCATTCTGGCTTCTACTCCCTGTTGGTCAGACACACACCACATTTTCCTTTAGCTTCACAGACAATCCATCAGATATCCTGCTGAGTCTATCTTTCAAATCCCTGCAGATTGCTCCTTTTTGCACTAGATGTGTTTCTACTCTCTTATTCTGGGTTCTATCAGCTCTCACCTAGAACCAGTCTGCAATCAGATTTTCTGTCCTCATTGTTCTTTAATAAAGCAGCTACAGACTTTGAAAACAGGAATTAGATAGTGTCACTTTTCTGTAAAAATGCTGAAATAATCCTTATATCACTCAGGGCAAAACTAAATGTCTTACACTGTCCTTCAAGGTTCTGCAATATCTGGTGTCCAGAAATATCTCCGAATTCCTCTGTTGTTACTCTCTCTCTCTCTGGCTCATGCCTCCTGAACCACACACACCTCCCTGCTGATCCCAGGGTGGGTAGGCCAAGCTTGCTAATGCATCAAGGTCTATACACATGTATTTTCTTCTACCTAGAATGGTCTTCCCCCAGTATTCACAAAACAAGCTTCTTCTCAACATTCAAACCTTTGCTCAAACACTACCTTTTTAAAAAACACTCTCCCCGAACACTCTCTATCAGGGGTATCAAACTCATTTTCACCAGAGGCCACATTGGCCTTGAAGTTGCCTTCAAAGGGCCAAAATAACTGTAGGACTGTATAAATGTAACTACTCTTTAACTGTTAAGGAGTTGAAATTACATTTGGCCCTTTTAAAGCAACCACAAGACTAATGTGACCACTGATGAAAATGAGTTTGACACCCCTGCTCTATATGTTTGCAAACTACCTCACCTGCCAAAAGACCTATCTTTAGTCTTCTGATGATTTTTCTACTTCTCTCATTAGCAATTTGTTTTCTAATATGGCACATAATTTACTAAGTTATTGTGTATATTATCTTTCTTTTTAGTCACCAATACCCCTTCACCTCAGAAAAATTGATCTTTGGAAAAAAGCCTGCTGAAGTACAAATAAGCCATCCTAAAAATTATGAGAATCTGACTGCATGATTGGTTTTTATACAGCTAGAAAAAGTTTGTAGAATAATTGTAATGCATTTTTAGAAGACTGGATTTGAACAAGATATAGCAAAGTAAAACGACTTAGAGTCATTAAACACTTATGATCTGTGTATGTCTCTCTGCATATGTTCAACTTTTCACTTGAACATTGATTAAAGTTTTCAAATTTCCCTTAAAAGAACAACTTTTTGAATCAAATTAATACAGCAACCTATGAAAAACAAAGATGACTTCAATGAGTGAACTATTTGAAATATAAAGGGAGAGAGAAAGAAAATATAAAGAGAGAAAGAGAAAATATAAAGTAAAAGGGAGAGAGAGAGAGGAGAGAGAAGAAACATCATATGTTAAAATATTATAAAACTATCGTGAATCGGAAGAGACAAATGGATCACAACCTACCTACCAAAGCCTACAATTTAACCTTGCCCCCATTTCGATCTTGAAGATTCAGTAAGAAATCCCCATTAGGTAAGCTGCATGCCAGTGTAGCAAAGGGCTCTGAGGTGAAAAGTGTGCACCCTTTCCAAAGGGATTTGGAAACATGTCTCATGTGACCCACTTTTGTAAAATAAAACAAGCATATATAAATAGAAAACTCAAAAGCTATACCCTGAAATATTTATATACATTATTTTTTATTAATCAAGTATTTTCACTGTTATTGATATTTTCAAATTATTTTATAAAAATATATCTTATTTGTATAAGAAAACAAATAGCTTTAAGGTAAGACAGAGTGTAAAAAATGATGTGTTAAATTAAAGTCCAACACTGTATTATTAACTGGTAGCAAAGAAAATCTGGTATTGGGAAAATTGGACATGTACATGCAAAAAAAATAAAAGAAAAATAGATCACCAAATTACACCATACACAAAAATAAACTCAAAATAATAAAAGACTTAAATGTAAGTCATGATACCATAAAAAAACCTAGAAGAGTGGGGAGCACTGGGGGGACAGGGGGGCTGGGATGGGAGTAAAGGACAGAAAACTATAATTGAACAATAATTAAATTTTTAAAAACCTAGAAGAAAACATAGGCAGTAAAATCTCAAATAGTCAACATAAAATATTTTTGCCAATATATTTCCTAAGGCAATGGAAACAAAGTGAACAGTGAACAAATGGGACTACCTCAAATTAAAAAGCTTCTGTACAGCCAAAGAAACCACCAGCAGGACAAATAGGGAACTGACTGCATGGGAGAACATTTTCATGAACGATACATCTAACAAGAGTTTAATCTCTAAAATATTCAGAGAAATAATATAACTCAAGGCAAGGAAGACAAACAACCCAATTAAGAAATGGGCAAAAGACTTGAATAGACATTTCTCCAAAGAGGACATATAGAGGGCCTGTAGACATATGAAAAATATTCAACATCACTAATCATCAGAGAAATGCAAATTAAAACCTCAAGGAGATATCACCTTACACCTGTCATAATGGCTACCATCAATAAATCAAAAAATTACAAATGTTGGTGTGGTTGTGGAGAAAAGGGAACCCCAGTGCACTGTTGGTGGGAATGCAACCACTTTGGAAAACAATGTGGAGTATTCTTAACAAATTAAAAATGGAAGTCCCTTTTGACCCATCATTCCCCTTCTGGGAATATATCCTAAAGATCGCAAAACAGCAATATACAAAATATATATGCATACCTATGTTTATAGTAGCACTATTTAAAATAGTCCATTTTTGGAAACATCCTAAATGCCCATCAGTACATAAGTGATTACAAATATCTGTTGTACATTTATGCAATGGAATATTATGCAACAGTAAAAAAGAAGAAACTCTTCCATTTACAGTAGTATTGGTGGACCTCCTAAGTGAATTAAACCAGTCAGTGAAAGAAAAACACAACATGATCTCATTCATATGTGGAATCTAATGAACACAATAAACTAATGAACAAAACAATAACAGAAGCAAAGATACATATAACTGACAGATGCTGGAAAGGAGAGGGGATTAAAAATGCTGAAGGGATTAACCAAGGAACATTTATGCACAACCCGTGAACACAGAAAATAATAAGGGCATTGGGTTGGGAGTGAGTGGGGCTGGGTGGAGGTACTGAAAGGGAGAAAAAGCAAAAATAGCTGTATCAACCTAAACAATAAAAATAAAACTAAAAAAACTCTGGGGATGTGTGTGAAGTTCATTATTCCTCATCCTTTGTTTGAGATGCAGACTCTTCCTTTGATTCCTCTCACCTAAGTGATTTAAAAATAACTTCATTATAACTATAATTTTTGTTTAAATAGAACTCTAAAAATATTTAATGTGTCCAGAAGTCATTCCAGGAAATAAAGGAGAAACAGAGATAAAGATAATTTTAAACAAAGAAGAAAATGCATAAGGAGTCTTATAAAAAATAAAAAGACAAAATGACAAACTTACCCTTTTTTTTCTGAGGACAAAATCTTTGGGTAAAAATTTTAGGGAGATCTCAGTATAGAGCGAGTATATCTTTTCTACTAATTAGAAATATCTAATAATATTTTGGTCTGGCTCTAAATGAAAAGTACTACTTGCCTCTAGATTGTTCTTTTTTCTTAGTATCTAGATAATTGATTTATATATTTTAAAATATATTTTATTGATTATGCCATTACAGTTGTTCTATTTCACCCTTCATTCCCCTCCACCCTGCACACTCCTCCCACACCATCCCCCCTTTAGTTCATGAACACGTGTCTCAAGTTCTTTAGATTCTATATTTCCCATACTATTCTTGCCCTCCCCCTATCTATTTTCTACCTACCGTCTATGCTACTTATTTTCTGTACCTTCTCCCCCTTCTCCTCTTCCCACTCCCCTGTTGCTAACCCTCCATATGATCTTCATTTCCATGGTTCTGCTCCTGATCTAGCTGTCCTCTTAGTTTGCTTTTGTTTTAGGTGTGGTTGTTAATAACTGTGAGTTTGCTGTCCTTTCACTGTTCATCTTTTTTACCTTCTTTTTCTTTGGTAAGTCCCTTTAACATTTCATATAATAAGGGCTTGGTGATGATGAACTCCTTGAATTTGATCTTATCTGAGAAGCACTTTATCTGTCCTTCCATTCTAAATGAAAGCTTTGCTGGATAGAGCAATCTTGGTTGTAGGTCTTTGGATTTCATGAGTTGGAATACTTCTTTCAAGCCCCTTCCTGCCTGTAAGGTCTCTTTTGAGAAATCCGCTGACAGTCTGATGGGAACTTCTTTGTAGGTGACTGTCCCCTTATCTCTTGCTGCTTCTAGGATTCTCTCCTTCATTTTAATCTTGGCTAATGTAATAATGATGTGCCTTGGTGTGTTCCTTCTTGGGTCCAACTTCTTTGGGACTCTGTGAGCTTCCTGGATTTCCTGGCAGTCTATTTCCTTTGTGAGATTGGGGAAATTCTCCTTTTATTATTTGTTCAAATAAGGTTTCCACTCGTGGCTATTCCTCTCCCCCTTCTGGTGCCCCTATAACTCAGATATTGGAGCATTTAAAGATGTCCTGGAGGTTCCTTAGCCTCTCCTCATTTTTTTGAATTCTTGTTTCTTCATATTTTTCTGTTTGGTCATTCTTTTCTTCCTTCTGGTCCACTCCCTTGATTTGAGTCCCAGTTTCCTTTCCATCACTATTGCTTTCCTGTGCATTTCCCTTCATTTCACTTAGTTTAGCCTTCCTGTGTTCCTCTAATTTGTGGCTAAATCAACCAGTGCTGTGAGCATCCTGATCACCAGTGTTTTGAACTGTGCATCTGATAGGCTGGCTATTTCTTGGCCACTTAGAGTTATCATCTCTGGGACTCTGAGTTCTTCTTGAGCCATGTTTTGGTCTGTTTGTGCCTGTTATGTATGAGGAGAGGAGCCTTAGGTGTTCACCAGGGTGGGGCCACCCAGGTCACTGGGTTGTGATGCTGTATGTGGGGGCAGGGTCAGAGAGGGAGCAATAGTGTTCCCCTCTGCTGCTTCCTGCTGCTGGTGCCTGTGTGGTCTGCCTGACTGCTCTCTCCTTTGCTGGTTTAATAGTCTGGCTGAACGGTTCATTGTTGTTGGACTTCCGTATAGTTCAATTTTCTGTGTTTTAACTGCATTTTGTGTTACTAAAACTTTGTTGTCTTTAAACTTGGTTGTGGGAGAAGGCAAAGTGTTTCCACCTACGCCTCCATCTTGGTGGAATTCTCTCATTTATTCTTATTGTAATATCCTGCTGATAAATATAAAATGTTTTAATCCAGTCAGACATTTGAGCAGTTCTTAGCACCCCTGTCCTTGCCTATTATGTATGATTAGTGTTACTATAAATATTTTTACATATGTTTTATGAATTGTCTATTTCTTGTCTCAATTTACGTATTATCAATTATAGCTTTGTCTTCAAATAACACAGTGGCTTTACAAATATATTATTATTGCATGATTTGGCTTTAGCATGTGATTCCCCAGAAAATTTGTTTTTAGCTACACCTTACAAAAACAAATGTTTGTGTCCATTTCAAAGTTGTGACTTTTACCAATTCACATGTTCTTACAGATTATCTAAAAGGTGGCAGAATGCTCTTCTTACATAAAGATAATTGACCCCTAAAGAATATTAAGAAAGAGATGAATTCTATAATGAGTGATTTTGCCATTCAGGCTCAGCCATAAACAGCATGGAAGAGTGAATATTATTTTTTTAAAAAAGAAACATTGGTTAGAAATTATATAATAATAATACTGCAAGCTCTAAATTACTGAGTGTTACATTGGATGTACACTGGACCAAAACTGCTTGTTTAGAACCTTGTCCCTGCCATTTTCTAACTGTATGAAATTTTTTGTCTTAAAGTTATCTTATGTCAGATATGAAAAATATTCCTACCTATTTTAGGTGGTGTTGATTGAATCAGGTAACTTGAAAAGACCAGGAACTATGTTTAAAATATAGTAAGCATTATACATATTTTGAGTAACTATTTTTCATTATTTTGAGCATTAGATAGATACATTATTTTCAGTTTTTTTACAATCTTTCAAAATAGCTAGAACTATTTCTAAATGTATATAACATGTTCTTTTATGATTTAATATTTAATTTTCTAATCTTGTAGTCTTATGATGGTTTCTTTATTTTAAAAATGTATTTTTGTATTATATCATTAATTTGCTTTATTTATTTATTTATTTATTATTTATGGATGCTTTTATTTGTCTTCTCTGTAAATCTAGGGCAAGGACAAATCTAGATGGAAATTTCTTATTGCCTATTTTACAGATTTAGTTATAGAGGCCCGCATAAGTTAAATAACTTACTTGAGACTTTGTAGTTTGTTAAGTAACCAATTTGATGTCTTCTATTCTGCAAATCCAGTGGTCTTTTGCTATTTCTTGCTGCCCCCTGTGGCTTAGTGAAAAAAATTAAGTCTTCAGTGGGTTCCATTGTTATAAGCTAGTTTTAAAACCCTAAGTTATTAGATGCTGCAGTTGTAAATCTTCATTCTTGAACTAAAGACATAACACACTTGACTAAACTGTCAGACCAAATGTTGATTTTTTAGTTTAATTATTTTGAAAGGCCATAAATGGTAGAGGAAAACATCAGAAATCAAAACAAAGGAATTCATATAATAACATGAATATTTATACTACTTCTTTGCAGTACTTATAAGCTATATTGATGTTCATTTCTGAATGATAGCAGATTTCTGCTATAATTTTAAAATAATTCTAGTAAATTAAGAAGTTTCAAGTGAGTCTTTTATTAGCTGCAACTAAAACCCTGGACAGAATGCACCAAGAAGCTGAGGATTCTGCAGAGAAAATGATAGCAGAAAGATTGCAGTACAAAATGAGATATTTGCACTACAACTCAAATGACAGTAAGATTCCCTGTCCTTTTTATTTTTTTTATTTTGGATTTTTCTAGATCAGATACAAAAACAGCACAATACAAAGAAGTATGCACAAAATGTGGACAAAAATAATTTAAAAAGAATCTCTTTGGACATACAGAATATCCAGAGACACATGAAGAGATGCTCAATATTGTTAGCTATCAGAGAGATGCAAATTAAAACCACAATGAGATACCACTTTACACCTGTCAGGATGGCTATAATAGACAAAGCAACAAACAACAAATGTTGGAGAGGTTGTGGGGAAAAGGGGTCCTTAGTTCACTGTTGGTGGGATTGCAGACTGGTACAACCATTATGGAAAACAGTATGGAATTTTCTCAGAAAAATAAAAATTGACCTGCCTTTTGACCCAGCAATTCCACTGCTGGGATTATATGCTAAGAATCCTAAAACATCAATATCAAAGAACCTATGCACCACAATGTTCATAGCAGCACAGTTTACAATAGCCAAGAGTTGGAAGCAACCTAGGTGCCCATCAGTAAATGAATGGATCCAAAAATTGTGGTACATATACACAATGGAATTCTATGCAGCAGAGAGAAAGAATGAGCTACTACCTTTTGCAACAACATGGATGGAACTGGAAAGCATTATGCTGAGTGAAATAGGCCAGGCATTGAAGGACAAATACCATATAATCTCACCTTTGACAGGAAGCTAAAGAATAAAACAAACAAGCAAACAGAATAAAAACAAAGACGCTGAAATAGAGAACAAGTGGGCAGCGACCAGAGGGGAGAGGGAAGGGAAGTTAAGGGGAAAAATGGGGAGGGATTTTGAGGAACAAGTATGAAAGACACAGAGATAAGGACTGGGGGGGGATGGGAGGGAGGGGGGAGACCAGGCAGGGGGGTGGGGTGGGATGGGAGAAATAGATTTAAAAAAATGTACTTGAAAAGTAACTAAATAAAATAAAATTTAAAAAAAAGAATCTTTTTTATGGAGCAGATATAATAAGATAAAACTCACCAATTTTTGTTGTTTTTGTTCTCTCCTAGCCTGCTCCCAGCAATCTTGTAGTGGCACAGAAATAGGCAACTAAGAAAATACCTAAAAATCTAGAAATGATTTTTTTCTTCCTCTATCTTATCTTTTGGCTCCAGAGGAAGACAACACTCATCACCACAAAAAGTTCATGATGAAACAAAAAGATTAAGTCCTGATTTAGTTGTCTGGGGATTGGAATAAGGATCCCCTTTTGCAAGGAAAATTTCAAGGAGACCATATAAGGGAAAAAAATCTCAATCAAGTGATCTCATAAAGTTGTGTATGAACTCTGAACTCACCCTAAATCTGCACATGCTGAATCTACACAAAATAACAAATACATTAAGAACTGAACCAAACCACTGACCACCACCTAGGTCTTAGACAGGCTACTAAATGGCCTGTCTAAGGAAATTGCAGTTCATTCAATTTACAGCAGGAAAAGCCTGTAAATTAAATGAAATGCAATTGCTATGAAAACTGGCTTGACATTGGTACCACAGCATTCTGGTATGTAGGAACTTGGGTCCTGACTATAACTTGACTACTAAACATAAAGATGAGTATTTTTAATAGCATTCTGAGACTCATAACATAATACCCAAAAGGCATAAATATAGTTCATAACTTCTGCTTTCAGTAAATCCTGAAATCTTGCAAGGGGAAAAATATCAATTGATATTAACTCTGAGATGACAGAATATTGAAATTAGGTTATAAAGGAGCTATTATTAACATGATCCAGAAGTAAGGTTGACTATTTTTGAAACAAATAAAAAGATAAAAGGGCTCAGAAGACATAAAAATATATTGTTTAAAAAGTAGGAAGATGGCAAAAGAGTGAATGGAAGGCACAATAATTTTCCCCCAGAACCAATATGGAATTACAATTAAATTTCAAGGAAATCATCCCAAACAAACAACTGAACAATAGTGAGACAGAAGCGTTATAGCTTTGTACAGACAGAAGAGAACAGACAGAAGAATTAGCTTCAGCACAACCTGACTGGTAAGGTGTGCAGTAGACTTGAGAAGACTGGCTGGGCATGCACAGGTGGCAGCACTGTAGGGATAATTAGGTGACTGGTTGAATCCCTCTGAGAAGAGTGGGATTTAAACTCTAAGCTGCAATTCCCAGCCCAGAGAACCATAACCCCAAAAGTACACAGATAACAAAAAGCGGTGAAAAGTGGCAGGGTTGATCTCTGCCAGAGATGGACATCTAGAGATGCAAAAAGCCATATAAATGGCCAAAACACAAAGCTTCATTTGCAGTCACTAACCCTGGGCTCTGGCAGAGGCAGGGGCAGAGTGGGCTGGTGACACCTCATGAGACACTGGGGATGGAAGCTTTGGGGAGAGAATTGGGAGAATAGATGCTGGGATCCTGGGGTTGAGTCATCACCCATATGGCAATAGCCATCTTGCTCAGGCAGACCAATCCCCTCTGAGCAAGAGCAGCCTGAGGGAAATAATAGCCCTGACCTAGGAGGGATTCTTCCCTGCCCTATGGAACTTATGCCTGACTACTGAGTGCAGAATGACAAGATTAACAACTGAAGGAGACCGCCATAGACAGTAGATCCCTGAAAGTCTAAAACAGGCTACCTAAGGTCAGACAGGGTCAATATCTGACATTACCAGAGTCAAATGAAGAAAGAAAAAAACAAGGGTAAATACTAGAGGCTACCAAGATGAAATCCATTGTGGTCTTCTCAATAATTTCCAATATTTTATTTCCTTCATAGCTTTTAACACTCATTCTTTTCTATCAAGTTTGTGCATATTCAGCCTTCTTCACTCCTTTTTTTATTCATGATATAAATTCTACTTTCCCTCTTCACATTGCTCTGACTCCAACTCCTATTAGTGTTCCTCCCTCTAACCTCTCAAACTTGTTTTTCTTTCAGTAGGTCATCTCATATTCATTCTCCTTTCTTACAATTGTCTTAATCTATTTACAGCTTTGTTAATACTGGTTTATTTGCTGTTGGCTGTGGGATTGCAGGGGGTAGTTATTTTTGCAAGTGTGGGTTTGTTTCCTGGGCTTTGTGGTCTTGTTCTGGCAGCACCTGCAAAACAGCATACACTATGTAAAGGGTACAGTGACACTTGGTCAACAAGCTAGAGGGAAGAACCCAACAAAAGTCAAAAGATGATTACATCCAAAAGCAATATAAATGGCATAAAACCCATCCCAAAAGCATCAAGATCAGGACATCAAGGAGACTGTACCTCTGAATTTAACATATATTCTAATATAGAAGTTCACACCACAAAGTTAGGGACTAATTTTAAGTCAGATTTAAAACAGATTATTTTAAGATGCAGAAGCAAACAAAAAGAGTCTCACTAATAATGGGAAGACAAAGAAATAACCCCCCAATTAAAAGGACTGGATGAATCCTCACAAAGAGTGTCCAATGCAGTAGAGGCAGTAAACTATCAAACACTGAGTTCAAAACAATCATTATAAGGCAGCTCAATGAGCTCAGCGAGAATTACAGAATACTTCAGGGCAGCAACAAGGAATTTACTGCAAACTATGTCAGCATGAAAAAGGATATAGACACAATCAGCACGAGAAAAAGGAAATGAAAAACACACTTTCTGAACTGAAGATCTCATGCTTAAGTGGAATTTAATCAACAATAACAAAAACAACAAACAAACAAACAAGCAAGCAAAATATAACCAGAGATATTAAATTAAGAACAAACTGACAGTAACCAGAAGGAAGATGTGAGGGAATAATGGGGGACAATGGTGAAGGGTTTTCAGGAACAACATAAGGAGACATGGAAATAAAAAAAAAGGGTGTAGGATTGGGGGAAGGAGGTGAGAATGGCTGGAGTGAGGAAGAGAGGTGGGGGGAAAGGAAGACAACTCTACTTGAAAAATAACAAAAAAACACAAAAGAAGGAATCAAAAGCAGGCTAGATGAAGCAAAGGATTACATCAGCAAGCTGGATGACAAGGAGAAAAAAAAAAAACACCCAGAAAGATCAAGAAGGGAAAATAATCTCACAAAGTACAAAGAGGTATGAAGGGAACTGCAGGACAAAATGAAACATAATAATATTCATATAGTAGGGACACCAGAAGGACGAAAAGAGGGGCAAGGGTTAGAAAACCTATTTTAAAAAGTAACAATGGAAAATTTCCCTAAATTGATGAGAGAAAATTACACAAGTCCAAGAAGTACAGGAGTCCCAATAAAGAGGAATACATGGGCCCACTCCAAGACACACCAAAATTAAAATGGCAAAATTCAAAGACAAAGAGAGAATCTTAAAGGCAACAAAGGGAGAAACAGGAAGTAACACACAAGGAAGCCCAGATAGGTCTTCTAGCAGACTTATCAACAGCAACACTATAAGCCAGAAGAGAATGGCAAGAAATATTCCATGTAATGACAAGCAAAGGCCTATAACCAAGGCTATTTTACCTATCAAGGCTCGCAATAAAAATGTAAGGCTTATAAGGAGTTTCTCAGAAAAAAAGAAGATAAAATAACATACTTCCACCAAACCAGTATTACAAATATGCTAAAGGGAATGCTTTAACATGAAGAAAAGGAGTGAGAGAGATGAACCCAGGTACAAATGGGGTAAAATGACAATGAATAAGTACGTATCAATTATAATCATAATTGTAAATGGATTAAATACTCCAATTAAAAGACATAGGGTAGTTGAATGGATAAGAAAATACGACCCACACATATGATGCCTACAAGAGACCCACCTCAGTACAAAAAACCTACACAGACTGAAAGTGAACCATTGGGGAAAAAATATTGCAAACAAATGAATAGGAAAAAAAACCTAGGGTATCAAAATTTTTATCAGACAAAATAGACTTCAAAATAAAGGGCATAAAATGAGACACAGAAAGACGCTTCATAATATTCAAGGGAACGATCCCTTAAGAAGACATAAATATTGTAAACATATATGCACCCCACATAGGAGCACCCAAATACATAAGAAAAATCTTGGTGGACTTCAAGAAAGATACAGACAGCAGCACACTTATACTAGTGGATTTTAACATCGCACTGCCAAAAATGACTAGATCTCCCAAACAAAATATCAACAAGAATATTGTGTAACTGAATGACACATTAGATCAAAAGGATTTAACTGTTATACATATATATACATATATATGTACACAATATATATACATATTTATAACATTTCATCTTAAAGGAGCAAGATACACATTTTTTTCTAAAAGATAGATCTATTTTCAAAGATATATCACATGACCATAAAAAAATAGACTACATGAACACAAAACAAGCCTCAACAAATTCAAGAAAATTGAAATCATATCAAGTATTCTCATGGACCACTATGGCTTGAAATTAGAAACCAACCTCATGAAAAAAATTAAATATTGAAACTCATGGAGACTGAATAGCATGCTATTAAACAAAGAATGGGTTAATAATGAGAGCATAGAAGAAATAAAAAATTCTCTAAACAAATCAAAATGAACACATAGGAGTCCAAAACCTATGGGACACAGTGAAGGCAGTGCTGAGAGGAAAGATCATAGCAACACAGGCCTACCTAAAAAAGATAAAAAAAAAACATTTAAAATAAACAAGCTAATACTACATCTATGAGAATAGAGAAAGAACAATAAACAAAGCACAGAACAAGTAAAAGAAATAAAATAATCAAGATCAAAGTAGAATTAAATGACATATGAACTAAAACAAGAATTCAAAGTATTGATAAATCCAAGAGCTCATTGTTTGAAAATATAAACAAAACCAACAAGCAGTTAACAAGATTCACCAAGAAAAAACGCTAAGGCCCAAAACAAACAAAATCAGAAATGAAAGAGGAGAAATTACAACTGATTACACAGAAGTTACTACAAAAAAACCATATGTCAAGAAATTTGAAAATGTAGTTGAAATGGACAAATTTCTAGATAAATATAATCTTCTAAAACTGAATCAAGAAGAAACAGACAGCCCGAACAGGCCAATAACAGCTAGTAAAATTGAAGCAGTAATAAAAAACTAGCCTGGGGTAGGGGGACAAAAAAACTCTCAACTGGACAGTTTCACAGGAGAATTTTACAAAATATTTAATGAAGAGCTAACACCTATCCTCCTCAGACTATTCCAAAGAATAATAAAGACACCCAAACACTTTTTATGAGGACAACATCATCCTAATATCAAAATCAGATAAAGAAAAAAACAAAGAAAACTACAGAATAATATCAGTGAATAATACACACTCTAAAATCCTCAAGAAAATATTGGCAAACCAAATTAAGCAATACATTAAAAAGATCATACACCATGATCAACAGGAATACATTTCAGGAATTCAAGAATGGCACAATACTCACAAATCAATAAATATAATATTAATATATCACATAAACAAAAGGAAAGCAAAAATTTCATAATAGTATTTATAAATGCAGAAAAAACATTGGATCATATACAGTACCCACTTAACATAGAAACACTCAGCAAATTGGAAGAATAGGGAAGATACCTCAACATAGTAAAGACCATATATGAAAAAGTTAGAGCTAACATCATACTCAATGGGGGAAAATTGAAAGAGTTTTCCCATTTATTTTAAGAAGAAGACAATTGTGGAGGTGACTACTTCACGAGTCCCCCAGGTGCCACAGACACCCTTGAATGAGTAAATATGGCCGAGAGAAGATGAGATCTGTTTAGGGGACAGGGAGTGGGCTGTGGCCAGTTTCTCAGGAGAGACAAAGGCCAGCAGGGCCAGTTTCTCTGAGGAGAAAAAGGCCCCGAGCCTCTTTCTCCATAGCCTTTTATTGGGTTGTAATACACAGGAGTACAGGGCAGCAAGGATTAGACAGTAGATAACATTACAAAGAGATCTGAAGGCTTCAGAGTCTGAGTCAGTGTCTGTCAGGAAGAGAGTTGCAGAAACTTTGGGAGACATACCCATTTCCTCTAAGACCCTTATCATATGAATGAAAGCACTCTTAACATAGCAGATTTCACAGGTTCATCAGCAAATCTTTGTGATGCCAGATTCTCCCCCAGGACACACTCTAGCAAGACAAGGAGCTGCACCTCTCCCCATCAGGTATTCAGGCTTAAGGGGATTAGAGCTAGGAAGTGCTTCCCCCAGAGAACATGGGGACTCAGGCTTTGTCAAAGCCAGGGGGTGAGAGTCCATTGCTTTTTGTTGTAGACCCACCCCAGTCCTTCCATGAAGGCCTCCCAAGTGATCAAGTCTGGCTTAGGTTGCCCCCCACTGTGAGGGGTCTTACCCGTCATTGACTTCTGACCAAGCTTTGGGGGCAGGGAGAGGAACTGAGGAAGCGTTTGCTACCAGAGACAGACTTTGTCTCTTGCAGCTGGCATTCCAAAGGTGGTCTCTAGCCCTTAGCCACAAGGGGTAGAGATACAATTCCTAAAATCAGGCAGAGCAGTCTAGTACAGACAATGGTGTCTTCTTTTACCACTTCATTTCAACATGGTATTGAGAGTCCTAGCCACAGCCATCAGACAAAAATGACAAATAAAAGGCATCCAAATTGGAAACGTTTACTTAAACCTATCACTGTTTGCAGATGATGTGATAGTATACATAAAAAACCCCATAGAATCCACAAAAAAACTACTCAATATAATAAGCGAAATCAAAGGCACTTTTATATACTGACAATGAAAGATCAGAATTAGAAATAAGGGGGAAAATCATGTTTGCTATAGCAACAAGACAAATAAAGTACATAGGAATAAACCCTACCAGGGTGGTAAAAGACCAGTAATCAGAAAACTATGCAACACTGAAGAAAGTAATTAAGGAAGACACAAGCAAATGGAAGCATATACCATCTTCATAGATTGGAAGAATGAACATCATCAAAATGTTCATAGTACCCAAAACAATTTATAGATTCAACACAATTTCTATTAAAATAGCAATGCTATATCTCAAATATACAACAAACACTTCAAAAATTTATACAGAACCATAAATGACTCTGAATAGCTGCTCAATTTTGAGAAAGAAGAACGAAGTGGGTGGGATCACCATACCTGACATCAAACTATAAGACCACTGTGATCAAAATAGTCTGATACTGGCATAAGAACAGACACATAGATTAATGGAACAGAATAAAGAATCAAGAAAAAAACCCAAATTTGTATCATCAATTAATTTTCAACAAAGGGTCTGAAGCATAAAATGGAATAAAAAGAGTCTCTTTAAAAATGGTGTCAGAAAAAAAACGGTGTTGGGAGATCAGTACAGCTAAATGTAAAAAAAATGAAAGTCAATCATCAAATTACAACATACACAAAGGTAAATTAAAGGTGGATAAAAGATTTAAATATAAGTTGTGATACCATAAACATCCTAGAAGAGAAAATAGGTAGAAAATTTTCAGATATTCCATGCAGCAATATTTTCACTGATATGTCCCCTAGAGCAAGGGACATAAAGAAAAGAATAAATAAATTGGACTTCATCAACATAAAAAACCTCTCCACAGCTAAAGAAAACATTAGCAAAATAAAAAGGATACCGACTATATGGAAAAATATATTTGTCAAGGATATCTTGGACAAGGATTTGAGGTTCCACTCCAAGAAGATAAACAACTCGACTACAAAATGGGCACAGGATCTGAACAGACACTTCTCCGAGGAGGACATACATAGGGCCCAGAGACTTATGAAAGGAGGCTCAGCATCACTAGCCATCAGAGAAATGCAAATTAAAACCACAATGAGATACTACTTCACTCCTGCCAGAATGGTCATCATAAACAAGCCAACAAAAAATAAGTGCTGGCAAGGTTGTAGAGAAAAGGGAATCTGAGTTTATTGTGGTGGGAACTCGACTGGTGCATCCACTTTGGAAAACAGTATGGAATTTTCTCAGAAAAATAAAAATCGACCTGCCTTTTGACCCAGCAATTTCACTCCTGGGATTATAACCTAAGAATCCTGAAATATTAATTCAAAAGGACCTATGCTCCCCAGTGTTTATAGCAGCACAATTTACAATAGCCAAGTGCTGAAAGCACTCTACATGCCCATCAGTAGATGAGTGGATCAAAATACTGTGGTACTTTTGCTTAATAGAATACTACCCAGCATTAAAAAAGAAGAAATTTCTACCTTTTGTGGGAGCATAGATGGAACTAAAGAGCATTGTGCTAAGTGAATAAGCCAGGTGGTGAAAGGCAAATATCATATGATCTTACCTATAAGTGGAACCTAATCAAGAAAACAAAAAAGGAAGGAAAATATAACAGACATTGAAATAAAGAACAACCTGACAGTAACCAGAGGGGTAGAAGGAAGGGACTATGAGGGAAAGAAGGAAAAGAGTCATCAATGAATATGTATAAAGGACCCATGGGCAACACCAAAGCAGGGGTAGGATTGAGGGTGAGAATTGGGGGTGGTTGGGGCAGGGGAAAGTGGTGGTGAGGAAACAGAGACAACTGTATTTGAACAATAATTTAAAAAATGATTAGAAAATTACATTATTAACCAAACTAAAAAAATAAACAAACAATAAGGAAATTGAAGGCATTTTTGTACACCATTGATGAAATATCAGAAATTAGGGGGAAAAATCCCATTTGCTACAACAACAAAAATAAAGTTCCTAGGAATAAACCTAACCAAAAATGTAAAAGACTGTGTGGGATTATACCCTAAGGATTCTGAAACATCAATTCAGAAGAGCCTATGCACTCCAATGTTCTTAGCAGCACAATGTACAATAAGCCAAGAGTTGGAAGCAACCTAGGTGCCCATCAGTAAATGAATGGATCTAAAAACTGTGGTACATTTACATCATGGAATACTACGCAGCAGAGAGAAAGAAGGAACTCCTACCCTTTGTGACAGCATGGATGGTTCTGGAGAGCATTATGCTAAGTGAAGTCAGGCAGGTGGTAAAAGACAAATACCATATGTTCTCAGCTATAAATGGAACCTAATCAACAAAACAAACAAGGAAGCAAAATATAACTGGAGACATTAAAATAAAAAACAAATTGACAGAAACCAGAGGGACTGAGTAGGGGGATAATGGGTGAAAGGGGAAGGGGAAGGGTGTTCAAGTGGTGTGTATCTAAGACTCATGGACAAAACTAAAATGGGAAATGATTGATGGTAGGGGATGGGGTGGATGTGGCTGGGGAAAATGGGGGGGGGGAATGGAGACAGCTGCATTTAAACAATAATAATAAAAAATAAGAAAATTAAAGCCAAAAAAAGAGAAAATTTATAAATGAAAACAGAACATTTTCAAAAAATTATTGGATGGGTTAAATAAAAATGGAGATACCAAGAAAAGGGTTAATAAATTTGAAAATGCATCAAAAGAAATTATTTAATTTGAAAATTAAAAATATATATTACTGAAAAAAAATATCAGAGCCTCAGGGACCTGTGAGGTATAACCCAAGATGTAAACTTCATTCTACTACAGTCCCAAAAGAAGTGGAGTCAACATGGCACATGAAAAATGTAATAAAGGAATATGCCTAAGAAAATATTGGCAACATATAAACATTCAAATATACAAAATTTGAACAGAGAGCCCAGAAAAATATTCATGCCTTTGTAGTCAATCAACATTTGATAGAGTAAGCCAGCATGTAAAATGGGCTAAAGATGATTTGTTCAATAAATAATCTTGGGAAAGTTGGACAGATATGTTAAGAAAAATGAAACTATACCATTTTTTGCATGATAAACAAGAAAAAGTTCAAAATCGATTACAAAATTAAATATTAGACTTCATAAAAATCCTAGAAGAAAGCATAGGTGGTACAATCTTGTACATTGCTCATAACAATATTTTTTCTGATGTATCTTTTGATGCAAGGGGGAAAATAGAAAATGAAACAAATGGGAGTATATCAAATTAAAAAAGGTTTTGCATTGACTATGAGGTTGGCAGTAGGTTTTCATATATGGCTTTAATTGTGTTGAGGTATGCTCCCTTTATTCCCATGGTGCAGAGAGTTTTTATTATAAATGGGTGTATGGTTTTATCAAATGCTTTGTCAGGATCTCATATGATCATGTGATTTTTGTCCTTCATTCTGTTTATAGGGTCCATTATATTTATTGATTTGCAGATACTGTGTCATCCTTGCATCCCTGAAATAAATTCTACTTAATCATGGTATATGATATTTCTAATATATTGTTGCATCTTGTTTGCTGATATTTTATTGAGAAACATCAATAAATTGAATTTTTTGAAATATTTTGAGGATAGGTGTTAGTTCTTTATTTTTTTAATTCAATTGTTGATCAACATATTTTTGTCATTTTATTGTTCAAAGTTTCGATCTTCTTTTTCTTAAATAAGTCCCTTTAACATTTTAATAATCATGGTTTGATAACTATGAACTCTTCTAGTTTTTTTCTTGTATGGAAAGCTCTGTATCTGCCCTTCAATTCTAAATAATAGCTTTTCTAGGTAGAGAAATCTCAGCTTTAGGTCCCTGCTTTTCAAGGCTTTAAATACTTCTTGACAATCCCTGTGGGGAGCCGCCCTGCCTGGTTTCAGGAGCTGTAACCCTCCCATGGCTAAGGCTGAGTGAGCGACCTGCAGACCTTAAGCCACTAAGGAGACAAAGCTTATCTCTCTGGCAGGAATACCACTTCTGCTCCTTTTACTTCATCCATAACTGCTTAATCAGTTAGCCAATAACTGGTGAGATTCCCCAAGGGGGGAACAAATTAAGACAGGCATGATCATATGGAGGCCCCAGGGAAGGACTTGGGGGACTATGAAGAAAGGGGAGGTGATGGGCCCTTGCCCCTCGGCTTTGACAAAGCCTGAATCCTCAGTCTGTCTTTGAGAAATCTCCTAAAGTTCTTGGCCATCTTGTCTCCTCTGCCTGACTTAAGCCTGAAACAATGACAAAGGGCAGTGCAGCCCTGTGCTGGAAAGGGTGGGCTCCCCAGGTGATCAGCCTGATAAAGAATATGTAAAATCCTGTGAAGCCTGCTTTGCTAAGATGCTCTTAGTTAAATGATAAAGATCCAAGCAGGAAATGAGTTTGTTTCCCAAAGTTTTGTAGCCTTTTAGCTGGTAGACCCTGATTCAGAAGAAGCCCTAATAGTTTTTGTATGCTATCTACTATTTGATCCTTTACTGCCTGATAATGATTAATGAGCTTTACCTGTAATCCTGTGCAAATTAAACCCCCAAAAAAGCTCATCTAAGCTAGGGTCAGTGCACTCTCCCCTTGAGAGACCGGCCAGACTGTTCTGAGGCTCTCCTCCCTTGAGGTAGTAGCCGTCCCTTTTCCTCCACAGGACTCAGTAATCTGTGTGAATCTGTCTCATATCTCATCCGTGATGCTGCGGGCACTGCAGGCCGGTGTCCATGTCAAATCCCATCTAGCCTGCAAAGTTTCTTTTGAGAAATCTGCCAACAGTCTTATGGGAATTCACCTATAGGTAATTAACTTCTTTTCTCTTACTACTTTTAAGATTTTCTCTTTATTGTTAACTTTTGGCATATTACTTATGATCCATTTTGGAGTGTATCTCTTTACATCCATTGTGTTTGGGACTATTTGTGCTTCCTGGATTTTAATGTCTATTTCCTTTACTAAATTAGGGAAGTTTTCTTTCAAATACATTTCCAATGTCTTGCTCTTTCTCTTGTCCTTCTGGCACCCCTATGATGCAGCTGTTGGAACTTTTGAAGTTGTCCCAAAGGCTGCTTATATTTTCCTCCTTTTTTGGATTCTTTTTTTTCTTCCTCCGATTGGTTGCTTTTTGCTTCCTTATTTCCAAATCATTGATTTGATTCTCACCTTCGTTCATTCTACTGTTGTTTCCCTGTACATTGTTCTTTATTTCAGTTAGTGTACCCTTTATTTTTCATTGGACCTTTTTTATGTTGTTAAAGTCCACGCTAAGTTTCCTGAGCATCCTTAAAAACAGTGTTTTAAAGTCTGTATCTTATAGATTGCTTGTCTCCATTTCATTTAGCTCTCTTTCCTGTACTTTTGATATGTTCTTTCATTTGAGCCATGTTTGTCTCCTAGTTTTGGCAGCCTCCCTGTGTTTGTTTCTATGTATTATGTAGAGCTCTTTGACTCCATGTCTTGGTGGTGTTGCCTAATGTAGTAGGTGTCCTGTATGGTTCTATAGCACTGTCTCTTCTATCACCCAAGCTGGGTTCTTGATGTACACCTTCTTTGTGGGTTGAGTACACCCTCCTCTTGTAGTTGAGCCTTGGTTTCTGCTTGCAGATCAATGGAAGGGATTTACATAGGCCAGTCAGTGTCAAGGATTGGCTGTGAGCACTTACCACCAACTTCTGCCCTCCATTGAGGATTAGCTGTGGAGGGTCAGGTTGGTAGTCTTCTGACCTGGTCTCCAGCTCTCTGCTGGATGTGCTGGCCCTGGGGTTTCCTGGGTGATGCAGGCCAAGTTCAGCTTCCACCTGTGTTCTGCCCAGTGTCACCCTGCATGAGCTATAAAGGAATCTGAGATGGCTGCTGCTTGTGCTGGGCTTGGAGATTCCCAGGAAAAGCCAAGCTGTGAATATAGGCTGGCGGCTGCTAGTACTGGGACTGAGACTCACTGAGGCCTGCCAGCTGTTTCTTGTTTGAGAATATTTAGGAAGTTGTGAGCATGAGCCAAGACAAGCCATTCAAATGGAAAAGCAGTTTGGGTGGGCCAGACAGTTGTGGGAGGCAGATAATCTGTAGAGATCTCCAAGGTGTGTCAAACAGTGTTAGGCTGATGGAGTATCAGATATGGCACTAGCTTGCCAGCTCTGTGGAGGGAGGGTTTAGAAAAGGAACAATGTCCTCTGCTCACCTTGATATTAGACACTTCAGTTTCTCCCTCTGTGCCATTGGTGCCTTCAAGCTGCTACCCCAGTTCTGGAGCTCAGAGGGAGTAAGTCTGAGTAGGTAAGTCTGTAGGCTCTTAAAGAGGAATTTTAAGAGTTGTTTTTTTTTTTCCTACTGACTCAATCCCTACTAATTTTTGCAGCCAGATATTGTTTGGGCTTATTTTCCTGGCATTGGAACACTAGACCGGGAGGCCTGGTATGGGGTTGGGACTCCTCACTCCCAAGATACCCCTCCCAAATTTTTATCCACCACGTATGGGTGAGGGACCAGCCTTTTCCACATTTGCATCCCTCCTACCAGCCCAGATGGAAGTAGTTTGTTTAATTCCATAGCTGTCAGACTTCCATAGTTGTCAGACTTCCATTTAAGTCAACAATTCAGAGTGAAGGCTGTTGTGTATTTTACTTGTAATTTTGATGTAGTTGTGCAACAAGGTAAGCTTTGTCTGCCTATGCTTCCATCTTGACCAGAGTCTGTGGTGTCAGTTCTTTGAGTGTTTGGTAAAATTCACCTGCAATGCCATTTGGTCTTGTGCTTCTGTGTGCCAGGAGGTTTTTGATCACTGCTTCAATTTTGCTAGTTGTTTTCAGTCTACTGAGGTTTTCCACTCCTTCCTGATTCCATTTTGAAAGATTGTACATTTCTAGAAATTTAGCCATTTTTCCTAGGATGTCCAACTTCTGGGCATATAGTTCTTCATAGTAATTTCTTACAATCTTTTGTATTTCTGTGGTATCAGTTGTTACTTCTTCTATTGCATTTTTTATTTCATTCATTTGGGTCCTCTCTCTCTTTCTATTTATGAATATCATTAAAGGTTATCAATTTTGTTGATGTTTTCAAAGAACAAGCTCCTAGATTCTTTGTACAATCTAGGTCTTTCGCACAAAGTTCTTTTGCATTGTTTTTTAGTCTTTATGTCTTTTAAAGCTGCTCTTATCTTGTTTCTTTCCTTCCTTCTACTAGATATGGGCTTTGTTTGTTGTTGTTCCCCTAGGTTTTTAGATGTAGGGTTAGGTTATTTATTTGAGATTTAGCTATCTTCTTTAGATAGGTCTTTATTGCTAAGACCTTGCTTCCCAGAACTGCTTTCCCTGTGTCCCACATGTTTGGAGTTTTTGTGTGTTCATTTTTGTTTGTTTCCAGATGCTTTATGATTCCTTCCTTGATCTCATTGTTAACCCAACCACCATATATTTGAATGCTTTTGATTTTTTTCCTTGAGGTTGGTTTCTCGTTTCAAAGCATTGTGATATAAGATGTTTTATACAATTTTAATTTCCTTGAATTTGTTAAAGACTGTTTTGTGTCCTACCTTGTGGTTTATCTTTAAAAATGATCCTCCTGAGTTTGATGAGATATATATTTTGCTTCCTTGGGGTGAAATGGTCTAAAAATATCAATTACATCCATGTTATCTAGTATTTTGCTCAATGCTGAAATATCTTTATTTATTTTAGTTTGGAAAATCTATCCATTGTTAACAGTGGGGTGTTAAAATCCCCTACAATGACTCTATTGCTGTCCAAAAGTTTCTAAAATGGACAAAAACTAAAAGGGTTTTTCTTAGGATCACAGACAAGACAAGGGTGTCCACTTTCACCACGCTTATGCAATGTAGAACTAGAAGTTCTAGCCGCAGCAATCAGACATAAAGAAGAAATACAAGATATTCACATTGGAAATGAGAAGTAAAACTGTCATTATTGGTAGATAGTGTACATAGAAAACCCCATAGTTTGCACCAAAAATGTATTAACCAAATAAGTGAATTCAAAAAAGTAGAAGGATATGATGCCAATATTCAGAAATGAATGGCATTTTTACACCAGTAATGAACTACCAGAATGAGAAACTAAAAAAGAAATTTCATATACTATATCAACAGAAAATAAAGTTTCTATGGACAAATTTAATCAAGGAGGTAAAGGCCGTGTACTTGTAAAATTACAGAATACTGAAGAAATTGAGAAAGACACAAATAAATGGAAGCATATACCCTGTTCATGAATTAAAAGAGTCAACATAATTAAAATGACCACACTACTACCCAAAGCAGTATATAGATTTAATGTCATTCCTATTGAAATACTAATGGCATATTTCACAGATCTAGAACAAATACTCTGAAAGTTCTGAAAGTTTCATTCTACATGAATGAAAAAAGACCCCAAATATCCTCAGTAATCTTGAGAATAAAGTTGGAGGGATCACAATACCTGACATCAAACTACACTACAAGGCCACTGTCATCAGAACAGTCTGGTACTGACATGAGAAAAGACATGTAGATCAATGGAACAGAATAGAGAACCCAGGCATGAACCAATGTCTCTCTGGTCAATTAGCATTTGACAAAGGAGGCATGAGCATACAATGTTATAAAGATAGTTTCTTTAATAAAGGGTGTTGGGAGAAATAGACCAGTAGATGCAAATAAATAAATAAATAAATAAATAAATAAATAAATCTCACCAACATATCATGTATCACAATAAACTTTTTTAATTTCAAAAAATTATTTATACATATTTTTATTAATGCTCCAATACGGTCATCTCCATTTTAACACCACCGCTTTCCCCTGCCTTACTCAGCCCCACCTCCCACACTTAATTCTACTCTGCTTTGTTTTTTTCCATGGGTCCTTTACACATGTTCATTTATGAACCTTTCCCTTCTGTCCTGTGTTATTTCCCTCCTCCCTCCCCTCTGGTTACTGCCAGTTTGTTTCTAATTTCAATGTCTCTGGTTATATTCTGCTTGCTTGTTTGTTTTGTTACTTAGGTTAAACTTACAAGTGAGATCATATGGTATTTGTCTTTCACCTTTTGGCTTTTTTCACTTAGCATACTGCTCTCCAGTTCCATCCATATTGTAATGAAGGGTCAGAGTTTCTTCTTTGTTTATGCTGCATAGTATTCCATGGTGTAAATGTACCACAGTTTTTAGATCCACTCATTTGCTGTTGGGCACCTAAGTTGCTTCCAGCACTTGGCTATTGTAAATTGTACTGCTATGAACATTGGTGTTCATAGGTTCTTTTGAATTAGCATTTCAGGATTCATAGGATATAATCCCAGCAGTGGAATTTCTGGGTCAAAAGGCAATTACATTTTTAGGTTCTTAAGGAAATTCCATACTGTTTTCTAAAGTGGCTGCACCACTCTGAATCCCCACCAGCACTGTACTTAGGTTCCCTTTTCACCACATTCTTGCCAGCACTTGCTGTTTGTTGATATAATTATGATGGTTATTCTGACTGGTGTGAAGTTGTATGTCATTGTGCTTTTAATTTGCATTTATCTCATAGTAAGTGATGCTAAGAATATTTTCATATTTCTTTGGGCCCTCTGTATGTCTTTCTTGGAGAAGTGTCTGTTCAGGTTGTTTGTCCAATTTTTAATTAGATTGTTTGTCTTTCTTGTGTGGAATCGTGTGAGTTTTTTACATATTTTGGAGATCAAACCCTTGTCTGGTATATCATTAGCAAATATATTTTCCCATACATTTGATTCCCTTTTCATTTTGCTAATGTTTTATTTAGCTATCCAGAAACTTTTTATTTTGATGAAGTCCCACTTGTTTATTCTTTCTTTTATGTCTCTATCTCTAGGGGACATATTGGTAAAAATATTACTGAATGGAATATATGAGATTTTCCTGCCTCTGTTCTCCCCTAGGACTTTTATTGTATCACAACTTATATTTAAGTCTTTTATCCATTTCAAGTTTATTTTTGTGTATGATGTAAATTGGTGGTCAACTTTCATTTTTATGCTCGTATCTGTCCAGACCTCCCACACTATTTGTTGAAAAGACTATTTTTACTCCCTTTTATGCTTCTTCTCTCTTCGTTGAATATTAATTGATGATAGAGACTTGGGTTTATTTCTGGGCTCTCTATTCTATTCCATTGATCTATGTGTCTGTTCTTATGCCAGTACCATACTGTTTTGATAACTGTGGCATTGTAGTATAAGTTGATGCCAGGTATGGTGATCCCACCTACTTTGTTCCTTTTTCTCAAAATTGCTGTGGCTATTCTGGGTCATTTATGGTTCCATATAAATTTTTGAAATGTTTGTTTTATACCTGTGAAATATGTCACTGGTATTTTTATAGGGATTGCACTGAATGTATAAATTGCTTTGGGTAGTATGGACATTTTAATCATCAGATTAAACATAAAATAGATAAAAGACTTAAATATAAATTATGATACCAGAAAAATCCCAGCAGAAAACATAAGCAGTAAAATTTCAGACATTTCGCATAGCACCATTTTTGTCAATACATCTCCTAGGACAAGGGAAAGTAAGGGAAAAAATATGGGACTATATCAAATTTAAAAGCTTCTGCATGACTAAAGAAACTATCATAAGGGAGAACATATTTGCCAAGAATGCATTAAACAAGGGCATAATCTCCAAATAAATGAAGAACTCATATGACTCAACTACTAGGAAGACAAACTACATAATCAAGAAATGGTCAATAGATGTGAACAGACATTTCTCTGAGGATATACAGATAGCCCATAAACACATGAAAATATGCTCAATATCATTAGCTATCAGAGAAATACAAATTAAATTAACAATAAGGTATCACTTCAAAATTTTTGCTATCATTAGTAATAAACAAACAACAACTGCTGGAAATGATACAGAATAAAAGGAAAACTGTTGGGAGTGTAGACTGGTACAGCCACTGTGGAAAACAGTGTGGAATTTCCTCAAAAATTTAAAAATGGAAGTACCTTTTGACCCAGTAATTCCACCACTGGGGATATACCCAAAGGATCTTGAAACACCAATTCAAAAGTGCTTATGCACCAGAATGTTCAAAGAAGCACTATTTTCAACAGCCAAGAGTTGGAAATAGCCTAAATGACCATCAGTACACAAGTGAATCATAAAATTGTGGTACATTTACACAATGAAATACTATGAGGCAGAAAAAAAGAAGGAATCCCTACCTTTTATGGTAGCATAGATGGAAATGGAGACAATTATGATAAATGAAATAAGCATGTCAATGTAACACAGATGCCATATTATCTCACTTATAAGAATAATCTAATGAAAAAAATAACTAATGAGAAAAATAGAACCAGAATCATAGAATCCTGAAACAGACTGACAGTGGTAAGAGGGGAGGAGGGAGATGGGGACTTTTGAAAGAGGGTGAAGGGATTAATCAAAGAACATATATGAAGGGACCCATGGACATAGAAAGTAGTGTGGGGATTGACTATGGAAGGTGGGAGAAGTCTGGTGGAAGGGAGAAAGGGGAAAAATTTGGGACAACTGTAATAGCATAAATAACACAAAATTAAAAAATAAAAATACTTTTCTCAAAAAATATTTTGCACCACAAAGAAAACAATCAAGAAAATGAAAAGACTTCCTCCTGAAAGGGAGAACGTTTTGCCAATACATCTGATAAAGTGTTGATATTCAAAATTTATAAAAAAGTTAAAAATCAACACCAAAAGGCAAAAAGACAATTCAACTTAAAAAATGAGCAAAGGACCTGAATAGTTACTTTTCTAAACAGGACATACAAATGACAAATAGGTATATGAAAGATGATCAATCACTAATCATCAGAGAAATGCATGTTTAAACTGCAGTGAGATATCACCTCTTTTTGGTCAGAATGATTATCATCGATAAATCAAAAAACAAGTACTGGTGAGGATATGGACAAAGTGGAAGTTTGTGGCACTGTTGGTGAGAATGCAGATTGTTGCAGCCACTGTAGAAGGACACAGTATGAAGATACCTCAAAAATTAAAAATGGAACTGCCTTATGACCCAGTGAATCTACCTCTTGTAATTTATCTGAAGAAACAGAAAACACTAATTTGAAAGAATATATGCACCTATATGTTCATTGCGGCATTACTTACAAGATTTGGAAGCCAAGATTTGGAAGCAGCCCAAGTGTCCATCAGTAGATGAGTGAATAAAACTAACATGGTACATTTACACAATGGAATACTACTCTATCATAAAAAAGAAAAATGTACTCTTTGCAACAGCATGAATGGAACTGGAGGGCATTATGCAAAGTGAAATAAGCTAGTTAGAGAAAATACCATACAATTTCACTTATATGTGGAATCTAATGAACAAACTGAACTAACAAGCAAAACAGAGAAAGACTCAAAGATAGAAAGCAGGCTGACAACTTGGAGGTGGAGTGTTGGAGGTGGAGGGATGGAGCAAAGAAAGGACTCATGGAAACGTACAACTTTGTGGTGATTGAGGTGGAGAGGTGGGTGGGTGGTGTTGGAAGAGGGTATAAAAGAGATAAATGGTAATGGAAAAATATAATAGAATAATACAATATTTAAAAAATAATAAACAGTTTTAGTGAATTCCAAACAGGTTAATTTCAAAAGTACCCATGCTTGGATACATCATAATAAAGCACCTGAAAACTTAATTAAAAAGTTTAAAGTACAGGGCTCAGCACAAATAATGCCCCTTTTTTATTACAAATCTGTTATTACAAAGTCATAATCATGCAATTCTGAAAGATAAGAATATCACACTCAATCATACCATGTGACATTTTAGGTAAAATGTTCAAGTTAAAACTATAAATTATTACACTTATACACTCAAGCAGGCCTTACTTCTGTCGGAATCTATACACTGAAAGCAATTAAAGAATAAATAATTGCTTATAGGAAACAATAATTTAAATGAGGGTGGATTTTTTTAAAAAACCAAGGAGTACAAAAGACAGTAACAATATTTTTAGAGTGATAAACATAAAAAGTTGTTAACTCAGAATCTACTTCAATGAAAAATATTCTTAGGGAATAAAGGTCTAATTGAACAAATTCTTAGATGAAGGAAAACTGATGAAATTTGTCAGCAGCTCTAAAGAAATGCTAAAAGAAGTTATTCATATAGAAGAGAAGTTATATCAGATGGCACTTGGAATGTCCAGACTGAAAGAAGAGAGAGCAACAGAAATATTAAATAACTGGTTGCAAATTAATAAACTAGAGTTCTCCTCTAAAGGCCTTTAACGTGTGTATGTTAATTGAAAGCAAAACTTCTAACACTGCCTAATGGAGATTTTAATATATGTGAACATAATATCAATGACAACTACAACATAAAGAGAGATGGTACAACAATGCCTGTGATGGTAGTCTTTCTACATTTCATTTAAAGTGATAAAATAAGTATAAGTAAAACTTGTGGAACTACACATCAAATAAAAATAATAAACTTTTTGAATATAAATTAAAATTGTGTAATTAAAATGTACAAAACATAAAAGGTTAATAATACTGTTATTATTAGAGGCATAAATATACCCATTATTGACAAATTTACTTTTGGCTAACAGTCATGTAATATGTGGAATTTCTAGTCTCTTTAGAGGGCGATAGAAATATGTGGACCTAGTGAAGACTGCCAAAGGGGCAGCTCTTCTAGTGAGATTATGTGACTTTGTCTGGGAACAAGAGGGACTGAAGGCCTAAGGTAAATGGAAAATGGCAAAGCTAACAAAAACTTGAATACACTTGTAAAAGTACCATAATTTTCACCGATAAGACATACTTTGTGTATAAAATAATCAGAATGAAAGTTTATGGAGTAAACAGACTATACTTACTAGTTTATGATTCTGCATATAAATTCTGTGAGTCTTCCTCATTTTAAAAAGGGGTGTAATAATGGTAACAGATGTGGGACTATTAGTGAAGTGCTTAGATCCGTGCCTGGAACATGCTAAACATCTCGATATAGATTAGCTGCTACAGGAAGTTTGTTCAATATGTCCACACCCTAATCTCCATCATCTATGGATCTGTCAGTTTACAAGACAAAAAGGACTTTGCAGTGTGATTAAATAAAAGATCTTGAGATTAACAGAAATTATCTAGATGTGCCCAGTGTAATGACAAGTGTCCCACCATATAAGTGAAAGAGAGTTCCATGAGAATTAAAATCAAAAGAGTTTGCAAATGTTGTGATTGACTCTAGGATGAAGGAAGAGGCAAGAGAAAAAAATGGCAGGTAACCCCTGCAAGCTGAATGATGCAAGGGAATAGAATTTCCCCTGGAACCCACAGGAGGAGCATAACTTTATTGAAACCTCAATTTTAACCTGGTGAGATCCAGATGCATTTCAGACTTCTGAATGTCAGAACTATAAAATAATAGATTTGTGTTGTTTTATGCCACTGTTTGTGGTAATTGGTTGCAGCATCAACCAAGAACTTACAGTTATTTAAAGCAAATATTTTTTCTGGTTTTATTTCAACTTATAAAACTGGTACGATTTTCAAAAAAAACTTTTTCAAATTCAATATTATTTTTTAGAGAAAATAGATGTTTAGAAATGATCAGTAAGTGAGTTCTCTGTAGTGGGTAGAAACTCAGACTTGAAGTTGATCCCCCCTGGATTCAAACCCAGATTCCAGCATTTATCAGCCTTGTGACCTGAAACTTCTTGTGTTTCTACCCCATAATCAATACAGAGATTTAATGACTGACTGCCTATAGAGTTGTTGTAGAAATTAAGTGAGATATTGTCACAATCATGCAGCAAAGAAAATGACTCAATTAGTAGGCATCAAATAAGAATTATTGGTATTAATGTTTATCCAATATCCTCATTTGCCACATGAGAAAACTAAAGTCCAGAGAAGGCAAAAGGCTTGATTGAGTCACATTGCTAATTCTTAGGATATGCATGGCTGAACACACATCTTTTAGCTTTAGGACAAATGTAAGCCCTTCATGGAGTTGACTGTTTCTGAACATCTATAATTCATTTTTCCTTTAGGAAAATTTGAGGAGGTAAGGAGAGGCTTTGACTTGAAGATTATGGTTTCTAAAGGTTTTCTTACAGAAATTATTGTTCTAGGGTCTTAATTAAAACTTGCACTTCCCCTTTCCAATCTCTTTTACCATATGATACAGCATTCTTTTCAAAGTATCCTTTTCAAATCTCAATTGAAAATTAGCTTCAGGTATAACTGTCTCCTTCATACAGGAAAAAATAAAGGTCTCCTCTTTTATTCTCTGTCAAACATCTTCTGAAGTAAAATTACTCAAATATCAAATGAAAACATAATAATCCCCCAGATAAGAACTGGTTCCATAGACCTTTATCACTGAAGCAGAAGTGAAACAAGGAGCAGCTCCTGTTGGACCACGATTCACTGCTGCTCGCCATCTGGTGGACATTAGGTCTCACTGCAAAAAAAATTACAAATTCATACTTTAAAGCATAACTGGTTCATTTTTTTGGTTTGTTTTCATTTTTTATGATCAGTGAGATATATCCTAATAGGAGGACAGCCGCAAGTGGGCAGCAATAGTCTTCCTTTGGAAGAAAAATTATCTATATTTTATTTGGCAATTTGTTGTCTAGCAGTTAAAATGTGTAAGTGTTCTCAGAGAGACCTTAAAAACTACCCAGTGGAACCTGTAATTGTCACGGCTTTCAATAGAAATATTGTCTGCTGGTTAGTTATTTTCAAAAACTGTTTCATATCCTTCAGTGGTGCCATATTCTAGGGTCTATATATTTAAATTTCTTTTATTTTAATTTGTTTTTTAATTTAATCTAATGGACATCATTGATTAATAAGGTCATATAGGCTTCAAGTATAAATATCTATGATATAGAAATATATACTGCATTAAATGTCCACCACCCAGAGTCAAATTATCTTCCATTCTCATATATTTGCCCCCTTTACTCCTTGCTACTACCCACTCCCTTCCCTCTAGTAACCACCACTCAGTTAGTTGTCCGTGTCTATGAGTTTCAGTTTCATATATACCACATATGAGTGAAATCATATGATTCTTAGCTTTTTCTGACTGACTTATTTTACTTAGCATAATATCCTCAAGGTCCATCCATGTTGTTGCAAATGGCCGTATTTTCATCTTTCCTGTGGCTGAGTAGTATTCCACTGTGTATATGTACCAAATCTTTTTTATCTAATCCTCTATTGAAAGACACTTTGCTTGTCTTCATGTGTTGGTCACAGTGAATAGTGCTGCTATGAACATAGCATAAACAATACATATATCTACATGTTTTTAATGTTTTTGGTAGACACCCAGAAAAAGGATTGCTAGGTCATACAGTAACTCTATTCTTAATCTTTTAAGGAATGGCCATACTGTTTTCCAGAGTGGCTGTATTAACTTATCCTCCTACCAGCAGTGTATGATGGTTCTTATTTCTCCACAACCTCTCCAACACTTGTTATCAGCTGTCTTGTTGATAATACTCATTCTAACAGGTGTGAAGTAGTATCTTATTGTGGTTTTGATTTTGATTACCCAAGTAGCTAGTGAAGTTGAATATCTTTTCATATATTATATGGCAATTTGTATGTCTTTTTCACAAAAGTGTATATTCAGTTCCTCTGCCCATTTAAAAAATAATTTTGGTTGTTTGTGTGATGTTGAGTTGTGTGATTTATGTATTTTAGATATTATATATTTTGAATGTTAACCCCTTATCAGAGCTGTTGTTTCCAAATATCTGGTTCCCAAATATTCATTTGGTTCCCTTTTTATAATGTTGTCAGTTTCTTTTGTAGTGCAGAATATTTTTAGTTTGATTTAGTCCTGTTTATCTGTTTTTGGTTTTACTTACCTTACTTTTGGGGTCAAATTAATAAAATCTTTAAGGCCAAGTTACCTGAGTTTAGTATCCATGTTTCCTTTTATGTAATTTATTTCAGATCTTATATTTAGGTTTTTTGATCCATTTTGAATTAATTTTTGTATATGTGAACAAACTGCAGTCTAGATTTATGCTTTTGTATGTGGCTTTCCAATTTTCCCAGCATCATTCATTGAAGAAGCTTTCTTTTCTTCATTGTGCATTTGTGGCTCCTTTGCCAAAAATTATTAGCCCATATACATGTGGTATTAGTTCTGGGATCTCAATTCTGGTCCATTGGTCTGTGTATCTGTTTTTCTGCCAATACCATGCTATTTTTTATTACCACTGCCCTGTAGTATAATTTGAAGTCAGGTAGTATGATACCTCTGGTTTTGTTCTTTTTTTTTTTTTTAAGACTGCACTGACTATTCGGTGTATTTTGTGGTTCCATACAAATCTGATGAGCTTTTGTCTTATTTCTTTTAAAAATGGCATTGGGATTTTTATGGGAATTGCATTAAATCTATGTATTCTTTTGGGTGATATGCACATTTTAACTATGTTGATTCTTCTAATCCATGAACACAGAATATCTTGCCATTTCATTGTGTTTTTTAATCTCTTTTAATAGCACTTTGTAGTTCTTAGTATATAGGTCTTTTATATCTTATGTTAACTCTACCTCAAGTACTACTGAACAGCAACTGGGGTCCTGCCACCCAACACTACCCTCTAGGCAAAATTCCAGAGGCAAAATTCCAGAGGCAAAATTTTGCCAATAAATGAAAATAATCTTTATTCAAAAGCTCCACAATTCTGAAATAACAGCTTTCCACATGAATTAGTCACTTAGGCCTATCAATCATGGCTAAACTCTTTACCCCCCAAGTTCTCCTATCATTCCCCATTTTATCTTATTTTTAGAAGATTAGTTTACAAACTAAAACAACATATAATACAAAACCTATACAACTTTGGAAGAATGTCAGGCTTCTGCCTTGAGCCTGTTCCCTCTACAACACCTAAAGGATGAACCTGCCACCCTCTGCTAGGCCAGGCAGATCCTTGGCTGGGCCTGGAATTTCTTCCTATCCAAAATACTATCCACCGGGAAATGCAGGCAGCTGCAGTATGATCATCCAGGCATCCATGAGAAAGAAAAGAGCCCTAGAGCCACAGAGAACCCATGCCTGCCTGTTATAGAGCATTTCTTTTATTTCAATCTTCTTGCCCATAATTCCTTGTGCTCTGGAGGCATTCAGCTTTTCAGCCAATCCTATCCTACTTTGTTTATCATTGCCTTGGGAAATTCCTCCTGGGGCCCCTCCCTACTTCTCTTCAGTGATCTGATCAGGTTTCTCTGTATCATTAGGTATTTTATTCTTCTTGTTGCAATTGCAAAAGCAATTGTTTATTAACCTTTTCTTTTTGTTCTGAAATTTCATTGTTAGTATATAGGGAAGCAGTGGATTTTGCAGTTTTTCTAAACTTCAATATATTTGTTTCTAATATTTTTGTGGGGTGTTTAGGGTTTTCTCTGTATAGAATCATGTCATGTGCAAAAAGGTGACACATTTACTTCTTCATTTCTGATGTAGATGCCTTTTATTTCTTTCTGAAGAAAAAATCTAGTGGTTCCACTGCTGGGAACATACCCTAAGAATCCTGAAATGCCAATTCAAAGAACTTATGCACCCCTGTGTAGTAGCAGCACTATGTACAGTAGTAAGTGCTAGAAACAGTCTAAGTGTCCATCAGTAGATGAGTGGGTCAAAAAACTGTGGTACATTTACACAATGGAATAATATGCAGCCAAAGAACTGGAGAATATCACACAGTCAATGAAAGACAAACACCATAGATCTCACCTCTAAGCAGAACCTCATGAACAAAAATAAACTAAAAAACAAAATAGAACCAGAGGCATGGAAATATGGAAAAGACTGACAGTGACCATAGGGGAGAAGGGAGGGGGATAATGAAGGAAAGAAGGACAAAGGACTAGTCAAAGAACATGTATGAATGACCTATGGAAATGGACAACACTGTGTGGAGTCACTGTGGGAGTGGAGGGTGAGCTGGGCACAATAGGACAAAGAGGGAAATGAGACAACGGTAATAGAATAACAATAAAAATTTAAAAATGCAAATAAAAACTGAAAAAAGAGAAATTTTCTTATATAGGAACAAGCAGTTCTCTTTGATCTATTTCCTCTTTAGGCCTGCATCTCATCTTTGGTCATTTTTTAATTTTTTATTTCAATTCATTTTTCACTATACAATTGTAATTACCTGCCACAGACTGCATGTTTGTGTACCCCCAAAATCTTTGTGTTGAAACTTAATCAATCCCTAATCTAATGGTATTTAAAAATGAGGCCTCTGGAAGGTGATCAGATCATGAGAATAGAGCCCTCTTCATGGGATTAGTAACCTTATGAGATGGGGCCCAAAAGAAAGCTTGCTTCCTCTCCTTCTGCTCTCCACCATGTGAAGACATAGCCAAGTATCCATCTGAAAATCCAGCAGAGCTCTCACCAGAAACCGAATCAGCCAGCACCTGGATCTTGGACTTTACAATTTCTGGAACTGTGAGAAATAAATTTCTATTGTTTAAGCCACTGACACTATGGTATCTTGTTATAGTAACCCCCATTGACTAAAGCATTATCTGTATGTGCCATGTTTTCTCAGGTTCACTTTGCATGTGTTATTTTTACTTTATGGAATGACCCTAGTTTTTTTTTAAGATTTAAAAAAAATTTATTTGTCTTTAGAGGGGAAGGGAAGGAGAGAGGGAGAGAAATGTCAATGTATGGTTGCATCTTGTGCATCCCCTGCTGAGAGCTGGCCCGCAACCCAGGCATGTGCCCTGACTGGGAATTGAACCGTGGTTGTTTGGTCTGCAGGCCCACGCTCAATCCACTGAGCTACACCAGCAAGGGCCTTCCCTAGTTTTTTAATGTCGCATTTTATTTAACCCAATATATCCTCCAACATGTAATCAACAGACCAAAGGTTTATTGAGATATTTTACATTTACTTTTAAGACTATGTTTTCAAAATTCAATGTATATTATACACTTACAGCATGTTTCAATTCAAGTAAAAATTTAGTTTCATAGTCATATTGGCCATATTTCAAGTGCTTAATAGCTACATATGAGTAGAGGCTACCACACTGGACTTTACAGCTCTACAGGATCCTGGGAAGATTTACTTGACATAGTTATCCATTAAAAACAAACCAAAAAATGATAGAATTTTCATAAAGAAATTGGTAATACAGATTGACGTATCATAAGAATGACTAAGCATTGATTGGGAATCTTGGTAGAATGAAAGTTGAAATACTATTTTTTCCTTCTGAAATTCTTTGCTTTGTATCTGGCTATTTTCCATGATTCTTTTTTCATTTATCTTCAATCTTGTATTCTTGGGGGAAGCAGAAAGCAGCCCCTGATCTCACAAACTGGTCTAGTGGTCTATCTTCATGCCTCCACAGGCTTGTATGATAATCCTAGATTCATTGGCCTGTGCTATATGATGGTCTATTTGCTTGCTGTCTCTCACATTTAATGGTGGGCTTCTTGAGGGCACTAGACTTTCCTTCACCCTCAAGCCATGGTCATTCCTGACACAGACATATGCTAATTGTCATTTGTTGAACGAAAGGACATCAGCTTCTTTTCATAAGCTGTAAGCCTTAATTAGGATGAAACACTAAAAAGTGTCCATTTAAATGTGATTTGAGTTCAAATCATTGGGAATAAATATTTACACCTTGCTCCCATCTGAAGTACTGACTCCATTTTTCACATTTATTGGGAACATGTGTATACCTCTAAAACTTATTGTATAATATACCTTTAGGGCATTTTGCCACACTCTGTTGGATGGAAGACTTTTCAAGACATTATTAGTTATTGTTAAATATTTCTATTGACTATGACAGCCAGATGAAGGTAAGGTTCTTTGGGAAAACAAAGAATATGGGAAAGAGGGACTCAAATTCTTGGAGAGAATAAGATATGCAAGAGGCAGACAAAAGCAGGAAAATATTAAAAATTATTTATAATATCATATTTTTCCCACAAATAAATCTACATTCTGCTCATAGGCCTAAAGTAGGCATTTTATTAAAATACAGACACTGATTCAGTCAGATCTATATTTAAATTAAACTTTTTAAATTCCCAACTCTTTGACTGAGGGAAAAGTTTTCACCATCTTTAAGCTACAGCCGTCACATCAGAAAAGATGGGTATAGAATGCAAATCTAATAGGGGTACATAGAGGTATAATACATGCCTGTTGCACACCTTACATGGTATTAGAGTCAATAAACATGAAATCAATAACTGTTACAACATAAATCCTTTTGCACTGTACTCAAGAACATCCATGATATGTTAGTAACTTCTTGCCAACAATAGACACTGACATCTGTTCCCCATGTTTGCTTCATGCATTTGGCCATGTAACTTTCCACATGCCATTTCCATTTCAGAAGCACTTAACAGATTTACCCCTACTTTAGAAAAATAAACATAATTGCTCATGAGTTTTAGACAAAGCCTGTGGATTGGGGTGTTCATTTTGTTTTTGGGTGATAAACAGGAACATTTCCTTATTATTTGAATTTTGGAAACCATTTACTTGGTCACTGAAACAAATACATGCACAAAATTTTAGTATGTTTTATCTTTATAAGATGTCTTCTATGTGTTAGTCTCACTCCTATTTTACCTATCATCTCTATCATTACAGTGAAGGAGGTTAACAGTTAAGAATTGTACTGTGCTTTTCTAAAATACCTTTCAATCTTACCTGGTATAAGCTTTGAATGTACTTAAACAGCATATATACTTCAGCACAGGGTTACATTCATTGCCCCAAATAGGGAGTCTACATTCCAAGACTCTGACATCATCTCAGGATGAAAATGTCTCAGAGGTTAAGTTACAACTGCGGGATGTGAGGCTGACACATAGAGACCTGCAGGTGCCTCTCTTGTTTAGTAAAAAATCTGCTGATGAAGTTGGGTTTGACCTGAGCTTGAGCTCAGATCTCATAATATCCTGTTCCACCTCAATCAAATACAAGTCAATCAAAAGTTATTTTGGGCCTTCACTAAAGAGACATAAACGGAGATACAGTGAAGCCTCATAATGTATATGCCAAGCTGCTTCTATTTTCAAAACACAATTTCAAAAGGCTACTCTAGGCATAACATTTATTTAGACCAATCTGAGGTATTTACCTTGTAGGGTAAATGAAGTCTGTCAGGCTCCCTCATCTGGATGTCTGGGCAACTGATAGAAGCAGTATACCCATAGCATTGAGTGGGCCAACATGCGCAGAATCACACTTTGTTATACAATATCTTGGTACCCTGCCAGCTTTGTGTGCATTTAGTATATCAGGGAGTTGAGACTCCCTGCCAGTGTGACACATGGCTTGTGGTATGCATGGATCAGCCCTATCCTTAAATAAAGGCATGTCAGGCATTCCCCCTTCTATGAGCATTTTCTTTCCTCTGACTGAATCCTGAGTGAGCCTGTCAGGACTTGAAAGGCTGAAAGACAATTGGCCTAGTCAGAAGGATTTGTTGCAGTATGGTGTGAATATTGAAGATCCCTTAGGACCCCCAGAGGGGGCCTGGAAGGGTGGCTGGTCACCAGTATGTGGAATCTGGTGGTGAGTCTCCTCGTAGTGGGCTCCGCCTAGAATTGGCCCAATGTTAGTGGCGCACCCAACATAGTAGAGAAGGCCCTGTGGGTAGTCAGAGAGACCCCAGACAAGCTAAGTGCCCAGGCGGCCATGAGCCCATGGGCTGGGTGTTTCTTTCAGCTTTGCAAGTTGAGACAGAGACTGTACTTCGTGACACAGCAAAGTTAAGTGAACTCCAAGGAAGAAAGGAAGCCTTGGAGAAACACAGAGGCAGAAAGAAAGTTCAAATGTTCAACCTGGAGGAAGACCTCCAAACTGCAGAGCCATGACAATGCCCCTTCCAAACTGTAGTGAACATTTCAGAAGAGGAGGGGAATTGCCACTTCAATAGCTCCTTCTCTACTGTCCTACACAGACATGGAACACAGTTGATGAGAGTGACTGGGCCAGAGGACTGGGGCCCAGATTGGGTGCTCTGGTGGTGGTGGTGCTAGTGCTGCTAAGCTCTGCTGCCAGCAGGCTGGTACAAAGAGGCAGGGCTCCCCATGGGCAAGTGGCATGCCCTGCTGCTTCTGTGTGCCAAGGCTGTGCCTGTGTAGCCAAGTGTTGCAGTGGTGTTCCAGGACACAGTGCCACCATGGGTGCTTGGCCTAGGGGTAGCATGGCTGCTGGCACGAGTATCACTGGCACAGGGACTCTGGCTTTGGTGCCTGTGCTGGCGCCAGCTGAGGTGCAGGTGCTGCACAAGAATGGCTCAGAAGCAAAGCTTGTAGCTGCATTGCACCTGGAACCAGTGAGGTGCAGGGCTGTGCTTCTCACCTTGCCCATGGCCTTGCCAGTGGGGCTCCTGATCCAAGCAGAAGGCAGTGACCAGAGCCACAGGGGCAGAAAAAACAGCAGGGCAAACTGAGGGGATGTAGCAGCAGTGTCAGCATTTAGCACCCACCCAGGTGGAATGGGCTGGGTGGATGCAGGATACATGCTAGACGCTGCTGCCTGGGCCTGAACACACTAGCAGAAAAGGCAGTGCAGCTGTGTGAGAATCCCACAGAGCATGCAGTGAGCATGGATCTCTAGGCACCAGTACTGCGTAAGTGTGAGTGCCCAGTGCCTGTACACTGGTGTCCAGTGCAGGCCTCAATTGTCTATAAAAAACCGAGGGATGTGCCCAGAAAGGCCTGTCTTGTGCAGCTGGAGGACCACTTGTCTGTGCCAATCTGAGAAGAGGAAGGAAAAATCCTTGGAAAATTTGAAGAGGAAGAAGGACCAAGAAACCATCTATAAGGGATGAGTGGGGACTAGAAAAGGTGAAGACTCTGTGGCTTTCCTGGGTACTGGGCATCTGCTGCCCAGTAAGTATACTCTTTATGTGTCCCTTGTTCCTGACTATTTCTTGGGCATAAATGTGCTCCAAGAATTGTGGCTGCAAACCATTGTGACATACTCCAGACATTTTGGGGCCTGCTTAGAGTTGAGTGGCAGAACTGTGAGCTCTGTGGCTCATGGCTACCAATGAAGTACAGCCCCTGGCTATTTTCACAGAGAGATGGGTTGTGTACTAGAGGCTAACATTATGGATCTCTACATGGCATGCAAATTAATGAATAACCTATGTATAACCTATGTATGGTTATACATAGGTCATTATGGGGATAGGCCTTGGGGCAAGATCTATAAGAATTAGGCCACCAGAAGAAAATCACTGTATATCATGTAACCAGGGATGCACCCCTCTTCTTCCCCAGGAATGTTGAGGCTGATACTCTAGCCCAGGTGCAATGGCTAGAAATTGTGTCTACCAGCCCACGAGGTAGAAATATAGCCCAATGGCTACACCATCAGCTCTTACGATACAATAGTCTCTTAAAGCAGGGCTTGCAAGCCATAGCTGCCACCCTCATACTGGGGCACTGGATGAAATGCTTGTGGACTGTCCTCTGGACTCTAAATGAGAGGAGTCAGAGGTGAGGGTCCTGCCCTGATGGAAGACTTACTCCAGCAGACTGCTGCTCCCATTCAGCTGCAGGTACATATTAAGGATGCCTTGCTGAAACCAGGCACGGGAAAACCAAAATATTCTCTTGTTTACACCTGAGGGCCTGGGGTGAGGGCAAATAGCCACTTGGGAAATAATAGCCCCTACATATGTTGGGTGGCTCTTGTTGACCCTTAGGGACAAGGGGTGGAGAGTAACTTACAAGTAGTTCCCTGAGTGATTAGGACATGGCCCCCAATTTTAAAAGTGATGACGTACCCAGAGCCAGCAGACCACAAAATGCTTCTTTGTGGTACCTTTGTGATATTTTTATGGCCCATTATGAGTTCTCTACTGTCACTGAAAGTAGATGCTGAACCCCCAGTTGAGGTGCACAAGGTATAGTATTCACACCCAGGAAGGCCCTCTCAGCCACTGTCTTATCAGCTGATCAGAAATTTGCATGTATGTTGCCTGAGGATCATGAATTGCCATCGTTGTCTATAACTGCTTTTAAATTTCACACCTAGGGTACAAAGTAATAACTTACTGGGCTGGGTCCATACCTATGCCTCAGTGGCTACCCAATTAGCATCTGAGTCTGCACTGAAATTCCCCTGGGCATGTCAGCTGGCCTCCCATGGCACTTCTCTCTAACTTCTGTCTCAAATTGGACTTGGTTACAGCACCAGTGGAACAGTGTGTGTCTCTTGTGGAATGCAACCTGGACTAACAACTACACTGGCGCCAAGCAGCCATATGACTAGCCCTGGCTGTTGGTCAGCTGCTCCAAGTCAGGTAGCTCTGGAGTGGACTTTAATGGGTCTGTGTCAGAAGCATACTTGTAAGCATTTCTGGGAGATACAGTAAGGTGTGTGGGCTGTGGTTCCGAAAGGGTGTTTTGCTCACATGGGTGGCCTTACTTGCCTGGAAATTGCACAGGCCGATACACCTAGAAGTGGCCTATTTGTTTCTTGCTACTGCAGCTTGTACTGCTGCTACAGCACCTGGGTGCAGAGCTCTGCCCTTCTTGCCAAGGGACTTTCACGGAAGACACCCTTGTGTAGATTATACTGTGAGGAACCTTGAAGGGGTAGATTGTAGGTTAAATGGAGTCAGTCAGAATCCATCACCCAGATTTCTGGGCAACTAAAATAAGCAGCACTCCCATAGCCTTGAGAATGGGCCTGATAAGCAGTATTCCCGTAACCTTGAATGGGCCCACATGCACAGAAGCACACTTTGTTATACAATATCTTAGCACCCTGCCAGCTTTGTGTACATGTACTATATAATGAAGTTGAGACTCCCTGCTGGTGTGATACACTGCTTGCAGGGTGTATGGGTCACCCTGTCTTGAATAAAAGCATGTTAAACATTTCCATGGCTCTATGCATTTTCTTCCATCTGCCCAAATCCTGAGGGAACCTGCCTGGCCTTGAAAACCTACAACATATACCTCCTCCAGCTTGTCTACTACAATCATAATTCTAGGAGGATAGCTGTCAGTAATGCAGTCACATTCTTTTCCATCATCAGTTATACTAATTAAGTTAATAGTCTGATAGCAAAACATGTTTCCTAAATTCTATAGGATTTGGTCTCCACTGCCACTGGGAAAAGTACATTTTTAGGATTGAGTAACAGAATATTCTAGCTTCTGAGTCAATTTTTCGATGAGTTTAAGAATGCATTAAAAAGAGACAAACAAGACAACTGAAGAAATGATAAATTAGGGCCCCATAATGTCTCTCTCTACCAAAATGTACTAAGCCTACCCAAGGTTTTTCAAGAAATATACCTCTCAAATTCCACATAATGTGTGCACACACACACATATGCATGTACTCACATCTTCACATAGAATTGTATTTGAAAATCCTATGTGTTGTATACTAAAACAATATTGGATTCAGCTCTAGAAACCATACTGAATCCCTGAGTTGAGCTGGGTTTTTCTATTTTAGTGCTTTCCTAGCATTCTATGCCTAATTCTATCAAAAACAAGACTTCCTAGCTCAACTATTAGTATGTTAGTGTAAATATGTAAATATGTATATGTATCTTCATTTTCTTTTCACTGCCCCATAAAGCCTTTAATAGACAGGAGGTTGTGGGTAGGTAAAGGGAACCAGACTGTGTGGTGGTAAGGAACATGCCCTTTCTATAATAGGGTGCATAATAGCAAGCCAGATTTGTTTTGGGGTATGTCACATTAGGGCTTTATTTATTGACCACTCTGAGTAGCTTCCCCTCTGAACAGCCAATTTAGGCACCGAGACAGTGAAAATAGGCTTTCTAGATGCTTTACTTTGCTCTAGCCCCAGGAACTGACCACATCACCTCACCTCACCCCAAATTAGTTCTCAACAGAAAGCACTTTGGCTACCAGCCTTTTCTCGAATCATGGAAACTGACTGTAGAGCCAGCCTGAGCATAATTCCAAAACCACACATAAAGAGAATGATATAGCATGGAAGACAGGACTGGATAGATAGAAATTATTTGACAGCATCATCTAGTTTATTTGCCATTAATAACAAGGCATCCTACTTTCCTGGGCCTGTTCCAACCTGATAATAGTTACTCCCTAGGGATGGCCTCCTACCCCAACCCCCTGCCTTGGCTGAGAGGAACTACTGCAGAGACATCTATGGACTTGAATTATTGTTTCTAACAACAGTACCCTACAGCGTTCTAACCTCTGAATGACTTCTCCATTCACAAAGCAAAATTCTGTCTACCTGGCCCTTCCAGTAATCCACATTCCTCATAAGTGAAATTTATTTATGTTAACACCAGAGCAATCTAATCTTTGCTCTACACTATTATTATCTGATTTACCTCGGATTGTAAAATATATGAGAATCATAGAGAAGGAAAGAAGGAAAAGGTATCAAGCCAGTTGTACAACTAGATAAATCTAAGAACAGTGAGGGAGGGCTCAGTATAGTGAATAGAGGAACATGACCATTTGAATTGAGATGTTTTGATTTTTCAATAATCAGGATTCTCATCATTGGGCTATTTGAACAAGTCTCTTCTCTTTTCAACTGTTCAGTTTTTTGATCTGTTAAATGACTAGGGTTTCTCAAACTTGCTGAAATATGAGAATCACATGAGATACTTGTCAAAATATAGATTTCCAGAATATACATCAGATAAACCAAACACGAACCTTCAGAGAAGAAGAGGTCACTTCTGGTGTTCATGCTGGACAAATACAGGTGCTCTGGGTAAAGGAACCCTGCATTCTTGCCCCACTCTGACATCTTGGTCCATATCTGAGTCCATATGTGAGTCCGTATCTGGGAGTCTAAGGCACCATTTCATTTGGGTTATGAATAGAGACAAAATTAAGGGCTCAGGATTTTTTCAGAAGTTCTTCTAAGGTATTAAAATGTCAGAATGCAGAAAGTCATGGCCAGCCCTAGAAAAATTCAAAAGCCAAACAAATGCAATTAGTATCTTGCCAAACTCCCTTTTAGAAGTCTTTGCTCTGTCTTGTTACTTTCCCCTTTTCTCTAGAAATTCTTTGGCCCAGTGCTGGTCTCTGACTTACATAGACTCCCCATCATGTCCACCTAGAACATTAGGGCCCCATTCTCTCATCATATCTCATTTCCTGTCAATTTTCTATTCTCATGTCTGCATCATTAGACAGTATCTGAGAATAAATTAATATTTATATATTAATAAATAGTTTGGGCATAAATGTATTTTCTCAAGCAGAGTATTTGCATTTTAACCAGGAATAACACCTAAATTTAAAAGAATTATTCTCTGTTGGAATTTTGAATAACACATACAGTCTAGTGTGGAGATTTTGGGAGCCACTAGGTTGCTTCTGGCACACTAAATCACATCATATCATGATATGATATCACATCATGAAATCAAGTGCATTAATGGGGCTTTATTTTTAATACTTTGATGTATATAGATCTACCCACTAGGCTGAAATTATTTCTTCTTTATCTACATGAAAAAGAATTTTGAAAATGTAATATAAAATTCACTTAGCCTTTTCTAATTTTATAAACAAACATATTATTTTTTCCATTAGGATCATCCCTGCATTTCAGCTTCTACTACCAATGAAGCCTGATTCCCCCAATGGAAATCTAAAAATAAGTTAGAACCATATGAAGCATGTACATCTTTGCTTAAGGTTTAGCAAGGAATTATGATGGTGTCAAAACCACACATTATGGCATATGAGAATAATTTGGTGAAAAATTTTTCTGTAAAGCTAAACAGACACACTTGATTTTCTAAATAATATTTACAACATTAATACCAAATGCCTGAGGATTTTCCTATGTGGAGATTAGACAATAAATGGAGGATAATGTCACTGGAAATGACATAACTTAAGGAAAAATATTTTCACTTGTATTCATCTGACTAGTTCACATAAAGTTTCAATAGGAAGGCCCAACAATTTCTTTTGAGTTTGTCAAGAAATGCACAGCAACTCCCTACCTAGATTCTGCACACAAACTTTTTTAACTGGAATGGGTACCACTGTCTTTAAACTGTGAGTTCCTGGGCAAGTGAATGGATTCCCTAAACTTTAGGTTCCTCATTTAGAAAGTGAGTATTAAAATACTATGTACACGGTAAAATTTCTATGAAGAAAAATTGAGGTCATGCATGCAAGAAGTTTAAAATAACACATTGTCACCCAGTTATCACATGATATTAGGGATATGCATCATTATTTTTACCCAATAGCTTTCTTACATAGAGTGGTTATTAACTGAGGACAGTCTTTGCAAACCCAGTGCTTAATTACTGTCTATAACTTTGGTCCACATTATGACTAACTTTGTTATAAATATGCTGAATAATAAAGGAAGTCCTGGAGAACATTATGCTAAGTGAATAAGCCAGTCAGAGACAGACAAATTCCATATGATTTCACTCATGTGTGGAATCTAATGAACAAACTAAACTAATAAGCAAAATAAAGACACTCAAAGTGAGCAGGCTGACAGCTATGAGGGAGTTAGCGGGTGGAGACAAAAAAGAAAAAGGACTAATAGACTTGGGCAACAGTGTGGTGATTACAGGGGGAAGGAGTCTGTAAGGGGGGTAAATGGTAATGGAATAAAACTAATTTTGAAGTAGCAGGAGGGATAAAAAAGGAAGTCTCGAAGATCTTTTTTACCCCTGGCAATTAAACTTGGCAGTTCTGCTCCAAGCCATCTTTCCCAGGCTTTGTCTCTTTCAGCCATTACCCAGGGTAGCAGTACCCTTTCTCGTCTTTGCTCACCAGATCCCTCTGCATGTGGGAGGAGAAGCTTTAGGAGAAGAGCAAGACAACTCTGTCTCCTTGTTCATCAAAGGTTCCTCCTCCAATGAAAATGATGAACAGACATATTCATTGAAGGTACAATTGTGACTTTTGTTCTCCAGGTGTCTATTTTAATTTATTACCTAATGATTTTATTTTTATTTTTCCATTACTCTTAGAGAAAGAAGAACAGATAAAGGGGGAAAGACACATCAATTGGTTGCCTCGCATACATGCCTAGGCTGAGGTTGGAACACTCAGCCTAGGTGTGTGCCTGACTTGGAATGGAAATCAAACCCATGAACTGTCAGTTCAGATGACAGTCCAAACAAATGAGCGACCCCTGCTAGGGCTATTCCATAATGATTTTAATGTGAATGAACCAGGGTGTCCCTTGATGAAGTCAATAACTATTTATTGAGAGTGAACATTATAGCAAGTTCAATTCTAGGGACAAAAGTTATATTAATGAAAAAGAAAAATAAGGTTTTCATTCATGTGACCCTTAAATATAGAGGATATATATACATATAAAAATGACCAAATACTTACAAATAATTACAAGTATGCCATGAAAGAAAAGCAGAGGTGGTATAATACAGTCAAAGATTTGGAGAAAATAAGATATAATAATAAAACAAGAGAAAATCAAATTACAGTTAGATAAAAATAAGGAGAAAAGGTGTTCTATACAGAACAGAATATATAAGGCCATGTGAAGGAGGATGTGAAAAAACAAAAGTATGGTACATAAAAAGAATTGAGGATGGGGCAAAAATGTAATAGAAAGAGAAGCAGGGCCATCTTGTTTATGGTTTAGGAGGCAATGTTAAAGATGTGATTTTTTTTTGACAGCAGTATAAATCAAATCATTAGAAAGTTTTTTTCTCTAAAACAGTTAAGAATTCAGGATTATTATTTATTTTTAAATTATTTTATTGTTGTTCGATTACAGTTGTCTGCATTTTCTCCCCTCTACTCCCTTCTACCCCAGTCAAACCCACCTTTCTCCCTTGCTTCCACCCTCCCCCTAGGTTTTGTCCATGTGTCATTCATAGTAGTTCCTGAAAACCCTTCTCCCCATTGTTCTCTCCCCCCCCGCTCTGGTTATTGTTAGATTGTTCTTAATTTAAAAGTCTCTGGTTGTATTTTGCTTGTTTTTTTTCTTTTGTTGATTATGTTTGAATGTGATAGGTAATTTATGATATAAAGGAAGTGTTACTGACTTTTTGAGGTGCCATAATAGTAAGGTGGTGAAGATTTTTGTCTATACTTATTTTTATTTTATTTTGGTATAATGGGCATACAAGTTTCAGGTATACAACATAATGTTACCATATTTGTATATTTTGCAAACGATCACTGCAGTAAGTCTAGTTAACATTTATCACCATAAAAAAAAGAGTTCAGGATTAAAGGGATCACTCTGGCTGCAATATAGATAAGTAGAACTTGTAAATTATTAAGGTAGGCATAAGAAGAGATGAAAACAATTGATAGGGGAGGTAGGAGAGATTCTGGATTGAAAAAATTCAAGTAAAGGTTATCATTTCCTTCAGTGAGCAATATTAAAGTAAGATAATTGGAACATGCTGAGTTTGATCACTCTCTAGGGCATCTCAGTGGAGATATTGTTGAGAAGAAAGCTGAACGTGTGCATAGGGAGGTCAGAATAGTGATCTTGCTTAGTGCATCAAAGCCATGGGAGTATAAGAATTAACCTAGGGAAAGAGTATACAGTAAAAAAAATGCAACAATCTAAACTGAACCTCGAGAAAATACAAATTTTAGACACGAATTTTATTGTTCATTACAGTTGTCCTCTATTTTCCCCCATTGCTCACCCAAGATTTATTCTCTCCTTCCTCCTTTCCTTCCTTTCTTCTTCCTTCCCACTCCCTCTTCCTTCCTTCCTTCCTTCCTTCCTTCCTTCCTTCCTTCCTTCCTTCCTTATTCCACTTTCTCCTTCCTTTCCTTTTTTTTCTTTTTTCTCCTTTCTTTTCTTTTCTTTTCTTTTCTTTTTTCTTTTCTTTTCTTTTTTCTTTTCTTTTCTTTTCTTTTCTTTTCTTTCTTTTCACTATAACCCATGTCAGTGCCAGCAGCCTATGGGCCAAGGCCAGACAAGGGTTAAAGCCCAAAGTTGGCTGTGGCATAGTGCACTATGAGAGACCCAGGGGGGATGGGCCTGCCATAAATCCCAACCCATGAATCTGCGTGTGAGTGAATAGGGTAATTATTGTTACCCTCTATTTCTTAATCATTGTCCCAGAAAATCTCTGTAATAATCAGTATATGGCAGCTTTATGCTATAAAAATAATCCCCAAAGTTTACTTCTTTAATTTGTCATATATCTATTTCAGGTTTTAAAGGCAAAAGAGGTTCAAACTAATGAACAATCCATTGTCATCTAAACCCACAATCTCCATTCTAAACAGAGAGAGAGAAATCTGGGAAGTTGAAAACTGGGAAGTTGTATGTCCTGCCTCAGTCCAGAAAAAAAACCTGTTATATCCTCTTATAGTTGCAGTGATCAGAACAAGTCACTCAGCCCTCTCTAACCAAAGGAGGACTGGAGAATGCAGAGTAGTGCATGTAATTCTGGGAGACACCACTGTCTTCACCACAGCGTACTCCTCTGGTCACTTAGCATTTCTTCATTCTTCCCCCCCACACACATATGATACATTCAAATCTTCAACAAATGATGAAACCCAAAGTCTCATTCATCCAAGACATTAAGCTCAAAGTCTGGAATCTCAGGGTGATGTCCTATAGTTTTATTCAATGGTTCCAAATATAACTTGTCCTAGACTAGAGGTATGTGAACAAAAAGGAAGAATCCGGCCCTGGCTGGTGTAGTTCAGTGGATTGAGCATGGACCTGTGAACCAAAGGATCCACAGTTCAATTCCCAGTCAGGCTGCATGCCTGGGTTGCAGGCCAGTTCCCATCAGGGGACACACTAGAGGCAACCATACATCCTATACTGCAGTGTTAATATGGAATGGAGATGACGTGACCACAATAAACCCTGATCTCATTCAGAAAGGGAAAGAGAGAGGTAATGGAATCCATAGAAACCTGAACTCTGATAAGAATGCTGTCAAAGCCTCCTGTTCTGGGCTGGAGAACACTTTTTGACTAAATCTAATTCTGTTTCCAAAAAACAAAGGACTTTGATTCTACTCTCTGAAGTGTTCTTACTTTCCCATTGTCCTTTTGAGATATATCTAAAGTTAGTATTGACAACCTTTTTTGTCCTGGGAGCTCTTGGAGAAAGCTGAAAGACCTAAAAGTTGTTTTGAGTCTCGAAGAATTTATAATTTACTCAAGCTCCCAGTGTCTTAGGAATATAATTCTCTAAAAAAATTAGTAGATTTCCTATTTATTTAATATCAATTTATTTAAAGGCTTAAGATAGTTTACTGAAACTCATAGCTGTAATGATTCTTACTTGTGTCAGTCATGGAAAGGGAAGATTTTACTGGGAATTATGTCTTTAACTTTTCTGGGTCCTTACAGCATTGTGTTTTCACTTGAGAAGTTTTAGCAGCACGTGTAATATCATATCTCTCTGATATTTGTCAAGAAGCTGAATTTAAATTGATTTCTGTCTCTGAAAGATCCCTCATATTTTTCCTAGACTGTAAGATCTCAAAGATATCTGTTCTTCCAATAATGTAAGGCTGGATCTCTGCAATCACTCTATTCTCTTCTTTTTCTTCTTGACACCTAAGCAGTTTATTCCTCAGCTTGATATTTTTTGTGATGCCTTCCCAAATGCACTCTGTAAATATTTATTCTTCCATGGTATTTATTGGCTCATATATGTATCATTATGAATGCCTCCTACTTTTTTCTCCTAACAAACTACTTGTTTTATTGTAAAGCAGCTTCCATTTGCCTACCAGAAAGCACAATTCTGATCCTTTACTTAAAAAAAATCTTAGTATATAACCAAGGGAGCATTTATGTACTGAATACCCATTCTGTGTCAGTTGTGATTTCATGTGTTATTGTATATAGTCCTTGCAGCAATGTAGTAAATAATTACCCCATTCACTTACAAGTGTTTCTGACATGGAGAGGTAAAGCAACTTTTCCAAGTTAAATAGTATTAACTGACAGAGCTAGCCTTATGGACTTGGACTACCTTGATTTCAAACCACTAACCTCACTCCCTCCATTCTTACCCATGAAGGAGTTAAAATAATGGATTTAATTTATAATCTCTAAGCAATTAAACAAGCTCTAGTCCTGTGAATGGTTCAGATTTTGCACATTGCAGATAAAGTTTGTCTGATTTAAAATATTAGAGTCCCATGTACCTTGGTATCATCTTTAAGTAGTCACTACAACTTAACACATCTATTATATATATTTAGAATGTCTTTTAAAAATTATTTCATTATTATTCAAGTACAGTTTTCTGTCTTTTATTCCCATCCCAGCCCACCCCCCAGTGCTTCCCACCTCCCTCCCATTTCCACTCCTGTTAGCTTTTGTCCACATGTCCTTTATACTTGTTTCTGTGAATCCTTCCCCTTTTCCCCTGAAATTCCCTCCCCTCTCCCCTCTTGTCCCTGTCAGCCTGTTCTCTATTTCAGTGTTTTTGTTTTTATTTTGCTTGCTTGTTTTGTTGTTGTTGTTGTTGTTATTTAGGTTTCTGTTAAAGGTGAGATCATATGGTATTTGTCTTTCACTGCCTGGCTTATTTCACTCAGCATAATCCTTTCCAGTTCTATCCATGCTGTTGCAAAGGGTAGTAGCTCCTTCTTTCTTTCTGCTGCATAGAATTCCATTGTGTATATGTACCACAGTTTTTTTATCCATTCATTTACTGATGGGCATCTAGGTTGCTTCCATCATTTGGCTATTGTAAATTGTTTCAATTGTAGACTTTTTGATAGTTTTTTTCTTTGTACTTTATAGGAATCTTGCAAGGGTTAGTATAAGTGAAATGAAGGAAACCTCCTTCACGTGCAAAAATAACAAGGACACCACACCAAACTACCACCTGGTGACTACATTATCCAAATACTTAATTTAAGGAACTGATAGAAATAGCACTTGGATTTTTTTAATGTATTAATTTTGTCTCACTTATTTTCTAATTCCTCAATTCATTCTGTGATACTTTTAGATTTTTAACAGTTAATGCTGCTTTTTGTAACACTCAATTCATGCTCTCTCTTTTTCAGTTCTTTCACAATTCCAGAAAAACATTGCTTAAACCTGACATTGTGTGTCTTATATCTTAATATACTCCATCTTTTCTTCAAATATCAATCTTGCCATGGCTATCTTTATTAAAAAGACATGGCCCAAAATAAAAATAAGAAATAATCTTTGTTCAAAATGTGTTCACTATAATAGTCCTGTGCAATGTTTACAAATGGAACAAGAAAGTAATATGAGTTACAATTTTGTCATCAATGACACCATTCCATCTTTCAGCGTCTTTTGTTTTTGTAGCTAGTGACAATCAATCATTTCAGTTTTGCTAAAAAGTATCTCTCTAGTTAAAAAATAATATGTAATATAAATAATGTAAAAGTTCAATAAACCATAACAACTCCATCACTAAAGGACAAATACCAGTACTTTAAGATTTTATGCTCAGATATTTTACAAAGCTATTTATATATGTATGTATATGATGCATCTAGATTTTCTTTTTAAAATACAGAGGTATTTCTAATATCTTTGAAAATATTTTAAGGACTATCATATTCTAATTCATCACACCTGAATTTTGTTAATCAATCTACTATGGTTAAACATTTATCTACCTTTTAAAATTTGGGGGGCTTGAGGGTACAGGAGTAAACACAACTTTGCCATGGATAGCTTTTTAGTGTTATTTCCTTAGAATTGATGCTTGAAATTGAGAATTTTGAGTCAAGGTTTAATGATATTTTCAAACCTCCAAATACATATTGTGAGAGTGTTTTCCACAATTATAGAAGACCATTCTGTGAAGCGTGGGCCCAGCTCCCACTTAAAGATGCACAGGACCCATGCCCACAGATAGGTTCTTCCTTGGGGAATCAGTCCTGCATTGTACCTAGGCCACTTTGAGACTTGCTTTTTGCTAAAACTCCCTCACCCTGAATTGAGGCAGAAAGTGCTTACTGTAACTTTCTATTTTTAATTTTTTTATTGATTATGCTGTTACAGTTGTTCTATTCCCCTCCACCCTACCCCCCTATCCCCACCATTACCCCCCCTTTAGTTTATGACCATGTGTCTCAATTCCTTTAGATTCTATATTTCCCATGCTATTCTTGCCCCCCATCTATTTTCTATCTACTGTCTATGCTACTTATTTTCTGTACCTTCTCCCCCTTCTCCTCCTCCCACTCCCCTGTTGCTAACCCTCCTTGAGATCTTCATTTCTATGTTTACACTCCTGATCTAGCTGTCCTTTTAGTTTGCTTTCATTTTAGGTATGGTTGTTAATAACTGTGAGTTTGCTGTCCTTTCACTGTTCATGTTTCTTTAACTTCTTTTTCTTCAGTAAGTCCCTTTAACATTTCATATAATAAGGGCTTGGTGATGATGAACTCCTTGAATTTGATCTTATCTGAGAAGCACCTTATCTGTCCTTCCATTCTAAATGAAAGTTTTGCTGGATAGAGCAATCTTGGTTGTAGGTCTTTGGATTTCATGACTTGGAATATTTCTTTCCAGCCCCTTCTTGCCTGTAAGGTCTCTTTTGAGAAATCTGCTGACAGTCTGATGGGGACTCCTTTGTAGGTGACTGTCCCCTTAGCTCTTGCTGCTTCTAGGATTCTCTCCTTCATTTTAATTTTGGCTAATGTAATGATGATGTGCCTTGGTGTGTTCCTTCTTGGGTCCAACTTCTTTGGGACTCTCTGAGCTTCCTGGATTTCCTGGAAGTCTATTTCCCTTTGCCATATTGGGAAAATTCTCCTTTATTATTTGTTCAAATAAGTTTTCCACTGGTGGCTGTGCCTTTTCCCCTTCTGGTACCCCTATAATTCGGATGTTGGAGCGTTTAAAGATGTCCTGGAGGTTCCTAAGACTCTCCTCATTTCTTTGAATTCTTGATTCTTGACTCTTTTCTGTTTAGCCATTATTTGCTTTCTTCTGGTCCACTCCATTGATTTGAGTCCCAGTTTCCTTTTCATTGCCATTGGTGTCCTGTGCAATTCCATTCATTTCAATTAGTTTCGCCTTCATATATTTGTCTAATTTGTTGGTATAATCAACCAGTTCTGTGAGGATCCTGATGATCAGTGTTTTAAACTGTGCGTCTGAGAGTTTTGCTATTTCTTCATAGCTTAGATCTATGGGCCCTGGGGCTTTGAGATCTTGCGACATTTTTGGTCTGTTCTGGCCCTTTAAGTGTGAGAAGCGGAGCCTTGGACTCCCAGGTTGCTGGGTTGTGACGCTGTATGTAGGGGCGTGGTCAGAGCGGGGAAATGGTGACCCCCTCTGCTGTTTCTCACAGCTGGGTGAGGATCAGCGCCTCAGGTGGTTCACCTGGGCCGGGATACTCAGTGTCGCTGGGTATGACGCTGTATGTGGAGGTGGGGTCAGAGCAGGGAAATGGCGGCGCCCTCCACTGCCGCTTGCTGCGGGGACCACCAGGCCCCAGTCCAACCGCCCACTTCCTCGCCTGTCCGCCAGTGCACAAATGCGCGACCACAGTCAACCCGCATCAGCACTGCTCCCCCGGGGTCGCTGGCCTGGTGGCTCGCTCGGTCGCTCACTAGGTCCAACCCTGCGCCTGGATTTCGCACATCTGGATTCCACGCCTGGGCTGACGGAGACCTCCTGTGCAATCCAGTTTCACCACCCGCTGGTTTCGCCCCTTACCGGTCAGGCCGAAGAATTTGTTGTTAACGGGCTTCCGAAAAGTTCAATTTTCCGTGTTCTGGCTGTGTTTTCTGTTGCTAATATTTAGTTGTCTCTAAACTTGGTTGTGTGAGAAGGCACGGCACATCCACCTATGCCTCCATCTTGGCGGAAGTCCTTACTGTAACTTTCTAAAGTCGGTGCTAAACCTTCCAAGGATGAGTGTAACCAGTTCAACCACTTTTCCCTTTGCATTTGCAAATATCCTTCTTCTGTGATGTGATTTGTGGCATCCTCTCCTTTGTTTTATGTAACAGTTAACCACCTAAAGCCAACCTGTGCATGGTAAATGAGGACCATCATATTATATGACCAGAAAAGCAATAAAAGCTGGTCAAGGCAAGGGCTGAGGCTTTTTCTCTTCTTGAGAGAGAAGCCATGCTGTCCCTTTTCCTCCACAGGACTCAGTAGTCCATGTGAATTTCTCCTATCTCATTCACAATGTCATGGACACCATGATCTGGGATCCTCATCAGCTGGCACCCAGGACCAGAGACCCAGGGCTATGAGATGTCATTGTGGACAACACACCAGCTTGGTTGGAGAATATGTGCATCAGCCCAGGTAAGGGCTGACGACACTGAGTGCTTTTTGGTTAGATTGTATGTGTTGGAGTTTAGAGGAAAGGGGTTTTCTTCCTAGGTCACTGTCTTGCAACTGCTTTGCACCTGTACTTTCTTTAGTAAGCAGGAGTCTTGCTCTCTCTCTCAAGTATTTGCCACAATCTCACGGGCATGGGTCCAGCAATTAAGAGCCACAAGGGCGCTCACTGCAATGCTGTAAAAACACTCACGAGCCCATCCCTATGGCACAATCCCCGGCCTGGGCTTGGGAGAAAGAGCAAAGATTTTCCCTTTAATTAGCTTTAAAAACATCAACTAGTTACAGAACAATTTATAAGAATGTCAGCAAATGCTTTCTTTTAAGCTGTCTCTTGCAGTGCCTTCAGTTTTGCCTTTTTACTCCATCTGCCTGCATAAGAATTTAAAGGTGCAGGTGGATAAAAAGCAAGTCTCAAAGTGGCCTAGGTACAATGCAGGCCTAATTCCCCATGGGAGAACCTATCCATGGGCATGGGTCCTGCGCATCTTCAACTGGGAGCTGGGCCCATGCCAGGCAGAACAGTCTGTACACAATGGTCATACAACTTTAGTGTTTCAACAGTAAATGACTGATAATCATTTTACTCTAGCAAGTGCTGGGATTGATTAGAGAAAATACCATTCTTTTTTTTGTGCTTCTTTTTTTAACTTAATTTTTATTTTTTTTAATTTTTCTTTTGATGATTAGTTTATATTAACATATATTGTGTTTTTAGCACTTTATTAATACTTGGTATTTTTTACTGTCCTTGAAGGTACAATATTTCATTTACAAAGCCTTGCCAAAAAGGTGTATTACTAGACTCTTACAGGTGGAGTGTTTGAGGACAATGATAGAGAGTTCAATATATTGCCTCAGGTAACTCAGTGGAAGAGCTGAGATTATAGGTCACTTATAGCACCCCTCAGGCTGATCCTTCTCTCTCTTTTCCATCTAGCCTTCTCTGAATGACCAGCCCCTAGTTACAGCCATGTAGAGAGATTCACACCTCCCACCACCCCGGGACTGGACCATGGCCTCCATTTAGTTCCCTTTCTTTTTTTCCCCTACTATACACACCCATTATAATGGGTGCCACTAAATTCTTTTTAAAAGTTGTGGTACATTTACACAATGGAATTCTATGCAGCTGTAAAAAAAGAAGGAGCCCTTTCTTACCTTTTGTGACAGCATGGATGAACCTAGAGATTATTATGCTAAGTGAAGTAAGCCAGTCAGAGAAAGGCAAATACCACATGATCTCACTTATATGTAGGATCTAAATGAACAAAATAGACTAATGAACAAAATATAAATAGAGGCATGGATACATGCAACAGATCGAGAGCTGTCACAGGGGAGTGGGGAGAAGGAAACTGGAAGAGATTTGCCAAAGAAAAGACATATATTTATATGCAAATCCCATGGACACAGACAACAATGTGATGAAGGCAGGAGGAGCATAGGGCTTGGTGGATTGAGGAAAAAGGGGGAAATTGGGAACATCAGTAATAATGTCAAAATACAAATAAAATTATAATAAAATAAAGAATAAATTAAAATATGTCAGGAGCAATATTGATATATTATAATAAAAATCTGCTGAGAGCTGAGATAGACCTTTAAAATATTGGGCCAACTCCTTCATTTTATAGAGAAGAAACTGAGGAGAGGTTGTGTGACAGCTTCATATGGAAGCTGGCCCTGTGAAGGAATTCATATTCATCACTGTTAGTTAATCTAAGCTGTATGTCGAGGAGTATAGTGCAGACCCACATGTGTGCCTGCAATTGCTAGGGAGCCAATCACATTTTCTCAGTTTTCCTCTTTCACTGTGGGGACAACTTGTCCTGTAAGTACCCCCGTCTGCCACAGATTAAAGTAACGCTACCAAGACATGATCTACTTGGGGAGCAGAGGCAGCCAGTTTCTCAGAGGAAAAAGGCCAGGATCCCTTTCCTTCATGGCTTTTATTGGGTTATAATACACAGGAATACAAATGGTAAGGATCAAACTGCAGATAACATTTCAAAGAAATCTGAGGGCTTAGTGTGAGTCAGTGTCTGTCAGGAAAGGGGGTTGCAGAAACTTTGGGAGACATACTTATTTTTCGCTTGGACCCTTATCATTTGAATGAACACTCTTAGCAAAGCAGGTTTTACAGGACTTTTAGGAATTCTTTCTTATGCCTGATTACTCTAGATCCCACTCTAGCAAGGCAAGGGGTTGCACCACCTCCCCCTTCACATGTTTTTAGGTTTAAGTGGATTAGAGCCAGGAAGTGCTTCTCCCAGAGGACGTGGGGACTTGGGCTATGTCAGAATAGCCAGGGGGCAAGGGTCCATCACTCCCTCTCTGTTGCAGTCCCCCTAGTTTTTCCATGATGGCCTCCCAAGTGATGCTGTCTGGCTTAGGTTGCCCCTATCTGTGAGGAATCTTACCCATCATGGACTAACCAACCATGCTTTGTGAGCAGGGGAAGTAAGCAGAGGCAGCATTTGCTACTAGAGACAAGCTTTGTCTCCCTGTGGCTCACATTCCTGGAGGTCGCTCACTCATCCTTAGCCATGGGAGGTAATTACAACTCCTGAAACCAGGCAGAGAGGTTCCCAACATTTAATATTCTGTCCTCTTCAGCCACATATTGTTGAGATTCTTCATTGGAAACATGCAGTGAAATCTCATATCTACTTCTCACTTGTCATAAGATGTTACATAATTTGCGCATTAATTTTATATTGTTAGCCAGTGATAATTAGAATGCTAACATTTAAATTAATTTAGTTATCACCAGTGGCATTTATTTTTCCTCTGTGATGTCCATTGCTTTGTTTTGAAGTTATTTTTGATCACTAATAAATATGAAAACAATATGGAATTTTCCTGTTGGAAATTTTTCTTTTTTTTTTCTTTTTCTAAATTTTTATTTAGTTATTTTTCAAGTACATTTTTTGGTCTATTTCTCCCATCCCAGCCCCCCTGCCCCGTATCCCCCCTCCCTCCTATTCCCCCCCCACAGTCCTCATCCCTGTGTCTTTCATACTTGTTCCTCAAAATCCCTCCCCATTTTTCCCCTTAAATTCCCTTCCCTCTCCCCTCTTGTCGCTGCCCACTTGTTCTCTATTTCAGTGTCTTTGTTTTTATTCTGTTTGCTTGTTTGTTTTATTGTTTAGCTTCCTGTCAAAGGTGAGATCATATGGTATTTGTCCTTCAATTCCTGGCCTATTTCACTCAGCATAATCAATTTCAAAGAACCTATGCACCACAATGTTCATAGCAGCACAATTTACAATAGCCAAGAGTTGGAAGCAACCTAGGTGCCCATCAGTAAACGAATGGATCCAAAAATTGTGGTACATATACATAATGGAATTCTATGCAGCAGAGAGAAAGAAGGAGCTACTACCCTTTGCAACAACATGGATGGAACTGGAACTGGAAATTTTTCTTTAGTGTTTCATTCTAGCATAACCGTTTAAATGCCTGCTTATTCCATTACATTACTTGCTTACATATATTCAGAATTACATATTCTTATTAAATTTTTAATTTAAATTACGTGCTAATTTTTTCTTGGTATGGCAAGAGATCTACATTTTTAGATCTACATTCCTACAAATCATAATTATGATTTGTAAAATATTTTTTTTAATTTTATTGTACATGTACACAAAATTTTATTTGCTAAACTATCATCAAATAGGCTAATTACTTACTTTATTTTTACTCTTAAAAAGGAAGCTGGAGTGAATATCCTTGTGTATTTTTATGATTCTATAGTGAGAAAAACTTCCTTATGATAAGTTCTATGTTTAGAATTTAACTATGGTCACTCACAAGAGTGATATCTTAGGATAATAAGGTATGGGCACTTGTGCAATTCCTGATATGTATACCATAATTCTTTTCTAAGAGTAAAATGTTATTTCCATTGATTCTTATGAAGATGTATAAAGTTGTACACCATGACTAATCCGTTTCATTATAAACTTAAAGTTGTAAGATTTCTACATAATTAGAAAGGCAAGTGAGGTATTTACTAGTGGAATACATACCTTTGTGCTGAGATTTGGTTTGGGGAATTATGACAACATATAATTTCTCAGCATATATACTAATTTCAAGTGATTAAGTAATTAAAAACTTTTTAATTTGTTTTTAAAATATTTTTGTAAAAATATCACTGGGATTTTAATAAAGATTAATTCCAACTTGTAGATTGCTTTGTTAGTATGGACAATTTAATAATGTTAAATCTTCCAATTTGTAAAATAGAAAATCATTATATACATTTTTCCATATGAATTTTTTTTTATTGTTCCAGTACAGTTGTCTTCTCTTTTCTTGGACCCCTAACCCCTCCCTACCCATCCCTATCTTCCACCCTCAATCCCACCCCCTTTTGACTTTGTCCATGAGTCCTTTATACATGTTCCTTGATAACCCTTCTCCTATTTCTCCCATTATCCCTCTCCCTTCTCTCCTCTGGTTACTATCAATTTGTTCTTTATTTCAACTTTCTGCTAATATTTTGCTTGCTTCTTTGTTTTGCTGATTAGGTTCCATTTATAGGTGAGATTATATGGTATTTGTTTTTTACCACCTGGCTTATTTCACTTAGCATAATGTTCTCCAGATCCATCCATGTTGTCCTAAAGGGTAGGAGGTCCTTCTTTCTTTCGGTTGGGTACTATTTCATTGTGTAAATGTACCATAGTTTTTTTATCCATTTATTTACTGATGGGCACTTAGGTTGCTTCCAATACTTGGCTATTATGAATTGTGCTGCTGTGAACATTGGGGTGCATAGGTTCTTTTGGATTGGTGTTTCAGGATTTTTTGGGTATAATTCCAGCACTGGAATTGCCAGGTCTAAAGGCAGTTCTACTTTTAGTTTTCCACCATGGCTGTACCAGTCAGCATTCCCACCAAGAGGATACTAAGGTTCCCTTTTCTTCACAACCTTGTCAGCACTTGTTGTTTGTTATTTGGTTACGATAGCCTCTTTAATTTTCTTTACTTATTTTTATCATTGTCTTTTCGATTTCAACAGATAAGGAGTATTTTACCCCTTTAGTTGTTTTACCTAAGTATTTTATTTAATTTTTTGGTGCTATTGTAAATGGGGTTGTTATCTTAATGTTTGTCAGATTATTAATCAATAGTAACTAGAAAGTGACTGATATTTTGTATTTTGATTGTGTATTTTGCAAGATTACATACTTTGTTTACTAGTTATTTTTTATGTGAGGTTTTGCAAATTTTACATTGTGGAACACTGAGTGAAGAGTACAATAGGATATCTCTGCTTTCTTTTAAATTAATTAATTAATTTATTTTTAACTTTAAAAAAAAATTTTATTTAGTTATTTTTCAAGTACAGTTTTTTGTCTATTTTTCCCATCCCAGCCTGCCCTGCCCCTTGCTCCCCACCTCCCTCCCATTTCCACCCCCCTTAGGTCTCGTCCCTGTGCCCTTCCTATTTTTTCCCCCAAATCCCTCCCCCTTTTTCCCCTTAACTTCCCTTCCTTCTCTCCTCTGGTCAATATCCCCTTGCTCTCTATTTCAGTGTCTTTGTTTTTTGGTTTTTTCTGCTTGCTTGTTTGTTTTGTTGTTTAGCTTCCTGTTAAAGGTGAGATCATATGGTATTTGTCTTTCAGCACCTGGCCTATTTCACTCAGCATAATGCTTTCCAGTTCCATCCACGTTGTTGCAAATGGTAGTAGCTCCTTCTTTCTTTCTGCAGCATAGAATTCCATTGTGTATATGTACCACAATTTTTGGATCCATTCATTTACTGATGGGCACCTAGGTTGCTTCCAACTCTTGGCTATTGTAAATTGTGCTGCTATGAACATTGTGGTGCATAGGTTCTTTGATATTGATGTTTTAGGATTCTTAGCATATAATCCCAGCAGTGGAATTGCTGGGTCAAAAGGCAGGTCAATTTTTATTTTTCTGAGAAAATTCCATACTGTTTTCCATAATGGTTGTACCAGTCTGCACTCCCACCAACAGTGAACTAAGGACCCCTTTTCCCCACAACCTCTCCAACATTTGTGTTTGTTGCTTTGTTTATGATAGCCATCCTGACTGGTGTAAAGTGGTATCTCATTGTGGTTTTAATTTGCATCTCTCTGATAGCTAACAATATTGAGCATCTCTTCATGTGCCTCTGAATGTTCTGTATGTCCTCCTTGGAGAAGTGTTTATTCAAGTCCTTTTCCCATTTTCTAATTGGGTTGGGTGTCTTCTTAGAGTGGACTCATGTAAGTTCTTTGTATATTTTGGAGATTAAACCTTTGTCTGAGGTATCATTGGCAAATATGTTTTCCCATACAGTTGGTTGTCTTGCTAATTTAATACTGTTTTCTTTAGCCATGCAGAAGCTTTTTATTTTGATGAGATCCCATTTGTTTATTCTTTCCTTTACATTCCTTGCTCTAGGGGACAGATCAGTAAAGAAGTTGCTGCGTGAAATATCTGAGATTTTCTTGCCAATGTTCTCCTCTAGGACTTTAATGGTGTTATGACTTACATTTAAGTCTTTTATCCACCTTGAATTTATTTTGGTGTATGGTGTAAGTCTGTGCTCAAGTTTCATTTTTTTGCATGTAGCTGTCTAGTTCTCCCAACACCATTTGTTGAAGAGGCTATCTTTACTCCATTTTATGTTATTTTCCCCTTTGTCGAATATTAATTGACTGTAGAGAGTTGGGTTGATTTCTGGGCTCTCTGTTCTGTTCCATTGGTCTATGCGCCTGTTTTTATGCCAGTACCAGGCTGTTTTGATTACAGTGGCCTTGTAATACAGTTTGATATCAGGTATTGTGATCCCCCCTACTTTGTTCTTCTTTCTCCAAATGCGCAGCTGCTATTCGGGCTTGTTTATGGTTCTATATAAATTTTCGAAGTGTTTGTTCTATGTCTGTGAAATACACCATTGGTACTTTAATAGGTATTGCATTGAATCTGTATATTGCTTTGGGTAGTATGGACATTTTGATGATGTTATTTCTTCCAATCCATGAACAAGGAATATGTTTCCATTTGTTTGTGTATTCCCCGATTTCTTTCTTCAGGGCTGTGTAGTTTTCTGCATACAGGTTTTTTACCTCCTTAGTTAGGTTTATTCCCAGATATTTTATTTTTCTTTTTGCTATATCAAATGGGATTTTTCTCTTTATTTCTGCTTCTGCTGATTCATTGTTGGTATACAAAAATGCCTTTGATTTCTGGATATTGACTTTGTAACCAGCTCTTTGCCAAACTCATTAATTAGTTTGAGCAGTTTTTGGGTAGAGTCTATAGGATTTTCCATGTACACTAACATGTCATCTGCAAACAGTATTTCCTTTTCTTGCCTGATCACTGTGACTAAAACTTCCAATACTATATTGAATAGAAGTGCTGAAAGTGGACAACCTTGTCTTGTTCCTGATCTTAGTGGAAAAGCTTTTAGTTTTTTCCCATTGAGTATGATATTGGCCGTAGGTCTCTCATATATGGCCTTTATTATTTTGAGAAATGCTCCCTGTATTCCCACTTTGCTGAGTGTTTTTATCATAAATGGGTATTGTACCTTATCTAAAGCTTTTTCCGCATCTATTGATATGATCATGTGATTTTTGTCTTTGCTTTTGTTTATGTGATGTATTACATTTACTGATTTGCGAACATTGAACCATCCTTGCATCCCTGGGATGAATCCCACTTGATCAGTGTGTATGATCTTTTTGATATATTGTTCGATGCAATTTGCTAATATTTTGTTGAGGATTTTACCATCTATGTTCATCAGCGATATTGGCCTGAAGTTTTCTTTCTTTGTTGTGTCTCTATCTGGTTTTGGAATTAAGATGATGCTGGCTTCATAAAAAGAATTTGGGAGTTTTCCATCCTTCTGGATTTTTTGAAATAGTCTGTGGAGAATAGGGGTTAGCTCTTCCTTAAATGCTTTGTAGAAGTCTCCTGAGAAACCATCTGGTTCGGGGCTTTTGTGTGTTGGGAGTTTTTTGATTACTTCTTCAATTTCTTTTGCTGTTATTGGTGTATTTAGATTTTCTGCTTCTTTTTCACTGAGTTTTGGAAGATTGTATTTTTCTAGAAATGTGTCCATTTCCCCTAGGTTTTCAAATTTCTTGGAATACAGTTCTTCATAGTAATTTCTTACAATCTCTTCTGTGTCTGTGGTATCAGTTGTAATCTCTCCTTTTTCATTTCTGTCTGTGTTTAATTGTGTCCTCTCTCTTCTTTTCTTGATGAGCCTACTTAAAGGCTTGTCTATTTTGTTTATCTTCTCAAAAAACCGACTCCTTGATTCATTGATCCTTTAAATTGTGCTTTTAGTTTCTATGTCATTTAATTCTGCTCTAATCTTAGTTATTTCCTTCCTTCTGCTTGCTCTGGGCTGTCTTTGTTGTTGTTCCTCGAGTTCTTGCAGGCGTAGGGTTAGGTTGTTTGTTTGAAATGTTTCTATTTTCTTTAGGTAGGCCTGTATTGCTATAAACTTCCCTCTCAGGACTGCCTTCGCTGTGTCCCATAAGTTTTGGATTGTTGTGAGATCATTTTCATTTGTTTCCAGAAATGTTTTGATTTCTTCCCTAATTTCATTCTTGACCCATTCATTGTTTAATAGCATACCATTCAGTCTCCATGTTTTTGGATACTTTGGGTTTTTTTCTTTGGGGTCGGTTTCTAATTTCAGTCTCTTGTGGTCAGAGAAGATGCTTTGTATGATTTCAATTTTCTTGAATTTTTTGAGGCTCGTTTTGTGTCCTATCATGTGGTCTATCTTTGAAAATGTTCCATGTGCATTTGAAAAGAATGTGTATTTAGCTTCTTTCGCATGAAGGGCTGTATATATATCAGTTAAGTCCATTTCACTAGGGTGTTGTTTAATGCCACGATATCTTTGTTGATAATTTGTTTGGAAGATCTGTCCATTTTTGATAGTGGGGTGTTAAAATCCCCTACTATAATTGTGTTGCTGTCAATATCTTTCTTGAAGTCCTCTAAGACTTTCTTGATATATTTGGGTGCCCCTATGTTTGGTGCATATGTTTACAATGTTAATGTCTTCTTGGTGGATTCTTCCCTTGAGTATTATGAAGTGACCTTCTGGGTCACTCTTTATGGCTCTTTTTTTGAAGTCTATTTTGTCTGATATGAGAATTGCTACCCCAGCTTTTTTTTTTTCTTGTCCATTTGCTTGGAAAATTTGTTTTAGGCTAAACTTAGGCTAAACTAAGTGAAATGAAGGGAAATGCACAGGAAAGCAATAGTGATGGAAAGGAAACTGTGACTCAAATCAAGGGAGTGGACCAGAAGGAAGAAAAGAATGACCAAACAGAAAAATATAAAGAAACAAGAATTCAAAAAAATGAGGAGAGGCTAAGGAACCTCCAGGACATCTTTAAATGCTCCAATATCTGAGTTTAGGGGCACCAGAAGGGGGAGAGGAACAGCCATGAGTGGAAACCTTATTTGAACAAATAATAAAAGGAGAATTTCCCCAATCTGACAAAGGCAATAGACTTCCAGGAAATCCAGGAAGCTCAGAGAGTACCAAAGAAGTTGGACCCAAGAAGGAACACACCAAGGCACATCATCATTACATTAGCCAAGATTAAAATGAAGGAGAGAATCCTAGAAGCAGCAAGAGATAAGGGGACAGTCACCTACAAAGGAGTTCCCATCAGACTGTCAGCTGATTTCTCAAAAGAGACCTTATAGGCAAGAAGGGGCTTGAAAGAAGTATTCCAAGTCATGAAATCCAAAGACCTACAACCAAGATTGCTCTATCCAGCAAAACTTTCATTTAGAATAGAAGGACAGATAAAGTGCTTCTCAGATAAGATCAAATTCAAGAAGTTCATCATCACCAAGCCCTTATTATATGAAATGTTAAAGGGACTTGCCAAAGAAAAAGAAGGTAAAAAAGATGAACAGTGAAAGGACAGCAAAGTCACAGTTATTAACAATCGCACCTAAAACAAAAGCAAATTAAGAGGACAGCTAGATCAGGAACAGAACCATAGAAATGAAGATCACATGGAGGGTTAGCAACAGGGGAGTGGGAGAAGGAGAAGGGGAGGATGGTACAGAAAATTAGTAGCATAGACGGTAGGTAGAAAATAGATAGGGGGAGGGTAAGAATAGTATGGGAAATATAGACTCTAAAGAACTTGAGACATGTGGTCATAAACTAAAGGTGGGAGAATGGTGGGGGAGGGGTGTGCAGGGTGGAGGGTAATGAGGAGGAAATAGAACAACTATAATGGCATAATTAATAAAATATATTTTAAAAAAGAAATTATCAACAAGGACCAAGAGGAAATGAAGAACACAATCTGAGTTGAAGAAAATAGTAGAAGGAATTAAAAGGCTAGATAAAAAAGAATATCAAATCAGTGAGATGGAGACCAAGGTAAGAAAAAAAACCAGAAAGAGCAAGAAAAGGAAAAAATCTCAGGAAGAACAAGGAGGTGTTAAGGGAACTTCAGGACAATATGAGCTGTAATAATATCCATATAATAGGGTACCAGAAACTGAAGAAGAAGAGCCAAGGATAGAAAACTTGTTTGAAAAGGTAATGATAGGTAACTTCCTTAAGTGATGAGAGAAAATGTCACACAAATCCAGGAAACACAGAGAGTCCAAATTAAGAGGAATCTACACAGGCCCACTTCAATACACATCATAATTAAAATGGCAAAATTCCAAGACAAACAGGTGATCTTAAAGGCAGCAAGGGAGAAATAAGAAGTAACATACAAGGCACCCCAGGGAAGGCTAGCAGCTGACTTCTCAGCATCATCCTAATCCCAAAACCAGATAAAAACACAACAAAGAAAGAAAACTTCAGGTCAATATTGCTGATGAACATAGATGGTAAAAGACTTCAACAAAATATTGGCAAACCACATCCAGCAATACATTATACATCATGACCAAGTGGTATTCATCCCAGGGATGCAAGGATGGTTCAATATTTGCAAATTAGTAAGTGTAATGCATTACATAAACAAAAGAAAAGACAAAATTCACATGATCATATAAAGAGATGTAGAAAAAAACATATGATAAGGTACAGCACCCATTTATGATTAAAACACTGAGCAAAATGGGAATAGAGGGAGCATTCCTCAACATAATAAAAGCCATATGCGCGAGACCTACCATCAATATCATACTCAACGGACAAAAACTAAAAATGTTCTCACTAAGATTATGAACAAGACACCATTGTCCACTTTCACCACTGCTATTCAACATACTATTGGAAGACTTAGCCACAGCAATCAGATAATAAAAATAAATAAAAGGTAACCAAATTGGAAAAGAGGAAATGCAACTGTCATTGTTTGCAGATGAAATGATAGTGTACATAAAAAACCCTATAGATTCCTCCAAAAAAAATTGCGTGACCTAATAAATGAATTTGGCAAAACAGTGCCTTACCAAGTCAATATTCAGAAATCAAAGGAATTTTTGTACACCAATAGTAAAACATCAAATACAGAAATCAGGAAAAAATTTCATTTGATATGGTAACATAAATAATAAAATACTTAGGAATAAACCTAACCAAGGCGGTAAAAGAGCTCTACTCAGAAAACTACACAAGACTGAAGAAAGAAATTAAAGAAGACACAAACAAATGGATACCATGTTCATGGGTCAGAAGAACTAACATCACGAAAATATCCAAACTACCCAAAGCAATATATAGATTCAATGCAGTCTTTATTAAACTACCAATAATATATTCCCACCGATATAGAAAAATCACTTCAAAAATTTATATGGAACCATGAACGACACTGAACAGCTGCAGTAATTTTGAGAAAGAAGAGCAAAGTAGGAGGAATCGCAGTACCTGATATCAAACAGTATTACAACACCATTGTGATACAGCCTGGTACTGGCATAAGAAAAGATATGTAGAACAATGAAACAGAATAGAGAGTCCAAAAGTAAACCCAAATCTCTATGGTCAATTAATATTTGACAAAGAAGGCAGCAGCATAAAATGGAGAAAAGATAGTCTCTTCAACACATGGTGTTGGAACAACTAGACAGCTACATGAAAAAAAAGAGAGACTCGAGCATCAACTTACACCATACACAAAAATAAATTCAAGCTGGATAAAAGATTTAAGTATAAGTCTTGACACCTTTAAAGTCCTAGAGGAGATCAGAGGCAGAGAAATCTCATATATTCCACATAGCAATATTTTCACTGATATGTCCCCTAGAGCAAAAGATATAAAAGAAAGAATAAATAAATGGGACGTCATCAAAATAAAAAGCTTTTGCACAGCAAAAGGAAACAGCATTAACATGAAAATAGAACCAACCCTATGGGAAAACATATTTGCTAACGATACCTCAGACAAGGGCTTGATTTCCAAAATATACAAAGAATTCACATGACTCAACTCTAAGAAGACATGCAGCCCAATTAAAAAATGGGCAAAGACAGGAGGATGCTTGGAAGATGGCGACAGGAGTAAGCTACAGGAGCCAGGAACCGGAGGCCCCTGTGCCACACCCATAGAGACGGGCCTGGGCACCGGAGAGTCAGCTACAGAAGCCGGGACACTCAGCAGTGGTAGACAACCAGCACTACGACCAGCGTGAGAGTAGATGGAGACGGAAAATAGCAAGATACCTGAAGGAGTCTGCACACTGAACTTCACAGGTATCACGCCACAGAAGTTCACACCATAAACCCAGGGAGTCAGAACAGATCAGTTTTAGAAGCTAAGACTAAAAAGAAGAGTCTCAAACAATGGTAAGACAAAGAAACAATCCCCAAATGAAAAAAAAAAGCAGAAACTTCAGAAAGAATGTTAGATAAAACAGAGGCTAATCAACTATCAGATAGTGAATTCAAAGCACTGGTTATTAAGAAGTTCAAAGAGCTCACAATGAGCTATCAGAAACTACAGGGGAACTACAATGATCTCTCTGCAAACTACATCAACATGAAAAAGGAATTAGAAAATATCAGCAAGGGACAAGAGAAAATGAACAATACAATTTCTGAATTGAAGAACACAGTAGAAAGTTTCAAAGTAGGATAGATGAGGCACAGTATCGTATTAGCAAATTGGAGGCCAAAGTAGAAAGCATCTCACAGAAAGAGCAAGAAAATGAAAAGAGGCTCATAAAGAATGAAGAGGAATTAAGAGTAATGCAAGACAATATGAAACATAATACTATCCGAATAATAATAATACCAGAAGGAGAAGAAGAAGAACAAGGGATAGAAAACGTATTTGAACGAGTAATGAGAGAAAATTTCCCTAATTTGATGAGAGAAAAGGTCAAACAAATCCAGAAATCACAGAGAGTCCCAATCAAGAGGAACCCAAGGAGGACCACTTCAAGACACATCATGATCAAAATGGCAAAATTCCAAGACAAAGAGAAAATCTTAAAGGCAGCAAGGGAGAAAAAAGAAGTAACATACAAGGGAGCCCCCATAAGGTTAGCTACTGACTTCTCAATAAAAACACTCCAATCAAGAAGAGAATGGCAAGAAATATTCCAAGTAATGAGAACCAGAGGCCTACAACCAGGGCTAGTTTACCCAGCAAGGCTCTCAATCAAGATAGAAGGCCAAATAAAGAGCTTCCAAGACAAAATAAGTATAAAAGAATACACCTCCGCCAAACAAGCTCTACAAGAAATAAAAAAAATGACTCCTTTAAGGAAAGGAAGGATAGGAGGGAGACAGAGAGGAACACAGGTACAAAAATGGCAATGAATAAGTACCTATCAATAATAACCTTAAACATAAGTGGATTAAATGCTCCAATCAAAAGTCACAGAATAGCTCAATGGATAAGAAAGCATGAACCACATATATGCTTCCTACAAGAGACCCACCTCAGGACAAAAGACCATCACAGAATAAAAGTGAAAGGTTGGAAACAAGTTTTCCAAGCAAACAGACAAGAAAAAAAAGCTGGGGTAGCAATTCTCATATCAGACAAAATAGACTTCAAAAAAAGAGCTATAAAGAGAGACCCAGAAGGTCACTTCATTATACTCAAGGGAAGAATCCACCAAGAAGACATTAACATTGTAAACATATATGCACCAAACATAGGGGAACCCAAATATATCAAGAAAATCTTAAAGGACTTTAAGAGAGATATTGACAGTAACACAATTATAGTAGGGGATTTTAACACCCCACTATAAAAAATGGACAGATCTTCCAAACAAAATATCAACAAAGATATTGCAGCATTAACAGCACCCTAGATGAAATGGATTTAACTGATATATATAGAGCCCTTCATCCGAAAGAAGCTAAATACACATTCTTTTCAAATGCACATGGAACATTTTCAAAGATAGACCACATGAATGGACACAAAATGAGCCTCAAAAAATTAAAAAAAATTGAAATCATACCAAGCATCTTCTCTGACCACAAGGGACTGAAATTGGAAACCAACCCCAAAGAAAATAACCTAAAGTACCCAAAATCATGGAGACTGAATGGTATGCTATTAAACAATGAATGGGTCAAGAATGAAATTAGGGAAGAAATCAAAACATTTCTGGAAACAAATGAAAATGATCTCACAACAACCCAAAACTTACGGGACACAGCCAAGGCACTCCTGAGAGGGAAGTTTATAGCAATACAGGCCTACCTAACGAAGATAGAAACATTTCAAACAAACAACCTTACTCTACGCCTGCAAGAACTCGAGGAACAACAACAAAGACATCCAAGAGCAAGTAGAAGGAAGGAAATAATCAAGATTAGAGCAGAATTAAATGACATAGAAATTAAAAGCACAATTCTAAGAATCAATGAATCCAGGAGTTCGTTCTTTGAGAAGATAAACAGAACAGACAAGCCTTTAAGTAGGCTCATCAAGAAAAGACGAAAGAGGACACAAATAAACACAATCAGAAATGAAAGAGGAGAGATTACAACTAATACCACAGAAATAGAAGGGATTGTAAGAAATTACTATGAAGAACTGTTTGCCAAGAAATTTGAAAACCTAGGGGAAATGGACACATTTCTAGAAAAATACAATCTTCCAAATCTCAATGAAAAATAAGCAGAAAATCTAAACACACCAATAACAGCAAAAGAAATTGAAGCAATAATCAAAAAACTCCCATCACACAAAAGCCCTGGACCAGATGGTTTCTCAGGAGAATTCTACAAAGCATTTAAGGAAGAGCTAACCCCTATTCTCCACAGAGTATTCCAAAGAACCCAGAAGGATGGAAAACTCCCAAATTCTTTTTATGAAGACAGCATCATCCTAATTCCAAAACCAGATACAGACACAACAAAGGAAGAAAACTTTAGGCCAATAGGCTGATGAACATAGACACTAAAATCCTCAACAAATATTGGCAAATTGCATCCAACAATATACCAAAAAGATCATACACCCTGACTAAGTGGGATTCATCCCAGGGATGCAAGGATGGTTCAATATTCACAAATCAGTAAATGTAATACATCACATAAACAAAAGCAAAGACAAAAATCACATGATCATATCAATTGATGTAGAAAAAGTTTTTGATAAGGTACAACACCCATTTATGATAAAAACACTCAGCAAAGTAGGAATAGAGGGAGCATTCCTCAACATAATAAAGGCCATATATGAGAGACCTACAGTCAACATCATACTCAATGGGCAAAACTAAAAGCTTTTCCATTAAGATCAGGAACAAGACAAGGATGTCCACTTTCACCACTTCTATTCAATATAGTTTTAGAAGTTTTAGCCACAGCTATCAGACAAGAAAAGGGAATAAATGGCATCCAAATATGAAAGCAGGAAACAAAGCTGCCACTTTTTGTAGATGACATGATAGTGTACATGGAAAATCCTATAGACTCTACCCAAAAACTGCTCGAATTAATTAATGATTTTGGCAAAACAGTGGGTTACAAAGTCAATATCCAGATATCAAAGTCATTTTTGTATACCAACAATGAATCAGCAGAAGCAGAAAGCAAGTAAAATATTCCATTCCATACAGCAAAAAGAAAAATAAAGTATCTGGGAATAAACCTAACCAAGGAGGTAAAAGATCTTTATGCAGAAAACTACACTTCCCTGAAGAAAGAAATCAAGGAAGACACAAACAAATGGAAACATATACCTTATTCATGGATTGGAAGAATTAATATCATCAAAATGTGCATAGTACCCAAAGCAATATACAGATTCAATGCAATACCTATTAAAGTACCAATGGCATATTTCACAGACATAGAACAAACACTTCGAAAATTTATATGAAACCATAAATGACCCCGAATATCAGCTGCACTTTTGAGAAAGAAGAACAAAGTAGGAGGGATCACAATACCTCATATCAAACTATATTACAAGGCCACTGTAATCAAAACAGCCTGGTACTGGCATAAAAACAGGCAAATAGACCAATGGGTCAGAACAGAGAGCCCAGAAAAACACCCAACTCTCTCCAGTCAATTAATATTCAACAAAGGGGAAAATAACATAAAATGGAGTAAAGATAGCCTCTTCAACAAATGGTGTTGGGAGAACTGGACAGCTACACGCAAAAAAAAAGAAACATGAGCACCAAGTTACACCATACACCAAAATAAATTCAAGGTGGATAAAAGAGTTAAATATAAGCTGTGACACTATTAAAGTCCTAGAGGAGAAAATCGGCATGAAAATCTCAGATATTTCATGCAGCAACATTTTTACTGCTATGTCTCCTAGAGCAAGGAATATAAAGGAAAGAATAAACAAATGGGATCTCATCAAAATAAAAAGCTTCTGCATGGCTAAAGAAAACAAGTATTAAATTAAAAAGACAACCAACTGTATGGGAAAACATATTTGCCAATGATACCTCAGACAAAGGTTTAATCTCCAAAATATACAAAGAACTTACATGACTCCACTCTAAGAAGACAACCAACCCAATTAAAAAATGGGAAAAGGACTTTAACAGACAATTCTCCAAAGAGGACATACAGAACATCCAGAGACACATGAAGAGAAGCTCAATATCGTTAGCTATCAGAAAGATGCAAATTAAAACCACAATGAGATACCGCTTTACACCAGTCAGGATGGCTATCATAAACAAAGCAACAAACAACAAATGTTGGAGAGGTTGTGGGGAAAAGGGGTCCTCAATTCACTGTTGGTGGGAGTGCAGACTGGTACAACCATTATGGAAAACACTATGGAATTTTCTCAGAAAAATAAAAATCGACCTGCCTTTTGACCCAGCATTTCCACTGCTAGGATTATATCCTAAGAATCCTAAAACATCAATATCAAAGAACCTATGCACCCCAATGTTCATAGCAGCACAATTTACAATAGCCAAGAGTTGGAAGCAACCTAGGTGCCCATCAGTAAATGAATGGATCCAAAAATTGTGGTACATTTACACAATGGAATTAATTCTATGCAGCAGAGAGAAAGAAGGAGCTACTACCCTTTGCAACAACATGGATGGAACTGAAAAGCATTATGCTGAGTGAAATAAGCCAGACAGTGAAAGACAAATACCATATGATCTCACCTTTAACAGGAAGCTAAACAACAAAACAAACAAGCAAGCAGAAAAAAGAAACCAAAGAGACTGAAATAGAGAACAAGGGGACAGTGACCAGAGGGGAGAGGGAAGGAAATTTAAGGGAAAAAAAGGGGAGGGATTTGGAGGAAAAAATAGAAGGGCACAGGGACTAGAACTAAGGGGGGCGGAAATGGGAGGGAGGTGGGGAGCACGGGATGAGGGGGCTGGGATGGGAGAAATAGACAAAAAACTGTACTAGAAAAAAACTAAATGAAATTTTAAAAAATGGGCTAAGAACTTGAACAGATATTTCTTCAAGGAGGACATACAGAGGGTTCAGAGATATATGAAAGGATGTTGTTAGCCAGTAGAGAGATGCAAATTAAAACCACAATGAGATACCACTTTATACAGGTCAGAATGGCCATCATAAACAGCAACAAACAAGTGTTGGAGAGGTTTTGGAGAAAAGAAGACTCTAGTGTACTGTTGGTAGGATTGTAGGGAAAACAGCATGGAATTTTCTCAGAAAGCTAAATATGGGTATGCCTTTTGACCCAGCAATCCCATTACTAGGATTATATCCTAAGAACCCTGAAACACCAATCTGAAATAACCTATGCACTCCAATGTTCATAGCAGCACAATTTAGAATAGCCAAGTGCTGGAAGCAACCTAGGTGCCCATCTGTAAATGAATAGATCCAAATACTATGGTACATCTACACAGTGGAATTTTACACAACAGAAAGAAAGAAGGAGCTCCTACCCTTTGCAACAGCATGGATGGAACGGGGGAGCATTATGATAAGTGAAATAAGCCAAGCAATGAAGGACCAATACCATATGATGTCACCTTTCACAGGAACCTAATCAACAAAACAAACAAGCAAGCAAAATATAACCAAAGACATTGAAATTGAGAACAGGCTGACAGGCTGATCAAAAGGGAGAGGAGAGGAGATAAAGGGGGAAAAGGGTTGAAAGGCTATAGGAACAATTATAAAGGACACATGGACAACAACAAGGGGGTGGAAATGGGAGAGGGAGGTAGGGAGGGCTGGGGTCGTGGGGAAGGGTGGGGGAAAAAAGCAGAAAACTGTACTTGAAAAACAATAAAAATTGTTAAAATATGTGTAAAGGTTCAAAGCAGGTACCATCTATATGCCCTTTAGGATATAGTGATACACTGGCAAATTCCCAAGTAGATAAAGCTTGTGTGAATTGAATGAAGTCACATTCCACTTAAATAAATTAAAATAACAACTCTTATTGAAAATTTTCCTGTTAGCAATTTTGAATGAGAAATTTGTTAAGTCCTATGTATTTGGCCCTTAAAAATAGAGTTTCTTGTATGCCTAAATAAAGGGAAAGTGTATACATGATATAACAATTTTGCATGCAATTTGAAGGCATTTTGTCTTCAGTACTAGTCCATGATCCCTCAAAGCTACTTATTATGCCTAAATAAACTAACATCTGCAGTGTCTCAAACATAGCTACCATAGAGTAGGCACTTAGTAAATAGTCACTGAAGTGACTTACCAAAAAAGGGAGCATAAAAATGGCGATATAAAGAAAGATATATAGTCAAAATGTATATACATCACTATATATATGTTTATTTATATGTATATATAAAATATATCTCTGAAAATATTTTTAATTGTACATCTTTAAATTGTTTTAATAAAACTGTTTTTCATTAGAAGAAATAGGTGGTAATTTTTTAATTAGAAAATAAGGTAATGAATTTTATTCAATATGATAAATTATAAACTTTTATCCTTGGCTTTGCATGATTTCTTAATATACATAATATTGAAGGTGTAAATATTGGAGGTGTAAAAAATTAAAAATATAAACAGATTTATTTTTGTATTTTGTTATATCCTCTTACATATTTTCTCCACCTGTCCCCAAATGAACAATTCACCAGCTGGCCAACTTTTCCACACGACTGCATTAAATTTAGTTTTCTGTGTGTTTTCTGTTTTTTCCTACTAGTAATTATAGCCTTGCTGGCTCTAGGGTAACACTCATTCCACCATTTTGAAAATCTTAATAAAAAGTTAATTATAGATGGTTTTCACTGTGTTTTCTATGGTGATTTAAATGTAAAAAGAAAAAAAAAGGCATATATACTGGGAATTAGGTTACATAATGAAAAAAAGCCTTTGAAATAAACTTTTTCTCTTCAAATAATCTATTCCTCAAAAATACACATTGGAAAATAGAAAAATTTTGTTAAAAAGTTTTTATAGTAGTGGTCATCACATATTATGTTTATGTTCAGATGTCAATCAACCTGCTATTACTAGGTTTGTTAAAAAGAATTAATGAGGAGCAGCATGAATCTGTCTGTGCCTGGTGTGCACCTGATATTTATGTAAGACAGATTGACATCTGAACATAAACATAATTAGAGATCAGGTGCACACCAGGCACAGACAGATTCATGCTGCTCCTCATTAATTCTTTTTAACAAACCTAGTAATAGCAGGTTGATTTTGGAAATAACTAATCTCTGGGAAACAGAAGCAGAATATCAGTAACCCAAAACATAGCATTTTTTAAAGTAGAAATTAAGTTATCAAAAATCTTTTGCCTTTAAGTTGGCAGGTTTAATGAGTCAAAAGAGAAGGAGGGCAGAGAAAGAGAATTAGATATATTTCATTTCTGAGCATTTGTGGTGCTGAATAATAGCATAGTTAGCCAAGATTCTGCCATCGGAACCTCTGCACTGCTACTTAATACATTTATGCTTTAGACAATGTTACTTAAATTTCATAAATCCCAGTATCTTTATCTGCCCCATGTACTAATAATACATTTTCAGAACTATGCCATGAATTCTAAACAAATATGAACAACAATAACAAAAGTCAAATTTTCTATTGCAGTTTGACATTTAATAAATGTTTTATTTTCCTCTAGAGAACATAACTAGTAGTGGCTTAAACAATGCACATGTTCATTGTTCTGGAGCAAAAGTTAACTCAGCTACAATTAAGACCTACAAAATGCCCTTCTTAGCTTTTTGCCATATCATTGTCCTAGCCATCTATCTCCTCATGTTTCCAAGTTGGCTACTGTAGATACAAACCTCATGTACTCAGGAGATACAGTCCATGCTCTGGGGAAAACTTTGTGGACAATAAGATTTTTATTCACACTTTTTCCCTTCTTCCTAGAGAACAAACTTTCTTTCCCTTTGTAAATCAGAGCTGGGCCACATTACAGGTACCAGATAATCATTCCCAAGGGGAAAAGTCATTGCTCTGTAAGGTTGAGTCAAATCATGATTCCTTCCCCAGCCTGTTTTGCAACCAAAGAAACATTTGAAATGGCTGCTGATTAAAAAGCCAGTAATGCCTGCTACTTCCATGGACTTGAAAAATACAGTATTTGGTTGTTTCTCACCTATAAGCATATATTACTTATGTTTACATTACCCTCTCATTTAAAAATCATGTGGTACATAAAAATTTTGAAGACAGGACAGGCTATCTCATCTATAGTACCTGTTTAACCAAAAGTAAATGATATATGCCTAGGAACATAAGTATTTCTAAAATTAAATGTTGGTTTTGAAATTATCATGATGCCTTCGAGTAATGAATTATGTATATTTCCTATAGAATAGTGTTTTAGACATATGCATACATTTTACCCTAAGGATGAAATGACAACTGAAATTCATAAGAAATCCAGTGGTTAAGGCTGAATAAGTTGTCTCCCTTGAGCTTATAAGTTGTGACTGTATAACAAAAATACATTTACAAATGCTATTCTATTCACTATGCAAAAATACCTAAGCCAGGGATTATCACAATTCACAATTTATAGGTGTAGAAACTGTATCTCAAAGAGACCAATTTGTATACTCAAAGTCTCATACCTGGTAAGCTGCAAAGCCAAGGCTAATACAGTTTCTGATTCTAAGCTCAGAACTCTTTTCATTAAAGCACTCCACAAGACATATATCACAAATGACTTCTCAGTGATTGTAATAAGAGCTTCCTTCAGAAAGAGACAGAAATAAAGTAGAGAAGGAAGTTTTTTTAATGTATGCTTCTGAATATGATATGCCTGGGTTTGTACAAACATAGTTATATATACTTTAAGGGTAAAATCCTCCCACAAAATAAATCCAAGTATTGGAAAAATATATGGCTAGTAGAATGAACTATCAAGATATTATCCTATATTGCATTCTTATTGATTATCTATAAAATTGACATCCCAATTTTCAAGATAAATAAGGACAAATGTACTCAAAGGAACCTCTGAATCTGGTAAAATGTCTAGATGGTCTTAAGATGGGTGTGTGTGTGTGGGGGAATGTAACCTCAAGGAAAGTTGACAAGACCTTTTTATATCTGATATTATTTATTCATCATACATTTCTTGAAAGACTACTACCTATGTTATAGACTCAAAGTTGAGTACTAACTGCTAAGATACTCAGAATTAGAAGAATATGTCAACAGAAACATTACAATAACAAATGTAGACCTCAAAAGAGAGGTATTAGCTAAATTTAGACTTGAATGGTGAGTGCAACTTAGCCAGTTAGGAAGGAGAAGTTCATAGGAGAAAGAAAGAGTAGTATTATTTTTAATATATTTTATTGATTATGCCATTACAGTTGTCTAATTTCCAACCCTTCATTCCCCTCCACCCTGCACACACCCTCCCAACCACATCCCCCCCTTTAGTTCATGTCCATGTGTCTTAAGTTCTTTAGCTTCTACATTTCCCACACTACTCTTGCCCTCCCCTCATTTTTCCCCACCATCTATGCTACTTATTCTCTGTACCTTCCCCCCTATCCTCCTCCCACTCCCCTGTTGCTAACCCCCCATATAATCTCCATTTCTGTGGCTCACTCCTGTTTTAGCTATCTGATTACTTTGCTTTTATTTTAGGTGTGGTTATTAATAACTGTGAGTTTGCTGTCCTTTCACTGTTCATATTTTTATCTTCTTTTTCTTAGATAAGTCCCTTTAACATTTCATATAATAAGAGCTTGGTGATGATGAACTCCTTGAACTTGACCTTATCTGAGAAGCACTTTATCTGCCCTTCCATTCTAAATGAAAGCTTTGCTGGATAGAGCAATCTTGGATGTAGGTCCTTGCATTTCATGACTTGGAATACTTCTTTCCAGCCCCTTCTTGCCTGGAAGGTCTCTTTTGAGAAATCAGCTGACAGTCTGATGGGAAGTTCTTTGTAGGTGACTGTCCCTTTATCTCTTGCTGCTTCTAGGATTCTCTCCTTCATTTTAATCTTGGCTAATGTAATTATGATGTGCCTTGGTGTGTTCCTCTTTGGGTCCACCTTCTTTGGGTTGATTTCAGTTGTAAATTAGATGAAAAAAATGAAGGCTACACTAAGTAAAATGAAGGAAAATGCACATGGAACCAATAGTGATGGAACCAAAACTGGGACTAAAACCAATGGAGTGAACCAGAAGAAAGAAAGAAACAACCAAACAGAAAATAATGAAGAAACAAAAAGTATAAAAAAAACGAGGACAGGCCTAGGAACCTCCAGGACATTTTTAAATTTTCCACCATCCGAATTATAGGGGTACCAGAAGGGCAAGAGGAAGAGCAACAAGTGGAAAACTTATTTGAACAAAACTTATTTGAACTTCCCCAATCTGGCAAAGGAACTAGAATTCCAGGAAGTCCAGGAAGCTCAGAGAGTTTCAAAGAAAAAGTAGTGTTCTTAAACAACTGAGAAACATGCATTACAGGTAAAGGTTTTGAAGATGTTCTATTTGCAGGACATAGATGAATAGCAGACCACTCATTCTGATATTATGGATGAGTCTGTGGTGAGAAGATTGATTCCGAGGTAGACTAGGAGAGAGAAGTAGTAGTGAAAGGCTCAAGTGATTTTTTTTCTCAAGATTTTGCTGAAACCCATTTGCCTTAATAGAAAATTTTACTCTTCTGCAAAGACTTTTGCCTTCATTACTCTAAAACTTGACTTTCTTCTTTTTTTAAGGATATATTTATGGATTGAGAGAGAGTGGAAGGGAGTGGAAAGAGAGAGAGAGATCAATTGGCCACCTCCCATACTCACCTCAATGGGGGATGGAACTCGAAACCTAGGCATATGCTCAAACAGAGAATCAAACCTACAAGCCCAGGGTATACAGGATGACACTCCAACCAACTAAACCACCCAGGCAGGGCAAGACTTGACTTTCTTGTTAAGGCAAACACACCTGACTTAGCCTGACTTGAATATAACAGGCTTGAATTTCAGTGTGAAATTCCTTTGACTCCAGAACCACTCCATTATGCCAACTCCAAGTTTGCGTTCCCAGAGGAAGCAATCTTGGTCAACTTACAAACTCCTACAGCATTTTTTATATGAACCATGTAGAACTTAATCACATGCCAAATTACCTTAATTTTTAATGTTTACATTTTTTCCCAAATCATTTTTAGTTCTATAATAGCAGAACATTTCCCCCATTTCTTATACCTATATATTTTGTATATTACTGGCCACATACTATAAAAAAGGGAAACAAAAACAATATGATTAAAACAGAAAAAGGAAGAATAAATAAAAAATAATTAACCTTTTGCTACATCAAGATTTTTAAAAGGTTTATTTCAAAGACATAGGTGGCAAAAGAAGACATTATTCAGTCCTTAAAACATATAATAGGTTGTGGGAGCGACTACCTCTCGAGGTCCCCCTGGTGCCACGGACATGCGTGAATGAGTAAATATGGCCGAGACAAGATGAGATCTGTTTGCGGATGGAGGAGTGGGCTGTGGCCAGTTTCTCTGGGGAGACAAAGGCCAGCAGATGCCGGTTTCTCCTAGGAGAAAAAGGCCCTGAGCGCCTTTCTCCATAGCCTATTATTGGGTTGTAATACACAAGAATACAGGGCAGCAAGGATCAAACAGTAGATAACATTTCAAAGAGGTCTGAGGGCTTACTATGAGTCAGTGTCTGTCAGGAAGAGAGTTGCAGAAACTTTGGGAGACTTGAATAAAAGCATTCTTAGCAGAGCAGATTTCACAGGTTTATCAGCAAGTCTTTGTGGTGCCAGATTTTCCCCCAGGGCACACTCTGGCCAGGCAAGGAGCTGCACCTCTCCCCATCAGGTATTCAGGCTTAAGGGGATTAGAGCCAGGAAGTACTTCTCTCAGAAAACATGGGGACTCGGACTTTGACAAAGCTGGGGGGCGAGAGTCCATTGCTCTCTGTTGCAGCCCCCTGAGTCC